>NC_089149.1:16237490-17462490 GCF_009819655.1 Sylvia atricapilla
ATATTGTTTACACAAGGTTGTTTTGGGAAAAAGAAAACTGTTGAAAAGTTTCCCTTGGGAGGAGCTCAGCAGTTCTCAGGCTCAGAAAATATCAAGCCCCCAAGTTACAGCTCACTTCACTTTGCTTTGCTTTTATTTGTGCTGCAGTGGCAAGCCAAAGCCTGAGATCCACGTGTCCATGGCCACTCCAGTGCCTGTGTCTATGGAGGCAGTGTGTAACCAAGGTGGAGAGCAGCCCACCATCAGCGTGCCCCCGAGCTCCCAGCAGCCCCCCTCTGCCATTCCCACCATCATCGCGGCCGCCAGCCCCACCTCCCAGCCTGCAGCAGCACTCTCCACCATTCCAGGAGCTGTTCCAGCTGCTCCTCCAACTTCCACCACCATCGTGGCAGCCCCTGCTCCTCCATCCACCATGAGTGGGGCTCTGTCAGCGGTGCTGGGCCCTGTCGTGCCAGAGATCAAAATCAAAGAGGAAATGGAGCCCATGGATATCATGCGACCTGTGTCTGGTAGGTGGCTGGAAATCATCAGGTTGGGCTTTTTTGGTTTGGGGACAGTGGAGGAGTTAGGAGGATTTCAACAGTTTCATCTTGAAAATGAAAGGACAGGTCTTCCAGGGTAGCACAGAACACCAGAGTTCCCATATGCTTTATAAAGATTTTTTTTTGCCTTTTTCCTAATCTGCCATGAAATCACTTCTTGTTGTGGCTGCTTTGTTCATGTTCAAGTCATCCAACTCCAAAGATTCTGTGTGAATTCCTTGCCTAAAATGCACATACTCAGCAGTGGTACCGACATACTGTGGAGCAGCTCAGTTAAATTCAATTTGTTTACAAATCCTGCTGTTCAGGTGCTGTGGCCTTTCTTGTATGTGAGGAATTCATGGCCAGAGTAGGACTTCCTAGGGCCCTCATGTGATTCATGCATATTTTTCTCTAGAATTTTTCAAAATGGTCATTATATTGCCTTACTCACCCAGCTTGGCCATAGTTGCTATGAAATGACTTGGGCAGTAAATTGAGATCCTCATGGATCTCATTGGCCACTATGTAGTGGCAAAGTTCATGGGTTTCGGAGTTCAGGTTTAGCTGTTGGTTTTATCACTCTCCTTGAAGCTGTCTGTGACAAGGCTACTCCTTGCTGCAGATGTGTCTGGAGCATGGGCAGATAGCATTAAGCTCTTTGGGGTTCTTTTGTCTCTTCCTGGTATTTGTAGCCAAATTGTCAAGAGATCCTATCCCAGAAATTTTGTGCTGCAGCCTTGGTCCTGGCTGATTGCCCCTCCACGTTCAGGGAGTGTTCCCTCAGCCTACCTGCCATGCTGCTGCCAGCTGCACAGGTGTGTTGGTTGGTGCAGTCAGTGCTGAGCAGTGCTGAGGACTTGGCAGTACAAGTAGATTCCTGCAAGAGAGTGCTGCAGTCCTGCTTTGATTCCATCTGGCTCTCCTATCACGAGAGAGTAGGGATTTGCTTACTATGACAGTGACCTGTGCTGGTGTTCAGAAAGAGGATTTTTTTTTTTTTTTTTTACAATAACACAGACAGATGTTAGCATGACTCCTTTTTGTAACATTAAATAACACAAGCTTCAAATATGAAACGACTGAGGGTCAATTGGCTCTGGTCTCATTCTTTATGTGTATGAGACACATATACAAGACTTATAAATAAGATTTTATAAAAGACTTTAGCTTATAAGCTTGTCCTAATAATTACTGCTGGCTTAATATCTAGCCTGTTGGTGCACATCACGCTCCTCACACTGCTGAAAGAGGAGCTACTGTTGGAGGTAGTGTTCAAACAATGTGTTGTCTTCCCACTGCTGATGGTTTGGGTTCTTCTCTTTCCTTCCTCTCAGCAGTCCCTCCTTTGACTACGAGTACCGTGTCTCCATCTTTGGCACTGCTGGCCAACAATCTTTCCATGCCTCCGAGTGATTTGCCACCCGGTGCCTCACCAAGGAAGAAACCCCGTAAGCAGCAGCATGTCATCTCCACAGAGGAAGGAGACATGATGGAAACAAACAGCACTGATGATGAGAAAGCCACTGCCAAAAGTTTGCTGGTGAAGGCAGAGAAGCGAAAGTCTCCTCCAAAGGAGTATATAGGTAATGACATCTCTGATGTCTTTGTTCTTATTCAGGGGTCTGTATTTTCTCTTCTGTTTGTTTATCAGAGAAGGTGTACTGTCACATTCCCACTTCCTAAATACGAGTAGTAGAGAATCCAAGTATCTGTTCCTAACCGCTTTTTGTATAGGGCTGGGAAAACATCAGGGAAAATGAATTTTCTCAGCACACACATTCTGTATGAGGTGGGAGGTGGCACTTAGTGATCTGCTGCTGGAGTTCTTGCGGGTGCCGACGTGCTCCCTGTGGTCGATGCTAACGCAATTCTGGATCCTTTTGCAGATGAGGAAGGTGTGAGGTACGTCCCGGTGCGCCCCCGGCCGCCCATCACGCTGCTCCGCCACTACCGCAACCCCTGGAAGGCGGCATACCACCACTTCCAGAGATACAGCGACGTCCGCGTCAAAGGTCAGCCTCGGCACGAGGGGAGGGAAGGGGCCACGCAGGGCCAGCTCTAGGTCTGTAAATGAGAAAATGGGTGTGCTTATTGATGGACCTGCTCGTGTGCAGTGATAGAAACCTGCTCACAAAAGGTATCCTCGTAAAAGCGGCGTGCTGTGGTGATAGGCTGCAGCTGAGTTTTCTCATTTACCACATAACACTTGCCAGTTTAATCACAGATTTCTATATTTAGTATAACTAGTCTTGTCGAGTAACAAGACTTTTTTACCTAATACAAGGAAAACAGAGATCAGATACTGACTTCCAGACTTCTTAGCTAGTATTTTAGAATTTTTAAGCAAACTGGGTTTTCACAAGTGTGCAAATATCTAAGAGAGAAGTAGTACGAGATGAACCATTTAATTGTTTGTGCCAGATGTTTGAAACATTGAGCACTACATTCTTTAAATGAGAAAAAAATGGGTTATGATATAATCTCTCTGAAAGTACAGATAACCTGCCAGTCAGTAGGAGCAGTAGTCATGTACATGGCAGATGGAAAGTCAATTTCCTGTCTGTATCAACACGTTACTCAATTATTAGGGTGTAGGGGGAGCAGAACTTGGGTTATTGTTTGAAAAGAGAGGCCTGGCCAACTCCTGAAGTTTGAGTACTGTATTGTTGTGTTTCCTGCTAACAGAAGAGAAGAAGGCCATGCTGCAAGAGATTGCCAATCAGAAGGGTGTGTCCTGTCGTGCACAAGGGTGGAAGGTCCATCTCTGTGCAGCGCAGCTCCTGCAGCTGGTAGGTGCATGGGGCTTGGAGCTTCCTGCAACATGGGGGAAACACGAGGCTGTGTAAGACAGGAAGGCGTTCTCAAAAACTCAGTACATTGGGATGCCCTAAAGGAGCTGGTGTGTAGTGCCCAAAGGGAGTGGGACATGCTTTCCCCTTTCTCAGGAATGTGGCATAAGTGGCTTGGAAACTTGGAGTGTTGGTTTTGATCCAGACATAAGAGCTGATGTATTTTGTACAGATGATCAAAACTGGCAACTCCCTCCTGCTGATGCACAGGTCTGAAGAAGCGTCTGTTTGGGATGGTGCGGCTGATCTGAGGAGGCAGCACTGATCCACATTCCTGGATGCTTCTGTTTCAGGTTGGGGGTGAGGTAGGTGCTCTGCATTTTAGCACCAAACTCCCCAAAACCTCTGCATTCCTGGAATAGTATTGTGAGCAGTAGGGGAAGCAGTTGTGGTAGGATCCATGTTTCTTCAGAAGAGGAGCAGTCCTGTAAATAAGATGTTAAAAGGAATGATAGTGCCACATTTTGTCAGAGGCTCCATCTTCTGAATCACTGACAAGAGCAGCTGAGAGGGGAATGGATTATCACTGTTTCTGTGTAGCTTTGTTAACGTGGGCGAGTCTTTGCCAGCCTGGCAGTGACCCTCCTCATGAAGGGCTAATGTCTTTTAGACAAACCTGGAGCATGATGTGTATGAGAGACTGACTGCCCTGCAGGAGGGACTCATTCCTAAGAAAAAGGCAGCGACCGACGACGACTTGCATCGAATCAATGAGCTGATACAGGTGGGTCCTGTGGCCTCTCAACCTAAAACCATACCCTTAGTTACAAGCCCCTTAGTTTTGCTGTCAGTAAAAGCTAAAGCTGACCTAAAGAAAACCCCACATGGGTTCATTTCCTGTGTCATAAGTTACAAGGGGCACAAGTAGGGAAGTGGGAAGGCATTGCTTAGAGCGGGTGTTCTGTGGTTAATGACAAGTGTTTCCTTTTAGGGGAACATGCAGAGGTGCAAACTCGTGATGGATCAAATCAATGAGGCTCGAGACTCCATGCTAAAGGTCTTGGACCACAAGGATCGTGTTTTGAAGCTTCTGAACAAGAATGGAACTGTCAAGAAAGTGTCCAAATTGAAGCGGAAGGAGAAGGTTTGAACACAGACTAAAGACTTTGGAAATGGAGAACGTGTACAGGACGGAGCTGAACCTTTTTGTAGTTTGGGTTTATTTTTAAGCAGAGCATCGGAATAAAAGAGGATGAGTTTAGGGAACAGATGGACAATGTGAAGCCTGGTGACCTGAAGGGATTGTCCTTGATCTTGTCATAATGAACAAAGATTTCTCTCAGGCTCATCCCTTTTTAAAGTCTTTCCAGTCCCACTGTTTAACTCCTGCTGTGTCAGGCAGGAGGCTGTGCAGGGGACTCCAGGAGGCTGACATACAGCTATGGACCCAGACAGCAGCCAAGCTTCCAGCAGTGGAAATGGCACCTCTTTCAGTTACGCCATTCAGTTCTCATTCTGACCTTCCAGTGTCTAAAGCAGCCTTCTTACACCAGTGCCACTGCACTAGGGGATCTGCCACAAAGGATCTCCAACAGCTCAGAAGTCCTAGCTGTCGAGATTAAAAAAAAAAAAAAATTAAAAAAAAATGGGGGGAGGGGGGAAATAATTTCAAAGTGATATTGTAGTGTCTGTGTCTGTGTTGGTGCTCTGGGATACTCGTGTTGAGGTGCCTCTTGCAGCAGAGGTGCCATAGCTGGTGTAATGTTAATTGTACGTACCACATACATCCTGGAAACATGAATAAAGGAATTGGAGGGTTTTGTATGTGAGCAGTTTGTGTGCCTTTGTAGCAGTGAAATTCTTCAAGCTGTAGACTAGACAACTTTGGAAGCTTTGGAAGAAGCCTGAGGGGAGAAGAAGGAGCATGTTGGGAACCAGCCAGCACCCTGTGATGTGGAGGGTGAGTAATGCAGTTCCCATTGCACTGCCTAAAGATGAAATATGAAATATATATATATGAAATACAATATTATCCCCCATGCACTTGTGCATTTAACCTTAATATTTTAGAAAAATTGCTAAGTCAGTTCATTTTTAGTCTCCTCAGCAGGTAACTTCAGTGTCACGAACTAACTCCATTAAGAATATATTCTTTTGCTCATGTGCTGTTATCTTGACTTTATTCAGAACTGAGTTCTTTCAGAACTTAGACTGAAAATATAGTATTTATTCTTATTTCCTAATTTTTATAATTAGAGAAGTAGAATGTCCATAGTCACACTGTTTTGGTTTTTAATAACACATGTAAACCAAGTTTATTTCAGCTTTGGATGGTAGCCTTTCACATTAGCTTGGTTTTGCTTGATGAAACCACTTCCACTGTAAGATGCAATTCTAATATAATGATAGTGTAACTTCCATATTAGGACAGTTACAGTAGTTGTGTATGTTGAAATTAAAAGCAGAGGCAAGACCAGAAAAGGTAGGAATTAGACTGCTGCAATCACCTTACATTTCTTGTGCTTCAGGAACAGAACAGCATGCACAAATGGTCAAGTATTTGTTTGATGTTGTCAGGGGAATAAAACACAGTGCCAACAGTCACAGGTTCCTAAGGACTCTACAAGAATGTCTCTGGTGATTATGAAGTGGACTTTTGTAGGCTTGGGAACTGTTTCATATCTTGGCAGAGGAGTTTTATGTGCAATCCAAGGCATTACCAGCAGAGAGTGAGGTTGGGGGGGGGGGGGGGGGGGGGAAGAAGGGAGGGAAGGTTTCTTTTAAACACTGCAAAAGTTAAGAACTCGCTCTTTATCTGTTCTGGGTATTCTCACCTGATTCTTTGTAACCTCAGTTTTCATAAGTTTGTATTCAAGGCTGCCATTTAGACTTAAAATGATGATGCTATTCCATAACCTTAGAATGGCAGTAATTGCAGTGCTGTTGTGCTGTGGCAAACTGTAGAAGGTGTCCCAGCCCATGGCAGGGAGTGGAACAAAACAAGCTGGAAGGTCCTTTCCTACCCAAACCATTCTGTGATTCTATTCTACAGCAGACAGTAAGATCCACTGACATTCAACCAGATTTCTCCAGCTGATATTTTGTATGCCTCTTATTTATTGCTTAAGCTTCTATGAGAAAGGGCATAAATTCCATTTTGCAGGCTTGAACGGGTTCAGCCAGTTTGTCTCTTGGGGCCGAATGTGCAGTGTGCAAAGTTTGCTCTTCATTTTGCCCAGGTGAATTAGGAGTGAGCGCTGTGCTTTTCTCTATGCCAAGTGCACCTTATACAGCCACAACAGCCCTGAGTGACTCCGAACCGCCCGCTGCCAGACAATTGTGTCGGGGTGGAATGCAGAGCCTCTATTTCTACAGGATGTCCTAAATCCCTTGACGCTTTGGTTTTTATGGTGCTGTGAAGAAGGGTGGAGGGAAGGATTTGGGCGCCCCGTTGGCGGTTGGCAATACTAAAAGTAATTTTTGTCTCGGTGCGGTTGCGAGATCTCTGGCCGCGCTATGAATCTGTTACGCTGTAAATAAAGCGGTCCCGGAGGCTGCAGCCGTTCGCCCTCAGGGCTGAACTCCGCTCTCCGCTCGCACCGCCCCGCCCTCAGCGCTCCGGGCGGACCAACGCTCCCTGCAGCGACGGGGGGACGAAAGACTCCCCCGCTTCGAGGCGCGCAATGGACGCTCCCCACCTGACGCCCCGCCCCAATGTCGTCATCGCCCCCGCTGGCCAATGGCAGCGCTGCGCTGCCGCCGAGTGACGATACCGGAAGTGTTCCCGCACGTTCGGTGCTCACGTCACGGGGAGATCGCGGAAGCAGGCGTCTCTATGGTTCCTTTTTGGGGCAGAGCGCCCGTCCTAGGGCCGTGGTTGTGTTGGCGCCGCCGGGAGGCTGGCGGACTATGAGTGTCCGTCCCTCATTACCTCACGGCCGGGAGGAGGAGGAGGAGGAGGAGGCTGCCGGGATAGCGGCGGACCTGCCCGCGGCCTCGCTCCGGTCCTCCGGCCGCCCCGGGAAGCCCCGGCCGCGGCGGGCCCTGCCCGCTCCCCCGCCCGCCGGGCCCGCTTCTCTGGGGAGCCTCGCCCAGGCCCATGGCCCCATGAGGCGGCAGAAGGCTGCGGGGCAGCAGCGGCGGCGGCGGGGCTGAAGCGGAGGAGAAGCCGGGACGGGTGCAGGAGGTGGGTGACCCCGCCGGCAGTGTGCGGGAGGCAGGGGTGGAGGGGGCCCTCGGGTCCGCCCGCCCGCCCCGGGCTGGGGGAGGCCGCAGGGGGGGTCCCGCTCCGCGGCGCCCCCTGGCGGCCCCGGTGCTGCCCGGGGGGGTCGGGCCGGGGGCACGGGGGGTCCCCGGGGTCTCCCCGGGCCGGGCCCGGCGGGGCTGCGGGACCCCCCCGAACACCCCGCAAAGTTTGTGTGCCGGAGCCCGGGGCTCGTCCCGCCGCCGCCGCGGTGCCCCGGTGTGCCCCCCGCACGCCCGCGGGGCGCCCCCGGGAAGCGGGGCTGGAGCCGAGCGGCCGCCTTTGTTAGGCCCCTGCTGCAGAGGAGGGGAGAAGAGAGGGAAGCTCCCCCCTGCCCCTGCCACGTCTCCGATCTTTAATCAAGTGTTGTGCTTCCAAATACATAAATAATGATTTATCCTCCCCAATGCGGCTGAGCCGTCAGTGGGAGCTGGGGAAGGCTCATAAGGCTCAGCACCCTCAGAACCAGAGCAGGTTACTTTTTATAGGCACTGAAGAATTTTCATGGTTGCTTTGTCAAAGTTAAGCTTTTCTTTTTCCTGGTTTGATTTCTTTTCTTTTATTTTTTTAAATTTTATTGTGACTGCAAAAGTGGAGATCAAAGGGGAAATTATAATTTTCCTTAGGTCTTGTAAATTGTTCCTTATGATCCTTCTGAAACCTGGAGGTGAGGATTCCTAAGCAGAGCAAGCACTGCGGGCATGCGAGGTGCTCCTCTCAACACCCCTTACACTGGTTCTGGTTCGGTTCAGAGTCCTGTGACTCCTGCTGTGACCGATGAAACTTCAGGAATAAAGTTTACTGTGTTTGCACGTGCAGAGGAGGAGGGAGTTGTCACAACCTGAATTTCAGTGCGTGTCATCCCTCACCCCCCAGTACTGTGTTTGTCCTCTCAGCTTGGGAGGGTCGGGGGGCTGCTCTGAGAGCCGAGTGTGACTTCAGTCCCCTGTGGTGTTCTCTGTGACTCACGTGCCGGTGCTTTGAGCCCCATTTGACAGGCTGCTTTTCTCTCCCCTGCTATATTCCGATCTCATGGTGATATTGGTCTTTAAGTTCCTGCCACTGACCTGTAATCCTTGCTTATCATGTTTGTTCATCTCTGTCTGCACAGCCTTCCCTCCCCGTGTTTGTTCTGCTCCTTTTTGTGGTGCATAAGCTAATATTCCCGTCTTTGCTGGCAAAACGCTGTTCTGGGTTGTTGGAGTTTTTATACCGTGTCTGTTTCCTGCTATTATCACTTTCCTCTGTTCAGAGTGTGCTGGCTTCAGCTCTTCCTGTCACGCACATCTTGCCTGTACCCCCTGCATGTTTATCTGGGAGCTGTGTTTGTTCACCCAGTCCCCAGAAAGTAAATGCAGATTCCAGTTTGTGGTCTGGAAAATAGTCTGTGGTTTAGAAAATGGTGGTTTCAGTGCTTTTAGCTCCTCTTTGATCTTGCCTGTGCTAAATCAAGGGCAACACCCCTGGGAGTCCAGCCCCAAAGGTGTCATTTTGGGCTGCTGTCAGGGAAGGGAATTGCACTTTTTTGCCGCTGGTGCAGGCATTGCCTGAGGAGGAATGGGTAAGCAGGAAAAGTAGTGGATAGGGTGTATCTGTAGTCTCAAGTCTTTTTTTTTTTTTTTCCTCTATTTTCCACAGTTTTGTTCTTTTTATGGGAAGTCCGGTTACAGTTTTTTGTGATGAGCCATCTATAAAAGTGTTCAATACCTTGGGAAGTGTGATTGCATGCACGTTGTGCCCATACTCTTTCCATTTATGTGTGAAAACATCCATTCTGCTGAGTTGGCTTTGGTGCTGTGTTTGGTCACGTGGTTTGGAGGGTTTTCTTCCTCTGTTTGTAGCAGAAGCAAGGAAGCAGCTGTTGGTTTTTCACCTGTAACTCTTTGTGTAATACTTTTCCCCCTTCCCCACCCCTCCATGCCAGGGTTCTGCAGTGCTCCAGGCAGCGAGTTTTGAAGCAGGATGGGAAAAAGACGCTGTGTTCCTCCACTCGAGCCCAAGCTGGCAGCTGGCTGTTGTGGGGTGAAGAAGCCCAAATTGTCTGGGAGTGGAACGCACAGTCATGGGAATCAGACCACAACTGTACCAAGCTCCAGTTCAGGTCCTCTTCAGAACCACCAGCATACAGATGGGAATAATGGAAGGGAGAACGTATCTGACTTGACTTTGGGCCCAGGAAATTCCCCAATTACTCGAATGAATCCCACTTCAGGAGCTCTGAGCCCACTTTCTCGGCCCAATGGAACTGCCAACAGCACCAAGAACCTGGTGGTGACAGCAGAGATGTGCTGCTACTGCTTTGATGTACTCTACTGTCATCTCTACGGGTTCCCTCAGCCACGGCTTCCTCGATTTACCAATGACCCCTAGTGAGTACATCCTTATGTGGGAGCAAAGCTGGGAAACAGCTTCCAGAGCTGGGGTTTGGTTGGGGAAGGGTGAAGGGTTTCCTCTGGGGAGTGGGAAGAGTGGTGTGCAGGGAGGAAGTGGGGCATTCTGCTCCTTACTTTGTCTGCTGGAAGCACTGTAAGTGTACAAAAGATGGAAGTGTTGTTTGTTGGTGGATGTGAGTGAGCTTTAAAGAGTGTCCTTCGAGAGGGAAAATGCTTAGCTCTCCAGAGAGCTAGGCCAAGTGTGAAGAGGTGTGATGCTTCTTCAGCTCACAGTCTGGTGTGTTCCACGAGGCACTGTGTTCTCTGTGGAGGAGTGCAAACCCACTTCATGGTAATGTTCTGGTAAAGTTTGCCCTCTTCTTTGTAAGTAGATTCCTCTGCAAAAAATCAACTGAGCACTGCCACCTACAAAACTGTACTAAAAATCCAGTTCAGTAACGTCATTAATTTGAAGAAGCTTTGGCTTCTAATGTGAGACACTGACTTGGAGAAGGGGAGAGATTTCCTGTCCATTCCCATTTGCAAAGCAAATGGAAAGGGAATTAATTAAGAAGCTGAAGTTGGGACAAGTTTCCAGTTCATCCTGAAACAAATGCTGGGCTGGTGAGGATTGGACAAGGACACTCAAAGAAGTTTCCAGCTGTCCAAGTGAATGGGTTTAGCAGGGAGAGGAATCGAAAAATTGCCAATCATAGAAGATGTCTTGGGGAGATGGCACTAGCTGGGCAGTATGGGGAGAAATAGAATCATTTAGTTTGGGAAAGCCTTTGAGTCCAACCATGAACCCAGCACTGCCAAGAGAGTTAACTTTCAAGGGCCATACCAAGGTTAGGAGGAAAGGAGATGTGTATGAGCAGAAATGAGGAGAAGGGTTTCTGAAGCTGTTTCGCTTTGGTGAGATTTAGGTAATGTTTATCTGAAGGCTGACTGCATGGTTGTGGAAATGATAATGTTAAATTGTTTGTTGAAGGAATTATATGGGAAAGATCAAAGGCAGATGGACCTTCTGACACTCCTCCAGGGCCATCTCCAGAACAACAGATAAAATAAAAAGTTGCTGACATCCTTAATTTAAGCTAACGAATTTTAAATTGATGTAAGGAACAATGGCTTAAACAGGTCAAGGACTTTCTTTGTGTGTATTCAGTGTCTGCCCACCTTTCTGCTGTCAGGGTGGATGCAGGTTGTGCTTCCATGCAGTTATTATTCCAGCTGGATTATGGATACATGTTCTGAATGCTGTCGCAGAGTAAGCTGTTTAATACTGTAAATACAAATGAATAGAGAAATGCTCTGCACTAGGATATCAAACAGTTCCAGGGACTCCCCAGGCTGAAACATTTCTGGTATTCATACCTACGCCAAGTGGGCTCCCTTTAGAACATTTGATGTCAGTCTACTTATTGTTTTGTCACTTGGAATGCAAAGGGTTATTTGCTGTTGTTCTGTTAAGCTGGTAAGAGAGATGGTTTTACAGAGCTGCATTCTTCTGGTGTCAGAGGAGATTTCTGGCTGGATTTTGTTGCTTTTTCTGTTGACTAGTTTCAAAAAAGATGTCCTTTGGGGAATAGCAGCTGGTTGAATTTTATGCCCAGATTTGAAAAGTTAACAATTGTTCACTCGTTATTTCTGTGCTCATAATTACAAGTCTTTTAGATCAGCACACCAACAAAGCATAACCAGCACTTCCCTTCTCTTCCCCTGTCAGCAAATGCTTACCTGAGTTTTCTTGTATTCCAGCATTTATACAGTTGCTCCCAGGAAATAGTTGGATGTACCCCAGGGAAAAACATGGAGTTTGCTCTCTTGGAGAGCAGCACACAAGGAAGAACTGCCCCACTTAAGACATTCTTGTAATGGACTTCAAGCCAAATGTTATCAAATACAAGAGTAAGCAAAGTGAAAATACAGAAATAATTTGCATTGTGGCCTATTGTGACATAATTAATGTCATTGTAAGAGATCTTTGGACAAAATAAAGGTTTATACCTGGAGTCTCTCTGGACAGACAGAGAAGAGACTGTTGATTGAATAGAAAGAGGCACAACCTGTTCTTAAACTGGTTTTTAAACTGGTGCTGAACTTTAAAGTATAGATAAAAGCAGGTGCGAAGGTCAGGATTTGGCATAAACAGTGTAATAACATGCAAGTTACAGGGTTGTGGATTGAGAACCACCATGAATTTCAGTCACCAGCCCGAGGGGTTATGTAAATGGACAATGCTTTTGATGGGAATTATGGAGCTGGGAGATACCTGTGAAGTGAAGTTCCCTTATTCCAATGTTAACAGTGATGGTCACAGATCAAAGGAGAGACAGTGGCATTGCAAGACTTGTAGTTATGTCTAAATTAACTTGGCAAAGGAAGGAAATATCCCCTTTACTATTCAGGTTACTGCAGGTAATTACAATTTGGAAGCTATGCAAGTGGTTAATTGGTTACTTTTTCCACTTTTGTATTTCAGTCTGATTTTTTAATAGTAGGTGATACAGACTGGTGCTAAAACTATACCACAGAGGTTTCTAGTTACCATTCAAGGCAAATAATAAGATACTTGCATCATAAGATCTGTTCTGTAACAGGTTTTTCCCTAGTACAAGCTAAACCCTAGTTTGAACCAACTGTATTTTTGTGCTTTAAAATTCTCTTTGTAGTTAGAATTGATGAAGCTAATTTTTAGTTGCTGAAATTCCCCTTTCAGCCTAAAAACCCTCTTCAAACACATATAAAGTGGGATGTTGTGGCTGTGGAAGAAACAGTTGACATGATCTGCTGAGGATATGGCTGCAAAGTACCAGTAAATGCTCTTGGGTGAACATGGACAAAAGATTGTTGTGACTTTTCTCAGTACATCTGGGAAATAACACTTTTCAAGGAGGGGCTCTGGAACAATGGGCTTATTGTCAGCTGCACCTGCAATTTGCTGAGTGCATTTATTCTTCAGAGACAGAAACATCATCTTCTCTGCAGTGAAAATAGTGAAATTTTATCTATGTGTACAGAATCATATCTCTTTTTATGCCTCAGTTGTTCTGACCACAATGAAAAATGGTTTTAAATGTGCTTTAAGGTATTTTAAAATATACAGCCTTCTGAATGCAATTATCCTCTCCCCTCTGATAATATCTCTTCTATTATAGATGCATAAAGCTGTGTTGCAGCTCAGTGGAAAGATGGGTTATGGGATTTTTTTTTCCCTTTGGAAGGGGAAAGAGGTAAATTGAAAATGTGAACCTGCAATCTGAATTGAAGGGGAATTTACTTAAATTTGTATTCTGTGAGTGATGGTTTTTATGTTCTCTCCTTTGCCTTTTTTCTTTGGGGTGAGTGTCACATAGACTGAGCTGTACTTTGAAAATTCTTATTAGATTGAGGTAAATTTCCACTGAACTTGTGACAGTAGTGTTCCTCAGAGATCTCCTGTGTAAGTTTAATATCTTTTTTTTTTTAAGTTTTCTAATGTATTTTTTACACTTTTTTCTGTTTGCTCTTTCTATTTATATGATAGATGGATGAAAATGTAGAGAAATTATATCCTGCAAGTGCCTTGAAGTGTTATTGGAAAACTAGAACAGTAAATCCCCTGTATTGGTCAAGCCAACCAGAAGGTTGTTGTTGGGTGTGGAAGGATGTTTCCACTTCCTCTGTGGGCAAAGTCCTTCACAATTATCATTCAAGGGCTAATTGCTCTTTTAGACAGTACTCTTGCCGTTGGTCGCAGCTGGTAACTAGATCCTGAATGATGGATTTATGCTGTGATGGATTTAATTCCATTGTTGCTCTGAGGAACGTCACTGGGCACTGATTTATTACTACACTTTAAATTATGTTCTCACTGCTTAGACATAAGAAGTTCTGTTGCTGTGTTTCAGAAATCATCCACACTTCATGCTGGCTTTGTTGTCTGAACAGAACATATTATTTTTGTAAGTTTTGCTGCAGAGGTACATCGCTTACAAGAGCTTCAAGAGTTTAGGGAAAGCAAGTGTCTGAGCTATGTTGTCAAAGCAGTCTTGATGGTTCAAAACTCCTGTCAATGTTTTTTTTAAATCTCATAAAATGCTATCTTACCATATTACTTAAAGTTCAGTAGAAATCCACAGACTGGTGTCTTGCATTCTGTACTCTAAACAAGTCACAGGCACTATCAGTTGCCTTACAGAATTTTGAAGATGTTTGGACATTCTTGTGGAGCTGCCACCACCACTGTCCTTTAAGTGTTTCTCTCAACAGCTCTTTGCAATTTCACTCACTTCTGTAGAAGTTAATTTTTGTATTTAATGTTCACAGTCATCTTTACCTGTTTATCTCTTCATAGAGCTCTATTATTCTGACTTGTTATTCTTTAAGGCCAAATCATGAGTTGTAGTTTAACAGCGTGAAATGAGCCTGCTGAGTTTGAGAATCTACTATTATGCCTGTAAATTCATGATGGTAGACAGGAAAGTGGAAATCCAGGTGATGTTTGAGTAGGGACAGTGGCGTTTTAGATATGTGTTCAACAGGAGAAAACACGTGTAAATACAAATCAAATGTCAGGTAAGCAAAAGATGTGGACATAAACTGCTTGAGCCTCAGGGATGGACCCAGAAGTCAGATCCTCATGGAAATAAGAGGGAGAAAAAATAATCTGGATTTCTTTTCATTCCTTAAAAGGAAAAAAATAAAAGCTTCTATTGCAAATTTGATTTATAGAAGTGGTAGTATAAAGAAATAACTTGCATCATCTATATTAATTTCTATATGACCTACGCTGGAAACTAGTGGATGCTACAAAGTGAGACCAATACTGACAGGTAATCAGTGGGATCAAATAACTATTTCACTGATTAGAAGACAGCACAGAGTCTGGCCAGGAAAGTGTCCGTGGAGGACTTTCAGAGTACTGCTGGAGAGGATAGAGTGTGCTGTAAAGGTGGGGGAAAGTGTTGGGGTTTGCATGTAGGAAATGTGAGCATGAAGTTTTGTTCTTGCTAGATAGCAGGTGAGCAAACCTGCCTGCTGGGGTTTACTGGAGGGAGAGAAAGCAAAGGGGCTCTTTCATACCTTGGTTGTCTCCTCTTAGCAATCAAGTATCTGTAGAGGCTGGAGGGTTTCTCTTATTTTTTTTTTCTTTTTCAGTCCACTCTTTGTGACGTGGAAGACGGGGCGAGACAAGCGGCTTCGTGGCTGCATTGGGACCTTCTCAGCCATGAATCTTCACTCAGGACTCAGGGAATATACATTAACCAGGTAACTGTCAAAAACAAAATAAATATGAAATTAGTTTGTTCACTGAAGATCTGTCTGTGAGGATTCAATGTTAGGATGTTGGATCAACATAGTTCAACGTAATATCATTCATACTGAAATAAACCTGAGTGTATGATAGTTACAGTGAGGTGATGTATCAGGAACATCTTTGCAAAGTGTGAGTTGCAGTTGACATTTTAAGGATACTGCCAAATCTGTCTTGCATACCAACAGTTTTGACATCTGTAGCATGCAGTTTCTCTCTGCCTGCAGTGGGCATTGGACAACATCAGGAAGCTTGCCACTGGTATTACTGTTCATTAGATTAGGGAGAGATGCAAATCACTTTCTCTGCAGTAGCAGAGAAACACATTTCATGCAGGCATAATCACAAGGGGAATAATTGAGCATCTGACAGTTTACTTTGGTGCTTGTATTGGGTGATATATATTCTCTTCCCTTTAGTGCACTTAAGGACAGCCGATTTCCCCCCCTGACCCGCGAGGAGCTGCCCAAACTCTTCTGCTCTGTCTCCCTCCTCACTAACTTTGAGGATGCCAGTGACTACCTGGACTGGGAGGTGAGAACAGGTGCATTTGGAACTCTGCATCACTCTCTCGTTCCATTCGGGTTCGGGTTAGTACATGGTGATGTATCTCCTTCATTACAGGGGCGTATGGGGATAGAAGAGACTGGGAATAGAAGAGATGGGGCTGGAAAACTAGAAGGAAGGAAGAGGATGGCTTAGCAGTATGCTTTTGGTTGGGGGGATCTGAATGGGAATAAAAGAAACATCAAAGTGGTTCATGGACTTGACTGAATAGGAAGTGAGTGTAAATACATGTATAAAAAACATGGGAAGTATTTTGATGGTGTGGACAGAAACTGGAAATAAAAACTAGTTAAGACCAAAGGTATAAATGGTTTTTAGGACCTTGTACATGGAAATGTATTCCGTTCAAGAGGAATATATATATAGAGAGAGAGACTTAATAGTTGAGTAATTTTGGGCATCATTCTTGTGTGCAGAGATTTTGTCTTTTATGTGACACAAGAGATTGAAAGCTGACAAGATAGGCTTAGCACAGGAGAAGTGGCAGGATGCTGGTGAGGCTTGTCTGGGAAGGGTGGCTAAGAGAGCTCCTTGTGAGACCCACCAGGCAAGAGCAGAGAGCGGGGAAGAGAATAACCTTACCCAGGCAAAAGCCAAACTGTCCAGAGAGAGAGATGCACAGCCTTATGGGAATGACAACTCAGTCATGGACTCAGTGCTAGCAAACACCTCTTATCTGGCTGTTCATTTCCATCTATAGGTTGGAATCCATGGGATCAGAATAGAGTTCATCAATGAGAAAGGTGTCAAACGCACAGCCACGTATTTACCTGAGGTTGCTAAGGAACAAGGTGGGTTTGAGATGGCAGCCAAACATGTCAGTACACCGTGCCACAGAACTGGGTAACTTCAATCTGTCGACTTGGGGCTTGGAATGCAATGCTGTCTGTCCTCACAGTGGTGCCATGGAACTACCAGGCTTAATCTTGACAACTGACACTTGATACAGTTGCTGCTGGGTTTTCATCTGGCCTGTCTCTCATTCCATATCTTTGCACAGCTGTATTTTAGTGCCAGAATGTTTTAGGGCGGAAGAAGCAGAGGATCCCAAAGTATCAACTTCAGCCTCTTTCAGCATTGCATCTTTCCTCTTGTATGTTTCTCCCACCAACTAGCATAACTGCACGCTGCACAGCACCAACAGGAGAGTCACTTTCCTCCTCATTCTTGCTAAAGTAGCATCCTCCAGAGGAGGGCTAGAAACACAGCCCCTCTGGAGCACACTCCCACTCAAATAGAGTAGTGGTCACCACAGTAACTGCTCAAAATATTGCCTCCTCCTTTCCTCCACCTAGCAGAGTGGAGTGGTCGCATCCTCCCGGCTCTGGGGTAAAAGACTAAGGTAGGAATTTTAACTCGGATCTCTCACAGAGCAGTGCACTGTGCTATCACTAGAGCATCAATCCCAATTTGTCTATGTAAAGAGCTAAGTATTATCTTATTTTCAAGGGAGCTAAGTGGCACATGATGAAAAAATTCGGGATCCCTTAGCAAGGCACAGACCTTTATAAGACGACATGGAATGGAAATGGAATTGCTCTTTCATAAACCAGCTCCAGTGTGAGTTTAAAGGGGTAGGCATGTGCAGATAGTGTGCATGCATCAGGCCATACATGTCCAGTTCAACACTAGGATTTCTAAAGCTCAGAGTTTCCTGTTTAGTTGTTTGTTTTTCTAGAGTACTTTTAATGCATCTCTTGTGTTTATGAAACATTTTTTTGTATTGAAAAATTTGTCTTGCTTCTGTTTTTCAATAGACTGGGATCAGATCCAGACCATAGACTCCTTACTCAGGAAAGGTGGCTTTAAGGCTCCCATTACCAATGATTTTAGGAAAACAATTAAACTTACCAGGTAAGTAGATGTATTTGTTGTCTTTTAGTTTTACTTTATAGTGTTTTCTGGATGATTTAAAATATTTGTGCTTGATGTTAGTCTTTATGCCTCTTCCAGAGGAGATATAGTGTGAAAGACCAAATCACAAATGCCGTGTGTTAGGCATGTAATGCACGCAGAATTAAGCACAATATGTTTGGTCTATACAAGATTGAAGTTAGCATTTTTCTAAGAGAAGTGTCACTGGTTTTAGTGAAAGATCAGAAGCAGAACCTTTGAGAGTTAAAAAAGTTGATTTTTTTCAATTAACTTCCTTTTCTCAGTGTGCTCCTCTGTGAATGCTGCAGCTATTTGTAGGTGACGACTGTCTTAAAACCAAACCATACTCAGATTTGGCTGGTTTTCAGAATTTGCTTGCTTGTCTATACCTCCAGCTGTCCTATTGGTTTCTGCCCCCTTTATGTTGGTATAAACTGGGACTTTCTGGTTTTGCACAGAAACACTAATTTATCAGGTCATTCTTTACCTCTAGAGAAATGAGGTGAGTGTGCAGGGTTTTCTTTAACAGGAGGTGACAGGGTGGTTTTCATTAAAATCTCACGTGGTGTGGTCTTAGTGCAACTCACCACCACTTTGGTTGTTGTTTAGCATGCTTTAGAAGAACTTGGAAAACTCCAGTCTCTCCAATGGAACTTCATATTTTGTGAATCTTGATTGTACAGCATGGACTAAGTAATTTATGTGCTATAATAAACCTCTCTATCCACCTCTCCATTTCTTTGACTACCTTTTCACATGTGGAGATAACCACAAAAGTAAACAATAGTGAAATCTGGTTATTTAATCACTGGAATTGAATCTTCCTCCAGCAAACTTTTCATGCCGTTTTCATCCATTGCATGTGGATAAAAAAAGAATACAAATCGATCATTGATTTCCTGCATGCTACTTCAGGCATCCCTTTCATTATGATCACCTTGATTAGGACTCACCTTTTGGGACACTGGAGCTAATTGAAGCTCACATAGGTTATCCATACCAGTGGGTTCCTCTCGGTCATCCTTGGCTGTGAGCTGAAGCGGAGCAAGAGATGAAGGTTTCACATGGAATCCCTCCACGTTGCGTGGTGTGACGTTATTTTTCTGCGTGTTCCCACAGGTACCGCAGTGAGAAGGTGACAATCAGTTATGCAGAGTACATGGCCTCCCGCCAGCATTGTTTCCAGAATGGCACCCTTCATGCCCCTCCCCTCTACAATCATTACTCCTGACACACGGCTGCATGACCAGTCCCACTCCCCAGTTGCTGCCAACGGCTATGACATCATCGGGGCAGACGCCTCCTCGTCCTGGTCCAGTTACTTCTATTACTGCACCATTTTATGATGCTAGCTTCCGTTGCCAAGTCTGCCTTCCCACTGACCTGGGGGGAGGATGAGAGTGTGACAGGACTTCAGGGGCCCAAGCCTTATCTCAGCCTTCCCTCCCAGCGGGGGTTCAGTTGGATTGGGGCTCCATGCCTACGAACTGTTGTGAGGTGCAGAAGACCTTCAGGAGTGAAAGTGCTGCTTCAGACTGATCTGCTCCTGGGTGTTACTAACGCTCTGGAAACTTGAGTTGCTTGTTATGGAAGCCCCCCAGATCAAGTAGGAGCATTCCCCTGGCAGCCTGGGCAACGGAGTCCAACAAAACATTTTTTAGGTTCTTTTTAATTTTTTTTTAACCTCTGGTATCTGTTGTGTACTGAGAGCTGATTGCAGTCCCCACGCATCACAGGCGGACATCATGGAATTGGGGAGGGTTGAACACCTGGATAGCACCCCATCCTCATGGACAGAAAACATGTGAAAAATGAATCTATTATTTAAATAAACCCTTGAAGGCTTTAAGGCTCAGATCCTTGGTAGGTTGGATTCTTGGTGATGAAGCCTGCTCTGAAACACAAAGCTGTTTTGCCTGTAAGAGAGCAACATGGCATGTGCTGTGTATACAGAGAAAAAGATCCTCGAGTGTCCCTGGACAGTCTGTTCTGACCAAATTTTGTTTCCAAATATTTGTAAGAGATAGGATTAGGGCTGGGGAGGGGTTTGCAGAGCATTGACTGTAGTCATACAAGTGAGACCAGTGACTGAAACTTGTTTTAATTTAAGCTAACAGTCTTGGGGACCTTCCTTTTGACAGAACAGCCAGTTTTGCTGGTATGACTGCTGATCTTAGGAGCTGAGGGTTCCAGTTTATTCCAGGCCTATGGAATGGTGCTGTTCAGTTTTGCTGGTAAGATTTGTGTTACTCAGCTTAGTCATTGCCACATCCAGGCTCAGTGAGTGGGGAAATCTATATTAGCCAGACTGTATACACCCGTGTGCATTCTGTGTTTCTTCTCCCATGGCTGATGGTCACAAGGAATACTCTTCTGAAGGGAAGTTATCAGTTGTTGTTCTGCAGCACCGAGGGATGTCATAAACTCTAAATTATGACACTCTTTCAGTGAGATAACTGGACTTCAGAATACAATTTGGGGTGGGGTTGGTTGGTTGATTTTCCAAGCTTCTGGAGGGTCAATAATGGTTGGGGAAGAAAATACAAGTGCATAACAGAGTCATGGCTGTTTGGTTGCACACAGCTTTAGAGCCTGCTTGTGTAATTGTCTGGTGTTTGAAATTATGGCATGGTATGGCAGGGAATAGGGCTATTAGGAAGCTGAGAACTGCAGGGTGCTGCTCCTGGTCCTAAGGAAGCGAGGCACAACTTGTGCCGTTTTGCTTCATGTTGGTGTAGGTTCTGCTGGAGGAGAGGTGTGAGGGAGATTCCTCTGGATAACGGTGCAATATTGACCCAACTTTCCTTCTCTATTGGGTCATTCCTACAAATTGCTATTTTTCCCTTGTGGTGTTGTTGAAAAGCAGTTGGAGATGAAAGGATTGTTTTGTGACTTCTTGCTCCTGAGAATAAATGAGTCTCGTTAGAAACCACTCGGTTTGTAATTGCTCCCCCAGGTGCCGTGTAGTGATGGGGGAGGGTGGGGTCAGCTCCAGGCATACCACTCACCTTTCAGCTGTCAAACAGTAAGATACATAGGGCTACACTCATTACTGTTCAAGTGTTCTATGTTAGAATTTAATTTCTAAAAGGTTTAAAAAAAGGCAAAAAAATGGTGCTAAAACTTCACCCCTGAGCACGCTCGGTGAGACTGGTCATGCAGGCATACAGTGCCAGGCTTTTCAACTATACTGTTTCTTTTTCAGGTGTTTGCCCTGTTCTGTGTCTTCAACAGTGTATAGTGTTTTCCTGATTTCAGTTTCTTTGACTAGGGGATGACTAAAGGGTGGGGTGGGGAGGGTTAGTTGTCATTTTTTTAAAGAACAGAATTTTAGGATTGAGTAACTTGGTTGGTTTAAGCCTGAAGTGGGACAGATGGTTTTGGGACTGGGGAAGTCTTATCCTCTCCCACTTCTATTCCCCCACTCAGTCTGTTTAAAAAACAAACAAACAAAACATAAATGCCTCTAAATATGTACTGTGTTCTTGTCTTGTTGCAGTGAGAAGAAAAGCTGGCAGGTCAGAAACACTGGTCTGCTGCCTAAGGAACAGGCCCTCTCAGCTTTAGTCCCATAAGGGACCAGCTGTAAAATCAGCTGAAAACTATGTCAATAGCTAAGTCAGCTCAGAGAAATGCATGACAAGGACAGGTGGTCTCAAGAAATAATCCCATTTCTAGATCATTACATGGCAGCTATGCATAAGGATGAAAGAGGTGAACTAGGCACAAGCTGTAGTTTGAATTGCCTCAAGATGGAGACAACCAAAATCAGTGGCCAGTTGATCTGAGATTTTCTCCGTGGTTGCTTGGCTGGGACAGCTGGTTAGAGCTGCTCCTCAAAGCAACTGTTACCTGGTTTGATCTGGATTAACTCATCCTTAGAAGCAAGTGCCTTTTGATCTAGAAGGGCTTATTCTCATGACAACCACAACTGGTAAATAATCTCACTGCATTGATGAAATGTCTTTGTTTTACAGTAACTACAGGAGAATGTCTTTGATCACTGGAGTCTGTCAGTGTTGAAATGTTTCCACTGTGAGGTTCTAATTATCTTTTTTCATGTTGTTCAACAGTCAGTCTCAACTGAAGCCATTTCAGTTTGGGAATGTTATATGGTCAAAGTATCACATATCTACAACTTCTCAGAACAACAACAAAAAAAAATCTGTAAGGAAATCTAAGAGTTCATTTTAACCTTTGCACAGAATAATTTGTTTTCATAGTACATTAACAAACCTCTGCAGTCTTCACTGACTATTAGTGCTGTTTTCTGTTTGTATTCAGAAACTACATGTTGTTTTGTTGGGGTTTTTTTTTTTGGTTAATTTATTTCGTTAAAGCAGGAGACCTCTTTTGACCTACAGTGCAGAGACGTCAGACCAATTCTTTATATTACACTTGGTTGCCTCCTACCTATATAATAATTTCTGAGTGTAAATAATTGAACTCTATCCTCTAATGAAGTATTGTAGAGAATAAATCATAATGGATAAAGATTATTTGTACTGTCCTCTTTATATGAATTCTCACAGCCTTTATGGGGAATAAGATGAAACTGTTCTCATCTAGAAAGACAAACAGTATATTAAAGGTATGAATAGCAAACCTGGAAATGATACCACATATTCAAAGCCAGGGAGGTTGCCAGAGTGGGGTGACAGCTGTCTGGAAACACACCAATAATCAAACAGGCTCCCTACAAGAAAGCAAGGAAAAATAGTAGGAAAATTAAAACCAAATGTTAAATATATTTCGTTAATAATGCCATAGCAGTGTCTTTGTATCCTGAAATAATGTTTGCTTGACAATAACTTTCTATCAGTTGTCATGGTGGTGAAATGTATAAAGTATATACATACATAAATCTGAAACTCAAAATTGTTCTTTTGTCTTCTAAAATGAACTAAAAACAAATTGTCCATACTTTGAGGCTATAGTCTTCAGGGGATCTAAAAGCCTTCTTTCAGAGGAATAAAACACTCATCTTTCTAGATTCTTACTGTTTTAATATTTGCTTTGAGCCAGATTAACTGAATTGTAGGATAGTTTTGGATTGGATCTCTGGCTTATAAGTTTTTTCCATACATTTTAAGATAACTTTTTATCTATAGGAGCTGTATAGTTAGAGATGCTACATTTTCTGCTTGTGGCTCTTGGTAAGGGTAGCCCTGAGTGTAAATTAAACAACCATAAAACCCTAAAAAAGCACCAACCAAACCAAGGGGGAGGGTAGTTTTGACTTAAATATGCCTGAGAAGTTCATTTATCCCAGTACAACTACAAAGCAAAAACCTGTTTTCATGTGCTGGTACTAGGAAGGCTAGAAAGTCAATCCCTTAGGCAATGTGAGGCTGATGCTGTGACTAATCTGATTTCCAGGTGAATTCCAGCTGAATTCCCTTGTAAATTCTGAAGTTATCCATATCCCCACCACCCACTGCTCTCATGTGCCCAGGGGAGTTACCAAGTGTATCCTCTCAGCTTTGTTGGCAGGAATACAGTGGCCTAATTTGTGTATTTTAGTGTCATATGCTTTTCCTACTTGATTACTTTTGGTTTCCTGTTGAATCAGACATGCTATCTTTGTCTGCTGTCTTTCATCCGAGGTTCCTCCATGCACGTTGCTTTCTGTGACCTCAGGAACACTCAGCAGCTCACAGGGAGGATGAGGCCAGGTAGAAGGGTATGCATATGACTGCACACTGAAATAGGTCAATCCAGGCTAAATATAAACCAGGATAATTCTCCTGGAAACAGCTTCTTCTGTTGTTGCTTCTGTTTGAAATAAAAACCAAAATGAATTAGTCATTTAGCACCAAAACAAATTGCAGATGAGCAGAAACTTCTAGAGGATACTTCAAAGGAAGAATGCTAGCATTTTTTTAAACACAAAAAAGAAATTTGTTTTATCTGTGATGGAGAAATACCTTTTTTTTTTTTTTTTTTAAGATAAAAATGAAAATCAGAACACTTATCTATACAACTCAATAGATTCATACATACACTGATAGCACATGGAACAGTAGGATAGGAAAGTTCCTGAGGTGGTTTTGCCAGAGTCTGGGGAAAAGATGACTTGTGAATGTTTGATAATCACTCCCAAAACACAGCAAGCACAGAAGGGTATTGTTACCATGTCCTTTAAAACAAGTATATAATTCTACAAATTGAACAATATTCAGATTATTGAACCATATTTTTTCTATGGTCAGCTAGACTGCTCTTATAATCAGATTAATTCTGGCATAAATTATGTATTATACAACCAGTTGATAATGTCCTATGTGTATTTAAAAACTTAACAGATTGTGTAGTTTTGCATTCAGAGTCTTACTATGACTTTATTACTGGATATTAATATAACTTTAATTTGCTCATACATGTTTGTTCATTACTGTTTTGGATATATAATATTAAATGGAGCAAAAATAAAGGTTAAATGGTGTGAAGACCTAAACCTGAAGAGTTATACTTTAAGTACACAGATGAAAATCACAGGTCTTGTGCAATGCTGGTTCCTGTGGCACGTGATGCTCCACAAGGATCTACTCCTATCACACTGGCACTCCACAAAAAAGACATAATTACTGTTAGAAAGCTTAAAGAACTCCTAGAAAAATCACATTTCTTCTGCTGATGAATTAGAAGGAAAGCCTATTACAAACCAGGTTTATGCTGGTAATAGGCTATCCTTATTGTAGTTGTTCCTACATTTGATTACACAGATATTTAGCTGAGCATTTTGTAAGGTCTGTGTAGGTGCAGTTAGTTGTTCCAGGATCTGTATTTAAACTGTGGCAAGAGTTACACAGGTTTGTCTAACAATGTGCTACTCCATACCATGTCTCCAGCAAGAATCAAAACTTTTTGCTCTGGAATATGGAATATTAGCGACTTTGTTCATGACAAATTATGTTTGGCCAAGTATTCTTTTTTTTTTAATAGGTTTATTTTAGGATAAAATAAAGTAAAGCTTTATTTTATCCTGAAGTCACCAGTAAAGCTGCTTGAAAGTTCCTTTAGTCAGTGACTATTTTAATCAAGCTCACCTTACTTTTCTATGCATATTTTGTTGATAAATGCCAAAATAGTCATTAGTGAGGAAGAAGCCATGCATTTTAAAAATAACAAAAAGTCAGGTACTCCGCTACATTTGGTTTGTTGCAGCAGCTAAACAATATTTACTATGGGGTTTAAAAGGTTTTGTTTTTTTTTTTAATTCCTTAAAAAAAAAAAGAAGTGGGGGGAAGCAGCTTCTTCCATTCAGGAACGTTTTTATTTTGCTCTTGAGACCTTAACCAAACACATCATTTTCATGATAACCTCTTTAACTGTACCTGTAAAATCCTAGTTTTGTATACTGAAGAAGAATGGATCCTTGGGGGAAAACAAAAAGGGAAATTAATGACTTAAACCTCTGTGAACTACCTGCTGCTCTGAGAATCACAGCGTTCTGAGTTGATGAGTTCTTTGAGAAGCCATCAGGATTCCAAGTGATTTTAAATGCTTCTCTCCTCAATCTGGCATGGATTCCCTCGTTTTCTTGTAAGCCTAATTGAAATTGTTTAATTTGCCAGATGTTCCTCAAGATATTTCCATTCCATCTTCCTGAATGTCTTTCTGCTTATATCACTTAGCAAATTACTTTCCAATCAGTTTCTCTGCTATGTTCATTATCCAGATAACCAATATTAAAAATCTATTATTTGATCTCCTCATATTCTTCAAATTTATTTTTAAATCATTCTTTTTCCCAGCATACAGGAAACCATTCACCTAGGCACAGATACAAGTTTATGAGGAGTGGTTTCATCATAAATCCTTCAACAGTCTATTTTTGTCTTTCTTTAAGGGCACTGGATGACTTAGTAAGGGCTGATAAGATGATTACTTTAAGAGTCTTAGGCTGGTTAGGCACTTACATGTGAGCTCTCCAGGGAAAATGCTCTGTAAGTTATTTTGCTGGCAGTGGAGAATTATCTTCATTTTCAGCCTGCCTATGACTTTTAGGGGTCTGCAGATTGCTTCTGGATAGCCTGAAAATTAACCTTCGTTATTAAATGTGTTATTTATGATGTCTATACTCCTTCCTTATGGTCTGAGGTCTATTAATCACAGTGAGATGGACAGAAATTCTGGCACAGTTTTCTTAGCTTGGGATTTGCTGTCCAGCTGGAGGATGTTCTGGTAGTGAAATGGAGCTGGTTGTAGCTGCCTGATCCACTGGAGTGAATGAAGATGCATCTTTTTTAAAGATGCCTCGGCGCCCTCAGGTGCTCCTGGGCAGTCTGGTGCAGGGGCACCAGCGCAGTTTTGAGCTCTTTGGTTATTTCCTAAAGGACAGAGCAGCAGAAGTGTTTGCTCATGCCAAAGGATGAGTGCTGTTTCCCCTCAGTGTTCCCACACTCCTGCTCTCGGGCCTTGTAAGACTTTGGGTTCATGATCACAGAATCAGCTTGGAAAAGACCTCTGAGCTCATCGAGTCCAACCTTCGAGTGAAAAGCACCACGTGAACCAGACCATGGCACTGAGCGTCACCTCCAACCTCTCCTTAAACCCTCCAGGGACGATGACTCCACCATCCCCCTGGGCAGCCCACTCCAATGTCTAATCACCCTTTCTGGGAAGAAATTCTTGGTGAGAATTCAACCTAAGCCTCTCCTGGCGCATCTCAAAATACCGTGTCCTGACCTGGAATGCTCCAGAGATGGGGCCGCCTGTAGCCTGCGAGAAGAGGCCGGCCCCCGCCCGGCTTCACCCTCCTGTCAGGGACCTGCAGGCTCTCGGTCTATCACTCCTGTTTACCCTCTGTCCATACGTACAGCGTTCAGCGTCCCACTGCTTTCCCTCTGTAAAACGAGCTAATTACTAAGCAAGCTTAAACACACCTCTGAGGGCTGTTTTGTACAGAGAGCACTCCATGCTCCCGCTGTTTCCCCTCAGTGGCACCCAGGATAAAACTAAACCCCTGCCCTTCAGAGAGAGGGAGAGTCAGCCGCTTTTCGTACCCTCACACGGGCGGACCCTGAGCGCTAAGCCGGGCAGAGCTCCCGTCCCTCAGGGGCGCGGCGCCGCTCCCGCCCGCGGTGTGCCGGGGCCGCCCTTTCCGCCGCGCTTTCCGGTGATGGCGGCGGGCGGCAGCGACCCGCGCACCGCCGATGTGGAGGAGGACGCCTCACAGCTCGTCTTCCCCAAAGGTGCCAGCGGGGACGGCCGGGGGCTCGGGTGGTGGGTAGGCTGGGAGGGTACGAGCCTCGCCGAGCTCCGAGCGCTGCTGAACGCGCCGGGCCCTCCAGCAGCTGCTAAGCCCCGAGTGTTAAAAATCAGGTTAATAAGTGATCGGTATATATTTAAGGATCTTATGATTGCTAGGATATGGTGGTTCTTAGGTGGGCCGCTATGTGTGCGTACGGTATTAAAAAAAAAAGTCTGTCAGGTTGTACTTATGTATTATATATAGTTATATATAGAATCTGTCAAGTTATAGCTTGATATAAGCTTTTTCAGTGATGTTTTTTGACACAGGAGTTCTTCCCTGTGAGGGTGGGGAGGCCCTGGCACAGGGTGCCCAGAGAAGCTGTGGCTGCCCCATGCCTGAAGTGTCCAAGGCCAGGTGGGATGGGGCTTGGAACAACCTGGGACAGTGGAAGTTGTCCCTGCCCATGGCTGGGGTGGAACTGGGGGGACTTTAAGGTCCTTTCAGCCTAAGCTGTCCTGGAAATCTGTGAATACTGCTGCAGTTAGGAAACCAGCTGTCCATAGCCAGAGTTGGTAACTATGGACATTTACTGTCTGTGTGGGTTTTTTTTTTTTTTTTTCAGAAAATTAATTCAGTATGAATTCTAGAAATGCATTTACACCTCAGAGGTGAAAAAAGGGGGAGAGGGAGGGGAGAAATGGACATCATGCTGCATTGCTGCATTATCGAGTTATGAACAATAGGGAAGTTCTGAAAGACTATTTTTCTGATTTTTTTAAAGCTAAAATCTCATGTTTAGCCTGAGCTGATTTACTGCTCAATGCAAAATAAGAGTTGCCAGCCCCTTTCTAGCAGTCCTGGTATCTGCTGGAATAAAACAGTGCTGTTGGGCACTCTGGGATGCAGCTTCTGACCCTGTTGCTTTGAACTGCTCATACTGCTGACGTTGAGAGATATTCTTGTTATTGGAATACATATATGGTTATGGTGATGATGAATGAATTCAAAGTTGGGTGAAAGGAGGAAATTTTAAAGATTGATTTAAATTTTTTTCTGATAATTTCAGTCAAATAACTTTTCAAGTAAATGAAGCCTTTTTAAAACATTCAACAGCATTCATATTTACTTTAAGAGCTCAGAGACTTCTGAAGACTGTGACATCACTTCTGAATATTTCTATGTATTTTATTTGCTGTGTCAAGTCATGCATTACTTCTGTCAGATTGGGTGAAGAAAATGTACTGCACGAATTTGAAAAAATCTGAATGTTAGGGCAAGTGTAAAATATGTGGTCAAAAAGACAAGCACCTCGGACTGTCACTCGAAGTGTCATTTTTATCAGCATTTTCAATACGAAATGCTGCCCAGTCTTTGATGAAAGGGCGCGCACAACTGCCATGAAAGACATTCTCACTTCTTTATTAACCCAGAGCTAAATTGCATACAAGACTTGTGCAATTCCCCTTCCCAAACACCTTTTCTCTGCCTTTTTTTCACGCCGGCCTTCCCTCGTTTGCCTACAGAATTCGAAACAGCAGAAACGCTGCTGAATTCCGAGGTGCACATGCTGCTGGAGCACCGCAAGCAGCAGAACGAGAGCGCCGAGGATGAGCAGGAGCTCTCAGAAGTCTTCATGAAAACCTTGAACTACACGGCGCGCTTCAGCCGCTTCAAAAACAGGGAGACCATCGCCAGCGTGCGCAGGTGAGCGGGGAAGTCAGGCGGTGACAAACGCCGTGTGTAGTGCTTTGAAAGCAAAACCAGTGAGAAACTCCAAGGCAGAAATACAATTTAATAGGAGGAAGGTAAAATAAAATAAAAAACAATAGGATGGAAGGCAGAGTCAGAATACAGCCTGACACCCTGTTAGTTAGGGTGGTGGTAGCAGTCCGAATGAAGTGGTCTCGTTGAAGTAGCGATCCTGTAGAAAGGTCTGGTAGCTCTTCTCCTCTGGGAATCCAGTGGGTGAGGGCTGCCTGTACTGTCCCAAATTCCAGATTATATCCAGGTGAGAATGCTTGGCTCCTCCCCCTGGGGGGAGCATCTCACAGTGGGATGAGGAGTCCTGCAGGGGGTCCTTGCTGGCCCATTAACCAGAGAGAGCTCCAGGAGGGAGTTACCTGAGTCCTGGGAGAGGCACTGATGGGCTGTTAGCAGAAGATAGCCTAGAGGGAGGGAAAAACACTGTCCCACTGTTTCCATTCCTGGGAAAAAACACTGTTCCACTTGGTTTCAACAGCTCATGAAGATGGTGATAGAATAAATACTTTGTGCACATCCTACACGGGTCCCTAATATTTGTCCTGCTTTATGAAAGTACATTTTAGTGATATTGTGTGATTTGTTCTTTAATTCTGAGTCTTTTCTTTTCTAACGAGGCAAGAAGTTATCGATGGAGGATTATACTTTGTCCAGTTCAAGCCTCCCTGAACTGCTTTGTTTTCGGTATTTCAGTGACAGTTGATTGCATTAAATGGGAGGATTTTCTAGACTTTGCAGAATAATTCAGGGGAAGTGGAGTTAGCAAACAGGATTTTATTTTTTCCTCTGTGAATTTATATAATGACTGTTTTCTCCTGGAAAAAATACTTCGGTGCCAAAAGCAGTGTGCAAAACGATAAACATTTGCTTCAGTTTGAGCTCCTTTATATTTCTGTCTTGGAATTTCATCCAATTGTTGTCTTCCCTTACAGTTTACTGCTCCAGAAGAAGCTCCATAAATTTGAATTGGCATGTTTGGCTAACTTGTGTCCTGAGACAGCTGAGGAAGCAAAAGCTCTGATTCCTAGGTAAGCACTTACATACTGTACAAAGATTCCTGTATACTTCCCTGTGACCTAAGGCCAGCCATGCCCTGGAACCCTCTGTTCAATCCAGCTCCCTTGGTGGAATAACATTTGGTCTTTCTTCCCCTACCCACTGATCTGACAGCAACAGACTTTTTACATGTCCCTAATGCACTTCTGAGAGCTTTTACTGGATCAAGTGTAAACCTCCTAAATTGTTCTTAGCTGGCTGTGTTTGTGTTCCTTGGAGTATTTTTTTCTTTGGAGCAAATGAAGTGTTTTGTGGATCATGTAGGGGGGGGGCAGTAGCTTCTTTGTGTCTTGATTGGTTACTTCATGGCCTGAGATAGAGGAGGAAATGAAACATTCATCTGAATTACAGTTTTTTCATTATTTGTCATTATATAAAAGAGAAGGCTTTGGGGTGACCTAATTCTGGGCTCCCAGTACCTGGAAAGAGACTTTTTACAACAGTAGTGACAGGATGAGGGAATGGCTTCAAACTGAGAGTAGATTTAGATTAGATACTAGGGAGAAATTCTTCCCTGTGAGGGTGATGAGGCTGTGGCACAGGTTGCCCAGAGAAGCTGTGGCTGCCCCATCTCTGGAGCATTCCAGGTCAGGCTGGATGGGGCTCTGAGCAGCCTGGGACAGTGCAAGGTGTCCCTGTCCATGGCAGGGGATTGGAATGAGATGATCTTCAAGGTCCCTTCCAAACCAAACCATTCCATGATTTTAAGATTCCATAGCAAGAATGAACTGGTTTATGAGCGTGCAGCTCCGTGGACTTCATTTAGAGGTCTGCTTACACCTGCATTGCCTTTTTTGAAAACACATTTTGAAGTTACTCAGCAGAAGGTTTTGGGAAGAATGGAGTTTTGTCATGCAAAGAAGCAGCACTGCAGAAGGATTAGAGCACTTTTGTACAGCAATGTCACAGGTGTTCCTGGTGGTTACACAGGTGGGGGACAGGAGAGAGCTGTGACTGAAATGAATCAAGGGGGAGAGACTATTTGTGAAACCTTTAATGTCTCCTTACTGCTCTTACCTTGCAGCCTGGAGGGCCGGTTTGAAGATGAAGAATTACAACAGATCCTTGATGACATTCAGACTAAACGCAGCTTCCAGTATTAAGGTTAACCCTCAGCCCCTTTATCTGAGCAGAAAATCCTGAGGACTTGGGCTGTTTCTCAGCCGTCTGGATCAGTCCAGCTCTGGGCTGAGCGAGGGTAATTGTGGATGCAGAGTATTCCAGTGCTGTGTTGCCTCAGCTGCATTCAGACTGGAGATCAGCACTGTCCTTTTGGTTTGTTCCATGTGTATGTTGGCAAGGGCCCCCTGTATTGTGACAGCAAAGAACCTGAAAGGCCTTTTCCCAATGGCTCAAGTATTTGTTTCTTCCCTAATCCCTCTCCCTGGTTTGTAAATTTTCGACATTTTTGGTTTTTAGCAGAAATACAGATGTGATTTGTGTTTTTTAGGAACTTCTAAAGGATGCGGAAACTTGTTCTTGGTTCTCGGAAAGTTCAGTGATGGGCAGCATCAATTTCTGTAGTGTTTTTTGTTTGTTTGTTTTACTCTTTGATCAGGACAATGAACTTTTACAGCTTCAATACTTTTCTATTATTGTTTAGTGTAAATTAAAAGATATTTTTAATTAAAGTTGTGTGTTTTATGAACAGTAGGTACATATCATGATTTTGTTAATGAGGACCTTTTTAATAAATAGATCCTGTAGATCTTGGAACTCCAAGAGTGTAATAACCTAAGTAGGGTTCAGGACAGATCAAAGGAGTTACTATGATGACAAGTGAGAAAACATTGGAACAGCATCTCTCGCTCTCCACTCCCTTGTTCTGTGCCAAGTGATTGCAGATACACAATCTGTATCCTGCCACAGAAAGAAAAAGGTGAAGAAACCAAATAATTCTGATGTTAACACAGCCGAGTATCCACCCCTGGCCCTGGAGGGATGGACTCCTTAACTAGGTTGCTAACTGCCCTAATTCTGAGATGAAACCGAACCATAAATAACGTGACCCAGTGGAGGGCTGGCTCCTGGTGCAGCCTGTGGGAATCGCACACCCGGTGTTATCAGACTTCAGCTGCTGGGAGATTCCCAAATTGTTTGCTCTTAGTTGAAAGGAATGTTCTTTTGTTTAGAATAAACTTCTTAAACCAGCCCTTTCAAGTCTTGTAATTTTACCTACACGCCAGAAAGAAGGAAAAATTTGCAGGAAAGAATGTTTGAACGAAGAGGCAGAGAGCTGTGTTCAGACACTATTTGTGATGATAAGGAATAGTCTCACTGATCTTGCAACAGGGAGAGAAGGAAAATATTATTTCAGGTCTTACTTACATTTCTTACTAGAAATGTAATGTTGCTGCTGTGCTGAGAAGCTGTACTTCTGTGTGTGTGTCAACTGTTTGGGCTCACCTCACCTGGAGCACATTACCTCGAACAGATTTGTGTATGAGCTGGGGTGGCAGGAGCTCCTGCAAGCCTATAAACCACACATGCATCTGGAACCGACCACGGGGAACCGAACTTTACAGGGTCAGAATAATTATAGCTAAAGAAGAAAAACCAAGGTGGCAAATCTTTATTTTATAAAGCTTTGTGTCTCCTTTTGATACAGTGTATGCTTCCTGTTGAACCGGGTTCGGTCGTAAAATGTTTCTGTTCAAGCAGCTTTAGGACATTTTCATCTAAACACAAGAGACTCTTAGGTCTTAATCCCAGCTACTTCAGGGAAAAAAGGCCATCTGCACCTCTTTATCTACACTCCTGCATTACTACCTGATGACTGCATTTGTAAGCACCCTTAGGACTACCAAGAAGGAGTGTAGCAGGCTGAATAATCTTTAAATGATCTCAGGAGTTTGACTATCCTACACAAATAGACTTTTAGGAGCCTTGAAATGGTAGGTTTTGCTTGTGTTTTGAAGCCCTGTAACAGGGACAGAGGAGAACGAAATCACGGAATCAATTAGGTTTGAAAAGACCTCAAGATCGAGTCCAACCTTTGAGCGAACACCACCATATCAACCATACCATGGCAGTGAGTGCCACCTCCAATCTCTCCTTAAACGCCTCCAGAGACGGTGACTCCACCACCTTCCTGGGCAGCCCCCTTCCAAAGGTGTTTTCAGGGAGCCAGACAAGGCGGACTGTTGTAGCGCCTGGGCGTCTGGTGAGCCTGAGGAGAACACGGAGCAGCGCAGAACACGTTAGCGAGCAGTTATCGCTCTGGCGCTCGGCAGTGCGTCTTTTGGCAAGCTGGAGCCGGCCGGCCCGCGGGTCCCGGTGGTGTCCGGGGGGGGACAGGTCCCGGCCCGCGGGTCCCGGTGGTGTCCGGGGGGGCAGGTCCGGGCCCGGCGGGTCCCGGTGGTGTACGCCGGCAGGTCCCGGCCTGACACCTCTGACGGACCCTCGGCGCCCCCTCCGCCCCCACCACAGGCGGGACGGCGCCCGACCCGGCCCTCTGCGCATGCGCGGAGCTCTGCGCGCCTCCGCCCTGTAATTGGTGCGCCGGCGGGGCGGGGCTGGCGGAAGCGGCACGTGCCCCGCCCCGCCGCCAAGGCGCACGCGCGTTGCCGCCCGCGGCCCTTCAGGCGCGGCGCCCCGCCCGCGCGCCCTGGCGTAATGCGCGTGCGCGCTGGCGTGGGGCGCGTGCGCTGCTGGCGGGGGAGGCGGAGGGAAGATGGCGGGCGGCCGCGGGTCGTGAGGCGGCGGCGGCGGAGTTTGCCGGGGCCAGGAGGACAAGGCGAGCGGTGAAGTGTCGGTGAGGCGCGGAGTCCCGGTACGAGAGGCTGGCTGGGCGGTGAGTGCGGCGAGGTGTTGGGCTTAGCGGGTTAGCAGCCAGGGGAGCGCGGCCGCCTCCGCCATCTTTAGGCCGCGGCCCTGGAGCGGCGCGGGGCAGGGCGGGGGCCCCCGGCGGGAACGGGGATCCCCGGGCCCGGGCGCCCTGCGCAGCGGCGAGAGCTGAGCTAAGGCCCGGCGCCGCGGTCGGGCCCCGTGCTGGGGTGTGCTCGAGGGCCGGGCCTGGATCCGACAGCAGGGCCCCTGTCCTCTTTGCCGCACAGGTGTCTGTTGGTGGCTTCGCCCTAGTCTCTCAGTCCTGCCTTTTTCTACTTATTTTAATCCTATTATTTTTAAGATATTATTAGTTTCTCCCCCTTGGTTCTGAGTGGAGATCGGGTTGCTTTGACTATAGGGCTAGGAAGCTTTGGCCATTACGGACCGTGTTAGATACCTCGAATTTTTTTACTCATGTAGTCCTTTACAAGGGTAATCCTTTGTGTATTAAGGAGACAGAAAAAAAAAAGCCACAGACGTAGTATTTTAAGTTCATATTTAAACTTCTTATATGCCCAGTGAGACAATTGCGTTTACTAGTAAAGAGCTGTCTTAGTTCCCTAGGACTAATAAACATTGGCAAAAGGCTGAGAAACCATTCTTTTCGGTTTTCTTACGGATCCTGAGAGGGCTGTTGCTCACCTTTTGTACTGTATAACGCTGTAGAACATCTCTGTTGTTAGGGTATGTTCCCTGCAATGTAGTAACACACAGCCAGACGCTTGTGCTGGTGTGGTGCAGGGGCTGATGATCATGTGGTGTCACATTCCACTCATCAGCCTGTGCACGGGGAGCAAACCTAGGGGACGTGTTCAACTTGAAAAAAATAGCTCAGCGGTTTTCCCTTGGTGTGAACTCGTTAATCTTCCTGCCTTCTTAGAGGTGTGTGTTATTTCTCTCGTGCAAACTGTTATGAGCGTCTTCATTGTGAGTAAATAGTTGTATAGTCTCCAGTACAGTGTTTTTTAATATTAGCAGTTGCTTGAACACATCTGTCTGACACAATTGTCCTAGCGAAGTAGTTCTGTGCTCTACAGATCTTAAACCTCATTATATCCTTGCTTGCAGTTTGTAGGTATTATTTGGGAATGTGTTTCCATGTAGGCAGTAGTCCCTCATCCTTCTTGCAGCATATTTTTTTATTCTTTTATGCTTAACTCAATGCTCTGACTTCTATGCTTAACTTAGGCTCTATTCTTCCCTCAAGAGAGGCAATATTGTGTGTCAGAGAATTCATAGTATGCAAAAAGTGTTGTGCCAAAATAGTTCAGGGTTCCCTTCTCCTAAGTTCTTTTTCAAGTAAACTGACCTTTACTTCTCAGTGATTTGCTGCAATACTCTGCCATCATTTTACTCTTAAGAATATACAGTTATTAAATGTGTTTCAAAAATCTGATTGTTAACATCTTGTTCAGTTGTGTAGTAATAGTTCTAATGAGAAGATCTGAGAAGGTGAATGCTAAAACCAGATAAAAGTATTGAATGACTGGGGGGAGAAAAAACCTTAGAGCTGCAGAGCTCAGGTGTGAGTAACTCCTCTTAGAGCTGCTAAAAGCTTTTGACTCAAATATCAGTGACTACAAACAGTGTGAAGTGTTCCCTGTTGCCCAAAATGTTGGTTCTCCATTGCATCCTCAGAGCAGTAAGTATCAGACTGTTTGGACTGCTGGAATTTAAAATTTCTCATTAGTTTTGTATTTGTGATATCAGCACAGGAAGCAAAAACCAAATAATCCTAAACTGTGCTTGAGATAGAGCCTCCTGCTGCAGCAGAGAGACCTCCCCTGGGAAGGGGATAAGAAGTCTCCTGTTTTGCTCCAGTCCCTGCCAGAGGAGTCTTCTGACTCACCTGAAACCAGTGATTCCATGCAAAATACTTCATTTTGTGCATCTGCTAGCCAGGTATCTAGGGAATTTCAAGAGTTGGTTCAGTGACACTGGAAATGAAAATTATTTTGGCCTTGCTCAGATAGAGGTTATGATTTAGAAAACTACTTGTGAAAACAAGGCAGAAGGTTTCTGCAGTGTGTTTGTGAATTTTACAAAGTTTGTTCTTTATTTACCATGTTCACATTCCTGATACTGGATTGCTATTTTATTAAAAGTAAAAATACAAGTATGTGGGCCTGGTTGGTGTAGTTAATATGGAAATTGAATATTGTTAGAGCTTGGTGGTGGGGAGGAGATGTTCTAAGGGTCTTTTAAAAGATTAAAACCTTAAGATAGCCTTGATTTTTGCTTCTTATCATAGAAAATATCTGAAGGTAAGAGCAGAGAAGTAGAGTTTTTGATAGCTAACTAGTTTTGATTTGTGTTTTGCTAGTGCTTTTATTTCAGTTTGGAGCATCCATGGTCCCTTATTTTCCAAATAGTGCTAGACTTCCCAGCAATCTGTTATTACCTCACTACTATTTAAAAAAAGCTACTCGGCATTTCATAATGTCACTTCTGGTTCAACCTGCTCTCCACACTCTAGGCTGGGTGTACCAGTCATGCTGTTGTGAAACCTGAAATGGGGATTGGAGTGTATATTTAGCAGGAAAGCAGCAAGCTGGTTCCTCTGCTGGGGTAATAGTACTTTTGCTAACTCGTTTGCTGTTGAGGCAGTGTGTCTGCAGTGATTCCAGGTCCTGTGCAGAAAAACTCAGCTGATGCTGCTCCTGTTCTACCTCTGCACCAAAGCTGGGCTTCTGTTATAAGCACTTGCACTAATTGTGGCTTAGAAAAATGAAATTTTCTCTCAGCAGTAGAAGGAAAGACCCTCTGCAGTATTGAACGTCGCTGTTGTGTAACCCTGATAAAGCTTGTGTTGTTCCAAACAATTACACATCAGTGTTCTTACACATACACACATACAGATAGAATATTAAAAAATGTGAGCACTCTTTCACACTCTTTAGACAAAAATGAGAACATTTCTTCCGTTTTTATATATTGCATCAAGGAACCCTGGTACTCTTTTTTTCCTATCAATAAAAAGATTTAAAACTTAATCTTCAACTTCATTTTTCCTTTAAATAGAATTTTTTTCCATACACTGTTGTTAAATCAGAACACTTCCAATCTTCTGTTCACTTTGTTAGTTGATTTTGATGTGAAGAACAGTAACATGCCATATGAGCTCTTTGGTGCTATCTAATTGGTCTTCAGTATAATGGAGTGTATTGGTTCAAAAAAATAAATCCTGTTAACTTTCGAAGCTTTGAAACTATTATCAGTGTAGTTGTAAATTCTAGTTAACCTAGAATTTTCCATCCTTTTAAGTAATTAAAATTCTAACATTCTGCCTGTTCAGAAGTTGATGCAGTGGTGCAGGCAGCTGTACAGGGGGACCCTTTCTGTGAGCAGAAATCAGGTGTTTGTTTTTAGTCTGGCCTGGATGTTAACCATGGGCTCTGGAGCCAGCGAGGTGGGAAAGGGGAGTTGATGGCACATCCCCGTCCCTGCCATGGCACTGACCTGGGCTCTGCTGGGTGATGGTGAGTGTGTTGAGAGGCAGCCTGCACCATTCTGGTCTGACAGATCAGCTCCTCTGCAAATACATCCCTAAAATCATGGTCATGTCTACAGTACCAGGCTTTAATCCAAAGCAGATGGTCACAAAGCTTGGAATTCAGGTGACTCTTTAGTCACTCACCTGTGGCTTTACAGAAGCGAGTGCCATGAAGTTCAGCAATCTGGTGGGATAGGCCAAAAGCAGTTTTGCCACTGGAACCATAGATTTGTTGGCACTGATCAGTTCTTTATCATAATGTTTTATATAATTCAGTATGAACAGAGGGGTACATGAATTAATCCATGTTTCTGCAGTTTAAGCATTTGAGGATTCCTTTAGATCATTATCCCAAATACAAAAGAAACATTAAACATAGGAATTTGTTAATGTGTCTGTTTTTGAAAGAAGCCAGGGACTGGATAGCAAGGAGTCTTTAGTAATTCATGGGTTTGGTATAGTTTTGTGTTCATGGTGCAGTTTTGGCAGTACAGTGACTTGTATTTTATTTACGGTGACTAGATGCAGTTTTGAGTTTGATAGGAGCTGCACTTTGAGCTGGTTAAGCAGCACCACAGCTCCAGCTAATGGAGTGCTGGATTTACAGCCTGAAGGCTGTGGACCTGTGCAGTAATCTGGCTGCCAACTGGTAATTTCCCCTGCTTCTAATCCTTTGGTTTTCCTCCTGGGTCAGTGGAGTCATCGCCTGGAATTCTCAGTAGCAGCCTGCCAGGCTGCTCTGAGTTTTGACCAATGCTAGTTCAGATGGTCTGGTAACACTGAGCAGTTGGTCAGGTGTATGTCCAGTGTGGTCATGTTGGCTTGAAGGAGGGGCCAGGCCAGGGCTGCTTTGGGTTTGGTCTCTGCAGTTTTAGTTTTGGTTTGGGTCGTCTCAATTCAGTGCTGAGGTTCCCTCAGTAGCTGTTGCTGCACTTAAGTTGTGTGGTCACCACAAGCAGCAGCCACTACTCTTGTCCTCCTGCCCCCATCCCGGTAAAAATCACCACTTTGCTTTGAAAATTTCTTCTTAGTGGGCCACATTTGTAAGCAAACCATTGCACCTCTTTGCAGAGACTGGTGAAATGCTAGGATTCTAGCACAGGAAAAACTGGGGATGGTGCAGAATTGCAGGGAGGAGGAGAGCAGACTGAATGATGAATGAGTATGTTCATTCTGCAATGTTTGCACTGTTTCTCAGTTAGAGTTTGGAGCTAAAGTCATTCTAGAATCAGTCACCAAACCATATTTTGCAATCTTTTTCTGTGGCTGGATACAAATATTTTGGTTTCCTTTGCAAATCTAAACCTAATAAATGAAGTAGCTATTTCTAGTAATATCTTTGTGGACTCCTGACTAATATAAGGCACAGCTGCCAAGCTTTCTGTGTAGTAAGACGAAAATACCGACCTAGAACTGGAGATGGAAGTGCTGCTTTTGGCAGGAAAACTTGCTGATATTTTCAAGGCAGGAGATATGAAGTAGAAAAGAAATGCCAAGGGATTTTTGGAGAACTCCAGCTTTCAAAACTGGAGCTCTCTGGTGTCGTGCTGTTCTGTTGAATTGTTGTTCTTATGGGGAGCTTGAGGACTCTTTGGGGAGAATCTGACACTGAACCCTTTCTCCTGGAAAGGCTTTGTGTGAGTTTGGCTTTGCTGAGAAATGTATTGATACAGAAGGATGATGATCACATGCTTTTATTGAACTCTACTAAATGGTAAAAGTAAAGGCTGTTCACTAAAGAATTTAAACATGGATTTTTAGCAGTGTGTATCTATATGTCTATGCATATATATTCATAACTGTATATAGGCATTTGCGTGGCTCATAATCCACAAGCACAGACCAGAAAACATATTCCTGGAAAAAACTGTCTGTGATTCCAGTTAAAAGAAAATGCATTTCTAATTAATTCTCAGTTGTATGAGATGTATATGTATCACACATCAATTTTGAAAGTGTTCTAGTATTGAAAGTTTCTTAATATAGAAGAAATATCTAGGTTGGTTATGTTTGAAAAATAGGTGAAAATTTCTGACAAAACTTAGGACTGCTCAAGTGATATCTACAATTATACACTGGGATCTTGAAACTACAATAAACAGCACTGATTATTTTTTTCCTAATGTAAGTTTGTTCCTCGTGGGATTGAACGGTTTCTAGCCTAACCACCAGCAAACTGTGGCAAAAGAATAATTGCATATATGCTAGACTTTCAAATCTTAACTGAAGCAGATAGTGAGAAGCTACAGTTCTGAAGATCCTCACATAAATAATCTGCAGTCAGAATTTTATTTGATCAGAAATAATTCTAGAAGTGCTGTTTTCTTTGACTGTTTCCTTAATTTAGCAGGTGTTTGATCAGATTTGTTTTTGGGTTTTTTGTTGTTTGTGTCTTTTTGGTTGGTTTTTAACTCCTTGGCTTCAACAGTAAGACAAAAATGAGGAGCACTGATAATTAGCAGGGTTCATCAGGCTTGTTTAGCAGCATTGTGTGATTCAATAATGTTTGAATTGTTTGCTGCCATTCCTCTACTGCTTAACGATTTCTCTTCATTAGCTAAGTCTAAGCATAACAACTGTAGATATTAATTTGCATATTGTGCTATAAACATCGTTGCTAATTTAGCTGCTCTGCTATTGGGGCAGATAACAAATTTCTGTCTTGGAGAAGTATGTGTGTATCTGCTACATCTGTTTATGAAAACAGAATAAAAAGTCCCTTTAAAAAATCTTCCTGGATATTGTGAAGAGAATATTGTAGGGTGGTATGTTATAGGCCATTTATTCTGCAGTGTGGATGTAGAGTTAAGTCTCTTCTCTTCTCACATTGAATACATGAGCTGGGTAAATAACCTTGAGGTGTCCCGGAGATGAGGGCTCTATTGCACAGTGTCCACCTCTGGATGCAGGTTAGGGGATGGATATTGGTGGTGAATGTGTTTTAAGATTAAAATGTGCTGTGCAATAAAACGTTCTTTTATCTCGGAGTTTCTATTGAAGTATTAAATTGCTTTTGGAGAGAGAAGTAGAAAAAGGATCTTTGAAATAAAGTTAATAACTGCTGAAAAACATTGCTTTAATTGTTATTTGGTTTTTGTTTTTTTTTTTTTTAACCTTATTACACTTCTCACCATATAAAGGCAGATCTTTTTCACATGATTACACATGATAGCACTATCTTCCTGCTCCCTGCTACCCCTTCTAGACTTCAGTTGTGTAATTATAGAAACTTAAGACACTCTTCTGCCTTTATTTGGCCAGAAACTGGTATGGCAGATAGTTTTGCTGTCAGAAGATAGGCCTGAGTAACATAAAGAGGTGAGAGAGGGGCAGGGAGTGAACATTTCTGGGGCCATGAAGTAAAGGTTTTCTTGGTTCTGTTGATGTTTGCAGCTTCTCTTCTGTGCAAAAACAAATGTTGCAAGAGTTCTAGATATGTTTGATAATCATTTAAGATATAAGGGTTGTGAAAATTAAATCTTTATAACATGTTACAACTCTTACTAATTCCCAAGTTTTACTAAAAGGCTTCGATGTCTTGTCAGCATTGAATTTGCAACTCTTAGGGTCTCCGATACTCAGCTGTGTTTAGTATATTAAAATATATGTTTCTGTTCCATAGTGTGAATTAGGAAAATGAAACTATTGCTAGATTATATGAACTTTTTCTTCTTAATCATCAGAATTTCAGAAGGTTGTTCCTGAAGCAGTTTGCTGTGTTCCCCTACTTAAGTTTTGCCATGGGTTTGTAGGAGCTGCAGAATCGCTGCCTGCTCAGCAGGCTCACAGGAGAGACCCAAGTGAACAGGAATCAGCAATTTTCTCCTCTCTGTGAAGGCCACCTGCATATTGAATTAAACTGGGAGGAGCATTTCACACAGCTCTTTTGTTCACTAACTTTTGATATTCTAACCAGCTGAAGAGTGTCTTGATATTTAGGATTAGCAAGGATGACAGGTTTTTTTTTCTTTTAAGCTACTTTTCATACATCATTTCTTTAGAATTTGTAATGACATGTTTATGTGTTTTAAACATCAGTCCTAAAGTTTTGTTTCCTGACAAAGTAGCAGCTCCAAGGTAAGGCAGCATCAGCAATCGCTTCAGTGTGAAAACCGAGCTGTGAGTCTTCAGCTAGTTGAGATTAATTGCTGTTATCACAGGAACTCACAATAAAAGACAGTTTAGGTTATAATGCAGGTCTTGATAAATGCTAAGCAGCAGCTGAAATAAAGGGGTATTTGGGAAGTTTAGAGGGAGGAAGAAGGTTTTATTTTAAAAAGTATTATGAATAAACTTTAAGGTAAACCCAAGGTATTTATTCAATCACTAACAGTAAAATCAGGCAGCAAACCAAATCCTGTCTTTTAGCTGACGTGCAATCTGTCTTGTGTCCTTGTGCTGCATGTGGTTGCTTCAGTGTTTGTTTTGAATTACAGCTGAGGAAGCTTCAGCTCACAGGAATTGCTTTTGTGAGGTGCAGAAAGGCAGTGATTCCTGGCTGTTCCATTCGTGAAAGCAGTTTTCTCTGCTGTAGCCAGAGAGGTAAAGCAGGAGCTGTGTGCGTCCTGTGAACTGAGGTATTTGGAGGGGTTTTTAATGTATGTAAGCACATGAGCTCCAGTAAATATATCTGCTTTGGAATGAGTTAAGGGTTCAGCTGGAGCATAAAATAAGGAACATTTGTGATTTGATGATGAGGTATTGGTTGAGTACTAGAAATCCAAACTTTGCAGGAAGTGTTTAGAGAGGGTGTTAAAGTGTGTGTAATTTATATGCAGCTAAGCAGGGTCATGCTGAAGCTCCTCCCCAGGCTGTAACCGAGACTTCCAGACTGGCTGTTGGAGGGTGTTCCCCCTTGGGACTTTAGGTAGCTCCATTTGTCTCAAAGTTTGCTGTCCTGTTCCAGAAGTTCTTGGGCATTGTGTTTTTATGTGTAACTTAAAGGTGCCTTTTTGTCAATTAAATATCAGCACTCAATTTCCTGCAGGGAATAAACCCTTTAAATCCAGAACCATATCAGCATAATCCCGTTTTGCCATGTTGTGTGTGCTGGCCTTTTAGGCTCCATACAGTGTGTGTCTGTGTTCAGGTTCTGTTGAAAATGCAAAGGCTTGAACTTCGTGGTGAAACTGGGCATTGTGAGAGTACAGAACTGAAGTTAAAGAGGGAAAAAAGTGCTTCTGTATTTTAGGTTTTTGATCATGCCAGTGTAGTAGATTTTGGACTGTGCATAAAACAAAAGGCTTTGGAGTATTTCCAAATAAGCACAGATCTGTGAGCCTTTGGGCAGAGTAGTTTATTGTGACTTAGACAATTATTAATTGAAGTATGTCTCTGCAATTTTAGTGAAAAATGAGAATTTCATTTTTTTACATTTTTTTATTGAAACACAATGATTGGATTGTGGAAAGCTGCTAAATTCTTTCTCTTGATTTGCATGGTCAGAATTTAAACCCCATTTCTAGGAAAGTTTGGTTCACAAATAGAATACAATAGAGAATGGTTGCAGATGTGTGTTGGGAGCAGAGCAGTGAAGCCCAGGGAAAATGTGCTTGCTGCAGAGAATGGGGATGTTGCATAATATCAGTGTTGTGTAACACAGGGCAGTATTTTTGCCTTTGTTTTGCTGTATTATGGACCTCCAGCACCTGTAGATAATTAAGGAGTCTCTCAAATTGTAAGAATGGTTTTGGTTTTAAGTTTGAACTTCCTGTGCTCACATCTGCATGCCTTGTAGAAAAATCTTTTGAGATATGCATATAAAAATGCACAAAAATGCATGCTGCAGTGCCTTTATGTAATTTAAAAGTGGGAATAAGATTTTTAAATATTCAGAGGTATAGAGCCTTACACAGTTTTATTACTGTTACAGATCTGCTTTTGACTCAAAAGCTGGGAACTTTGTACTTCATTATTGAATCTAGTTTTTAAACTAATTTTATAATTCGGCTTAATACACCAATTCTCTCTCATAATCGGTGGGAAAGATATCATTATATTCTAATGAAACAGCTTAATCTGTCTCAAATCTGTTCTGAAATAAAAATAATACAACCTACGTGTAATAAGAAAAATACTCAAAATTACTTGAGATTTTTGATTTTTATGTATCACAAAGATGTAGAATTTTCAGACATTCAGTAATCTTGTTTTCTGAATCTGATTAAATGGTTTTCCAATGCAGTAGGAAATTGAAACACAAAGCAATTTGGGGGGATTGGTCAGATTAATCTGTTTTCACTACATCTGCAATTTGGCATAGTGGTTTGGAGGGATTTTTTTCATATTTTTGTCGGTGTTTTCTGAGTGGATTTACCTTATGTGCAGTGAAGGAAATGTAAGGTTAATCTTTTCTTTAGACAAATGATGGCATCTGAATGGAGCAGAAACCAAATCTCGTCTGCTCTGAGAGATTATTTCATTGACAGACTTGCAAATTTGTTTTGGCATATTTCAATTGTATCTTCAGGAAAATGAAGCTTGCTGCTGCTAATGCTGCTTTTACAGTGGCTTTGGTAATGTGATTTTCTGATACTTTTGCAGGTTTTAAGCCTACCTGCAGCTCTCTTGCTCCATTCCTATCGGTGAGTGAAGCAAGGGAGATGTAGAAACCCTGACTGAAAACAAATCTTCTGCTCAGGTTAATTTCCTGTTTAAAAAAGAAATTATTTTGGGTCTATCTCATTTAGTTTAAAGCATTTGGAAGACCGTTTACTTAAATGGTTTGAAGAAATGAAGACCTCTGGGATTTCTTTTCTGTGTAACCCCCTGCTCAGAAATTTTATGATTTCAAGAACTTGTCTGTCACTCTTCTCAATCTTTAACCAGGATGGCTGGCTCTGTTTCTGTGTAATAGGGAAATGATGTGTGTGTACATGCATGTTTATTTCCTTTTTTTAATTTTCTAAAACATGGTTGGTAAAGCTGACAAAAATTTGAACATTTATGCCTGGAATATATTTTTTCACATAATTCTTTTGCACTGGGAAAAGGTAGGATTCCCAGGAAAGGAAAGATGCTGGATGAGGAGACCAAGAATGAGTTTTCCTCAGGAAGGGGAAGCCATGGAAAGATCCACTGCTGGTCTCCAGAGCAGAGATGCACATTCTCCCAAAGGACAAAAGAAAGGCAGATATTTTGGAATGTGGATGTCAAGTGTTGGTACTCTATAAAAGAGGGAAAGGAATAACATTAAATTGTATTTGATATGATTGTTTTTCAGAAAGTGTGTTTTTTCAGATGCAGTTACAGATTTCTTAATACACAAATTAAAAAAATACAGAGAGAAGTTTTCTCAGAGATGACTATTGACAGTAAGACTTTTTAATTTTTACAATTAGTTATCTATACATTGTAGATGTAGAAGTGCTTTGCTAATCAAAGAAAGATGTATTGAACAATAAACTTGGTGAGGTGTCTTTGCATTGTGGTGTTCCTACCTCATTTTTAGGACTCAGGAACCTGAGATAGTTCTTCCCCAATCCTGTTTTTCACTGAGTGTCCCAAACCATGCTTTGAACTCCTGGGTACTGTTACAGTGCAAATAACTACTATCAATTCTTTACACTGTAAAAGTGCTTGTTTTAGAGTCTATGTGTGCTTCGTAGTAGAACTAATACACATTTAAAGAAATAATATATAGAAGCACTCAGGAAATTTTTAGCTTTGCTGCTTTAGCCATTTCAGACAACGTCTTTCAAGCTTCTTGTTGTGTTTGGTGAGCAGTGCAGGGTTTGCAAAGTGTCTCTGCAGCATAATCTTCTCTGCTACCATTTGGAAACACAGTTTTCTTTTGGCATATTCAGTTTATAACTCTGTGTTCCACTCAGGTTTCTTTACCTTCAATTAAAAATACCTGTTTAATAGGCGAGGATGTTTTAGTTACCAGTGAATTGCATTTCATGAAAGATGAGCTTTATTTTTTGCATAAACTGTATGAAATATGTCAGGATTATATATTGATCAGTTGTTTTTTTTTCTTGTAGCATTGAGCTGCCTATAAGTAGTGATGTATTTAATATAAACCATTACTCTCTTTTTTTTCTCCAAGTTTTACCAGTTTGGTGGTTTTAGTTTGGTTTGAGTAGCATAATTTATTTTGATTTAGTGGAGTTGTGTGAAATGTTTTGGTTGCATGATTGAAGTCACAATCTGTCAATTTTCAAAACTTTAAGCAAGGTTCATTTTTATATAAAAAGAACAACCGTATCTAAATAAGATGATAAAGTAATAAGGCTACTACATTAAATGCCAGTAATACCTTTGCAGCCTTATTTGGGTACATTAATTCAGTGGTAACCATTTTCTCTAATTGACTAATACTGGATGTGACTTTTTGTTCATTTTAAAAAGCAAGAAAACTGCCCAAATCCATCTTCCTTTACTCTATGCTGCTTTGGGTGGGAGATTTTTGAGAGGGTTTTTTTCATTTTTAATTCTGTTCTCCAGTAGCATCCTTCTGATTGCTTGATGGCATTAATAGACCTGGCACCCTTATGGCACCACTGGGGGAAATGAAAGGCTTGCTCTGTAGGCTCCTTATCCCCAAATACATTTGTGTCTCAAAATGTGTGAGGCTTTGAAAGGTGTTCATGGGGACAGGAAGTGGAAAACTGATAAGGATGCATGGAAAAATGGAATACACAAGTAAACTTAGTTCACATCATGATAAGGGTACAGTGAACTAGAAGGAAAAGCAATTGGTTGGTAACATTACTTTCCAGAAACAATAAAGTGAAAGGTGACTTATGCCAGATGTTGGAAACAGATTATGCTGTTGCTTCTAATTGTGTGAATTAAGGAAAATACGGTTCCTTCCATTAAAACTCCTGTTGATGGACTCTAAAATAAAGAAAAAGTTTGGTACTTTGCTTAAAATAGGAAATGGGATGTTACTACACTGGATTGCACAGTGTCCTCTGATATTTGTTTGCATGTTTCTTGCTCACATTGGCAGTACAAAAGGAGCCTTAGGTAATAGACGTGCTGAATTCTGACATGGTGTTCATAAAAAAGATCTTAAGGAGAGTTTGCTGAGGCTTTGGTTTGTCCCAGCAAAGGACCAAGAAGGATACTGATAAACATTAAATGGGTATATTTTTCTGACTCCGGTAAAGGTCTTTGGGAGAAAACGCTCTGGTTTCCTGTGATAATTGTGTGCCAAAACCACTTCTAAAGCTGCTTTGTTTGGAAGCTTCACTTGGTGTATATATGCAGTAATGTATGTACACACACTTTTTTATATAGCTCTTCATAGATTATATACTGGTGAAACACACACATGACGTCATGAATATGTTATATGGATAAAGCGTAATATTTGAAGCAATTATTAGAAGAAAATGATCCTAAGCAGCTGGATAAACAATACTTTTCTCAGAGTTTGTAAAGGAAGGCAGAAGACTTTTTGTGACAAGAGGCAATGATCTCAAAAATTGAAGAAACAGAATATAAATGCTTCGGTTTTGTGATCCTGTGCCATTCTCCCCTGTCATGTTGTAACGGTGGTGTCCCTTACTGTCTTGTCAGAATCATGAATGTGGAAGGATCTGTAGGCATGAAGAGGTGTAATGAACGTGTTTATCCCTTTGGTCCTACATTTTGCTTATGTGAATTGCACCTTAAGTGAAGGTTGTTTATGCTGATTTAAGCTAGACACTGGTTGGACTCACCCACAATTGTTGCAATCTAAATTAACCCATATCACACTTAATGCTGTATTTACCATCGATGGCAAATGCAGAAAATTTCTTCAGCAGATATTTTTTTCCTGGAACAGGACAATAAAGTATTAACTTGCTGCTTTGTTGTGTTTCTCTAAAAAGGGGTTTTGGGGATGTAATGTTTTCTTGCAAATATAGCTGGTCACATTTTTTTTGGAAGCCCCAACATAGATCTTTTTCTGCATTCTTCATCTCAGTTCTTGACTGAGACCAAAATTGCAAAAGTAGGCAATTTTTACATTGCCTATTACATAGTGTAGATGTGAGGTTTTGTAAAAACAGCTTCTTCCCTTTGGTTTAGAGCACTGGTATAAGGGAGTGTCAAACTTCAGAGTTGAGAAAGAATAGTACTGGAAATCTCTTCTGGGTTTCTGGGGCTTCTTGTGGCGCGTTGTTGGGTTTTGTGGGGTTTTTTCCTCTGACTGTTGAATAACTAACTACATTTAGGAGACTTAATGGAGTTGTATGTTCAATGCCAGCTTGTTCTGCTCCTTTGAAGAAGCCACTTTCTCTTTTATCTATATAACAATAAAATTTTTCTTTTGTTACTTAACACTTGAAACCTTCTTTACAATAGTTTGATCTTTCCTGCCAAATTTTAAGAGAATTCAAGATGGTGTTAGAGGAGCTTGTAATTCTTGTGTGAGAAAGTTTGGATACTTTGAGGCAACTTGAATGTTGTGGTAGCTGCGTGTTCGGGTGGTTGTGGGGTGGGAGTTTGTGAAGAAAATCAGACACATGGGGTCTGATGTGACCACCTGGAGGCCTGGAATGGGGCAGCTTTGAGGCAAATGAGCCTTCCAGCCACCACGTAAGGGTTTGTTTTTTGAAAGCTGTTCTCTGTTTCCCCCATCTTCATTCCAGTTACCGAGTTAGTCTAATAAGATACTGCACCTGCCCAAGGTGTTAAATGTCCTTACCCCATTTAAGGAGATGTGCTGGTTTAGTTAGAACTTGTCTTGAATGGAGAATAGTTGTGCTGTCTTCAGTGTGGAGTTGTTTGTGTAGCAGGAGCTGGCTGCTGTAGGTAGCTTATTTTATTGGTGGCTGTCACACTTGGTTAGCAGCAAAAGCAGAATGGAAGTCCTGAGTTTGCAGAGCTGTTCCTGCTCTGTGCCAGCAAACTGCCTTATACTTAAAGGGCAACCTGCTCCTAGTGTTAGAAAGAACCTCTTAAAAAGAATCAAACTCTGCACTGCTTTTAAACAGTCTCTTGTATCTAACATTTCTATCTTAGCTTTCTTTTGCTACTTAAAAAGGGAAATGTTTTTGAACTACTGGGATCAAAAAAAGCGAGATAAAATTTCAAAATCGGCAGTGAAACGACTTCTCAGCTCTTTGAAATTGAGGATACCAGTATTTTGACTACTTAAGAAAGTACATTCATGAGTTTAAAAGTGGATTATGTATTTTTTAAAAAAGAAATCAGCTATTTCTTTTTATTACATGCACTTTGCTTCTATGTAAGCACTTAACCCCTTGTCCAAAGGAGAGTTCCTAGGCAGTTTTGAATTCCCTTGATGACAGTGCTAGTTTCTTTTGGTTAAAATGTTTTCCAAAGTGAGTTTGTGATGTGGGGAATAATATGTTCAAAATTAAGTTTGACCTTTCATTGGTTCAGCATGTGTCAGTGCTTAGTCTCAAGGTAGTATATACTTTAAAGACTGCAAATATTGTAGTTTTCAGCTCTGAAGGAGTTGCTATGATCTCACAATTTAAGGATTTCTTAGACTGAAAAATGAGGTTTTACAATTATTTCCCTCTGTCAGAAAAAATCTGAATATTGAAATTTTTCTCCGTCCCTCACGTTTTCTTAACATTCTCAGTGAGTCTTAGTTATATTTACTAAACCTTGTTAAATGTGTAATTCATTTATTTTGCATCACAGAATTAAAAATATACCTGCAGGTAAAATGTGATCTTTGGTTCATTAACAAGAAGTCGTGTGAAAGTAGTATAATTTTATTTTTAGGTCATAGAATAAGGTATTGAGTCAACATTTGATAACTTTTTCTCTTTCAATAGCTAAATTAATTTATGATTAATGTGATGTTTACTGATTTTTGTACTGGATCTGAAATATCATCTGTTGAAGGTTCTTGCTATTTCTTGCATTTATTTATACTGTTTTACTGAGGACATTCTTTTCCTGTACATTTTTAGTTTAGGGATGGGAATGCAAACTTAATAGTGATGTATTTCAAAAGAGAATTCCTCCTGGTGGAGAACAAAAGCATTTCCCTGTCACAATAGGACACAAAATAAAGATGCTTGACTCCAGTCAGAAGGCAGTAGAAATCAGAAGGCTTTATTTACAATTCATTCAGCCCTTTTATTACATGCTGTGCTAAGACAACATGTTACTGGTCCATAGGACTGACAGCTCTCCCATTGGCTAAGTAACACAAATAGCAAACAGCACCTGTTGTTATGGGAAAGGAATATTGTTTACACAAGGTTGTTTTGGGAAAAAGAAAACTGTTGAAAAGTTTCCTTTGAGAAGAGCTAGCTCTTCTAAAGCTCAGATAATACCGAGCTCACATTTCCCTGTTTTGATATTAGTGAATAAAAATAATTATTCAGAGGAATCCCCGCATGTTTTTTTGCCTAGAAACAATAATTTCTAAGGCTGTGACTCATCCTGCTACCCTTAAGTTAGGGGCGGTGCAGAAGTCATTGTTGTCTGAAGGTGCTGTAGGGATTTCTGTCCTCACATGTGCTAAGGCAGCGTTTCCCTGTGTGCAGCCTCCGGCCGCAGCCATGGCCACGGAGATCGGCTCCCCGCCGCGCTTCTTCCACATGCCGCGCTTCCAGCACCAGGCGCCGCGGCAGCTCTTCTACAAGCGGCCCGACTTCGCCCAGCAGCAGGCCATGCAGCAGCTCACCTTCGACGGCAAGCGCATGAGGAAGGCTGTCAACAGGAAAACCATCGACTACAACCCTTCCGTCATCAAATATTTGGAGGTCGGTGCATGAATGATCTGGGTTTATTTTAAAATTCCTGATATTTGGGATTCTGCTTTTTCAGTTTCCGCAGAGCAGTTTGGAATGCTGGGAGATCTGCTGCTGTGTTTTTGACCAAAATTACAAATGCTTGTAAATTTGGTGTATTGTGACTAAAAAGGGGAGGTTGAGCGTTGGCGAGAAAACTGCATGTGTTGTGTATTTTGTGTGTGTTGTGTATTTTGTGTAAATACCCGCTTTTCTGTTTTGTCTTGAAATTCCAGGTTGGTGTGCAGTTGAGTATCTTGTGTAATGTTCCGACTTTTCATAAAAAACAGATTATAAATAATGTAGTTGTTCTTATTTTTGTTTTGATATAGAAATTTCCCAAAATGGAAGATGAACCATTACCCCTTTCCCTCCAAAAGCAGGGCACTAAAAATGTTTTCTCCTAATTTTACTAAATAGCTCTTCAGCTTGCGGTGTGGCCTCTGAAAATCATTTCTATACAGTTAAGAAATAGAGAAAAACTTAACATTTAAGTTTTATGGAATAAATGTTTTGGAAAAAATGCTTATTTAGTTCACCTGATGGGATGGCTTTACTTAAATATAATTTTCTGATCCAAAGTTTACTCTATGAGTACTGGATGTTACTCTGTAAGAAATAGAATGAAATCTAAATACTGGCGTTGTTGCAGCTGCAAGAGCAGCATTGCAAAAACATAATGAAATTATTCCATCTGCTATGGCCAGTGCATGGTTATAGTTTGTAGGTGTTAACAGTTAGAAGGTTTTCTTACTGTTTAATCCATTATCTTCTGAGATCTATTCAAACATCAGACATTTTGAACACTTTCTTATGTTTCAGGAATGCTCCAAAAGATACTATTAGTAGTGGACTATTCTAAAACACTGGAACCTTTTTACTGTGGCAGGAATAAGCACCCTCAAAATTCTGTTTATTAAAACAGTAACAACATACCAAAAAAAAAATCAGATCTCAGTCTGCTGGCTTCAATACAATGATTTAATGTGGTTCTAACAAAAAAAAAAAAACCCTAACCAAGCAAATAAATCATTTGCTCTTGGCTTAAAAAGTTGTAGCGAACTGTAATGATGCATACTAGGAATATTTTACCTAGAATTATAACTTCTTTCCAGTACATGCACAGATCCGAATTACTGGGGTCTATGGCACAAAGCTGAAATAAGTAATTTAATTCTCAGTTCATGAGAAGTGTTTTTGAAGAGCTTTTGTTTGACAACTCACAGAATTTAACTAATTGAAGGCATTGTTATCCCTTAGTCTTCTAAGTTTCAGCCATTTAAAGGCATTGTCTTTCTGCTCGGGCTGCAGAAGGTCCTTGTGTAGTTCATGGTGCTCTGTGGATGTCATGGGGAGTTCATCAGTGCAGCTGCTCAGGGTGTCAGTTCTTGTCCTGAGTATAAAGCTTTGACACTGGGCAGCAGAGTACCACAATAATGCTCCGTATTACACAGGGCTGCTACTTTCCTAGAGTTGCTTCATTCTGATGAAATTAGCACTTCAAACATTCCTGACTCCTTTTCTTGTAGAGTGTAAATTCCACATGTTCCTTTTCTTGAGTCCAAAGTCTTAACACAGTTCATTCCAAAGTCCTTGGAGCACTTTAGAATTTCCCACACAGGATCTCCATGTATTTCTTATTCTCTGTTATTTAACAATGAAGTACAATGTCATGAACTAGGATTTGTTTTCTTCTTTCCAGAATAGAGTATGGCAGAGAGACCAACGAGATATGCGAGCGATCCAGCCTGATGCAGGATATTATAATGATGTAAGTAAAATTTTCTTATTCACTGAGAAGTTGTGAGAATAAAATTTGCCCAGAAAACAGGAAGAATTCTGCATATCAGCTGAGGTTATTTTTGTATCTGCAAAAAGCCTTAAAGCTGTGAAGAGTATCTTCAGCCTGCATTACTTTGTTCCGTTGGAATCCATGTCCACAAAGGGACTTTAAAGTTGGACAGGCTTTTAATTTCTGTGCGTAAGAACTTGCGTGATGCACTGAGGTTGCAAAGCTGCTCTTGGAGATGCTGTTCCTGGGTATTTGAGTTGTTAAGTCATTCAGACTTCGAAACACTTCTACCAGCTTTCTTCTGGTGATATCCCTGCAAATGACAACCTTGGTTTTCCAAAATTGGGTTTCTAGAATGTGTTCTTTTCTTGAAGTTTCTGATTTAAATGTCATCAGTAAATCTTTTCTTTCTTCTTTTACAGTTGGTCCCTCCTATAGGAATGCTGAACAACCCCATGAATGCTGTGACAACAAAATTTGTTCGAACATCTACTAATAAAGTAAAATGCCCAGTGTTTGTTGTGAGGGTGAGTACAGTGTTGGAATTACTTTGTTGTGTTGTCTTAATGTAAATTAGACTGATTCTTCAAGGTGGTAGTTAAAGCATCTTTAAATAAAAATAGCATGTGCAGTGCATGGATACTTCTGTGCCCAGTCTTTCTATGGAGAGCTTTAGGAAAATAAATGGTAAGGTCTGAGTACACAAGAGTTCTTGCTCTGAGTTTGGGATGCAATTCCCGCCTTCCTCATTACGTTTCAGAGAGCTGATACGTCTTGACTCAAAACAAAGAAAATTTGGTCTCTGTGCTGTTTGAGTCTCATAGCAGCTTTTAACAACTTTTCCACTATTTTCACAAGTATTGTTTAGCATGGATATTGTGTGCTAGAAACGCATTGGTTCCAGTAAGCTCTTTCCTGTCTACAAACAGAGTTTTTCATTGCTTTTACAATGGGCTTTGTCCTTTTCAGTTGTTAGAAAATCAAAACTCTGTCTTCTGGCACAGTTCTGCATTTTTGCCTTCTTGCATCCTCTAGAAAGTCATTCAGTAGCTTCCATTTCCACAGAGTCCTTGAAGAACCTCATGATTTATTTGGAGAATTGTGAAGAAATATTTGAATGTTATATTTGCACAGTTTAGTTAAATGTTTCTTTTGCAGTGGACTCCTGAGGGGAGACGCTTGGTCACTGGTGCATCTAGTGGGGAATTCACTTTATGGAATGGACTGACATTCAATTTTGAAACAATATTGCAGGTAAAGTAATCTGTCAAGTATTTTTTGTATTTCCTTGAGGTCTTGGAGCATGTTTTAGGAACACATCTTCACCCTGTTCATCGTGGGTCTGTTGTCTTGAGTGGTGATGGGAGCCTTAGAGGTCTTCTAATCTGCTCTGATCCCATGTCAGGCCATGGCTACAGGCCATTCACATAAATGCTTCTCATTCCACCTCCATCTGCTATATTAACTGTTCTCAAGAATGTACTATGAGTATTTGTAATAATAAGGAAACACTTTGGAAACAAAGTGCAAATACTCTTGCTATTTAGAAGACCACTGTGTACAGAGTAAGGGATTTTTTCCCCCCTGAACATCTTGAATGTAATTGGATCATCATTGTTCTCATTTCCTCATTGCAGCTGTTAAGTCAGAACTTTAGTAACTTCAGTGTTTGTGTGGATCAGACAGTATTTGAATGTGTTTGCTAGAAGTTCTGTTTCTGAATTTGCAGGCTCACGACAGCCCTGTAAGGGCTATGACTTGGTCACACAATGATATGTGGATGCTGACAGCAGACCACGGGGGATATGTGAAATACTGGCAGTCCAACATGAACAACGTCAAGATGTTCCAGGCACATAAGGAGGCGATTAGAGAGGCCAGGTTTATACACAATATACCATTTTCTGTAGTACCTATTGCCATGATTAGACTGTTCTCTAAGTGTATTCTGGGTGCAGAAATGCATGGGTTCTGTCAGATTCTGGGAAACTTCCTGCACCACATAAACACAGTATTTCCTTTTGTTTCCACATTCTCACCGTTTTGCTGGCACCTTTCTGAATTAGTATTGTCCCAGTATCCGCCTCTGCAATATGTTAGAGATGTATTTGTCTGCCGCATTTTGCACTGGTATTCTTTTCATTTTTATATGGTGACGATGTGTATCAGTTATTCCTTTTTATACGCACTGTGTAAGACGACAATTTCATTCCAAATAAAGAATTCAGTCTTTAATAATCTAACCGAATAAAATATAAAGCCTTCAGAAATAAAACACCTGCATAGTTCTCACAAAATAATAAAACACTAAATAAAGTGAAGAACTGCTTGGCTCGGTGAAGCCAAGACTTCCAGTAATACTAAATACCCACGCAGACTGTCACATACAGAAGTCTAATGTTAATACTGAATGGGTTCTTCAAGCTTGAAACTGTAAGGAAGCCATTGAAAAGAAGATTGTAGGATATTCACTTGGTTCAGTGTTGATGCCTCAGTTGTGCAAATGTCTATATAAAAATCAAATCTAAAGTGATACTTACCAGTAAGATGTAAATGAAGGGTGTTTCTAGAGCAAACCTGCCTATAATTTTTAGTAAATGTTTTTAAAGTAAGCCTGAAGAGAAGCTGCAGATCCCAAATGGCTCTAAAACAGTGTTTCTTTGGGTTCAGGTGCTGGCCCTTGGTGATAAAGGTTCACTGCCACAAACTCTCTTTCCACTAAAAGTCACCATTTTTCTTGGTAGGGTGCAGCATTTTCTGCCAGAGCTTGGTTATGAGAAGTGCTTACTTTGGATTCAGTTACTGTCTGACTATCATGGCCCTGCACTGAATTTCTCTGATGCTTTAGGCCCTTTCTTGATCATAAAGATCTAGGATTTCACAAGGGCTCCCTCGTGGTCTTTCACTGCACCAGAAAGAAAGTTGAGTGCCTGTCAGTTGTTGGAGATGTTCTGGCCCTATTCACATGGTTAAATAACTCCTTGCTTTTCCAGTGACTTTTCATCAATCAATGTTAACTGCTGAATCTGGAAGCTGCTTATGTGTCCGTAGTATTCTTTCCATGTTGTTGGTGGGATGTAATAAGAGGGGTGTTTCCAATTTGCTCTTATAAGTAGTATGTTTGTTTTATATAGGTGGGGTGTGGGGTTTTTTTTGGTTTTTTTTTCCCCCCACAGTTAAAACAAGTAGCATTTTCCTGTAACCAGCTTTCCCTTATTTTTTGCTTCTCTGCTGCAAAGCACCTGTGGCTGAAGAGTTTTTTCCTAAGAACTGTTCTCATGTGCTTCTATGCAGTGTCACTTTCTTGTGGTATTACCAAACATGAAAATCTAGGGTGACAATTACCAAAGCATATTGATGTTGCTTCTCATCCTGCAGAGAAGGCACTACGATGTGCAGTCACAGATAGGAAGGTGCTAAGAATAAATGACATTTTTTTCCTCATTTGACAGGGGACTGCAGTGCAATCGTAATCCTATGCTAAATTCATGTCTTGTGGTGAAGTGCCGTTTGGCAGGCACTGTATTCACTTAGAAGTGCCTATGTTCAAATGCCTCCTTCAGTGTATAACACGTTACAGTATAATTTTGCCCTGTCTGAGAAGCATAGATAATCTGTTAAATGCTGACTTCTTTCCCCTGCTGTGTGTCTTCATGTAACAGTTTCTCACCCACGGATAATAAATTTGCTACATGCTCTGACGACGGCACTGTTAGAATCTGGGACTTTCTACGTTGCCATGAGGAGAGAATTCTTCGAGGTATGTGTACCAAAAGTACTGATTGGGGTATTTCAAGAGGGGGAAAACATTTTTTTTTTTTTAAACTAGGTGTTCACAATATAGAAGTATCAGCTTGTCTACAATTTTTATCTTAATGCTCCAAACAAGTTTCTGTTTGGCTGCTGCTATAGGTGCCTTAAATTCAGAGAGGCTGCAGTTCAGTGGATAGAAGAACATTTTACTGCTCCTGATTAGGTAAAAACAGGTGTTTCTGGGTCAGGAATACATTTATTTTTTCTTCAGAGCTTAACCTTTGTGGCAGCTCTTATTCCAGAACATGCATCATCATGCAGAGGGTTCCATTCTTTTCACAGGCATGACTTCCATTTTGATTTCTTCAGAGGTGAGGTAGTAATTTCTCGTTCCTTAAGAGGAAGAGAGTATTTAAATAGAGAAAACAGGTAAATTTTGATCACATCATTTACAGCACAGGCAAATAATCCTAGCTATGTAATTAGGTTTCTGTCCAACCTGTATGTACACTAAATTCTGGTGCCTTTCCACTGGCCTTCTTGAGCCTTTCTCCTTCTCTTGCTACAATCCTAATGAGCAGCAACAGTAGTTTCTGACAACTGTTCCTTTTTTGCAGAGATTTAATAAGAGAATATATTAAAAGACTGAGACTGAGGGCTGTAGATTTGCAAATAATCTGTAAAGAAAGTTGGGAATAAAAACGTGGGCTTTTACTTCTAGGTGTGTGAGCTTGTTCAGTGCTTTCGTAAATTAAGGATTTTTTTTCTTTTAATCATGCCTCCAACTTGGACCTGCATTCCATATTTTATGAATTAGAGTTTCTTTTGACTCTTAAGGTCTCCTCTTGTTTTACAAGCATCTCACTGTTAAACACCACTGCTTTGCAAAGACATTGAGCTTTGGCATTATTGCAGTGAGGATATTTTAACATATTTAGCATGTGCCCATAGACATTATGGTTAGGTGTGTTCTTTGCAGGATCTGGCAAACAAATTTCTAGGTTATATAATTTACACCTGGTACTCTGGAAGGCCTCAAACAGATTTGGGACTGTTTCACTTGATACTTTGTAAAGAAAATCTGCCCTCAACATATACATACCCTCCTCCAGGTATGTATTAATAACCATGTGGAGGAAATAGGGATTGCCTCCATGCAGAATTGTCAATGTTGTAAAAATCCCTCCACTTCTACATTCCTTCCTTCAGTGTTCTGTGTAAAGTAGAAGAGCGTTTCATTCAGGCTGTAGAGAGCAGAACTTGAACTACAGTTTCTTCTGTGACCCTGTGTATGTTAATCTTTGATTGTGAGTAGACCTCAGATAGAATTATCCTATAGTTTCTTAGTTTATCCATCTCAATATTCAATTCTTAGTTTGCACATAATTCTATAAAGAGTACATTTGCTTCTCCTTATATTATCTAACCACAATACCCTTCACCTTTCATGTAAGTTGGAAGTGGTTTGAAACTTTAACATCTCTGGATAAAATGAAGCAGGACAGATGATGCCTTGTTTCCACTGTCAGATAAGCAAAAAAAGGGCACCAAACCCTAACCTCAACCCAAAGAACACCAGCAAAAAAAAAAAAAAATTCCCCTCCCCCCCCCCCCCCCCCAGCAAAACAATACCCAAACCCCTGATTGTTTGGGAGGATATCTCTGCAAATATACAGGTTTGATTTGGCTTTGGTCTCTAAGACTGGTTTTAAATACGGTCAGTAGAGCTGATGGATAACATAATTCTCTTGGTGGAAAATACAAGCATTCACTCTCCTATTTGGAGCTTAGTGCTTATGGCTTTAGGTTACTGATCTTCAGCTTTTGGCTTCTCTATGTGCATTCTGCTTTTATATAGTTACAAGTGTGACCTGTAATGCTTCACTGAGTACATCCTTCCAGTTGTGTAAATACTCATGCCATTGCCATCCAGTTAGTGATCTGTAAATTAAAATTTTGGTGCCACTGTGTCAAAAGGATTTTATGTACTTTGTTTAGTTCAAATACAATGCAGGGAAATTACTTTTATTTCCTGCTTTTACACATCATACAGCTGTTCTGGATGATACTGGTGCTGTGAAGTTGAAGGAGTTCTGCAGTGTCCTTTAGGTGCAGAGTTTCACATCACATGTTAGTGTTCTTTAAGTTGTCACACAGAATGATAAAAATCAAATGTAATTACTAGTTTACAGTCAGACGTATTAATTAAAAAGATCAGCACTCACAGGGATAATATGTCAATATACTGTTGTTCTTGATGATTTTTCAACAAATTAAGGAACATACTTTAAGAAACAGATTTGAAGATTCTAATGGTAAGGCATGCTTTTAAAGCAATTCTGTAGAAAGCATTAAAGTTACTGGGATTAGGTTTGCTGATAAAAAAAGTAAAAATAAATTCCTTAGACTTATTGCAGGTGATTTTGTTTGCACTGGAGCAAACTAATATTTATTCCTGTTGTTTATTGAAATGGTTGCCTGAAGCAGCAATTCTAGACTTTCCTTTTGAAGAGTATTGGAAAAACAATCGAAGTGGTAAATTACATAAGATGAATTCTTAAGGTTTTCCTGCAGTTTCTTCAGCTGTCTGGAATAGGCTACACGTTTTTCCAGTAGTTTAACCTGTGAATACATGGGCTGCATGAGATACACTTACTAACTGTATCCACTTGCCTTTATCTCCTCAAAGTGAAGAGAAACAGGACACCCTCCAGGGTTCTTTGTACCTTGCACCAGAGGTTCTTAGTCTCATTCCTTCAATCTCCAAGTTGCTTTTTGTGAGCCAGGTTTTCACTGCTTAATTTTGCTTTGGCTGTTGTTTCTACCACCATAGCTTTCCAGGGCACAGGAGGGGGAGTTTGGGCATTTTGTTAGCAGTACATGCAGAATTATCAGGTTCCTTTTAATACCCTAAAGAAATAAGTAGGATTAAAGTCTTATTTTCTTGCGGAACCATCTTTAAATAATTCTAGTGGATTATCTTGGAAGAACTTGTAGGTGGGGGAGATAGCACTGCCCTTGCTTCCCCACAGCTCAGGTACTGCCTGGCTTTTCTCTTGAGGTAGAGCTGCTGTGGCTCTGATTTTGCACCAGTTGCTTTTCACCTGTGTGAATTTCTGTCATTTCACAATCTGGATGATGGTAATGAGTGCAGTTTAGTCCACTTGCTAAAATAAATAGGTAGGAAATTTACTGATGTTAAAAAAATGTTGTTTTAAAAATAATATATGGAAAACAGGCTATAGTATAGCAACATTTTATTTTCATGACAATAATCCTTCCTCTGAAAGGCATTTCCAGTAAAACGCTCTCAGATCTTTTGTCTTAACTATTCCAATGTTATTCCAATGTTGTTCCAATGAAGTTAATACTGGGAACATTTCTGTAAGAACATACACATGGGTGGCTTTTAATAACACTAAAAACATCTACTGAAAAACTCTGCAGGACAACATTCATGTCCCTTTATTTATATGAGAAATTAATGCTGTTGCTGATTTTTACTAGTGTATCTGTGCTGACGTATCCCTGAGAACATTCTGCGTAGGTCATTAATAAACATATGATTCCTTATTATTTCCAGCATGACATTGTGGGCTAGGAGGCTACAGATAGATTTTGGATTTTTCAATTCCCCTTCCCTTTAGATTTTTCTTCTCCTTCCTATCACAATCACCCAGAATCCAGTAGAAATGAGTGCTTGGGAGGACTTAATATTTTCATTCTGAAGTGTAGATGAGCTCAGTATTCCCAGGATTTCAAAGGTTGCCTGCTTTAAATAGGTCTTTTGGGGAGAGGATGACTCCACCCAGCTCTCTAAAGGATGATATAATCGATTCTTTTTAAAATACTTTATAGATACATTTTTCTAGTTTCTGTCTCTAAAATAAAATGATACATTGAACAATCTTTGAGCCAGTGTAGACTTGACAAAACATTTGTCTTAGCCTAATTCAAACAAGTAAAGGTCATCAAGATTTCATTGTATTCTGCCTGGATTTGAAATGTGCAATTTTTAACAACATCTAATTTTGAACACTATTACCTACAAAATAACATGATGTTTGTGTCTGCAGAAGTCACAGTAATCGCAGTAAACAGCCTTTTCATCTGCTTACAGGTTCTGAAAAAGTGTTTCTACTTCTGTTCATACTGAAATAAGTGAGGGATTTATTCCTTCCTTCTCTTCCATTTCTTAATCTTTATTAACAAATAATGTACCCTTGAGCTGTTTGAATCTATTGTATAGTTTGTATTCTCTGCACTTTCTGCCTGAAAGGGAAGGATCTCTTCAGAGTTTTTTTTCTTCAGTCAAATAGCAAATCCTATACTTAATTTAGACGTGAGTTCCGTAGGTAAAAGGATCCTGAGGACCAGAACTACATCTTCAGCTTGGTCCCTCACTTCTAAACTTGCATTATTTTCCAGCTCTTAGCCACAAAGCAGGTATTTCTAAAACTGTTTCCTTTTCTTGGAGTATAGTTGAACTGTACATTGGATCATTTAAAAGAAAAAAAAAAATCCTAACACTTCTGTTTCCAACTTTATTACCCTTATATGAGGTTGGGTTTTTTCCCCATTCTCCCAGAAAGAGAGAAAACTTAGCAGAAATGCATGCATGTCAATACCATGTTTCTTGTAAGGAGACCTATTTTTTAAACCTTTAGGGTTTTTTTTTTTTGTGGGGATTGCTTCTTTAGACTGTTGGGATTTCAGGTATATTTGAAATGGCTTCTAGTCTATGGATGCATCCCTGCATGAATATTAGAAGTTTTTTACTCAGAACAGAAGCTCAGGATGAGATGAGACCTGACTGACAGTGGCACCAACCATATCAATGTAAAGAAGGCAAGTCCTTGAATTTTTGAACTTAAAAAGGTGATCTGTTTTGGAATGCTGGTGTTGGACCAGCTTGGTCTCCTCTTGGTGGATTTTTTTGTTTTCCACCGGTATTGCAGGTCTCTGATCTTTGTCAGTCTTTGTTGCCAAAGCTGAGCTGGGGCTGGGGGAGGGAAGTGTTGCAGCTGAATTAGTTGAGGAACAGCAAATGGCTGTGCTTTTCATGTGCATTGGGCACAATAAATGTTAAGGAATCGATGTTACTAGTGAATCTGGGAGAGGTTTTTTTTTCCCTACACAAACAGGAGAACTTGCACAATCTGTGATGCAGGAGCCCTGTTCTGCTGCTCATGTTATGCCAGTAGTCCTGCTGCTGCTCCTTTGAATTTTTTTATTTTTTTTTTTTTTTGGTGGGCTCTTCATAGTCTCATGCACTTTTCTCCTCTCATTAGGCAATGTATCTGCCTTTATGAGATTGAAAGTTACAAATCTGGTATATAATTTCCTGCTTCATAAATGGAAAGTATCACATAACACATATTTCCCTAGCATCTTTCTCTACACTTTGTTCAGAGTTAAGTGGCATCAGGGATTTGGAGTGTGAATATTTATACCCTTTCCTGAGCTTGCAGCTAATTTCAGTTACTGCTGCTTGTTAGGATGGTGGTATAACCTACATTAGCTGGGAAGAATCCCATTTCTTGCCTGAGGGTGCTAAAAAGTGTTCAGGTGTCATGTGGTAATTCAGCATTATTCCTGGTAATGACTTTCAAGACTGAAGTGCATTGGTTTTCTCTGGACAGGAAACTTTATTGAAATAACCACTTCTGTATGTGTTAGAAGTAAAAATCCATCTGAAAGCTGAGAAAGTACCCTGCTGTATTGACTTATATCAGCTTTCTATTTGTGAAGTATTCTGGATTGAGCAAAAATTTGGGGTTGATCCACTACATTGATGTGCTTGATTTTTGTGATTAAAAGATGGTGATAAGGTGATAACTTCAGGTTTTTGCTCTGTTTCCTAAAACAATTCCAGGAGAATTAGAGGATTTTGAGGACAGCTCTTGGAGCTGGTTGCACCTGATATACCTCAAAACTGTAGTTCATTTTGTGAGTATTCTGCAGCATACTAAGTCTCTTAAAGTTCTGATTCTTGTCTAGAATCAATGTTTTGAAAATCCTGCAGAATTAATAGGAAATACATAGAATTTTTAAGGAAGGGGTGAAAGAGATCACAAGACATTAATCACAACACTGTGTAATAAAGAAGTTATACTGCGCGCTTCTGTCAAGGCTTTTCATGAGACAAGAATGAAGAGACACTGTGCAAGAAAGAGATTATTTCAGATGCAACTTGGAAATATTTTCATCCCTTGAAATTGTCCTGAAGCTGAAAGTTACACAATCACTCACATTAAGCCTAAGGGCAATTTTTACACTGGTATTTGTACCCATCTCTTCTGTTAAACTTGGAGGAATAATGAGAAACCGTAGTGTTTCCCAGGACAGCCAATTCTCAATGCTGCTGAAATACAGGATGGTTCCATAAGAACTTCTCTGCAATGTTAGGATTTCTTGCCTCTACTTCCTCTTGTGTGTCTGATGATTGCAAGGGGTTGATAAATATTGAACTAGGTGGAACCATTTTTTACAGGTTGTTAGTTATAAGTGCTTGAGGGATGAGAACTTGATTTCCGTCAGTTGTTACTTCACATGGAATGAAACATAATAGTGCACAATACTCTGTGTAGGGGTCAAGATCCACCTGCAGTGAGAATCACGTGCACCTTTGAGCTTTGTCCTTCAGCCCTACTCATGATTGTGGAGGAAGAAAAACACTATCTAAGCAGCTTGCATTGATAATAATGACAAAACCCTAAATTAGGCATTTGAATGCTGATGCTAAGGTGTAACCAGTCTTCCTTTCTCAGCACAAGTGTGGTTGTTGAAAAGGAGACAGGCTGGGTGCCATTGAGGATGGTGGCCTCTGCTCACCAGTATTTGTCATAGCAAAAGTTCTCAAAAAAAAAAATTACCTGGAGCTAACCTTAGGCCACTTATGTTAGTAACTCATCTCTGTTAAAGTCTTTCGTGGATAAATACTCAGAATTGGACACTTCATTAATTAGATTTTTTTTAATGGACTCTTTATTTTCCTGATATACCATTTCCTCAGAGAGCACAGATAAAATAAAGCTCTTTTAGAATAAGTGGTGGAAGTGTTCAGAAAATAGAAAAACACAGCTCTTTGCTGAAAATCCATGTCAGTCCTTAGAAAATTCCCTTGCAGGCTTCTTGATGACACCTGTATGAGTTAAACAAAACTCTCTTATTTATTTAACTTTTATCTTTTCATATCCTCCAGTTACTGTACTAAAAGCTTTTGTGCATCTAGGTAAGCATAAACTGTGCAAAGCATTTGGTATTTTCTTTGCATCATTTCTATTCTACATACTTAAATTATTTCCCATTATTTTTACATTTAGCTCTGTGTGGTATTCTAGGTTTAGTAGTGAGACACTTGACATCAAGTTTTATCGCATGAATAGTATCATAATCCCATATTTGAGATTACATATTCCTAGGGACAGCCAGACCCTGGGAGATGGGGAGAGAGCTTGCGAAATTTTCCCTAAAATACAGTGGCATTTTTTTCATGTCTTTCATAACTGCCTGGCATTAACTTCTTCACAGGAAAGCTGATCCTGCTTGTGATGGATTGCATTTTTAGGAAGACACAGTCAGTATTTTAACTGGGATGTTGCTGAAATGGGATTGTATAGCAGACCAGGAGAACAGGGGTAAATAAGTTTCTGAATAAATCTCTGTGAGAGGTGGCTGGAAATAAGCATAGAAGAAATGTGAGGAGAGTGTGGAGGCTGTGTCAATATGAAAAAACTAACAACAGCTCATGTAAGAATTGAGAAAACCTGGTGACAGTGTGAGTGTGGAGAGGAGAATGACGTGTGTTGGAACTTGGCAAGTCGCACTCCAGGCATTTTGTGAATAATTTGGGGCATCCTCAGTCACTGGATCACGCACTGGAGAGGCAGGGTTTTATGGCTGAGTGACACACATGGACACAAGTGGACAGTGTAAAATGTGCCAAGGGTGTAGATGTGCTAATCTGTGTGGTAATAGTGCCCCTAAAATTTTACATTCTGTGTCCTGGCTTGTAGAGACTCACGTTTGTACTTGAGTTGGAGTAGAGTTAGGAACATGCTCCATATTTGTTCCAAAGATGAAGGTGGAGTGAATCACAGAATATGCTGAGTTGGAGAATTCCCCAAAGAATCATGGAGTCCAGCTCTTTAGTCCTGATCATCCCCAAGGTTTCACACCATTTTCCCAAGAGTATTGTCCAAGCCCTTGTTGAACTCTGTCAGGCTTGGTGCTGTGAGTGCTTCCTGGGGAGTCTGTACCAGTGCTCATTCATCCTCTGGGTGAAAAACTTAACTGGTATCCAGCATAAACCTCTCCTGTCATTGGTCACCAGAGTGAAGGTATCAGTGTCCACTGCTCTTCCTCTCACAAGGAAGTTGCAGACTGCAGAGAGACTATGCAGTCTCTTCCAGAGTGAACAGTTCCAGACTGACCTCAGCTGCTCCCCATATGGTTTCCCCTCCAGACCTTTCACAATCCTCATGGCCTCCTGTGAACTCTGTCTACAACTTAATGTCTTTCTTACCTTGTGGTACCCAAACCTGCCCCCAGCATTCAAGGTGAGGTCAGAGCAGAGCAAGACAGTCCCCTGCCTGGCCTGGCTCCCTGGGGCATGGCTGCTCCTGGCTACCAGGACACCACTGACTCCTATTCAGCTTGCCATGGACCAGGACCCCCAGTGCCTTACCACAGCTGCTCTCCAGCCTCTCTCCACGCCACACACACAGCCAGGGTGGCCCTGTCCCCTATGCAGCATCCAGAACTTGCCCTGGTTAAAGCTCCTGTGGCTGGTGATTGCACAGCTTGATGCTGTTTTGAGTGAAGGAGGGATGCCATCATTCTGACTGCACCTAGGGAAAGCCATCTTTATTAAAATTCATTATCTTGTTTAGTAGTCCCTGTAAAGCAGCGTGGACTTCTTTTTTTCTTCTTTTAAGTTTTGTCAGATTACAGCTCTAAGTATCTGAAAGTGGCTCCTCAGATCTAAGGTTAGCTCTGGTTCACTTCAGCTGGGAATATGGTACATGTGTATGCCTCTGCAGAAAGTAGTTGCCTAGATCAGGCATGCAAGCATGTACTCAAGACTTACTTTCAAAGTCCAGTGCCAGAACTTTTCCAAGAGACTGATCCTTATCTCACAGTGAAAATACAAATTTTCACCTAGTTTTGCTATTCACAGATAAAGCTTTTTGTTGAAAACAAAACACTTCTTGAGGGAAGACATTTTGATTTTTGCTATTGAAACTATAAATGTGTCTTGCAGGTAAAGTAACTTGTGAATTTTTTTTATTTATTCGTATGTTAATTTATAAAGGGAAGGGTTTTTATGATGGGTATTTTTAAAATTCAAAATTATTAGAGCTGTTAAATATCTTAGCATCAAAGAAGCACACCTGTAAGTATGACAAGTGTAACTATACAGGAGAAATCTAAAACTTCTCAAAATATATTTATCTTATAAAAAGTTTCACAGATGAAGTTTGACAATTCTTCTATCATAGGCAGTGTAGGTTACTACTTGTAATTACTAACTCAGTGAAAGCATCTGATATTTCTAGTTCTGCAAAGCATTATTATGATACATTACACAAGCCATCCAGATCAATGCATCAGCTAGTTATTTATATTTTTATATACAATATTTTTCTTAATATTTGTAATACTGTGTATGCATTGATTTTGCCCCGCTGGAGATATGTAGTGAGAGCTATTCTAGATGTAGCTACAGCCACACAGAGAAGTAGTTTTATCATTGCAGATTAATTTGCTGGTGTAGACAAGAACTGCAAGTATTTTACTTATATTGTCATTGAAGACAGAAGGTGATCTTCATCTGGTTTGGACCATTTGAAGAAATTTTGTATGAAATTTTTTCTCACCAAAATTAGTTTTTCAAGGGAACTCACCATGTATGAATATGAGCCTGACCAGAAAAACAAAGTTGACTATAACAGGACTGGAACAGATGCTTCTTCCAAGTCACCAAGATCTTGGAGGGTAAATTCCAAATTTTCATTCAGAGAAAATAAGGAATATATTACCTTAGCTCTTAATATTGGGAAGAAAAAATACCTTTTAGTGAAAAACAACCCCAGCTTTCTGTGTGTGCTGGCAGATGTGTATTTTCTACTGTATGTGCAGTAGGTCTTTTTCTCTGCCTATTTATTTAGAATGAAGGAGAGCATGAAAACATTGTAAATATTATATTAAAATCTTATATTTTAAACTTCATTACTTTAAAAATATCCTCTAAAGAGAGTCATAATAACCTTATAAATTAGTAGCTGTAATACTGCTGTAATAATAAACTATTCTAGTTCTCAAAGGGTAAAATGAATTGATGAAAAAAAATGGAGTTCAGAATCCTGTCTATTATGAGCAGCATATTGCTATGTGCTGCGGAAATCAAGTCTAAAGAATTATACAGTACTTTTACACTTCTTTTTATAGCTGACTTCCTTCTCTCCAGGATAGCCTTATTCAGCTTTGCTTTTTTTCTCAGTGTTAAGATTTAAGGAGTAGCTCTGATACACATTTACAATTCTCAGAATTTGGATACGAAGACCTTAACATTCTTTCTTGCTAAACCCAAAGCCTAGTGCTCCTTGAGATTTTTCATCAGTGGTTGGGGTTCTTTTTGGCTTTGTAAATAATCACTACCCTTAAGGATTAAATAAAAAAATAAAAAAAATCTGAGTGTCATTGTTGGATTCAGTGAAAAGCTGATATTCCACCCCACCCTCCAACATTCTGTGGGAGGCACTTGTCTTGAGGTTGTTGATAGAGTAAAATATTCTCCTTTGGAAAGGAAATTTTCAACATTTTCTAGTGTTTAGAGATATGTGATTAATGTAGAGATGGTATTAGTACATAATTTCTTAAGTACAAGTTTAATCGGAATCCCCAGAAGTTCAAATGTTCCAGATATGTTGCCATTATAAAAATATTATAGTGAAGTTAAATGTTCTAAAAAAGAAAATAGTTTTTTTCCTTTTCTCATCCAGTGGAAAACACATTTAAAAGGCCATTTTCACTACAGAGATGCTCTCTTTTTTTCACCTGTTCTCTTACTAGGGCAGTAGAAGAGTGTGAGAGGTTTGCTTAATTCTAGGGCTTGTGCAGTCTCTGTCCATGGAGGTTTTCAGACTGAACCTGGATAAACCCTTGAGTAACCTGGTTTGACTTCATAGCTTTGAGCAGCAGATTGAACAAGAGACTTCTGAGATTTCTTCCATCCTGACTTACCCAGTGGTTTTGGGGTACTGAATTATACTGAATTGCCCTGTTTTGCCAAACCACTAAAAATCCTACTGATGTAGAATTCAGCTGCCCACCAGCATATATGATATAAGGAAATGATCTTGAGAAGACAACAAAAAATTCTTTTCTTTTTTTTTTTTTTTTTTAGTTTGTTTTTCTGGCAGCTTTTAATATGCTTGAGGAAATGCACGCTATTTGGATTGGAAAGGTTTTGTGTTTAGTGGGTCTTTTTTTAAGAGATGATAAATGTCTGATCATTCCCTAGTAACAAATAGTATTTTACACATTATCATCACTGAAGTTTCAGAACATCCTGTGTCCTACAAGCATTAAAGCTTTGTTGTAAATAAGATGGAAGGTGTGATTGTGTGCTCTCAGTATCTTTGAAGCTGATTATGTAGTAGGTGGGGTAAACCAATACCTACATATATATATACACACTATATATATGTAATTGTTATATTTGCATATATAACTTTTATATAAATATCTATAATGGTCCCAGTGACACATTTTATCACGTTAATACTTGTTTGCTGCTTTCTTTTTTGTTTCAAAATGATGTAGTCTTGAAAAAGACTATACAGCTTTTGTTCTAAATCTCTAAAGCCCATGCACAATTAAATGGAAAGTCTTTGCTTTGAAAGAAAAAATAAGAAGGAAGTAGTGATTTAGGTAGATGCTTTACTCCTTGGACTAGGGCAGCCTAGGTTTATCTGCGTGCATCAGTGTTCCTGAAGCTGCATTTCTCTAGATCACATTCCCAGCTTCTCCAGAGACTGTACATAGATGTGCTGTGTTTACAAAAATAAGCCTTTACATCCAGGTGAAATGGGGTTTAGGCAATCTTTTTTCATCTTTCACCTAAGAGCTGGTCTACAGAGTATATTTCACAGTTCATTCCCACACCTGTTTCATGTCTTGACTGTAATGTCTAAACTAAAATTATTTATTCTCTGAGTTTAAGCATTTTAATAGAAGACTGTGCATTACTAAGTATTATTTTGAGGCTATACTCAAACTTTAAAAAAAAAATTAGGTGTTGTTTTGTCTTAAAACATGAAAAGTGCAGGCCAGATTTGTCTTGATATTTTTACTACAACTAAGTGTAGAAAGGAGTAACCACACATTTCAAAACCTGTAGACAAAATTATCCCATTTGAATTGTAATTAATCAAGGTACAGTTGCACATGGAAGATACAGTCTAGACAGCTATAAATCATATTTCTATATAACATACTCCAATTGTTAGCAAGATATCTCTGTTTTCTAAGGATAAACTGAGTTTGCAGCTTGATAGAGTGCTGGGTGTTACTGCTTGCTGTTTGTGCCTGGTCAAGAAGAATTCTGCCTTTGCTGCCTTCTGGTCTTTCTTACCCATGCATAATTCATATGCAAAAATAGTGTTTTTAATTATACCAAATGATACAGTAAGAGAAAAGAATAGGAGTTTATTCGGTTTTGGCTTTTTAAAGGCCACACCAGCCTTTCTTAAGGACACAGAAACTTGCTTATTTTAAGTCAGCTGATGTTGTTGGATAATAAGATGCCTTTTTCCTGCAGATCTTGCCTTATGCCCTTAAATCTTCGAACAACAACTCTGTTGCTTTCCTAGCAGGAACTGGCCTCCTTGAAGTGGTTGTAAGGTTTTTCTCCTTAGCAATACAAACATTCTCAAAAGCATTATTCTCTTGGCTGCTTAGCTAAATTTAACCCTTAGGGATATTGATAATATTGATGAATATGGATTACTCTTGATTTGCCATTCTCCTTGTGGAAGTCTCTGTTCTCCAGAGACTTCCGAGTGAACACATGGTGTTAACAATTACAAATGTAAAAGCTAAATTCAATGAGACAATTCTTTTATTGCATTTAATTACTCTGTAATTATTCTTTGGAGTTCTTTGGGCGAAGGTAGGTTCTTTGTTTCACACTACTCCTAGTTTGTCAGGAATATCCCTTGCTTCTAAAGGAATGGAGGACAAAAGGATCATTACAGTCACCTACGCAAGCGTGTTGGAGGTGTCATTTCTGTAGTACATATTACATTTGCTGGCAGTTTTAAACAGGGCTTTTCTAAAAATGCAATCAGGAATTTTTGTGCTTGTATTAATTTAGAATTTCTGTGGTCACATAAAAGTGGAGCAGTGGAGGCTTTAAATAGCAGGTGCGCTCCTGCCAGCCGTGTTTGGAGGGATTCAGCCACCCCTTCCTGGCTTGAAAACACATCCTGCCTGCTCACAGGCTCTGCACACACTGCCTGCTGCTCTCCCACTGCCATTTTCTTTTTCCCACATCATGGAAATTCTTCAAGGGTTATCCAGTCTTTGTCCCTAAGAGCACTTAATGTGGGTGTTGCAGTCTGCAATTTCACCATGAGGATGTGTGTTCCTAGTAAGCTTGGGTAGAAATACTGGCAGTTAATCTGTATTTTGCACAATGGTTAAAGGTGAATTATTTCCTGCACAACTCTGTCATCTCAGGTATCATCACTTCCACAGGTGTAGCAGATCATAGTAATTCACTGAAATTCAAAGAAAGTTCTAAGTCATGGGGTTCATTCCACAAAAGTGACTTACTAAGTATTACACGAGTTGTTTTTAACCAATCACACAATATTTATTTACCAGATTAATAACTTGTTCCAACAGAATGTTGGTATTTGAATAAGTTTTAAGTTTTTTGTAAGCTGGAATAATTTACTTGGTAAGTAAGTTTACTTCAACTTATTTTGCAAGTGAGGACTAGGCATGAGACAATTTTTCTGGGAAATACTTAGCAGCAGAAATTATCACAAGTATCTAACAAGCATATTTCATTATTGGTATATGAAAGGGAATAGTGTGGGGAATTTCAATTAGAACTGAATTTGACATAAAGTGCCATATTAAAAATCTTAGAAATTAATATTGCATTTATTATACATGAAGAGTATCAGAATGTTTTTCCAGATGTATCTACTCCTCGCAGTCCTTGCACAGAAAAGACTCAAGCTTTGGAGTGAGAAGGTAATTAATTCTTCAGTTTGTTACAGTCCATGGCTCTCAGATGCCAGTTACTGTGGACTGGGCATCTGCAGGACTGGGAGTAGTCACCCAGTTGGTTCAGGTGACATGTTCTGCTCACCAGATGTTTTGTCGTAATTCTAGTTTCAGTCAACCTGAACAAATTACCTTCTAGTGAAAAATTATAATTTGCACTAGTAATTCTGAAAATCTGTCCCTCTCAAAAGAAAAAAAAAAGTTTAATTCACACAGGAGCAGAAAAGTCTTCCTAAAACTAACTTCCATATAACAAAAACTTGTGTAAAAGTTTACGCATTTATGCATGATAGCAGGAATATTTGCTGCTGCTTTGCCATAGAATGTGTGTCATGCAGACTGCAGAACAGAATCCTCAGTGGTTTCTGTGAGAGGTGCAGCAATTCAAGGGCACAGGAGAGGAGATGAGGGCACTGCTGCTGCTGGACTGATCCAGGCCCAGTCTCCAGCAGCTGAAGCTCCTGTTGTAGAGCTGGGTGTTCCCAGCCTGCTGTACCTGTCCCCAGGGCAGTGCTTGTTGCAGCTGGTCACATTCATGGCACACATTCACATTCTTGTAAAACTGCACCTTGCTAGCAGCAGATAATTCACATGGGGATGTGTATTCCAAAAACAGACCAGCCTCATGAAGCTGTATTCTGTGTACTAAAACAATAACTGTATTTTATTTGCACTGAAAATAAACTGTTGTCATGGGATTATACCTGTTAAAGCTTCTTTTTTTTTTTTTAACTTTTTAAGGTTAAAAATGCACTTTACTCCCCAATACAGAGTTGCTGTGTTAACAGAAATATTAAAAAATCAAAATGTAAATTTGGCACTGCTGTCAGCTTGCATCATTTTGCCAACAAATACGTTTGGGTTTTTTCGGTTTCCTCAGTGGATCACTTCAGTAGCAATTACATGCTCTTACCTTGTCTATCTTAAACAGAAATTATACCATCTTCTCTCATGATAGTCATCTTTCTTTGGTCTATGCTTATGAGACTATGTATGGAAATTTATCTGTGCAAGTGAAGAGGTGACTTTTTTCTGCCTCCCCCACAGCACTGATTCACTTAATCAGTAATTTCATTTTACAGAAGATTTCTGAAGTCCAACTTCCTAGAAGATAAATCCTGCGTTTTCACATTCCTCAGCTTAGCCACAGACATCACACACAGCACCGTTAAATGTGTTTTATTTTAAGAGCACAGATCAATTCCACTCCAGGCAGGCCAGGAGAGCAGCCACTGGCCATGACCTTCTCCTCATTATTTTTGTGCTTAATCTATTTCCTTCCTTCTGCCTCCTATTTCCAAATGTATGCCATCTTCCCAAGAGCACTTGCTTTTTAGCTGTCTCCTGTCTCTGGAGCTTCATATATGGTCCCAGTTCATTGTGGTTATGGGAACTGGTTTGTACTTCCTGAGACTGGAGAGGTATTTTGTAGTTTCTTTCTTTTGGTGTGGCTAAGATGAAAAATTTTGAAACCTACTTCAGAAAGCACTGAGAGAAATCTAGTTCTTTTGGGGAAAAGCTTCTTTCTGAATCACATTGTCCCAGTCTTTTCCGACCTAGTCATTCTGTGATTCTGTAATAGTGTGATATTACAAGCGATAATTACATGCCAGATTTTTTTCTGTTTCAGTTCAAGGTATTCTGTTCACTGGGTGGGATTCTGTCCCAGTAATTTTTCAGCCCCTTTGTATTTCAGTTGCTTGAAAATTGTCCCTTTCTGCTTGAGGTGAGATCCTGTCTGCTCAGGAAGAGCAGTGCTTTGTAACTCAGTGCTGCTTTCTGGCAGTCGTTTATTTCAGTATTTATTTCAGTAGACTTGCTGCTTCCCAGTTTGCTCAGCCTTGGTGGCTGCAAAATGCAAAGAGCAAATTGCATGGCCTCCATCCCTTCTCGGAGCTCTTGCACTTGCTAACTGGAGTATTGACTGACACAAATCTTCTCCTGCAGTCTGTATAAAGTTCGATAATCTTTCTGTCAACCCCCTCACCTCACCCCGGACCTGCTGCTGTTCATGTACTACTGGGAGTATTGTCAGTCATGCAGTTTTTGCCCTACAACCAAAGAAAATAGTTTTCCCACTTTCTGTGTACCTAAATTCAGTATTTCTTTGCTTGATGTTATAGTGGGCTCATAATTATGAGATGTTTTGTAATGGTAAACTGACTGTCAGAAATAGCTTACATGTATTTTTGGCTGACAAGAAGAATAATAGCTTTCCTGCGAAAGTGCTGTCCCTTGAAGTGAGCACCTGGCTGGACAAGTGTTCATCTGGGTCTGGCCAGATGATCATGACTGTCTTTAAAAGTAATTTACTTGACTGACATTTAATAGTGCTTCTCTCAGAGGGATGTTAAAAAGGTAGGAAGCTGCCCTGTCATCTTAACCATGAAAACACACTGAAAGCTGTTTTTCCAGGTAAAGAATATCAGGTTGACTGAAAGATCTTAGTAGTCCTGTGTTGGGTGTTTTTATTAAAAGATTTCTGGGTTCACTTGGCAGTGAGGGTAAATCAAAGTATATCAAATTATATAAAAGACTTCCTGTAGCTTATTTTGCTGAGATCCACAAGTACTTAGATTTCTGCAGCTTGCTGAGAGAATTCTCTGGTCATGTCGCCACACAGGGGTTTGAAACTTGAATTAACTTCTAAAGTAGAAGTTGGAGTGTTTGGGGTTTTTTTTCTCTTGTAGCAGCCATAATCACCAGCAGAACTCAAATGAGCATCCAGCAGGATGTTAAAGGAAATAATTACTGGAAATTATTACTAATGGTTACTCTTAGCTTTTGTGGAAGTCTTTGTTCTCTTCCCAGAGCTGAAGCTAAGTATTCTGCTTTTACCACTTAAAACCTTGACCAAAATTCTGGTCAAAGCAGAGAGCTACAGGCAAGGGGGTACTAAACTCTACAGTGTGTGCCCTGATTTCTTTTCTTTTCCCTCTGTTAAGTAAATTGCCAGGCTGAATTTTGGGATGCACCGAAGTTTCTTTATTAGCTTCAAGTTAATTTCAAAATACATCTAAATTGATACTGTGGTTTTGACATTCCTTCTTTGCATTACTGTAGTTTCAGTAAAACAATCAGACTTCACTTAATGGTATCACACAGGTGTAACAGGCAAAAAGGCTTGGCAAAAGTGTGCTGGTGGAAGGGGTGGGGATTTGGACTCCCTGTTGGCAGGAAGTAACCACACCAAGTCACCATCTTCAGGAATTAGTGACCAGAACTAGTTTCTTAGTACGAACCTGGCTATTCTAGGTTCAGTTCATCTTAAAATCACACCAGTTCTTGCAAGCTTGGCTTCGGGCACCAGCTTTTAACTCATGCCTCACTTCGTTCTTGATTCATAAAATACAGGTGCCTGTTCAGGAGTTAGTTTGACATAAACTGTGACTGTGAGGCTTCAAAATATTTGATATTCTAATCAAATTAATTTTTTTTGGTTTGGCTTTTTTTAAGTTGATGGTAAAGGCTACAGGTAGACTCCAAAAGGTGTATTTGGGTCATGTTTGGAGGAGTTGACTGGGAATATTTTCATGTGAAAAACTTTTTGGTCTATTTTTACAAAATAATATGCTGCCCAGCAATTTGATTCTGTACCCAGATATAAAGCCACAAAGCTATGCAAACTGCAAACTCATGATTGACCAAATAATTGAATTTCTCATCTGTTAAGTTGATGCTTTTTCTGGCCTTGAAGGACCACGGGTTGTTCCTCTTTTGGGCACAGCTGTCCTCATTCCTGTTCTGGTTTCCCCTGTTCTCTGCCACATTGTGTTAGATGAGCTCAGTCCTATCTGGTGGCTCCAGACACTCAGCACTCCTTAGAGGCAGTGAAGCTTTGTCAGCTCCAGTCACTAGTGCCAGGTACTTTAAGGAAGATGCCAGAAAACAAGCAGTAGAAAACTGTGGGACACACTCACTGAGGGAGTGGGGGTTTGGCTCCTGTCAGATGTTGATGTTATGAAGCATGAGAGATTTTCTTACAATTGCTGTTCCTTTTTCATGTTTCTTGTACGATATTTTTCTTATCATTAAATGTAAATGCCCTTGCAAATAAATATTTTCTGTCAATGAAAAGCAAGTGTGTTGCTGCTTTCAAAGTAGGCTGGCTGATTTTTTAACAGAAAAGAACATCCAGTCCCAGCTACTTTACAGGTAATGTAACCAGCAAAAAAAAAAAAAAAAAAAAAGTTCCACTTTTTACAGTTTTAAAAAACTCCCTTTTAATTCTCTGATATGTACATGTAAAGAAATCATAAATAATATGCATTAAGAATTTTAGTAGATAACTGTGCCTGAGTGCAAAGTAGAATCCAGTCTGCATTTCATAAATAACTTAGCCATGAGGAAAACCTGTCTTGGTCCTTGAATTCAGCTGCATTACTGCTAAGCACTCACATTTCTGTTTGGAATAAGGTGATGTTGGAAGTTTTAGTGTGGTAGAAGTTTATCTTCTCTTTTGACACTTTCTGCCCTTTTCCCGCTGTCATTTCTCCTGAGCTAGCTCTGAGCTTTCTAATGGCTTTTTTTTTTTTTTGAAGATCAGTAGTGACTTTTTAAGTAAAAGTGACTGCTGTATTGCAGTAAAGCCTTGTGCTGCATCTAAAGTGTCATCACATAGGTGATCTCCAACAGAGCTGCTCTTAATGATATAAATAGGGGAATTAGTGCATAAAATTAGTGGTAAGTTAAAATATCTGGATGCTAATTAAGCAAAATTAGTGACATTTTAGTAATATTTTTGCATACTAAAATAACTTAGTGTTGATAATTATCTGTGGTCAATCTAGATATGACTTAACTGTGTCTTATGATTAGAAATTGTGAATTTTTGGTTCTCACAAAGAGAATGTTAACTAGCTCTTGACATGTTACAGGTGCTGGTCTCAGTCAGACTTGTTTTGTCCTGGTATGTTTTACAGCCTAAATTACCTGATCAGGTGTAGGTAGTGATAAAGATCAAAAATAAACTCAAGAATTAGAAAAAAGAAAATATGTCTCATGGGGAAGGTATCTTCAGAGTGTTTGTAAACTCTAGCAAGATCATACTCAGTAAGTCAAAAACATGACCTGACCCCACAGATCTAAACCAGGAAATGTCTTCAGCTGTGCCATTTTTGGGTCTGTTCAAAACAATTCATTTCAGCTTTGGGAGTTGCTCATCTTCAGTGAATTGAAGAATTTAAACAATCCCTCCAAGTGTAACATGTTTGTACCTATAAACTTAACCTTTTGTGACCAGTTCCCAGGTACACTGGAACACACCTGCTTTTATTCCCCTTCCTATAAGCAAGCCCTTACAGAAGATATTGTAGTTGAATTTCCACAGGTGTAAAGAATTCAGATTGCTACTTGCCTTTACTGGTAGTTACATGTAATATAACAGCTTTTATTCATTTTTCTGTATGGTGCATTTACCATTATGGAGTTGTGCAAATGCACAATTAGCATTAAATTTAATTTTTTTTGCCAGTTCATTAGGGTTTTATAGAACTCAGACTGTTCACTGATTGGTATAAGTTTGAGATGAGCACATACAAATTCTAAACTCATTTATGGAAACACTGATTGCCTGTTGTGGGTAATGTTGGGGAAAGTGATTTGTTTACCCACACCTATTTCATTAGTGTTTAGTCATTATTGTTGTTTCTTAACCTCCTGATTTCACAGATAAGCTGTCCTGTTACATGAGCTTTTGTTTGTGAAGAAATTATAATTATAGAAGTGTAAAAAACATTATTTGTAAATTTTTAAACAAAGATTAATTGCATCACTTTCTGTTGCTGAATTAGTAGAATACTAAGGATCTAGAAGACATCCCCTGTAGGTTGATAAAAACTAGCAGTCTCTGCTGTCATTGTAGATATCAAGTTTAATAAACTAGAAGAGAGCTAGACTGAGCAAACAAAGGACAGTAAAACTTGTGTTTGTGGTACAGAAGTCTGAAAGTATAGTGGGAGGCATTGTTCTTGATCCAGTGAAGACTGAAAGGAGCTGTAGGAGGAGGGTTTCTGTAGTATTCATTCTTGGAGTGGAGAAGAAGTGCAGAAGCTCCTAGGACACATCTGGGATGAGAACAGTTCACATAACTTGATAGGGCAAAGTACACTAAATTACTGGAATTAAGTATAAACCTACCCTTACTGCTGACCTGATCAGTGGGGCCAGACCAGTGCCCAGGCTCTTTTAGGTGTGAGATAATTCAGTTCCTAAGTGAGCAGTGCGTGGAAGCAGGGAGTGGGGAGTGAGTAACTGCCAGGTGACATTTTAAAAGCCTTTCATAAAAATGGAACAGGCAGAATAATCCAATTTGCCTCATAGGCTGGAAGCAAATAGTAAATTCTAATGGAATTATGTAGAGAATTTAGAATTCCTTTCTGCTAACATTGTTTCCATTATCTTTGACTTGCAGGTCTCTTTTCTGTCCCTTCTTCCTTGCCTTCTCTTTTTGGGGTGGAGGATATTAGCTTGGTTATTGTAAGACCTTAATGCTTCTTTGCAGATCCCTTGGAAACAATCCTGTTATTCCAAGGGCAAAGACCCTGCTCTTTGAGAGGTGTGATGTTGTTTTTGGGACAGAGTATAGGAAGGTGAATATCGCTGTGTGGTGACAAAAAGGCTTCAGTCTGACCAGGCCAGGTGGAGGATACACAATTTTATTTATTCCCCTTTAGAACAGCACAAAAAAAAATCCAAACAAATAGAATTCTAAATGAGAAACAGTATGATTCTTCAAAATATAAATAGTTATAAATGCCCATTTTCTTTGGAACATGAGTGTTAAAATGTGAAGATGTTTTAAGACTGGCATCTTAGTATGTGTGTATGCATTCACATAATTGCTGAGGAGGATCTAGAAATTTTCCAATATAATCTATAAAATTCTCTCCGAATTTATGTGCATTTGGAATGGGGAAAGAACATAAAATAGAAAAGCTACAGCAATAAACCTGATAAATCTATAATTACTATACAGTTGCATTATAAAATACATGAATATTTTATAGACTTATATAGAGACAGTGATTCAAACCAACTTTTTTACACTGTGAGCTGTATTCAGAAAGTCATAGACATGGAAATTATGTGTACTTCTCAAACTTTTGGCATACTTGATTTGATCAAATACCATTACACATAATCTTCTTATAGCTTGTTATGTCTTTCACTAGCCAGGATTTCTGTTCAGTGTCTTAAAGAGCAACCCTTCAAAGAAATTGGCTAGAAGTACTAACAATCAGTATTTTTATTAAGAGGATTGTGACTAAGGGCACTCAAAACATTTATTATACATGTGAAAGATAATAGTAGGGAACTACTTTTGTGTCTGAGCCTTTTAAAGGTGCTACATGTGCCTATCTTGGTTTTTCTGCAAATTTTTTAAATGGTTGGAAAAAGTTGTAGTAAGTAAAACCAACAAGTGTTAGTATATAGTTTTATGCTCAGACATTCACTCATTATTTTAAAGTGAGTTGAGTTTCTCCAAAATCTTTCCTTCAGTCTTTCATTTTGGTTGGTTTATGGGCCTTCCATTGCCACAACTCCTACACAATTCACACATTTCAATTCCTTTATCCAGAAAGCATCCCTGTAGGACAGGGAGTTGATGATAAGGTCTGTGCAGAGGAGCAGGAGTTGTTCAGAGAGGAATTCTCACCCTGGAGCACCAAGCAGAGAGGCAGATGTGTGTGTGTGACTGCCGAAATTACTGAGCAAAAGCTGTTGTCAGCAAACAGGGAATGTAAACTGTGGAGATTTGCATGAATTAAGGTTTTCTGAGCTTAGCATTTGGGGACAAGAGGGTTTTGTACCAGAGGAGAGGCTGATTCCCAACAATAAGAACTGAAAACAACTATGAAATAAAATACGTGAGGTGGTTTTTTCTCTGGAATGTTATTTTAAATGTATTTTCTGCATCATGTGTCTCATTACAGATAATAGTGTGCACATCTCTCAGCAGAAAGAAGGAAAAGCAATATACAACGTCAGTTGCTTCCATTTTAAAAGAAATTAGGAAAGGTCTGATTAGATGATGCTATTCAGTTATTTTGGTTATGTGAATGTTCTGAGTTAGTTCGTCCCTTGTGAATAGTTTATTTAAAGCATAGTTGTTGTAAGGAAAAATTTATTTTCTCTTGAGAGAGCTTCATTGCATTAGGAACCTAAAGTTAAGTGTGTGATGATCCCATTTCTGCAGAGCTGAGGCTGAGATGGCTCTGTTGAGGGCAGGATACATCACTGGTTGGATTACAAAGGAGGCTCCCAGGTTTCCCCTCTGCTGCCATAATCCAGAATACACTGATTCAAAGAATGCTCTCTGCAGGAAATGCCAGTTACCTGTTTCATCATACAAAGATTATAACAATTATGTTTTTAAATGTTACAAGTTTCTTCTCATCCCCGTGAACAGCATTAATGTGCTGATAGCCAAAAGCTTTTTGATAAGTACCCAGTGGTTAATCTGCTCTGGTTACAAGTTCTGAGTGTCCTGGCATCTTCTGACTCTCAGCTCTGTGCTCTGGGCCTGTGTCAGAAACCTGTCAGCTCACTGCTGTCTCTCACTGCCTCTCCCTTTTGAAGACTCTGAACAGGTGGGTGCTTCCATTACTCTGCCCATTCTAAGCCTTAGTTTTCTCAGGGTACATATTTGTGTTTGGGTTGGCTTAAGTCAAGAAGGGCCTAAACCAGGGCCTTGCACAGAATGAGCTGTCACCCAGAGATGGCCTTTCACCAGCATCACTTCTTTTCTGGATGCAATCTTTTCCCTCAAGCATAGGTAGGGATGTCTCCCTATGCTCCTACATCTTCCTCTGCTTTTCCATTGCTAATTGTCTTTATTTCAGGAGCAGCAATGCCACTGTCACTCCAGTCCATGTGGGTAGTGGATTTTTATGGTTTTGCTGGGCCTTGTTCATTTCAAATCTCTGATGGTACTCAAGCATTCTAGTCTGAACACATTTTCATACGATTCAGCCAAGTATTAACTTTAATGGAGTGTTTTTCTATAAGGGCCTTGAATTAAAATCTCCTCTCTTTCCCTGGGGACCGCATGATAGAAACTACCTTCAGAATCTCCTTGGCTGGAAATCTGCAAGCGTGCATTCCTCTCCCCTGTGGAGGAGGAGCACTTTCTCCCTTAGTCCTGACTGAATTATTGCTTCCAATAAACACTGGAAAGCAAGATTCAGCTTCATGTTTTAGTAGAGATTTCCTCATCGCAAATGCAGACAGACAGTGCCTGTCACTTCTTTTTGCATTAGAACAGCCAGAGAGAAAGGGAACACTGCATCTCCCAGTGCCTCTCTGTTGGTAGCCCAGACCACCACAGCACGGTGATGGTCTTGGCAACTAGAGGATCTTGCTCTTCCCTGAAACCCCATGTATTCCAAAGACAATTCTGCCTGCTGTGGCTGGAGAGGAGATGGGTTCCTTCGTCTGTATTGTCAGTCAGTTCTTAGAGTTGTTCCTATATACTTGCCAATGCTAGATTCATTTCTTCTTTGGTCAAGAACCTCTTCCCTTTCTGTCTTTTCCTCCAGAGAGGAGAAAAGTTGCACACACTTGAGAGTGTGCTCTGTGTTTTATCAATTTGCTTCTATTTTAAGATACAAGTATATTCCTCATTGTGATGCCAAAGGATTTTTGCTTTTTATATATTTTTCATATATTCATAGCTGTGCAGATTCTTATTGTATAGTTATATGGTTTCTTAACTAGCATTCAGTACTTTTCCAGTATTTTGTTAGACATATTCCTGCAATCCCATTCTAATCTCACTTCTTCAGTGAACGATTCTTCTAATTCCTCATGTATGTAGACATAAACAATGTGGGGAAGGGGGGAGGCTTCCGTCGGAGGCCAGACCAAGGGGGGAATTGCTCCATTAACTGTACTTTTAATTGGGGATTCTTGTCAATTATGCTAATTTGCTAAACTTATAAAAAGTGTCATAGCCCTATATCACATGGCATTTTGCCATAAGTGCACCTGGAGGATCCTTCAATAAACAGCAACTGCTTTTATCCTTTTAATCTTTGCCTTGTGATTTCAAGGCCCAGAAAGGCACCAATTCTAGTTGGATTTTTCTGTGGCCTCAGGAAAATTTCAACTGATACTTATTTTTAATGTCTTGTCAAAGTGAGATCTGTGTTAAGACAGCTTGTGCTGCTTAAACTGACGTGTTCCACTGTGTAGCAAAGCAGTCTGTGTGGGAGCTGTGTGACGTGATGGGAATCCTTAGTCTTTCCTGGAGTATGCTCCCATTCTTCCATGCCATTTAAGACTTCAGTGCCTTCATGTTGCAGGCAGACTCTGCTTTCTCAAATTGCTTTTTTCTTCAGTTCTTGCACTCAGCCGCATTTTCTGGGATGGACTATTACTGTTGGCCCTCCCTTGAAATGGGCTGGTGTGGAGATTAGAGAAAGAAATTATTGTTTGTTATTTCTGCTCTGAATTCCTATAGTTAACCTCAGAAACCTCATTTTGTCATGCAGCAGGAACAGATGCTTTTTTTTTTTTTTTTTTTTTTCCTTTTAATGGATTTTAGCTCATCTGAACAGCACTGATTCTCTCCCAAAGTCAGTCAATTTTAAAGGAAATTATATCACAAGGGTTTTTCTTTGCTAGCTCTTAAGCATTGGAAAAACCTGAATCCCTTTAAAGTGGTAAGAGATCACATCTCATAAGGTTTCTTTTCATCATATACTAATTTAGTATTCAGATCCATTGTTTAATTTCTTTGCTTGTTTTCTGATAGGACAGCAAAGGAATAGTACAGATAGGATAGGAACAAATAGGTATTTGCTTTATATTTCTACAGTTTTTCAGTGAAAGTGAAGTGTCACAGAATCATTTTACCTCACCACCTCCATATAAATGCTTCACCAGTGCTACATTTAAAATACTGTGAAGTTGTATAAGGCCAAAGCCTAAAAAAAAGTACCAATTTAAACAGAACCTTCTTAGATAATTTTTCCAGTGAGCTTGATTTGAGGGTATAATCCGAGAAAATGCTCCCATGAATTAGTGGGAGGAAAGGCAAGCTAAATAACTTGGAAGAGATTTTATTTAGTTTATGTTTTGTAATCTGGGCTTGTGATGTTTTTCATTCAGTTTTACATAATTATAAGGTGTGCGCCCTGTAATTTTTCAGTGCATGTGAAATCTCAGAAGGAGCAATTTTTTTCTTCTTAACAGGCCACGGAGCAGATGTGAAATGTGTTGACTGGCATCCAACAAAAGGATTAGTTGTTTCAGGAAGTAAAGATAGCCAACAGCCCATCAAGTTCTGGGATCCAAAGACTGGCCAGAGCCTTGCCACACTGTAAGTTCTTAGCCATACACTTTTGATTTGCTCAAATATAAGCTAACTTCATAAAATATTTTTTTCTTAATTCCCTTCCTAGCTCTTTTCCTCACAACTTTTCAGCCATGCACAGTTGCTTCAAACATGAAGCCAGTGCTTTAGCTGTGCCAGAAAATCCAGAGGTTAGCTGAAGATAAGTCTGTACCTAGAAAATTGACACTTTAATATTCATTATTTAAATTTACTTTGTTCTTCTTCACAGACAATCTAGTCACACAGTTCTCCTTCAGACTGAGATAGGGGAAAACAAGCAATGTTGCATCTGGCTGATGAAAACTTTCTTATGCTGCAATAGAAATATGCACAGTCACTGGATACTGTCTCAGTGAGTGCTACCAGTTGCTTTGCAGTACAAAAGACCAGGATCAAAGCACAGAGCCTTTGCACAGAAAGCCCCAGTGTTCTGCTTTAATAGCCTGAACTACCTTGTTACTGACCTGAATATTTGTGACTGGCAAATGACACATATGTATCTGTGTCTGAGAAATCGGTTTCAGGACCAACAATCTGTTTCTGTTTCTCCCTGCTTGCAGACATGCTCACAAAAACACAGTGATGGAGGTGAAGCTGAATCTCAATGGCAACTGGCTGCTGACAGCTTCTCGTGACCATCTCTGTAAGCTCTTCGACATCCGGAACCTGAAAGAAGAACTTCAGGTCTTCAGGGGCCATAAGAAAGAGGCCACAGGTCAGATTTATTATTATTATTGTTGTTGTTGTTGTTGTTAGTATTATTATTATTATATAGATTGTTATTATTAAGCTTGGATTAAAAATTAAAAATACTTCCATTCATTAGAAATCCTATGTTACACCTTCTGATTGTGGTTTACTGTGTGTTTCAGCTGTGGCCTGGCATCCTGTTCATGAAGGGCTGTTTGCCAGCGGAGGGTCTGATGGGTCCTTGTTGTTTTGGCATGTCGGGTATGTGGCATTTCCATCTGCACATTGGAAAGATGTTGGTCAGCTGTGCCAGCTGTTATACAAAACACAAAATACCTCTCTTTCCCTTTGGGCCCATTTTAAACCTGCATATTTATGATAATGGTTTTTCTCTGTAATTGAGGAATTTATTAATGTGCTTCATTGATGAAGTTTTCCTGTAGAAACGTGCTTTAAAGGATACAACTGCTTGCACAAAACCAGCCATGTGGTGAGATGGTGATGAATGGTTGAAACTCCTAGTTTCTTAAAGCTTGTTGTGAGGTGCTGTAATTATTTTGGCTTTAAATGTACAATTAAAAATCCCTATATTACTGAACTGCCTATTAAAACCATGGGGAACAATCAGCTCACCCAGCAGAAAAATAACAGAGGCCTAAATTTTACAAAATATGGGATAGAGAATGAACAACTGAACGAAAGAAGTTTTCTATTGCAGATGTAGGAGGTGTTCAGCTGTGTATGATGGGTTTTTTTTTTGTTTTTTTTTTTTCATGCATCAGGGTTGAGAAGGAGGTTGGTGGGATGGAAATGGCCCATGAAGGAATGATCTGGAGTCTGGCATGGCATCCCCTCGGACACATTCTGTGTTCAGGCTCAAATGATCACACCAGGTAATTTCAAGTATTTAAAGAGAAGGCCTAAGGGAATGTAGTAACTTTTAGAAACTAGAACAGTGTTTGGCATCAGTGAATAAATAGATTGGGATGGTTCTGTTACACAACCAGTAGTCAAAGCAGAAACACAACTTGTGTTAATAGGAAGCACTGGGTGACATTTTATATTACAAGATAGAGTCTGACCTCTTGTAACAAATATTCCGATTTTGGTTGGTAGGAGTTTAAATCCGTTGAAGAAATGTTTTCAAAAAGAATTCTTGCTGTTTCTTGCTGAAGAAATACTCCTATCTCCACAGCAATTTTTTCTGCAGATCGTCTGCTGGTCATGTCTTTTAATATCACAAGCACATTCAGAGGCTGTAGTTTGTGGTTTTAGGTGGACATCCTATATAAACATAGTGCATTTTATAAATACAGTAAGTTTTTGTGGGGGTATATGTATATTTAGTGTTTATGAAGAGTATGCTTGAGCAAGAAGGTTTTGGAATGGACTAGAAATTTTTTTTCAGGACCTGATGTTGATGGCTTGCACTTACACTTTGAAGTATCTCTAACTTGTAACTATGAAATTCATTACAATATTTTTTTGTTTTTTTATTTTTGGCTTGAAGCTCATACCTTGTGTTCCGATCTAGAGCTGAACTTGATTTAGTAAGAGTTTGAATCCTTATATAATCAAGATCAAAAATCAAAGAACTAATTAGATTAAAAGTTGTTAATGCTCTTGACCCTTTAATGAGATCATATAACTTCCTTTTGATAGCAAGTTTTGGACTAGAAATCGGCCTGGGGATAAAATGAGAGATCGTTACAACCTGAACCTGCTGCCTGGGATGTCAGAGGATGGTGTGGAATATGGTAAGGCATTTTTCCTCAATGTGGAAGGAAAAAGACTGGGGTCAGGAACAGGCCTAGGTCATTAGGTGACACTTCTGGGTAAGGTGAGGAAGCAGAATTATAGCATTGGGGACCACTTGGGCAAAACCAGCTTTTTCTAAGGATGATTTTACTCCCCATGTTATCAGTGATCATCATTCCAACAATGGGTTTTCTTCTGTTTCCACAGCTCCAGGAGGTAAGACCTGCTCTGTCAATCACAGGAAGGAGGTTTGGCTCTCCCTCTAGCAATATTTCCAGTTTACTTTTCTTCCTGAAAACTTCATCTGTCTTAAAGGCTTTCCACAGTCCTGAACTGCAACAGGAAAAGCAATAATTATTCTATTAGAACCTTTAAACTTTACTCTGCTCTTAAGGATTTATTTCAATAATTTTAGGCTGCTCAGGATTGCCCAGCACAATGGTGTGCCTCAGCCACCTGTAGTTGCATCTGTTTCTTCAGATTTTTGAATGTTTGCTTTGGGGGGAAGGGGAATTAAAATGCAGCACTTTAATACAATTAAAATTTAAATTATATAGATTTTTTATAACAAAAATGGAACTGGTTATGGGTTATTATTTCTTGTTCTGAGCTTCTACCCTAAATATAACCTTCCTGAAAGGACATAGTTTCTGACCTTTTGGGGTATATTTATGAATCTGAACTTGCAGTTCTTTTAATATCCTGTAATTCATGTATGAAACTAAATTGTGACCTACCAGTTGTAAAATATCTGTTGGAATATGGATACTAATATTGGAATATTAGTATCCATAGTTGGAATATGATACTAATGGTAAAAGCATGTGAGAATCCAAAGGGATAAAATGGTAAAACATGTGAGAATCCAAAGGGATAAATGGTAATGTAAAGAAGAATTTTCCAAGTATAATGTTTTTTTTCTGTAGATGATCTGGAGCCCAACAGCCTGGCAGTTATTCCTGGAATGGGGATACCTGAACAGTTGAAAATAGCCATGGAGCAGGAGCAGATGGGTAAGTAATGGCTATGGGGATGCATTCTCCTGAGCAATACAAGATACTGTGGGACTTCTTTTTAGTTTTTTCCATATTCTTTGGGAGTACAGATGCTCTTTTCTAAAGTTCTGTGTTATGCATATTTGCCATGTAAAGAAGGATGAGGTGAAAATATCTGTTAAAAAAATATGGATCTTTCTGTAAATCTGCATTGCTCTGACTGTTTGTTTCCTGGTGCCAAAGGAAAAGATGAGTCCAATGACATTGAAATGACAATCCCAGGACTGGATTGGGGAATGGAGGAAGTAATGCAAAAGGACCAAAAGAAAGTGCCACAGAAAAAAGTTCCCTATGCAAAACCAATACCAGCACAGTTTCAGCAGGTAAGTACCTGATACACAGTGGAAAGAACAACCTGTTTTTTCCCCAGCTTCAAAAAGTATCAAACTTCAAACAAAACTTCCAAAAGTTTCAAACATTTTGAAATGTTTGGGATTTTTGGTATCAGCTCTCCTGTATCAACACCCAGTTCAATTTACCACAGTAGCTAGTTTAATTACTATTTAAACATAAAATATTTGACTAAATACCTTCTATCTTGTACCTGTACCTGGGAAGAACTTACAAGACACAGAAGTTTTACTCAGCATTGTTTTTACTTTCAAGTATCCATACTACAAAATGTTTCAGCACATGCCTTCTCATTGCAACAATGTGTTGCACACATCTCCAGAGTTAATCTTATGTTTCCTCATCTTTGTAGGCATGGATGCAAAATAAAGTTCCTTTGCCTCCGCCACCTGAGCCATTGAATGATAGAAAGGAGGATATTAAGCTGGAGGAGAAAAAGAAATCACAGGCAGAGATTGAGCAGGAAATGGCAGCACTTCAGTACACAAACCCACAACTCCTGGAGGTATGTGTGAAAACATTAACAAGTTTGTTTTAGTCCTTCCTGTGACAGATTTGGACTTCAAGACTAAAGTAAGCAGCTTCCTGCAGCAGTTTCACCTGTTTGGCTGTTTTCACCTTTTTACAAAAAGACATGTAATTGAACAGGATATTGCACTTAATGTATGATGATGTGAAACCCTCAGTGAGACCCCCACATCTCAGTTTACCAGTGGGTCTCTTCAGTTAGTAACTTCTCTTTAGTTAATTATTTCTGTTAACTACGAGAAAAGCATTCTTAAATTCCTGTGAAATGGGATGACTGCCTCTGATTTTTAGTTGTAACATACTTCTGTGCTTACTTGATTTTCTCTGTCTCTTTTTTGGACAGCAACTGAAGATTGAGAGACTTGCACAAAAGCAAGCTGAGCAAGTGCAGCCACCGCCCCCAGGAGGATCCCTCCATGGACCTCAGCCTTTCCCAGGGCAAGGCCCAATGTCACAGATGCCTCAAGGGTTTCAGCAGCCCCTTCCACCTCAACAGATGCCAATAAATATGCCTCAGATGGGACCTCCTGGTCCACAAGGACAGTTCAGACCTCCGGGACCCCAAGGACAAATAGGACCTCAAGGTCCATTACACCAAGGAGCTGGAGGCCCACAAGGGTTCATGGGACCACAAGGACCTCCAGGCCCCCAAGGGCCTCCACAAGGAATGCCACGGCCTCAGGATTTACATGGACATCAAGGAATGCAGAGACATCCGGGCCCTCACGGGCCAATGGGGCCCCCAGGTCCACAGGGTAATGCTGGCCCACAGGGACACTTGGGACCACAGGGCCTGCCTGGGTCCCAGACTCATTTAGGACCTCAGGGCCCACCTGGCCCCCAAGGTCACTTGGGTCCTCAGGGTCCCCCTGGAGGTCAGGGGATGCAGGGCCCACCTGGTCCACGAGGAATGCAAGGACCTCTTCCTCACGGCATGCAAGGAGCTCCAGGATCTCAAGGGATGCAGGGCCCTATATCTCAAGGGCCTTTGATGGGACTTAATCCAAGAGGGATGCAGGGTCCACCAGGACCCAGAGATAACCAGGGACCTAATCCACAAGGGATGATGATGGGTCATCCACAAGAAATGAGAGGTCCTCATATGCAAAGTGGTTTACTAGGACACGGTCCCCAGGAGATGCGGGGCCTTCAGGGACCCCCCCCTCAAGGTTCAATGCTGGGACCACCACAAGAAATGCGTGGGCCACCTGGTCCCCAGGGCCAGCAGGGACCTCCACAAGGCTCTTTGGTGGGGCCTCAAGGAAACATGCAAGGACCTCAGGGACAGCCGAACCCTTCGAGGGGGCCGCACCCTTCGCAGGGCCCTCTGCCCTTCCAGCAGCAGAAAACTCCTCTGTTGGGTGATGGGCCTCGTCCCCCCTTCAATCAGGTACGTGGTAGTCTGTGGAACAAGGGCAGTTTGCAGGATGTGGGAATGAGAACTGTCATGCAGTAGGACTGCAGAGCAGGAGCTGAGAGAAGGGAGGTTGGGATTCCTTGCAGGACTGAGGCCTCAGGAAAATTGAAGTGATAATAAAAAAGGTTCTATAGCTTGGAAAGAGCAGAAGATGCCCCTGCCCTTGGCAGAGGGATTGGAAATAGGTGATCTTTAAGGTCACTTCCAACCCAAACTACTCATGATTCTGTGACAGGTAACTGTGGAAAAGGGATTATTGGGAAGAGTAGTACAGAAACTAGTCCGCTATGAAAATACTTAACCTTAAGAGAAACTCTTTTTATTTTCTGTTTTTTTTTAAGACACTGAATTGTCTTAAATGGGGTTATTTCCTGTGGAGCAGACAAGCACTAATGAAAGTCAAATTTAAAGAAACTGGCCTTAAGAAAAGTAATATGTATTAATTAAAGCAAGGTATTTCCAACTCTCAGTTGTTCAGAGTAGTTAATCTGAACTGTGGGATGAATTTACCATAGATACTGACACACCTGGAATCAGCTTAGGTCTGGTTGCACTTAACAGTTGACTCTAAGTACAGAGGGACACATCAGACAGAGCTCTGTGGTTATTGCCTCTTGTAAGTTCCTAGCTGGATAACACCAGTTCTGTACTTTATCTCAATTGTCTTCAGTGCTAGGTGGATTTTGAAAGGGAAGTTTGGGGAAAAAATCTACTTAAAAAAAAAAGAAAAGTGGTGGTTTTTGACAAGAATTGTCTTTTCTAGACCTGCACTCAGTAGTTGCAGTCAAAGCTTTAGACACATAGACATGTAGAGTATTTAGTGTGTAGTCCAGTTCCAGTCACAATAGGGAGCTGAATATTCAAATGAGCTTTAGCTCAGGGATTCCTTCTCAGATTGAAGCAGAGTAGCCCACATTATTAGGATATTTTTCTATTTATTAGAATATAGCCCATTATTTGAACTTTTTTCCCTTACAAATCAATAATTCCCTCCAGAAAGCTGCTAATGTGCCACTGTTGCTGAGATTTCAAAAGTATCCAAGTTACACAAGGAAGTGTTGGTTTCCCAGCAGAGTTGTTTAAATCAGCAGAGTTGTTTCTTATAGCTCTCCCAGGGAGACTCATTTTAATTTGAGAATAATTACCATGTTTGTGGAGGGCTGTCCTTGTCTGCCCTTGCCACTGGCACTGTTTGGAATTCAGTAGGGTGCTTTTAACAGGTGGCTGGTTATTTTCTTTGAATACTGCTATCTTAAAGGCTTTTACAGATACTAAAGAAATTACATAGTGAGGTATTTTAGACCATTCTTGCTTCCTTGTGCACCCTTAGTATGGTAATGACTTTTAAAAGCTAGCATATTTTAAAATTCATAATGTCAGGTTTAGCTCCATTTTGCTTCTTTGTAATATGAATACAGCAGTAGTTCCTGTTTAAGAAAGCCCCATCTGTGATTTTTTTTTTTTTTTTTAAGAATAGACTTAAGTTTGTTTTGCATTCTGGATTTGGTTTTTTTCTTCTGTAAACTTGTACAAATCCCTTGTCTTCCTTTTCAGTAGCAGAAGTGTGTGAATATCTGTTTTATCCAGGGCTTGTGACATGAATACAGAACAATTACAGATAATTGTAAGGGTCAATCTCCATATAAGATATCACTGTTACCTGCACTGGCTGTACACTGGAAGCAGAGGTTTGCTGGGATGCACAAGGGCATTTTCAGCTTTTAGTAAAGTACCTTCTTCTAAACTCTGCACATTTTCCAGTTCAAGCCCAGTTTGAGGCCTGGAATAAATTTTGAAACAAAAATCCCATGAAAATGCAGAGATAGGGCTCTCTGTTCCCAGCTTGGCAAAGCACAGTTTGTTTGTAATCAAGGTTTCTGCTAAGGAAAGTTATTTAGTGAGTGCTAAGAACTTCTGCTTTGGTTAAACACTTCCATAAATGGAAGAAGTTCCATAACATTTATTTTAAGCAAGCATCTGTTAAATATATGTGAAATCCTGGAACTCCAGCAAGGTTTTGGTCAGGAACAGCAGAGTCACTGTGATAGCTGGCACTTACCTAGTCAGGGGATGGATTTGTTCTGCACTCAAGTCAACATTCCATCACTAGGAAAGTATTTTTGGGGATTTTGGTTTTTTTTCTTTTTAATGGGATTAAGCCAGATCTTTTATTTTGCTAATTTTTCCAACATTCTTACAAAATTACTCAAATATGAAGTTTGTAGTACATATTTGTGTGCTTTCTGGTGTTTATCGCCTACACTGCAGTTGAATATAGCTTTTTAATTTAAAATGCTATTTTGAGATATGATGGGGTAAATGCAAAAATAAACTTTCTGCTTCTCTGCAACCAGAAGCAAAAAGATAGTGTTTCTCCAAAATAAATTCAGAGCATTAAAATTATTTAACTTTGATTCATGGAGAAGTTAAGCAGTGTAATTATAACCCAGTGGTGTGCTGGAGTACAGGTCTTTAAGTATTTCTAGACTGCAGTCTGGAAGGGTTTTAACAAGTCAGTGTGAAGGCCAAGTCTAAATCTTGCATAGTAGACATGTTTGGGGGAAAAAAATTACATTTTGGGGGGTTTCTAGTAAGGGTTTGGGGGGGGCTTGGAATTTTGGTCATGTCAGCATAAGAAGGTTTTGTATTGCAGTCCTGCAGGTTTCAGCTCTGTCTGGTTTATATTTTTATTGTTGGATTTTATAGCTATGGTGTAAATTCTGTAGCTATCACTTTTCGGTTCCAGTCAAGCACAAATCCCAGATGATGACTTTTTTGTCAGGCCTGTGCTGTTAAAAGGCAGAATCAGACCATTGTCCAAGCACAGCCTTCCAACCAGTGTCACCACAGCACGTCCTGTCAGTCTGGTACCTGTTGAAAGCTTTCCTGACTCTGTGACAGCAGCTGAATTTAAAGATAATTACTTTATCATTTAAAACTCACCAGAAATGAGAAAAGATACCAGAAGAAACTTATATACTTTATTTTTTTTCTTTGGGATCACATAAAGCCCACCAAACTTTGCCCATTCTACTGCCTCTGCTTTTTTTAATCCTAAATGAAGAAAATTTAACTTTGCCATCATGTTAAAAATGAAACTCATGTATTTCCATGTTAACAACTTACAGAGGTTTAGAGAAGAGGTTCTCTTGATACTTCCTTTTTGCATATATAGTTTCTCTTTTTTGTTTATTTCCAAATGAAGTCTTTGGTCTGGGAAGCTCTTTAACTGCCTATAAATCAGTACCTGATATATTTCAAAGAAATTTACATGTTCTCCTCATCTAGAGGAATAGTATTTGTATTGAATACTCAATAAATTCCATACACTTATATAATATTCATACTCAGAATGAGTATGAAGAATATGAGCTTTATCATCTTTGGCTGTAACAGCTAAAATGTGAATATCTGAAATGCTGTTTCCGATAAAATGGTGTGTTTCTCAGTGACTGAAGCATTACTGATGTGAATGTCTGAAAACTGAGGTTGAAGCCATTGGAACATGAGCTGTTTCTGTTGTGCAGATGCAGAATTTATGGAAAGAAAATTGTTTTGCATTCTTAAAAAAATATTTAATTACTCACACATGGCAATTCACGTGGCTTTTCCCCTTACATGCTCACAGGATGGACAGAACCCAGGTCCTCCTCCACTGATACCAGGCCTGGGGCAGCAAGGGGGACAAGGTCGTCTGGGCCCTCACAACCAAGGACCTGGTCTTAATAAAGGTAATTAAACATATTGTCTGTTCTCCTGTCCATCTTCTCAAAGATGAGTCCATCTCCTCAAAGAGGGGCTGTCGAAGTGCAGTGCACCCAGGAAGAAATGGCTGGAGCACAATGCAGAGCCTTGGCTGAAAGAAAAACTTCCATAGATGTGGGCAGGGATATACAGGAAAAATTTTCCCAGAAACATTGTTTAATGTGAAATGTATCTCAAGCATTCTAGAACTGTATGAACTAGAGCATCCTGAAGTGATTTAGAAACTGTTACAGAAAGCTGCTGTGATTTGTTTTGTCCCTCAAGGCGATGCCCGTGGGCCCCCCAACCATCACCTGGGCCCGCTGTCGGACCGACGGCACGAGCAGAACAGCGGCGGCCCCGAGCACGGGCCGGAGAGGGGCCTGTTCCGAGGGGGCCAGGACTGGAGTGATGGCAGGGACAGCAGGGGCATGCCCGACAGGCGGGGCCCTCACCCCGATTTCCACGATGACTTCGACCGGCCCGATGACTTCCGGGATGATTTCCACCCAGATAAGAGATTCGGCCATCGGTTACGAGAGTTCGAGGGGAGAGGAGGCCCGCCGTTGCAAGAGGAGAAATGGAGACGAGGAGGACCTGGGCCTCCCTTTCCTCCTGATCACAGGGAATTTGAGGGAGGTGGTTCCAACCGTGGGCCTCCTGGTGCTTGGGAAGGACGGAGACCTTCGGATGACAGATACCCCCGGGATCCTGAGGATGCGCGCTTCCGAGGAAGGCGAGACGAGAGGTAAGAATAAATCCATTCCTCCTTCTTGGGTTAAGGGGTAAATGGAGGGAACTCTTTTCTTCCTGGTTTCCTTTTCATTAAGGAGTCTATCTGTTTCAGATTTATAAACTGGAAACCAATAAGGAAATGAAAACTCTAATATACCTGAGTATAGAGTCCATAAAAATCATTCAGTAATAGAAGAAAACTTGAAAAACGGTCATTGTACACAGCAGCTTCCGTGTCTGTAAACAGTAAGTAAAGAGAAGGGGGAAAGTTTGTAGAGAAGATGCAGTGACACAGGATGAAGATCTGAGACCGTTTTGATGACAATTGAGAGGAGACTTACAGGTTAAAGTGACAAACTTTTGAACACTAGAAGTGGATTTTGAGATTATGTCTCCAGTCACAAACTACAGCATGACTGTAGAGACTGTAGGATGAGATGGAATGCCCTTTTAAGGAGCATGAACAATGATCTGACTGCCAGATAGAAGGGACAGAGTTACAGCATCTTGTTGGACTGTCAAGACTATTTTTTCATGTGTTTGCTTGTAGAAATTTTATTTCTCCTTCTGAGTTATTTCTTAATGCCAAGTGAAGAACTCAAAAATAATCTGATTTACGGCAATGTCCTTGTCATTGCTCACAATCTTTGAGTAAATCACAAAGGGATAAATTTGCTTTTAGTTACCAGTGTAAATATGGAGGAATTGATGCTGTCTCTGAGATTAACCATCAGCAAAATTGCTCCAGATTTATGTTAGTTTAATGAAGTGAAATTTGGCCTCCAAGGTCTCAGCCTCTCAGTGACCACCAACTCCCTATGTATAAGAACATGTGCTTGTACAAATACACTGTGGTCTCCACATAATGTGAATTTTGTGTGTTTTAGTTGCCTTTTTAATCATTTTCTTACATTCCTTTTACTTTGCATCTATACAGCTCTTCTTTTAGCTATTTTCTGCCTAGCTCTGTAAGATGTAACTTCCTTTTGTGTGAAGAGTATGAAAAGAAATGAACAGTAACTAAAAGAAGGTAACAATTAAAGCCATTTTTAAAAAGTAAAGCCAGAGAAAATCCAGTTGGATGGTCCAGTGGTCCAATGGTCTGCATCACAAAACTCTTTTAAAAAAGACACAGCAGACAAGACTTTTAGAAGCTCAGTAGAGATTTTTCAGATCTTATATTGAAAATGTTTAGGAGCTAGAAAATATTTTATTATGGTCCTGATTTTTAAAAGGTTTCAGGAAGGGAAACAGGAACCTTGTGACCTGTAAATCTGACTTTTGAACTAGGAGTATTCTATTTATCAGAGTACAAGTGTTTGCCCAGAGAGTTTGCAATGAAATGGCACAGGGCTCTAAAAGGCTCACTGTGCTTGTAAATTTGGTGATTTTCTTGGAATGAACGTGAACTAGGTGCCATTTACTGCAGATGCTGTGGTGGACTTAATCCCAACCACTCGTTCAGCTGACTTGGTTTGAAATTGAGATTGTAACTGGTTTGATCAAGCATGAGAGGCAAATGTGTGTATGTGTGTTTCTCTCTAATTTCCCATCCTTTTCATCCCTGTCCTGTTCTTACTCTACCTGTGCATATCAACATGATGCTTCTCCTGCAGAGACCTGCCTCTTCCTGCCTGCTAATCTGCACAGTGTGTAGTTGTGTACAGTAAGGTCCTAGGCTTCGGGGAAGAAGATGTAAGAGCAGTCAAACAGGAACTGAACCTGATACAAGGCAGGGTTTTATGTGTGACTGATATGAAAAGGCAAATAAGGATATCCATAACACAACATTAGGAGCTGTGGCTGTGTCAGGCATAGGTATCATAGATTTCAAAACTCAACTGTGTCCATCAGTTGCCTGAAATAGGAAAGGCCCTGTTCCTGCAGCCCTGGGGCCTTGTGTTGAAAATCTTGGTAATTTCCAAGCTAAGTCAAATCACACCATATCAGTATTAAAGTGGGAGGCCCTCTAAGAAACCTCTAGAGGACTGTGCTGTTTCAAGGCTAAGCAACATTGCTCTGTGATTATTTGAACCATTTGTACCTGAAACTGTTGAGTTTGTTCTCCCAAACCGTCCAGGTTAATGTAAATGGTTCATGGTCCATACAAAGCACTCCTCCACCCACTGTTGTACCGTACAGGCACAGCAGCCTCCTCTCTGTATTGTGTTTGTTTTCTGGGAGGTGGAGACAGACCTATTGTTTTTTATTAAAAACAATGTAAAAGTTTAAAAATATTGTATTGTGTTATGACTACTGTTAAAATATTTAAATTTGTAATTAAAAGGTTAATGTTGTTAAAATTCTAAATAAAAGTATCTAAAGTTTTGCTTGTAATAGGATGCACTGTGTCGTTAATGAGCTGGGGAAGGGGATGCTGCACACAGCCAACACCATGGGAACACTGCGGTGCTTCCAGTTCAGCCAGCGTGGAACTGGGAAGAGTGGGGAGGTGGGAGGCACCTGAGACTGGGTAGGGAGTGTTCCACACCGTGTGCTGTCACTGAGGGTGGGCAGAGCAGTGTGGGGTGGCACGGTGGGGACACCAGTGTGCCTGCACCACCAGACACCTCAGCCGGGCTGTGCCTGACACAGGCACTCCCCACAGAGTAGGGCTGTGCTTTGCAAACAAACACTGCAGGTGTTTGAACTGCTTATGTCAGGAACAGAGCTGCTAGTTACTCACACAGCCAGCTGCAGGCTTACCTGACATGGCACTGACAGCTCAGAAGAGCCATTCTCTCTGAAGAGCTGTCCCAGTCCCCCAGTGCAGTGCTGGAGGAGCTGTACTCAGTTAAGATGCAGTGCAGAACCCAAATTCCTGAAGATGCCATTGGTACTTGCTAGACAGCAGTTATCAACTTCAGGGTCACAATTACATTGTGCAACACAAAATTCATTACTGCAGTTGGATAAACTGCTCTTCAGGTTGCAGAATGCCACTGTGCATTGTTCAGCCATCACTGTGTCTACAGTTCCAAGGGCAGTCTAGATAGATGCACTTGCTAAAATTGTAAACTTCAAAGAGTGGAATGAAAAGGAGAACTTTCTGGCGGAAGGATCGTAGACTTAATAGGAATGAGATCCTGTAATGTTTTCTTATAGCCACAACTCTCATTGCTTCTGTGTTTTCAGTTTGTTTTATCATGGAAATGGAAAAAGGGAAGGGGAATGTAAGACCATCAGAGTAAAGGAGCTCTCCTACTTTTCCTTGCCTTACCTCACCTTGTATCTATCATCACTCATCGATTGTTTTTCCCACCTTTTCATTAAATGAATGCCGTATGTTTAATAATATTTCTCTTGTATGAAAAGGCAACATAATCAGTGGAAGGAAATATGAGAAGAAAATTACAAAGCTTACTATCAAAGTGCTCAAAGGCAGAAATGAGCACTTTCCCACCTACAAATCTTGTTCTAGTGACTGTATGTGCTGTAGCATTAAGTGAAAGAGTTCAGAAATTAGTTGATAATGAAACTGAAGCTGACTCAATTATGCCTAAAAACCACATTTGTATCATGTTCTTTCTTGTAGCTTCCGAAGAGGAGGCCCCTCAAGACACGAGGGCCGGGGACCCAGGGGCAGAGATGGCTTTCCTGGCCCTGAAGATTTTGGGCCAGATGATGCTTTTGACTCTCCAGATGAAAACTCCAGAGGAAGGGACCATGGTGCTCGGGGCCGAGGTCGAGGTGCTCTAAGAGGTAAGGAGAATGTTCCTCTGCACAGAAATACAAGAGTGAGGAAGGAAAGGCATTTCTTGGCCAGATGACATTATTTTCATGAACACAATTTCTCTTCTCACTCCTGTCCCCTTGCTTCTCTTACTGCTCAGGAGCTCGGAAGGGTTTGCTCCCTACTCCAGATGAATTCCCACGCTTTGAAGGAGGGCGGAAACCAGAACCCTGGGATGGAAACAGAGAACCAGGTAAAAAATTTGGTGAGGTTTGTAGACTTCTACAATATAATAACTTAAAAAATATTTTAAAAATCATCTATTTTTCCTGTACCTCATTGTGTTTGTTACCGGTATTTTACCATGAGAAAAGCCAAATGCAGTTCTTTGGTCTTTTAGATTTAGGAAAAAAGAACTATACAGAATTTAACTGGCTCTAAATACAGCTGTCTTACTGAATAAAAGTGATTGCGGCCTCAAAGCCTTGATTTTCAGTTGTGTTTTGTATTGCCCATGAATCACATGTCATGGGCTTTTTAAAATATGTATATTACTGCCAACAGAAATCTTTTCCTGTGTTGCTGTCTCTTCAACTGCAATGTCTGCCAGCTTATGTTTGCAGTTGTGTTACTAAGGGCAACCCCATATGGGGCAAGACAGAGCTGCAGAATGTCATGGAAAACAAAGCACAAATGATACATGAATAAATGAAGCTGTGATTGTCTCTAAAATACATGAAAGTGTTTTATACTGGAAAGAATGCTTTACATCTGCCACACTTTTCTTTTCTTTCCCATCATCTTTAAAATCTGTTTTACCTTTAGCTTTTTTACTAAAAAATGGGACGGAGGAGAAGCTTACATAATTTTAAGTTCAAATTGTTTGCCAAACAGTTGTAAATTTATGTGGTTGCCTTCAAAAATGAGGAATAACGATCCAGTGAAGATTACTTATCCTGTGTTTTTGTGCACAGGTCCTCGTCCAGACCACCCTCCTCATGATGGGCACTCTCCAGCCAACAGAGAACGTTCCTCTTCACTCCAGGGCATGGACATGGCCTCACTGCCACCACGGAAACGCCCCTGGCATGATGGACCGGGAACCACTGACCACAGAGACATGGATGCTCCAGGTGGACCTCCAGAGGAGAGGGGCAAAGGTAAAAAGCCTCTTTGATTGGAATCCAGAAGTAACACTGGCATGTGTTTTCAGCAATAAGTTTATCCAGAACTTCTCTCTTCAGAGAGGATAAAGCTGAGCTGGTTAATATCTGATTTTACCAGCTGGAAAGTTAAAGTCCAGTCTTACAAGAACATAAAGAAGAGAGGGATTTTCAAACATCAAATCCAAATCTTGTCTTCAGCATTGCAGAATCCCCTTCTTTACTGCCTTGTTCAGAAGTAGTTGGTTTTTGGTTCCCTGTTACTCCAGCTGGAAAGTGCATTAAAGAGCAATATTCCCTCATTTTCAGAAGTTGTTTATTAATATTAAGGCTAGTGATGCTATCCTTGAACTCAAATACGAGAACATTGAGTCTGGAGGGATACATCCCTGAAGTGCTCTCTAAACCTCTGAAGATCTGACTTACTAAAATATTATTTTTATATTTAATGGCTTTCTAGTTACCTTTTGTGTACTTCTCTAATTGCTTAAGAATCATATATTTTGATATACACAACATCCATGGATAGATGTCTAGAACTTAATTGCAGTAGACTATGCTTAAAAAAAAAGGAGGGGAAATGTTTTTCCCTTGATCTATGCTTATCATCCACTAATTTAATTTGATGACTTGTGTTGTAATTAAGTTAAATGTTGGTTCCTGTTATTACTTAATGCCACCTCTGACTGCACTGAACTCCACCACTTCTAACCTGAACCAGCTCTTCTCTAAGTCAGAGCTCTGTTTATTCTTTCTAGAAGTTGTCCTGTATCTTTCACTATCCTTGTTACTCTGTGTGCCATTTTGAGTGTTAAATTATCCTTTTTAAATTACATGGGGTAACTAGGAGTTGCACATACTATTTAAGATGTGGTGTAACCATGGATTTCTACAGATCTCTTGGATTTGTTCCACTTTCTCCATTCTTTTCTAATAGTTCCTGATGTTGTAATTCCCTTTAAATGGTCACATGCTACTGTAACCCACAAAACACATTTTTTGGGAGTCAGTCCTATTAGCATCACACCAGTTCTTGATCCTATTTCTTACAGATCTCAGGACTTCTGTTCTCTTGTGTAAATATTGTCTATAATGTCCTCACATTGACTACCCACAGTCAGGCAGTGATCAGTGACAAACACCCTTCTCATCTGCTTCCTGAGCTGGCAGCCTGCAGCTGAATTGGTTGTTGTTAGACCACACAGGTTTATCTCTGATGCCACTGAACACTGAATACCATCTCTCACCATTGTCCCAAAGCTCATTCAGTGTTAGCTGCATGTCCCTCCTCCTCTGCATGGACTCTATTCCCAGTGTGGCATTAACAGCAGGTTTTATCATTCCTTCACAGATGTTTTGAATAAAACTTTACTGATAAACTTCTCTACCAGTATTTTTCCTTCCATATCCATAGGCTGTAGTTCTCAATTTAGCCAGCATCTATCAAATCTGTAAGCATTCCTTTTCCAGCTTCAGTAATGTTTGTGATAACTCTATAAGATTCTTTATAAAAGTCAAAACAATTGTTGTCCAGGCACAAATGTGGTAATTAACTCATAATGTGCTAAAGAAAGTTTAGAATGACAGCAAAAATTCTGATAAACAAACCATAAGCAACACTTTTTTATATGTGAGCTGTGTCACCTTCAGTTGTATTGGTCAAGTAATTTGAAAACTTCCTGAATGTTTCTGTGAAACAATTTGGTGACTGTTTTACATGGAACCACAGTCAACAAAAGTCACTCTTGCTAAAGTGCAGCAGAAATATCTGAATGTAGCTGTAGTATGTGTCCTTAAAACAAGGTTACCACCTGATTTAGTTTTTTCAAAATACTGCTTATTTTAGGCTAAGGAATTGGGTTGGGTTTTTTTAATATTCATGTCAAACATATCAAAACCAAAAAGGTATGTGAGAATTAGAAAATTCTATTCCTGGCATTAAGAGCTTGAATAGTTTTTGTTCCTGGCTAGTAGTAAAATAAAGCATTTTTTCATTATTTTTAGCAAAAAATAGAACAAAACAGTAATGTTACTCATGATCTTCAACATCAGCCTCAACTGCCTCACTTTGTCAACAGTGCCATGTCTTTGTTTAGGATTAAAAAAAATATTTTGCAATAAAAACGTAGAGAGAACCACAGATAGTGTTGAAGTACAAGAACTGGCAGTTTGGAGGAAAAGCTGTCACTATTCTGACTTCATTTCAGTGACTGCTGACAGCATCAAATATAAGCTCCTTTAATTCCCAAGGAATTGCTTGATTGTTGTCTGTTTTCTGAACTGTAATGGAGACACTATATCTCTATAAGGAAATTGTACTGAGGGAGGAGGCACAAAATTGCAGGTCTCAGCTACAGCTGGTTTATGGATGATGACACCACACTAGAACCAGCTCAATAAATGGCACATCTGAGAAGGGACTCGGCTCCAACTTACACCACTAACTGGTTTTGCTCCCTTTGCAGGACGAGGAAATTCAGGACCTTCACAGAGAGCGCCAAAATCTGGGAGGTCCAGTTCTCTAGATGGAGACCACCACGATGGATTCCACAGGGATGAAGCCTTTGGAGGAGGCCCTGGGGGAGTCAATAACCCTTCCCGAGGAGGAAGGAGCAGCAGCAATTGGGGAAGAGGAAATAACATGAACTCTGGCCAGTCCCGGAGAGGAGGATCCCGGGGTGGACGAGGCCGATAGGAGAGGCTTTGACTGGGTCATGCCCAGTCCTTGCAGGACAATATTTAAATAGACTGCTACTCTGGATTCAGTCATCTGCAATGCCACGAACCCAGATTCTTAACTGGGATAACTGAATGTGCATTAGTTCCTAACAAGGGTCTTTCTTTTCCTAAATCAGTCATTTGCCTCTAGCTGCAATATTGTAGCTAGCTTTGTTTTGTTCTTTCCACTCCCATTCCCCTCACTTTCTTGTTTTGTCAAGAGCTGGAATTTCTTTTAAGTGTTGTGGAACATGGAGCATCTCCACAGATTTCAGTTCACCTCCAGACAGAAACTTGTTTCTATATGTACAGTTTGTCAAAGAGTTACATTGGTTTTGTATGAATACAGAATGTAATTTGCTCAAAAATTAACAAAAAAAATCAACAGTGTGTGATTCTTTACTCACCTATTGCTACAGAGGGTTGTATTTAGGCAAACTTGTGTTTCAGATGGAGCAACAGTACTACCTCCTGAAACCTCAGCCATTTAAAGTACTGAGAGTCGATTCCTGGTTTTTTGGTTTATCATGTATAGAGAGAAGTTTCATTTTCACCTTTAGCCACAGCTGTCTACAGATTACAATGGTGCTGACGTTAAAATTCCAAAAGGCAGGCAATCACCACTGCTTGCTAGTCTGCCATCCTGAAACAGAAAAGAGTGGAATAGTGTTTAGAACAAGTTGTCAAAGACACAGTGTGAGTCACATAACCTGGACTGCAAGACAGACATCACAGGGAAGATTGGCATATTACACTTCACCTAGGAGAGCCACGGATTCTTTTTTTTGTTCAAAACAGCATCTGTTTATGGAAATTGAGAAAGAAAGTTGAGCAGCTTGATTGGTATGTTTTACAGCAGCTGTGTGACACATGGTTTAAAGCTGTGGGTGTTCAGCAGAGTCTGGTGTATTAATTGCTGAAGTGCAATTCATCACTTCCATAATAAGTTTTTTAAGTGTCTTTTTCTTTAGGATATTGTTACCTGGTTTTACTAAAGCAGGGAAATGAGGAGGAGGGGTTATTCCCATTTCCCACATTTCATAATAAAGCTGCTTACAACCATGAGTTTGTTTTCCCCATAAATCATTCATATTAATCATCTCCAGCCACCATGTTATCAAAAGGCTCCTTTAATACCTGAAGCCTCAGTGAAAAGGTTTTCATGTAAGTACTTTTTCTACAGATACCCCTCAGGAAGGTCCTATATTAAAAGCAGAGCATTACCAGGCTTCCCTCTCTCCTGCCTTGAATTTCAGGTTATAATCAGGATGAGACTTAGTTCTAGAGGCTCCTGCAATCCATGGCAACTGTTGCATCTTTTCACAGGCAGGTTTACCAAAGAATGGCTCAAGTCCTGATGTCCCATCTTACTTAAAGACATCAAAGCACAAATGCTTAACTGTTGTTCTGTTGGTTCAGTCAGTCACAAGTACTTTTTTTACTTGGTTTTGAATTTGTGGTGTATAAAATGACATTTGAAAATTGTAACTGATTGTGAGCCTGTAAATCTTTATCATGGGGCTCAGGAGAGACAGAACGGTCTGAAAGGAATTAACTAGAAACAGCTAAAATGCATCTGATAGGACACAGTTTGTCCCTTGAGAAAAAAAATGCTTTTTAGCTCTATCTGAAGGACTTTGGGCACTTTGGGTGTATGTCTGGGAGTTAGGATTTGTCCTGAAGTTTTCATGATAAATACTAATGATTTTATCATTGGCAAAAAGGAAAGCTTGTGCTTTTTTTTTTTCTTTTTCTTTTTAACAAGCCCTATACATGTTTAAGGGGCTAAAAAAGGTCTACTACTTACATATGTAAGTTAGAGAATGAGCTTTAGGCTTTAATTAAACCACAGTCCCCTACCAAACCAAGTTAAAGTGTACCTAACAAGAGAAAACCCAGATTTATATAGCAAATTTATATTTTCTGTGATGACTGATTAATTCCCTAAACTATTATAGTAGCATTAAGTAATATTCTTCACGGGCAGCTTTTTAAATGGAGTTTTGAAGGATTGCACAATCATATACTCAACAAATCCTAAGAAAATCTGATAATTAGATGTATTTTTCTACAAAATCTTAGAAGGTAACAGCATAGCAGAAAAGACAGAAGCTGCTTCCCAGTCTGTAATACCATGACCCACTATTGCTGGGAAATGGGCACTGTTATTTAATGGGAATATAATTCTGTATTCATCAGGTCATGTTCTTTTACCAGTACTGAACACAGATTCTTATGCTCTACCTGATAGTTCAGAGGTTGTCTCAGATTTAATTTTACACTGCTGTTAGGAATAAAATCAATTTTATATACTGTAGCTCAGAAACTGTAAAAACAAGAGAGCTAATTTAATGCTATTCTGATAGCTCTGATCTACATTCTGAATGGGAAAAGTGACCATTAGTGAAATGCCTATACTGACAACTGGACACAAACAATTTTATTAAAGCAATCTATGTACACTTAAGTACCCCCTTTAACAATTTCAGTTTAATTCAGAAAAGTATTTGGTAAATATGTTAAAACTAATTAGTGACAGCAGGTAAATATTGCAGTGGCTTTTCTTTCTCCACAAGGCACAAATGCTCAGTGAGATTCTCACTGGGGCTCTGTGCAGGTGAGGCCCTGTAGCCCCATTTGCTTGCACAGCCCAAACTGGAGCAGCCACTTCTGTCGGCCAGAATTCAGCACCCTGCTAAGGCAGCTCAGCTTCTGCACTGAAGCAGAGCTCCAGTTACTGGCACATCTATTTTTGAAGTTCAGGCTGTGACAAGTAAACAACTCCTGCCCAACTTCAGAGAGCAATATATACACACAAAAGTAAACTTCGAGGAGCTGAAGCTACCCTTTCAAAGCCCAATTTGGTATTTTACAGCAGCTGTAAGGCAGCAGTACCTGCAAACGCCAGTTCTCTTAACTAACATTAGCACTTTGCATCCTCTTCATCATCATGCAGGAACACTCCCTCCCCTTACAATTATGGGCAGTGTTTGTGACCCGCAGCCCCAGGAAAGTTTGTTTCACTTACTGGATGGTTATTTTAAAGCTGCCTTTAAGAGAGAAATGCAGTTCAGTGGCCACAGTCTTCATATTCACCGGTCTGAGGTGACAGCAAAAACAGTATGTGTTCATAGTGTAGGGGTCCGCACAAAAAGAGGTCATAGAGTAACTTTTTAGTGTTCTCCCGCAGACTCGATCGCATTTTGCTAAATCATCTTCGTGTTTCAGCATCCGTCAGCCTTGCGCACCTCAGCCGCTCCTCAGTAACGGGCAAGTCCAAATGACACCGCGTCGGCTCCGATCCCTCGCTCTGCCGCAGCCGCTGCAGCAGCCACATGGTCCCGAGCTGGAGGTAGAAGTGGGATGCTGCCAGCTCCCCACCCAGAGGTGGAGCGATGCCAAGCGGTGGCTATGGAGCTGGCAGCGCGGTAAGGCAAATAACGAGCTCGGGGGAGGCCGGGCAGGCTGACACCGCACACAGCACCTACAGCTCCGAGCCACCGGGGCCGCCCCGGGCTGCCAGCCCTGCTGCCGCTCCTCGGGCGCTGGCCAGGAAACCGTGACAGGACGCGGAGGAGGCGAAGAGAAGCGGCGTCCCCCGTCTCGGAGTCGGCCGGCTACAGCGCCAGGCTCTCGGTCCGTGTGCGAGGCACTCGCTCCCGCGGGGACGCGGCCGCTCCTCCCGCAGAGCCGGGCTCACAGCGGCAGCGCCTTGCCTCTGCCGCACAGCGCGGCGCGGAGCAGCCCGGCGAGGCGGCGCAGGCCGGCGGCACCGCCGGGCAGCGCGGCCAGGAGCGAGGCGGCGGCGATGCCGAGCTGCGCGGCGGCGCCCAGCGCGGTCAGCGCGGTGCTGCGCAGCCCCAGCGCGGCGTACAGCGTCCCGAACAGCGCGCCGAGGTAGAGCAGCGCCCCGCGGCCGGGCTCCCGCAGCAGCCGGGCGGGCCCGCGCAGCAGCGCGGCGGCGCCCAGCGCACACAGCGAGCCGAGCGACCAGAGCAGCGCGAACTTGCGGGCGCGCAGCAGCAGCAGCGGCACGCACAGCCCGGCCAGCCCGAAGCACAGCGCGGCCAGAAGCACGCACAGCCCGCTGCCCGCCAGCCGCTGCCAGCGCGACAGCCCCGGCAGCCACGGGTCCTCCTCTCCCGTCCACGGCCACACCGTGTGCCCCGGGGGACTGCCCGCCGGGAACGGGTTCAGCGCCCCCAGCCAGGCCCGCAGCCCGCCGCCGTCCCCCGCCTCCTCCTGCGAGCCGCCGGCGGCCGGCGGTGCGGGGGCCGCGCTGGGGCCGGTGGCAGCAGCAGCCTTGGACTGCGCGAGGTACTCGTGCAGCTGTCGGCCCAGGTCCGCCATGGCGAGGATGGCACCGGGCGCTACCACGCTCCCTCCGCCCACCCCGGCGCCGCCATGTTCCCGGGCAAGGGCCACATCCGGGGTACGGCACCGCGAGCGGCCGCGGCCCGGGGAGAGGAGCGCGCATGCGCCGGGGATCTGAGCCGCAGAGCGCGTGCGCGGCACCGTGTGGGGTGAGACCGGGGCCGGCTTCTGCGGGGATTGTGAGGGCTGTGCGGGATCTCCGCTCCGGGAGAACTCAGAGGGCTGTGGGGGCAAGGAGACCTTTGAGGGCTGGGAAGGCTGTGGAGACTGCGAGGGTTCTGCGGTGTGAGGGCTGTGAGTGGTGCGGTGGCTGTGAGGGCGATGTGGGATGGCTACGGGGTACCTGAGGGCTGTGTGGGCTGTGAAGGGCTATAAGCCTGGGATAAGCCTGTCAGTGATTGACAGGCAGGACTAAAAGTGATTGACAGGTGGCATCAGCTCAGGAGATGCATCGACAGAGCTTGTTAAGAGTAATTGAGATGTGGAGTTATCCGCTCGAAGAGATTGATAGGCAGGGCCAAGGGTGATGAGGGGCGGGTCAGCCTCCGGAGTGATTACAGGCAGGGCCATGGGAATGCCTCGGCTGCCCTGAGACACTGGAGCTCCAGGCTTTCCTTCGTGTGGAAAAGAGCTGTCCTTTGTAGCCAGGCCTCCATGGCTGAAACTGGGATACCATCTCTGTCATCTGTTGCTTCTTAACTAGTCAGATTACTCAACCAGGATAAGGTCTTCTTTATTGAGTTATTTTGGTGCCATGGGGTTAAGACTGGCCTGGCATCTGGAAGGTAAAACTGGATTTCTGACTGACAGACACCTCACTTTATAAAAGCTACACTTTGACAAAGCAGAAATTTTCAATACTTCTGGAATTGTGTAGAGTTTGTCCCATGAGCAGGGCTGCCTGCTTTACAGTTACTCCCCTGAAGGTTAAGTGAAAGGAATCTGTGTACTTTTTCATCATTTCAGTGGCCAGTTATGTCTGACTCCTAATCATTACTATTTTTTTTTTTGCTAGCTTTAATGTAGGTACCTTCATACCCTGCACTGTTTTGTGTTTTGCTGTAATCTACTAGTGGTACTTTTTAGTACCAAGAATTGCTCCCAGGCAAATTTCCAGGACATATGGGTCCCACTGCCCTTGACTTTCCCTGGATTGCCTCTCATCTTTACCTGAAACACTGGGGTTGTGAGCTTTCCTTCCAATGGAGAAGAATATTCCTCTTTTTTTTTTTTTTTTTTTTTTTTTTTTTTTTTTTTTTTTCTTTTTATTCCCCAGGAGCCCATGGCCAAAATTTGGATTGTACCTCCAAAATTCAGTATATCCAAGGATTACTCCCAGATGAAAGCTGCCAGGACAAACAAGTCTGGCTGGCATTGGCCTCCCCTTGGCCACTTTTCAAGTGCACCTGAAACACTGGGGCTATCTGCTTTCCTTACTGTGGAAATCAACTGTCATTCTCATCTAGGAGCCCATGGCAGAAAGGCTGAATTCACCTGTACATCCAGGGATTTTTCCCAGACAAAAGCTGCTAGGACTGATGGGTCTGCCTGGACTTTTCCTCCCCTGGGCCACCTCTGCACCTAAAGTAGTGGGCCTATGTGCTTTCCTTCCTATGGAAATCAACGGCAGTTCCCATCCAGGAGCTCATGCTGGTCCTTTGATTTGCACCTCCAGAAGTGCAATGTTGCTGCACTGCTGCTGTGCCAATACATTGTTGTACCCCACAGTGAATTGACATTTCAGGCTCCAGGAGACTGCCAGCTTGTGATGCTACATAAGGCTGAGAGTTAACCTGCAGAGCACCGTGGTTGGGTGCCAAGTTTAAAGGCTGCAAGAGGAGAGTGACTGCCACACGATTGCCTTCCAAATTCCCATTACTGGTCGTGAGGGGGAAGGTCAGCAAACACTGTTTGTGCTGGCACATTCCCATTTGAGATTTACGTTGAAACAATTCCAGTTAGCTTTAGACTCCGAGATTCAGCAAATATTATGGTAGAAAGCACTGAGAGGAAAGCTACATATTGCACCAGTGTGTTTGGTGTGGCTTACATGAGGCAAGGGGAAGGTGCAGACCAGCACTGGTTCAGCAAGCTGTTGCTGCCTTAACATTTAACTTAAATGCTGTGAAAAGCAACCATAGCCTGGATTAATGAATTTTCCTTCTCAGCTGCAGGTACCATCACATTCTTTCACGCTCCAAAGCCCAGCTTCAAACCTTAACATGTCCAGCGATGGTTCTCCTACTGTAGGTCCTAAAACAAAACATAAGCACTGGCCTTAGCTTTTCCCTTGCAGTCTCACAGAGTCCCGTTACAAAACTAGGAACATTCAGCAGTTGGTCTCACAGAAAAAGTTCTAGAGAAGAAGGAGACCATGCTGGAATTTGGTTTTCTTTTACAACCTACAAATTGCCCAGCTAATAGTGAGACGATTCGTCTTCCTTCCCAGCTATAAGCAGGATCACATTCTTTCAGTCTCGAAGATTCAGGATCCACAACGGAGCCCCTACACCAACTGCTCCCATGCTAATCGTGCTGGGACACAAAAGGCGTCACGTTTACCTGGGCGCTTTTAGTGCTGACAAACACACCACACGATGGCGGTGTGTACTTGGCAAAAGAAGGAAACGCACCTCTAAACCACCCAAAATGCAGATCCAAGTTCAAAACGTCACTGCTCTCAAATAAACTGTGTCAGGACAGAAAGATTTCACTGACCTCCCCCTTCCAAGAGCAAACTCCTGTTTGCGCCATGCTCAAAACGAACTCCTCTGCACTAGTAATTTTTTTCTCTCTCATGAGCTCGGCTACAAACTTGAAAACCATCAGCAACAGTGTAGCTCACAAAAGTGTCAGCTGAGAAAGCTGTTGCTGGCCAGAACTGCCACGCACCCATCGAGCTGCGCCCACACCCTGCTGTCAGCGTTCATTCTCAGCTGTGTGCCATCGGAATCCATCAGTCTCTCAGTCAGGAGCAAACCTGACTCCACTTACTGCTCACAGACTAAAGGTACTCAGACAAAAAGCTCAACAGCTTGGCTTTTGCATTCCCATTGTAACACTTCAGCAGCTCTAACCCCTAGAACTGGAGAGTAGGAAAAGCAATTAAATTCCCCAAGATCACCCAAAGAAGGGAGGGAAGGCACCACAAGGCAAGGGAGGGGTAGGTAAGTCGTGGCAGCAGCATGGTACGTAAGGTAAGGCAAGAGAGCCATGGAAAGGGAAGGAAACCAGCTAGGCCTAGTGTTTCAGGTGCATATGATGGGCTACTGAGTAGAGATGAGGAGTAGCTCCAGCTTTCTGGTCTGTATTCTGACACCTCAGGTGTAGAAAATTCAAGTGTCATGTGAAAAGGTGAGTTGTCCTCAACTCTTAGTGTGGGGAGATTTATTTGACCCTTAGTGTTTAATTTCTCTGTTGGTTTCCCAGGAAAGCCAAGCCCTTGTGCCTGATCAGTCAGTCAGTGTCCTGTTAGGGGTATCTTTCCCTGAACAGTCCTACTGGATCAGAGGGTGATTTGACTGGCTTGAAACAGCAAAGAGGAGACCCCTCAGCACCTCTTCTCTTTTATTTGGGTATGTTACCCACTGCCAGTGACTGCCAGGGCCCGGGAAGGGGCCTGACACTTTCATGAGTCACATTTTTGTTGGAAGCTTTCAATGTTGTGGCTGGACTCTGCAAGAGTGAAAAAATATATTAGCACATGTAATTGGGAAGGAGTTTGCATTGCAGTGTGAGAGTGGTGCAAATAAGGGTTTGCACATGGAAGAAGAAGGGCAGCAAAGCCTTTGTGTCCTGACTCATTCCATGCCCACTGTGGAAGCTTTGGGCTGGTTTCTGGGCACACAGCTGCATCTGGTGCAGCTGCTGAGCAGCTCTGGGTACTTGACAGAGATGGAGGGGACCATGGTTATCTCCAAATCATCCCATATGGAGATCCAAATCCACTGCTGTCGAAGAAAATGTGCCAGAATAGAAAGACTTAACTGACTTTCCCTTCTGTTTGCAAACTTTTATTTGCACCACAGTCGAGTGGCAGTTGTTTTTCCTTGCAGCCTGGAAACTGCACACAGTCATGGTGCATTGCACTGTCATTCTCAGCTATACAGTAGCATCATGCACTTTCACTCTCACAGTCTGAAATGTCCATCTACTTCTTGCATGGAGAAATGTGTTAAGAAGGAAGCAGTCCAGAAATCTGCTTGTGTCAAAACCTGCCAGTGTCACACACTTTCCTTTTCAGCTGTATGTGCTGTCACGTTCTGCCACTCTTGCCACCCAAATCTAAATGGGAAAGTTTCCAGCTACATCTCACATAGATAAATGTGCCGAGACAAAAAGCTTAGTTGGACCTTTGGAAACTTTTATTCACAATGAAGTCTCAGTCCTCTTTCCCCTTGCAGCCTATGTACTTCAGGCACACCTTAGTTCTCTGTACTTTCCCTACTCATTTATTCTGATTCTGAGCCAGTAACTGGAGTTGGCTTTGAGGGTCCTTCCCCTGCATCATCATCATCATTCACTAGGTGATTGGTTTTGTGCTTTTTTCCATGGTAGGAGTGACTGCCATTGGCTTAGGCTCATAGTCTTGTTTAGTTTCTGGCTTAGGCTCACTGTCTGGTTTAGCTACAGCTGGAGTGTCTGGGGTATCTGCTGCTGTCTGAGTGACTGGGGAAGCTGCTGATTTATCTCCCTGCTCCCCTGCCTCTATCTGCTGCCCTACAGTATCTAGCAGCATGCAGTAAGCAAATGCCAGGGCTCAGTTTATTGCAATGAGCTTTTTCTCCTTAGAGTCGTCATTGCAGTTCTCTTGCAAATATTTCCACACCTTATCTGGGTTCTGAATTTGTTCACATGGAAATCCTAGGCTGTGGGGTCAGAGAATTCCTTCAAGGTCTGGCTCATTTTCTCCTATTCCCCACACCACTCAGGATTTTCCATGCTTAGGTCCCTGCCTGGGTCAGGGGTCTCCTCAGCCCCTCCAGACATCTCAGCCCACACTCTAGACAAGCTGCCAGATAAAATACCAAGTTGTCTCTTTAACATTCAGGGGAAGCTTAACATTCTCAAAAGATGACATATCAGATTTAAAAGAGAAGGAGGAGAGGAAAGGCTGGGAAGCCTCTTCCCCTCCTCCCATAAAAAACTGTGTGCAATTGCTAATAAACCCCCAAAACAGGCTACTGAAACTGGGTAGGACAAAGAAAAACAAACCATATATAATTTGAACAAACCCCAGTACCATTGTTAACTCCCTATAAACCATTATCACCATGCTCAGCAGAATAGCAACCCAAATCCATGACCCTCCACTATAAAAGCTATGTGCCAGGGACACCACTGGAGCTATCTGTCGATAGAAAACAAACCTAGGGGGCAGAAAGGTATTAACACCTCAAACAGGTCTAGGGGCCAGAGAAACATTAATAACTTAACCCAGAGAGACAGTATAAATTATACAAATATAATTAGTTAATGAAAACTGGCATTTTGTGACTGTTGGGATATTAAATTCTGTTGTTGTGCCATCAGGATTGCAAAGATCCTGCTGCAAAGATCGGAACATTGAGGTTCTTGTTGCATCTCACTGTGCCTTGACTGACTGATGGATTTTTACTGTTTTCAATTTTCCCTTTTCCTGTTGTACTGTCCCTCCCCATCCCAGAGAGGGCGGGAACAGGGACTGCTGGAGGTTTTAATAGGGCTGATTCTACCAGTGTTAATCTCCTTGTCTGGGATAAACATGAAGCACTAGTTACTGTCATCAACCTTGGGGTGCTTTCCAAAGCAGGACTGGAATGTTTTAGTGGATATTTGCCCTGAAGCCACCCTGAGACTGGGTTTAGGATCAAAAAAAAAAAAAGGCAAGAGCCCAAAGGCCACTCGACAGCACTGAGGATTTCACCACAGGGAGGGTCACTGCCATCCAGGACCATCTGAAACCCAAAGGTTTACTGCATGTGCTGCAGCTGAATGGAGAGCAGGGGGTATTTGGGATGAAAACAGGGCAGAAAAGGCTTAACTGAGGCATTAGTGGTCCTGCTCCGTTTCCCATGGGATGCTCCTGTCCTAAGGGACAGGAGAGATGCTGAAGCAGGTTAAAAAAACCTCCAATTTCTAAAAACAAGGGTTCAAATGACAGTTAAAAGCTTGCAAGTTGTTTTGTTTTGTTTTTTTTAATAAATACAATATTTGTTTTAAAGTATAGACTGAAAATTAAGAATAACATAACATTTAGGTGGTTATCTGGTGTTAGAATGTTGGGGAATGGGGAGGAAGAGGATGGGAATGCAGACAATAAGAGGTGATGAGAAAATGTGGATGCTACCAGCAAAACCCAGAGGTAGCAACAGCCCCAGCAATGCCTGGGATGTCTGGCTCTTGAGACCAGGTGTTCAGGAATCCTCATGACCAGTATGAAAAGTGACATGAAGATCTGAATTTGAAGGAAAGGAGATGGAATTGGTAATTGTGGTTTTTGAAGGAAAGGAGATGGAATTGGTAATTTGGCTGCCAGGTCTGTTTTTTCCGTGACAGAAGGGTGCCTCACTTCACTCCTTGAATTCTGCACTCATTAAGCTGCTGCCTAGTCCTTGGCAGTGGAGAAAGAGAAGACAGAACTTAAGCTTGTCATCACCCCAGCCAGTTTTTGGTCAATGAGGTTCCCAAGGGCTGGGTGTGCTTCCCAGCTTTCCTATTCCTCTGGTCCATGGAAAATATGGAGAGGGGAATCCTACCAAAAGCTTGTTAACAAGCTTTGTTGTTTACATAACAAGCTCTTTAACATATTTATGTGAAAAATGTAATATTTTAAGGCCAATAGGAATTCTGTTCCAAAGCTATGTATATGAAAACAGGCTTTACCAAAGGAGAAAAAAAAAAAAAAAAAAAAAAAAGAGCACTTGAGGTGTACTAAGGAAGGAACTGTACTTCAGACTGTCATGGAGTGTGAGATATGGTGCAGTGTGGAAAATTCTCCTGAATTTTATCGAGGAGTTCATCTTCAAAGCAAGTTCCACCTAATTTGAGGTGGTTCAGGCGAGGCAGCACTTGCAACAAAGCGATAACTGTACCAAGGGAGACCAAATCATAGAGGTCAAGGCACAGGGTCTCCAGGTGCTCCAGTGTCACAATAGCCACCAGCCCCCTGTTTGTCAGGAAGTAGGCGTTGCTGATTTCCAGGTGTCGGAGCTGCTTCATGTGGCGCCCGATGAACACCATGGCGGCATCACCAATGATGCAGTGCCGTAGGACCAGGCGTTCAAGCTCTTCCAGGTGTGGAGCTGCAGCTTGGATCCCCATATCAGTGATGCGGTAGGTGCCACAAAGGCTCAGTGTCTTCAAGTGGTTCTGTGAGGAAATGTCAAGAAGATGATGGTCAGAAAAGGTGGGAACGCTGTGGATAGCGAGGTGTCGTACCTGTGGGGGTGGCACCGAAGGGGGGACGCAGAACCAGGCATCGGGGATGTCGCAGAGGCTCAGCTCCAGTGTGGTGACAGAAGCGGGCATGCTCTCGTACGGGACATGGCGGAGGTCGGTCTCGGTCAGGCACAGCCGATGGAGCTGGGGACAGCGCTTCTGGAGGGCAGCGAGCAGTGCTGGCGAGAGGAGCCGCTGCTTGCCGCCGGAGCGAGGCGCGCCCCGCAGCCGCAGGGTGCACAGGCTGTCCGGGAGGCGGTGGCGCACCAGGTGCCACAGCGTGCGCCGGCTGATCTGGGGGGCGAAAGGGCCTAGTTCCAGGGGGTGGGGTGGGGAAGGGCACCCCTGTCGCAGTGGGGTGGTTCCCGCCCGTTCCCTTCAGCTGCCTGCGGCGGGGTGATCTGACCCCTCCCGGCTCAGGCCCTGTCCACGGCGGGGTGATGTCGCCTCCCCCCATCCCTCCTGCCCCCAGCGGAGCTCTCCCCGCCCCGCGGTGGCGACGGGCGGCCCGTACCCGGTGAGGGCTCAAATCCACATGTGTCCAGACCAGCCGGTCCTGCGCCAGCTGCTGCCACCGCCGGCAGACCCTGCGGGGAGGCGATCGGCCGTCAGCGCCAGGGCGGGGAAGCGGCAGGCGGCCGGTCCCGCCCGGGGGAGACCCTACCTGGCCGCTCGCAGCCGGTCCCGCAGCGGCAGCAGCGCCAAGACCCGCACCAGCACCGAGTCGGGCAGGGGCGGCCGCGCCGCCATCGCGGCCGTTGCTACAACAAAGCCGGGCCGCGGCCTTGGCGACACCTCTGCCTCGGCGGCACGGCCGGAGCGGGCGCGGCCCCGGCAGGCCCCGGGAGCTCCGCTGGGCTCGGGACCTCCCTGTTTAACTCCCTTCTTTTACCGACAACTCCCTCCCGGTCCTTCTTCCTTCCTCCGCCTTGAGCCCCGGCGTCTCACCAAGTGTCGCCGGTTTCTCCGTACCTCTCGCCTCGCCGTCCTCCCCACTCTCGGTGCCTCTTCTTTCCTGGCGCTGCTCCCCTTGGTGTCTCTTGTGTAAGAGAAGAAGTGGCTTAGCACTGACCATTCCTGGTCCAGTCACTCTCCCTAAGGTGTTGTTTCTAACACCCCTCTAATGTTCACTTAATTTCCTCTCTGAATGTCCAGCAGGCCATTACAGGATGGGAACAGCTGACATGACTGTCAGAGAAGAGCCTGGAATATCTGCAGTGCATAGTTGAAACCCCGGGAGAATACAAAGTAATAAATTCAAAGCTGACCTCGGGAGGCTGCTTGAGCAGGTAAAATATGCTGTCCCTACCTCTGCAAAGCTTTGTTGTCCTCTGGAATACAAGACATTTCACCAGACAGCACTTTGGAGTTGTCTGTTTTCTTTCCTCTCCCTCTCACCCCGTGGACACACATCGTTGTATTTTCTCTTTATTCTGACACCCCAGAGCCTTCACAAGTGCACCTTCACACTGATGCCAACTTCATTGCCCCAGTCTCCCCAGACACACACTTGTCTCTCTTTCACGGCCCACACCAAGTGCTTTTTGCCCATAACTAATGGTCGCTGAGCAGAGATCTCTTTGTCCTGATGTCCAGAAGTAATTTTGCTCCATTTGGTGGCAGGTTTCTGTGATTTTTTTTCACATCCAGCGTGTAGGCGGAACAGGAAGGGAGTAGTCTGAAGAAACTTCTCTAAAATTCTGACCAGCAAATGATTTGCTTCTATACAGGTGGGAACAGAATCTTCCCTGGTGGGAGGAGGCTCTGGCCATGCAGTCATAGTGGCAGTAGCAGCAATCACCAGACTTGTCCCTTACTTTCATGGGTTTGGTAATGCCCTGGTCTCCCTGAGGAGGTGAATCTTCACAGGTATCACAGCAGAATATGTGTAAGATCTATGTCAGTCAAGTACAGGATGCTAAGCTCTGGCAAGTGAGCCAAGACTGCTGCTGCAGCCACCAAGGTACAGCTGGAGGCTGTTTTCACCAGGAAGCCTTGGAGTCTGAGGTTCAGCTGTGACAGAAAGCAAACTGAATTCCTTCCCCTTGGGGCTCTTAGCTGCCTGTGCTGTGGACCTACTTCTGCAGTTCAGCAGTGTGTTTGTTGGTTTTGCACAGCCTGGTTTTTGGTAGCCAGGGGGGCCATGGAGCTTCTGTGAGAAGCTGCTGGAAGCTTCCACCATGTCCAGCAGAGCCAGTCCCTGATGACTCTGAGGATGGACCTCCCCTCCCCTCCCCTCCACACCCTTACTCTGTGGAGACCTGCAATCCCAGAAGGAGCTCTCCAGGCTGGGGGAAACAGCCCTGGCACAACCCTCTGCCAAAGGGCTTTCAGCAATTTCCCCCTCCTACAGCAAAGCACAACAGGTGCTCGTGCTGTGCCTCTATTGCTGGGCAGCATAAGCTCATCCTGCCCATGAGAGCTGGGTGTCAGCCTGCACTGGAGCCAGGGAGGCTTGAGAGGCTGACTCTGTAATGGATCCTCGCCAGCTAATCGGTGTTTATAGGCTTAGATCTGCTGCTTCTTAATTTTATTCCAGCCTCTCGATTGAATTTCTTACATGTAAGTGAGCCCCATGAGTGCATCCTAGCCATATATAATGGATGGTGGTGGAGGGAAAGAACACAAACTGGCTGAATGCCAGTAACCAATGCCCAGGCAGCAGAACCCTCTGCTGAACATCCCCCAGTGCCAGAACCTGCCCTCGGTGCCTCTGTGCAAGATGCTTCCTCTGTCCCCAGCACTTGGCCTGGGGCCATGCCCGGCCTGGGCCATTCTCCATCGGCCCCAAGAGCAGGACAAGGCTTGGAGTGAAGTCACCAAGCCACTATCTCCAGGAACGGCGCCAGTTCCACCCACTGAGCCCTGGTGCTGCCACTCGATGCCCCATCAAATATTAATACAATGCTCAATGCCTCTGTGCCCTGCCCCAGCACTGCAGCCCTGGCCCCTGCCCTCTCCAGGGCTGCTCGACCACTCCAACCTTCCCTCCTGCCCCGCATTGCTCATTGATCCCCACACAGGGGTTTTGGGGGTGCAGCCACACACCTTTGGGTGTTCCCTGAGCAGGACACGACAGGACCCGACCGTCTAATTTCAGCAGCCAGCTCAGCCCCCTGCAGCAGGTAAGAGCCCGCCGGGGCTGGGGCAGCGGGCACCACCATTCCCAAGGAATGCCAGCCTGTCACGCCAGGGAGCGGCAGGACGGGCTGGGCGCATGGGATGCCCGGAGAAGGGCTGGCGGCCATGGGGCGGCCCCGGACTCGGTCCTTGGCTGCAGGGGGATAGCGGCAGCAGGGATTCCTCAGCTCCGTCCCGTTCTCTGAAGGAATCAGATCCACCCGTGGCTGTCCCCCGAGGAGGGCTCTCCCCAAGGTCCGGGCTGATGTGTCGGGTCACCCCTCAGCTGGGGGAGCCCTGGAGGTGTTGGGGTCCACCTCCCCTTGCTGCCCTCTCCCAGGAGGAGGCCCGCGCCTCTGCCCCCAGCAGCCGCCCGGCCCGGCAGGGGATGGAGCCCGGCAGGTCTCCATGCAGGAGCCCGGAGCTGAAGCTCCGCAAGCCCTCGCAGCGGGCCAGGATCCCGGCGCCCTTCCTCGCCCACTCGGTAGGTCGCTGGCTCGGCCCGCGGCCCCCGGCTCGTCCCCTCGGCGGCCGTACCCCTTCGAGCCCCCCATGACTCTATCCGCACAGGACGGGGCTCCTGGGCCGGCGAGGCCCCCCGGGCCGGACCCCGCGGAGATAGACGCGGAATCCCTGGTGCCCACGCACGATGAGCGGGGCCGGCTCATCCCCGAGTGGAAGCGGCAAGTGATGGTGCGGCGGCTCCGGGCCCGACTAGCGGACAAGGATCCTGCGGGAGGGCAGGTACGGGGGGCACGGGGAGCAGAGGGTGAGCGGCTGTCGGAAGTCGCTGACCGCCTCTCTCCGCAGGATGCAGGCTCCTGGAGCTTCTCGCCCTCCCACCAAGCCGTGCTGGGCCCGTTCGGGGAGCTGCTGACCGAGGCAGACCTTCATCAGTTGGAGAGGGCAGTGGAGAGCCTGCGGCTGCGGCGCCGTGGCGAGGTGTACCAGAGCGAGCTGCGGCGCCTGGTGCGGGAGCTCCGCGCCCTCTTGCCCGCCCCGCTGCTCAGCATCTCCGTCCGCAGCCCCCCGCCCGCTCCGGGGCAGCCCCTGCCCCTCTGGTGCAGCCGCCTGGCCGGCGCCGTCAACAGCCTGGCCGCGCTGCTGGGCAACGCCGAGGGGGTGTGGGGTCCCCGCGCTGCCGTCGCCGCGCCCGCCGCTCCCTCCGCTGTCCCCGCCGCCGGCGGGCATCCCCGGGAGCCGGGGGGCAGCCTGGCGCAGCGGGAGATCCGGGAGTGCGGGGTGTGCGTCAGCAGCCTGCGCGGCGCCTTCGAGCCCGCCTGGGGGGCCGCGGGGAGCGCGCCGGCCGCGGGCCGCGAGGCCGAGGCCGCCAGCGACTCGGGCATCAGCTGCGAGGAGGCGTTTTCCGACGCCGGCGGCGGCGGCTTCCCGCGGCAGGGGAAGGGGCCGGGGCCAGAGTGGGGCAGCCTGAGGAAGGAACGGATCGTGATGCTCTTCCTGAGCCACTGGAGACGCTCCGCTTACGCGCCCCTTCAGCCCACCGCCGGGGACCCTCGGGAGAAGGCGGGGAGCGGGGCGCGGGCGGCGGCGCGCCTGGCTCGGCAGAGAGCGGCCATCCAGAGGCTGCTGAGCGGCTGGAGGGACGCCGCCTCCCGCCGGCCCCCGCCGCCGCCCCCCGCCCGCACCCTGCTCTCCCCGGAGCAGTTCGTGTCGGCGGCGGGGGGCGGCCCGGCCGACTACGACAGCCTGTCGCTGGAGCTGTTCATGCTGGGCTATTTCCGCATCTTGGAGCAGGACCTGCCCCCCGAGGAGCGCCGAGGTCGCCACCTGCTCTGTTTCGAGGTGTTTGAGCAGCTGGGCCGGCACGGCTGGCGGGCGGTGCGGGCCTTCCACCGCGCCGTCATCGACGAGATCGCGGCCGGGCGGCGCGGCTGGCGCGACGGCTTCGACGACATCAAGGCACGGTACTTCGGGACTTCTCACGGCCCGGCCCAGTGGCAGGGGCAGGCCGGGGAGGAGGGGGACGAGATTTGTCGCTACATCGATCGCAGCTTCGCCTTTTGGAAGGAGAAGGAGGCCGAAATCTTCAGCCTGGAGGAGTGATGCCGAGGGGCCTTCGGAGGCCGCGGGCTGCAATAAAAACCTTCTCGATTCTGTACCAGCTGAGCGAGGCTTTCCGGGGCGGTGAAGAAAGCTGCTAAGCTGGGCGGGCCGCCTCAGCACCCCAGCTCCCCCTCTCCCCGGGCGGGTGTTCGCGCCTCGGCTGTCGCGGAGTGAGATAACGACCTATATTTATAGCGGCACCGGCGGTGCGAGCCAGAGGAGCGAGGAGGGGCATCGCGGAGACCCCCTGTGCTGCCGAAGGGGAGGAGGGAGGGTGCTGTGGGAGCTTGTCCCTCCACGCTCGGTGTCCAGCCTCCCCTTCGCGAGGGGGAAGCTTTCCTAGAGGCAACAGCGACGCGGGATGGGGCCACGACGAGGGTGGGCGGCGGCGAGAGCTCTGCCCGTGCGGTGCCTTTAAGAGCAGGGACCAGTGTCCAGGTGCCGCCTAAAAATAGCGAATACCCCTCGTCCCGGCTGATCCCGTGTCATGCGGCGTGTCCCTGCCCAGCGCCGGGACCGCGGTCCCTTCCCTCCCGCGGGCCGGCTGGGCTGGCCAGCGCTGCTGAGAGCAGGAGCGACTGCGCCGAGAGGGCTCAAATCACCCCGAAAATCATCCCCAAAGGTCCGGTCGCCACCCTCGGCAGGGCAGCTGCGGCGTGGTGAGAACACACGGCCACCGTGGGAGGGGGGCTGCGGGAAGCGCTTGTGCAGCCACTGCCGCCCGTGGCTCGGGTGCCGGGAAGGCGGGAGGGTGTCGCGGCAGGGGGAGAGGGAGACACCGTCGCCTTTTCCTAGCAGGGACACTCTGGTCTCCCGCTGCTCGGGCACTGCCCGCCTGCCAGGCCCCACGGCCATCCCCGGCACCATGGTGAGGAACATGGACGACTTTGACTTCTGCCTGCCTTCGCACGCCCAGGGCGTGCTGGAGGGGCTGCAGCAGTTCCGCACCAACCCCAAACTGGCCGACGTGACGCTGGTGGCGGGCGGGCGGGAGTTTCCCTGCCACCGAGGCATCCTGGCCCTCTGCAGCCACTACTTCTATGCCATGTTCTCCGGTGACTTTGCTGAGAGCATCGCAGCACGGGTGGAGCTAAAGGAAGTAGATCCCAGTGCGCTGGAGGTGCTGCTCGATTTTGCCTACACGGGAAAGGTCACCATCAACCAAGGCAATGTGGAGGGGCTGATGAGGACCTCCAGCCAGCTCCACTTCCCTGCTATCCAGAAGGTCTGCAGCCGCTACCTCCGGCAGCAGATGGATGCCACCAACTGCCTAGGTATCTGTGAGTTTGGTGAGAGCCATGGCTGCCCTGAGGTCTCCTCCAAGGCCTGGTCTTTCTTGCAGGAGAACTTTGAAGCCGTCTCTCTTCAGGAGGAGTTCCTCCAGCTCTCCAAGGAGAGGTTGGCTGTCTACCTCTCCAATGACCAGCTGCAGGTGCAGGAGGAGCGGAGCCTGGTTGAGGCTGTACTGCGCTGGGTACGCCACGACCCGGGATCCCGAGCCCAGTTCCTGCCGGAGCTGCTGGAGTTGACCCACCTTGTCTTACTGCCTGACCAGTACCTGCAGAACCTCCTTGCCACTGAGCCACTTGTTCGTGACTCGGATGCCAGCAAGGCCCTTGTGGCCCGATCCCGCACCACGGTGGGTACCCCCTTCCCCTAAATGCTGCTCCCTGAGCCAGGAAGGAGGAGCCTGATGGCCCCACCCTGGCCCCTTCATCAGGGGCAGAGTGGCACCGGTGCCCTGAAGAACCCCTCAAGCCCACCACAGAAGCTAGAGGAGGTGCTGGTGGTGGTTGGTGGCCGTGTGCTGGAGGATGGTGAGGATGAGGAGAGGGGGCTGGAAATGCCAGCTCCCACCAGGAACTTTGCCTTCTACAACCCCAAAAGCAGTAAGTGCTCCCCACTTCCTCCACCTTCCTCCATGTTAATTAACCATCTGTCTACCCAAAAGCCACCTCTTGCCAAACCAGTGTCAGTTTAGAGAGACACTGGTTGGGTTGGGCTTGAAATAGGGATGGCATAAAAAGTGCCATTGCCAGCTGTGGGGTCATTGCTTGGCTCTGCTGGGTTTCAGGGCGATGGATGGCTCTGCCTGACTTCCCTGATTACAACAAATGGGGCTTTTCCCTGGTGGCTCTGAACAACGATGTGTATGTCACAGGTCAGTGCCAGGGCTGTGAGTGCAGAGTGTGGGCTTCAAGGAGCAGGGATGGAGAACAGGGGACAATGATACGAGCATGAGGCACTGGTGTGGGGCCAGAGGCTCCTCTCTGAGCAAAATCCTCTCCTTACTGTCTGCTTGGACAAATCTGCCCCCTGGCAAGGAATACCCAGGGACAGTGCACGTGGAGAGGATTGACCTGTCCCTCTCTAGGTGGCTCCCGGGGGTCCCAGAATGACACGTGGTCAACAACACAGGCCTGGTGCTTCTGCCCCAGGGATGGTGTGTGGAATCCCATCGCTTCCATGCTGAGAGCCCGGACAAACCACACCAGCGCTGTCCTCAACGGTGAGATCTACGTCATCGGGGGTAAGGCTGCAAAGACCCTGTGGGTCCTGCTAGGGTGGGCTCCATGGGTGCCCCAGAGCAGCAGGGTGGCTGCAGTGTCCTGTCACCCTGCAGGGACGACAGTGGATGTGGTGGAGGTGGAGCGCTACGACCCCTACAACAAGAGCTGGTGTGCCATCAGCCCAGCCCTCAAGTATGTGAGCAATTTTGCAGCTGCCAGCTGCCTGGGCAAGCTCTATCTGGTGGGCTCCTGCGCTGTCAAGTACAACGCCCTCACTCTGCAGTGCTACAACCCTGTCCAAGGTGAGAGCTTACCCTGCTGCCACACCCCAGCAGTGCTGTCCCTGGGAGAGGGACTGAGGGGGACCCCCAGGCTGGTGACCAGCCCCAGACTGCCAGGCACGGTCCTGTGGGATGTGAGCAGGTGCTGACAGGGTGTGGTGATGGCTGTGGCACACGGCCCACAGCCCAGATGTGGCTCACAGCCCACAGCCCAGATGTGGCTGTTAGCAGCATGGACCTGAGTCACAGATGTGTGACACAGACCTGAGCTTCACTGGAGTGGAATCTAAAGCATTGGGGTGTGAGAGGCTGCCTGCCTTAGGAAGAAACTAATGCTCTGTGACAATGCCACCTTCTCAAGCAGACTCCTTCCTATCCCACAGCACCACTACAAACCACATCCCCACTCCCACTTTTTTTTATGTAAGACCCTGGACTGGACGGGGACTGTGGGTGCCAGTCTGCCTGGCTGGTCTGCCTCCTCCCTTTTGAATTCCCCCTGAAATAGCAATGCTTTTTTCAGCAACTGGCAGCTGCATCCAGAGCCAAGGGTGGGATGCACTGCTAATGACTGCTCCTTGCAGATCTGTGGAGTGTGATCACATCTCCCTTCATCCCCAAGTACCTCTCAGCCCCACGCTGTGCCACCCTGCGTGGGCTCATCTACCTCATCGGGGATAACACCAAGAAGGTCCACGTGTACAACCCAGAGGCCAACATCTGGCAGAAGGTGGGATGTGGGACCAGGCACGATCAGTCTCCCAGGGATATAGGGATGGTGTTCCCAGCTGCTTCCCCTCAGTGCCAGCTGCCCCCTTTCCTTCCTACCCACTCATTCCTTGGCTCTATTAGCACCTGCAGAGCTGAGGATGCCTCATTCCTTCCTTCCCTGCTCCCCATCACAAGGCAGCAGAGGCCCCAAACCCCACAGAAAGAAAAGATGTGGTAGGGGAACACATCTGGTGGGTCACCATGCTCTGTGGTGGGAGTAGGTCACCAAGGACTCCCTGCATTCCTCACCCTGTCCCTCACACAGGTGCAGCTCCTACACACCCTTCATGAGAATGGTGGGATGGTGGCACTGGGTGACCGGCTGTTTGTCACTGGTGGCCACTGGAAGGGCATGGACGGGGACTACCGGGTAGAGATGGAGGTGTATGACTGCACCAAGGACCTCTGGACGTGTGAGGGCTCCCTGCCCTGTCTCTGGCTCTTCCACAGCTCCTCCTCCATCTTCATTGACACCTCCAAGTGGACAGAAGCTTTCCAGGGTGACCATGGGTGGTAGGAGAGCCTGCCACCCTATGCATCCATGCTACCCCTTTTCTGCTGCCTGTTCAGGTTGGTGAGTGGAAAGTGGAAACCCCTGTGCCAGACCGGCTGGGGCATCAGAAGCATGTTCTCTCCCACCACTGCAGGGAAAAGGCTTTTCCTTATAAACACGCTTTGGTTAATGCTCTCTTCATTTGTGTGGTTGTTGTTGTTTTAGAACTGCATTTTCACCCCTCTCCAAAACCCTGAAGATTTTAGGGTTTTCAAGTCCTCCCAAAGTGTGGTTCATCCCACCAAAGCCTGACATTGCTACTTAGGGGCAGCAGGCTGTGCCCAATCCTGGTTTCTCTCCTGGGATACACAGCATGCACCCCAGGGAAGTGACCCATGGCCACGGTGAGGCAGCAGGCAGCGGGTGAGTCCCTGATGCTGCGGTGACTCCTGCCGCAGCCCTGCATCTCTGACGGCACCGGGGGCAGAGGGATGGCTGAGCACAAGCCCACACTTCCTCGACGGCTGGGCCCGCAGCCAGCACGGCTGGACGGCTCAGCTGTTCCACCTCCGCTTCGCTATTTTCGAAGCGTTAAAACCACGCAGCGCTGAGGAGCCCCTGGGGCGGGGTGCGCATCTCCCGCTCCAGGCGTCCCCGCCGCTCCCCACGGCCCACGCGAGGTTTGACCCGCGGGGAGGTCCCCGGTCCCCGAGGGCAGAGCCCAGCGGCGAGGCGGGCCCGAGGCGGGGCCGCCCTCCCGGTAGCGGCGGCGGGATGCGGCTGCCGGAGCTGTGCCTGCTGCTCCTCTACGCCGCTGCCACCGGCACCGAACCCCCGCGGGCGGCCCCGGGAGCAGCCGCGGGCCGTGGGGGGCTCGGGGCGGCCCGCGTGGACCCGCGGCAGGCGTGGATGCTGCTGGCCGGGAGCCCCGGGAGGGGGAGCGGCGATCGGGGCCGCGGCGGGACCGGGGCTCACACGGGAAAAGCAAGCTCGTCTGCCGCGCAGGCCGGCGGGACAGCGGCTGCCCCGGCCTCCCCCACGATGCCGGAGGAGCTGCTGAGAGAGCTGCAGCTCCTGCTCAGAGGTACCGGGGTGGGGGACCCGCGGTGAGAGCTGTGGGGACAGCAGGACAAGGCAAAGCAGGGCTGGGCAGCAGAGCCAGGGAAAGCGAAGGTTCCCTTCCTAACGTCAGACTCCGGGGTTTTGGGGTCAGGCATGGCAAAGATGCGCAGGACACCTGGGGAAGGGTGTAAGGAGGAGGAAAGCGGCAAAGGCAAGCCCCAGGCCAGGGCCCAGCGTCGTGTAGAAGCAGCCTTCCATTGCCAAACGCGTGAAGACGTTCCTGTGGAGCAGATGTGGCAGGAGCTGGGCTTGTTCTACATTGTAAGTGCCCAGCCTGCCCCTTCTCCCTGTCTGCAGGGACACCTGCCCTGGCACAGGGACTCCTTTTAACTCCAGCCATTCCCTACCCCAGCCTGAGAGGGAGGGGACGTTCCACCGTGGCCCAGGGCTGAACCTGACCAGCGGACAGTACACGGCCCCCATTGCAGGATACTACACCTTCAGCAGCACGCTGCACATCGGTGAGCCCTCAGACAGCCCCAGGGCCCTGGCGGGCAGTCTGGGCTGGCGCTCACCCCGTGCCTGTCACAGTGCGCAGGGAGCCGCGCAGGAAGGGGCAGGGATGCCGCGGGAGCCGCCTGCGAGTGCTGATCTGCGTGCAGTCCCGCTGCCAGCACAACAGGTACGGCAGGGCACGGCCAGGGAGGGGAGAATTCCAGCAGCCCTGGGAAAGGAGGGGCTTGCTCCCTCCAGCACTACCCTCCCTCTTGTGCAGCCATTTGGAGACCATATCCCGGCTGGAGAGCAGCGGTGACCGTTTCACCATCTCTGTCACGGGCACCCTTTACCTGCAGGTTAGTGCTGCGAGCTCCACTGGTGCCAGAACTGGGCAGGAAGGTGCCTTCCATGCCCCTAGCCCAGGGCTGCCCATCAGCTCTGCTTCTCGGTGATCTCCAAGCCCCAAAGACAGGCAGGGCAGAGCGCTGCTAGGGAACTTCAGCACAGACTGTGGCTGGGCTGCCCTTAAGGCTTTGTGCTGCTCTTTTCCCAGAAGAAGGGTAGGGGCAGCTCTTCCAGCTCTTGGTTGCTGTGTGCAGGGCAGAGCTCTCTTCTCAGCTCTGCCAGGCCATTCCTGGTGCCCAGGGGAGGTGTCCTGGTCCTGCTAACCCCTCTTTTCCCCCAGGCTGGGCAGTATGCCTCTGTTTTTGTGGACAACACGGCAGGCTCTCCCCTCACAGTTCAAAGTGGCTCTGATTTCAGTGCCATTCTGCTGGGAGTGTGAAGAGGCACCACACTGAACCTGGGCCAGAAGCAGCCATACCCCTCCCTCTGCCAGGCACCATCGTGTTTCCCTTGCTCAGCACCAAGCCTAAAGAAGACAATTTGCTCATGCAGGAAACTGCAGTCTGGTCTGATACTGCTCATGCTGCAGAACCAGCTGAAGATGAACAAAAGGTCATGATGATGATAATAAAGCAGCTTGACCAGGACTTTAAAGGCATTCACTTTTATCTAAAGGCTAGGCCTAGAAGTTTATCTTGAAAACAGTGCTGACAGTAGCAGCAGATGGTTGCCACCTCTCTAGGGCTCAGCTCCCACCGTGCCTGGTACAAAGCCCCACATGTCCATTTTTGCCCTTAGTGGACGCTTCCCTTTCCTGCCCAGACTTAGTCTCAGCAGCCCAAGCCAGATTATGTACTGCTTTAGCTGCCCTGCAGGGTATGAGCAGTGAAGCTTTGCTGGAAGGAGCTAACATCCTTTGCACTGATCATCAAAGCAAAGCCCTAATAACGCTGCACATTCAACTAAAGCAAATTCCTGTCCTGTGCTTTTCCACAGCAGGCACTCCCTGCCTGTGGCACAGGGCCCGGGCTGTGGGCAGCACAGATATGCTCTTTGCTCTGCCTGTGATAGCTGCCTGAGCTGAGCATGGGCACAAGCCTACGTGACCAAGCCAGGGCTGCAGGAGAAGCACCAGGAAGGCTAAGCGTTTGATTTCCTAGTAGCACTCAATACTGACTAAGTTGTGCCAGCACCACTGCAAGATAGCCTGAACTGTACCCAGCCCCACCTTCCCCCAGGGGTGTCTCTGGCCTTGCCTGCCCTTCCCCACGGGCTGCATCTCCTTGAGGAGCCTGGTGAAGGAGCTGTTAATACAGCAATTTATGGGTAGAGGAGTTTGGGTCTGGGGAGCAGGGGGGACAATCGCAATGCTGACTTCTCCCAGACAAAGAGAACTTGTCTCTGAGATCACTTCTGGCTGGTCAGGTGGGCAGCAGCTGTGGAACTTGGCCATGGCAGCACCTCCCAGTCCCCACACACAATAAGCCATGACAGCCCTGCTCTGATCAGCTGCCTCTCCTCCTTCTACCCACACCTGAGCAGGCAGAGAAAGACTCAGGGTCTGGAAGCAACACAGCTGTGAGCTGTCCTGTGCAGGTGAGACACCAAGAGCCCACTCCGCTCGACCACAAAACTGAAAAAAGTTATTAAGTCAGAGGTACTTGAAGGGTAATTCAAGAGTTGGAAGGGGACAGGAGCTCTGTCAGCCCCAAGGGACAGAACTGCACACAAAGCACTTGTGCATAGGCCACCCTAACATGGTCCTGGAGCTCTCCCCAGCAGCAGTACGCTGCTGAGCACTGAGACAAGGAGAGTGCTTTTTCAGGAAACTTCCTGCAGACCCCATCTCACCATGAAATTGAAGCAAACAGTTTGTCCTACTTCCACTAAAGCTGGGGCTGAGCCTGCTTTTCTACCTGGCTGTCTACCCCCAAGCACAGTGAGACCTGCTCCTTCCTTTTCCTCTTTGCCATGAAAAATGGACACTGAATGGTAATTAACTGTAGCATAACACTGCATATTCTGATCCTAGCTGGAGCTGTGCTTTCAGAACTTTTCCTAAAAGAAAAGCACATCGTAACAGGCAGGAGGGGAAAACAGCCAGAAAAGGACAAGCTAACACCTCACCAGCTCCAGCACTGGAATTCAGAGTGGCCTCCTGGAAGGAGCCCCTGAGCTGGACCATGGCTCAGCACTTGCAGCATGGCACAGTGCAAGAGGTGGAAAAAGGGGGAGCTGAGAAGGGAAAGCAAGTTACCTTTCTGAAATTTGCCATCAAAGTTTCTGTTGCCACAAACAGAAGCAACTCCATGCTACTCTGTCTGGGCTCTCCAAATGTGCCTTTCAAAAGTAGAAACAGGAGAGTGTGCTGCTAAAGGCATTCCCTCAGCTCATCCTGCAGCGCAGCCTTACATCAGAGTACACAGGAAGGCTGGGTACAGAACAAGCTGGCAGAGGACAAGCACTACCTAAATCTGTGCCAGTGGGCCACTTCCTTCCTCAGTCTTCTGTAGGAGATGCAGAGTCAGTATGCACCCTCAGACTAAGCCCATGAAGTGTAACTGGCTACTATTTCTGCTCTGTTGGAGCAGAAGTAGACATAAGATGGTCAAGCCACCTGCCCCAAACAGAACAGCCATCGTGTGCTCCAGCAAACATCCCAGCAGCTGGGATCATCTCCCAAAGTTCCAGGAATACAGAAGACAGAAAGGAGCCAGGAAAGCCTCACAGCCCTGCACAAAACAGGAGGCACCACCCTGCCCTTGCCCCCTTCCCCTGGAACTACAGCTGTGCCTCATCAGAGCAAGGAGGCAACCACAGTGCAGACCCCTCAGCTCACCCCCCTCACTGGCCCACTCACACACAGCGTGGGGAATTGGAAACTTAAATGCTCAGGTAGCCCAATCCATTTAGCTCTCATTCTGTCACTTGGTCTTAAGCCAAATTATCTCCGGAAAACAGCACACTGACTGCAGCAACAGCTGGTAGAGGCACTGAGACAGGATGAGATACCAGACACTTACTAGTACCTAAAACCTGAGATGCCTTTTCCTCAGATAGCACAGACAAGCACAGAGCCTGCCTGCAGCTCAGCTGCTTGAACAGTCCATTTGCTGAAAACACTTTTTCCAGAAAACACGAGCAAACTCCAGCCACTTTTTCCATACCAACACTGCAGTGAAACTCCAACACGTTCTGCAAGCACAGGGCAGGTATGCTGCTGCTCTGCAAGGGGTATTTGTGTCCCTCAGCTGCAGGCAACATCACAGCCCAGCTTCTGAGTCAAAAGATTTCCTACCCAGTGTGAAGAGGCCAGCCCATTCCACACCCCAAGCTGGTGGCTTGAGTCTGTATGGTACAGCCTGTCTGGGAGCTCCCACTGAGTCCTGGAACTCCAGATTCTCCCAGGGTCTTGCACAAAGCTCAAGGATATGGAGAGCAGAACTGTACCAATCCATTTAGCTTTCATTCTGTCACTTGGTCTTACACTTTCAGTATTTGAAACAGCTGGCAGAGCTCATACACCCAGATGCCTCCTGCTAGCACCCCCGCCAAGTGAATCTACTGCATTTCCCAAGACACTCGACCCTACTGCTCAGTGAGCTGAACCTATTAGAAAAACACCATCTTTATTTACACTGAAGAGCATCCAGCAGGACCCACCCTCCCCCAGGCACACATGCATGCACACAGACCTGTCCCTTCCCTTCCCTCCTCCCTCAGTGCTCTATCCGCACCACCATGACCGTGACGTTGTCGGCCGAGCCGCGCTGCACCGCCTTGTTGGCCAGCCTGTTACACGCCGCCTCGTAACGAGCGTCTGCTTCCAGCTTCCCCTCTCTCATCTGGATATTCTTGTCCTGTTGGGACACAGGAATTGGATTGCTCCCAGCAGAGGTGTTTTCCAAGCACCAGGGAGCAAGGGAGGGCAGTGTGGCAGAAGCCCATTTCACGCCCTCTGCACTGACAGACCCAGCCCCACACCGCCTGCTCCTCACCTCCAGGCAGGACACAATGAAGTTCACAGCTTCTTCTGGTGTAAAGACTTTAAAGAGGCCATCACACGCTATCAGAATGAACCTGGAAATCAAGGGGAGACAGGTTCCAAGGCTGAATTTTTGGCTCCCCAGCTTGCAAATCCCTCCAATTTATTTTATGAACATCCATGCTTGGATCCAAAGAGAAGATGCCATAAAAGCTCATCTGAAAATCCCTCAGGATCTACCATTCATGGCAATTCAAAATACAGGACAAGGAGCCAAGCAACTAATATCAGACCTAGATCAGGACATCCTGGCTGCCCTGCAACACTGGCAAGATGATATATGATCCTGATCAAATTCCCCATTGTTTCTCTAAGAATTGCTTCTTTCCTTTGAGTTCTTTTCATTCATGTATTTTCCCTGTGAAACAGCTAATGCAAAGGAATAGAGAAACAAATCTGAATCCCTCATGAACATCACTTCATATCTCTACACTCCTGAGGTATGTGGTAATTTAAATATGCAAATTCAAAAGAAAAGCACTTGACACAACCGTGATCAGAAAACTTTGACAGAAAATATTGCCACAGGCTGCAGAAGGTTGAGGAGATACGAAGCCCAAGGCAAGGACAGCATCCCCCTCAGGAAGGGGAGACAGCCTGCTGTGCACTCCCTGCCTGCAGAGGGAATTGTATTAAGCAGGAGCCCTAACCAGGGTCACCAGGATAGGGAAAACTTCAACCAATGTACAGAAGTGGTCAGTCTGCACATGCCTCTGAAGGCATCACTTCAGTGCCTGATACGCAAGAGTATCTTTAGAAATATTTTAGTGGATCACTTGATATGGAGCTCTAATCCCAGAAAAAGCAGCAGTACTGGGTTACACTCTCACCTCTGAGAGTCTGCAGGGCCATAGTGACACGAAAGCTCACTGCAATTTGTCGTTGCCAATCATATAATGAAAAAGTATCTTAAATCTTCAAATATCAGAGCTGAACGCTAAAGTATTTATGAACACTACAGCTGCTAGAAACAACTCTGGGACAGGAGACCCAAGAACTCAACTCTGAACAAACTGCTTGGACACTGGTTTGTGAACTTAATCAGAGCACAGTGGACAACTAAGGCTTGTGTATGCCATTGCTATGAGGCTGGTTCCTCCAAGAGGAGAGCTGCAGCATTATCCCACTGTTCTGATAAGGAACAGAAGCAGAGAGATATCAGCAATAAAAGCATCCTCTAATTCTGGGGGGATCAGTCTGAAGTGCCTTGGCTCTCACAGCAGAGCAAACAGGGTTGTGCAGCTTCTGCCGAGCAGAGCCGGGACAGACACCCCCCATGCAAGGACACACTTTACCTGTCATTGTGTGTGAGTTGGCAGCGTTTGATATCTGGCACAGAGATAACACCACAGCGTTTGTACTGGCCATCCCCAATGGAGCGGGAAACCTCCAGCACTCCCAGGACTCTGCCGTCCCTGCACAAGGAAAGAGAACACTGAGAGCCCTCCCCACGTGTGTATTTCACTGCACTGCCTGATGGGGACGCTTCTACATCCATCTGCTTGTACAAATAACGCCCCACTTCCCCAGCAAGCTCAAATCTTCCCTTCAAGGTCTCCTTCCCTTTCTGTATGTTTGTGTGAAGCTCTGGGAAACAAGTGAGGGGGAGGAGGAAATTAAGTCAGGAGACTTAAAAGCTGTTTTCTGTCACCCTGCCCTAAGTCAAGTTCTGCTTAAGCTAGCAAACTGAGGCAGTAAGAGTTATATGTGAGCTGAACTCTTAGTGGCATAGTTTGAATAGAGATTATTTTTTGGCAAGATATCCAGCAAACTGCTCTTCAGTAGAAGTAGAGTGGCAGAGGCAAGAGGTCTGAGTCAGGAGCCCCTCCTGTGTCCTGTCTGAGGACACCAATCCTTACAGACTGGCTCAGCTGCAGGCAGCTCCCAGGAGTGAGAAACATGGCATGTTCTTCTCCTGATCATTTGGCCTTTAGTAACCACTGATTGCAGCAAGCAGTTCTGTGAAACCTAAGTTACAACATCCCTTAGGAAATGGCTATGGTTTGTTAAACTTTTCTAATTAACCAAGCTCCCTCGAGAAACAGCTTCCCACACTTCATCTTTCCAACAATCAATCACCTTCTCCCCAAAAAGGCTCTTCTGGGCCCTCGGGGAATACACAAAGCTCATTCATCTCATAGCCCATGCAGCCCCACTTGAGATAAAAGCAAGAAGCAAGGCATGTCACAGAGAAGAGATCTGATACACACACTTTGTGCCTTATCTCTTGGGCCCAAAGTATTGAACTGCAAGCAGTGGGAGAGGCTCCCAGGCAGTCAGGGACCAGCTCTGAAAGGAGCTAACAGACACTGGGCCATCTCTTTGCCATGTGCAAAGAGAGATCAGTGCTTAAAGCAGCAGCAAGTGCTCCCCAGAGATAAGGGGAACAAAGCACTCCAGACACAGCAGCAGAACAGAACTGAGCCCACCCCTCTCCACCCTGAGTGCGATTTGCCTGCACAGGCATGAAGATCCTTCACCTGCACTGAGTCTTCTCTTTGTGAAGATGCCACTAAATCAAGAAACAGACTTCAAAGAAGAGAGAGAACTTAGCCAGGGAGGTAAGACTCAGCTGTTGTGTTTAGCACCAGCTCCCCAAACAACCAAATTCCTTTTTGCACAGAACACTAAGATGTAAGAGCATTCTGGCTCCAGAAAGCTCCCTCCCTCAGTGCATCAGCTAACCCCAGGGGAGCAACATCAAACTGACATCGAGGGCTTTTTGTGCTCTCAAACCATGCCCCCTCTCACAGGACAAGGGGAGAGGAGTCATGCTGCAAGGGAATGAGCACAATGTTCAGCATCACAGTGTGCAGAAAGCAGTGACTTCTTCAACAATCCAATCCAGCTCTGTAGGTCAAGCTTAAGCATGCCTATGCTGGTATTTCACACAGGTCCTGTCTTTGCCATCTGAAGGCTCTGGGAACCATCAACCAGCTCCAGTAACTGAATCCTTACAGGCCTCAGGCACCACTCTGCCTCCCACAGGCAGCAACAGATTCTCTCAACTAGGATGCATACTGGGCTCAGGAAGCTTCAAAACCTCAATGCTCAGGCCCAAAATCAGGCTAGGGCTCAGATGAGCTCATTCACACCCTCAGGCACTCACCTGACGTTTCCCCCAGCTTTCTGTATCCGCATCCTCTCCTCGTACTGGGTGGGGTTATGCTCCTTACTGAGGCTTAAGGCTGTGTGCTTCTGACTCTCCTCATTGTAACGACACAGGATCGCCTGTGCTGACAAAAGACCAGCATCAAACAACAACATAGCTGCAGCCACAGCTTCTTGAGAGACAGCCCCAAACTGGGGTGAGTGGTCCTACATCAGGCCAGTGATGTTTCTCAGGGCTCATTCCTACGCAGGAGGTGCTGCTCAGTACTTTTATCAGTGACCTGGATGCAAGTGCTGAATGCACCATTACCAAGTTTGCTGATGATCCCAAACTGGGAGTGCTGTGGAGGGACAAGAGGCCAACAGAGGGATCTGCACACAGATACACCACTGGGCAATGCCAGAGGGATCTGCACACAGATACACCACTGGGCAATGCCAGTGGGATCTGCACACTGATACACCACTGGGCAATGCCAGAGGGAGCTGCACAGATACACCACTGGGCAATGCCAGTGGCACAGAATTAGTAAGTCCAGCTGCTGGATTCTGCACCCAGAGTGAGCTGGGTGAGGAGTGGCTGGGGAGCAGCACTGCTGGAAGGACCTGGGGGTGCTGCTTAGCAGCAGCTCAGGAGAAACCAAGGCCAGGAGGGCAAATGCCATCCTGGGGGCACCTGACACAGCATGGGCAGGGGTCAGGGAGGGGATCAGGGTCTGGCTGTGCTCAGCACTGGGGGGCCTCACCCAGAGCCCTCAGGGTCAGAGATGATGGGGAGGTGCTGGAGTGTGTCCACAAGAGGAGAACGACTCTGGGGCTGGAAGGTATGACCTGGGAGGAGGCTGAGGGCTCTGGGTTTGTCTGGTTTGGAGAGAAGGAGGCTGAGGGACAACCTTATCCTTCCTGAGGAGGGAGCATGGAGAGGGAAGTGCTGATCTCAAAGCAGGGCCAAGGGAGGTTCAGGCTGGACATTAGGAAGTGTTTCTTTATAGAGCACATAATCAAATACTGCACCAGGCTTCCTGGAGAGGGGGTTGATACCCCAGACTGTCAGTGTTTAAGAGACATCTGAGTGAGCAATGGTGTAACTTTAGGGCAGCCCTGAGTTGGTCAAGGCAGTTGGACCAGATGGTTGTTGTAGGTCCCTTCCAACTGAAATGTTCAAATATTCTCTTCTTGATACTGTGAGATATTTAGCACCATCAGGAGAGAGCTTTCACACACCACTGTTTTACACTACAAGAGACAACACAGAAGTACTCTGTACCCACCCAAAATAAGATGCTTTGTAGGAGCAGTTGAGTAGCTCATGACAACTCAGACATCCCAAACAAACCAACCCACAGAGCTCTGGTCAGAAAACAGATGCCATCAGTGGTCTCCACTGCGCTTACCCGGCTGTCCCCGAGGTTGGCTATGTAGAGAATATTGTCCACAGCTAAGACACAAGTAGCTGTGGAGCCATCCTTCCATGCTGGCTTCCTGAAGAGAACCAAAATGAGATTACTGAAGGGGAAAAACAGCACATAGGAAGTTACAGAGTGCTCTTGGGGACTCAAAGAAGCATCCTGTGCCAACACACAGCAATCAGGTAGCACAAGCCCACAGCAGCTGCCTGCTGGCAGCTCAGGTTGGTGATAAACAGCAAACTGGACAAGGACAGAGGAACTACACAGACTACAGATTTCTGAATGCACAGCCAATGCCCAGATGGTGTAATCCTGCCAACCACAGCTCCCACACCAACTCTTCTTCACACTCAGCACCAAGCAAACCTCATATGTGAGCAGAAGAGACTCAGCCCTGACAGCTGCCCAAAAGCAATAGCATCACAAGCAAACAAGCACCCCACACTCCTCCTTGGGAAGCCTCTTCTTTGCAGCCAAAGGAATGCACAGCCAACTCTGCAGCAGAAACGCCTTTCTGCTTACATTTTTTCCCTTTTTTCACAGTATCTCTGCCTCCTTCCCCACCTCAGCCCTCACCATCCCACCTCAGCAGCACCACCACTTGCTCACTCTCCTCCTATTTCACTTCCTGTAGTTAAGCTTTTATCTCTAGAGCTCTAGGTAAAATGAGAAGCATTTCTTAGATTACAGCTGTCAGACTACTCCTATCCACAAAAAAGCCTGGCTATGATGCCATTCTTCACTGAAATCAGCTTTGAGAGACTAATTTCTAGACATATTTCACCCAGTTTTTCCTTACTTTGAAAGTGTGGCTGAATGAACATGATTCACTTCACCATCAATACAACTATTGCTAGCAGTCCTTTGTCTTAAGTCATGTTTCTGACCAGGAGCTGGTTTGAGGAAGACACTATTGTGACAGACTCAGGAAAGCATCTTCCTTTTGCCTGGTCAAACTTCTTGTTCTGATTAGGCTTAAGAGACTCAGCCAGTTTGCAATTTACTTAAAATTGAAAGTTTTCAGGGAATCGCAGAATCAAATGCATTAACAGTCTCTACATCTGTGGTAGAGGCATCACTGTGAAATAGTAACAGTAAAAAAAACCAAACCAAATGTCTGTAAAGCATTGGTAACAAAGTGACTGTATTTGAAATGCAATCTGCATCTTCCATAGTGCACACAGTGGGTGTGTCAATTCAGGAGAGAGGGAGGGAAGGTCAGGGTGCTTGGCACTCCATTCCAGCTGCAAGGCAGGCTGCCATTTACCCCACAGAGAGACAGTCTTCAACAACATCTGTTTTCTAAAGAGTTACAAAAACGAGATTTAAATTTACATTGGGAGATGGAGGTCTTTCAACACAGGGCATTAAAAGCTACCTCAGGGATGTGTTCCAGCCTGGCAAGCACAGCTCTAAAGAAAACTTAGTGGCCTCTACAGATTCCCTCCTTCCACAGGCTGGTGCCATCAACTGAGTGATCCCATCTCAGGCAGTATGGGACAAATCCTTTCAGCAACATGACAAGTCTTTAAAAAGAAGGCAAACAAGATGCCCTGATAAGGACAGAGGTGATCATTGGACCTGCTTTGCTTCCTTCCTTCATGAGGAACATGTATTTTAGTCTAAGGGATCCTACAGACTGCTTACTGTAGAGTAAGACCAGAACATGCCATGATCTAGTTTTACAAGCATTCAGCTGGCAGAGCCACAGCCTGGCACAGTGGGGCTGTGTGGAGTTTTGCCAAAGCACAGGCATGACACAAAGAAGTAGTTTCCTTTGTCTTGCTCACAACCCAGACCTCAAAGAAGCACATCAAGAAATATAAATGAACACAAAGTATTTGTACTTACTGGCTAGATGCCTGCTTAGAAACTCTTCATCTGTGTGCTTGAAGGTGTCCAAAAGGCATCTCTTCACAGTTTTCTCCACACTGGCTACTTCACCTGTCAGAGAAGACAGCAACTAAGCTCCAAGTAAACATATCTGATCTATCCTAGTCTGTCCCTTTGCTCACCCAACACTCAGTCAGGCACTGGATCTCCTGGACTCTGCAGAGTAGCTGAGGCACATCTAGGCTTACCCCACCAGAACTCTACATAGTAGTGTATGTGGAGAGTTTATGACATAAACCTCTCCACCACAGGAGTATTTCACACCCTGATGTGGCACTGCCAAAACTGGCAATAGAACATCTCACACTTGTTTAGAGAGCTCACAATTGGTTACTTGCACCCTTGTGCCAAAAAGCCTTCCAGCCCTCTTCCCCAGAAGACACAGAAGTCTTGAAGCCCTCTGGGAATAATGGATGGGTACTGTAGGACTACCACCCCACACGATCAGTTTCCCTTATCCACTGCCAAGGCAGAAAGGTGATGGTTGTCCTACAGCCCTTATTCCACTCCTCTCACCTTTCGGAAACTTCTTGATCAGGTTTTGGTGTAGATTTTGTGCTGCAAATTTTGAGGCTCGGACTCCCCCATGGCCATCAAAAACAGCGAAGTACGAGACACGTGTGCTGTGTGAGGGAACAAAAAGTGGCAGAAAAGGCTAAGAAAGGCCAGGGAATGGGATCCAGTACATCCCTCTCTGTAATACCCTGCCCTGTGTCAGCCAGACCGAAAATCCCACACTCCAAGGCACAAAAAGGTAGCAGGTCTCTGAGTTCATATATTCAGCATTTACATGGTTTACATGTTCCAGCATTGAGCTGAGAACTTTCTTGTAATTTTCAACTCAAGAAAATGAAGGGCTAAAGGGTTTACAGACCTTCACTTGGCATAAAAGCAGATAAACATTTTACCTCAAGGACACTACAACTGTCCAGCATTACAGACATCAGTCTAGCCAATTCTACAGTACCTTCCATGCCTAAGCTTGTTCCAACTATGCTACAGACAAAAAGTTGGATCTCTCAGAACACAAATCTCTTGGACAGTACTATTTCAGAAGCTAAATCCAGTATCAGGGTGATGCTTGAGGACATTCGTTTAATTTTTACATACCCACTTATATTTGGGTAAGAGAGGATGGACAACTAGAGTTATCAGGCCCTCAGGAAGTCAGTGACTGAATCCACTAAGCATCCTTCAAAGGGAGGTTTTTTGTACACACCAGCCCTGTGAATTGCCTGGGAACACAGCCAGCTGATGATTCACCCCAGGTCTCCCAGTAACAAGGCCAAACCTTGCACTACAAAACAGGCAGACAAGAGCATAGGTGTTCAAAGCAAAAGGATCATCTCATAGGCTTAGCTGAAGCAAGCTGGAGCTCCCTCAGCCCCAGGATGGCTGTTCTGGCAGTTGGGGCCCACTTACATCTGGGAGGGCAGAGGCCGGCATTTCCTCGGTGATATCGTTCAAGATGACATGTGCATCCTGTATGTCTTCCTCTCACCCTTTTCTCTCTGCCACATAAACCCTTCAGTCCAAAATGCCCCACTGATCCTAAAGGGGAACAAAGCAGCACAAAAGCATGCAAATCAAACTCCTATCTCCTCAGCTCAGGCTAAAAACCACTAAGTTCTCAGCTTTCAGAGCCCTGTCCTGGCAGTGCAGCCCTCATACCACAACAAAACATCCACCATCTACTGCTAGGACATGTTTATTTTGTAACATGGGTTTTTACGTGTCTCCAAGGCCAGCAGCTCTAAAAGCAGCCTGCTGGGCACTGGACAGGACCCTTACCAAACAGGAACAGGGGACTGGGTGGGCAGAGGAAGCACGTGGCACTGAACCAGCAGATTAAGTAGAGCTACAGCTTTAAAGAGTGCACTAAGGACAGGAAATCCAGGCCTGATGGCCTCAGGACATGTCCTTTCCTTTTTACCCCTGAACACGCCTTACTCCCAAAGCTGCAATGCAGCACTCAGGCACTGAAGCCAATGGCCCTGTATGTAACAAGCCCGTCTCTCCCCCTCCCTGGCATCCTTAGCAGCCAGCAGAGACAACTGTGGATGTGGCCAAAGTGGTGTGGATCCAGCCTTACAGAGGTTCCACACCCAATCCCCCTCTCGGCAGCACAAGCACTAGTCCTGCCAGTGCTGAGGTGCCTGCTGCTCAGCAGGGACAGTAAGATGGCCCAGGTGAAGGAGGCAGACAGAGCCAGGATGCTCGGGGAGCCCCCACAGCAGTTTGTTTCCTACAAGAGGCTGCAAAGGCAAGCAGACTGAAGAGCCAAAGCTCAGCTTTGCTCTGGACTTACTCAGCCCAACGCCAAAAGTACAAATCGAGTACATTTGTTTTCAAATTGTCTGAAAACCTTTACAAACTTTCTTTTCCACAAGTTCTTCCCTGCCATTCTTCTCTTCCTCCTCCTCCAAGGACTTTCTCTTCTGCCCTTTCTCTTGGCTCCCTGCTGATGAGAGTTGCTTAGTAGCACTGGAGGCTGAAAGAAAGCAAAAATGCAAGTGGCACAAGTGTTCCAGGACTGTTTTACTTGCATAATTTCAGCAGCAAGTCCTTTTATACCAAAACACTCAGGAGTGCAGGCTCACACACTTACACAGCATTAAGTGACCACAGTCATTACTGAACAACCCACAGGTTTATTCCTTGACTACCAGCACTTTTTTTTTTTTTTTCCCAGTTAATTGCTCAGGATGTTAATGTTACAGGCTGGAAAAATTCTGTGCTGTTATTATTATTATTATTTTCCTCTATGATCTCTACCCACAACAATACAAAGAAATTTATTTTATTACTCTGAATGTGCATATTTTTTAAAGTTTTTAGAATAAAGGGTTTAGAAGAAGGCTACAAATTGAAGCTAGCAAGCAAAACCTGATGTCAGAACTCTGGCTTCATCCTTCTGGAGATTTAAGCCCTTATAGGTATAGTGAACCATCTCAGCTCCTCCCAGGTGACAGCAAGCACACGGCTGCATGCAAAAAGCCCTGCCAGAGCAGCAGTCTGGGTTTGAAGTCATTTTCAGCAAGGAACAAGGAGGCAGCCTATGCCTACAGCAGAAAAGCAGCCAGGACAGTGGCTGCACCAGGCCACTTTCCCTCCCAAAGCAGGAAGCTTTCAGAGAATAAGGGTCTCCAAAAGACAGGAATGTACTTCTGGGAACAGGCCTAATTTTAAGATTCAGAATCCTGATTTAAGCAATTGGGGCACAAATTGCCATGACAAGTGTCAGCCAATCTGGACTGGAGAAACAAGCACCAGGTTAACTTGCTATGTGTGCAACACAACAGGCTGAATTGTGAGCTTTTCCCAGAGGGGTGGCTCAGCAGAGGCTGATGAGGGACACAGCTCCTTACCTGGGTCACCGCTGGGCTGGTGGGAGGCCATCAAAGAGCAAAGAGCCTTCTTTTCCTGGAGCACAAGAAGACAGAAATAACTAAATACCTTTGTTTCTTTCAGGGAATAATGCTTTGCCTATATCTCTCCTGAGGTGAAGAAATTATGCCAGTTTATCAAAGAGAGCCAAATTTCTTGTACTTCTTTGGTCGGGCAAATCCAGGCTTTGCATTTGTTCCAAGGAACATTTTCATGGAATTTTTTATAGAATATATGGAGAACATCCATAACCCCTGGTTATAAGAAACCAAACAGGATGCAGCTGGTCTGCATGCAGCACTGATAACCCTGCTGTCTTTATTCTGTCTAACAAAGAGAACAGGATTTACACACATTTCATCTGAAAGAGATGCTGATGCAGAAAACACAGAAAACCAAACAAATGGCAGGAACAGAGCACCCATACCTGAGTCAGCACTGCTGGATGGTGGGAGATCATCAAACAGAAGAGGCCCTTTATGGGCATCTTTCCCTGCAAGGCACCAGGGCAGAGTAAGGAACCACTGCAAGCACTCCTGGGGGCAGCTGTTCTAAAAGGACTGTCCCCAAGCCAGCCGAGGAGTGGTAAACCAGGAGAGCCTTCCTTCCATCTTTAATTTTAGCAGCTGCTACACAAGCAAAATTACCAGCTGCCTGGGGCTGAGGTGAACTTTTGTCTTGAGAACAGATTTTGGGGTTTTTTGGCTAACAATCCACTAAGCTAGCATCCCTCAGCTGCACAACGAGGGGAAAGGCTCCAATATGGTCTAAACCACAAAGAACTGCAGTTCATACAGAACATGCAAAAACACGGACTAAACTGCAGCGGAGCGAGTCCCACAGGAAAAAAAAAAAAAAAAAAAAAAAAAACACAAAACCCACCAAACCCGGCAATTTCTCCAGCGATTTTGTACCCGTCCCTCACCCGCCCCTTGCCCTCAAGCTCCCTGTGGCGGCGGCCTGGCTGCGCGCGGAGCCACGCTGCTCACGGCCGAGCTGCAGCAGCCCGGGGGCCCGCAGCCCGTCAGGTGAGGCCACGGGCCGAGGCCGGCCAGGCCCGAAGGACAGCGCGGGCCCGAGCGGGTCGCGGCCTCACCCGCGGCGGCGCCGGGCTCGGGCAGGTCCCCGAACAGATCCATCGCCGCCGCTCGCTCCCGCCCGCCCCGGCGCCGGCCCAATCCGCACCCGCGGAGGGCCGGAAATGGGCCCGCGCCTCGGCGGCAGCGGAAGAGCCGCGCTGGCCCCGCCCACAGGAGCACGTGCTCGCCCCTCCACCAATCGCAAGCGGGGCTGCCCTGTCAGTCAGTGCCGTGGCCCCGCCCCCTACCCCGCGGGGTTGAGTAGGCCCGCGAGGGGGCGCGTCGTCAATGGCGGAGGCTCCGCTCCCGCCCTCAGCTCGCCTCCCCCCTCAGCTCGCCTCCCGCCCCTCCCCGCTGCCCCCCGCCAGCCCCGGAGAGGACGCTCAGCTCAGGGAATTGCGTTAAATGCGACATTTATTTCAGAACCGAACAAGCCTCACGTGCGCACGGACGGCCAGGACCCGCAGTACTGCCCCCCTAGCACACGGCAGGGAGTGCCGGCGGGAACCGGAGAGCGGGGAGTGCGGCCTCCCTCCTCCCCTGGCCCCAGCTGCCCGCCGGTGCCCGCCTGCCTTCCGTGCCACCCGCTGCCTGTGGAATTTCCCTTCCGGCTGGGCTTAGAGTCATGCTCGAACCTCCGGTTTGCATTTCTTGCCGAGGGGAGGTGCGCCAGGGCCGTGACGAGGAGCGCGGTGCCGGTCAGAGCGCTGCTGGTAAGATAGCAAATGGCCCGTGTGCCGCATCCAGCGGGCAGCTCTGTTTCCCTCGGCTCCGACCTCCAGCCGAGCCGTCTGCTCTGCAGGTTTGCTGGCCTCAGGCACGGTTCGGCTCTGGCTGGAGGACGCCCTTCAGCTGGCTGCGTCTTGTCTGTGGCACAGGCAGCACCACACACAGCCCTGGGCAGCGAACCTGTGTCTGGTCCCTGACAGACACTAGTCCCGTCTCTGCCAGAAGCTGCCTCCCTTCTGGAAGAGCCTTCTCTCAGGTACCCCCTGTTTCTCCACCCTTAGCCCCTTACACTGGAATTTGGGATGGTACCAACTAGTCCTTGCTCAGAGCACGGGAGCCAGGATGTTGCAGCCTGGGCCCCTGCATTGCCCCGGCTCAGCCTCTCTGTGCCTCTAGGCAGGCACATCTTCATACAGAAAGGGCACAAGTCGGCCTCCAGGTCTAAAAAGCATCACAGAGAGGAAAATAGCCCAGTTTGCTGGAGTGCTTCTCCTGGGCAAGGGAGCTGGGCTGAGAGGAGCAGCCCCACTGCAGATTTGGGCTGTAGTAATGGGGTAAGATGTCCAAAGAGCTATGGCAAGGCCAGGCAGAACCAGCATGTGCTCAAGAAGAATCCCCAAACTCTTTTTGTCACCTGAAACCCAAGCTTCAAGGGTGTCTGATACGCAGCAAGGGGGCCAGTGCAAGCCTCTACTCCTCTGCCGTGTCCCTGCCTATCCGTGCCCCCCACAACACAAGTGTAACGAGAAGACAGCACCACATCCCACACACACACACACACACGCACGCACACCCCACAGACAGTGCAGGGAGGTGTGGCAGAGCCAAGGTGCAGCCGTGCTGGACAAGAGACAGCAGAGCTGGGGGAGGGCCTGTGAGATGCACGGAGGAGGAAGATGTTCAGCTTCCAACACGGAGCTGTGCCAGATGCTGCTGGCCACTTAGGAAGCCCTGAACAAAAACATCTAACCACGGGTGAGAGATGGGAGAAAAGAGAGAGCTGCTGCTGGAGGAGGTGGGAAGCAGTGATGGCTGGAGGAGAAGGTCTTTTCAGTGAAAACACCTCCAAGGCGGGAAGCCCCCAGATTAACATGCTGATGGAGGCAGGGTGGAGGGAGGTGGGTGCTTGCTTCTGCAGCAGAGGAAGAGTGAGAAAACACCAGCTAAAACAGAAAAAGGAAGCCCCATCCTCACCTGACACCCTTTGATCTGCTTTGAGTCTGTCATCCTGCAAGGAGAAGAAGGGATGTGCAAGCCCTTTTGAGAAAGGGCAAGAAGGATCCTGTAGGGTGGGACACATTCCTAGTTGTGACTCCTGGGGAATTTTTCCATTCCACCTGAACCTCCACACTCCCTGCAGGGTTGGGATGCTCGGCACCCGCCCTAAGAGCGGGAAATCCCATTGGATGAGATACCTGGGGGTCCCAGGCTGGGATAGTGGAGGTGGCCCAAGTGCTTTTTGGTCGGAAAGTGCCATGAGCCATACTCAGAGCTCTCCATTTCCCTCCAGTAGGACCAAGCTCCAAAGTGCAGTGACCCATCTGCAGGGACATGGGTGCCCTGGCCAGTTGAGACTGTGGGCTCCTCCCTTCCAGAGGTAGATGGGACAGGTAGGAATTGCCTTCTTTGGGAAGACATGGGGGCTGTCTGGCCACTGCTCAGGGAAAAAGTAGTTTAAGCTGTAGGGGAAGGCAAAGCAAATAGTTGGGGAAGGGCATAGAATGAGGGTGAGAGCTGCACTGCTGCCAGGCACAAGGCAGGGATGTCCAGGGAAGGCATCTTGGGAACCCCAGCCTGCCACCAAGGCTCTCCCTTGCCTGGGGGAGGCATTGGCTGGGGGCCAGGACTTAACTTAAGGGATTTTTGTGATGTAAATAGAAATAAATACTTTAAAATATACTCTAAATACGTGCACAGTGACACCTGATCTTACCTCTGTCTCTCTTGCAGAAACACCGGTAAATTAGGGAAACCCCACATCTCAATTACCACTTTCCCTTCGCCTGAGGGCAATTCCTCCTGCTCTCCCAGCTCTGAGCTTGACTGCATTTCCATCTCTCTAGATCAAAGACCAGCTTTTAGCCAAAACCACCCTTCTCACTCCCTCCCCTCTGATAGGGACCTTTTTTTTGAGCATTAGATGGTGTGATATGAAGGTCACCCATGGAGGGACAGGCAGAAGATGGCACGTGCACAAGGAATCCTGCCCAGGCGGGTCCAGGCTTCTGCAGCTACAAACAGAAGTGAGTTTCCCCTGTGAAGCTGTGAATCAAGACAGATCCTTCCATGGAGCAGAGAGCTGGGGCAGCAGATGGTGTGAAAGATCAGATATTAACATGGGGAGTCTTCAGACAGAATCAGCTATCTTGATCCTGTTGGTAGACGGATGAGGTGGAGGGTGTTTTTAAGGTTAGATTCTCATCTGGGCTGTTCTCCTTCTGGACAGCTTGGATCTGATTTGGAAAACAAGGGATAAAAGGTGTTAAGAGATGTGGACAAGGAGAGGTGTGGACTCCTAGGTTCAGTGTCCTACCTCCAGGCTGATACTTGAATCCAGACAGCTGGAGGGACATAGAATTAGTCTCTTTAGCCAGAGCACACAGATTTCTGTGCATTTATTCCTATTCCCCTAGTTTTGCCACTTGAGGTGATCTCAAGAAGTCCATGAGATGGTCTTGGTGAGGAATAAAACATTTAGTGCAGGTAGCTTGGTGTCCACCTGCGATTTGACTGCAGGGGTGGGAGCCTGAGGCAAGTCTGTGAACTGCTGATTGTTTGCATAACAAAAGGCACAGGGACTCGCGGCACAGCCAGATGAAGGAGACTTAGTTCAGGATCCTTTCTCAGAGACACCCAGCTCCAGCTGTTATTTTGTTATTGCACCATGATTATTTTAAGGATAGAGATGTCTGAGACACTGCTATGGGAACCTTGTCTGAGCATGTGTGTGGTGAGTGTAGGAAGTCAAGCAAGGCCCCTGTCGGCTCACTGGAACCACCTGCTATAAAGGGGCCTCACTCCTGAATGGTCAGACAGGAAAATTTCCTTAACAGTCTCAAAAACTCTGTAGGATCATATAAAAAACAGTGACAGGCCAGTGGCCCTGCCATCAGGCATGGATGTTGCTTTGAGCTCAGCACAACTGAGCTCTGTACCTCTGTACCACCTGGAATCTCACCCTAGACTGAAGCATTTAAATGTGGATGAGCTGAATTCAAAATTAATATGGTCCAAATTTTGCCAGCTGAAAGCCTGTCCAGGCACAGCTCTGCACAGGAGAGGCTCCCCACACCTGGCTGGGGGCTGTAGCAGGGAAAGCACTGGGAGCCTGCAGCCACCCCAGCAATGGCTTCTCTGCATCCCCCTTCCCCCAGCTGCCCCTGGTACCTTATGGATCCAGCCAGGAGAGGGTTGAAAGCGTAGAGCCAGTCGTGCATGTCTTTGTCACTGCTCGCCTGCAGCAGGATGCCCCGGTGCTCTGTGCACACCGCAAATGTGTTTGGGGTCTGCGAGGGGAGAGCCAGAGCTTAGTCCTTCACTCAATGGGGTGTGCAGAGTGGGGCTGGCTCCCGCTGCCCTACCTTGAGCATGGCCTGCTGATCCTCACTGTACTCCACCTGGGCCTTGGAGAGGTTGAGTATGGCCCTCTCGACCGCATCCTTGTCCGAGTTGTAGATGTAGACATATGGACGCCGGACCACCACGAAGCGTTTCACCCATCCATTGGTGTGAGGCTCCAGGAAGTGCAGGTAGCCCTTTTTGGAGACGATGGGACTGCAGAAGGGATCAAGGTAAGGGGTGGGATACAGACCGTGAGAAGGTGGCAGTGGTAGGACAAGGACCCCCTACCCATAGGTGCTCCTCTTGCTGGCTGCCCAACATGCCCACATGCCTACCGACTCTCCTGGATGTCAGGCACCAGCAACCGCTGGGGCTCCTTCTCCTCCTCAGGCCGGCGGGCTGGGGACTTCTTCTGCTCTCCTTCTACCACAGTCTCCAGATCAGGACTTTCTGCCCTGGAAGAAACCTGGGGGGGTCTGGGGAAGGAGAAGAGGAAGGCATATAGGAAGAGTGATGGCTAGGGAACATCCATGGACAAGGACTCAAGGACTGTGTCCCAGTGATACAACTGCTCTGTTGGGATATGTCACCAGAACCTTCCCAGCCAGCTGCTTACCTGACCTCCATGGCATTGTAACATCCTTCCACCAGTGATGGGCAGGTTGAGGAGGGGGTGAGAGTGGTGACCCCAAGAGCTGGCATGGAAGGGTCTCTCATCAAGGTCACGGACATTTCAGACAGCTGTGGAGTAATGGAATTGTGAACTAGAGTTTCTGCAGAAAGCCAGGCCCATGCAAAGGAGCAGGCTCCTGCTCAGACAGGGTGAGGGAAGACTCCTGGCTGGCAGGGTCCTCTCCTGGTGTAGTCCTGAGAGCCACCAATTCTGGGAAAAACCAGAGGAAGCACACACCCTAGAGGAGGCATGGCTTGTGCCACAGTGCCCATCTGGCCCCCACCCTGCAATTCCCCTGCCAGCCATACATCCCTCCTTGGCCCCACCAGCCCAGCAGAGCCTGGGTAGCAGCAGTACCTTGCTCTCACTGGCGCTAATGCAGACGTGGCTGTGGCTGTATTCCTGTTGAAGGTGTGCGTGAGCAGGCGCAAGCACTGCAGAGAGAGGAGGACAGTGAGGCATGAGAGACATCCCACCTCCCACTCTTCTTGGGCTTTCTCCTGCCACAGCTCCCCTGTGGAAGCCACTTCCTGGCTTCATTCCCCAAACCAGCTGGGTTTGCTGCAGGATTCTACCTTCACAGCCAGCTCCTTCTGCCTCTCGCTGGGGTCTCAGGGGGAGAGGTGCGGCCTTCAGGTGCCCCATCAGCAGAGAGCGGGGAGGAGATGCAGGAGGTGCTTCGGGACTCAGAATCCTCACTGGAGCAGGGGGACAGGGTCTCCATGCCCAGGCGCTGGGTCGTCTCCAGCTTCTCGCGCAGTAACAGGTAGTGTCTTGTCTTCTCCACCTGGGCATAGGCACCCAGCCTCAGGGTGGCCCTTTCCCCCTAGCCAGACCCCCTTAACCCCATTTACTCATTAGCTTTGGATCTGCTGGGACCTGGCTGGCAGCAATGCACAGCAGTACTGGCAGCACAGCCCCATTCCTGCCTCCTCCCACAGTCAAGATGGCTCTGCCATTCAGGGTGGGCAATACCCCCAGCACCAGTGGAGCTGTGAATGGCACCATTTCCCCATTTCTAGCCCAGACTCTCACTTCTTGCAGAAGGCTGAGTTTCTCCAGCTCCCACTGATGGTCAAGGATGAGGCTGTCACTGCGGGGCCGCCAGCCAGCCAGGTTCTCCTCTCCCCGGACGTAGGCTACAGAGGTGTCCAGCACACGCCGGCGCCTTCTCTGCATGCCTGTGGGCACAGGCACACAGCTGGGGGGACAGCCGCACAGCCCTAACACAAAGGCCTGGCTGTGCCTCCCTGCCCAGCTGAATACCTGGGCAGAGGTGGGCACCCACCTGGGCTGCCAGCATCGGCCACACGGCAGAGGCTGAGCTCATAGACTCCTGTCACACGGTTGCTGTGAGCAAAGAGATGAAGCATTACTGGCTTTGTCCCATCCCCACACCCGATTGTTTTTAGCCAGGCTGCTGAGATGCCTTAGAAAATCTCCAGTCTTTAGGTGATGGCTCTCCCGTCCCCAACAGGAGCATCCTGGTACCTTCTCAGAAGCCCGCAGGCTGCCGATGCCAAAAAAGATTGCGGATGGAGCGGAGGCAGGAAGTTTGCATCCCGGGAGTAGAAAACCATGCAGAAGTCTTTGGTGATGACGGCGGGCTGAGGGCAGTCTCCAATCTGCAGTAGGGCAGAGAGAGGCATCAGGTGTGCTGCAGAGTGGCAGCCTACCAGGTCTCTCCCACCCCTGTGCCCAGCAGGTGCCAGTCCTAGGGTCCCACATGGCCCCAAGGCCCAAGTTGAACCCTGCACCCCATAAGCACTAGCTAAGGAAGGGCTCATGCTGGCTGCACCCCAACTGCAGGGGGAATACCAGACTTGGTTGATGTATAGTGACCCAACCAAGGTCCTTGCCGTCGATGTAAGCTGACAGGGTGATGTAGATTCTTCTCTCCGGTAAGGGGTAACACGGTTGAGCAGCAGCGAGTTGTGCATGGAGCTATCCACACGCCGCCTCAAATTGTAGAAAGTCCTGCCAAAAAAAAAACCAGCAGGGCCAGTAACACAACCTCCCTGGAACCCCTGGCAGGCGAGCAAGGAGATGTCATTGTCCCCCCCCACAGCGCTGCAGCAGGCCTGCAAGGACACACAGACATACATGCGCAGTGGGGACAGATGGGGACAGCCACTCCAGAGGACACAGGCTCAAGGCAAAGGGCACAAGGCATGGTGGGAAGAGGACACGGGCACCCTTGAAATGGCCAATGGACCGGGGTTTTGGGGAGGAGGGACTGCGGGGGGAGGAGGGACTGCGGGGGGGAGTGGGGGTCTCAGATGGGTGGTGCAGGCAAGGCAGAGCAGGCTAGGAAGGCAAAGGAAGGCAAAGGAGGGTTCATGCCCCACCCTGTGTTCAGAGCAGGGGTTGCCACCCCCCAGTGCACCCAGGCCAGTCCCCACCATCCAGCCTGGGGCACAGCACCTCCCAGGAGTGTCTGTGCCATTTGGGTGATGATGGCCAGAAGGGAAGGAGGGAGGATGCTCAGCACTGGGGGTGTGCGGCCAGCCCACCTCTGGGAGCACAGCCCCCCGGCCGCCAGGGTCCCCTTCTCCAGGGCGTGCCCCTGTCCGCCAGCCCTGGGCCCCAGTGAAAGCTGGGGGACCATGGTTTGGTGGCTGGGCCCTGTCAGCTGTCTGCCCTGGCTCTTGCTCTACCCTCATTGCCAGCCCAATTCCCACTCTGCTGCCTCAGGCCCCTTGGCTGTGTTTTCCATGGCTCCCAGGCTGAGAGAAGGAGCAGTGGACACCTGGTCCCACTCACCCATGCCTACAGGACCCCAGAGATGATGGCCACAGCTCACCCAGATCAAGAGTGGCAGCTGCCCTCCTTGGGTTGAGCAACCGAGGGTGAGGAAGCAGGAGGTGGCTCTGGTGAGAGAGCATTGGGGGTCCCCATTTCACCCCTGCACCACTCCTGGGCTCCCTCCCAGGGTCAGCCTGGCTTTATGGTACACTCGCTCCCCACAAACTGCCCAGAGCTGCTGCGGCCCCCCGGCTCCTGCCTGAGCATCCTCAGGAAACTGTGTTTCAGCCATATCTCAATGAGAACACTTCAGCACGTCCCTGAAGCAGCATCCAGGTGGCTAAGGAGCATTTTAACAAGAGCCAGGGCAGCCAACGGGAGTAGGGAGAGGTTCTAGACTGCAACTTCCCCATGGTTGTAAGAAGAGGGAGAGTGACACTTGAAAAGGTGTATAAAATACATAACCCCACCGGCGTGAGACACGGCCAAGGCGAAAGATTGCTTTGCAGACACAGGTTGCTTAAGAAAAGAGCACTCCCCCAAGGAGGAGGAGGAGAAGAGGAGCCTCAGGGAGGAGAGAAAGAGCAAAAAGCAAAGGGAGGAGGCAAAGGGAAAAAAGAGAAAAGCAGGAGGGACCAGACCGAGCAGGTGCGCGTGAAATACCTAGTGTCATTTCCCAGCGAAATGCTATAAGTGGAAGGTGACCCAAGGACAAACACACACATGTACACACACAGAGAAACGACAGGTCAGAAGAGCCCCTCTTGAAGGGACTCGCACATAATAGCACCACTGGCCAAGGGAGCTCCAGCCTGGCTGAACCCAAAATGGGAATCAAAAGGAGCTCAGAGAGGGCAGACAGAGGCTTACCAGCTGGGTGAAACCCTCTGCCTCCCACTTTCCTCACGGTCCAGCAGCTGGGAAGGAGGCACATGTGCTCCCTATGCCCTTAACTGTGCCCTTGTGCCATCCCAGAGCAAGGAGCTCCCACCCAGTGCAGTCCCCTGGGACACTGCCAGCTGGGGGGGGATACGACATCCCATTGCTGTTCACACAGCAGGTGATTTCTTGCCCCATCCCCTGGTCCACGTAGGAAGGAAAGCATCACTGTGCTGAGAGACCATAGGCAGCGCCAGTGTGAACCCACCTCTCTGCAATGGGGGGCAGGATCAATGCTGTATCCACTTTCCTGCACCCTGGGAGGAGACAGAATGCTGCTGCAGGCACAGCTCTGCCCTCCGATATCTCTGAGCATGACCAGCGTTGAGTTGTGGGTGAGGGTGGATAATCTTCAGGCACAAAGTTATGTGGCCAGGACTCGGGACAGTCCCATCCTTGTCTCTCAAGCACATGCCTCTTCTTCGGCCATGGGCCACCATGGTGGGCCCCTTCCCTGAGGCCTCAACAATGCTCCCATCCAAGGCTGGTGGCACATCCACAAATCTGGCACTTCTCACGCATATGCCAGGCACACCAGTGGTCCCACCTGGAGCTTGCCATTCCCCAAACAGTCCTTACACATGGGTACAACAGTCTGTGCCACACGTGCACTCACGGTCACACCTGCATACAGACATATGCTGCCCGTATGCCGCACCTACACACACAGGACAACCGTGCACAGGGTGGCAGCTGCTGCCACACCAGCTGCAGTGCTGCCATCGTTACCAGATGCCCAGGAAAGGCCAGGACAAGCCCCAAAACTTCCCTGTCCTCACCAGCCCTGCAGCTACTCCAAGCAGCACTAGGGGCTGAGCTGGGGCTGGGGCAGAAGACAATGGAGGGGTCTGGCACACTCATGCCAGATACCAGAAAAGATGTGAGAGTAGCAAAGTCGAAAAGCAAGAATAAAACCCAAATCAGGCAATGGAGACGCAGGCGTGCGAGGGGGAGCGGCAGCCCAGCAGAGCATGGCCCAAACGAATAGCAAAAGGGGTCGAAGTGAGCAAGAGGTGCCAGCGCAGGAGGGAGGAGGGATGGGGCATGTGAAGGGATAGGGGCTGGATGTCCAAGTGCTGCCTCTGGCGGGAGTGAGCGTGCCGAGGCAGAGTGGGTAAGAAAGAAAGAAAGGAGAGAAGAAGGAGGGGTGTAAAAAAAAACCAATGGAAACAAATAATACCTAGGCATATCCGAATCAAGAAACTGCCTGCGAAAACACAAAACAATCACAGGTTAGTGTGGGCTTAGATGGGGCGGTAGCAGCTGAGGGAAAGCGAGGGGGACACCAGGCACTGCCCCCCGCGCCTCCGCCCTGGCGCTGATGCAGGGATGGATGCGTGCTGAGGAGAGAGCTGAACCACTCTCCCAGCCTCTTCCTGAGTGGCTCCGGGGCACTGGGGAGGCTTGCAGAGGGGAAGCCAAGGCTGCTCCAGGCAATGGAGGCTGCGTGGCACAAGGCAGCAAAGCGTGGAGCGCAAGCGGCTGGGAGGAGGGTTGAAGTGGGCACTGGCTCTGCTCTCTGCCTTCCTTCTTGCCTGTCCTCACAGCTGCAGGGTGCAGCATGCAGTCTGCACGTGGAGTGGAAGTGGGGGGCACTGCAGCTAGCGCCCTACAGGCAGCTGGCCACCCCCTCCTCCCCCTGCTTACTGTGGGCAGGCTCCATGGAATCAGATATGGGACAGATAGGATATTGCGCTCTGCTCCGTGCCCCCAAATGGGCCCTCAGTCTCCATGTTGCGTCACACCCCAAGTATCTCCTGAGCCCAAGCCGTGTCCCCTCGTCTGCAGGACTCATGGGATGGAAGGCAGAGCAGGAGCACATCCCTCCTTCCAGGCCTACCTTAGGCATGCTGAAGATCCCATATGGCTGCATCTGGGACCAATCAAATCAGTCAGGAGCTGGCAAAAAACTGCCCGCCCCAAGAGCCTTGGGTGCACAGCCACACAGCTCCCAGCAAAAAAACCACCACTGATCCACTGGCTGGGCCCTCTCGTCTGACCCTCCTCCAATCTGGCCAGATGTATCCTCCTTCTGCATCCCCAAGACTGTGACAAAAATCTCCTGGTCCGACACTTGCACCTGTGCTGACCCCAGGACTCGTCTCTGCTGCCCAGACACTCGTGTGTGGTTGCTCTGCCATGTCCAGGAGGCTTGCCCTGAGAGTAGTCCGGGTACCAAATCCTATCCAGACCCCCATCATTTCCTCAAAAACACCCTTGCTTTGGGACAGGCTCCTTGGGACCAGTGGTGATCCACAAAGCAGATGAAGGGAAGAGTGGTCTCCATTCCTTGCCAGATGTTCCTACACCATGACCACAACGAACACAGCCAAGACCAGTCCTGCTGCTCCCAGTGTGGCCATGACCCATCCCGTCTTGTTGCAGCTGCCTGCATGCACATATTCTGGCCAGAGGACCCCACCAGTCCCCCGAGTTCCGACAGTAGCCCTGATGCAGAGGAGAACTCTGCTTATGACTCACCCCTGCCACAGCAGGACTCACACAGGGAGATCTTGGTGATAAAAATCCTCTGGTCCCACTTCTTTCACACCCTGCCAAACCTACAGTAGGGACACCTTAAGCAACCTGGTCTAGTGGAAGGTTTTCCCTGCCTTTAGCAGGGGGTTTGGAATGTGATTATCTTTAAAGTCCCTTTCAGCCCAAAACACTTTGTGGTTCTGTGACGATCCCCTGGGATAGGGAGGAAGGGATGGACATCCCTGAAGTCACCCAAAGTGGGTGGGAATTGCTTTCCTGCATTACTTACACACCGATAGAGGTCTCCCATGGGTGCCAAGTGGCCTTTCCAGCAATTTGCTGGGACACAGAACAAATAGCCCTCCCCTCTAGCCATGGAGTTGGGGCATTCTCCTGGCATCAGCACCAACCTCCCTGTGCCAGCCCGTCACAGCCAGCACAGAAGCAGGACTCAGACATAAATTCCCTTTAGTACCCTCCCCAGCACAGCAAGGCCTTGGGGAGGAGGAGGAGAAGGGGGTTGGCAGCCATGTACCCCAAGATCCTGTGCAGCTTCAGAAAATCCCGCCTCAAGGCAGCAGTGGGTCAGCAGAAGGGCCAAGAGCCTTCCAGGGGAGAGAGGGGCTGCAATTCAACCCCTCCATCCCTCACTACAGCAGGGGAGGAGCAAGAAAAAAAGCACCACGCACCGGTCATCCTGGGAGGGGTGGATGTACCCAGAGGAGAGGATGTTCAGGGGACAGAATGTTGGGGTCAATGAGTGACTCATCTGCTTCTGGGGTGGTTCCGGATTCGACCTGCCAAACGCAGCCACAGAGTTGTCTCTGAGGTGACAGGCGGTGGCCCTGTGAGGGTCCTGTGAAGGCAGGGGTAGACTGCCTGCCTGCAGCCCCCCAGGCCATTCAGCCCACTGCTGGCCATTCAGCACCAGAGATCCTGGTCCAGGTCCTGGACACGGTGGCAGGGCTGAGGTGTCCTGCCCAGACAGTGTCCAGTGTCACCTGCCAGGCAGCCACTGCTTTACTATTGCAGGGCAGGAGGGGGAGACAGGTCATAAAGCTCCATGTGGGAACGTGGGAGTGTGGGCAGGAAACAGTCTGAGGATGCCTGGGAGCTCAGTGGGCTGGGGGCTGGCTTGGCTTACCCACAACCAGCTCCCGTACTTCCTTCCAGTGGATGAGGCTGCCTGTTTCATGCACCAAGGTGACACTGATTCTCCTCTGGATGCCCTGAGACCCACGAGGCCAGAGAGAAGGGACAATAGTTAACACAGGTCCCAGCAGGAGTCAGCTAGGACAGCATCTTGGGCAGAGAGTACCTGATGAAGGAGGAAGGTCCCATGGCATGGCATGCCTCCACGGTGGTCCACAACAGCAGGGATGTAGCTGGAAGAGAGGATTGCAGCATGACACAGAATCCTGCCAGCCTGCCCAGAGGTGCTGAGCTTTGGGCAAATCCCTCCCCTTTGCTCCCTCTCCCTCCCCTGCAGGACTTACTCTCCATTGGCCTCCAGCTCACAGATCTCAAAGAAGACCATCAGGTCGTACTTGCACTGGCAGGGGCCAGCACTAGGCCGAGTCATGGTGCTCAGCTTTGTCGCAGGCACTGCAGTGGGTCAGAAAAGACAGGTAAGAGGTTGAGCCTGCTGCTGGCACTTGGAATGAGGCATATTATGGCAGGGAAAAGGCAGGGCAGGCAAGGACCTCAGGGCATGCACAGAGGCAGCAACGAGAGCTTCATCCCAGAGACCTTGCTGATCACTGGTATGCTTTCTCCCTTGCCCAGCACAGAGTGTCAGCAAGAGACTGGCCTCACCCATCCCCAGGATGCACACAATGTGCCTGCAGCCCTGGCATGGACACATCCCAAAACACACAGTGCTGCTCCAGGCACTGCTCAGGAACAACTAGAGGGAGGTTCCCCCTGTGCTGGTGTTTTGACTGTGCAGCCAAACTCCCACAGCTAGGGTCTCAGCAGCCATGCACAGAGGGGATCCTGCCACCCCTGTGGGACATTGGGGCTGGGTGGCCACCCGAGCCACCCAGGCAAGGAACCTCCTCCCTGCTGCTCTGCAGGAGGTGAGATGGGGGCTTCCCATCTGTTGAGTACTGAGGAAATGGGTTGTCTAGGGCTTTTCAGCACTGTGGCCCATAGTACATTTTGTGGTGCCTCTGGGGAAGGGAACACCTCCCCAACATGGGAACCATGGGCACAGGAGTAGGAGGCCAGGTTCCCTACCTGGTTTGGAGAGTGGCATCACACGGGGGAAGTGGCGTCGGGATGGCCTCAGTGGGCTGCAGACAGAACCAGCTTGGTTATAGGGACCCCCAGGGAGCCCCAAACCCAGCCAGCCCCACCTATGCCTTGGGGCCACCCTGGGTCCCCAGGCAGCCCACAGCCAGGGGCTGAGGGTGGCCCAGATTGCCTACCTCAGGACATCCTTGCAGAGAGGTGGGAAGGGGTGCTGCTGGTAATGGCCAAACACCTCAAACACAATTGGCTGGCTCTTGATGTATTCGATGAAAGATTTTGTGACCTCCACAGCGATCTAGAAGAGAAAGAGCTGCTGAGCCACTGACAGTGCAGTTTAGCTGGGAAAGGGGATGGAGCCATCAACAGCACGTGGGATGTGGAAGGGTGTAAGACTGTCAGTCCCCTGCATCCCTCACCCACTCCTCCCCCCATTCAGGGATGCTCTCCCCACCATGACCACTGCAGTGAAATCCCAGCCTTTCAGGGGATGACAGTGGGCTTTTGGTGTTTTTTCCTGCATGTCCACTACATCTAGCCTGGCTTAGCTGGGTGTCTGTGAGGGGCTGGGAAAGCCAGGAGGAAGCTGCTTCCCTGGGAGAGATCCAGCCAATGGCCCTGCAGAGACGCCAGCAGCTACAGGAGCAAAGGGGTGGTGGGAGAGGGGTACACACATTTTGGACATGATAGAAGCCCAGGGGTGGCCCTCGTCCTGTGTTCTTCAAGGGTTCTGTTGAAAAGGCCTCATCATGGCGATGGATGAAGCTGTGGAGGGAAGGAAGGTTGCTCAGAGACTGTGGGATGGGGACATGCTGGAGCAGGGAGGGGAGTGAAGGCAAGGGGCCACAACAAGACCCTATCCCCCCTAGGGCTGCTGCCTGCACTCTTGGCTGGCACAGGACTCCCTGGAGCTGATGGGAGTCTCTCCTTGCCTTTTGCCAGTGATTAAACAAGTGCTTGAGCAGATTTCACAGCCCTTGGTTTTGCCTCCCCAACCAGACGGCTCAGAGGTGGAGGAAACTTCCCAAATTCACCAGAAGCCCCCAGGTGATGGCTGGAGCTTGGTGGGAGAAGCAGGGCTGGGGGGCTCTAGGGGCTCACTTGAATTGGCAGAAGATGTCAGCATATTCTGCGGAGATGCTGGAGGCCTGCAGGACCGTCACACGGAAAGTGAAGATGCTGCCCAGCTTCAGGTGGTCCAAGGCCACCTCCAGCGGCCCGTCTGGAGCAGGCTTCTCCGGGCTGTCCAGAAGAAGATCCTCTGGGGTCACTGCAGGGAGGGGGAGGAAAACCTTAGCAAGGCGGGGTGTCTTCCTCTCCTTGTTAGGAACATTTAGGAACAATGTTGAGATGCTCAGACATGTCCAGAGAAGGGCAACAAGGCTGGTGAAGGGTCTGGAACACAACTCCTGTGAGGAGTAGTTGAGGGAGCTGGGGGTGTTTAGCTTGGAGAAAAGGAGGTTGAGGGGAGACCTCATCATTCCCTGCAACTACCTGAAAGGAGAGTGTAGTCAGGTGGGGGTTGATCTCTTCTCCCAGGCAGCCAGTGACAGGACAAGACACAGTCTTAAGCTGCACTGGGGGAGGCTTAGGTTGAATGTTAGGAATAAGTTCTTCACAGAAAGGGTGATTGAGCATTGGAAGGGGCTGCCCAGGAAAGTGGTGGAGTCACCGTCCCTGGAGGTGTTTAAGAAAAGCCTGGATGTGACACTCAGTGCCATGGTGGTTGACAAGGTGGTGTCAGGTCATAGGTTGAATGATCTCAAAGGCTTTTCCCACCCAACCTAGCTGACTCTGTGATCCCGTGATTCTGTCTGCCAGCAGCCCCTCACTGGAGCAGTGGGCTGTCAATGCTGGGGAGGGTGCAAGAGGCTGGGTGGGTGCAGGAAGCCACTCCCAAACTCCCTGTCACACCTCCTCACCTGCACAGGTGTTGTTGTTGACTTCATCGGCGGACGGCCCCACATCGCTGACCTGCCCCTGACCTTCCACGATGCGCAGCTCCTCCTGAGAGGTCCCTGAGCGGGACATCCCCACAGCTGGGCACGACTCTGACTGGAACTGTGCCAGGAGAGGAGGAGCTCAGGGATGCTGGTGGTCCCCAGGCTGGTCCTGCTTGTACCACCACCAGCATCCCAAGCACCCAGGCACCTCCAGCTCTCCTCTTCCACCCCTGGCAGCCCCCCTGGGACATGGGCAAGAGCAGGATGCCCAGATGGGTGCCTGAGGCCTTGGTCTGCCTGGTGGACCTAGAACACATTCCTTTCCCTCCACCTCTAGGAGGGTCCCCATGGGAAGCATTGAGGTGGCAGGCAGGATCTGGGCTCCATGGGCATCCCCAAGAGCCAGCCTCTCCTTACCTTCTCAAAGTGCTGGTCGTCAAAGGAGATCTTGGCTGTCCCCGATTGCCGCACACCAGAGCCATAGTCAGGGGCTTCTTCATCCGCTGGAGGAGGGATGGGGGTGAGCCAGCACAGAGGGTACAGGGGATGAAAGGGGCACGTTTTGTGGAGAGGGAGGTTTCCTCCTACCCGAGATGGCCTGGACAGCCACACGCAGGAAGCCCTTCACCTCGCCCTTCTCGCTGACCGATGGCCACGCGGTGCACCAGGGGCACAGGGTAGAGGAGGTTGCTCAGGTAGACAAAGGCCCTGCCAGAGAAGGGGGGGACACACAACAAGGGGGAGAGCGGTCACTGCTCCCACCCGTGAGTCCCCAGGCACGGCTGGCGTGGCCGGCAGCGGCCGGGATCCCAGGTCACTGCTCAGGGCGCGACCGCAGCGCTGCAAAGCAAAACTAAAGAGAAGGCAGCCAGGGCCAGGCGAGGGGGCTGGGGCAGCGGGCAGGCAGCGTGCCGCGGGCAGGAGGGTGGGCAGGAGAGAGTGGCACACGCCATGGCAACACCACAGAACACACCAGACCTGCAGACCTCTCCGACTGTCACCTCCATGGCAGGCATGAGGGGGAGAGGGCTGCGCTGGTGCCACCGTGAAGCCGTAGGGCGAGAGAACCTTCTGTGTGGTAGAGAGCTGGAGAACTTGGCAGGACGTGCTGCAAACACAACTGGGGGCACAGCTGCAGAGTCACCACGGGGAGGACAGGGGCAAGACAGGGGGAAGGAAAGGTGACAGGGAGATGGAGGCTGACTGGAGTGATGGAGATCAGAGGACAAGGTCCTGGACCTCCAGAGGTGAACCTGCTGGGGGTTCATGGCCTGGCTCTGCCCGCAGTGTTGGAGACCACTAGGAGGGAGGCTGCATGGTGTGGCTGGTGCCATCAGGTTGTGTGTCCCCCCCTCCCCACCCCTTCCACACATACAGCTTTGGGGTCACGGGCCACCTGCCAGCACGTCACAGGGATGGACTTGCCTGGCAAGTCTGAGCCTCCCTGCTCTCCTCTGCAGCATCCAGGTTACCAGTGCTACCACAGCAAGGTGCCACACCGGAGTCCAACACGATGGCTGCACCATGTCTCTGTCAGCACCTCCTGTCAGGCCACTGCTCTCTGCTTCTCAAGTGTTTTGGGTCCTCTTGCTGCCTCCCTCCACCTCCCCGCCAGCTTCCAATGGTCATCCAGCTCTGGCCATGGTGGCATGCTGTACCCTCTGCAGTGACAAGTCACCTTTGGCACTGAGCTCCCTGCCAAAAGGTGTGAGCTACCAGCACCACTTCCAGCAAGATGGGGTGAGGGGTGCCTGGCACCTCTCCCTGTGACGCCCACCAGCATCTTGACGTGCAGTGGGGTGGGATGGTGCTGGGGGCTGGCCAGGACATCTCTGCTTTCAGGAGGCTCCCATGAGGGTTGCATCTCCAGGTGGCTGCTGTGCTGCTCAGGACATCCTAGCCTCACAGGAATCTTCATATTCAATGGCACTCCAAAGTGCCCAGGGGGCTCTCGCACCCTGACTCCCAAGTCTGGAGATTCTCCCTGCTCTGGTGACTCCCATTGACCTTCAACTGCTCCTCTAGGCTTTTTCCACCCAAAGCATCTCAAAGGACTCAAGTTGTGGAAGCAGGTGATGTCAAATCATTATCTGCTGATGGGCCTGTCTCAACCCACCTCTTCTCAGGTGTCACTGGGAACAAGTGGTCGGACCATGCCAGGGCTTCCCAGCAGGACCTCATGCCTGGGGCAGAGCCCTGTGACCACAGGGATCTGTGTGCACCCAGCCCAAATCACGGGGCAGCTGGAGTGGAAGCAGAGGATTGGAGAGGGCAGGGAGGAATGGGAAGGAGATGGGGCAGGCAGGGAGGAGGGGGACAAGTGTGTCACTAGAGGAAGGAGGGCAGGGACACTAACCACAAGATTGGTGAGGTGCAAAGATGGCATGCTCAGATCAAAGAAAAGCCTTTCCAAAGGAAGACAAAAGTGAAATAACCCCAATTTTTGCTAAAGCTTTGAAGAGATAGAGCCAGCAGCTAAAAAAGAATAAAAAACCCTTAAAATAACCAAAATTAAAAAAAATTGAAGAGAGAAGGAGAAGGAGAAAGAGAAAGAGAAAGAGAGAGAGACAGAGACAGAGACAAAGAAAGAGAAAAAGAGAGATAAAAGAGAGAGAAAAAGAGAGAGACAAAGAAAGTGACAGAGAGAGAGAAAGAAAGACAGAGAGAAAGAGAGACACAAAGAAAGAGAAAGAGAAAGAGAAAGAGAAAGAGAAAGAGAAAGAGAAAGAGAAAGAGAAAGAGAAAGAGAAAGAGAAAGAGAAAGAGAAAGACAAAGACAAAGACAAAGAGAAAGACAAAGAGAAAGACAAAGAGAGAAAGAGACAAAAGAGAAGACAGAAGAAGAAAGACAGAAAGAGAAAGAAAGAAAGAAAAAGAAAGAAGAAACAAAGAAAGAAAGAGAAAGAAAGAAAGAAAGAAAGAGAAAGAAAAAGAAAGAAAGAAAGAAACAAAGAAAGAAAGAAAGAAAGAAAAGAAAGAAAGAAAGAAAGAAAGAAAGAAAAGAAGAAAAGAAGAAAGAAGAAAGAAAGAAAGAAAGAAAGAAAATGAAAGACAAGGATCCAATCATAAACCAATCCAAGCACACTTCACAAGAAATGTGGCCGGCGGAGCTGCTGCGCGGGGAGCCAAACCCAGGGCAGACTCAAAAGAAGTCAGGAGGCACCAAGCTCTGGGGAACATGCCCCCGGCATGGAGTGGGGCTGCTGCCACAGGGCCTTGTTTTGTTTTTTGAGGTGCCCTTGAGAGTTTTGGGGTTGTTTTGATATTTTTTTTCTTTTAAATAAGGAAAAAGGAAAAAAGAAAATAAAAGGGGAAGAACCCAGCTCTTTCGGTCTGAGGCTGCAGGACTCTTACCCCACCTCCACCCTCTCTGCCTGCTCTGGTCCCTCCTTCCCACCACGCTGCCTGGCTCTGGCACACCAAGGAAGAGGAGCGCCAGCTCACCCCAGTCAGGGAGCCCCTGACTTTGCCTGAGGCAAAGGCTCTCAGAACAGCTCCTGGTGCACATGTCCTTGGGAAAGCCCCAGAGAAAGCTGGCAGCAACTCATAGCATTCTAGGGATGGGCAGATGGCTCCAAGTTTGGTGGCACAGCCAGGTTTGGGGCAGCTGGTGGGCTTCTCCAGGCCAAGACTGATGGAGCCCAAGGGGGTCTCCAGCCAACAGGTATGGGAAATCAAAGTTTCTTGTCCTTGGCTCCAGCTAAAGTGGGCCTGGAGCCTACACCCAAGGTCCCCACAACCTCCCTAGACATCTCCTATGCCAAGTTTGCAGGTATGGCCTCAAGCCAAGCTGGGAAGAGCAAACACTGCTTTTGGCATCCTGTTCTGCACCCAGCTCTCCACTCACTCCCCTCAGCGTCATCCCCTACTACCACCTGGGGACATTCAAACCTCCAAATTCAGGGGGGCTCACACTGACCAACACAGCTGGGATAGCCAAGCCAGTTCTAGAGGCACACAGAGTTTTTAAGTGCCTGCATGTCCCCAGTCAGCGGCACCACAGGGTCATGCCAAGCCAGGTGGGAGGTGATCCTTCCTGGGACAGAAATGCCCAGGACCAAGACCCCCCCTCAGGTGGCTCCTTTGGTGTTGGAGACACAGCAGAGCTCCCTTTCTCAGGGGCTCTCCCAAAATGGTACCCACATAAAGGAAGGCACCCTGCACCTCCCCCTGGCATCCCTCATCACCACTATGCTTCTCACAGCCCTACCTCAGCGGGAACCTCACCACCCTGCCAGGCGCCTGGGCTGGGCGGCAATCCCAGCCGGCCGCCCCCTGCACCTCCGGGATGCCCCGGAGGTGGGAGTCGTGTCCAAAAGCAGTTCCCTCATGCGAAAGAGCTAGGTCCTTCCCGGCATGCTCTCCTAAAACCTCACCAACCTTCCTACTAAACTGAACAGGGGGAAGCGGTCGTAAAATGGATCCCGGCCATCACACAGCGGGCACTCCGGAAAGATGTCTTCCTCCAGGTCCTCCTCCTCCTCCTCCTCCTCCTCCTGCCCCTGGTGCTGCTCGTCAGCAGGCTCGGTGATGTCGGAGTCGGGGTTCGAGAAGGTAGGGGAGGGGGTGAGATCAGCCATGCGCTCGCTCATGCATGTGTTGAAAAGAGGAGAGCTGTTGCAGCCAGAGATATCTGAACTAAGGTTAGTACAACAAGATAGAAGACATGTTAACACCAGCTGTTCCAAACAGAAAGAACAGGAATTTTGCTTTTTTGGGTTTTTTTTTTTTCTTGGTTAGATTTTGGGGTGGGTTATTTTGTCTGCTTAAATCAAGGGACATTGGGAACAAAGACCTGCCCATCTGGTGCATCTCTAAAGCCACCAACAGCCAGACAAAAGAGCAACCCGTGGAACCAGTGTGAACGTTGGGGACCCCCTTTGCTGGCTTTGCAAGGAACGCAGGGACAGAGCAGGTGGCACAAAGGCTTGCTACTACCCCTGCTGCTGGAGAGAATCCCTCCTTGTGCTATAGCACGGGGGAATGCCTCCAGGCCACGCAGCTCAGCCCCCTGCTCGGCGCCCCTGCCCCTGCCCCAGCCTTCTCCAGGGCGGCCCATCTTAATTGCTGGCACTGCAGCCGTCCATCCGGCGTGCAGGAAGCGCACAGAGACACGCGGCACACACCGTACAGACAGATGCTCAGACACCAGCCGTGCACAGGGACACATGCCCGCCGCGGTGGAGGTGACAAGGGCACACGTGTCCTGCCTGCTGCACAGCCACAGCCCACACACCCCTCAAGCCTGGAGCCCGTGGCTCTCAGCACTGGGTTTTGGCAGGCAGCAGGAGCATTGCCAGCAGCTCGTGGGTCCCTGGGGGTGCTGGCAGCCAACACGGAGGAGAACCACCACACCGGAGTCCCACAGGGGGATGAATGCCCCGCACGTGGTGGGCAGCGCTGGCAGCATTTCCTCCTGCAGGACCATCCATGGGTCTCAGCCACGCTTCCAAGGAGCCAAAGCGCTCACCTGCCGACCAGCCTGAACCAGGGAAAGCGGTCGTAGAAAGGGTCTCCTCCAGTCACCACATTGTCACAGTCCTCAATGACACTGGAAGGCACTTCTGCTGCTCGGTCGTACATCTCGCGCATCAGGTCCAGGCGCTGCCTGCAGGGAGAGGGGATACCCATGGTGGCAGTGAGACTCAGGGCTGTGGGCACCCCAAACCCTCCCAGCACAGCCATCTCTCACTCACCTCAGCTTCTCCAGGGTCCAGTAATGCGTTGCCCCGTTCTTCTGGTCCTGCACCTCTACAGCCACAATGGTCCGGGGGAACGGCCGCTTCTCCCGGTCCTTGGCAGCATCGGGGGGCAGCAGGTCGGGAGGGAGAGGCGAGTACAGCGTGTCCGTGAGTAGCACAAACTGGAACTGCACCTGAAGAGGGGCAGAGGGGCTGGTGAGACACCTGGGAGGGCAGAAAGCTTTATGTGCTGCCTCTGGCGACCTCTCCTCAGCACTTCCTGGCTGCCTGTTCTCATGGCCTCTGCTGTGGGTGCCGCAGCAAGGCAGAAATGCGCCCAGCCACCCACCTTCTTTTTCAGCTCCACGCTGATGGCATTGGCCTCCTTGAGGAAGATGGCGTTGCCCCAGAGCAGGTCACGGAGGGAGGTGAACTGGTACCACTTCCACTTCCTAAAGGCCCAGAGGGCAAGCTCGAATTCCCGCTCTGTCCACTGCACTGTGGGGACATGGAGGGACAGTCACCCCACAACCAGGACAACGACCCACAGCTCACTCTTGGCGCTCTCACAGAGAGCATCAAAAGCTCTCTGAGGGTGGTGTCTCCCAGCTCTCACCTTCATCCTCAGGTTCTTCCTCCTCCTCATTTGCCTCAGGGTAATACCTAGAATCCATCTGCTTCTGCAAAGCCTCCAGTTTGCTCTCATAGTCCTTGGGGAAACAGGAAGAGAGGTGATGCAACCCACTGGTGTGGCCTTCCTCCATGCTACCACATCACACTCCTCTTCCCTGCAGGAACACAGCCTCCTCCCTCCTCTGGATCAGCGCTTGTGATGACAACTCCAGGAACAAGAGATTTGCCCTTGTTTTTAAACCAAAGATCCACCCCACACAAACATCTGCCAGGATTTCAGTCATGCCTGGGCAGCCTGAGAAGAAGCCACCTACCAGTCTCTGCTGCTCCAGAAGGTAATTTGCCTCTTCCCGCTCCCTTCGGTACTGGTCCTCCAGTTCCTGGAGCCTAGGTGAAAATGGGGAAGGAGAGGATGACCAAGCTGGAAGTGGACACCCAATTCCCAGGCATCCCAGCCCACACTCTCACCGCTGCTCCATCTCCTGTTTCATGTCAATGCCTTGCTTCTCCAGCAGCTCTCTCTGGGCAAAGGCCCAGTCCACAGGCTCTGCAGGGGTCTCGGCGCACGGGGTCCGCTCCCGCTCCTGCCGAGCCTGCTCGGGGTGGTTGAAGCGGAAGACGTGGCTCTTCCCCATGATGATGCGGTTTCCTGCAGTGCACGGGGTGGGGGAAAGGTGTGAGTTTAACGTGGGACAAGTGCAGGGCCCCCATGGGAGGGAGGAGCTCAGCCCCAGGGACCCACCTGAGCGCAGGATGCTGGGCTCTGTCACCTTCTTGCCATTCACATAGGTGTCAGCACCTTCACAGGGCTCCAGGGTCACTATCACTGTGGAGATGGAGGGAAGGGGAGAGGGAGGGAAGGTAAGGTAAGGTAAGGTGGAAGCAGAAGCATAAATCCTGCATGTCCTGCTGTGCTGCTCCAGCAGCCTCAGGAGGGGAGAGCCACCCCAGCTGGCACCCCAGGTGTGAGTGGTACCCACCAGCAGCACCCACACCGTGAGCAGCTAACAGGACTCAGCCAACCTGATGTTACTCAGAGCAGTCCCAAGCTGGAGACAGCAGGTGAGAGGAGACCAGAGCCTCCAGAAGGCAAATCCATCCTCCCCAGTCTCATCTCCCACAGCCCCTTCACACCCAGGTTCCTGACCTTTTGGGGGTGGATTGTGCTCCACATCCTGAGTGGGGAAATCATCTACAGTCTGCTCAGCCACCCTGCCCTCATCTCCTCACCTTACTTTCTTCCCACATGCCTTGTGTGAGCTCCCAGCCATGAGGAATGTAGCTTGTCTGGAAGCATGGGGAGGCCATAGCCATGCAGTAAAGCCCAACAGGTTTGAGGAGAGCAGGACATTCAGCTGGGGGCAGGGGCTGAGGACATGCAGAAGGATGGGTCCCCAGGGCAGTGAAGCCCCTCCACACAAGCAATACCTTCTCCACCAGTTTTGGTGTCACTGCGGAACAGGCAGTGCTCTTCTTTAATGAAGTGCCCGCTGAGAACGATGTCCTGCCTCTTCTCAGCATCTTCCCGGCCAACCCTGCAGGGGGAATCTAGCTCAATCCTTCCTCAAAGCAGGCCCTCCTGAGTCTCCCCGCCAGCCCCATCACTGGAGCTGACAGGAGCAACCCCTGGTGCACTGCAAGACCAAAATCTTGGGGATTTGCCCTTTGGGGATGCACTTTGGGGATGCCCTGGGGACAGTGCCTAGCCTGGGGACAGCTGTCACCCCTCTCCCACCCGAGGAAGTCAGGCACTGAGATATGGACAATGCTCCCACAGCTGCATGGGACCTGGCCCTCACCTTGTTATCCCATCCTTGATGTAGTAGAGGAGACACTCGGACATGAGCGGATCCTCGTTCAGGTTGACCAAGTGCGGTGTCTGGGAGAGACAAACAAGGAGTCATCCCTGTGTGCCCATCCCTGTGAGCACCTGAGGGGTGCTCTGGGGGAAGGTGGGAGCTCAGCAGCACTGCAGGCTGCCTCTGCACAGGCTCTCCTGCCCTCTGTATCTTCAGGGACACATGTCCAGACGGGTGCTTTTCCAGAGGACTGCAGATAACTGAGGCTGGCATGAAGGTGCTCTGCTTCCACAAGCTTCCTTGCTTTCCTCCTCACAGGTCTGAGGCCTAGTAACCCTTCCTCTGGCCACTTTTGAAAATTCATGTTCCAACAAAAAGCCAAAACTTTCCCATGGGGAGTCCCTGATATGGCTCAGAGTCTCCTGGGGCAGGACCCTTTTTCACCTGTGCTGTGTATTATAGAATCATGGAATGGTTTGGGTTGAGAGGGACATAAAACCACATCTTGTTTCACCCCCTGACATGGGGACATCTTCCATTAGACCAGGTTGCTCTAAACCCTGTCTAACCTGGCCTTGAACAATTCCAGGAATGAGGCAGCCACAGCTTCTCCAAGCAACCTGTGCCAGGGCCTCATCACCATCACAGGGAAGAGTTTCTTCCCAATACCTAATCTAACTCTGCTCTCTGCCAGGTCAAAAAGGAAGTAGAAGTGCCTGTTTTCCTCCATTGATTGTACACCAGATGATGCATCAAAAAAGAGCAAGTTCTGGAGTTTCATCCAAAAGCAGTGCAGACCTGAAGCCTTATCTGCAGGCTGAACTTCACTTTCTAGTCTTCTTCCTAACAGGTCCCTCACAGCCCTTTCTTCCCGCGGGTCACAAACAACTTTGTTCTTGAGAAGAGGAAAATTTCTCCCCCAGCCCTCTTTGGCCACAGCCAGCTTAGCTGCTGGGATTACACCTTCAGGGAACAGAGGCAGTCCCAGGAGTATTAGTGGGAGAAGTTCTGAGCTTACCAGACAGAACAGTGGCTGTAAGGAACCCTGCAGAGACCCAGCATGCAGAGGGGGCCCCTCAGCATGGTGCCACAAGCCTTGGCTGACAGCAGAGACTCACTGCAAACAGGGCAGCAGAGCTGGAGGTCAAGGGAAAGGTGGGCTCTTCTCCATGGTGGCTGGCAGAAGCTGGCTGTAAAATTTAACCTCTGGCCCCACTTGGGCCCTGGGGGCTGAGACCTCCTTCACTTGCAGTTTTTGTCCAGATTTGTAAGGCTGATGGTGACCTTCCACTGAGCTCCTGGAGCCGTAAGCACCCCAGCCATGGCACACAGGACAGCAAAGTGCAATGCCCATAACACAGTGGAGTTTGAACATTATCAACACTAGCTTTCCTCACCAGCTACTGGAGAAGTCAGAAGAGTTTCCACCTGCCAGACAGCTGAAGAGCAAGGAGGCACCAAGACCACCACAGCAATGCCCCACCTCCAAGACCAACCTGCTTTGGGGAATAAACCCCCACGCTTCCTACCCAAAGGTCTGGAGTCCTAACAGGCAGCAGCTGGGACAAGAAACAAAGACAACAGTGTACAAGTTTATCCTAAAAGTCAACTGGCCACATAAGGGGAAGGCTGCAAAGTCTTTATCACCACCTGAGCTGGGGACGCACACACTTAAGAGGTTTGGCCAAGCCAAATGCTACAAGCAATAAAGAGATGGAATATTTGCCCACCCACATTTCTTAGCAAGGACTTGCTGGTTTCAGGGGCAGTAATTTCAAGTTACTGAAAGTATGAATTTTTATAAGTTAATACTGAAGTCCAAGAGAGTGATCATCAGCAAATACCCTCATGAAGGGGGACAGCATGCCAGCAGTGTGGGGTAGACATTTACCCAAGTATTTCTACCCATGTTTGTACCCAGCAGGCTCAATGTTGGGATTTCCCCCATAGGTCTCAGAGCCAAGAAAAGGCTAGTGAAGTACACAGGACTGGCCAGCTGTGACAGAGCAGATCAGAAGGGTGCTGCAGGAGTACAAACCAGTCCCCTGAAGAAGAGAATAGGATGATCCTACCTTTTTAGGAGAGAAAACACCCAAGGTGCCTCCATCCTCCCTCATGGCCACCCCCATTTCGGCCAGCAACGCTTCCCTGAAGGAGCAAGGAAAGAAGAGCCTGTCAAAAACTCCGTGCACCCTTTGGGGCCAGCACTAGGATGAAAACCCGTGGTTTGTCCCATGTATTGCAATGCAGGACTTGCTAGAGCTCTCATCACCATTCAGGTGAGTTTTTCAGAGCAGCCACCTCTGTGCAGGCTGGCATGGGGGGTACTGGGGTCCCCAGGGGGCAACCCAGGGTCTGACTGGATATTTGAACTGTTTAGCTGCCCCAGGAAACTCAACTGCTCTAACAAAGTGCAGAGGATGGGAAATGCCCAAGGAACACCACTTGTCCCATCCCATCCTGTCCCAGCCCACCCACCTCTCCATCCGTATCGCTTCTGTCCTGCGCAGCTTCTCCTCCCATGTCTCATTCAGCTCTGCAATGATCTTCTCTGTTTCCTGCCAAGGGAGGGTTACACAGGGGGTGAGTGCATCGTGTGGGCAGCACACCTGCCCAGTTCTGCCCAGCATGCTTCAGGGGCACACTGGGCCCAGCTTCAGGCTTGTTTACCCAAGCTGCAGCAGCATTCCACCCACATCTTTCCATCAGTCCCATCTTCAAAGAGTGAGGCACAAAGACCAGCCTCTCCATTCCCTCGCTGCCAGCTCACTCCTGCACCATGCTGGACCAGGAGCACTCCTCCCATGGCAGGAGTGCCTATCCCAAGCCCTAAGCACCTGTTCCCAAAGGTCAAAGGCAGCTACCCCCCAACAAGGCAGCACCAGGAAGACCCTACAACACCCAAACCCTAAGTCTGGGCAGGCTCCAAGTCTGTCCACTCTGCAAGAGCACATCCAAGTGTTGCTTCCCATGAGGATCATCCTTCATGGGTTTCCAGAAAACACCAAGCCCCCTCTGCAAGCCACAATGCATTGAGGGGAAAGGGAAAGGGGAAAGGGGAAAGAGGGGAGGGAGAAGGGGGAAGGGGAAAGGGGAAAGGAGAAAGGAGAAAAGGAAAGGGAAGGGGGAAAGGAAAGGGGAAAGGGGAAGGGAACCAGGGCACCAGCCTCTTACCTTGAGTCTTTCAATTGCCTCTTCACTGCCCGGAGCAAACATGATGCGCTCATGGAGGCTGGCGACGGAGGCAGCGCGGCTGGACAAGGCAGAGAGGGAGGAAGAGGGGCTGATGCCAGCAATGGCGTTGGTCACTGTGGAGAGATTGTCATGGCGGTGACTCAGCTCTGCCCCTCTAGCATCATTATTGTTCTCAAAGTCGGACACATCTATGGGTGTGGAAGGAGGGATGGGCCGGGGAAGGACACACAGACAGGATGACAGAGAAAGACAGAGACAAGAAAAGCTGTTGGGAAAAAAAAGAGTGGCCGGTGCGTCGAGAAAAAAAAAAAAGCCAGGAATTACAGGAAAAGGCACAGGCAACAGCACAGCAGCACAGACAGCAATAGGGCAAGGGCAGGCACTCCCTTCCCCAGCCAGGGCAGCCCCTCAGGGACACAGGGCTGTTTGGTGAAGCAGATGCTGGAAGCAGCCATCCTGGGCTCCCAGGGACACTTTTTTGCAACCTCAGGCCCTGCATCCATCGGACGTGGGATCAAATGTCCTCCCCAAGTATATGCCACTGCCTCTGTCATCCTCTCCATCTTATACAGCCTTGGTGGTTTTCCCTGCCCAGATGTGCCAGATTAGCCAGATCTGGGAGCAGAGAATGAGAAGGGAAGGAGACGAGAGAGGGATGGCCCTCTGCCCTACAAAGGGGTCAGGCAGCCAGGGCAGGAGAAGCAGGATTCTCACAGACAGCCCTCACAGGCTCTGCTCAAAGGAAGCCCATGGCCTGCTGGAGCAGCACCTTGGCCAGGCAGCCAGAGAATGAAGCCAGACTACAGGCTGTGGTGCTTGCCAGCTGGCACCCCAAGAGTCAGCTGTGGTGGGACCCGGGTATGGGAGATGCTCCTCCAGCCCTGAGGAATTACTGGTTCTCAGAGCAGTGCACCAGAAGCAGGCAGGGCACAGGTCAGCAGGTGCAGGATTAGTCACCCATTAGCCCACATCCAGGGAAGCTGAGCCAGGAGAGGACAACCAGGCCCCAATCTCCTCAGCAGGCTCACCGTAGCCTGGCTGCACTGCCTGACCCAGGGTGGGATGGGGCCATAGTGCTCATCCATGGGGCAAAGCCTTCTGGCCACCACCACCCACCAGTGCACCAGTAGAGCACCATTCCATCCCACCCGAGGGCCGTGCCAGGCTCCAGTCCCAGTGAGACACAGCACCAGCAGAAGCAGCAGCAGCAGCAGCGACAGGAAACATCACAACAGCATGAAGGAGGAGATCCCCGTGCTGACTGGGCCCTTGGCCAAGTGGGAGGACACTGGTCCCTTCAGCACCAACCCAAGCCCAGGTGCTAACCACAGCTCTGGCACCATCCCGTGTGCCAGCTCCCTGAGGATGGGCAGCCTGCAGGCACACGTGGCTCCATCAGCAGGGGCTGGCTGCAGGAGCCCTCCCCATGCTGCACAGGTGCCCCTGGGCACAGCCTAGATCTCCAAAAAGCCGTGAAGCAACAGAGAGTACCAGTGATGGGGAATACACACATTTGGATCCTCCCGCAGCAGGATGGGCTAAGAGAGAAAGAGAGGGCAGGGAGCGGGGTAAGACAGAGAGAACAGAACAAGAAGGGGTTCATCTCAGTAGGATATCAGACAGCACAGGGAGGGGAGCCCATGGGCATGTGCAGCCCCGGTAACACCTTCCTGGCACCTCTGCTGGGTGCTGGATGCTGAAGATGGTGGGTGGAAGGGAAGAAGGGAAGGTTTGCTGGGTGGAAAGCAGCTCCCCCTGCGACAGGAAGGGATTGGGGGCTGTGAACATGCGTGCAGGGGCTCACCAGAGGCAGCACGGGGCTGCTGTGGGGCCAGTGCAGCAGGATGCGGGGAGGCTGTGGGGACATCAGCCCTGCAGGCTGGTGGGACCTCAGCCCTGGAGGGGCTCCTGCCTGGAGCCACTGGCAGGGAGCAGCCATGGTACCTACTGTCAATGATGTCCCCAAGGCCCTGGGCATAGAGGAGGTCCCGCAGACGTGCCACCTCGTCTTTCAGCTCACGGATCAGTTTGTTGTTGGGGTCCTCATTGATGACAGCATTGCAGCGGATCTGCTTGGCACGGTCAGCGTACCTGGTGAAGTGCAGGGTCTTGAACAACAGCGAGAACAGGGGCAAAACCCCAGATGCTGGGCAAAACCTGAGCTGCTGGGCAAGGCGTCAGCTGCTGGGCAGTCAGGAATGTTGCAGATCCCCTCCAGCAAGTGATCCTTTGGAGGATCCCAGTGCCAGGACAATCCTTTGGCCTTTTGTCTGGGCTTGCAGGTTCCCTCCACAGTACACCCCCAATCATGGACACCACAAAGGTGAGGAGAGCGTGTGGCAGTGTCTGGGCCTCAGAGAGCCTCCCCTGTTCCTGCCCACTGCAGGGAGAACAAGGCCACTTCTTCCTACCTGAGGGTGCTGAGAGTCTCATCATAGTTGATGTCAGCAGGACTGAGAGCAGCGACCATGGCAGTTCTGGAGTTGCCTCCTGCCCAGGAAGACACATTGATGAGGGAGATGCTGGTCCTGGTGCCCCCTGTCACACCCTGCTTGGCAGCCACACCCATCCCCACCCCACACCCCCCACCTGTCCTCACCCAGGTTCTCCCGCAGCAGCCAGGTCAGCACCGAGTCTCGGTAGGGGATGAAATCTGTCTTTTTCTTCTTCTTATTCTGAGGAATGAAGAGCAAAGCGAAGGGCTATTAAGCTGCCTGCTCTCCTCAAAGGGAAAATGATAGCTGGTCCCCAGCCACGGGGACTTGGAGCAGGATGGCTCTTCCTGGCCACTGCCCCCAGGAGAAGAATGGCTCGAGTCCAGGCACAGTCTCACTCCCAAACCACCCTGCAACCCATTCCCACCCACTCACACTGTGCTCAAACTCAATGTGCCCTTCCCCATCCAGCCTGAGCACTTACCTTGTTCGGCCCTGAATCCTGCAAAGGAAATGGAGAGACTGTTTAAGAGAGCTGCTTTTTTTCTTGGCACCCACCACAGATCCCTGGCCCTCAAGTAGAAAGTGGCACTGGTCCCCATGCAGATGGCATCTTCATCAGCCCAGTTTGTCCCAGCCTCAGAGACAGCTTGGGATGTGTCTGCCCAGCCCTCAGAGCTGGGATGCTCCATCCCTCAGAGCTGGGATGCTCCATCCCTCAGAGCTGAGCCCACCCCTGCTGGCTTCAGCCCATTGCCCGCTGGTGCCATTGTTTGTCTGTTCTCCAGCTACTTACCATTTCAGCCAGGGCAGAGATGACTTTTCCCAGAGTGGTCAAGGACTTGTTGATGTTTGCTCCTTCCTGGTTAGAAGAGGAAAAGCCCAGATGCTCAGGCCCCATTTCAGAGCCACATTAAAGCCCAGGAGAAAACGAGAAATATCCAGTATTCCAGGCATGGGCAAATAGCAGCTGGTTTTACTGGGTAACCAGCAGCCCCCAGCTGGGACTCACGGTGAAACTGGCACTAGGCAGCTTTCAAACACCATCATATCAAGGATTTTGGCGGTGCAGTGGGCAAGGAAGCAGGCAAGGAAAGGAGATGTTTTGGCTGGGGATGAGGGAGGAGGACATGGTGTCCCCACCAGCTGAAGGGGCCCTCAGGTTGGCTCTCACCTTTAGCCTTGTGCCCTTGGCACCCGTGGAATCGGCTCGCTCACTCCCGGCCAGGTCCACCAAGCTGATTTTGCTGACCTGCAGGCAGAGGGGAGGCTCAGCCCTGTGGGCACAGCAAACTTTGCCCAAACCAAAAAGCCAAAACCTCTTGCAGGATGACACTGCTCTGGGGGCAGCAGTGGGCTCTGCAGGGTCACCCTTGCAGGAGCTGCTCAGGGGCAGGGCTAATATCCTTGCAGGCAGGGCTGAAGGGCACCAGCTGCCAAATATCCTGTCCAGGGGCTGGTCCCTCAAGGGATCATGAACTTAGAATGTGCCTGGGACTTATCTCCCTCCTGCTCCAACCCTCCACCAGGCTGCACCACCTTGTCCCAGGTGCTGATGAAAGAACAAAGTCCTTTCTGGATCCATGTGGGTTCCCCTGAGCCATTCAGGCCCTGCTCTTACCTTCTCAGTGGTGATGTCTGTCTCGGCGTCGTGCCGCTTCTGCGTGAAGATGATGTTGAACACAGCATGAGAGCGGCTGCTGGTCTCATTCATGTTGGTGGCAGCCACTGTGCTGCAGGGAGAGTAGGACAAGGAGGTGTGACACTCTGTGAGGGACACTGGAATGGCTGGTGATGAGGCCAGGGCTCATTCCAGGACAGGGTACATGGTGGGAAGGCAAGTGTGGAGGACAAAAGAGGACTCTGGGAGAAGATGTGCACAAGTTCAGGCTGTTTCCTGCTGTCTCCAGTGCACTTGGAAAGCAGAAGGAAGGGAAGGTGAAAGCAAGTGGGGGTACCCAACACTCAGTGAGGAGGAGACTGCCCTTGCAGAGCAGCTGGACTGGCAAAGTAAGGAAGTGAAGCAGGACCTTCTGGAAGCAACTGGAAGCTTCCCAAACCCCACCCATCTCCTCCTTCTCCAACTCACCGAGCTTTGTTTCCAGAGTCCATAAGGTCCTGGATGTCATTGTAGGAGGTCACAGCCAGCTTGGAAAGGTCCTCAACATATGGACCCATAAGGGGATGCTCCCTCACCCGCAGGTTCCCCTTGTTCTTGGGGTTCAGCAGGTCCCTCACGCGTTCACAGTAGATCTCCATATAGCTCACCTAGAGCAGAGGGCACAGGCAGAGCTAGCAGGATGAGCCACCCAGGCATCCCCCAGAGAGGGCTCTGCACACTGACACAACCCCTGGAGCCAGGTGTGAGGCTGGGAATGGGCTGGGCAGGCAGTGGGGTGCTTACCTCCACAGAATAGGACATGTTGTCATTCGTCGTGTCGTTGATGCGGGAGAAGAGGTCCTCGCACAGCTGCAGACAGAAGAGCCAGGCTCAGCCCCTGCCAGCAGGATGCTCCTGCCTGGAGTGTCCAGGATACAGGGATTTCTACTTTTTCACCCACAAAACCAGCCCATGAGTGCTGGAATGGCTCCTTGGCAGAGCCCCCCTTGCTGATACGGAGAATCATCATCTCCAGAGCTGCGCCACGTCCTGCTGGGCCAGCATGCGGCAGCTCTTGGTGAGCAGCCCAGCAACTGGACCACTGTTGCTCACTGGCCTTGTGTGGCCAGACCATAGTCCACCCAGTCTTGCAGAGCCTGGATGACCCTCCCTGAGCCCCTCCTGGCAGAGCCATGCCAGCTCACTGTCACTGTAGTGCTTTATCAGACCTTGGCAAAACCTGGCCTCACTCCCATCCTGCTGCCCTCTTTCCTGCCAGCTCTTCTTTTCCTTTGGGCATCCCTTTGGGACAAGGGGGACAGGCGGTTTTCCCCAGGCATACCTGTGGGATGATGCCTTGCTGGTCCTTCTCCTGCTTGCCCATCATGGTGTAGGATTTCCCAGCTCCTGTCTGCCCGTAGGCGAAGATGCACACATTGTAGCCTTCGAAGGCGTGCTGCAGCATCTCCTCACCAATGTCCCGGTACACTTGCTTCTGGGATGCATAGTTGATGTCTGCAGGCTGCAGAGAGGAGGGGGACATGGAGAAATTTCGCAAGGAGGACCCCCTGCCTCTCCCCAGCCCAGCCTTGGAGGTGAGCTCAGGCCTCCCAGTGCTTACCGTAGTGTGGGACCAGTAGGAATAGTCAAAGCTGAAGCTTTTTGGCGTCTCTTTGGGCTGTTTTGGGTTCAGGATAGCTGGGGACAAACAGATGGGAACATGAGGTACACCAGCCTCACCCCCCTCCTTCCCTCCATATGGGAGGGATGAAGGGTGATGGCAATCAGTCCAAAACAGTCCTGGGAGGTGGACTGGAACCCTTCCAGCTCTGCAGATAGGTCCAGGACCCCCAGACCCCAACTCTGAAAGCAGAGGAGGTGGGTGCCATGGCCAGCAGAGGCCACGGAAATGGGCAGAGCCTTGCCCAAACATCCTGCAGGACACAGTGAGGGGGACACGACTCCTTCCCTCAGGTTCCTTCCTGCTGTGCCACCTGCCCATGGGAGCCCAGCACTGGCACAGCAGGGTCACAGCCTTCCTCTCCCCACAGCTGGGGCAGCGTGGCCAAAGCTCCCATTCTGGCACCTGTGGGGTGGGAGCAGCTGCAGCCCTGTCAGGGCTCCCCCAGAGCCCCTGTGGCTGCAGCCTCTGCAGGCCCCCAGCCCCAGCAGGGTGATTAATGCCTCGTGTCACACCACCAGCGGAAACAAGAGTCTGCTTTTGTCATCCCCTGATGAAAAGGACGTTGCTATGGAAATTGGAGACTGCATCACTGCTCTTCCTCATGCGATGTTTTTTTCCTCCTGTAGAGCATTTATGATGTGGGTTTTTTTCTGAAACAACAGATGCATCAGAAGAAGCCCAAACCAGTGGGTAATCACGAGATTCAGCCACCAGCCATGTTAGGTGACAATGAAGTGACATTGAGGCCTGCACCGCACAGTTCCTGTGCCTCAGCTGCTCCCTGCCACCACCAAGGATGAAGAAGCCATGAGCCCTGAGCTTTCTCCACTCCAGCCTGCTCTGCCCTTCAGTCAGCCAGGGCTGGAACCCACTCCCAATTCCAGCTGGGACCTTCCTGAGCAGCCCCAGGCGTGGTGCAGCTCACTACCGTGGTGTCTGATGCCCAGATGTATAGTGTTACACATATGGATGTTTTCTGCTCTGAATCCCTCCTCCATTTTCACAGCAGATGCACCTTCTACTCCCCTGGAAAGAGCCCACCACTTTTCTCACCTGGGAGCAATCCAGCCCTGCCTGCAACAGCAGAGAGACAGACTGGGGAAGGGTGAGGGTGGGAGGTGGGGTCAGGATCCAGCCCATAAAACCACACCATGGTGCTCCTGAGATGCTCCTTAGCGTGGACAGATACCCCGCTCTGGCACCAACGAGGGGCTGGCACGGGCTCCCTGCCTGCCTACCTGCTGCAGGCAGCCTGACTCCGATGCTCTGGATGCCTCCTGCATTCCAGGCAGACTAATTACCAGGAGAAAGGACTGGGAAGTAACAACTGGTAATCCTGACGCAGCAAACAGAGATGTGGAGGCTCCTGGTAGGGCAGGTCTTTGTGGGCAGCATGGGCAGCCACAGTGGCCGCCTGTTCCTGATCCCTGCCAATGCCTGGCCGTGGTGCTGAGGGCAGGGAAGAGAAGCAGGAGCAGAGGTCATGCAAGGAGTGGGATGGAGCATCTCTGATGGCTCCTGGTGTACGAACCCTCATCATTAAATTCTTCTATTGTCTTGCTTAACATATTTTTCCACCTATTTTCAAATAGATTATTTGCAAAACAAATGCATTTGAATCACTAAACAGCTCCACTGTGCCATCTGGTCACCAGGTCTGTCTCTGCAGAGGTGACACTGACCACAGCGAGCAGGAGTAAAGATGAGAGGTGGAGCAAGCAGGATGGAGCTGCACAAGGCTCCTGTTCTGCATCCCAGTGCCAGCCCATGCTGGGCACAGGGCAGAGAAGCAGCTGGGGCTGGCACCAAGTGGCTCCAGGCATCTCAGCTGCAGCTGCCTAGCTGGCATGGGGAACCAGGGACTGGGACAGGGCAGAAGGGAGCATCCCAAGAGCAGGCATCTCCTGTCCTGAGCTGAAACACTCTTCCCACGCCCCTCTCATTCCCGTTTATTTGCCTGCAGGCAGATGGGTGCTGCTGCTGGAATTTTTCTTTTTCTGTGACCAGGCATTTAGGACTTCTGCAAAGCTGCTGCAAAAGATTAATGCTCTGAGCCACTGGAATTCAAAAGGCAAGGAAGGGTGTGGAGGTGAAGACAAACATAGAGACAAGGGGGCAGGAAGGAGGAAAGCTTCTGGAGATGTCCCTTGTCTTGCCCTGAAGAGCCAGCAGCATGGCAGAGCCCAGTGAGTGGGCAGGCATGAAGCAGAACCCACATTAGAGAAAATAATAACCAGATTTTAAAGGCAGCAGAGGCATGGCTTCAGACAGAGAACATGAAAATGGCCTTGTGGGATCAAATCCAGGGGTCTCCTCCACACAATCCTGGTGGGAGCCATCAGGAGAGGAGCTGGGAGTGTTGGTGCCCGGGATGGTGCCCACAGAGTGCAGGGCACCACAGGAACAAAGCAGCAGTGTTGGTGAGCAGGTGGGTAGCTGTGGCAGCTGGAAGTTTGCAGGCAAAAGGACAGCAGAGAAAGGCTGATCCCACCCCGGGCCCCACTGCCTCCCATGGGGCTCAATGCATCAGGCAGGAGAAGAACCTGCCTCCCTGCCCCAGCACATGCAAAGGTCTCTAAATAATCCTGGGAGGAGGAAAGCTTTCATTCCCCTCAAACGTGTTTATCTTTGGCTTCTCTGCAAGGAGCTGAGGGGATTGAGACAGTCCTGCTCTGCTGGCACTACTGGCATCCTCCTGCCCCCACCAGCCACAGCAGCAGCAGGCTTCTGAGCCCCCCACACTTGCTCCCCAGCCCCCTGGCCAAGAGGATTAGCCAGAGGTTTGTCCATTCATGGAGAAAATCCTCCCTGTCAGCAAAGGGCTCCTGCCTGCAGCCCTGCTGCCCTCCCTGGTGTAGGCAGAGGCATGGGCTGGAGGGGTGGGGGCACAGCCAGGGTGTGCAGCATGAGCAGGGGCAGACACTCTGAACAAACACAGCCACAGTGGAAGTGGGGGCTGCCTGAGGCTCTTGACTGGGACTGAGGCATGCCAGGTCTCCACCCCACCCACCAGAACCAGAATGGGGAACATCTACCCTACCTATTCCCTGGCCCTGGGCAGGTGGGAAGCTGAGGGCAGAAGCTCTGCACCCCAGGCAGATGGAAAATCCTGTCCAACCATGAAGGATGCTGAGACCAGCAGATGCTGCCCCACAGACCTCCCATTCCTGCTCCCTAGGCCTGGGGTGGCCAGGGGGGTCCCAGAGTCACCCTGCACCCTTGGGTGCCCTCCTCTCCCCACCAGCAGGGTTGTCATGGCAGCCAGCACGGCGGGGGTGGCTGCACCGGTGTCTCACCCACCACTGGTGACGCAGGCAGCCCCAGGCAGGCAGGCAGGGAGCTATTTTAGACACTGCCCCATCTGGAGGCTTCCAGAGCCAAACAGGAGGGATTTGACTGCCATTCCCACACCGTTCTGCCAGCAGCTGTTATTTAAAGCGGGGCAAAGACCACACAGGCTCCTGATGGGACATACAGCCCCAAGCCTCCATGCTGCACCCCACACCCTGAGCACACCATTCCCTGGACAAATCCTCCTCCCACCCCTCCATCCTGCTGCTGTTGCATCTCCAAGAGTGCCAGAGAAGCAGGGATGGGTCTTGGCACGCTACAGTGAGTGGTACCTGGCCAGGCAGGTCAAAAACCACTTGCTGGCCCATGCACATCTTCAAGGCCAGGTTGGATGTGGAACAGCCTGATCTACTGTGGAAGGTTGGAACGAGATCATCTTTAACATCCTTTCCAAACAAAACCATCCTGTGATTCTGTGATCCCTCCCTCATTGCCTACTGCGGAATACTGCTCCTTTTACTGTCACCAAAGTCCAAGGGCTCAGTGCCATGTAGATCCCATTACTGCCATTTCAACAGCAAGACTGCACTTCTCCATGGAACGCCGACATCCTCCCCACATTTCCTCGAGATGCTCCAGGCATCCTCACCAAGGATCCCCACAGGCCAGTGCTTGCTGCTGTGGCCACACCACACGTGCTCCTTCCTACGCAGCACCCAAAGCCCCCCTGCCCCTGAGGCACTCACTAGTGGTGCTTCCCGACATCTGGATGATGCATTTCGATTCCCGGCTCATCTCCCGGGAGTTGAAGGGCCGGACGCGCACCGCCACCTTCACCGACGCTCCCGCCATGGCGCCGGCCGCACCTGGGGACCGCAGGAGGGAGGAGCAGCGACTGTCCTGCAAAAGAGAGGAAAAGGGGGTCAGGAAAACTCGCATTCCAATGCACACCTTGCAGCTGCGCAGGATGAGTGGAAAGCCTGTGCAAGGAATCCTCCTGGGAATGCTGTTTTGCCCCTGCCCGAGGGATGACATTTTGTTTCATACCTCGATCTGCCCTGCTTTTACCTCTTCCTTCTCGCCGTCATACCTCAGGTCAGGGCCCCCAGCTCAGTCCCAGGGGCCATCCCTGCCCTTACCCCGGGGCAGCACTGGAGCCTCCATCACCCCTGGGCACCCCCAGCAGCAGACACAGCCTTTGCAGGTGCTGTCAGCATCAGCATAACCCCCAAGGAGCAGCCTCTAGATCCCAGGGTGCAAGTGGCAATGAGCAGGTACCCCCTAATTTGCAAGCAAGTCCATAGCCCCTGCCTGTTCCCCAAGCCTCCTGCCTCCACTCCAAGCCCAGCAAAGCAGGGACTGGGCAGCAGGACAGAGTGGGGCGGGGAGGAAAGTGCTGACATTCCATTGAGAAAGGAGGCGGTTGCTGAACACAGTCACTGGCATGTGCCTCCCATTCAGCTCCCACAAAGAAGACGTGCAGTATCAGCACCAGCAGCCCTTCTGGGAAGCCAGTGGCCATTGCACTCAGCTGAAGCTCCCGGTTTACCATCAAATTTCCTGTCCTTTCGCTAAAAAAATATGAATCGCAAATCTCACAGGACAAAACAAACCCCTCGCATCACCAACACCTCCCAGAGCAGCTGTCCATCCCAGCACTGATGCCCAGGTGCTCTGCAGGCCATTCCCAGTTAAGCCTCACGAGCAATGGCCACAAAATTATCCTGGGTTCCTTCCTCTGATTGCTGGATCCTTCAGGATTCTTTTGGACCTGACAAAATCCCTTCCTGCCTTCTAACCCCTTTTCCTGTCTTTCCCTGCTCCCTGGCTCCCCATGCCAAGCCTGGTGGTGAAAATGGAGCACAAGACCCCTCAGAAAATGGGCAGGAGCTGCTCCTCTGGCATCCCACCTGCAAGGGTGTGTGTGAATTCCCTAATGCTTTCCAAGCCTGGGTTTTGCCAGCAGGATATTTGCTCTGGGAGGGAGGAGATCAGGGAGAAATGAGATCGTGGGTGAGCACCGACACAGCTCTGGTTACATGGGCCATGACCAGAAGGAAGTGGAGCAGTAAGGAGGGATCTTGAACATGAGATGTGTTTTCCCATAGTGGAAATGAAAAATTCAGCAGAATTTGTGGAAAAGAGGGGGAGGGGAAAGGGAAGAGAAAACCAAATCCACAGGTTTGAAAGTATCCCAAGAGAAGGGGATGGCTTTAGAACTACCTGAGGTTTGACAGCTCTGGTTTGATTTCCAAGGGGTGAGAGGAAACCGTAGACATAGTGGAAAAATTTGCATCGAGAAAGTGTTATAAGCTTGGCACTGCCTTTCAGAAACCCTTTGCCTATTTTATAAGTGAGCTGGCATGTCCAACAGCGTGCAGAGACAAAGCTTCTTCTGTTGGAGTTCCCAAGCCCTCCTCTTATCTTCCCGCTGGGATGGCTCCGGAGCTCCCACTGTGCTCAGCCAGTGATCACACCCATAAATTCCAGAGTTCAAGCATTTGGTCTCAAGCTTTCCTGAGCTTGGATTATTTTAAGCAGGTGTTTAACACCACCCTTGAGTCCCTAAGGCAGCAAGTGGCCTCTGCCTCCCTACTCATATGGGGAAAAGAAAAATAAAACAGAAATGCTTGCCAAAGGGGAAATGAAGAAGTTGTTTTTCCCATGAAATTATTGGATATATTCCCAGGTGGAAGGGCTGCATCTTCACGAGGCCATCAGCTCGAGCTGCTCCACCCTGTGGCACCACTCAAGAACAATGGATTAATCCCCGAGACAACTGCCCGTGTTAAACATCTCCCTCTCCTCCCCAGTCAAGACAGCTCCCTTTCCCCGGCTCTGCAGCCTCTCTAGCCACCAGGGCTCTGAAGAGGTGGGGCGGGTTCCTGGACTCCTGCCTCCTGCACTGCCCCAGAACAGCAACCCCCATCACTGAGCCGACCAGCCCCAGGACTGCCTGCTGCTTGCCACGGGCCACCTCAGCCCCTGTTCTTATCCCCTCCCAGCCCTGTGCCACTCCCAGCCACTCCAGCCCCATCACTTCCTATGAAGAAACTCAGGTTTTTCCTTTGAGCTGCTTTTCCAAGTGCCTCATGCTGCTGTGTACTTTCCATTGGTGCTGCTTTCCTTTCTTTGCCTTCTGCCTGGTCAGCCCCATACCCGGTACCCCCACTGTTGCTGGCCATGAGAAACCCCCTCCTCACCAGCAGGACCTTTTCTCCCTCCCTGCCATCCACAGGCCACCTCCCAGTGTATTCCCATCTGGCTCTCCTTGCCCAGTGATGTGAGCTCCTCTCCTGGCCAGTATTCCCTGCTGCAGAGCCCCAGTTCCATTTTCTGCCGCATCCATTTCCCTCGGCTTCCTTGGTGGGCAATGCTCTGCTTCCCTCTGCTCCTCTGCAGCTCTCCAGCTCCGTCCCTGCCACGGCAGCACAAGGACCCCAGGTGACATCGTGTGTGCCCTTGGGGACCACCAGCACACACTGACCCAGCTGCTTCTCACCCTCCTTTCCTTCCCCTGACTCACTTCACCAGAGCTCAGCTGCAGGCGGGAATTCAGCCTGCTCCCACGGGCATCATTGTCGTGGGCACTCAGCATCCTGTGCAGAAAGGGGCCAGGCTGCAGGGAGCAGGGCCAGGGGCAGGGCCAGCAGCCGGCCCTAGCCTGTGGGCAGCTCGAGCCTGGCCAGCTCGCCCTGCCTGGGGACAGCCAGAGCAGCCACCGCCTACTTAATCTGCTGCCATCGAGAGAAATTCGATAAGCCCTGACCGGCCTTTCTCTGGGAGCGTGCCAGCACCAAAGCCCCGCTCCCTGTTCCCTCCCTGCCGCCTCCAGGCTCCCCGACACACAAGGGAGGCTGCAGACAGGAACGGCCAAGGGGCAAAGGGGAACATCTTGATTTGATCCCAAATTCTGCAGGGCATCTCTTCCCCCACTTCCCGTGCAGCCTTGCTGGCTCTGCCCATCCCTATGACACACCAGTCACCCCTAGTGAGGAGCAAAAGGCCTGGAGAGCCATGATTAACTGGATCAGCTAAGATTAATTGGGCAGAGATTAGCTAACGAAACCACTCTTAAGTCCAAGGGCTACCAACTGGCAGCCTCTCCTGCTGAGAGGTGATCAATAGGACAGGGAGCATTGTCCCCAGGTACCACCAACCAGCAAGCTCTTCCCTAAAGGATGCTAAGGAACGTGCTCTGCTGCTGGTCCTCCAGCAGATGATGAGCTGCCTGCATCCAGGGAAATCCAAGGTGAGTTTCCCTTTGTCTACACGCATCCATGTCACCTCAGTGGCGAGGGTGGACACCCCGTTTGGCTGCACCAGTGTATTTTCAGCAGCTGCCAGGCTTTGTTGTGGTGAGCCCTTCCCCTGCACCCTTTGTTGGGGTCCCCCAGCTCTGACTGGGAGCACGGGGCTCTGTCCTGCCTCTAGGGCAGCAGGGAACACGTTGTTGGATGACATGGCACCATCAGTGCCTGCCAGCCAAGCTCCTCACCCACCTCCTACCCCACACAGGGCAAGGGGCCATGACAGTGCAGTTTTCTCCAGAGCAACACCTGCAGGCAGGGAAGCAGCTCAGAGGACAGCCCAGGACAAGGGCAAATGTCCCCCATGCTCAGATGAAATTCAGCCCCATTACAGGCACCCTGTCGGGTGCCTCCTCACCTCCTGCCCACTCCAATGGGGGCATGGCTTCAGGGCAGAGTTTGCAGCTCCCTGAGAATTTCCATGCAGATTCAGCTTACAGGGAGCAAATGTAAGGATGTGGATGAGGGGTTCTGCTCCCCATCTCTGCTGCAAAATAACCCCACCCCCATCCCTGCTCCCTCTATCCTCTCTTCCAGACCCTCAAACCCCAAGCAGGGGAAAGCTGCCCAGAAAAGGCAGTGAGCTCTGGGGGGTGCCCAGCATTGCTGGGCACGGAGAAGGGCAACCGGGCAGGGGGTGGACAACAGATTCCCCCACGACCCAGGCCTTGAGGGGATGCAGCTCTTGCCACATGCAGGGAGGTGGAGAGTGGTGGCAGCATCTTTGCCAGCGCCAGCTGCCACCTCCCAGACAAAATGGAGGTCAGCAGCAGCATGTCGAGATGGCAGAGCCACCACACCCCTGTCCATACCCAGGGGAGGGGGTGGGTCTGCTGCCTCCCTGCCCCCGGTGCCACACGAGCCACCCGCATGGGGCTGCTCTGGGTGCTGGGATGGGAGGGGGCCTGGCTGTGGGGTGGCACGGGAGATGCTCGGCTGATTCCTTGTCCTCCCTGAGCCCTGGTGCTGTTGCATGGGACCTGAGCAGGCAGGAGACCGGCTCACACGGGGTCTGCAGGATCTAGGGGAGGGGTCACTGCCCCGCGAGGGGGAGGAGGAGGAGGAAGAGGAGGAGAAGGAAGCGGAGGAATAAGACAATAGGGCAGGTGCAGGGCTGCTCCCTGCGAACCTGGATGACCAAGCGTGGAGCTCCGCACTCGCCGTGTACCCCAGGACCTGCCCCTTGACTGCCAGCAGCCACCGCACTGGCCCGCAGTGACATGGCGGCCTTTGTCCAGCCACTCCACAGCACAAGGTCACCGGCAGCTGCTCGTCCTTGGGGGCCAAGGAGAGTCTGAGCATCGCAGTATCTTTGCCTGCCACCCGCGGCGAAAGCCCCAGGTGGGGCATCCACCACTCCCTCCAGTGCTGCTGCTTAACTCTGAAGCATTATGATGATGACGCAAGATGGCTCAGCTGCATCACCACAGCCATCTGCCCCGGAGGGAAGAGCAGGGGTGCCTCTGGGGTGATAAGGGGTTCCTGTGCCCCCCGCCATGGGCTGCGGGGATGGCATCCTCCCTCCTCGCGCCCTGCCTGGGATGCGAGGCGTCTCCTCGTCCGCGGGCAGCGCCCCACCCCCCCCGGCTGGATCCTTCTGGAAGATGGGGCGGCACCCGGCGGTCACCGCGCTGAGGACCCGAGGGCAATGTCCCCACACGCACAGCTTCGAGCACTGGGGGGCTCTGCAAAATGACCACCGGCCGCAGCCCCCCCGCCCCGCCGGACCCTCGGGGATGCGCATCCCGCTCCCACCCGCCACGCCTCGCCCCGGCCGGGGCCACGAGGGGCGGCACCGCCACCCCGGAGCAGCCCCGGTCCCCCCTCGGCCAGCGCCCCGGGGGACGCGGCGGGGCTGCCCCGTCCTGCGCCCTTCCACCCGCCCCTACCTGAGATGCCCGCGGCCGTGCCCGTGGCCGGTTCGGAGGGGCGCAGCGCTCAGCCGTGGGCGGGGAGTGCCGGCATGAGGCCGAGCCGCGCGGTGCGATGCGGTGCCGGTGCCGGTGTCGGTGCCGGTGCGGGAGGCAGCGGCCCCGCCCCTGCGGTCCCCGCCCCACGCGCTGGTTGGCGGCCGCCGCCGCCCGGAGGGGACGCGGGGACCGGGAGGGCGCGCTCGGGGATGGAGCGGTGACGTCAGCGCATCCCCCGGCCCCGGGCGTGCTGCGGAACCGCCGCAGGGGCGGGGCGGGGCGGGGCGGGGCGGGGCGGGGCGGGGCGGGATCGGCAGCCGTCGCCTGGCAACCGGCACCGGCCCGGTACCCCGGTACCCTGGTACCCCGGTACCCCGGTACCCTGGTACCCCGGTACCCCGGTACCCCGGTACCCCGGACCGGACACCGATACCCCGGGACCCCGGGACTCCGAGGAGCGGCGCTCGCCAGGGCTTTCCGTGCCCCCGGCGCGGTCAGTTCGCTCCTCCGTCAGCCGAGCCCCCGCCCGGGGCACGGCCGCTCCTGCCCATCTGCGCCCGGAATTCAGAGCCAGCGCAGAAAGCGGATTATTCCTTCGCTGCCAGCTGTTTCCAGCAGCACCCAGCCACCTTCGCCCCGCGGCAGTCCCGAGGCCGCGCGTCCCCTCCCCGCCCTAGCCGTGCCCCAAATATCCCTAGAGGACAGGCGACAGGGAGATCTTCTTCATTCGACATGTCGTCATCGCTTTGGTGGGATGATGGCTGGGCAGCAGTCCCCAGGCTGACTGTGGCTTCCATCAGCCACGCGGGAGCAAACTCATCTGCCCCCAGCTCCTCTCAGTGCTAGCCACCCGGCTGCTGGGCGGATGTGCTCTAACCTGGCACTGTTGCCAGCCCCATGCCTCTATCCCATGTGTCTTCAGCAGCGGCCACTGGTGCCAGTTCTGCCAGGTGGGAATTCTCACCCTTATGCTGTCATCCCTTGCCAAGGCTTTGCTCACTGAGGGGCTCCACTCATGGATCTGCTGAAGCTGGCAGCAGGCAGCTTGTTTGCATTTCAGTATATGGATGGCAGAGAATGTGCCAGAGGTTGGGCACAATGCAGTGTGCTATGGGTACACACAGCAGGTAACAAAATATCGACTGGCCACGTGGAGCCTGTGGCATCATCATCAGGATACACTGGGATGACCATGATCCAGGCTGAGCCTGCAGAGCTGTGGCAGGGACTGTGCCCGTGCCCCAGTCCACAGCCCTGATGCACATGACCCCACTGGCAAGTCCCCTTCAAGCTGTCACCCAGCCAGACATCCCTCTGCAAGGCAGGTCCCTGGTCAGGGAGCCCTGGTCAACAGGAACTTTTTTCTGCAGGAGGAGCTATGACCATGGCAGCTGTGCCAGACCAGTCTCAGCACAACCATGCCATGGCACAGGATCTAGGTGCCCAGACCAGGGATCCTACCTGCTGGGATGCTGTTGGGAAACGTTACCCCTGGTGTTGTGGGGGCCATGGGGACAGGGACTGCCTGGGGGCTTGCAAGTCCCAGAGGCTGGCACACCTGGAGAGTGATGAGCACTAGCAAGGGGGCATCCCCCAAAACAGGGGCCCAAGCCAGCAGGGATAGCACTGGTGACACATTAACCAGACAGAGGAGGCAGCCAGGGGTAGAGTCCAGACTGGTAGCGGGGAGCACCAAATTCTGGGTCAAGGTCCATGGAGACACTGGACACTGCTGCCACAGGATACACCGTGCTGTAATGCTGGCAGCTGCTCAGGCAGCCTCCACTGCTCCTCTTCTGTGGGCTCAGCACCTGGGGACAGCACGTCGTGCCATGGCCACCAGCCTGCTCCGCGTTTCCCCACCGGAGGAGCTGCTCCGGCCCCTGGCCGTGCCTGAGAGGCTGCTGCTGGGGCCGGGGCCCAGCAACGTGCCCCGCCGCATCCAGGCTGCGGGAGGGCGGCAGATCCTGGGCCACATGCACCCTGAAATGCTGCAGGTGAGCTGCCCCAACCCAGCTTTCCTTCCCTCCTCTTCCTCACCCCCAGGAGGGGCTGGAACAGCTCTGCTGGGGCAAGAGGAGCAATAGCAGCACTGGCCAGCGTCCTGGTGCCGCAGGTGATGGATGAGATCAAGGCAGGCATCCAGTACGCCTTCCAGACACAGAACAGGCTGACCCTGGCCATCAGCGGCAGCGGCCACTGTGCCATGGAGGCCGCCCTCCTCAACCTGCTCGAGCAAGGTGACACTGTGCTGGTGGCCATCAATGGCATCTGGGGACAACGCGCCGCCGACATTGCCAGGAGGCTGGGTATGCTGGGAACAGGCAGATGGTGTGGCAGGGCTGAGGGCACCGGGCTTGAAGGCAGGATGGCCTCGTTTGCTGTCCCAATCCTGGCAGTGGTCAGTGACATGGCTTACAAAACCAGAGAGCACTCTGCTAGAGAGAACTCCAGGTTTTTCCAAGAATGATGCCACTCCATTTATGGTGCTTGATGGCTTTTCCACTGGGCAAATCTGCAGGAGGCCAGACCCTGGCTGGTGGCTCTGCTCCTGCTTCATGGATGAACAATTGCCCCATGGAGCTGGTAGGTGACTCCCCAGTGGGAAGCATGCCCAAACCTCACTCTCCTCTGCCCAAATTCCTCCCAGGAGCCAACGTCTGTGAGCTGCTGAAGCCCCCGGGCAAGTACTTCACTCCACAAGACATTGAGCAGGTGAGTGCTGGCCACTATGCAGAGGGCACAGGCTGACCTGCAGTGTGGTCACCTTCCCTCTGTGTCGTGCAGGGCCTGGTGCAGCACAAACCTCTGGTGCTCTTCATCACCCACGGCGAGTCCTCCACAGGGGTGCTGCAGCCACTGGATGGGCTGGGCAAACTGTGCCACCGGTCAGTGCGTGGTGGGCACCCCAAGGTCACCACTGGGGATTTGGGCCTGGGGATTTATGTGTGCTGGGCTTTTCTCTGGCTCTGTTGTGCTGGGAGCAGTTGGTGTCAGTGAGACACGCAGCCCCTGTGGGGACCAGGATGCCAGGGCTGCAGGCAGAGGTGTGCAAGAGGAGGTGGCAGGAGCACCAGGCTGAGCTCTGTCCTCCCACAGGCATGGCTGCCTGCTGCTTGTGGACTCAGTGGCATCACTTGGGGGAGCCCCCATCTTCATGGACCAGCAAGGTAAGAGCCACAGCCATCATAGGCAACCAGGGGACAAAGGGGGTCGTGCCTGGGACAGGGAGAGAGAGCAGTGGGTTCAGCAGGGAGAGAGAGCAGCGGGATCAGCCCCTCCACCTGCATTTTGGCTAGCAGCATTAGAAACTGGTCCAGCTGCAGCCAGAGAGCCTGTTCCCCTTGAGGGACCATCAGCAGTGGCAGGGGCCCTCCCAAAGCAGCCTGAACACAAGCAAGACCTGCCATGTGTGCCATTCTTGTGCCTGCCACCCACCTCTTGCAGCTAGGTCAGAGGGCTCAGCATTTTCCTGCTGGGAGCTTCTGATTCCTAAGGAGCTGTCTTCCCTCTTGGGCAGAGATCGACGTCCTGTACTCGGGGTCCCAGAAAGTCCTCAACACGCCCCCTGGCAGTGCCCCCATCTCATTCAGTGAGCGAGCCAGGTAAGAGCAGCCCAGTCTCACCAGGGTGAAAGGCAATGAGGCTGGGGGAGGCCATTGCCTCTCTCCTTTGTCAGCCACCTGCTCAGTCCTGCTCTGTGGAGAAGATGCCCAGCAGCAGTGCTGTGGGGGTAGAGCCCATCCCATCCCTGGGCAGTGACTGGGAGCTGAGGCCAATCTCTGCGCTCATTTTAGGGGAGTCCTCCCTTCCACGGGGCTGATCCCACCTTGGAGCTGGTGGGGTCAAGGTCCTGCATATCCCCAGTACTCTGTTTCACCAGGGAGAAGCTGCTGAGGAGGAAGATGAAGCCCCCGTCCTTCTATCTGGACATGGGCTTGTTGGCAAACTACTGGGGCTGTGACGGGGAGCCACGGAGGTGAGGGCAGGCTCTCTTGTTACAGACGGCTGCAACTACTCCCCACCCAGCCTTTGTCCTGGCTCAGGGGCTGCCTGCACTTCAGGGCTCAGGCCCTGCCTCCCCATCACCCTGGCTGCCGGTCACAACTCTCTGTGCTGGGTGGTGAGGAGGGAGGATGCTGTGCCTCAGTTTCCCTGACTGTGAGCAAGGGGCTACTGTGCTGCAGCCAAGCTGAACCCCTGTGGATGCCCTTTGGGTTTTGCAGGTATCACCACACGGCACCCATCAACAGCTTCTTCAGCTTGAGGGAAGGCTTGGCCATGCTGGCAGAGCTGGTGAGTGGCACCAGCCAGGCAGGGGAGCACCAGAAGTGCCCGTGAGGCTTGGAGGAACCACGGGTGCCAGGAGACGCCTGGCAGCAGCAGAGATCTGCTCTCTGCCCACAGGGTCTGGAGAACTCGTGGGAGCGACACCGGGCCAATAGCACCCAGCTGTGCCAGGGGCTGCTGGACATGGGGCTTGAGCTCTTTGTGGAGGAGGAGGTGGGTGCAGGACAAGCCCACCACCACCACGGAGTAGGGGCAGTGTAAGGACACAGCCCTGTGCAGCTGGAGATGCGCCTGGGCAGATTTTGATGCCAGAGAAAAATCTCACCGCTCAGTGATGCTCTCTCCTGGCAGCGTGCTGGGGTCACCAGGGGCCATGGGACTGAAACCAGTTTCTCTATTCCTCAGAAGGCCAGGCTTCCCACCATCACCACTGTCAGGGTGCCTGAGGGCTACAACTGGAAGGACATCACGGCCTTTCTGATGGACAACCACGGCATGGAGGTCGCTGGGGGCCTGGGCCCCACGGTGGGCAAGGTGGGCAGAGCCCTCTCCTTCTACTGCCTGTGGCTGGGCACGAACCCCGCGGTCACTGCCACTCTCTGGCTGCCACAGCCTGTGCGCCTGGCCGTGTCCCATTGCCCGGAGCAACGCATAGCAAAACAACCACACAGACAATCACCAGCTAATTGAATAGCCACGCACGTAATTAGCGGGGTGACACCTCTTTATAGGGAACGGTGTGTTAAATACGAGCAAAGGAGCTGTGCTCCCCCACTCCACTCGGGACTGCTGAGGCACGTACACTCACCCTTCTCCTGCCAGGTCCTGCGCATCGGCCTCATGGGCTGCAACTCCACCAGTGACAACGTGGACCGGGTACTTCGAGCCCTGCAAGACGCCCTGAAGCGCTGCCGCCGCAGCAGGCTGTGAGCACCCCTGGCAGGGGGAGGCTGGGGGAGGTGGCCTGGCACTGGCCCGCATGCCTGGCTGCTGGCAGCAGAGGGACTCCACTACCTCCCTGGGATGCTGGCAGGAGACACGGCGACAACCAGCAAGCCAAGGCACGGTGGAAAGAAGCTGGGATAGCAGAGGACATGGAGGAGAGGGCTGTGCTCAGCTGATGTGAGACGTGGCTCAAAACCACTTCCCTCATCGTCCCGCAATGGCCTGGCCCCTCAGTGCTTTCCCTTCTCCTGGCCCCGGGGCATGGTGACCCTCAGCAAGCTGACAGAGGGCTGGATGCAGGATCTGACCGTAGGTGCCTTCCCCTCCCATCACCAACAACCTCGGCCTTCCCTACCCAGTAGTGCAGAATGCCAGCCATCCCCCTCCAAATTCTGTGCCACAAAGCACCCAGTCCCCAGGTGCACCAGGGCAGCTGGGAGGCTGTGTGTGCCCCCCAGCTGCAGCAATGTGCTCTCTCCCCCATACCACCTTTCCTCAATAAAATGACACAGCAGCACGCTGCTCCCTGGCCCTGGAGCTCTCCTTGCACCCCCCACCCAGCGTTTTGAGACACCCCAGTGGGGCAGCAGCAGGGTCCCACTCAGCTCTGCTGAGGGATTTCTCGACGGATCTTGGAGAGGAGCTGGGACACTGCAGAGCGGCGTGTGCTGTCCTGGATCCAGTACACCTGAAACTAAAGGCAGGTGGGAAGTGAGGGGAGAGGGCTCCCCACTCTGCTTGAGCTCCCTGCAGCACTGCCAGCCTCCCACAGCCTCCACAGCACCCCAGAGGGCCCAGTGGGGCCAACTGCAGCGCATCCCAAGCTCCCTAGCCCAGGTGGCTTCTGGTGCTGCCTCGAGTTCAGCTGAAGGGCTGGTCTTACCTGGCTGAGCAGCATGTCAAAGTAGGCTGTGTCCCAGTAGGACCCATCCTTGTGGGGGAGCTGCAGGAGGGCTCGGGTTTCAGCGTCTGCCTGCCAGCTGCCACTGAACGCATGGAGGCCAAAATGGAAGCGGAGGAAGCGTTGGGGGTCCCAGGCAAAGCTCTCGACTTTATGGTAGATGGTGGCAAGGTCTGGGCCTGCTCCTTGGAAGAGGTTTTCCTCCGGGTTCAGAAAGTGGGGCAGGTGCTGGGTGGCCAGGCAGCGGAGAAGGATCACCAAGAGCCTGTAGACAGAACCTTCCAGGTCCTGCCAGTCCTCCAGGGAGGGGAAGAGCTCTGTGCTCCACAGCAGCACCATCTGTGAGGAGGGAGAGAAGGGCACAGGATCAGACACAAGGTCTGATCTCAGGAAGCCTGTCCCTTCACACCCTGCAGGTCACCATGCAACCACTTGTGGGGCTGAATCCATGGGGGCTGGAGCAGATGATACTTTTCTGAAGATTAGTTACATACATCTGCCCTTTTTCTTAAAAAAAAAACAAACCCACAACCACCACCCCAAAACATCAAAGAATGCAACACAAAGCAAAGCACACAGGATTTGGGTTACTTGGAGCTGGCGCCATTCTGTAAACAGAAAACATCCTTGACCCTTGGTTTGGAGAGCCATCAAAAGGCAGGGCACACCTGGGTTGTGCCACCCGGTGCTGTCCCCAGCATGGCCAGTTGGCATGGCTCCAGAGTGTTGAAAATAGGTTGGGTGGGGAGAGGAGTTTTTTTCTCAGCAGGAACGCCACCTTCAGCCCTGTACAGGCACATCCCAGCGCATCAGGGCATGGGGCAGCCTGCAGCATGGCACAGGGATGCCATCCCACAGACACAGGCAGCCTGGGCCAGGGGTGATGCCCTGCACACCAGTGCAGAGCCCCAGCTCTGAACCCACAGTGTCTCCAGCTGGAAGTTGCTGGTTCAATCCAAGGAAGAAGGATCAAAGCCCTCTAACCATGGCTGGAAGCAGCACACATCCTTTCCAGACACATGGGCTGGTACACCCCAAAACCACAGGTTGGTACACCCCAAAGCACTGCGGGCGCACAACATGTTATTTGGGTTCTTGTGCACAGCAGCAGCCTTGGCTCTGCTTGTCAACCAGCAGAACCAACCTACCTTCAGGTGGTTGAAAGTGAGACTGCCTTTCCCACTCTGCCCTCCCCAGTCCTGGTCACGGAGCTGGTCGAGCAGGCGAAGGCTGTCCAGACGGGGTCCCCTCAGGGCATCCACTCCTCGGAGCAGCTTCAGGATGGGAAGGTGAGTGGAGGATCTGGAAGAAGAGAGTGGGTCTGGTGGGAGGGGAGATGAAGACCTCCATCTTCCCAGGATGAGGGGAGTATGCCTGCAGTGACTTGGTGTGTGGGGAGATCCCTCCATCCCACACGTGATCCCAGTCACTGCAGCACCTTGGATCTACCTCCTGCACTTGCCTCTGGCAGAGCAGAACTCCGGAGGTGTGGAGTGAGATGGGAACACTGCTGAGCAGCTCCTGCCCTCCCAGGAGGATCAAGAGTGGGGCGAGGTGGGGTGGGGTAGTGCTCCCCTATGTGTAGCAGGGAGGGGAGGCTGGGTTGGTCCCCAGTGAGAGGCAAAGCATCCAGCTGGACCACCTTGTGCCCAAAACAAGTATGGACTGGTCCAGCTGGCTGCTCAGCCCCTCTGTGGGGATAGGGAGTTGTGCTGCAGGGCAAGATACATCAGTCCAGCCCTGTTTTGTCCTGCAGCCCACCTTGGGAGGCACCTCATCACCCTGCTGCTGCCAGGTGTCTAGGCTTGTCTCTGAAGGCCAAGCAAGGATCTGAGAGCTGCCACCCTCTGCACAGTCAGGGTGCAGCTCCAGTGAATAATTTCAGGGGGCTGCTTCTGTTGCATTCTCCCTCTTTTCCTGAGCTGTCTGAAACTTGGCTGAGGTATTTTTTTCTCCAACACAAGAAAGAGGGATTTGGCATCATGAGGGGCTGACTTCAACTCCTGTTGACATGTCCCCGCCCTTTCCCAACTTCTTTTTGCCTACACCCAGCAGTGCTGCCAGCAAGGGGGGATCACTGGTGCAGGATCACCCTGCTGTGCATGCAGCCGAGCCTCTCACCTCCAGCAGTGTGGAGAGGCAGGGACAAAGTGGGCCTCTTCTGTGGCCTTCCTGAGGCTGCCCTCAGGGAAGCCCCTGTCGTTCCACCGCCTCTGGAGCGGCTCTTGCTGCCTCCTCACCACCGGGACAATGTCAAAGCGAATGGTCTTCCAGCTGCCACGGATCAGCAGGGAGAGCTCCATGGCATCTTCCCGCAGGTTTTCAGCACTGATGTCACCTAGAGGCAGAAGGTTTGGCAGCAGTGAGGAGGTTAGCACAGCCGGTCCCGCAGGCTGAACCAGGTCTGTGCTGCAGCACCCGTGGCCATGTCCCACCCCACTCGACTCAGCCCTTTCCAGGGCTGCCGTCTGCTTGCAGTTCCCCGGGTAAAACCCCTCTCCCAGCCACGCTGGGGTGGTTTTACAGGAAAAAGCGTTGCAGGGCTCGAGGTCAGGCACAGCAGGAAGTCTCAAGCAATCAAACAGAGCTGTGCTTCTGGGTGGCTGAGCAGTGCTAAGAAAAGCAATGCAGCCCAAGAAAAATGGATCAGGAAAGGTTCATTGCTTTGCGGGGGCAGAGGAAGATGAAAGTCACTGGCTTGGCCACAGAGGAAGGAGGGGATGGTGGACTTGCTGGGACTGGGTTAAGAGACTTTCAGACCCACTGGTCCTCTCACATCACTGTTTCATCACCCCCTGGTTGAGCTTTACTTCAAGAAGCACAGTGGGAGATGAAAATGCACGAAGAAGCTTATGGAACTGCTATGGGCATTTCCCAGGGTCCCCTCCCACCATGTCTTTTCCGAGGACACTGCTGCTGTGTTCACAAGGTCACCATGCCCCAGGTCCCTGGTCCAGCCCGAATGCACTCCCAGCTCACTCTCCAAAGTGAGGACCTCCAGGGAGCCCTTGGAGGCCGAGAGGTGGAGGGGAGAATGTGGTTAGCGTAAACCAAGCACACCAAGTCCTTGAGCAAACCCTACCTGGGGCCTAGCAGCAGGGCTGGGTGGACCCTGCACCCACCAAGAAGGGTGCCAAGTCCCAGGTGAAGATGCCTGAGGATGACTCTGATGTCCTGGGATGGCAGGGAATAGTTTGCATCTCCCCTTCCTCAGCTGGGGGCAAAGCCCATCCAAGCACACAGCAAGGTGCTCACTCACCTGCTCCTGCAGGTTTTGGGGGGCCCACACTGCCAGGAACATATGTGTCAGCATATTTGCCTAGGGATCACTGCCAAGCTGGGAAAGCTGGGCAGGCACTGGAGGCAGCTCCTGGCTGGGAAGCACCCAGCCAGTGTACGCACCTGGCTGAAGCAGGAAGAGGCGTTGGCAGTGCACGATGGCTGAAACAAGGAGCTCTTTCAGGTGCTGGAGGATTTTGCCTGGAAGCAGGCACCCTACACCACCTCCGTGCTCCATCACATCCACAACACCAGTCCAGTCCTCCAAATGAGTCCCTGGAGAGCACACTCTCAGATAGCAGGAGTTCGGCTCTGAAGGCTGCCTGCCTGGGCTGTCCCTGGTCTGGCACGGCAGCACACGCAGGGCGTCGTCGTCGATACGCAGGGGCATCTCGAGAGTGACAGCATCTTCAGAGGCACAGAGAGCGAACTCGAAGGCTTCCAGGTTCCTGGCGTAGTCCACGAGGAAGCGTGGTTCCCTGGCATGGACACTCTCCAACAGGGTGAGCAAGATGTCCTCGGCCCGCTGGAAATGCTCCATCCGCTGCCTCTCGCGGGACACGATCACCCCGAGGTAGCTGCTCCAGAGGGAAGTGTTGGCTTCCATGGCAGCTCTGCTGCTATCTTACCCTGTCCGAGCCGCAGTGAAGGTGCGTGGGCAGGGAGGGCAGGGCTGGCTGCCGCGCTGAGGCGGGCGGAGGGAAGCGGAGCCGGGCGTTGACAGGCACCAGCGCTGGGTGGCTCCCAGGGAGAGGTACAGGGCAAACCCAGGGCGAGGGCTTGAGTCACACCGCGGTCCCTCTTCCGGCACTCCAGAAGGGTGACACCGAGTGCTCAGCCAGCGAGTCACGGCACAGTAACGCTGTGCTCTCCCACACCCCCCTTGGGTGCCGGCAGCACCCTCTCACAGCCAGTGCCAGCTGAAAGGACCCACTGTCCTCCTGCCCCAGCTCAGCTCTCCCAGCCCGTGTGGCACCCACAGGAGCTGGGGAAGGCTCCTGCCGCAGCTGGGCCGTATGGCGGGGCTCCGGAAGGGCTGCAGGAGCCTGAGCCTGCCTTGCCGGTGCCCAGAGCAGCCCTGCAGGCTCGCTGCAGCTCTGCCAGCACCAGGCTCAGGCTCCAGCAGGCGCCGGTCTCCCAGGTGCGGCACCCCCGGCGCCCTCCTCCGGGAGCGCCTCCCGCACGGGCCCCGCCCGGGGCGCGGTTCCCTGCCGGGCTGGGGGGGATCGAGCCGGGAGGACGCCCACAGCGGGGCTTTCGACCCCAGCCGCCCTGGGGAGGGGCAGCCCCGGTCCGTGCGGTGCCTCCTCAGCCGCGCCCCGGCCCCGCTCCGCGAGGGCTCGCTACATCCCGAGCTGCCCGCGATCGCACCCTCAGACCTGCCCTCACTTCTCCTCATGTCCCATAAAGCCCGGAATGGGGATTTCTGGGCACATTATCTTTTTTGAGTGCCGTCACCTTGCAGAGAGGTAATTCCCGAGCTTCGCAGGCCTGGAGCCGGAGCTCAGTGGGTACGGCTGGAAGGCTGGGCTCTCCCAGCAGGACAGTGTGCTTCAGCCGTCTCAGGCTTTCCTGCAAAGTGATTCTGCCCTTGGTCAGAGCAGGGAGGGGAATGGGGAGCTGGGGGAGGTTCCGTGGCAGCAGGGGGCCCAAGAGGAGCGTGGGGACCGCTTCTGAGGAAGGGAGGGAGAGTGCCATGGGGCTCGGGGCTGGTCCTCCCGCCTCCTGCAGCTCACGCTTACCCTTTTAAACTGCCCAGATGAGGTTTCTGGATCTTCCCAGGGGTTATTTCCCGTTCATCCTTGTGCCTCTTTCACTTCCCCGTGGCTGAGGAGCTGCCCTGCAGGTAGGAGTCTGTCCCTCATGTTCATCTACCCTTCTGCCAGCTGACTGAAGGAGTTTTGCTCTCCAAGGGTCAGAGCTTGGCCTGCAGAGCACCCTTGAGCACCTGCAGTTAGAGTCAATTAAGCCTGCACTGGGCTTCTCGCTACCAGGAGGCTGTGGGTGCTCAGGGCTGGGGAGTCTCAACCAGATTTTAAACCCCAGCAGTGGACTCTGCATCTCCTTACCTGAGCCCTTCACTTCAGGTTTCACCTCATCTGAGAAGGGGATGCTCAGTTCCCCACAGCAATGACGGTCTCAGCCAGGGCTGAGGGGGCAGGTCTTACCCTGCTCCATCATGTGGGGAAGACAAGCTGGCATCCCAGAGAGGGACCAAAAGCAGCATCAGAGTGGCTTGGGCTCATCCTGAAGAATGCTGAACCCAAGCCAGGCAAGACAGATTACTGCTTCATGCCTTGGTATGGGAAAAAGAGGGCAGAGAGATGCAGGCCACCACTTTCACGGGAGTGATGAGGCATGGCTCACTGCTGGCAGGGTTGCTGTGTGCACATGGAACATCATTTTGCCATGGAGAGAGCCCCTGCTGCAGCAGCAGCCAGGACATTCCTTTTGTCAGTGCTTGGCAGGAATGGTGGAGGAGGCTGTGGGCATCATGCAGAAGCTGAACTGAGAGCCAGGAGTGGTTCTATAGGAAGGTAAGGCTGGGCAGGGCAGGGAAACATGGCTGTACCCCCAGATGTCTTGGTGCTAGTGGGGTAACCCTGACCTCTTGTCACAGTGCTGGCTGAGCCCACAGTGTGATCCTGACATCCTGCTACTAGAGCTCTGACACCAGGAAGAGCCAGTGTGATGTGATCCCCTTGGCTCATGTCTGCGTTTGACACCTGCACTTTTTGGATCGCTAGGTGCCACAATCAAGAGGCTGGTGCTGCCCATGCTGCCTTCTGCCCCTTCCTGTAGGCTGGGACCTCCCCTTCTCCCCTTTTCCTCTTTTCCCCTTTCCCTCCTTCCTTCTGCCTTTCTCTTCCTCCCTTCTTCCTCTTTCCCTCCTTCCTGTTCTTCACCCTGTTTTTCTCCTTTCCTGTTCCCCTTTCCCATTCCCCTTTCCCCTTCTCATTCTGTCCTCTCCCCCATAGGCATGGGGCAGGTCCTGGCTGCTGCCAGGCACAGGCAGCACAATGAGTGAGCCTGCTGCAGGCACTGTGTGAGAAGGAAGAGTGTTGCTGGGCAGTGGCACATCTGGTGACCAAGCTGGCCAGCCAGAAGAGGTGGGAGCAGCTGGAGGTGCTGCCAGATGCTGAGCAATGCTCTGAGCAGGAGGGAGCAGAGCTGGGGTGGGGAGGGAATGGTGTAGATCAGCTGGTGGGTGCAGAAGCTCCATCCCATGTGGATGGGTGGCTGAGCCCTGGCTATGGCCGTGCTGCGTGGGATGAGCCATAGGGCAGGGACACTGCATGGCTGGGCATTTGGGGCAGCACCTGGACACTCAACCCCACAATCAGCCCGAGCTGAGCACACCTCCACTGGCCCAAAAACAGCAGGAAAAGTTTCCTAGTGAGAAGGTCAGTTAGGCTATGGAAGGCATGGCTGGAGTGCAGAGTGTCTGGACAAGTCACTAGAGGCTGGGGGCAAGTGCCCTGGTACTGGCAGAGAGTCTGGCCTGAATGAGCTAATCGCTGTTTCCATATTGGTGTTTTACAGTTCCATGAATTTTTGCTCTGTTAGGAACAGGAGAGAGAAAACATCCCCCCCGCCCCGCAAAAAGGCAAGTACAAGCAAGAGAGAAGAAAAAAACCTGGGGGCATAGCAGCACTTGGCACAGCAGAGGGGGGCAAGGATGTGAATGAGCCCCCAGCTTGCCTCTCTGTAGGGCTGTGCAGTGTGACTGCTGCACCCCAGACCCTGCAGGATGCCATCAGCACCCAGCAGAAAGGTATTGGGGTGCTGAGCTGCTGGGTTGAGGAGATGGCAGGGCACAGGGGCACTGGGATGCAGGAGGGGGGTTATGCTCTGCCCCAGCACTTCTGCACCCCACAAGCCCCCAGAGTGGCCTGGCCCCCAACAAAGCGGCTGGGATGGGGAGGGGTGACAAAGGCAGGGAAGGTAGAGAGGAAGAGAGAGTAATTTAACATGACAGGCTGTTTATTTTGGCAAAAAGGGTCTCTTTTCAACAGATTTCAAAGCTTGGCCCTGGGGCTTGGGGGGGGACCACACGGAGGCTTGTGAGGGGTGCGAGATGGGGGGTTCAAGGGGGCACCCAGACTGAGAGGGAGGGAGAAGAATTCCCTGTCTGTTCATCCCTGGGGCACAGCCAGGTTTTCCAGCCCCGGGTGTGTTTGCAGGCTGCAGCAGGGTGTCCCCACGGGTGCCCACACTCCCGCACGCACATGCTTGCCAACATGCATCCACACACATTCACACGCTCCCCCTGCCCCTGCTCCTTCCTCCCGGCCAGGGCTCAGCTGGACTCTTGGCTTCCCCCAGTGATATTTCAAAATAGGCTGTTTATTAAAAACAAAACAAAACAAAAAATACCACCAAAAAACCCACCAAAAACACCAAGAGGAGTGAAATTGCTGGGGAAGAAATAATTATTATAATCACATTAAGAGCTTTGGCTGTAAAACTCTTGTGAGGGCTCAGGGCAGGAGCTGGGGCTGCTCTCTTCAGGGAGTACAGGAGGCGGTTTTCCTGCCTGGTGCTCTTTTATTTTCCAGTCCTGATCCAACAACACCTCCCCTCCTCCCCTTTTCCTCCCCTTTATCCTGGGAAATGAAAACAATTTATTTAATGATGGATCATCCCTTTCTCTGGTCACTGACCTTCTGGGTGAATTTCTGCTGAGCTCGGTGGAAAACTCGAGGCTGGGTTGTGAATCCCATCTGTGGATGGGGGAGGGGGGGAGCTCACCCTTATCCTTCCCAAAATCCACAGCAACAATCCTGGGGAGCAGGACAGGGCTGGCAGAGAGGGTCCCCACCAGAAAGTCCAGCAGCAGACTTTGCTGCAGGCACTATCCCTGCAGACCGGGGGCTTTAGGGGCAGATATGGGGCCCCCAGAGCCTTTCTACCCCTTCCCTTTCTCTCTCTCCTGGAACACCTTTAGGAGTTCCCGGCACCCACTGCCTTCTCCCCGACCTGGTCTGAGGATGGGGTGGGCTGGGATGCAGTGCTGAGATGGGAGTGAGCAATGGAGACGTGATCTCCACCCTGCCAACAGCCCTTGCTGCCCGGCTGGGGCTTTCCTGGCTCAGAAGAGGTTTTCGGAGCTGCTCAGGGGCGAGGCCAGGAGGGCGTGCGGGGCCGCACGGGGCTCGCAGCAGCAGCCGGCGATGTATTCCCGTAGGTTTGGTCCCTGGCCGGTCCCCTGTTTGGCTGGGTTCTGTTCTCTGGGAAGGGGATGGCCGGGGGAGTGATGGGGAAAGGCAGGAGCACCTCTGGCTGGGGGGCGGTGGGGGCATGTGTGCTGTCAGCACCCAGCAGGCAGTGCCCTGCATCCCTGCCCGTCCTGCTCAACCCCCAGCTGATCTGCAGAGCCGGGATGGAGCAAGCTAGCATCCAGACCCCCTCCCCTCTTGGCCCTTCATCCGCCACGGCCTGTTGCTCAAAGCATGGTTCTTGTAAAAATGCGTAAATATTTATACAAGAATAATTTAAAAAACATGGTCTGTCAAATAATCAAAGCAGCAGAACATCCGAGGAGCTTTCAGCTGGATTGGGAAACCCGATGTTGCTTTCTGGTGCTCCACTGCAATGCTGGGGGTGCCCGTGGCAAGCCCCAGCCCTGTGCAACGCCAGACTTGCCAATGAGGCTTCACACCAGGTTTGGAGTCTTCATTAAAGCTGGTGGTGGGTCGGCTTTCACTGCCATTAACCCCGCTGCCTGCTGCAGGAGCCTCAGCCAGGGACAGGACTTCAGCAGGCTCTGTTTTCAGCCTCGTGTCCTGGTTTTGGCACTGTTCCCTGCACTGGAACTGCCCCAGAAGCCGGGGATATCTTTGGGTGAAGTGCTGTGTCCTTACCTGAGGTGTGTGGTGAGGCCAGGGATTGGTGTGGGGAGTGACAGGGTGGCAGCTGAGCTGGTAGGGTGACCCCTGGTGCCCCCGTTTGTTGGAGCACCCCCTGATGGCATCCCCATCCTTCCAGAGCCGGCAGCACCCTCAGCATTTCGAAACTTTGGCTTTGCAGTGGTGGGGCAAGACCCTAGGACCCGGGCTTCCCCCAGGGAAGAGGATTTATGTCCATCTCAATGGCTGCACATCCCCATTTGTGCTGGTGTCAGCAGGGGCTGGTAGAGGCACAATCCCAGTAGCACTGTGTTCCCCTAGCATCACCAAACAGCCCTGAGCTTCCCAGGGGAACAGCACCTGGAACCCCCAGGCCCTTCTGCTCATCTGGGACTCCCCTGGCAGGGGGGAGGGAGCACAACTGTGACCCAGCAACATCCCTGCCACCACAGCTCGGATGACATGTGGCCACCAGATGCCGTTGTGGTTTAGAAAGGTCCCAGGGTGGCAGCAGGAGGTGAAAGGATGGGAGAGGGGAAGAGGTGCCCCCTGTTCCCGTGGCCCTGCAGAGTGGAGCGGGCATTGCTGGGGGTTTGGGGGAGCGGGAGCTGGGTGTTGCAGTAACCTCTGTCCTCCTGGCTACCCTCCAGCCCCTTCCCACCACCCACATCTATGCGCGTGATCTTGCTGCATTCTTTGAGCCTGGGCCAGATAACGAGTTCAAACATTTTCATTAAACCCCAGCTCCCCTCAAACAGCCACACACCTCCCTGCCCTACCTGGCTGCCTCTCCCGCCCTGGGGAGAGAGCTTCCAGGACTAGTTCTCCCCCACAGGAGGTGATGCTTGTGCCACACACGTGTTTGGCATCCGCAGGGAATGCTCTTTGGGCTTGGCCCAATTAGCTGGAAGGGAGGGGAGAGCCAAATCCAAACCATGTGCTGACCTGCAGTCCCCTCTGCCTGAAAGCATCCGTGCTGAATGCGCTCTGGATCATTAATAGCTCCCCAGGCTCCTTCCACATGTCCCGTCCCCCAAGCACGGGCTCTGGGCTGGGGGGTGGGTAGGATTTTGTGTTCTTTCCCCATGGTTTTCTAGGGCTGCCTTTTGTGGGAGGTAGTGAGCTCCACTACAGAGCTGTGAGTGGTGGCTAGGAGGAACCAGGGGGCAACTGCCTGTGGGTTTAGGGCAGCCTTGAAACTGTGATGCCAGGTAGAGGCAGGCTTGGGGTCAGCAGAAGGATTTCTGCCTCAATCTCTCGCTCCTGGAGGTGGTTCTTTGCTGAGGAACATCTCCAGCTGTGGATCCCAGTGAAGCTGGGAGCCCAGCATACCCCTGAGACCTGCACTGACCCCTCCACAGCCCAATACCTCACCAGAACTACCCCCTGGGATGGGTGTGGCAGATCCTGGCACCATTTTTGTGGCCATCAAAGAGCTGGATGCCATAAAGGTGGTGGCAGAAAGGGGCATCTGTTTCTGGAGATGGAGTGGGTGGTGGAGGACAGAGCTTGGCCAGATGCTGTGGAGAAAGGGCTGCTTTCCCCCACACTCCCCCCAGAATTCTCAGCACAGAGTCTAGCTTTGCACTGGCTCCAGCTCCAGGCCCAGAGGAAATGTCTGCAGCTGGGGCCCACAGCTGTTCTCCCTGCTCCATTTACTGCTTCCAATTTAATGTCCCGGGGAGCTGGGCTGGACAACATGGGGGGAATATGGTGATGCTTTCCTGTGCAAAGCCTGCCTGGAAGAAAATCCTCCTGTCACGCTTGGGATGGCTGCCCTTCCCCTCTCGAGGTAAAACCTACCAGGAGAAGCCCAGAATGGCCTTGTGGGGTTGGGCCTGGCAGAGGGGCAGGTCCTGCCACAATATCCCTGTGTTCCTTGGAAGCTGAGCTTGTGGTGGGCCTGGCATGGCATGGCAGGGCCAGGAGATGGGATTTGGGAGCGCAGGGCTCGCTCTGATGGGTTTAAGGTGGTAGAGAGTGACGGCCAGAAGATGGCCCCACAGTCACACCCCAAAAGAGATGGGTCTTGGCTGACATCCCAGAGCCACAGATTGGCTGGGGGGGGGATGGCAGTGCCCCTGCTGCATCCCACCACGGCATCCCCCGAGGCCGGGGCCAGGACCGGGTGTGCAGCCTAATGCCTTCCAGAAAATCAGCGATGAATGGCCAGGGAGGGTAATTCATATCAAACCCATAAAACCTTTATTAGCGTCCTAGGGGAGAAATCCGGATGGAGCTGCTTATTTATTTTGGACTTTTTTTCTCCCCCTTTTAACATTTTCTTCCAAGAGATTTTTAAAGTGACAGGGTCATCTCTGGGATTGGCAGTAGGGCTCACATAGGGTTGCTTGCTTGGGTTACATGTAGTCCTGGACCACCGGTGGATACACTGGCATCCCAGGAGTCAGGCTGATCTCGGAGTCCAGCTTTGGGACTCATCATGAGCTGATAATTATTCAGAAACATTGGTGCTTTTAGTGGGGCTTCCCTGGGAGTAGCCCTCGACTTTCCTGGGAGCTCAGCCTCTCCCAGTCAAACCATTTCCCGATAATAAACGTAGGGTGGGTGTGTTTGTTTTGCTTTGTTTTTGTTTTTTTTTTTCCTCCAGTAAAGACAAAGAAGCCCTTGAGCCTGGAGCGTAACCTAAAACATGGCATTCCTGAAAAGAATTTCCTGATAATATTTTTAGCACCTGAAAAAAAAAAAGAAAAAAAAAAAAAACGGGGAGGGAGGAGAAGGGGGGAGAAAAAAAAAAAAAAAAGGAAATTACCCTTTTTTTTTCTCCTCTGCTTTTTTCTCTCTCCTCGAGTGCAGTGTTTTAGGGGGGCAGAGGGGACAGGGGAGCGGGGCTGGGCACGGAGGGGTTCGGGTGGGAGTGGGGGGACCCCCCAGCGCTCGCGCTCCTCCCGCGCCCCGCGGGGAGCCCGCCCCCACAGCCCCGCCCCCACAGCCCCGCCCCCCGCGCGCCGCGCGCCCATTGGCCGGCCACACCCCGGGTATGCAAATGAGCCGCGGTGGGCGTGGCCGGCAGGGTGAGGGCGCTCGGCGCGCGTTGGAGCTGAGGGGCCTCCGGTTAGCGCCGCGCTCAGGGGGATCGCTCCCAGCGCCCGGCTCCGGGCAGCGGCCGCCGCCCTCCCCGTGCCCCTCAGCGGGCGTCCTGCCCTGCCCCGGCCCGCCCCCGCCATGCTGCCGTGGCTGGTGCCCCCCTAAGAGGCGAGCGGCGTTGCCGGCGGCCATGCAGGTCCTGGCAGTCTGGGCCGTGCTGGTGGCACTGGGCGAGTGGCTGTGGGTCGGTGGGGAGGTGCCGCTCGGGGATTTCTACCCCTTCGGGCCGGCCCAGGGCGACGCCGCCACGCGGAAGCAGGACGACGGTGGCTCCGAGCTCCGGCCCCTCTCCATCCCCTTCCCCTTCTTTGGTGCGGGGCACACCGGCCTCTATGTGAGTAATTGCCACTTACTTCTGCTTGTTTCCTCCTATTTACTCCCTCTTACTCGTTTCCTCCTATTCCGTCTTTTTCCCTCCCTCTAATTCCCTCTTTTCTGTTTCTTTCTTCCTCCTCCCTTCCTCTTATTTCCTCTTTCCTGTCCTGCTTGGATGAATCCGAGTTTCCTTGGGGGCCATCAGGTGGTCCCCACTTAACTGGAGACATCAGAGGAATAGCAGCGTGCCGAGGATGCCGTGGTGAGCCCTGGGCTTGGGGAGCATGCAGGACCCCTGGCTCAGTGTGGAGGTCCCCAGCGAGGATCCTTGCCCCAGTGCCTTGAGAACGCTGGGCAAAGCCCTCACTCACCATGAGGAGCCTGGACGTAGCCCTGGCTAAGCCTGCGTTACCTGCATGCCCACAGCTTTGCGGGACTGGCCCGGTGACATGCTGGGGGATCCCGACAGCAGGGAGCTGAATACATCTGATGGGCAAGAGCTCAGAGTCGGTGTGCTGCAGCCCATGGTGGCCCCTGGCTGGTGGCCCTTGCTGCAGGGTGGGGGTGTTGGTGGGACTCTGAGTGTGATGTAGAATAAAGACAGCTGCACTTTGGGCTGCCCACTCGACACATCTGATTCCCTTGTCTTTTCCTGCACCCACTGGGCTGCTGGGATTAATGGTAACACGCTCCCTTGCCACCAGGAGGGAACTATGGCCAGAGAACTCGAGTAATACCTGGCCCATCATGTCCCCTGTAGCTGTGGCCAGAGGGGCAGCCCCAAGTGCCTGGTTGTCCATGAAGTCTTTTGGGTGCTGCTGTCTTGCATCCAGAAGTGAGATTTGGGCTCCCCATGGTGGTTTCCACCTGGCACAGTGAATCCTTCAGCATCCTGATCCCATCTCGCTGGTTCGCTCTGGGCTTAATGATGACTTAGACCCAGGTGGCTGAGGAGAGGGTTGAGCTTTGCCTGGATGCCATCCCAGAGTTGGGCTCATGTACCATTCTGCTGCCTTGGCTTAGCACAGGGGGTCCTTGGTCCCACCTGGTCATGTTTTCCCCCAGTCAAAGTGCCAGCCCTGCCACTGGGTGGGAGGGATCCAGGCTCGGGGCTTGGGCCACTGTGGAAGGACAGAAGGGGCTGGGAGAAGCCAGGTGACATGATGGCTGTCCCATAGAGGACCCACAGTGTAGCTTTAGGTCTTGGAGGGGCTGCAGGGACCAGAGGACAGTACATCCCCTTCCCTGAGCTGAGGCCCTACGTCTCTGCAGGGCCAGCTTGCCTGCCCCCAGCACAGAAGTCCATGTGGCAGGGGCCCTCCTCCCTAGGGAGCTGCTGTCCAGGGGGCCTGGCATGGGGCTGGCTTCACCTGGAAACCTCTGTTCTCAAGGGCTGCCTCAAACCACCCCCCTCCTCCTTCACAAAAACCAGCAACAACAAAAAAAGCCCTTCTTGGCTCTGGTTCTCTCCCATCTTGCTTTAATCAAGGGAAGAATGTTCCTCTGCGGACACAGTGGGGTTACAGAGGCTTTGGGAAAACAGAATCCTCTTTCCCTTAGTCACAGTAAGGACTGCCCTGTGTTCGATGGAGGGGCTATGAACCCTCCTCAGGGACTAGGAACCTCCCCTCAGGGACTGCACAAGGCTCACCCCATGCCCGGGTGTGCTGGCAGCTGGGATGAAGGCGTTCTGGCTTCCGCATGGCTCCTGGGGATTCTGGCTCCCAGTTCCTTTTTGGCACATGAGTGTGACACCACTGCCTGCCTGTGTGCCAGAGCTGCTCTCTCCAGTTGAGAGCCTCTTGCTTATACCAGGCCTCCTTTTCCATCCTGCAGCCCAGGGGCTTGCCAGAGCCAAACATTGCACACTGGAGAGCTTGGCTGGAGTCTGTGTGTTCCTGCCTGTCCCACAGTCACTGGTGGGCTGGGGAACAGAGTGGCTTGGAGCTGACTGGACCGCCACTTGTAGCACTGTGGCAGAGAGAGTGTCACAGGGTCTCCTCCAGGAAATGTGGGAGTGCAGGGTGAGAACATTTCCCTTAGATTCCTGCACCCTCCAGCCTGTTCAGGCAGGCAGGGAGGTATCTTCACCTTTCTCATTCCCACTGCGTCCCCAAGTTGGGAGGTAGCACTCCAGGCAGCAACACTTACTATTATTTCCTGTTTCCATCTGTGGGCTGAGGCTGCCTCTGCCATGCATCCATGGGCCAGGCATCCCAGAACCTTAATTGCCCCAGTTACTTAGTGCTGAAGAACAGCTTGAAGAATCTCACCCTGTGGGGGTCTGGCATCCCCCCCTTTAATGAGAGGAGCCTCTGAAGCACCGGGGGCTCTGCATGGGGTGGTGGCACTTGGTCACCTGGGGATCAGGAGCCCGGTGGCTCGCCCGGAGTGCTGTGCACAGCGTGCTGTGCATGCCCGTGTGTGGATTGCTGCGAGCAAGGCTCCTCCCACCCTGGGCCAGTGCCCGCATGGGCCAGTGCCCGCAGCCCCCCTGCCAGGAGGGTCCAGCCCCATGGGCTGCCTGTGAGCCATGAGACCAGGGAGCGAGCTCAGGGCCTCACCCCTGCCAAGAGCAGTGCCATGAGCTGGCCCCACGCACCGGGCACTGTTTGTTTTATGCGCAGGGTTCCTGCAGTTTTTGCAGCTGTTCCCCTTCCCCTGGCCCAGAGAACAGGGCTGGGTTTGTTCAGGCAGTGGCCCGCAGCTGCGCTCCAGCGAGCAGGCGGCTGGGGCGGGGGGCTGGGGGTGTTGTGGGTGCTGAGGCATGTCTCTGCTTCTAAGGGCAGGAAGGGGAAGTGCTCCAATATTTGTGGAAAGGGGAGGGGGAGAGAAAGATGAAATGGAAAGCACCTCTGAAACATGGATTCCTGCTGGCAGCAGGAGTCAGCTGTGGCCACCCATTTCTTTCCCTTCCTCTGCAGGTAAACAACAATGGGATCATCTCATTCCTGAAGGAGGTCTCCCAGTTCACTCCGGTGGCCTTCCCCATCTCCAAGGACCGGCGTGTGGTAGCTGCTTTCTGGGCGGATGTGGATAATCGGCGGGCAGGCGAAATATATTACCGAGAGAGCACCGAGCAGCCCATCTTGGAGAGAGCAAGCAAAGACATTGCCCAGTATTTCCCCGAGTTCCCAGGGTTTTCTGCACAGTGGGTCTTCATTGCAACCTGGTACCGAGTCACCTTCTTCGGGGGCAGCTCATTTTCACCAGTGAGTAGCTGAGGCAGAGCAGCCACTCCAGCCATGTGCCTTCAGTGTGGTGCCAGACCTTCCGCTTGTGGCACAGAGCTGTCAGCAGAGCTCAGATGACCATGATGGCTCCATCAGGATACCTTATGACAGAGCAATAGTGAGCTGGCAACACCAAACCCTCCTCTGTGCCGTGTGGAGGCTTTACGTCATCAGCCTTCTTGGGCAAAAATGAGGCACTTTTTGCCTTCCAGATGATCAATACCTGTATTTTCCCCCATTTTTCCCATTCCTCTGGAACGAGAAGTGAGCTGTTCTAGCTCAGGATCACAACAAGTTAGGATTAAAAATAATTTAATGTACTTGCTCACGGAGGAGGACTGGGGTTCAACTGGGTTCCTTTGGTTGAGTCTAGTTTCTGTCACTTTATTTTATAACTGGTTCATCATCCCTCACTGCTTTTCTCCCCTCCCTGCTGCAGGTAAACACTTTCCAGATTGTACTCATCACAGATGGCAAGCTTTCCTTCACTATCTTTAACTATGAGTCCATCACATGGACCACGGGTATGCACGCCAGCAGTGGGGGGGACTTTGCTGGGCTCGGTGGCATCGCAGCACAGGTAAGTGGTGAATGTGGCCCCTGGGGTGCCTGGGTAACACATCTGCCTTGTGAGCTCATGGCTCCTGTTTGGGTTTCTTGGAGGTGGAAAATCTCCCCCCCTGCTTGTTGTTTTTTTTTTGGTTTTTTTTTTTTTTTTCTTCAGAGTTCTTAAATATCTGTGTGTGCTCTGGCTCCCAAAGCTGAGACCATACAGGGGGCTTTGTTATTCCAAAACCACAGGTCTTTGCCTTGGCTGCTGCTTCATAGTCCCTTTTCCTTCCTAAGCTCAGCCTTTAAGAGCAGCTGCCACAGCTAGCACAGCTTTTGCTTGTAGTTTTATTTCATCCCTGTGTGTGTTGTTGTGTTAAAGGAAAAAAAAGCCAACACCCACACCCACAAAAACCCCAGTACCAACTCGGATGTGTGAATTTACTGACCGTTTTCCTTGCTTGGTTCCTTGCTTGCCAGCCTGCAGCAGGCAGGATGCTGCAGGTGGAGAGGAAGCAAATGGGATTTGAATCCCCAGGAAGGGACTGAGCAGGCCAAGCATCCACTTCACCCTGTTGTCCTGTTTTGACTGGACTGAGCTGAGCACTGGCCTGTGGCATGTGGGAGGGGAAGGCTGGTCTGCGTGGTGCCACCAGTGGTGCTGCATGACAGGAGAGATGAGGCCAGGTGCTCCAGCTGCCTTTTGCCATGCACTAGTGATGTCTCTTTACTCTCTGCCTTTGTCCTTCCAGGCAGGTTTTAACGCTGGTGATGGAAAGCGCTACTTCAACATCCCCGGATCCCGCACCGATGACATCGCTGACGTGGAGATGACGACAAATGTGGGTATCCCCGGGCGCTGGGTGTTCAGAATCGATGATGCCCAGGTGCAAGTGGGGGGCTGCAGCAATACAAGTAAGAGGACAGCAGTTAGGTTTACTTAACTCCCAACCCAACCCCACACTGTTCTCCAGCCCCATCTTTCCCTGCCTCAACCCCCACCTTCGCGGGGTTGAAGAGATGTCTGGAAGGGCTTTGGGGAGGGAGGGGAGGCAGCTGTTTGGGGACTGTCTTCAGCACCAGCTGTGGCTGGGAATGGTACCCGTGGTTGTCCCAGGGCTGGGAACAGGCTGGGAGAGCAAATGGGAAGGGGAGGAAGAGTTCTTAGTTTAAAGAAGCCTGCGGGGAGTGTTGAGGGAGGCTGGGGAGGAGGTGATGTGCACAGTTGGGCCCCTGCCAGCCCACTGCCAGGCAGGGCATGAGGGGCCAGCACCCTTGGGGGTGCATATGTCCATCAGTCTTAGTACACTAGGCTGAGCCAAGTGGAGGGCTGCTGAGTGCCAGCCTGCCATGTGGGGCTAGGTTGCCAGGGCCTGGTCCATGTTCCCCACTCGAGGAGTCCTGGCATGTCCCCCACAGAGCTGATGGTTTTCGGTTCCTCATCCCCACTTCCCCCTGGCCATGTTTTCCCATTCGTGATCTGTGTGTCTTGCGTTATCGGTGGATTTTCTGTACATGGGCTCTCCCGTCCCCTTTCCCTCTGCCCTGAATGATAAGTGAGGGCATGTTCATGTCCTCTCAGCCAGTGAAGCAGATCTTCTGCCCCCAGCCAGGCTGCAGACCTGTGCAGCCTCTCCCCCTTGCACAGGAGGAGTAAAGCTGCCCCCTGTCCCAGGGGAGCCCGCAAGGAGCAGCCCCTGCCCCACCGTCAGGCAGGCAGCCTCGTGGGCTCCCCAAGCACCCCAGGGAGCCGGGTGGGTGCAGGGAAAGACCCTGGCACTGGTGTGGCTGGAAGGTGGCAGGTGAGCCCTGCCAGGGTGAGGGCTGATAGGGGTCACTGCCTGTTCCCACAGCCTCTGTCTGCCTGACACTGCGGCCCTGCCTGAATGGGGGGAAGTGTATCGAGGACTGCATCACGGGGAATCCCTCCTATACCTGCTCCTGCCTGGCCGGTTTTACTGGGAAGAGGTGCCATGTTGGTGAGTGCTTTGCTGCAGGGAGCAGGTCTCTCTCCCAGTATGACTGCTGCATGCTGGCAGTCTGTCTGTCCCCACCCTGAGCTCCTGTCCCCACCCGGGGCTCTGTTTCAGATGTGGATGAGTGCCTCTCCCAGCCATGTCAGAACGGAGCCACCTGCCTCAATGGTGCTGGCAGGTTCACCTGCAGGTGCCTGCCAGGCTTCAGAGGCAACAACTGCGAGACTGGTGAGCAGTGCGCTGCTTGAAAAGCAGAGACCTCAGGCTTGAGGAGCACTTCTGCTCTTGAGAGGGTTCTTCAGACCAGGGCTCCTGCAGTAGCTGCTAAGCTCTAGCAGTTTGTGATGGCCAACTTGGATTTCAGCTTGCTTCAGGCAAAAGAAGCTTTTCCCTAGCCATGAGCCTTTCCTTCTGCTGACTCTTCTGAGGGCTTCGCTCAGCACTGCTGCCAGCATTTTTCCGCTGCCACTCCCTTAACCAGAAAAGCTGGCAGCCAGTGCTCAAACAAGCCTTGCAGGCCCTGCTTTTGCAGGTGATGCTCTGGTCCCAAGTTCTTCAAAGCCAAGGGAGACCCTCCCAGTCCCTGGCAGGGGCCATGGTTACAAGTTTCCCCCACTGCTGGCCTCTGCCTGCCAGTGGAAGTGCCGCCAAAGCATTTGGCTCCCAGCAGCCTGCTGCACCAGTGGAAAAGGCGAGAAGGGAGTTTACTTGTGGGGGAGGAAGGAAAGGAGGGAGAAATGCCCAGAAGAGTGCACTGACATCGAGGAGGTGTGGAGGAATGAAAGACCTGAGCTTCCTAAGGACAGAATTTGGGGACAGTCATGACTGGGGACATGGCCACTGTCTCCTGACAAAAGGTGCATGGGTGACTCCAGTCTGTGCTCTGTCTAGGCCTGGTATCAACGTGTGTAGAGGGTGCCATGTGCTGGTCCTGCACCTAGGCTGACACCCCTGCCCCTCTTTTTTTTTATGTTCTTCTGCAGCAGAATCACCATGTGAGAACAGGGTGTGCCAGAACGGTGGGAGTTGCCAGGTGGTGAACAGGACAGCAGCATGCTTGTGCCAGTCGGGGTACACAGGGGTGGACTGCCAAACAGGTGGGTGACAGAAACAAGTATGGGATAAAGAAGGTGATGTTTCATACCTTGGCAAGCTTCCCTCCCAGTCAGCTTCATTCCTGGATGTAGTTTTGGGAGGGGAATGCTTGGAATTGCCAGTGGCACCTATTTTTTTTTTGTCTATCACCTTCACCCTCCTGAGCATCATCCAGGCTGGGAGGCACCAGATGAGCTGGCTGTGCCTACATGTGACCTTTCCTGGTGTCCCGTTGCAGAGGTGAACGAATGTGAGTCCAGCCCATGCCTGAACGGCGGGCACTGCATGGACCTGGTCGATAACTACACTTGTGTGTGCCTGGAGCCCTTTGTGGGACAGCGCTGCGAGACAGGTGCCTGTGCCCCAGAATGACCCACGGCAGGGACTGTGTCCCCCATGTTCTGCTGGCCATCATGGCCCCTCTCTCAAGCCCAGGCTCTCCTCATGCTCACTTCCTTGCTTTCCCCTTACCAGATTCATCTTCCTGCGAGGACCGGAGTTGCCAGAACCGGCAGACATGCAACTACATCCGCCCTGGCCGCTATATCTGCACCTGCTCCCCGGGTTATTATGGCAACAACTGCCAGTATGGTGTGTGCCTCAACCAGCCTGGCATGGGAACTGCAGTCAGAGGCATAGGGCAGGAATGGGCAAATGGCTGCAAAGGGGCTGTGTCAGTCATAGGCACTGCTGAAACTCGTGGTCGGCATGTGCAGAGCAGCCATGGTGTTGCCAGGAGGGAACACCTTCCTGTGGGGTTGCTTGACCATGCTGAGACCTCCAGCAGGATCCCCAGGACAGAGGATATTCCAGCCCCATACTGGACCTGCCCAGCTCAGGCTCCCCATTCCCCCACAGGTGGGCCTCGCATGGCTGGCGCCTGCCTCTCCCACCCATGCCAGAACGCAGGCAGCTGTCTGGAGACGGAGCAGGGCTATGTCTGTGAGTGCCAGGAGGGCTACACTGGACAGGACTGCCGAGACCGTGAGTACCAACTCAGGGGCTCACTAGTGGGGTGCAGCATCTCATGGGGAGCCTTCATGCTCATGAGTGGGAGAAGCAGCGGCCCCAGAGAGCCTGTTCAGGGCTCTGGGATTGAACAGAGGGTCTGTCCTGTTTGAGGAGGCTGTGCCTCTGTGTCTGAGGGCCGCAGGGCTGCTGCCACTTGAGCTTCCCTTGTGTGTGGCATCTGGCAAGGCCGCTTGTCTGTCCCAGCCCACAAGCAGGAGAGGTCCTGAGAAGCTCCTGTCTCCTCTCTTGCAGAGCTCTCTGAGGGCTGTGAGTGTCGTAATGGGGGCAGTTGTCTGGAGGGGAATGTCACCGTCTGCCAGTGCCTTCCTGGGTTTTTTGGTCTCCTCTGTGAATTTGGTAGGTGAAAGCTTCTTGCCTACTGTGTTCATTCCCTCTGGGATGCTTGAGTCAGGCAGCCTGTGGGTCAGCAAGGAGACAATACCCATGCCTGAGCCTAGCACAGTGCCAGGGGTACACAATGAATTTGAGCCTGGAAATATTGTCGCCTGGTGAGATGGCAATGCTTCCAACCTCCATCACTCCCCCTTTGACCTGTGCCTCTCCCAGCCTCTGCCTCAACCCAGCTTCCATGGGTGGGGAGGGAGTCACAGCCTTTGTGTGCTCCCTTGCTGAAGCTCACTGGGCATCCAGGCTGGGCATTACCATTTGCACTGTCTGTGCCAGAGGATCTGTCATGTTTCATTAGACCCTGCAAAGTTAGGAGTCTCCTGTTTCCATGTGGGTATCCTCCTGCCTCTGACTGAAGGAGGCTAGCACTGGCCATGTGTTTGCAGAAGTCACCACGACACCGTGCAACATGAACACGCAGTGCCCGGATGGTGGGTACTGCATGGAGTATGGCGGGAGCTACCTCTGTGTCTGCCACACCAACTACGGCACCAACCACAGTAAGACTCCACGGGGATGTGGGAACAGCTCTGGGGTGGGGGTGAGCAGGGGGTACCCTCACCAGCAGGGAAGCTCCCCTTGTACCCCTGGCCATATGTCCTCAGTGATGCCCTGTGTTTGGCTCTGCAGCAATGCCATCCCCCTGCGACTCAGAGCCCTGCTTGAATGGGGGGTCCTGCAAGGTTCATGATGACTCGTACATCTGCGAGTGTCCTCAAGACTTCCTGGGCATGCACTGCGAGAAAGGTACCTCCACAGTGGTCCCTGTGGCCCCAGCACCTGGCAAAGGTTGGGAGAAGGGCTTGGACCTTTCGGTGAGATGAACAGTTACTTGCAGAGCTGGAAGTGGGTGCAGGTTTACCCATCCCATCCTACAGGGTAGAGAGAGGGATTGAATAAGTCCCTTCATGACACCCAACAGTCGCAGCAGTGGATCCAGTTGTTTCTTGTGCAACACCATCAGTGTTGGTGTTTCTTATTTACATGGCACAGCTTCTGCCCTTGGGAGCAGCCAGCTGCCTCCCAGCATCATGCACCTGTTGGCCCCCAAGGCCCCAGCACACATCTGCACGGGTGTAGTTTTTGTGGTGTTGCTGAGCCCACGATGCAGTCAGGCTCCCTGCAGCCGCGGCTGGGTGGGGCGCTGGGGGGAGGCAGCAGCTCTGGGTGACCCCGCTCTGGGCGCTCTCTCTGCAGCCAAGCCTCGGCTCTGCAGCGCGGGGCCCTGCCGCAACGGGGGCACCTGCCGGGAGGCGGATGGCGAGTACCACTGCACCTGCCCCTACCGCTTCACCGGCAAGCACTGCGAGATCGGTACAGCCCCCCGGCCCCTGCAGGGAGGACAGGTGACAGCTGCCCCACCGGGCTCACGCCCGCCTTGTGCCCCCAGGTAAGCCGGACCCCTGTGCGTCGGGGCCCTGCCAGAATGGAGGCACCTGTTTCCACTACATCGGCAAGTACAAGTGTGACTGTCCCCCAGGCTACACCGGCCGGCACTGCGAGATTGGTAGGTTTGAGGAGGATGTGCCACTACCTGGGAGGACGATGGGCCTGTCAGGAGCTCACTGCTTGCTTTGAGCCCCCTTCTCTGCAACTCTTGTGCCCTGCTGGAAGGGGGAGGGGTGCTTGCTCTGGTTTCATTCCTTGCTCTGCTCTTCTTCCAGTGCCCTCCCCTTGCTTTCTTAGCCCCTGCCAGAATGGGGCTACCTGCAAGGGCCTTGGTGGGGGCTATGCTTGCACCTGCTCCGTGGGCTATGTAGGGAAGCACTGCCAGTTTGGTAAGGGCCTTGCGCCTCCCGTGCTGGCTGGGGACTTGGAGCACCTCTGTGGGCCCCATTCATCCCCTCTCTCTCCACAGAGGTCGACTGTGGCATCCCCAGTGAGGTGAAGCATGCCCAGGTTTCTTTTAACTCCACCAAGGTGGGAGCACTGGCTGAATACCATTGTGAGCTGGGCTACATCCTCAGCCAGCACAACCATCCCCGTGTCTGCCGTGTGCCAGGTGTCTGGAGCGACCCCCCCGAATGTGATGGTGAGGAGTGAGAGTGGGCGTCCCCTGGCACACCATCCCAGTGGCCTGTGATCACCACCATGGTTTGGTGACCCCAGGATATGTACTCCAGTTGTCTGCTGCCTTCCTCCTTGGGATTCCTGTCCCATGCTCATTCTCTCACTTTGTCTCCCCTTGCTCAAATGTCTTTAGAAATCGATGAGTGCCAGTCGCAGCCCTGCCTGAATGGAGGCCAGTGCAAGGATCGTGTCTCTGCCTTCCTGTGCTTGTGTGAGCCAGGTTACACTGGCTACCACTGCGAGCTGGGTAAGACACCATGGCAGGCATGCTCCAGGACTGTCACAATCCTTTTCTCACCCTCCAGCCCTTGGGAAAGCCCCAGTGCATTGAGAATTCCATTGCAAGGAGATAGGTTACCAGGAGTTGTGTGTGCTTGGATCTGCCTGAGGCAAGGGCCTCTCTCCCAGGACTTGCAGCTAACTGTAGGATATTCCACCAGAGAGATGCTGCTCCTGGTTGGGGACAGTGAGGGCAGCATGGGAGGTGGTGGGACTCTGGAAGATGGCTCCAGCTCAGTTCCATGGGATCTGGCAGAGGACAGTGGTAGGAGAAGGTGAGCTGTTGGAAGTTGGATGAGGAGACATGATACAGGCACCCTGTGGGATGGATCTCTTGGCACAGCCCCACACTGCCAGTTGTGTCCCCAGGTGCCCCTGAAGGAATGCCCCCATGCTATGTGCTTCGGGAGCAGGCCTGTGGCAGTGGGCATCCAGGAGCAGGGATGTTCCTGCCCACTGGGCTTGGGGAAGCAAATGACATGGGAAGGGTCCATGCCCTGTGGGAGAAATGCTGCCTCTCCAAGCCCCTGTCCATAGCCACCAACCGTCTCTGTGCTGAGCTGGCTTTTTTCTTACTGCTGGACTCCAGATGTTGACGAGTGCCAGTCGGAGCCGTGCAAGAACAGTGGGACTTGCCAAGACCTCCCTGGGTCATTTGCTTGCTACTGTCCTGAGGGCTTCCTGGGCACCCAGTGTGAGACAGGTAGGGGCTCTCCCTTCCTGGGTCAGTGGGAGGCTGGACTGTGGGCACCAGGACGCTGCCAGGGCTGGTACCATGCCAGGTGGCTGGTCACTGTCTTGGACACCTTGACCCCAAGCCATCACCTGGCTGCTCACTGATGCACCTCCTTGCCTGTAGTGTTGGGGACAGAGCTGAAACTGCTCTGATGGGGAGGTAGCAAGGAATGAGGTGTCCGCCAGTGATGGACTCCCTTTCCAAGGTGTCCACCCCTTCCAGTATATTAGAGGCACCATGGTGCACAGTGGGGGATTCAGTGTCCAGCCCAGCTGTGCCAAACCCTGGGCTGTGCCTCTGCCCTGCTGCTCCCTCGGGGGTCTGTCACTGTTCGTCATTTGTGGAAGCTGGGAGCTGACTGCTGGCATGCTCACTGCTGGCCTTCTCCCACCTCCAGAAGTGGATGCCTGTGAGTCAGACCCTTGCCGAAATGGAGGGGAGTGTGAAAGCTACGGGGGCTCCTACCTCTGTGTGTGCCCAGAGGGTTTCTTCGGCTACCACTGTGAGACAGGTGAGGCAGGCAGGGTGGCGCAGGGTGGCCCCGGGGTCAGTGGCACTGCTGACACTGCCAAACCTGGCACCTCTCCCACAGCCAGTGACCCGTGCTTCTCCAGCCCCTGTGGGAGCAGGGGCTACTGCCTGCCCACCAATGGCACCCACAGCTGCACCTGCAAAGTCAGCTACACAGGCAAGAACTGCGAAAAAGGTAAAGGCCCTCAGCAGCGGCACCAGGACATGATGTGGGGCTTGATGCCAGCCTGGCAGTGCCCACCGCCCATGAGGGGCTCAACACCATCTGGGACCAGCAGCACTCCTTGAGGCGGGCAGGGCTGGGGACTCGCCTTGGGGGGAGGCAGCCCATGCCCCACCAATGCAATCAATGGGTGGGTGCTGGCATGCTGAGTCGCTGCCACGGGTGCTGAGCTTGGCACCAGGACACGGGGAACGGATATCACCTGCAGCAATGGCAATCCCTTGGATGCCCTCAGGAGGGGAGGCAGAGGCGTCTGAGGGAAGCCTCTTGGCACTGGCCTCCCCCAAACCCCTCGCCCCATCCTGCAGTGGCAAGTGCTTGGCCACCAGTGATACCAGGGAATGCTCCTGCCCCCCTGGCTCCTCCTGTGCCCACTGAGCCGGGGGTGGCTTACACCCAGAGAGCCCCTGCCAGGTGTGCCAAGTGAGACAAGCGAGGACCTTGTCCTCTTACCACCGCTATTCTGCCGCTTGCTGACAGGGTCTGTTCTCTAAAGATTCATGGCATTACCTCTCCCCTTTGCTTTTGCACACACCCTGAAGAATTGCTGCCACCAACCTCATTAAAGGTGGAAAGGGTGGAGGACACTGGTGTGTTGATTTCTTGGCACCCACCTGAGGACGCAGCTGCCAGGCAACTCATTGACGGCTACGCCGTGACGTACGTATCCCTCGACGGCTCTTACCGCAGGACAGATTTTGTGGACCGAAGTCGTTCTGCCCACCAATTGCGGGCACTAACCTCCGGCAGAGCCTACAATATTTCTGTCTTTTCAGTCAAACGCAACGTGAACAACAAGAATGATATCAGCAGGCCCGTCATGCTCACCACGCGCACTAGTGAGTAGCGTCCCCAGGGGGATCACGGTCGTGAGCGTGTGCAGCCCCTGCATTTGCCAGGGTTTGTGCTGCCACCTCCAGCCTGCCATCAGCTCCAGCATGGTATCAAACCTGGCAGGTTTGCTGGTGCAGATCCTAAAATCCAGCTGGGGGCCTCTGGAAAGTGCTTGACACAGAGAATTGCTGTTTTCTTTGCTGTGAGTAAAAGGCCTGACACCCTGTGGCTCCCTGTCCAGGGGCTGGAAGGGAGCTTGCAGTGGGGATTGCTCCTGAACCCTGTTCATTGGGGCCAGGCTGTTCTGCTCCTTGTCACTGTGCCCAGGAGAGTATGAGGAGCCCCCATGTAAGGCAGACAGTAGGGCTTCTGCAATCCTGTGGACTAGTCACCCTGCCATACTGCTGGGTTTGGTGTGGAAACATGCCAGCAAGGGCAGGGGACCTCTGCTCCAAGGGGCACAGTGATGTCTCTGGGGCATGGACAGACAGAGCAGCTTCAATCCCACTTTCTACAGCAGGCAGGTGTAGAAATTGAATGCAAACAGGATGGAGGGAATTAGATGTAGGAAAGAAAATGGCCTCTGAGGAGAGGAGAATGGTGATGGTAAAGCCCATAAGCCACATCTCTCACAGCAGGCTGAGACCAAGTAAAGCCCAGGGGAGGAGATTGCAACATAATGCTGGGCACAGCATCTCATAGGACCTCAATCCACAGCTGGATGCTGGGGTCAGGATGGCCACCTGAAGTGTGTCATGGATTTAGCAGTCACTAGTGGGGTTCCCCAGGGCTCAGCTTGGGGCTGGTCCTGTTTAATACATTTACTTGTGGTCTGGACCTAGGGATTTTGTGTACCCTCAGTAAATTTGTAGACAACACCAAGTTGGATGGGAGCATTGATCTCCTTGAGGGTAGGAAGGCCCTGCAGAGAGACCTTGGTACACTCAATCTAGGGGCTGAGGACGACAGTATGATGTTCAGTAAGGCCAAGTGTTGAGTCCTGCTCTTGGGTCACAGCAGTCCCCTCCAGCTCCAGGCTGGGGGAGAAGTGGCTCAAGGGCTGTTCAACAGCTCTTGGGGGTGCTGGTTGACAGCTGGCTGAACATGAGCCAACAGGGTGCCCAACTGGCTAAGAAGGCAAATGGCATCTTGATCTGTATCAAGAGCAGTGTGGCCAGCAGGATTAGGGAAGTGATCATCCCTCTGCACTTGGCATTTTTGAGGGTGCAGTGCATTTAGTTCTGGGCCCCACACTTTAAAAAGGACATTGAGATGCTAGAGCATGTCCAGAAAAGGGCAACAAGGCTTGGATCAAGGATCTAGAAAACATGTCTTATGAGGAACAGCTGAGAGAGCTGGGGTTGTTTAGCCTTGAGGAGGCTCAGGGAGACCTCCTAGCTCTCCAAAACTTGCAACAGGAGCTTGGAGTATGGTGCAGGCTGGTTTCTTCTGTTACGCCTGCAGAGAGAGAACAAGAGGAAATGGCCTAAAGCCAAGACAGGGGATTAACATTAGATAGTAGTTAAGATTTTTTCACTCTTTGGGTGGTCAAGCATTGGAATAGGATGTCCAGGGAGGTGGTAGAGTCACCATCCCTGAAAGTGTTCAGAAGGCATCTGGATGTGGTGCTGGGTGATGTAGTTTAGGGGATATAGTGACAGTGCTGGGAGGATGGTTGGACAGGATGATCTCCCAGGTCTCTTCCAACCTTGATGATGCTATGGTTAGGGCCAAGGCTGGGCACTGCAACCCCTTTAGAGCTGTGGTAGGGGGCTGGGGCCGAGGGGACAGACTCAGGGGTGCTTTGAGTAGCACAAGGCCCTGCGGGTGAGCAGATACATGAGCCTCTTGCCTGCCTGGAGGCTGTGAGGACAGGAGAACATGAGTTCAGTGGGAGAGGTGGCACTGAGCTGTTTCACTGGGGAAGATGATCCAGAGGTGCCAGCAGGACCCCCCCTTGGGGGTGCATGGGGAAGGGATGGGGTGACCCACGATGACCACTGTCCTCTCTGCTTGCTCCGGCCAGGACCGCGTCCGGTGGAAGGCTTTGAGATCACGAATGTCACTGCCAGTGCCATCACAGTGCAATGGGCCCTCCACCGCCTCCAGCATTCCACTGTCAGTAGGGTGAGGGTCTCCATCCGCCAGATGGGGGACCTAGCAGGCCGCACCGTGGAGCTGAACAGCAGCGTGGCCAAGTACACCTTCCTGTGAGTGGGTGCTCCGGGGTGGCAGGGCACAGCTCCCTCAGGTAGCCTCAATAACCGCTTCCCACCTTACCTTTCCTCTACAGGGACCTGCAGCCAGGAGAGAGATATATCATTCATGTCACAACACTGAGCGGCCTGGGAGTGGAAGACCATCCCTCAGAGAGCCTGGCCACAGCCCCTTTTCATGTGTGGACAAGTGAGTGAGGTTGCCTTTGTCATCGTGGCTTGGCAGGAAAGCTGTGGGGAGGGAGAGGTGTGGAAGCTGCCAGACGGTCTGGCCAGCACAGCAGAGAGGAGGTGTGCAGGCAAGGCTGGAGAGGCCAGGAAAGACACTGGTATGTCTTCTCCTATGAAATGCTGTTCAGTCTCTGAGGCCAGCATGGGCCCGATTCATCCCCTGCCATCTGGCAGTCAGAAGGCAGGGGCTGACCTGGGTGCCAGGGTGCAGTGAGGCTCTGTCTCTCTTGTCAAGGGCCTAATGTTGAGCATCCCCTCACTGTGCATCCTATGACTAGAGCAGGCTCAGGGCTGGTCCGCGCAGTGCCAGGCAAGCTTGGGTCCTGGCACACTTGTAAGGTGACATGAGCAAGTAGGGTGGTGGCTGTTCAGGGACACCAGCTCTGACCACTTTCCTCCCCTGCCTGCCACAGGGCCTCTCCCCCCACAAAACCTCACTGCCTCCCATGTCACCGCCACCTCCGTGTCCATGGCGTGGGAGCAGCCTCCTGTTGGCACCATGGAGGGGTACATCATCAATGTCACCACTGCTCAGAGCGTCAAGAGCCGCTATGTGCCCAACGGGAAACTGGTGTCCTACACGGTGCGGGACCTGCTGCCTGGGCAGCGCTACCACCTGTCCCTGACAGCTGTGCAGAACACAGAGCAAGGCCAGGTGCACAGTGAGCCCATCCACCTCTATGTCACCACCTGTGAGTGCTCCTGGGGCTCTGCTGGATTGCTGCAGCACGAGGGAGGCCGTGGGATGACAGGGAAGTGGGGTAGGGGGTGGAAACCAGTTGGCCAACAGAGTGATGAGTGCCCCAGCACTGGGTGTCTGCAGAAGGCTGTGGGGACATGACCAGGTCCACTGGAATGGGAGGTGGGGGTTGTAGGGTTAGCGAAGGGAAGAGCTCCAGCTTGGTGACGGGCATTTGTGTCCCTGGTGTGTGGAGAGTGTCCATGTGTCACCTGGCAGCCTGGGGATGATGGGACTGGCTGGGAGGTGGTTGCTGGCTCACACTGCCACCATTAAACCTCATCCTTTGGTCTGCAGTGCAGAGGGAGGGGGCTCCAGAGAGACGGTGGAGCCAAGCTGGGCACCCCCGGGTTCTTCGAAACAGGCTGCCCCCAGCCTTCCTGCCTGAGCTCCGCCTGCTGTCAGATCATGACGCAGCTGAGGAGCCGTCACCAGCCCCCAGGTAGGCCCTGCTTCAGCACTCCTGGCTCTTCCACGTGGCTCAAGCACTAGGCTGAGCCAGTCTCTTTTCCCAGCTTCCATTCCCAAGTGTGTGCAAAGCCATGCTCCTGCTGGGGTGCAGCCTCTTGTCCATCCACTGGGGTTCTCACCCTTACCCTGAGAGCAGTTTCCCCTGAGAGCAGTGTGACTTGCATGTTGGAGTCCTATAACTTAGAATTTGGGGTTGATCCTGACCTTGGCAGAGAAGAAAAGGCAAAACTGTCACACTTGCACAGAGCCTGATGCCACCAGTGAATGCTTTATACAGCTGCTGTGAGCCCCAGCACATAGAGCCCGGGGGACCTGCAGTGCCCCATATCCTTACGGCTCTCCTGTCCCAGGTTCACGGAGCTGGTGGATGGCAGAGGGAGGATCAGCGCCAGGTTTGGCACTGCACTGGGAAAGTCCATCACACTGAAGACACGTAAGTGCTCTTGTGCCTTTGTGCCCTGCTCCTGTCATCCGGTACCATCTCCTGCACCTCCCTGCAAGCTGAGGTGGCAGCCAGGCAGGCTGCTGTAGGGCTGGGGGAGCTATAGTGGAGGGTGGAGCCCTCTCACCTGGCCCTTGGCAGGCAAACATGTGCTCTGCTTGTTAGACCCCTGCCTGAGGAGAGGGGTGACTGGCTGGGGGAGCCCAGGGAAGGACTCTTGCAGATGGGAGGCAATACTGACTGTGGCACAGCTGCCCTTCTTCCCTGCCAGCAGCAGCAGAGGCCTGAGCACTGGCTCCACAGCCCTACAGTGCAGCCCCTGCCTGCCCAGCAGCCTCAGCCCCCACTGTCAAGAACAGCCTTACACCTGCGGAGGGTACCTGGGTGAGAAACCCCTCACTAGTCCAGACCTAGACCCCATTTTCCATCCCCAGACCGGGGATAGAAGTGCCAACCCAAGATACACTAGAGCACCTGCAAACCCCACACCATGGCGTGGGGGAAGGGGCCTGGCACACCTGAGGGCAACCCTTGTTCTGCCCCTGCCTCCCCAGGACTCTGTGTCCCAGACCCTTCCAGGAGGAGTGAGAGTGTCACACCAATTGTAGGGATGCCAGCTGGGAAGGGCTAAAGCACTGCCTCAGGCCTGACCAGTGCCCCAAAGCTGCGGGCAGGCTGGATCCCCTTGGAGGGGCTGCCTTTGAGTCTGGCTCTGGCCTGGAAGGTGACATTTAATCCTCTCATTGTTCAGAGCCAGAGGCACCAGTGAAGTTGGAGAACACAGAGGTGTCCAGCTGGGACAGTCTGGCACTGCAGCTGCGTGAGGCAAAGAGCAAGAGTAAGTCCCAGGGGAGACCCACAGCAGCAGGAACCCAGCCCCACAGGCAATGTGCTCAGCACCAGCCTGCCCTCCTTGGAGGCATGGTGGGCACCCCTGCCCTCCTGCTCTTCCTGAGAGCACCCTCGCAGTGCCGGGGGCTTGGCAGGGCTGAGCTGTGGCCCCAGGCTCTGATGGTCCAGCGTGTTTTGCAGGAGAGGGGCAGAACTGCTCCAAGAATCCCTGCAGGAATGGAGGCACCTGTACCAGAGATGGAGACTCCTACCACTGTGCCTGCCGCCTGGGCTTCAAGGGCCGGGTCTGCCAGCTGGGTGAGTGCCAGGCTGTGCTGGAGGGCCAGGCTCCCTCATGCAGTGCCAGGCTGGTGGCTGTCCCTGTCACAGGTCACCTAGGATGCAAGTCACCCAGTACACCCTGCCAGCACCCAGTGGCTCCCACAGTGCCCAGGCTTTGCTAGAGATCTGTGTCATGCTGGCAGCTGAGAGAGGGGCTGGGATCTGCTTAGTTTGAGGAGATAGGAGTGCAGCTCCTGGCTGAGCTCTCTGCCTTACCCAGAGAGTTACACAGGCAGTGTGAGGCTGGGGGCTTTGCTTCTACTGGTGGGTCAGCTCTGTTGAGGCCAGCCCTCCAGCATGGTCAAGAAGCCAAGGGGGCCTCACTAGACGCTTGCCACAGGGCACAGGCAGGCAGGGCCAGGGATGGGCTCAGTGGTAGCTCCCCTCTCCTATTCCCCAAGCAGCCTGCAAGAAGGTGCCACACTCGTGCACACGGCTGTACTCGGAAACCAGGTCATTCCCAGTGTGGGAAGGAGGCACCTGCCACTATCTGTGAGTACTGCCTGCAGGTTATGCTCCCCCCTTCCCCTTGTGCTCTGAGCTGGAGATGTCTCCCTGCAGCTCGGCTTTGGGGAAGGGAGAGCAAGCACAAGGCCGTCTCCAACCCCAGCTGGCAGTTGCCCCCTCCCCAGCGCAGGCTGAGCAGTCTGGCATGCCTCTGTGGCTACCCCCAGCTGTGCATCAGGGCAGGGTGTTGCTGAAGTGGCAGCTTCATACTGGTGTTACCCACCCACATGCAGCAAGGTTGGATTTGGTGTATGGGTGTGACCCCCAGACAGCAGCAGATCCCATCCAGCTCCTGGCTGCCTCTCCATCTGGGGGAGCCCTGATGGGCATGGGGGATGTCTGCTCTGCCCCGGGCCTTCCTGCAATGGAGGCACAAAGGCCTGGCTGGGATTAGTCCTCCAGCACAGCAGGCTGAGCCCCATTCCTGCCAAAGCTGGCTACTGCAGCCTGGAAGGAAATAGGGGAAATACCCAGACTTCCCCTTCACTCTCATCAAAGCACATCTCTCCCTTCTGTTCCCTTCACTCATGTCTCCACTGTGTGTGCAGGTCCAGGAGAGTCTACAAGGTACACCAGGACATCTGCTACAAGGAGAGCTGTGAAAGCACCAGTTCTCAGAGGACAAGCAGCAGGTACAGCAGCAGCACACTGAATGTGCCAGCCTTCCTGTGATGCTGCACAGGAGGGTGTGGCTGGCTGGTGTGCCCCAGCATGCATGGGGACACCCTGCCTGGGGCTGGGCTGGTAGAGGGGTACAGACATGACCAAGGCTTAGATGCCATTGCCTGTGAGCAGTGGCCAAGAGATGTGGGACTGACAGTGCTGTCCTCCTTTCCCTTGCAGGAAGCCAAGCAACAGTCACACACTGAAGAAGGCATAGAAGTAAGTACCTGCTCCAGCCCTCCTCAGATGCAGGGCAGGGTCAGTTCTCATGCAGCGAGTCGGGGAGATGGGTGCAGGTCAGGGCACAACCCCGGCTCACACCACTGTGTTGAGGGAGTGGGAGGGCTTATGGCTGAGGGCTCCTGGTTGTGGCTGGGTGGAGAAGCAGGAGGTAATCCCCCTGGCTCTGCAGCTCCGTGAACAAGAGACTCCTGCACAGAAAGGGCCAGGCAAAGGCTGCAGTCCTGGAGACAGCAGGTCCCCTTCTCTCAGCACAAGACTGGTGCACAGGGTGGGAAGAGGCCAGCTGTGGGGCATCTGGCAGACTCTGCACACCAGCTCATTCTACTCCTGCTCCTCCACAGGGTTTAAAGCAGTAGAAGCTTCGTCCTTCCACATCTAAGGGCTTTTTGAACACCAGGAAGATCAGATCTGCTCACTGGGTTGAACACAGCAGGGAAGCCTTCCTGCCTGGTGTCAACCTCTCCCTCTCCACCAGCCCATTAGGGACATGCAACTGGATCAGCACACTGAGTAGTGCTCCCTTTCCCCCTGCTGGCCCAGCACTGCCTTTGCTGGCCCCCTCTCTGCCCCTGAGGAGCTGAGCACCAGCGCCCCTTGAGAGGGCCAGCCCTGCTCAGCTCCTCCAGCCACTCTGCACAAGCAGATCCCCGCTTCACTCAGGGATCAGCCCAGCTCCTTGCTAACAGCATCTGCACCAATCTGTTTTCATAATCCAAGGTTATAAATTACCTATAACCCTCAAATAAAACAGTTAAATGCAGACCAAAAAGCCTTAGCCATCACCTGAAATCTGGCCCCCAAAAATATGCTCTGAGGAGCAATCTCTGTAGATGAGTTAGAAATGGTGAGCAGCTCCAAGTGGCGATGCCAGCACGGGCAGTAGAGGAGCATTCCTGTTTCCTCTGCTCTAGCAGGGGAAACTGAGGCAGCTTCTACTGCCTGCCTTTTTTCTTTGCTTTGTAAACAAGCCCTGGTTTTAACCAAATTTCCAGCTCAGAAACCAATAGAACACCTAAAAAGAATTTTAAATGTGATCTGCAGGATGAAGTCTGTCAGCTGAGGCGTGCCACCAGACTTGTAGTTGCCTCCACACCAGTGCAGGGCACAGCAGAGGCTTGGTGAGGATGCCAGGCCCACATGCACTGCACCTGGAGTTTGCCTTCCCTGTGGCACCAGTGCTGCAGGGTTATGTGGAGGAGAAGACCAGCACCCAGCACTGTGGCAGGGCAGGCAAGGAAAGAAAAAGTGTAGCTTAGAAACGTTCCTAGTTTTTGTGAGTTTGTATGACAACACTAGTTAAACATAGATTTGTGTATTAACGTACACGGTGTATATTATAAATTAACACATACCAGAGATATATCGCAGTTATGGTATAGAGCCTCATGTCACCAGCACAGTGGGATTACTCTGGTGGGGAGGCCCTCCCTTCCTGCTGAGCATCACAGAACTCTCTTGCTCAGCCACATATCTCAAGCAGCAGCTTGGAAGATGCTTTGAGAGCAGGACAGGCCCAGGAGTTTCAGCACTCTTGTCAACACCCTCTTCCTCCAGGGAGCAGTGTAACAGTGCTCAGCCTGGAGGCACAGCTGCAGAGGCCAGGGATAGGGACAGTGTGAAGCCACGACCAGCTGGCCAGTGTGCTGCTCCCCTCCTGCACCACCTCTGGCTTTGTCTCACGGGACAGACATGCCTTGTTTTCCTCCAAGGCTGCCTCGTACTCCAGCTGCCTGGCATGAACAGCAGCCCTGCCTTCCCAGGGCAGGAGAAACCAGCCCTCCATAGCAAGAAGAGCAGGGCAAGGGGAAACCCAGACAGGAGGTTTTGGAGCCATGGTCTGAAAGTACTTGCACCCCTGCTCTGTCAGCCAAAAGATCAGCACTGCCATGTGGAGGTGGAGGTGGCCCTGCCATGGGACAGTTCTGTTTCCACAGGACCTGTCCCCACAGCACCAGGCTTTAGTCTCACTGGCAGCCAGCAGAGCAGCCCACAGCCTCCTGTCCCACAGCTGGCTCAGTATGTAATGAAGCCAGAAGGTTTTAACCTAGTCTTGGAAATAAATTAGGGGTTTTTGTTTGATTTTTTTTAAATAAAAACACTTTGTGGAAATGGTTGTTTTTGTTTTTTTAAAACCAAGGTCAAGGAGGAGGAACGAGTGTTTCTGTGTTTGACAGATGGCATTTATTGGTACCCCAGCCAGCTTGTGCTGGTGTGAGGTGGGAGCCCAAAGCAGCCAGAGAGTGCAGCAGCAGGAGAGGGCTTGGGCACCTCAGAGCCTCACCTGCTCACTGCCAGGCTGTTTAACTTCCATCACCGTCCAAATCATCATCATCATCCTCTGTGTACAGTGAATCCACATCCTCCTCTTCCTTCTCCTCCTCCTCTCGAGCCAGCAGCTTCTTGAAGACTTCATACTCCTCTGGGGTCGAGTAGGCCAGACTGGCCAGGAAGTCTTTCTCCGGTAGCCAAAGGATGTCCTTCAGTTTTGGGTTACTAGTTTGGGTCTGCCCTTTGTGTGGTGTCTCGTAGAGCCCCCGGCGCTCCAGGAAGATGTGCCGATTCCGGAGCTCGGCAAAGGGCATTTGGAAGAGCCGAGCCTTCACCATCTCCTTCTGCTGGATCCCCATTCTGAAGTAGGCGTACTGCGGGCGGAACGGGGAGTCACGCACAGCCCAATTCCCGCAGCCAGTTCTGGCAGGAAGGTGGGTCCCGGTCCTCACCTGGAACTGGTGATGGAGGGTGCGCGGCTCCTCCAGCAGCACGCTGGGGCAGGTCTCCAGCACCGCCGGCAGCTGCTCCGCCGTGAAAAGGCAGCGCTCCCGCAGCAGCCGCACCGCCGCCTCCAGCCTCTTCCGGGGCACGTGGAAGAGCTGCGGGCAGCGGCTCACGGCCCGCCGCAGCCGGCCTGCGGGAAGCGGGTCAGCGGGCCACCGGACAGCGGCAGGGCCCCGGTGTCCCCCCCGCACCCTCACTCGCCGCCCTACCTTCGTCCAGGCCCAGGCGCCGCAGCTCCTCGGCGCGCTCCCGGAGCCGCTGCGCGGGCAGCCGCAGCAGCGCCGGGCTGCGCTCCAGCAGCGCCAGGGCGGCCTCGGCGTTCAGCCCGAGCAGCAGCAGCTGCGCCGCCGCCGCCTCCCGGTGCTCGGGGCCGACCCGGGGCTGCAGCGCCAGGAGCCGCTGGGCCTGCTCCTGGCTGAAGCCCATGGCCCGCAGCGCCGCCACCTCCCCACAGCCGCGACGAGGGCACGGCCCGGGGCCGGCGGGGAGCGCCGGGCCCCTCAGCAGCGCCCTCCGGACCCCGCGCAGCGCCGCCCGCCCCGCCATGGCCGCGCTCCGCCCCGCCGCCACCCGGCCCGGGGCAGCGCCGGGGGACCCAGAGGGGCGGGGTGCGCGCCGGGCCCGGGATGGCTTCTGTGGGCGCGCAGGGCGGGATCACTCGGGGCAGAAACAGCCCGGGACTGTGCGGACAGCGCCGCCAGCCCGCCTTGCCCGCTGCCGTGGGCATAGAGCCGATCCCACCGCCGGAGGCGCGGCCGCGAGTCATCAGCCCCGCCGCGGCCAGAGCCGGGGCGCAGTGCTACAGAACCCGGGTGAGGGCATCTCTCGGATGGAGAGAGCAGAGTCCAAAGCTGGATTCAAAGCTAATTAGTAATTAAGCCGAGTCCTGTTGCTTCTCTGCCGTCCTGAAAGCAACCAGCCAAACCGCTGGTTTTTTATGAAGCACTTTTCCCAGCACTTCCTCCCAGGGAGCCTGACCCCGGCTGATTTGTACCCCAAAATGTTCCTGTTACCCACATCTCGATCAAATTGTCTTTATTGAACCTATTTTTTTCTTCCAATATCTCTGTCTTATCAAAGTCAAGGACTGTTTTCCTGAATATAGACAGGACTCTGATTTTTTTTTAAAAAAGGACACTAACCAACCCACCCCTCCCACCCAAACCATGCAAATACATGTCTAGTTTTGAGTCTCCTTTGTGCACACATACTCCAGAAAACCAACAGACATGTTATCATTCATTTATTCATTATCTTTTCAGAAAGATATATAAACTACATATAAAAAGTAAAACCAGGCAATAAAAATATTTTCCAAGTTAAAAACAGTTTAAGCAACATTAAAATCTTTGCATCACATCTTTGAAACATGTTGTGGGTAAGAACAGTGATAAACTGAGTATATGTGAGTATCAGCAGGTAAATTTCCCATGGGATCTATCCTGCTAACAGAGCTCAGACTGTTCTAAGTCATCCCTAGCTGAAGAAGCCTTTAGGCCAAGGTCTGAGCTGGCTCAGCAGAGGCAAAGAGCTCTTCCCAGGTATAATCTGCCAGGTTCACAGGCTGTCGCAGCCAAGGATCCTCTGCCAGCATGGCAAGAGTCATGCGCTGCTCTGGAACGGGGTGCAGGAGCCCGGCCATGAGATCCATGAGACCTGGGCAGAGACAGCAGGGGATGGCTCAGGCTGGATTTTAGGCAGGTTGGGAATGAGAGATAGGGTCTGTGTTCAAAGAATGACAAATCCCCCAAACTCTGCTGCACTGAGCAGCTTTCCAAATCATCATGGAAGGCATTAGGGAGCGTTTTTTCAGTCTTCCCCTTGATTTCGGGTGAAAAACCACTGTTTATACTTTCCCAAGAGATCTGCTCCTTTTGCAAAGCAAATGCTAAGAGCTCACCTTCTGACACAGGGCGAGGAGGACTCAGGACAGCTGCCAAGGCCTCCTCCAGCTCACAAAAGGGATTCTCCCCAAGCACCAGGGTGTAAAGAGTGATGCCAAGCGACCACATCTCCAACTCGGGACCATGGTACCTGTGCAGAGATAAAAAAAACCCCAAAAAAAGGGTGTTGACAACCCTTTTTTCCAATTTTTATTTTAACATAGGAAGTTGGTCAGAATTCTGAGAAGGTTCTCATGTGTTTGAGGAGTCTGCATTATCCTTCTCCAGGAAATAAAGCCATCCACAGAACAGCCAACCAGTTTCTGTTGATGAATATGTGTAATATGCACTCAGACTTCCACATACGTAAGCTAGTGACAAGAACTTACCCCTCCAACTTCTTCATCATCAGCCAAAACTGTCAAGTAAATATTAAGTGGAAGAGCAAACACATCTTCCCAGCCATTTCACAACAAACATTATTTGGAAGTAACTATTAACTATCTCAATTCCATCTGAGAAAACATGCCAGTTCATTCACACAGTAAAAAGAGGAACTCCCAAGGCAGAGCCGCTTGCTTCACCTTTCATCTCATCCCCAGCAGGAATTTCCTCTCCTCCTTGCATTGTTTCTCCCCCCACTCCTTTTGGAGGAGCAGCCTGAAGGACCCATGGAAACAGCAGGAGCAAGATCCATCCAGGCAGGTACAGTTACAGCAGTGCCACCCCTGTGGTGGAGAGGCTTCCTTGTGGAGCAGCTCTGAGAGCACCAGATGCCAGGTGCAGAGCACTTGGAAAGGGAAAGAAGAGGGGAAAGAGCCAAGATTTAGGTAGCACATCCAAAACAGCAGCAAGAGAAGAATCCTTGAGTCCCAAGGAGTACAGAAATCACTGGGGAGATGCACAAGGATCAAACTGCAAAAATTCAAATAGAGGGAAGCATGTAGAAAAGAGAACAGAGAGGATGAGAGTGGGAGGACACAAAGCACAGACAGGCAAGGAAAAGGTGCTATCGACAGCAATACTTGCTTACTCCACCTCTCTGAAAGAGCAGCTTTTGCTAAAGGAAGCCTGACAACAGGTTTAGAAATAACTGTACATATTCAAGCTTTTACAACTTGATTTCTGTCACTAGAATTCTGTAGTGCCCTACTTTGTATGCACTCAAACCTTCACAGTGATTTCTGCCACTGCAGTGCCTTAAATCTCACTGCAGTTCCTGTTCTAACAGCGTTCCAATGGCACAGCAGCTTGGCTCCTCTGTTGCAGCCCTGCCCACATGGGTTTTTTTTGGTGTGATGGCACAAAAATGACTTTTCAGAGGGTGACATACGGTTTGCCAGAGAGCACTTCTGGTGAGCAGTACTCAATGGTCCCACAGAAGGTATAAAATAATTTCCCGGGTTCCAGGTAGGCAGCCGAACCAAAGTCCACTAATTTAATTGTGAAATCTTCAGCAATGACAATATTTTCATCCTTGATATCTCTGTGAAGGATGTTCCTACAGTGGAGATACCCAACAGCTGACACAAGCTGGAAGAGACAGAAAGAACTAGGTGTTACTACATTGAGTCCCTGGATAATTGATGTGGCATCACAGCTTTCAGAGAGTCACATTGTGGCTTGTTTTGACACTACCTGAACAAGATATACATCCTAATTATGGTAACTGGAAATGGCCTCAGGCCTGCCTGTCATCATTGCTGCAGTGCTCTTGGAAGAGACACTTTAAAGAGCTTTTGCTGCTTTCATCTCACAGATGTGCAGGAGGAGGGGATGCTGCAGTCAGGATGTGATTGTGAACATTGGAGCTCACTGCTACAATCCTGCAAGCTACTCTATTTTTATCCCAGCTTCATTTGGAGGGTCCTTTTGTTTCTCCAGAAGGATATTACTGTGTGCCTTCCATGCTGCAGGATGACAAAGCATTTAAGAGCCAAGTTTGGTATAAATAACATAGTCACTCCATTCTTTTTTCCTGCACGATTCATGCTTTAATGCTATAATTAAGGATAATATGGCAATAATATCACCTTGGAGACGATCCTGACTCCTACAATGTTTTTTACCAAGAAAAGCAGATGGCTGAGGGAGAAAAGTTTCTATTTATAATGCAAATCTGCCTCTGCAGAGAAATGCAGTGCAGATCTGAGGGAACAGTTCAGCCTTACAAACCCTAGGCTGGGTTAAGGAAAGGGCTGATCCATGCCAAGGCTGAAGAGACATCTTTGGCTTCCATCTTCCATCAGCACCCCAGCTGAGGGCAGCGTGGGCACAACAGGGTGTGAGGCGAGGTTACCATGTGCACAGCAATCCCTGCATACCCTAGAGCAAGGAATTTATTCCAAAACTCGTGAGGGGAAATTACATGGGGACTGCTGCTGTGGTTAACTCACTAAACAAAGGGTAATTCAGCCCTCAGGCAAGCTCCTGAGTTACTTTGCATTATGCCGCCGTTAAAATCCAAGATAATTTCTTGATTTTAACAGCAGAGCCCTTTACTCCTGTAACCAACTAAGCTAAGCACTGAAGTAAATGAAAACCTGGCTTTTTGTAAGCTTGGGGCAGCTTCTGTGAGTCTCCCTCCTCCCTCAGAGGAAATGTGACTGCTGCATGAATGGTGTGTGGGTGACAGGGGCAGTGTGCTGTACTGGTAACAGCTGAGGGGCCATGGCTCCAGGGGAAACCCTCACAGGCTGTAAGCTCCTGGAAAGGCTCCTCTGTTGTTTCTAAGTCAACCTTAACAAGGTTTCTGCAGATAGCATTTCACTCAGAAATGTCCTACAGAAAAGTGAGGAAAGGTTCTGCAAGCATTGAGGACAACTCCAATCTGCCAGTTGATTAGCCAGTATTAAATGAAACAGAATCCTGGTTCTTACATTAAACCAATTCTCACCTGCATGTAGCAATTCTGCTCTCACCTGTCTGAATATGTAACTTGCTAATGGCTCATCCAAGTTGGGCTGGTTATCAATAAATGTAAAGAGGTCCAGACCAGATCCATGCTTCTCCATCACCAGTTGGAAGAAGCACTCATTTTCAAATATATCCAGCACCTATAAATAAAAGACTTGTTTAATCATGTGCTTCATCCTCAAAAAGTGCCTTTTTTTTAACAAACACTGCTCTCCTCTTGGAGATTTAATTGGTGTGTGTTATAATCTTTAAAATCTCATTTCACTGAGCACAAATGTTTCTTGAAAAGAGTACAACACTAAAAGTGGGAGCAGAAGTAAATCCAAGATGAATTTTCTTTCTGAAGGAAAAAAACCCCAAACAACAAAACAGCCCAAAACCAATAACCTCAAAACAGAGAGTGTGAAACAGGATGTGTCCAGATTATTTCCTGAACTTGTACGTGATCAGATGTGACATCACAATTCCAAGATATGCATCTTATCTTGAAATAGCTTTTTTTTCTGTTAAGAATCACATCTTCAGATCAGTTTAGGGTAAAAGTGTGGAAGCAAGGAACACTATGCTGTGACATACCCTCCAAAACAAAGCAGGATAAACAGGTTACTTTCTTTCCTGAAAAGATGCAGTACAGGACACCTGACTCCTGAGGAGAAACACCAGTATGCAAACAAATCACCTGATGCAGTGCAAACTGCAATCCCAAGCCACTGTACCTTTATGATACTGGGGTGTTGCAGCTTCTGCAGGATTGCAATTTCTTGAGTGACCCTCCCCAGGTCAGGATCATCTACCCAGCAGTCCTCCAGCACCCTCTCCTTCCAGATGAACTTTACAACAACCTAGGCAGACAACAGCATTCAGCATCACCTGCCAAAGCATGGCTTTGAGTGCCAGGTAAGTTAATTTCCAGGAAATCTGTTAGTGCCTCACATTACTAGAGGCATGGATTTAAATATATTATCAGCTATTTAGTGTGAATAGCTGATAATATATTTAAATGTATTTTAATTAATTTAGTCCTAGAAGCCAAATGATACAGATAAATGGAATATATTTATTGCTGCTCTGAATTGCAAAGGCTTTGACAAGCCAGCTCTCTAATCAACCAGTTACAGCACATGGGTGCCATGGAGAGAAATGAGCACATAACATCCGTGCAAGAGAAACACCTGAACTTGCCCTCTCAGCACCCAAGACACTGCTCCTGAAAAAGAGGAGGTGCCATAATCTCAACATGTCTACTCCCCATTCTTGAGTCATGGCACAATAAAGATTTTGAGGTTTGCCATTCTCTTTAGTAACAGAAGACTAAAGCCTATAATTCTGTTAAGATTAATGTCTACTTCTTTCAACAGGTTCAGTTATCTGCATTCATTAGTTCATTAATTCATTCTGCACCTGTTGTCTCAGGTAACATTTACACACAACATCAATGCAAATGTTTGGCTATCCTGTTTTCATCACAGATTTCTGTTTAAACAAAGCAAGACCCCAAACTACCAAAGAGACACTTTTGACAGTGTAATGTTAACAGAATATGGATGCTCTAGCCTTTCAGTTTTCATCCTGATTTATTATTGCAATAAAGCTACAAGAAATACTTCACCTCCTGGTGATCTTTCTTGCTCCTGGCACTCCAGACAAAGCCAAAAGAGCCTTTGCCAATAAGGTTGAGAGTTCTGTAATTTTTTGCATATTCTCCCTCACATGCTCTTAATCCTTCAAGATCTTCAGCTCTTTGGGAATTGTCAAAAAGTGAAGCTGATCTGATGGCCTAAGTACAGATATATAGGTTACAATGGCAGCAAAAAATGACCAGACATATATTTTGTTTTAATATATAAAGAAGTAGGGAAAAAAAAAAAAAAAACCAAACCAAACCAAACCAAAACAAAAAAAAAAAAAAAAACAACAAACAAAACAAAACAAAACAAAAAAAAAACAAACAAAAAAACAGCAACATCCACGCCACCAACTCATGTCATTAATTTGAAAAACTTCTTGACTTTACCTTCAGCTTAACAGTCAAATAAGGAGAGAAATGCTCAATATTCAAAGGTAGGATTTCTTACTTCTCCAAGACTTCTAGTAGAAAGATCAGCAGCAGACTGGGAAGAGTTTGCTAGGCTGGCAAGCAATTGCTGAGTCTTTGCTACAGCTTCCTTTTGGCTCTGTGAAATGTCTTTCACCACCCAGACACAGAAAAGTACAGTAGGATCCTGCAGTTCTGCACATTTCACCTCGAAGAGTATGCCTGTTGGAACAGTGAGGAAATTAAAATGGTGGAATGTAAGTTTAGTGTAGAACAAGATTGGAGATGTTTTAGGACATAATTCTGAGAGCTCTTGACAAAAAGTTCAGAATTTAGGGAACCCCTGCTCAGTAAAGAATCATCAGAGGGGTTGACACCAGCAGTTGTCACCACTGGTTGACACCAGTTCCAGCACTGCAGGAACACCTGCAGAGTTCCCACCTCCAGCAGAGTCTTATGAGTGTCCAATTGTGATTATTAATTTCCACTGTGAATAAAAACAGGGATTTTATTCAACAAGCCACTGAATGCAGCTGAAGGAGTGAATGAAACTGATTCCATTATACAATTTTAGTGCAATTTACAGTTTTACAGTGGAATTTGTATTTTCTGTTCAGAAAAAGTTACCAGGTTCACACTTTTTAATTGTGTTTTGAGAGTATTTCTGACTTTTCAGTGGGGATTAATTTCTTACCAACTTTCTATTTTATGCCACCTCCTTTTCTAATACCCTCTGTGTAGACTTAGATACCATTTTTTTCTCCTCGATGCTTCTTCCTTCCTCTCCACTCTGAGCTTCTAACCAGAACTGTATGCATTCTGCAAAACAATTAGAGTTTGGGAAGGGGACAAGGTGTCACTTACTGAATTGTGAACCATCTCTGTGACAGCAATTCCCAGTGTAGCTGCCTTCCAGAATGTTCCAGGTCAAAGGAGCTGCTGGACTTAGCCTGCCTTCTTGTTTCACTGGGGTTGATGTTACTTTGATCTCCATATTTTGCTGCCTGAGGAACTGAGAGTGTTCTTCAGGCCTACCTTTGCTTCTCAGGGGATTTCTGTTGGAGCTGATCCCCATAGTTTCTGCAAGGGTTTCAGGTTTCTCAGGAAATGCCTCGGAGTTTTGTAAATGCCTTCTGGAGGCCAGCCATCCAGAATCAGCTTCTGTGGCAACACCACTCAGCAGCTGCTTGCGTTGATGAGTGGAAAAGGCACCAAAGTTTGTCTCAAATAGTATTTTGGAGTCCACTGTATCAGAGCAGCATCCTCCTACAAGAGCTAAAGGATCATCTGAGTTCCCCTTGACAGCAGTATTCAGTCCCAGTACCTCAAGACCAGAGCAAATACAGCTCAGTTCAGATTCTTTCACATCTTCAGAGGTTGTGGCAGCTCCTGGGGCAGAAGCACTGCAGCCTGTTTCATTTCCTGAGTAAACATCACAGACAGAATTTTTTTCATGTGCAAAGAAGGTGGAAGGATCATTTAGCAGGCAGTTGTCAACAACAATATGCTCGAGGCTGGAATGTTTTGCATCATGCACTGAGTTTGTTTTTGACACCTGCCCTGGAACCATGTGGACTTGAAAGTCTTGTCTGCAGTTCAGTGCTGTCCCAGGCCATGGCTCATCCACTGTTGGTGTTCCAGGTGAGTTACAAGTGACACCAGAGGACAGCTTCACTTGGTCACAGGATGATGCATTTAGATTGTCTTCTAGTCTGGAACAAACAGGCAACAGTTACTGCAGGAGATACTGCACTATGACTGCTTCTCTCTGCAATCTCCAACTTCTGACCTAAATCCCACTGTTCTGAGTCAGATGATGTGAGAGAGAGCCTTGCAGAGAGCATCTTTTGAGAATTATTTGATCCTGAAGTTTTCCACTGTTCTATACTGTGCCTTGTGTCAAGTCTCTAGGGATATCTGTTGGGACAATTTCTTAATATATCTTATAAAAGGTTATGCAAACAAGTCTCCAACAGCAGGTTTGGCATTAAGAACAACTAATATAAATGTTTTGATCATCTATTTTCCACTAAAGAACCTTGATGGTATTAATAGCATCATGTTCAAGATTGATCTTATAAGTCAATTGGTGCTTAGAGCTGCTGTTCAGGCCTTAGCATGTCAGCAGGATGCTTCCAGTCCTGAAAACAGAAGTTGCCTTGTTTTTCCAACAGGAGATGGATGTCTCCCTCCATCAGGGCTTACTGAAGCCCATGGCACAAGGTATTCTGCAAACATTTCTATTAATAAAAATGCAGCCTAGAAAAACAGTGAAGCAGAGCACTTACAGTCCTTACTTACAAGTATGATACGAGAGATGTAAACCAGGAAAGCACAAAAATTACACTGTCAGCCACTTTAAAATGCAGCAAGAGTTGTGCTGTAATAGCTTATACCTTAAAATGGAGAGTAAATACTTACTGAAGGCTAGAATTGTTAATGTGGAAGGCTTAAAATTTGACTTAAAGTAGGCCATGAGCATCAGATATGTACTTCTACAGAATTTCTAATGTTGTAACAGGAAAATGACCTGGAAATGTACAAGAAAAAATGCCTGGACTTCAATAACACAGCACCCTGTTTTAATGGATGACCTGACACTTATGCCAAGCACCAGAAGGAATTAGAATTAGAATTTACACTTAGAATTCCCTCCAGGTAACCTGACTTCAGTGCAACACCAGCTAGAAGGAGACAAACATCCACTATTTATGATTAGTGAAGATAGAGCCTAATTACCTTCCTTAGTCTGGTTGAAACATTTAGACCCCTTTGGAGCTGGAATTTCTGTAACTTTACAATTGCAGGGTGTGCAGATATAAATAAACATCTACGGCAGGGACAGCTCAGCCTGTCTTGCAAACAGCTCTCAGATTCTAAAGACAGCAAAGCATGGAAGGCCCTTGCTACACCTTCCCACAGACATCAAGCAGGTGAAAAAATCAGCTTTTGCTGGTGATGGCTATCACAGCTCTTCATTTTCCCAAGTGAATATGCAGTCTATGAAATGCTTACCTGTTAGTGGGGGTGGATGCTGCTTCAGGAGGTGAGGGAGGAGAAAAGAAACTGGTCCCATTCTTTTGTTTCTTCTCATCATGTATTAATTTGTCATCTTCGTGTTGTTGCTCCAATTTCTGCTCTTCACTTCTTGACAGAAGGTGTGCTAAAGATGCAGCCGAGAAGCTGCTCCCTGTACCAAACAGGAAACAAACCCACACCAATTTAAACTTTTATGTTTAGGCTTCAGAGGCTACAGTGATTAAAAATAAACTTGGAACTGCCTTGGTCTGTCTTTTCCTTAAGGAATTGAGTATAAAAGGCTTGACTGAGGCAAAGCAGTCAAAATACAAGCATTCCACTCTACTTTGAGAAATCAGCACACGCAGGAATCTACATGTTTTAGGGCTGCCAAAATTTGCTTTTCTAGGAAAGCTCTTGGGCAGATATTGGTATTATGTGTTAGCTACTTGAACTGAAGTTCAGAGGCCTAAAAGTGCCAATAATGTAAAGAGACTGAAATTAAAATGATCATATAGTAGCAGGATTAGAAAAGATAGGCTCAAACCACACATACATAGCCCATTCAAAACCCATATAATGAAAAGGTTTGGACTGGATTTATGTAACTCACTGAAGCTGTAAGATTAAAAAGAGTCTAAAGATGTTTGAAAGAAGAAGAGATGAAGTTCTTTCCTTCCCCAGTGAAAACAGATCAGAAGAAAAACATGAGTTTGGAAGATGAAGTAAACCAAGTATTATTGCTGCAGAAAAAGGTAATGAGTGACCAAATCTAGATTTGAATCTAGAACAATCCTTTAATTAGTAATGGCTGAGTGCCAAAAATGCCTCCTCACTGAAGAACTGAACGACTCCTAGATTAGGAGCATCATTTAATCAAATAATTACCTAAGAAATTGTACACTGTCTGACTCTTTTTTGTCCCAGTGGGGTGCATTGGTTTCAGCACAGATGTGCATTTCTAAGCAAAGAGTAAAAGAAAATAGGGGGAAAAAAGGAGACAAAACCAGCCTAAAATGTGATATGGATGAAAGCATGAACTTGCTGGTGTTCTCTGTGTTGGGCAGAGCTAGCCAAAAAAGACAGATATGGAAACATGAGGCTTCTTTGCTTCTGTTTATTTGTGCTGTGTTCAGAGAAGTAAAACTTTGATAATTTCTGATGCAAACTGCATCAGAGGAATATGTGATGCCTCCTTGATTGAAATACAGCAACCATAACATTGACTATTAGCCAGCAGCACAAGCCAATTCAGAATGTTAGATTTTTCCCTTAAAATATTAATCCTAAGTAGCTACAGCTCCACTGCAATACAGTCACAGAAGCTATATTTTACACATTTTAAAATACCAAAGGGTCCTAGCAGGGGAGGGAGGGAGGGAGTGCTTGTTAAGTACAAAGCATTCTCTCTTCTCACTGTAATTTCCAAATTGGATATTCAGTTTTATCTTCCTGGCAACGAAGAGAGAAGCTCAATCTTAGGTGAACAATTCTTTTTACCTGAGGTTATAGCGGAAACCAGATTTAAAAACTGCATAGAGGGGCATTGCTTTTATGAAGAATGTTCTCATATTTGTGGGTGAACCTCTTGTCTCTGCTCGTTTCCCCTTGGTTACAGCAGCCAGACACATGGCAGGCACTGACACCTCCAAAAAGGCACTTACCTTCTGTCCCTTTGGAATCATCCAGAGGAGGCAAAGGCAAGGAACAGCCACTGCTTCTTTCCATGTTGTTATAGAAACCAGGGATCAGGAATGTAATGTTCTAAAACAAAGAATGAAACCTCATAAAGCTAAGCCAGCTCTCACAGGATGGGGGCAAATGCTGACAATCCATGTCTGTGAACCTGATTCTCAAGCCAGGCAAAAGTGACCCACACAATGGAGAACACAGAACCTTGGGCTACTTGAAATCCAAAGCAGCTCCTCAGCACTGCAAGTCTCAGCAATTCCAGCACAGGAGTTTGTCATCCCACCCCTCACTCACTGAACGTGTGGAACACAGGAATTTTGTGATGGCAAGGAGTGTAAAACAGATCCACAATTCCAGTGGCTATCCTACCTCATGTATCAGTCTTCTGGGAGGATATGAACTTATCTTACCTTTCCCAAGAGATCTTTTTTCTCATAGCCAAAGAGCATTAAAGCAAAACTATCCGTGATGCCACAGATGACTCCATCTGACTGGACAGTGATAAGACCACTGATGGTGGAGAAAACCACAACTGTAGCAGAGTACTGATAGTCCGGGAGAGAGCCTTCTGTCTGTGGAATCTTATCTTTCTGCACTGCTGCTTGCTGCTCCTCCAGCTGGCTGACTTCCAGCTTTAAACTGAGGGGAAACATGGTACCCTCTCTGGATCGGCCTGCAGCTCGCTGGATCCTCAGGCTCTAAATTAAAGCAAAAAAACCCCAACCAAACAAAAGTCACTCAGAAAATCTCTTAACTAACCAAATGGTTTGGGTTTATTGCACTGTTCATATAAAATTACACAGGAATTCCCAGGGAGAAGGAGCAGGAAAAGAAAAAGAAGCAATCTTGTGAATATCAAAATGAACAACATCTGGTTTTTTAAGGATTTGGAATCTAGTGTTGAACTACTAAATAAATAGCCTGAAGATGAAGACCAGTCTATGCTGCAGCTTTTCAATAAATTAGGCATTCCCAAGAAGGACTCCTTCAACTCCCTATCTGCCCAGTTTCTTGGCACTTGCAAGACCTGGGTATTCCTTCACTCCTCAGACAGACCTGAATGAAATAGGCTAAAGAATTGAGAGGAATCTTAAAGAGCTTACAGAGAGAGCACAGTGTCTTACAAAGCTAGCATTGGAGAAAACTGGCTTTCACCAGGACAGATTCCAGTGAGAGGTCAGGGCATGGTCTCACCCCTAATTAGGAGCTCTTCAGATAGCAGCTCCAAAAAAGGGCAGCCCACCCTTTTTCAGGGGAATCAGGCTTCTCTCTGAAAAGGCTTTCTTCTGTTATGTAAGGAGGGGAAACGGCACATACTCCAAATAGAAAGGCTATGGAAGAACGAGGTTGGTGCTCATACTATACCTTTGGGATTTTTTTGCCTAGAGGAGGGATCTGCATAGAAGGAATCAGGTCCTTTATGTGGAGTCCAACTACTGCTTCCAATGTTGGGTAGCCATGGAGATGGGCATAAAGGAGATCACATGATGTAATTTTTCCCTGGGGAGGAAAATTTACAGGATTGTTAAAATTTTAACATTTTAGCCACAGTCCACTCAATGCTTTGGCAATGGTTTCTGCAGTTATCTAAGCAATGGCAGGAAATTTCTTTCTGCAGTCCTTTGGTGGACACAACTCACTCAGTGAAAGCAGACACAGCATAAAACAATATTCCCATGTCACTGTGCAGGGAGCCTGCCCTTTGCCCCAGAAGAGAGGCAGAGGTGAACAGCACTCCTCACAGAACTGTTCCTCAGCCACAAGATCCCTTCACAAGGGCACCCATACCCCAAAGTATCAACCCCCTGCCAAACCAACCCAACCCTGTTCAAGGAGATGTCCCCTGAGGAGAGAGAGTGTATTTCTGTGTGGGTTGTCAAACACATCAAGGTGAGGCACACCAGAGATCCATGCACAGGTCCTGCATGCACAGCCCTGGTTTCAGGCCCTGCCATGGACACACTCCATGTTCACAAACAGCAGCCTGTGCCTGCTGCCTTTCAGACACCTTCCACTCACACACAAACTCTGACAAATTGCAAAATGTTTGATTGTTAGGAAAACACTTACGTCAACCGTGAAGGAAACACAAGCTGAAATTCTTTCCACTGGTTCCAGCACAACCACACAACGCTGGGTGTCCTTGCTTCTTATTTGCCTCAGCCAGACTGAGACTGGGATCTTCTCCTTGAGGTGGCCAATAACATCCACCTTCCCACCAGATCCAGAAATGGAGACATGACTTACTAAGACTGTGGTTACTCAGAACGAATTTCAAACAGGGGTAAGACACTGAGCCACGATACCCCCCTATCATTAGTAGAAAAACACCATTTCTTGACTACTTACTAGTATTTTAACAGGAACAAACAGTTTTAATACAGAAATTAAAGTGTCCGAAAATAATAAACAAAATCTTGTTACTTTTGTATCATCTCTCCCTGCCTCAGGAAGTCAAAAGGCATAAGGACTTCAGAACAATAAATGTACCACTCTAACACCTTGTATTCAGTGTGAAGTGCCTCTCAGAGATGTCTTATTTAAGGGATGTCCCATGGTGCTAATGAACACTCCCCATTAGTAACACAGTCCCTACTTTCAGCTGCAAAAACAGCAGTTTAATTTCTTATGGGAGGAGATTTTTCTCAGATCAGAAAATGTTTATTTCTTATAACCTGCAAGGCTCATCCCAAGCCTTTTATGATTTTTATATGACCATGACAGAATGGGTTTATGACTTACACAAGGACTCCTATAAAGTATTTGGAACAGCTTAGAATGAGTGCCCCTGTCAGACATTTAATTTTAATCTCAGGTTTCACTGAATCAAACTTAGATCTTTGCCCCTAGCCCATATCCAGCTAAGGATTCAGGAAGGTAAGGCTCTGAGATACTGAAGACTTCAGTTCAAAAATAACACACCAGAAAGAATATGAGCTCATTTTCCAAGGATTCTCTAGTGACAACTCACAACAGCAGCAAAAGAAAATAATATGGAGATTTTCTCATGCAGTTCTCATATAAATAATCCCAATTTCTCTTCTGCACTAACTATGGTGTTTTGGCACAGCCATTTCACAGTATTTCCATGGCTTCAACCTTTACAATATGCATAATCCAAATTAAGATAATTTAAAATATATTTTTAAGGACCAGACAATTGGGAAATTTTCCACAACAGACTTTTTTCCATGTTAAGCAATTTTAAAAAAATCTGTTGTCCTTTAAATTCTGATTTGGTCAAGTCACAGTGACTACATGTCTTGACAGCTGCAAGGTTCTCATGGGTGTCCCCTTAAATCATCTTTTGCCCTTTGAATTCCCACATCTGCAAACTTTTAAACCAAACAGTCCTGCAAATTACATAATTGCCAAATGCCCACGGAGTTAAATATATCAGGAAATTATTTAGACAATGTAAAAAAAATAAAATCCCAAACCAAAGCCTATAAAACCACTTTATGTGATGGAGAATATTTCTTTGAACATTTCACATACCATAGTTCCTGAAAGCACAGGTGAACATTCAGAAGTTTCTAGGTACTCCTCACCCACTGCTTCCCATGCCTCTTGACCAGATTTGGATATCAAGTGGGACAGCTTTTGTCCAATGAGTTCCTGACTACTGCACCCAAGCAACTTGCAAGCACGGTCATTGGCCACTAGGATCTAGAACAGAACAGGAAAAAAACGAAACCTAAAGAATAAAAGCTATACTTTTTTTTTAAGAGCTCATCATCTCCTCAGGTTGTTGCTTTAATATCTTATAATATCCCTTTCTCTTGGTGGAAAATAAAATGGTTCTTTACAATTCTGAATTCATTATAGATTCTTATTCTAGGACATCCCTCGCCCACACACCTTTTTGGTTAAGAGGTTTTGACACATTGCTTTCATTTTAAGTTTCCTGCTTTCCTTTAACTGTAAACAATGACAGCCATGGAGGCAAAACTAATAAGTTCTATTTGCAAGCAAAGCTACAAAATTGCATCCAGACTCAAAGGTGTGCAATGGTCACAGCAGTCACTGGCACACTAGAGCTAGTGCAAGAGAGCAAGTCATGACTCATAGAGTCTTTAAAGTGGGCAACCCCAAACTGTCAGTTCAAGCTGAAAAATGGCACAGTTCTCTAAAGTTTTCAGGACCCAACTTTAGATTCCTCTCAGGACAAGAACACAGAAATTCTTTCCTTCACAATGCAGATGAACTGTTTACTGAGGCAGATAAAGAAATCTTGTGCCACCACAAACACATTTCAGGGTTGGTATTTTACAGAGAGAAGGCCTGAAGCACATTCTGCTCTTCCTTTCTTCCCTCACATCACTTCACAGCTGCATTCTTATAGAACCATTGAATCACAGAATGGTTTGGGTGGGACAGGACCTTAAAGACCTTCCACCTCCCTGCTATAGCCAGAGACACCTTCCACTAGCCCATGTTGCTCCAAGCCTTATCCAACCTGGCCTAGAACAATTCCAGGAATGGGGAGACCACATCCTCCCTGGCCTGTTTGAAAAAAGACTCAATATATCCTTGCTCCTGCTATTGTACTAGCTACAACCTGCAGTGGAAATAAAGTCATCAGACTTTAGAAGACTCAGCCATCAGAAGACTGAGCTGGAGCAGACTACAAAATGCCTTGATTACCATATATATATATTTTTTTTTTTTAATGGCTCTCTGATTACCTGCAGATACACAAGAGAAAAAACTGTCATTTTAGCCTGCTATCACACAACCTGTACCAGTTTGGGGAGATAAGTGCTGCAGATTCTGCTGCAATACCTCTGTTGTGCTGGCATCCACGGTGAAGATGGCTTGGTTTGGGTTGCGTGCAGCAGCTGGGAGGGGCTGGCTGGATTCCTCCACAGCTGGGGTGTGTAGAAAGGAGCAAGAAGCTGAACTTTCAATGGAAGCAGAGAGGGATGCAGGATCCCACTGAGCCCATGAGTTACCAGTTTTGCTGCTACAAATGTTACGAGCTGTCAGAGAAGACAAACAGTAAGAGCTCCACTTCTCCCCTGTGAAAAGATAAAGGTCAGCAACGTTGCTGTAACAGTCTGCTACAGGAGTATCAGAGGAATGAATTAAAGAAAAGAAAAACCTGTAAGCTGAAGCAAATATCAAGCAATCCCAAAAGACATGCTTCTAGATTTTTAAAGAAACTACAAGAAAATAAAATCAGTGAAACTAAAGAAAACAGAAACTATTCTAATAGATTTCTCTTTCTGAATCTGGAACACATAAACTTAACCTGTACAACTTGCCAACGTTCGTAAGTTTTACCCAGACTAGTTAACTTTTATTTTTTACTTAGCAATTTTTAAAATGTTTTGAAATCTCTCAAATTAAAAATAGAACCATCATTAAATAATTGTAGTAAGTGCTCAAGCCCTTATTAAAAAACTGCATTAGTTGGAAGCCCCTTAATTAACTGTTCACAGTATGTGACACTGAAATACCTGTGTCCACACTAATGTTTTAGGCTACGAAGTGCCAAGTGATTGTAGTACAAATTTCAAAGGTTCTGTGAGCACCTATCCAGAAATGTTTTCCCTATAAGCTCACCCAGCCTGCAGTAATCCATGGCTCAGGTGTTTACTGAACAAATGAATCTTGGCAGATACTTATTGCTGTTACCTCTGAGTTTGAGGAAGGGGAAGAGGAAGATCTGAACCTGCCTGAAAGCTTCATGGGAACTCAGTCCCAAAACAATGTGCTCACCAGGCAGTGATGCTCCAAGCTGACAGAGCCCAGAGAGACGACTTTTCCTGCTTTTGTTGCCCCAGGGGAAGGATCTACTTAGCGTATCAGAGTCATTCAACTGAGTAAGGACTGAACCTGCTGATGAAGACAGAAGGGCCCCTGCAGAGGGGCTGCAAGCCTTAGCTGCCATGATCACACTCTAGTCGCCACACCACGCTTATAGAGAGCCACCATCTGCAACAGAATCAAAGGACACAGAGTCAGGCTCACAGCAGGGACTGACACTGGCAGGAACCAAAGCCTTCCAACCCAAGCCACAACCCTGTTAAGTGATGACAAAGAGCTGATTCTTGAGCATCTTGCTCTGTGTTTGGTCCGTGTGGTCATTACCCAGAGGGGACTGCTGACTTAGCATCCTGCCCATGTGAGGGTTCCAGCCCTCTACGGACTATTCACTGAAAAGTCGGATTCGCTGGTCCTTCTGGGACCCTTCCAACCCAGACCCTCCTGCAGGATACGTGGGGCCGATATGACGCCGCCACCACATTTCTTCCCGCCGGAGCTGCTGAGCGCCCAGCCACCCCCCTCTCCCCCTTTCTTGCTGGTTTTGAAATCAAACCCTTAGGGTAACTTGGAAAGTCACTGGCAGTTTTGAACCAGCGAGTGTAGCGCTGCCTCCCTCCCGCCCCCGCGGCCCCCACCGGGACACGGGAGCACGGACGGCCGCTCCGGGCCGCGGCTCCTCAGCGCGGGCCGCCGCAGCCGGAGGGCGCGAGGGCCCGGCAGGCGGGACTCAGCGGCCACGGCACCCAATGAGCGAAGGCGCCGTGAGAGCGGCACGGAGCGGAGCAAATGGGGCGCCAGCGCGGGAGGAGGCAAAACAGCTCGCGGGCCCGGGGGTTCGTTGCTCCCGCCGGCCTCCCCTTCCCCGCCGCCGCCGCCACACGCGGTGCCCCGCGCTCCGCCAGGCAGCGCGGCCGACCTGCTCCGGGGACGCAGGGCTGCAGGTAGAAGGCCCTTCCGCAGGGCGGTGATTATTCCTCCCAAGGGTTTGTAGGCGGAAGGACGAGGCCGAAAGCAGCGCGTAACGCGCTCGGCTCGAGGCGCTAGTGGAGGAGGGCGCGGGTCCCGGCCGCCTCCCACTCCTCCTGCAGAGAACTACAGCTCCCAGGAGGCCGCGGGGCAGCGGGCGGGGCTCTGTCCCGCCTCCTGGGCGCGCCGCCTGCGGGCGATTGGGCGCGGCACGGCGGCAGCGCCGGGCTCTGATTGGCTGCGGCGGCGGCGGAGGCAGTTTCCGGAAGGGGCGGTGGGAGGAGGAGCGATATGGCGGCGGAGAGCGCAGCGGGGCCGCAGGAGATGATGGAGGGTGAGAGCCCGCTGGGGCTGCCGCGGAGGCTGCGGGGGTCGGGGTGGCGCGGCCGGCTACTCGAGCGCCGCTTCCGGGCGGTGCGGCGGCCAGCTGCCCGCCGGGGGGGCTGGTGGGCCCTCCGCGGGTCGTGCAGCCCCCGGGTGTCCAGCCTGAGGACCGCTGTCCGTGGGGCCAGGCCCTGCCTGGGGGGCCGGTGTGTGTTACCGCACGGCGGGATGCCCGGGGGCTCCGTGTGCCACAGGGAGAAGGAATGGGGTTGTGGAGATGGCCGTGACGTAAAAAATAAAGATAACGAGAAAGAAACCTTCTGGATAGCTCTGGTTTTCCTTAGTGCCTTGGTGAAAAGAGAGCAAATACTGAGGGGGGGCAGTTAGGAGCTCCTTCTGGTCCAGGCCCAGGTTGCCACCGGAGCTGTGGCTCGGTAAAAGTGAAGGGATCTGGCAGGTTGTTCTGGGGAGACTGTTGCTCTTATCTGCGAGGATTTTTTTTAATTGATGCCTTCACTTCTTCGTGTCATTGGTACTATTGTACATGATACTGATTTTTTTTTTTCTAAAAGCTCTTAAAATGTAATAGTTCTAATTCCATCTCCGTAATCTTTGGAATTGCACTTCATTGATCTAAGAAATTTCCTTTTTCCTCCAGTCTTCTTCCCAGATTGTTGGTTTTAGGAAGATGTGATGGGAGGAAAAAGTGCATCCAAAATCAAAGTAGAAACAAGGGGTAAGAGGCCTTTTATTTAAGACTAAACCTTTCATTTAGTTAACTTAGGATTTCTACTAACTGCGTAGTCATTTATGTGAACCTCCTGGTTATTTTACCTGCTTGCTGCTGCTCCCCTGTGCCCCGCTTCTGGGAAAAGCCTCACTGTGCCCTTTCTGTGTCTTGTGCAGTGGATAAGAGGATCGAGTCAGAGGAGTCGGGAGACGAGGAGGGGAGGAAGCAGGCGGTTCGCTTGGTGACAGAGCTCAGCCAGCAGAGCCTGCGGGATGAGCAGAACGGCGAGAGCTCCGCAGGTACCGTGGCAGCCTCAGCACTGCCTCCAGGAGTCCCGGCCGCGTGTGCACAGCCTGCGTCAGCCCCTTGTGCTCCCCGAGGCTGAGTATCCATGGGAATCTGCCCTAGAGCCATCTTCTTGCAGTCTCAATAAATTGTAGCGTTGTCGTTGGTAGAATAAAGTTGCCTGCTTTTTGTGGGACCGATAATATTAGAGCTTTGATTCCTTTTTTTTTTTTTCCCCTGCTTATTTGCCCATCCGTGTTTCTCTTTGAAATATTTGATATCCAAATGCAAACCGTCTTTGTTAGTATTTTTCTTTTCTTTATGGAAAGATGCTGGAAATTTTCATTAGAAGTTATCGTGAGGAGGTTTTCATAATTTTACCTTAGTTTGTGTAGCTTTTTGCCTAAAGAATTGCCAGGTTCCTTTGGAAGGCAACAAAGACTGTTTCTAGATGGATTGAAGGAACCTGTCCATTTTATTGTTTTAATTTGAAAAGTTCCAAAACATCTCAAAATTGTATCTTTGAATCCTCTTGAGTTTAAACACTTCCTACTGATCTCACTGTTTGTATTAGAACATGAGGTAGAAATATTGAGAGCTGTTAAAGCCTCTGAATGTTTGATGGAAGGGTTTTCAGTGGCTTCATGGAACTTGTCAGAGCAGATCCATTTCTGCAGACACTGAGCTTTTGGTGCAGTCTGAAGTGTAATATCATTCTTTTGACAGAGATGTCCATGTGATTATTATTGGGATACTGGAAGGGAAATAATGAAACAAATTTTAGTTCTTAGAGTGGATCCCTCCTCGTCTTAACCTCACACACTGGGATTTGCCAAAGTATTTTTCAAACTAGTAAATTGTTACTAGAATTTTAAATCTCATCACTAAATGCATAGGTTTAATTTGTTGTTGATCATTTAAAGCCCTTAAATATTAATAAAGAACTGCTCTTTCATGGGCAGGTCATGCCTTTGCAAACTGTGCATCCCAAGCACTGTGCAGTTGGTGGAACCATGCAGATCAGACAGCTTTCCTTTGCATGCCTGGAATCCTGAGTCTTTGTTCAGCTGGCATGATTTAGCTGTGTGTTGGAGGTTATATTTTGCACACTGTTCCCCTGGGAATTCTATGAAAGGACACACAGAAGTGATGTACTTTTAGTGAAAGCAAGAAAAACACATGCAGATTTGTTTGCTGAATTACATTTCTGTACTGTTTAATATAATGACTGTATTGTTGCTTTTTCCAAACTGTAAGCATTCAGAAAACTAGGGCAGGAACCAAGTAGAGGAATAATTTTTGAGCATTCGAGATAGTTTCCACGGCCAGCTTTGAGTTTCGCAGCTGAAAGGAAAATGATGAGTTTTCCACATTTTTTTTCACAGAAGACCTTAAGTAGAAAGAGCTTGAGCAGCTGAAATTTCAAATTCATCATTTAGCTAATTCTCTGAGGAATAGAGCCTCTGGTTAGAAAGCTTATAACTGAGCTATTTATAATACTCTTCATGCATATGCACTTAAAAAGTGTAGTTAGGCTTTTTGTTGATTGAAATGCTTGTGGTACTGTGAACTTACGTAACTCAGTAATGACTGTTCCCACTGTGGAATTCGGGTTTTCTGAATGCTGGAATTTTTTTTCCACCTCTGCAAAGGCATGTGGCTTGCAGGCATAGGTTACACAAAAATTCACTTAGGAAACTTCACTGCCAGAATGATGGGTTTTTTTCCCCATTGAGAAGTGTGGAATAAAGCAATTTGCAAGGGAAATTGCAGTCCTGGCTGTAAAGTGCTTGTAGGAGGGTCAGTTTAGAGTTTTTTCCTATCCAGTCAGTTCATAAATAAAATGACATATAAATGACTGTAAATTTGCTAGAACCATTTTTCTCTTCTTTCTCTTTCCTTTTTTTTTTTTTTTTTTTCTGTTCTTTGAGGGAAAATGTGTTTTAACTTTTTTGTACCAATACTGATTTACAGCTGATATCAGATACACATTTCCCTCAGGCTGCTGTAGGCTTTATACACAGTGCAAAGACTTCACAACAGTTTGGTTTATTACACAACAGCAGTGCCTGTGTGTTCAGTTTTAAATTTCTTTTGTTTTAGTGAATTTGATGTGTATCCTGTGTGGTTTGGTTTTGCAGCTTTGGATTTCAGTGCTATTTTCCACACTGGCTATCTTGAGTGGTCTCTCAAAGCCATATGTCAAAATTAAGAGGAGCTACCCTTTGACAGGCACCAGAACAGAGTATTTATCACATTACGTAAATCAAGTGTTTATAAATTAAAATATTCAAGCTTGCTAGCCAAACAAAGTCAAATAATTTTTTTTTACTTCAGTGAGGTTTTTTGCTGAAGGTTTTTTTTTTTTTACCAAGTGCTTGATTGGCTTTACTGTTGGACAACTTTTAAATCTCAAAGGACTTGAAACTCAAAAGTTCCTTCACCATGAGCACTAAGTTACTGCCAATATGACTCAATACAAGGGGTGTAATTTGGATTTTTTCCTGTGATACCTCAAATAACTGTTGTTCCAAACCTGGCCACTGTTCCTGTGGGCTGTAAATTCAGCAAGACTGCTTGTTTGGCTTGGAGCACTTCTCACTGACCGTCTTTGCACCCAAGAGGTGCAGCCTTGATAGCAGCAGGGTGGGGTGCCCCACTCCCTTATTGAAGTGCAGAGCTCCTTCCTGATATGGAACTAAAATAAGAAGAAGCAGGCATTGCTCATTGCTAATTGCTGACAGGCACATCTATGTGTGTCAATTTTTGGTAGCATTTCTATCTTGCTGTTTGACATCCCCAAGACTACCAGCTCATTTTGCATTCCCAAAATATAATTTACATTTCCTGTTAATTTGTGCTATTAAAAAAAAAACCCAACAAACTAAAATAGGAGGATTGCTTTTTCACTTCTGTGAATCAGTTCAGTGAGTCTCTTTCCTGTTTAAATGTCCAGGCAAGAGCAACGGCCCAAATACAGAAAGGTCAGTGATGAGCTGTGTGGCTCACCAAACCCTTGGAGTTGGATGGTAGCATTAAAAATGGTGATGCTAGTCCTGTTTGTGCCTGCACTGCCGCTTCCAAGGCCAAGCATTATTAGGAGAAAGTGATTAAATCGGAGCACTTGACATTTACAGGGATGTTTTAACCATGCTGGGCTGTGAAAATAGTCACTGCTACTGGGTTAAGGGAATGAGCTTGCATATGTGCAGGAGTTAGTGCAAAGCCTTTGGGATGTGACTGTAATTAAAGTCGCTTGAGTTTTTGGTAGCACCCAGAGAAGCTTTGCACATGAAGTAGAAAAATCTTGCGTGTTGTGTGTCAGTTTTGCAAAACTGAATCAGACTCTGTTTCTCTTCAGAAATTGATGCAACCAGCACACCCTCTCCAACAAATGGGAATGGGCATGAATTATTCAGCATGAATTCTCCAGTAAATTTCCCTCCCTCATGTGCTGTGGTAGAAGCACAGCAAGTGCTGGGGTGTTTTCCAGAGCTATAAAAGCATTTCCCAAGGAAATTCATGCAGTGGGATAAACAGTGTTGTCTGGCATAGTAGAGAGTTCAAACAAAGGAAGGGAGATCCATGTAAAAGTGCTCGCAGCAGTGACATAAGGTGGCAGGGCTATTAAAAAATAAACGTGAAGGGTGGGATTGTTGAGATGCTGGGTCATTCCTGGTCATCTCAGTTACGATTCCTTCTTGGCAAGGTTTGATTGTGTTGTCAGAGGAGCACAGACACTTTGGCTGGGCAATCTTCAAAGGGGTGATGGCTGTAGGTGTGAAGGAAAGCCATCCTGCCCAGTGGTGAGCCTGCAGTTTTCAGCGACCACACAGGCAGGTTGGGCAAGGTGCTGATCCCTGTGTCTTTTGCAGCTGAGCAGCATGAAATCCTGCTGATGACAAAGTTTTTTTTTTCCCCATAATGAGCATTACAGAAATGGTTTTAATGTGGTTGGTTTTAATGTGTGGTTTTAACGAAGCAGGATGTCTGAGCTGTGCCTCTTGTGTTTCTTCTCCTGAGGAGCATTTGCTGTCTGGGTGTTGGCTGTCATCCTGCCTTTGGCTGTCTGGTACAGAAGTTCATAATGTGTTTGCTTCTCCTGCAGGGGAGGCGGAGACCCCAGTGGACATGGAGACTATTAGCCTGGACCCAGAGGCTGAGGTAAAGGCAGATTTTTGTCCTTACGGGCTTTATACGGCAGGAGGCAAAGGTAGGCAAAGGCAAGTATTGAAACCTGATTAAAAGGTCTAATTCTTCTGAAGGTGCTGGCTGCTGTGATCCTCCCCAGAACTGATTCAGAGCCTTTAAGACTAGAAGTAGAGGTGCTTTGTTTTTCATCACTAGCTGAAACATTTTGTTAGTACTTCAGAATTTTAAATTAAGCGTAGATGCACTTGAAGTGTGTCTGTGTTGCTGGGCTACGAGCTTCAGAGAGCATGTTCAGTGAGCTGTTTGCTGCTGTGAGCCCTGTGACTTGGAGCAGGCACAGTGACTTACCCAGCCCAGTGCCTTGGCATCAGCAACCTCGTGAGCCCGTTAGCTGCAGAAGGTTTGAGCTGAGGTGGGAAAGAGCTCTGTTTATCTTTGACTTTCAAAACTGGAGCATCTGAAGTTCACATCTGTGCTGTTCAGTGCCTCAGCTGATTGCCAGTGCAGAATTAACGTTCACAGAACCACTGGTTATTCAAACTGTCAGTGATTCCTGCTCATCTGAGGCCTGGAACTGGAAATGGCAACTTGTCTTCCAGTTAAGCCCTAGCAGAGTAGGTTAGAGAACTTTATGCAAAACTTCATTTATGTGAGAATTTTTCTCAATAAATTTCTGAAGATTTCTGATTTTGGTAGTGCTCAGACTCAGGAAAGGGCTGTTGCATTTTGCAGATACTGCATTTGCAGTTGACAAGTTTAGGCCAGTGTGACCAAGTGTGTGTCAGTTGCGGTAGTAAAATCATGTGCCAAACCCATTTTGCAAATGCTCTTTGAAGGAAAGTTTTAGTTTTGTGAGACTATAATTTCCTTAGAATAAAGTACCAGGTTGATCTTTAAAGACTGGATTTGTTTTGAAACTGCTAAATCCCTCCATTTCTCTTTAAGGATGTTGACTTGAATCATTTCCGAATTGGGAAGATTGAAGGATTTGAGGTGCTCAAGAAAGTGAAGGTAACAGTCCTGGGGAATAGAAAATGCCTCTTGGAACTGGGGATTTTGTAGATCTAACCTATAAGAGGACAGATAGAGAGTCTCTTTTTGGCTGAGATTTATGGGTTTGCTTCATTTTTAGCTGAAGAAGGTAGTGTTTACCTAATTGTCAAGTAGTAATAAAAATCTTGAGATTTTTCAAATTTGCTTTGGAATGAGAGACATGCATCAGGGCACATCCTGGACTAGCACAGCAGACTGAAATAGAATAATGTGGTTGGGAAAGGATCTCTGGAGGTCTCTAGTGAAGCCCTCAAAGCAGGCCCAGTTAGAACATGTGGCTTAAGGTCTTCTCCAGTTAAGCTTTTGAGTATTTCCAAGGATGGAGATTATGTAGCTTCTCTGGGCTGCTGTTACTGTGTCTGATCATTGTTGTTGAAAGATTTCTTCTGTAGAATTGGAGCATACCAAGAAAAGATTGTATTTAAACAAACAAGCAAACAAAACCCAACAAACAACTAAACCCAACAAAATCCCAGCAAAACTGAATGGGGAAACCCTCAGACACACCTTTTTGTCTGTAAGCCAAAAGGCATTACATGCAATCCTTCATCTCCATTTTCCTGTCTCTTTTTAAACTTTTCCTCAACAATTAGACTCTGTGTCTCCGTCAGAACTTGATTAAGCACATTGAAAACCTGGAGCAGCTGCAGACCTTGCGGGAACTGGATCTCTATGACAATCAAATTCGGAAGATTGAGAACTTGGAGTCTCTGGTGGAGCTAGAGTGAGTCCAGGGAAATCACCAGGATTAGGTTGGGGATGGTTTGCTACTCACTGTTACTCTTGCTGTACTAGTTCCAGTGTTTATCAGCCAGACCTCTCTCAGAATTTGTTTTGGTGCTCTGTGAAGGATAATGTCTCTTCTTTATTGATATTTAACCTGTGCAGTCAACAAGTTTCATTATCCTGAAGCTCCCCAGGGACAGGCAGCTGGAAATGAAACCTGCACTGTGTAAGGCAGTGAGAATGGCAGGTGGCTGCAGCTTCCACACAGGTGTGGGAGCTCTCAGGCCCCCTTCACTCTTGCAGGGAGGGCTCTGTGTAACAGTTTTTTATTCCTGCAAAAATGACAAGAGATTTAAGTGAAGGGGTGTGGGGTGTTTTTTTGTTTTTTTGTTTTTTTGTTGTTTTTTTTTTTTTGAGAGTGCTAGGGAAGAAGTAAGTACCCTTCTGAGTTTCTGGCACTTGCCTGGATCACTCTGGAGGTACATTACAAAACTGTTCCCACTGGCCCACTTCTCACCATCACAACTGCTTCCTGCCCAGGGGAGCCCTTGGTATGGTCCTGGCCCAGCTCCATGGCTGGGCAAAATAATGATTGTCTTCTGCATCTGGAAGATGGTTTTTGTTTGGTTTTTTTTTTTTTGCTAACACACTACAAAAGGATTTTGAACGTTTTAATTGTTGTATTTTCTGATAAAAAGAAATTGCATTCATGACTTTAGCTTCAAGGCCTTGATCTCTGCAGACAGGAACGTTTCCCACCAATTTACAAATGCCTTTTTCAGAACCACCCATTAGCCTGCTGGACTGATGAGACCTTTGGTTTGTTTTACCTCAGGATCCTGGACATCTCCTTTAATGTTCTGCGACACATTGAAGGACTAGATCGGCTCACCCAGCTGAAAAAACTCTTCCTTGTCAACAACAAAATCAGCAAAATTGAGAATTTGAGCAACTTGCAGATGCTACAGATGTTAGAGTTGGGATCCAATCGGATTCGGGTAGGTTTGCTCTGCAGGATGTTGGCTGGAGAGTTTTCAGTCTGTGGTGTGATATTGGCGTTTTCTGCAAGTGCACTCCATTGACTTTGATTTGCAGTTTTGTTGGGTTTTATTGTTCCAGTCACTCACTGTGCTTATTGCTGTGCATGCTGGAGCCTTTCATTATGCATTAGTGCCTGGCTGCTAATCACTGTTAGTGAATTTTTGTCTTTAATGATCTCCTGCGTCTCCTACATGTTTCTTTTTGCAGGTGGTGTTTCTTCCTGCTAGAGAGCCAAGCCTATCAAAACTAGCAGTTGTTTTCCCTTCCCTTCCTACACATTGGTGCTGAGTCCATGAAACCTATTGAAAACAAACTAAGTTTGATTTGCAGGTGCAGTTGACTGCCTGCTATGGCAGTCAGTCTTGTTTAGGAAAAAGATTTTCTTGAAGCTCTGCTCTGTAATGCCTTTAAAACCTAAAATTTGGTACTGTAGTGCTGATTGCTTTGGGGTTTTATTGTGCAGCTTGTGGCTTTTTCAATTTAAAATCTGTGCCACTTACAGGAGAGCAGTTATGAGTCTCTCCTGTCCCTAAGGTATGATTCTCTGTATTTGCTCAGTTCATAAGAGTATTGGTCAGACAGATGGCACAAATACTGGCAACATGCAAAATAAGCTTTTTTTTAAGGCTTTTTTTAAAATTACACACTCTTTAGAAAATACTCATAAAAGATGAGTGCAGTTCAATCAATGTGGTGTAAGTTGGTGCTGCCCATTTATAGTCTCTTGAGACATTAATTACTTGTTATGCTGAAAGATTAGGAAAAGATGTGTTTGTCCTTTGTGTTTCAGGACTTGTGGAAAAACACTTGTCTTTGTAGAAGAGAAGGAAACTTCAGCTATTAAAAACAGCCTTCTAAGGCAGAGATGTGTACTGCTTTTTTGAAGAGGAAAAATTTTGGTTTGCACCTAAAGCTAAACTCGACTGAATTGTTTTCCAGGATTGTCTGCTTTGGAAATGACATTATTTAGTGGAATAAATCTAGAATGTGAGAACATCAGCCAGGTCAGATGAGGGAATAGGAACCTTAGAGTTTGCATAGGATGGGGAACAGGAGTCATGGAGAGATGCATTTGGCATTTTTCAGAGATGGAACAGGCTCAGCACACTGATCCTTACATTACAGAAGCTGGGTTAAGCAAAACTACTGTATTCTGTATCTAAGCATCATTATCATCTGGGAAAAAAAGAAATCCAGCTAGATTTCTGCATTATACTTAGGCAGTACATTGTCAATAATGTTGTCAAGCCAAGGAATGTCTTCTTAACAATGAGGTCAGATTTATTTTATGTGTGTTTTCTCAGTGTTGAGCCTGAGCATATTAACAGAACAAACGAAAAAGAAACCCAAAATTGTCACTGTATGGGTAACATAAGCTTCTTAAATTACTTTATTTTAGTGGTTTTTTCTGTTGGTCTGTTAATTCTGTTCTGACTTCTTCAAATAGCAGTGTTCTATGCATCTAATTGCTTTATTAGGGTGAGTAACCTGTGACTTGGCTTGGCACAAAGAAATCTCGTGGTAACTAGAACTCCTGGGCTAGTTTTCTCTTGGTGTGGGGTGCCTTGGCTTTATGCTTTACACCTGGACATGTCCTTAACTCTTTAGGTTACAAGCCTGTGGACTCTTTAGGCAGTGTTCTGGACTCTGAGGTGCCTGATTGACTTCTCCCTGTGCATTAAAGCTGCTGCAGCAGGGCTGTTCCTGCCTACTCTGCTGCACACTCACACCTCTCAGAGTGCCCTAATCTTGGAATCCCTCACGACTTAGCACTTTTTGCTCTGTTTCTTTTGGGGAGCAGAACTTTGTGCTTGAGTTGACATATTTATGCTTTTTTCTTAAAGTTGGGCTGAGGCAGCTGTAATGGAAGCACTTCTTCACTTGTTCTTAGGTTTTTGTCCCCTCATGCCCATCTGTTCCATTCCTCCCCCTGTACTGAGTCATCAGTATTTCTTCTTCCGAGCTGGAGAAGCTGCCAGTGAGCAACAAATCTATAATTTTTCTTGCAAGGTCAAAACAGGGCTAAGTTCATAGTCTAGAAGGGAGATGAATGCAAATTTGAGCTGATTAACACTGTGTTCAGTCTTCTGGCAGTTGCAGGATACAGGTTGAAAAGCTTCTTACCTTTTCTGAGTGTCCGTCTCCTTCTTCCTTATGTTATTACATGCACAGGTAAACACACACACAGAGTAACCTGAGTGCTGCTAGGACTCACTGCCCTGGCTCCCCAGCACTACTGATTAGAAATTTTGGCAGGCAAGAAGCATGTGGAAAAGCTGAGATGTCACAGCCTTCCTGAGCACAGACACTGCTGTGGGTGGCAGGAACCTTTTGTAATCTTACTCTTTTCCCTTTTTGTCCCTCTTTTTGCCCTTCTGTTCCTGCTTTCTCCTTTCCTTTGTAATATCCCTGATTTTTCACAGGGATCCTTATTTTCTCTTCCTGAAGGCTGAACTTGAGCTAAACTGGTACAAGTGTCTGTATTCTGCCAGTAGCATTGTGTATTTAAAAAGTGTCCATCACATCACTGGTGTGGGTGTGTTCTGCCAGAGCCATGACTGTATAACCAGTAGTTCAATCCATTAACACACACACGCCTGTGAGACAGTGAACTTTGCTTATGGCAGAGAAGCTGAACAACTTGCCTCTGTGTTATGCAGTCACTGATGTGCAAGAGTAAATTTACAAATTCTGTTTTTTCTCCCCAGATCCTGTTTTCATTCACAAGTCACAGATTTTTTTTTTTAATTTTTTTTTTTAATGTGCTCCACAAAGGAGTATCTTCTACCCGGGATGCACGATGTGGTTATAATGTGGCTACACAGTGACAGCCACATCTCCCAGGTGGAGTTTTGCAGTAACACTGTCTCCTCTGCTCCTTTCACAGGTAATTGAAAACATTGACACCTTGGCTAACCTTGACAGTCTGTTCCTTGGAAAGAATAAAATCACCAAGCTCCAGAACCTGGATGCACTGACAAACCTGACTGTGCTCAGCATACAGGTACTGGTTGTGTTCTGAAAAAGCCTTCATGTGAGATAGGATCAACTCTTCTGAATCACAGAGTCCCAGAACGGTTTGGTTTGGAAGGAACTTTAAAGACCATCTTGCTCCACCCTCTGAAATGGGCAGGACACCTTCCACCATCCCAGGCTGCATCCTGGGCTCCCACCTTGGACACTTTAGAGATCCAGGGGCAGCCACAGCTTCTCTGGGCACCTATGCCAGGGTCTCACCACCCTACAGAGAAGGATTTCTTCCTAGTATCTAATTTACACCTGCCTTCCTTCAACTTAAGGCCATTCTCCCTTGTCCTATCCCTACATACCCTTGTGAAAAATCCCTCTCCAGCCTTCTTGTAAGCCTCCATTAGCAGGTCTGCAGTGTTAGAGTCAAACTCCTGCCCTGGAAGAAAGTATGATATTCTTTATGTTGTCTTTTTTTCATCCTTTCATGCTACTTGAGATTGACAGACACCGAAAAAACTATAAAAACAAATACTTGATTTTTATGGAAGAAAGAACAAGAAATGGATGTTACCCCCTACTTCCTTCCTGAAACACTGTTTCCTAATGCAGTACAATACCATTGGAAGTGTTATGCCAGGTGGTAGTCCTTACAATGACAGTGGCTCAGTGTCACTGCCTTCTTACTAAAGATGCAAAAAATGTGAACAAGCCTGTGCTGAATGCAGTCTCTCCTTAATGAGCTTTCACAAAGCTTCCTTTTTAAAAGGTGGAATAATACATACTAAGCTAATTTCTTTCACCAAGTCTCCTTCTTATCCATATGACAATGCTTGTGCATTCTAGTATCTCTTAAAGCTGCTGGAAAGACACACTGGCTACTTGGTGTGGTACCTGTGTGTGCCGTTATTCTGCAGGGCATAAAGAGTTAGCGACAGCAGGATGTCGTGTGGTTAAAGTGATGTAATTTCCTCTCTGACCTTCCCATTTGTAAAGACCTACAAAATGAACACTATTCCTGCATAGGCCTGTTGTTTGTTAAGACACCAAGCCAAAAACTTTCAGGCTGCAGCTTTTGATGGGAAGGTCAGAATCTGATTCTTGCTGGAGACTGGGACTCCCATGGGACTTCCTCATGGATCAGAGGTGCAGAGCTCAAACAGCTGAGCTCACAAGATCAGTGTGAGCCCAAGCAGATTATTTCCCCTTCCAGCCACACTTTAGAGAAATGGTTTTGCCCCAGTGGGTCACAGGGATTTGGGTTGGTTTGGAGCAGTACTGAACACCTGCTGCACTTGCAGAACAACCGTCTGACCAAGATTGAGGGGCTGCAGAGCTTGGTGAACCTGCGGGAGCTGTACCTCAGCCACAACGGCATCGAAGTCATCGAGGGACTGGAGAACAATGTGAGCAGGCTTTGGCTGGCTCTGCAACACAGTTGTCCTGAGCTGCTTGTGGTAGTGGCCTTTCTGGAAGTTTTTGTTCCTCAGTTTCCCCAGTTAGATGTGGGTTCCTCAGTCTCCTGAGAGACCACAAATACCCAAGTGTTTGTTATATGTTAAAGTATCTCATGTGGGTAAAGATCTTTCAGATGTTCTGGAGTGGAGTTATTTTTGTGACACGGAGAAGGGAGATGTGGTTGAAGCAGTAGCCTTGCTGATCCTCAGCCGTGGGAGGGCTCCTGGACACAGCTGGCTGGCTGCTGCAGCCTTTCAGACAGCAGCTGGTAGATAACTACGAGTGCTTTCCAGTAGGATAAAACTGGAGCTGGCAGTAAGAAAGGCCAGCCATGGCATGCAGCTTGCCTTCCTGTCAGTATACATGTCTGTCTTTTGGGGTGGGATGGATTTTGTGGAAACCTGTAGCATTTTCATTCTCAGTCAGTAAAAGCTTTTCTAAAATGGTTGAGTTTCCTGCTGCTAAGAGTTTGTTCCACTCTACTGCTCAAGGGGACACTTCAGATCTGATTTTTAACCCTCCTCTTAATGTACTTTGAGGAAACTTCAGTTTTTAGGAGTCCTTGGATGGCAGTTGCCATCCATCCAAATGACATCCAGGAGCTGCCTTCATTTTTTGTCACATGGCTTCTGGGGGGTCAGTAGCCCAGCTTGATTGAAAACAATCTTCCTTGTTCTCTAGGCAGCAGGAGTTGAGCTGAATATAAGCAGCTGATAATAACCTGTCTGCTCCTGACAATTTCCAACTCTGGGTCTGGAAGTGGCACAGAGAAGATGAAATGAAATCAGATCTAATACTTTTGTGTTTGCTTTTTGTAGAACAAACTCACAATGCTGGACATTGCAGCCAACAGAATTAAGAAGATTGAGAACATCAGTCACCTAACAGAGCTGCAGGAGTTTTGGGTAAGCACAGGCCAGAGTTCCCCAAAATGTCTGTGCCACAGTGAGGGAAATCCTTCTGATGGGCAGCATCATGTGGACATGGGTGCCTTGAAGTGAACTCTGCTAGTTCTGGTGATCAGCTTTAAGATCTTGACAGTCTGTATGGACAGAGTGTGTTTCCCTGAGTGGTTTTCCCTAGAGAAAGGGAAGAGCTTAAAATTTTCATTGCTGAGCTTTGCTGAGTGGTAAAAAGCCTGTCTCTGCCTAGGAAGTGGGTCCTGCCTTTACACTCAGGTTGGTTATATAACAGCCCCACTGTCCTATTTCTGCAGATCTTCTGTGAGTGAGCATGACAGAGTACCAGGGGAAGCACAGAGCTTGTTCAGAGCACAGTTGATAAGTTTATGGTGTTATAAATATGAAGAAAATGAAACCAACTTCTGCTTCTGTTGTTTTCTGGCACCCTGAATTGCTGAGCTCTTTGGCTTTCCTGAGTCATGTCAGGAAATTCAGAAATACCTTGTCCTGAAGCAATGTGCCCTGTTTGGGAGCTGTGTACAAGTGTGCTCCTGTAAAAAAATGGAGAAGCAGCAGGTGTTAATGAGCTGCCATGGGCTTTAGCTCTTGTAGAGTTTCTGCATTCAAGGCTAAGAATAAGAGCACTGCTGTATAATCTCTGTCATTTGGAGTTACTTAAACTCTCGAGCAGATGCTAAGAGAAAAGGAGTGGAAAGCAGCTTCGAATGAAATCCAGCTAGAGTCTGGAGCCCAGGCTCCTTAGATGGTTTTCTCATCTTGCAGCATGGCTGAGGAGACAGCCATGCCTGTCTGTAAGGAATTCTTGAAGGAGCAGGACTGAGAAGCCCATTTCATGTGGCACCTTTTGGGCAGCAGAGGTGAGGCAGTGCAGTGGGGCCTGTCCTGACCCCGTGCAATTTCCTCCTGTCTTCCTCTTTGCTGTGGCTCTGCTTATTGGAGGGGTCTGCACTGGTTGCATTTGAAAGGACAGGCCGGAGCTGAACTTGGCTGGACTCGTTTGCAAAAACACCAGTGTGTTGAGAGTCCTTTGTCAGAGTACCCGGGACCTGCCCAAGACCTTTTAGCTGAACACAGAAAATACCCTCCTGGCTTTGTTCCACTTCAACACCATGTTTAAGAAAACTGATTTGTTTGAAAAGGAGCAGTGTCGCTGTTAGGGACAGGAAAGAACGAAGCAGGCAGTGGAAAGGTCAGCAGGAAAGCTCTCTATTTTTCTGACTCCAATATATTCAGTTTTACAAGCAGGCCAGAGATTGGCTACGCAGGTTGCCACCTCTTTGACCTCGTTGGTGAACATCACCATCCATCATCTTTCTCCTCCCAGAGGAGAAATACGTAAACAAATAGATAAGTTCTAAAAATATACATAGTTTTCTTGAAGCTGTGTGAGAACAAAGTGCAAACAGTGAAAAGCAGGCAAACTTGAGGCAACAGAGCAGGGCAGAATTTTCAATGGAAAGCAGTGTTGTATCTCCCAGTTTATGGTTTTTTTCACTGACTGCACAGTTGAAGCCACATAAAAATGTCTTTTAACACTTCAAATAAACAGAATTCAAAATCCTAGACACTGTGATAGTCTTCTAGCAGTTTCCCAGTAGCACATCCCCAGTGGAGGGACTGAGACATCTGAAGGTTGTGTGACTTGGCTGAAGTAATACTGTGACAAGCTGTAGCAGAATGAGACAATCCAGTGAGGTTTTTTATATTTTATTTGAAGGTGGCATTGCTGCAGTGACTATCCAAAAGCAAAGGGTGCTGGTGTCTTGGGGTTGGGCAGCATGTGGCCACATTGCAGGTTTGCCTCCTTGTTGGACAGCTGAAGCATTCCTTTGTGTGCAATTGCTGAGCCAGCAATGAGATAGGAGAAGAACCCAAGTCAGAGAGCTTGGCATTTCCTCTGGAGTGTAGAAGGAGAGGGGAAAATGTTGATTATGTTGTCAGTTTGGGACCTTTTTTAATGTTTCCTGAGAAGGCATAGAAGTAAAGCTGGATGTAAGGATTTCCAGCCCATAAATGCACAGTGGAGTGGGAGATGGTGTAGGGATTGGCCTGGTACCTTGCAGGCTCTTTCGTAGTATGGTGCTTGGACTGGACCTGCTGTGTGAGGGGTGGAGCAGCTGACCAGCAGCCGTGGGGGAGTTGGGTTTAGTGCTGAGGCCTGGGATGTGAGGCAGGAAAACTCATCTCAGAGGTTCTGGGGGAAGAAGGATCTTGCATACAAGGTGTTGATGGGCGGTGCTGCCCTGGTACAGGTGACGCAGCACCATGGCTGCTTTCCTTTTTTGGGGGGGTTCCTGTGGGCGTGAACATGCCTGTGCGTGCTCTGCAGATGAATGACAACCTCGTTGAGAGCTGGAGCGACCTGGATGAGCTGAAAGGAGCCAAGAATTTGGAGACTGTCTACCTGGAGAGAAACCCCTTGCAGAAGGACCCCCAGTACCGGCGCAAAATCATGCTGGCCCTCCCGACCGTGCGGCAGATCGATGCCACGTTCGTTCGATTCTGAGCCTCCTGCTGCCCTCCCTCCCCTGCCCTCCTCCAGGAAATGTCCCAGCGGGGTTTTTTATCCACTCACCACTCCCCAGGTCTTCAGTACACTGACACCACACAGGGCGAATAGTCAATAAAAAGCACTGAAACCAGGTCTCGTGTACAATGCACTCATTGTTTTTGAAATGTTGTTATTATTATTATTATTAAATCTTAACACAAGAGCCTTCAGTGTGCCTGTGGGTTTTTTTATTTTATGGGGCAAGTTTTACCAGAAAGTGTTTGCAGCAGGCTGAAGCCATGTGAGCCACTTGCTGACCACTATTGACTCTGTGACTCACGTTCAGGTTAGGAATGTCCTAGCAAACACCACGTCCAGATCAAGGCTCAAGAGTGTCTGTAAAAATGGGAAAAAAGGTCTGATGAAGATCCCCACCCAGGTTAGTTACCGGCTGTGAGTCAGTGCTAAATACCTGGTGGCACAACATGGGCCTGCAGGGGGAGTAGCCTTTTTGTACTCATGTTCTTAAACACGGCTACAAGCTCAGGAGAGGACTGGGGGCAAAATGTAAATGCATTCATGGTGGGCAAGGTAAGGGTTTGGTAGCACTTTGTTGTAGGCAGGGTTTACCATCAGAAAATCTGAGTCACGTCCTGCTTCTACTGAAGAGAGCAGTGTGGTGTTGCTGTCCCTCTGCAGCTGTGTTTGATCCAGGCCGTTGAACTGCATCTCTCCAGCAGCTGAAAGAAAAACCCTGGGAAGCACTTGCCATCTGCTGCTGTTTGTCCAACAGGCATGTCATCAGTCCAGGGAACAAGGAAAACACAGGAAGGGTGCTGGAAAACCGGCCCTTGGTGGTAGTTTGATTCACTCTGATCTGACATGAATTTGAATCTTTGGAAGAGTGGGGTGGATCCCTTATTCAGCTGGAGACTGGGACTATTAGGCAGGACAGTGTGGCCCTGTAAAAGATTTTGGTTCCCCTTTGGGACCTGTGTTGCATTTGCTCACCAGCAGCTCTGCTGTGGATTGTGTGCTGCTGGAGGTGATGTGGTGACTGGGCTTGTCTGGAGAACCTGCACCCCGCTGTGTCATTGAACTGGGAATGTGGTGAGATGAGTTGCTTTGAGTCCCTCAAAGTGCCACCAACTCTCCCTGAGGACTGTAAAAGCAGTGTCTCAGTTACATCGGTGCTGTTCCCCCACCTTGTCCCTGGGCTGGCAGTGTGCCCCTTGGCTGGCAGCACCCGGCAGGAACAACACAGCTGGCATCTTCCCCAAAGCTGTAAACATCAACACAAACTGTTTTCTTACAGGTGTGAGGTGAACACAGTGCTTAAATCTTCGCTGCTGCTCCAAAATCGCGGTGCCTTGGCCAGGCACCAGCCTCTCCAGGGTGCAAGGGGGAGCTGCTCTGGTGAGTCCCACTGAACCCTCTTTGCTCAGGGCCACACCGGTCCCCACCTCCAGCTCAAACAAAGGCAGGGCCTCCTCCTGGCTGCTTAGTGGAAGGTGTTTCTAAGTGGGGAAGGTGCCTGCACACCCATCCACCCTCCTCCTCCTCCTGTCCCCAGGCTCTGCCCCTCCTACACAGGGAGTTCCCCGAGAGCAGCGGGGTGACACTTCCCTCTCACCTCCTCACCGCAGGAGGAGCAGCATTAGAGTGGGAGCACCCCTCTGCCCTGTGCCTGCCGGCTCAGATCCAGCTCTGTGGGAGGAACAAGCAGGGCACAGGGATGGGCAGCACGAAGGGGGGTAAAGCTGCCACTCTGGGGCTCGTGTTGGTAGCTGCGGGAGAGGAGTAGGATTCAACAGACCCCGGTGCCTTCATCCATATTTTCGAGCAGTGCCTGGCCTGGTGGCTCATTCCCCACCACACTCCCTCCCCAGCTGCCACACGGGGCTCAGAGGGGCCTGTTGGGCTGCTGTGGGGACTGAGGGTTTTCACTGCTGTCTGCCAGGAATGGTAACCAGATGCTGCCCCAAAGGAGAGCCACTGCCAGGCACGCTGGAGACCTGGGGCTGGATTGCTTCCTCAGCAGAGCTACAGATCCTTGTGCTCCAGATGTCACAAGGACTTCTCTGTGTGAGGGAGGATTTTTGGGGGGTAGATCACCCCAGAGCTTTTCAGGACATGGATGTTTTACCTTAGGGAGATTCTGTGCTTGGCACGTGTCACCCCAGCCTTCCTGACTGCTCTGACCGGGGCTTTGGGAAGTCACAGGACCCAAACCAAGAAAAATTTGATGCTGACATGCAACCCCTTCGACTTGGCAGGAATCGCAAAGGATGTAAATGAAGCTGGAATTTAGCTCATGTTTGGAGGCTTGGCCAAAAGTACCCGAGAAGCTGAGATGCTGGAAAGGACTTGGGTGAAGGTGAGCACTGTGCACCTGTGCCCAGCTCAGCAGTGCTCTGCCCAAATTCCCCAGCACAGTCCTGCCTGTTCCATGCACATTCACTGCAATTCCAGCTGTGTTGTCATCTTTTTGTGCAGTCTCTTACTGGCTGCTTTGTGGGGTGACAAAGTGCCCAGTTGGCTGTCCCAGTGTGGTGGCAGGGCCACCTTTCCAGAGAGCTTGGTTTTTTTGAGTATCCCAGCTGGGGTCATTCTTAGTGGAGCAATATTTAGAACCTCAGGCTTTTCGTGGCATGTTTCCCTCACTTCATGGCCCAAGAATATTTTATCCCCACACTGATCCATCCTTACTGTAGGAACAGGAGGCCCAGCCTGTTCCCTTGCTTTGAGGAGTTGTTCTCTGATGTTTTTAGGTGAAGTTAGCAGATGTCTCTCTCCTGCTTCACTGGTCCCCAGAAGAAGCTCTTGTGTCAGACGAATTGGTGTTGGCTTCTGCAAAGAGATGCTTTTGCCCACCTTGATTTTAGCCAGGAGCAGTTTGGGGAGCTGAGGCTGTTTGGTGTTTCTTTTCACTGCATCTCTTGAGAGTAATGATGAAAAGCCACCTCATTTCTGAGGAGCAGCCTGATGTTATTAAAAAGGCCAAATGAGGGGAGGTTTAGACTGGATATTAGGAACAGATTCTTCCTCCAGATAGTGGCTAGGCACTGGAACAGGCTGGCCAGAGGTCATGGCCCTAAGCATGCCAGAGCTCAAGGAGCATTTGGACAACACTCTGAGGTGCAGGGTGTGATTCTTGGGGTTGTCATTGTCCTGTGCAGGAGAAGGAGTTGATCTTCAATGATCCTTATGAGTCCCTTCCAACCAAGGAAAATAACTTAATGAGGGACACATGCAGATTCCCAGGCTCCTTTTTTAGGTGGCGGATACATTGGCAGAACTGTTTCTCTTCACTGCATGTGCAATGTCCTCCCTGTCTGCCACTCTTGCCATGACACTCTCCTGCTCTCCCACCCATCACTGCAGACATCTTTTTATCTCTTTATTCACCTCCCATATGTGAGAGATTCCTGTCTGCTCAGCTTCTCAAGATGGTTCCAAAATTGAGCTCAGTCTGCCTGGTTTTTCAGATGTGAAGTGCTTGGGGATGGACTGGACTCTGCTGCTGATGTGGAGAAGGAGTCTTTGATCTTTCCATCAGCAGATCACACATGCTGGTGAACATGCCATTGAGCTGGGTAACCCCCCAAAAACTCCTTACCTACAGTGACAGAGAAAAGATGCAAAAGGAGGTTATTCCACAGCAAATATTTGGCTGAGGTTGTGGAGAGGGGCAATGCACCAGACCACTGACCTCTCATGTCTCCTTGCTTTCCACCTGAAAACATTCCTGATGATAGGTCTCCTCAGATGTGACACTGCCAGGAGGGGTGGTGGGGCTGTGAAATGTTCATGAGCCATGGGCATCCCATTGCTAGGATCTGCTGCTCAGCACTAGGGGGAAGGAAGGAAGGAAGGAAGGAAGGAAGGAAGGAAGGAAGGAAGGAAGGAAGGAAGGAAGGAAGGAAGGAAGGAAGGAAGGAAGGAAGGAAGGAAGGAAGGAAGGAAGGAAGGAAGGAAGGAAGGAAGGAGGGAAGGAGGGAAGGAGGGAAGGAAGGAAGGAAGGAAGGAAGGAAGGAAGGAAGGAAGGAAGGAAGGAAGGAAGGAAGGAAGGACAAAACGTCTGCTACACAACAGAGGAGCTCCACAGATGACCACCCTGCAGCTTGGTGGGGCAGGATGGTGGCAGTGGGCGAAGAAGCCATGGAAATGCCCCAAGTGGGTGATCACAACCCATTTCTGCTGCAGCCAGGCTGCCTTGGGGAATTGTTCTTCACCCCACACACCTCACCCCCAGCCCAGCCAACAGCCCTGGGTGAGAGCACAGACAATATTTTCATCAACAGCTGCATGAGGAAAGGTGAGAGGAAAAGGCTTGGCTTGGAGTTTGACTCCTTTCCATGCTGGAGAGGAAGGAGGCTGGGGTAGGAGACAGTCTGCTAGCTTGAGGAGCACAGGAAAAGGCCCAGTGCTCCATGGCTGGAGCTGGCAGCTGGTCCATACATCATGTTCAGAGGACACTGGACCCCCAAGCCCTGGCAGGCTCCATTCTACTCATCCTCCTCATCCTTCTCTGATGCTCCAGCCCTTCCCTTTCACAGGACAGGTGCAGTCCTCAGTCCTGTTAATAAACTCTCCTAGCTTCATGCTTCCTGTGCCAGGAATACCCAGGTGAATTGGATGAAGCTCCCTCCAGAGCAAGCATGTCCTTCCCTCAGCTCCTTGTTTCACTCACAAGACAATCCCACCCCCGCAAGAGCACCAAGTCCTGGAGGAGAGAGGACAAACATGGCTTTGGGTTCCATCATGAGATTCCTTTCCTTGCCTCAGACTTGGTCCTGGTGTGGGGAACCTGGGCTGACAGCAGGACAGCTGTGGGAACAGGGAAGTGCAGGAGAGATCTGCTGCCATTCACAGGACCTGGAGAAAGAAATTTCTGGACAAGCTTGACTGGGATACACTTAGAAAAGGTACCCAGTGATCTGACTCCAGATTTCTATCCCATTGTGGTAAATGCAGCCTTGATTTGTGGATTGTTGGATGCAGGGGAGAATATGCCCTGCCATGGGGGCCTCTCTCTCATGTCCTGGGTCAGCTCTACCAGGCTGATCCACACCAGCACAGAGGCACCTCAGTGCCACCCAAGGTGTTAGCAGCCTTATCTTTTATCTTCTGCTGGAGTGGCCTTCTCCCCACAGCACAGGACTCCTCTGGAGAAAGGCTGCTGCCCCATCTGGTGCTGAATGCTCCCTGTGCAGCAGTTCCAGCTCTGGGGGTCTCTGCAGTTGAGGGGCTGTGGTGCCCAAGCTTGCAGGGGAAGGGGGATGGTGTCCCAATGCTCCTGGGTGTCCCACTTGCATGACCAGCTGCATTTCTGTGGGGCTCTGGTGGGGTTTTCAGCCTCTTTGCTTTCCAAGGGGGACCCAGTGATCGCCCAGTCACTGCTCTTGTCCCACGGACAGCTGTGGGATCCCACTTCATTTTGTTTCTGAACTTCTCCTCCAGAGCCCCATCCTTTCTTTCCCTGGCCCCTGAAAGCAGGTTCCTGGGCCTTTGAGCAGGGCTAAAGGACAGGGGAGTGCTGCTGCCATCATGGGCAAGGAGCACTGCGGCAGAACTGTCCCATCAGAGAGTTGGGAGCCTTCACATGGCCACAGGATGCCTGGGACTAAGGCAGTGCCAACCAGTTTTGGGCTAACTGGTCCCAGTCTGGGAGCCACCATCAGCCCTTTTGTTCCACCTTGGCAAGAAAGGAGAGGGCTCAGTGAACCAGATAAGCCCTTCTTTCCCTGGGGCTGCTCTGGATGCCTTCTGGACTCAGTGCTTGGGGTGTCCCCTCATGGCTCTCAAGTGGCTCCTGCAGGTTTGTCGGCTGTCTCAGAAACCACCTGAGCTCTCTGGTGATCCACAGGGAGGAGCTGAGTGCCAGCTGGGAGGGCTCCTACTCTGTCCTTCCCAGCTGGTGTGTGCTGTGGGAATGGCTGCCCAAGCTCAGGGTCCAAGCTCTGTGTGGCAGCAGGCTGAGGGCCCTGCTGTCCCCACAGGGCAGCCCAATGGACACTCTACAGGATCTGCTGGTCACCATGGGGGGGAAGCAGATCATCAACAACTTGCAGCAGATGGCCATCCTGTGAGTATGCCCTGGCTTGCCAGGACCACTACACATCCCTGAGCTCACACAGGATGCCAAGGGCATGTTCAGTAGCAGAGGACAATGGTGGCCCTTCTTTTGTTCCTCCAGAAAGCTGAAGTGGCATTAGTGGAAGGTCATCTCAGCCAAGAAGGAAGGTGAGGAGGGGGAGTTGCTCTGGTGAAGCAGGCACACTGGGTTATGGAACACCAGCTGCTGGGGGTTTAAAGGGCTGCTTGATGAGAACCTGGAGATGGATAGGGACTGCCTCAGGCTGGAGAGTGCTGAGAGGCACTGGGAGAGAGAGCTGGTGTGGAGAGGCAGGAACTGCAGGAATCCCCCAGAAGAGCTTTCACCCTGAGCAGCCTACAGATGCTGGAGGGAGGCCTTCCCCACTCCCCACAGGATGGGGCTGCAGATGCTGCAGTTGATGCTGTCATCTCAGTCTGTCCCTCCCTGCTCCTCTTCCTCCTCTTTTTCCCAGTCCTGCAGTTTGGCCCCATCACCATTTTTGTGGCAGCCTGGCCCCTGGCCTCCCTCTCCACCCTGCTCAACAACTGGGTGGAGATCTGCCTGGATGCCCACAAGTGCATCTGTGACCACCAGCATCCTGTGGCTGAGTGGGTTTGGGCATTGGAACCTGTTTCTCCATCCTGGAGCTCATCACTCACCTGGCCATCATCAGCAAGGTGTGCTGGGCAGGCAGTGGGGGTGAGGGGGCTGCAGGTGGAGTAAGGGAATTGGAAGAGAACTCTTTTGGGTGTTGCAGGATGCAGTGTGATGAGGGCAGCAGCAGAGCTCGGGGTGGGTCTGCCTGTGCAGCTCCAGCCATGGGCAGGGGGCAGCTGTCATGCTCTGGGCCTTGCTTGGCAATAAATGAGGGAAGAGAGCAGCTGTCTGCTGTCCCAGAGGAGTGTCATGTCTGGTTTGTCAGGCTGAGGGCAAGGAGATGCAGAAAGCCACCCCAGAAGCACAGGGCATGAAGGAGGGTGGGGTGGGCTGTCTCCTAGCTGCAGGATCTGCTGCAGCACATCTCCCTGCTTCCAGGCCTTCCTCATAGCCTTCAGTTCTGATTTTCTGCCCCATGCATACTACAGGAACATCCATAACAGCAGCCTGCCTGGCAATGTGAACCTGTTGCACCCACCACGGGACTTTGTCCTGCACAGCAACACCCATACAAGGTGGGAGCCTGTTCCTGCTTCAGCTGGCTCCTTTCTTAGGCTCGGATTTTGCCTTTCTCTGCTTCTGCCACAGCAAACATTTTGTTTAGGAGAGTGATGGCCAGGTCCTTTTGGCCAGGTCCCCGTTGTCCACCCACTTTCTTGAGGTCCTGGGGGCTAGGGCTGAGCATGTGCTGGACACGTCTGCGTGTGGGGTTAGTGGGGAGGGGCACTGGACACCATTGTGGAGGGAGGTGCTTCTGTGAAGAATAAACTCCCCCAGGGCCAGGTTACTTGTGGGACTTAAGTCTCAGCAGAAGCTGGCTGAGGGCGGTTCTGCTGTGCTCTGGCATGCCAGGCTAGGAGCAGGGGTAGCTGTCCGAGAGCTCAGTCAGCACCTGCTGCACTTTGCTCCCTCAGATACAGAGCATTCAGGGACCAGCATCGCAGCCTAACCCTGACTTACTGGCAGCTGCTGGCTCTATACTCAGGTTGCATGGTAAATCTTTGAGGTACCAGCTGCTGGGTGGCCCAGGCTGTCATGCTGGGGCAGGTGTAAGGACTCACCACAACAGCCAACCCTCACCTCCCATCCACTGCCAGCATTTGGGTTTTGTTATTGGATGTGTGATTGCAGGGATGGAACCTGACATTCCTGAGGCTGTGGAGGTTAAGATGAAGTGTGAACAGTATGTGGCCAAAGAGGCTCTGGTTGTGGAGTAGCTGAGTAAGAGGGACCATGGCTGATGCCTCCCCTTCCTCCCTTACACCAGCAGTAGCCTTGGTACCAGCTGCCTGGAGGCAAGGTTTGTGTTTCCCTATGAGGAGGGCACAGCCCCTGCCCCTTTCCTGCTCTCACCCCCTTCCTTCGACCCACTGCTTGCCATGTGAGTCCCACGCTTTCAAGGGCATGCCCACACCAAAGGCTCTTGTGCAAACTTCAAATCCTTAAATCCCTGGCTAACCCCAGCCAAGCATGAGCTGTCTTGGATCTCACCCCACCAGCAGAAATAATACCCACCACACTCCAAGCTGTTTCAGGTTTTATTTTAGAATTTATAAAATTCCAGTGTCATCCATACTCATGAGCCTTTTTACATGTTTGCATATAGTCTCCAAATTCCAAAGTTAAGGCCAAGGGATCATTGCTATGGAAACGTACAATATGGAAGACGTCAAAGAGAAGAAATGGACACATGCCACAGTCTGCTGCGGAAGGAGGGTGGTGGGGGGACAGTACTAGGTACAATCACTTCATGACCTTCTTTAGAGTGGAAGGTTGGGCTGTGGGGCATGAGCCCAAGGCAGTGGGTGCCCTGGCTGTAACTTAAGCCTTGCTGTGCAACTGGTGAGGGCACGGGGGCATAAAGAGCAGGAGGGGGTGATAGGCTTGGTGATGCAGGGCAGACCTAAGCTACAGAGTAATTAACCATTTTCTGACAGACGCAGATGGGAAGGTACCACCCTAGTTCCCCTTCTCCCGTGCTGGAGGCAAGGCCACCCTGTCCTTCAGGGGTAACCAGGCACCCCACAATGGGCCATGGTCCGTTTCACTTGGTTCTCAGACTAAAGGAGAGCACTGTGAGGTTTTGGTTTGACTTCTGCATAGCAGTCTTTGCCAAGAAGAGCTGGCGCAGGCAGGAAAAGCATCGGCATGTTCGGCCTGTCCCAAGGAGGGAAAGGCAAAGTGGCTGGGCTCAGCCTGCCACAGTTGTGCTCTGTCAGTAGCACTAGACAAGAGAGGCTGCTTGTCCAAGAGCTGAAGCAGCTGGGACAGAGGAATGGCTCAGACTACAAGCTCTGTAGGACCGATGCAGGGAAGTGGGGGCACACAGAAACCCCACGCTGCATGCCTCCCTCCACAAAGACGTGGTTTTCCTCTTACTTGCTGGAGGAGGTCAGACACAACATCCTTTGAGCAAGCTGTGGCAGGGCCGAGGTGCAAGTGGCCCCGAGTACAGATCATGGATCACCCTCTGCCATATGATGGAAGTCTCAGGAGGGCTCATCACACACATCTACCCCAAATGCTGTTGGAGCAGAAGCCTGGCTCACACAACCTCTGCAGCCCAGGGCTACGGCACAGCTGCACCCACAGCCCTGGGGGAGCAAGCCCTGTGCTAGCTCAGCATGCAGTCCTACAGATTGACAGCCTGCCTCAGCAGCACCAGGCTCTGCTGCCCTCTGGAGCAGCTCTCACAGCTGTGCGGAGACACAAGGCTCCTCCTGCTTCTCCTATGGCTGTCCAGGTGACAGCAGGAGTAGCTGCTAACCCATGACCATCGAGAGGCCCCCATCATACTGATGTCTGAGGTAGAAAGAAGGCAACAGGAACGGTGTGACTGCTGCTCATGCCCAGCTGCTGCAGCACTAACAGTAGGCCACAGCTTTTCCAGGCTGTGCATCCCACCAGCTGCTCCTGAGCCGTGTCACTGCAGTGACCTCGGCCGAGCCAAACCTGTCCCATGTGGCCACAGTGCCACGTACTGGCTCTCCTGCCTGCTCACACTGCTGGGAAGGGGGGAACAGGGAGCAGCTCTGTCATCAAGCACTGGAAGACTGGTCAAGTGTGCAGGCTGGGGCTGTGCTTGGTGCGGCGCAGGGACGCGCGCTCACTGCGCTCAAAGGTGTTTTCCTGACCAGGGGAGCCATACCTTGCTCTCGCCCCTTCCAGCTCTGTTGTCTCTACAGCCTATTGAAGGTTTTGTTTCTTTAAAAAGCAGGTTTCTGACCTTACAGATTATTTTAAGCTCTCCCCACAGTCAGCTATCAGCATTAAACGAATTTTTGGCAGTTAAAAGGAAAAAAAGTTGATTGCACTCTACAAAGATAAGGTAAGGCCTGGGATAAACACAAAGGAAAGAGGGCAAACGTTTTGGCTTTAGAAAGTCAAGGAAATTTATTTCCTGAGGTCATGAGACAGGAAGTAGATTCCTAGCCACAGTAAAGGAGGTCTCCTAATGAAGGCGAGAATGCCTAGTCAGACATGCTCAAGAGAGCAGATTGCTCTGCTAGCGCTTGGGAAGCTGCAAATCTTAGCCACTTGGAGTCAATTATGAAGTTTCTAACAAAAACACACACATTTAGTGTTTGAATCTGAGTGGAAGTCTTGTTCCAAAGAAGGAAAGAATATCCATCAAGAGATGAGGGTGGGTCCTAGACACGGTGATAGCTGAGGCGGGAGCAGGATGGGGTCTAGCACTCCAGACACCATTAGGAGACCTCTTGGGAAAATTGATTTGTGCTCCAGCCGCTGGGTCAGATTTCAGACAGTAAGTATTTGTGGCAGGTTAGTGTCAGGTCAGCGGGCTGGAGGAGTTTCTGCTTCCAGGTCATTATCGTTTGGGTCCCCAGGGAAGAGTCTTGGGGGCCACTTGAGCCCCAAAGCTGGGGAAGTCTTCAGAACTGCTCATATCAGGGGCCTAGAGCAAACAAAAAGGGAACAAGTTAAGCTCCTGCCCGGCTGTGAATTTACATGGTGAGGCCCTGAGCTAGGTAGCATTGCTGATATCCCAGGAGGAGACACAATGGGGAAGGGACAAAAAGGATCACTGTGGCCCCAGGACATCCAGAGGTGACATTGAGAAGGATGCAGATAAAGTGCAAAAGGCTCCAAGGGTCCCAGATCAGTAACTGGGACACTGGAGCAGGGTCAGGCCAGCTCTGCAGCAGCCCTGGGACAGCTCAGGATGAGCTGCCACATGTCCCAGCTCAAGAGATGCAAACACTGAGCCAGTTCTGTGCTGCAGCAAGTCTCAAGTCCCAGGCCTTATCCCTACCCCTAAAAATAACACAAACCTGGCAGGACACTTTCTGGTAAGGACCCCCATTCCCCAACAGTTCCACAGTGGTGTAGCCAGAGTGGACAAGACATTGGGAAAGTGCTTTGAAAGCGGGACAGGACAGCCCAGGCCTGTGCTCAGGCCACAAGGAGCAGCAAAAAGCTGCTTTCTCTGTCACCAAGGAGAGAGTGCTCTGTGTCCCCAGCACAGACAGAAGTGTCCCCACACCCTGTGCCCCCAGCCTGCAGCACAAGCAGCACTCACCTTCTCATTGTTGACGGTGGCCCAGGGGGCATCTCTCACCACAAAGCCCTTGGATGGGGCCTTGGACTCTTCGTGTGAGGAGGGCTTCATGTACACCTGCATTGCCTCATTGTCCACCACATCTGCAAGCTGCAGTAACACAACCAGTGAGGGGGGGCATCTGGATAGCTCTCAAACTGGAATAAAATGCCCACCCCTTCATTTCACGACACTGCAACCTGTTCAAGCTCATCAGCCTGTTCTACAATGACCAGAAATAGTGTGTCTGCACTAGTCTGAGGGCCACAACTTTTAACTGGTGCAAGCTGCCACAAGGTAAGAACATGCACATCCTGGGGTATCCCAGCATTCTCATTCTGTCCTCTCCTGGACAGAGGGGGCAATCCAGCTGGTTTGAGGGACAGTTGCAGTGGAAGCAGCCATCTGCACAGGGCTCAATTTCTCTGATGCAGTGGAAGGAAATACCACATGGACATAGTTCAGACATCCAGCTCTGTGGCAGGGGAAGCTCTTGCTGAGCCCCACCACAGATTTGCTGAACACTTACATATTCCTCCTCCAAGTTCAGGATGTGATCAATAGCTTCTTCCACGTTCTCAGGGAGCCCTGTCACAGTCACACAGTTGGGGTCAGGAGCTCCACTCTGGGGAAAGCGAATATCCACCTGTAACACAAGGAACAGCACAAGACTTATATCTGCACATCTGAAATGCCAGAGACTCCCCATGACCCTTGTCACGGATCACTATCATTGATGCCCTAATTACTGTCTGTTCCCAGCTACAAGTCTGTTTCAGACCTCCACAGCTTAGACACTGAGGGGCAAGCAGTTATATAGCTGGCCCCAAAACTTGCCCAGTTTCCTGTGGAAGGAAGCAGAGCAGTCTGTAGTAAGGACCCAACTTCCAGCAGCCCCCTGCTGCTCTCATTCCCAGAGGCTCACTGCTTTCTGGGCAGCTCCTGCTGCAGAGGCAGGAGAGGGGCTGCATTTCCAGACAGTGTCCTCACACTGCTGCAAGCATTTTTACCAGTGAGCCATCACCACAATGAAAGCACGATGAACTTTCTTTTTCTGCCACAGAATAATCCTGGTTGACAAATGCTTTATAGAGCTGGTCTTGTGCACTCCATGCACAAGCACTGTGCTTTCTCACACCCTGCCTTCCAGATGGGTAGCAAAAATCTAAACAAGACAAGACCAAACCCAAAGGCTGCTAACGCTCATTTGGGAACCAGTTTGTTTCAACAACTGAGCCCAGCCAAAATGCAAGTCTCCAAAATCCCATGTCAGTATTCACATTCACTACTGCCCCTGCAGCAGGAGCCGCCCAGAGAATACACCATGACTCCCAAAGTCAAGGGAATCCACAGTGGCCAAAAAAAAAAGTCAGAGGAATTCCCTGAGTTAAGCTCAAGTAGCTGGGGGGGTCACCCTCCTCGCAGAGCCGCCCAGCAAGCAGCCTGGCTGCCCACTTCAGTAATCAGAGTAGCTGATGTACACATCGTCTCCTCTCTCTCAAGATCAACTGGGATCCTGTCTGCAAGAAATCCAACAAAAGCGCTCCCAGAGAGGGACAGAACTCAGTGCTGCTTTCAGGGCTAACCCAGAGCACCAAGGAAGCATCCCCAGGGTCCACTTCCATCTGGGTTCCAGAAAAACAGGAAAAGCTCCTGGCCTGGCTCCAGAGAAACATGACCCAGAACTGAGGTGGTGTGGGGGTGTTTCAGCTGGTGCCTGCTATGGTGTCCAGACAGCCCGAGTGCCCTGGGCACACCAAGGTATTCTGGGCCAGGGATGCTGCTCATATGCTGGTGGAGTTGAAGGTGAGCAGGGCAGCACTGGATTTTCTTTCACATCTATTCTAGCTGAAGATGCTGAACATGCACAAGACATAAGAACCACAGGATGTGAGCCTCATTCAGCACCAAGCTCTTTAGACAGGAGAAAGTGGCTGTCCAGGCCCCCCCTGACCTGTGTGGCACTGCCCCACTGCTCACCTTGAACTCATCCATGATTTTACGGATGGCTTTTCCACGTGCACCGATGATGCGTGCGTGGACACGATGGTCCAGAGTCACATCCTCAGAAACCATCTGCTCCAGCTCGCCAACGATCTTCATGATGGCATCCCGGGCAGCCTCAGCGTTCTTCTCATAGCCAGTAATGGTGATCTGGTCTTGGGCCTGGGGCACAGAGATGTGTGGGAGACCAAGCGCAAAAGCAGCTGAGCAAGATTTCTCCCTGCTAATTCCCTTCACCATCCATCTTACCCAAAGGCAGTGGAGAGAGTTCAGAGCTCTCAAGAAGATGCTCAGAGACAACCACTAGCCATCCTTGTACTCTGTCTGATCTCTCACCTGGCTTTCATCGTCCTTGTCAGGGAACTGGATGTTGACCTCGTGCTCTGTGCGTATCTGGGTGATCACTGCTCCCTTCCGCCCAATGATTTTAGGGTGATACTTGGGATCTACAGTGACTGTTAGTTTGAAGCTTCGCAGGGCCTGCAACAGGAGAAGGGGAGTGAGAACAGAGAGCACACCATGGCTGTTCAAGTGATGTCCACTTGAGTCACAGCCTTTTCTTCTGGCTGCTGAGATGCATGGAACAGATCTTGCAGGGCCATGCTTGAGCAGCCAAGCCATCCATCCACTGGAGCCTTGTGCTTTTGCCAAGTTCAGAGGGAAACTGCACACTGCAAACAACCACCCAACTCATCCCTAACCTATTACTCAGATAATCCCTAACCCGTGATAAGGATTCAGTGAGGATAGGTAGATAGAGACTGACAGCACAGTGAGGTTCCCACCCACCAGTGTCTCAAAAGTACGTGAAGGTGCAAGAGAGACCTGGACAGCCCAAAGTTACATTCCCAAACTCTCCTGTCAGTTCATGGTAAATGAGCTACCTTTGAGTAACCCATTTATGACCATCCCACACTCACAGAGCAGCTGAGGGTGCCCCTAAAAGATGAGGTGTTCCAGGAGTCTGTGCTCCAGAGGCTGAAGCCATGTTTGGCTGGAAGGGAGGACAGGCACAGGCCTTACCCGATCCTCTTGTTCAGCCTGCAGCTCCTTCACTCTTTCCAGGAGCCCGGCCTTGGCACGGTCCAGGTTGGTAGCCAGCCCAGTGATTGTGATGATATCTGATTGCAGCTCAGGAGCAGGCACCTGGATGTTCACCTAAGTAATAAGTAGTGACAATCATTTTGTATCACTGCTCATTCTGTATCAGTTGTGATGCCTCTGACTGCAAGCTGGAATCTTGCTGGTCTCCCCTGACACCTGGTTCCCACCCAGGCAGCCTAAAACCCACAGAACGGCTGAGGTTGAAAAACACCTCTGGAGGTCATCAAGCTGGGCCACCTGGAGTCAATTGCCCAGGACCATTTCTAGATGGTTTCTGAATAGAACTCTGTTTCTCCAGCCCTTTGCTGCCCTAGAGAGGCCAGGAGACAAATATATGTTCAAAAACACTGACTGCAGCCAACCTTCAACAGCCCCAGAGACTCTGGAGAATTCTCCTGAATGAGTGGGCACAGCAGAGCTGTTTCCCAGAGCTCAGGAGAAAAACAACTCTCACACTGATGAGGAATCCCTGCAGACACCAAACAAGTCAACACTCACAACATCAACGCCCGTTGTACAGCTTCAGCACAAAACCTCGCAAGCCCTGGATCCGGGGTCCAAAACACACAGGGATCATTTTCCTATTATGGAGTCTTGGATTCCACAGCAGACCTGAGTATGTTGTAACTCTCCAAACCCCCAACATGGTCACCTACAGATTCTCCAGGACAGAGGAGATGGAAGGAAGGGCAACAACTTACTTCAAACTCATCCATCATTTTGCGGATCCCACTTCCTTTCTGGCCTATGATGTAACGGTGAAGATCAAAGGGAACTTCCACCTCAATGGTGACAGGAACCAGAGCCTGCAGGGGATGGGGCACAGTTTACCAGTGGAAAAACTTCTCTTGTCTTCTAGCTTGCCATATACTTGCCCAAAAGAACACGCTGCTGAACAGAGGTATGTTCCCTTCTAGTCAGAATACAAATTTGACAGGAAGAAAGGACAGCTGAGAACGCCAAAATGACCTGTTGCATATTTTCGAAACAAGCCACCTGAAACCCAACCTGTGGGACAGGTTGTTTTCATATCCTTGGCTCCAGTCTAGCAAAGGTTTGGAAAACATCATTAGAGAAGCATGGGAAGGTCTGCTGAACCTAGAATGACTCAGCCTCTACCAGACTCCTCTTCCCAGCTGTGCTCCTTAAAACAATCATGTAACGTTTTTATGGCTACTGGAGCTGCTTACAGGCATTAGTAATTGAAAAGTTAGACACTGATTCAAGCTGCCAGGCTAAGTCACAGAGCAGAGGGGCTTCCCCGGATCAGTGCAGAATCCCTCTACAGCCAGCATCACTGACCACTGGCACTGCACCTGGACTGAGCAGCTTTTACTATCACCACCAAAAATTACATCCAAGTATCACCACCTTAACAAGGCAAGGGGCTGAGAAAGCCACACACCTGCAGTGCCTCCTTTGCCGCCTCACACTTCTCCCTGCGGCCAGAGATGATGATGATATCGCACTTCTTCGGAGAGCTGGGATCTGTGTCCTTCCCTTCCTTGCCTTCCCCACCTTCCTCACCATTCTCCTGCACAGCTGGCTCCACAACAGGGGCTGGAAACATGGAAAATCTCGTGTTCAATCCACAGAGGCCCCTCCTCACTCATTATCTCCCTTTTCCAGATCTTAAGGCTCAGCCACCAGTGAGACTTCACTAAGCCCATGAGCCTTTTTTGGCAGGGTAACTCCTTGTTCTCTGTGTACTCTGCAGTGACAACATGTTCACAACACCCAGGCCTGCAGTTTGACCTCCTGAAACTGCCCCTTTCCCAAAAGGACAAGGCTGATGCTAAGCCCAGATTCAAGGACACTGCAGGAACACCATGGATCAATTCTCTCTATAAACTGAAAGTAGAACATGCCCACTGGTACAGAGCATAGGCTACACTACACTCATTTGATCATCCCAACTACCACCCAAATATGCACCCACAGGTATTACCTGGGTTTTCCTCCCTGTCAGGGAATTTGATCTGGACGCCATAGTCCCGGGTGATCTGCTGGATCCGGGATCCTTTGGGGCCCATAATGGACCGGTGGAATTTTTGTGGAATGGTGCATTCGATTGTCACTTGAGCTTCCTGTGGGAAAGCAGAGTTGCTCTATTGTGATGCAGCCTCTTTCACACCAGAAAACAGGATATTTGTGCATGGTGAAATCCAAAACGGACACAGAGAGGAGGCAGAAAAGATAACAGCTGACAAGGGAAGAAATGAAAAATTCCTTGAATTGTTCCTCTCTGAGAAGAGCAGAGGATTTAAAGTTGCCTTCAACTCAGGACATTAAATGCTTCCAAGACTTCAGGCTTCAAACTCTTTAATACTCTGAAGAAGAGGAAGTATTGGAAAAAATGAAAAAAACCCCAAAAGAGATAAAAGGGTATAGAACAGGTTTTGCCACTTGACTGCTTCCCAAAGCCAATACTAACAGTGCAGAAAACCCCTGAAAGCAACCACTGCTCAAGGCCAGACACGGAGAGATACAAAAAAGCTCCAATCCTTTAATGTCTAGATGTACATCAAGGAGTGGTCTCCTACTTGCACCCTCAAAACCCAAGCAGGTTGTCAGAGAAGGAAATTCATTCATACAGCATTGCCATTTTGGAGCCAGCTGCTACCCCCAGGCCAGGATCTAAAGTCTGCAGACTGTGTATGTTAACAGCAAAGGTTCAAATCCAAGAACTACCATGGGACTTGTTCACAGAAAGCTTGGTCATACAGCAGGTTCAAGTAGGACACTGCTGAAGGAACAGAGTACAGAAGAAACAGTTTTTCTACAACATACCAGGTCCTCGATGATCTCCTGGATGCGTTTCTTGGCTGCCTCCACACAATCCTTGGCTCCCTTGAGGGTGACTTTATCGCTCTGGGTGCCGGAGCGCGGGAAGCTGACCATCACACCACCATATTCATCTGCAATCTCACGGAGAACTTGTCCTCGACGGATGACAAAATGGCGGTGATGCTTGGGGTCAACCACCATGGAGTCTTCAACCACGTTATCCTGCCAACACATAACAGCCAATCAACCCCACCTGTCCTGGTGATAGGCATGAGTTGGCTGCACTCAACAGCAGTCAGCTTACAACCTCACTCCACACTTACAGGGTAAGGAAGGATCTTCCTGAGCTCCCATGAAGGGCAGCAAATGGTTTTAGGACAAGCAGATCCCTCATGCTGACTCATTACACCTTGCCACAGTGGGATGCAAGAAAGTAGGAAAAGGTCATACCAAATTCTTGATGAGGGCTTCCAGCTCCTTCTGTGCTTCTTTGACAGCTTCCTCTGTCCCCATGATAGTGATCAGTTCCTGATCTTTGTCCTCAGAGGTGGGGAAGATGATGCGGGCACCCGTGTTGTCTCGCACCTTACGGATGTTGCCACCACCCTTACCAATAAGGAATTTGTGGTACTCTGGCTTTGCACGGAGGTCAACAGTGTAACTCTTTGTTTGCTGAAAAGAGCCAGAGACCCATGAAACATGTTAATATACAGAAAATATCCATCAGCACCTACAGTCAGCATGCAGATGTGTTACCTGCACTCACATGCAGAGTGCTGCAAAAGCGAGGTAGATGCAGTGTACCACTGAAAGCTAAAAAGGTATACAATGTCTTAAATTAAGAACACTATCCCACAGATGTTTTCAGGGCCAAAAAACTAACTGTACACTCAGTATGACCAATGAGATTATGAACAGACACTTCCCTAGGAGAAGGGTCTGACCTGCACGAAAGGCAACACAATCATTTACTAACTGACTGCTGCAAGCCAGGCTCACAGAGGCAACCAACCAGTTCCCAGCAAGAACATGCTCATGTGCTGACCCTAGAAAGCTTGCTATTATAGTGACCAGTCAGTCAGCCACAACTCAGAGCAAGGTTTTGTAACCAAAAGCTCTCAAATCTGAATATATGCAGTGAAATGGAAGAACTGGAGCTGAAATACAGATATTTAGAAAAAAGTGAAGGAGATCTACAGAGTAAACGATTTCAGAAAAGAGCAGATACCCAAGAATATTCAAATCACAGAAGCAGGGAGCCTTAACTCTGAGTATCTCATCAGACATAGATGCATTACAGACAGTTCTTCTACCCATGAGAGAAGAACTCATTGTCACAAGGATGGAAGTACAGCTTTCTTTTAATCACCCAAACTGTACTCAAATCCCTCAAAAGAGGATTTGCTCAACTGATGCCAAAGGCTTCCATGCAGACAGAGAGAACCACTTTGACCTTCAAAATGAAACAGCTGGTCAAACCAACCTGCTCCTTCCCCTATAAGGCAAGGCTCACCTTCTCCTCTGCCAGATGTAGCAGCTGTTTCTTGGCTTTCTCCACATCCTGGGCTGGGCCCCTGATGGTCACAGTGTCACTGCCAGAGCCCTCTGTGGGGAAGTGGATGTGGACTCCACCACATTCCTCCATGATGGAGCGGATGAAGCGGCCTTTGGCGCCAATGAGGGAATTGTGGAGTTTGGAAGGAATAGAGACCTCCACTTCTGTGATGTTGGCCTAAGTGAGGACAGTACATGGTGTTAGTCAAGCTATAGCAACGTGTTTGCACAGACCCTGCTTGCCCTCTAACTCTCCCGTGGCCAGGAGCTTTGCAGAGCTGAGTGTGAGAAATGCCTGACCAGAGGGCATCGGGACTGGCCACTCCCAACACATGTGCAGCCACAAACTTCAGCTGAAGAGTCAAGAACAGATTGACATCCATATTTGTCTCCCCGCCTGCCACACATCCCACTACAAGCACTTCTATATTCTCATCTCCTGTAACTCCTATAGTTATGTTTTCAAGTCCCTAATCTGCCACAGGCCAGTTGTTGCACTTACCAGTTCCTTTTGGATAGCCAAAATTCTGTGGCGAGCAGCCTCACAGTTTGCTCTTTTGCCTGTGATAATAATTGTCTCTGAGTTGCTGTTCTCAGCTGGGAGATCTATTTTGGTGTTGCTTTCTTCACGGATCTGCCAAAATTAAAAAAAAAAATCCCAGCAAAATCATTTGAGTGATGTCCCATGTCAGAAAAAAAGACCTTGGAGGTTTTATTTTAACATTAGCAATGAGCAGGGGAGACCAGTGAATGAGATTTCACTGCAGGCAGTCACCATAATGAGCAGTGAAGACAGGAAAGATATCTCACCTTCTTGATGTTGGCACCTCCTTTCCCTATGATGTTCTTGTGGAATTGTTTGAAGATGGGAACAGAAATAGAAAAGCTGTTTTCAACCTAAGAGAAAAAAGAAGGGAGAACTGAAGATTACACCATCCTGGCAAGTGAGGCGCCATCCCAGGAACCTGACAAGCAAGCTTCTGACAACAGGCTTAGACTCAAGGAATTCTCCATATGGGATACTTCCAAGAATAAACAAAGACATGTACCCTCTCCTATAGCCCTGAAATAACAGGTATTACTTGCCTGCCCCCATACACTTAGAACCATGTCCACAGTTCCCTCATCTTGAGGTGTATCAGCCCTAGCCAAGCCACTACAGCTCTGCTCTATTCCAGAGTTATCCAGGCATGGAAGAGAATAGCAGAAAGAAGTCTCCCTTACCAGGTCTGCTACCATCTTTTGCATGTACTTGGTGCACTTCTCCACCTCGTTTTTGGGACCTCTGAGTTGGACAATGTCACTCTTGTGTGCAGGGTCTGGGAAGTTGATGATAACCTGCAGGAAACAGTCACTTAGGGCCAACTCAGACAAATACAAGAATTGTCATATCAGACATGTGCAAAAGTTGAGGTGATCCTGCACATCTTTCCCATTTGGAAGCAGGTAACCATGTCAGCAGTCTCTGGCCAGAAGAACACCTTCTCACATACATTAGATGTATGAGCAGACACATATCAGTTAGATATTTCTCATACTCACTGACACATCACATTTATGACTTTGCTGACCATGTGTCTATTATCAACATAGCAAATATGCCCTCTGAATCCCTTATCTCCTAGAAAGCCTTACCTCTGGGAATTTCTCCCGGATTTCCCGGATCCGCTCGCCCTTCTGCCCAATGATGGTCCGGTGGAATTTCTGCTCAATGATTAGGTCCTTGGTGCGTTCATTTTCCTGTGGAAAGCAGAGTTTACATGGAGTGTTCAGCAGGTGAGCCACAGAATTGTAATTACCAGTTTGCTCCCCCACAGCTTACTTGTCATCTATGTTTTTCCTCCATAACATAACTCACTCTAGGTTGACAGAGAAGGGGATCCAAGGGAATAGAGGAACATGCACTTGTCATGAGATCCAAGTGCTCAGTGGGCAAGGGGCACACACCTCTACCAGAAGGTTATTAGGGAACACAAAAGCTCAAACTGTGACCTCGCAGGCATCACATCCCACTAACCATACGGGAAGCGAGTTCCAGCAGCTCTTTCTTGGCCTGTTGGACCCCCTGTGGGTCTCCTTCAATTCTGATCAGGTTGCTCTTCTCATTGTCCGGGGGAATACGCACAGACACCTTGTAGAGGTCCTTAATCCTGTTAACTGCAAAGCAAGGGACTTGGATTCAGCAAGAGCAGATCTGTGCTAAACAAGAATCTGTACAATTAAATACTATGGCATCTAGAGGCAATAGTTCACTTGCCAGAATGAGACATCTGTTTCTTCCCCAGACAGCATGATATTTAGACTAGAAGATTCATTTCTAATCCCCAATTCTTTTCTGGGGAGAAACTCACCATGCAGATTTCTACTCTCCCATCTGAGTTCTAAAATGAAATTCATATAGACCAACTTGAAAAAAAAAGGAAAAAGACAACTCTCCAACCTCCCTAATGCATAAAAATTCCGCCAGGACACAGCAGAATAATCTGTTCAACTTTCCAACACTTTAAAGCCATCCCAAGGCCTCACTGTCCATTTACCCATTTATCTCCTTGTGCCAACCGCACCCCAGAAGGGAAGAGGCAGTGTAATGGAGGCAGCACCCTGGTTGAGCCACAGAGCCACGATATGATCAACTAATCACAGAGTCTGAGCACAGGAAGGATAAGAAAGGAGTCTCACTTACTGTTAGCTCCGTTCTTGCCAATGAGGTGTCGGTGGAATTTGTGGTCAACATTGATTTCTGCATAATCCATCCGGTTGATCTACAAAGAATTGTACAGGGCTAGGCAGGGCAGACCCCCTCTGCTGCTGCCTGTGCCCACTGCCAGGCAGCTGCCAGCCACAAACACTCCTCCTGCTAGTGAGCAGAGCAGAACACTCCTCTGTTTTCAGCTGAGAGCACCATGCTTGTGAAACATTTAAAGGTACTTAAATGCCTCTCCAGCTGTGACTGAAAAAGAATTTTTCCTTCTCTGCATCAAAAGACTCAAGATGTGCTTGTGATTTTTTAAGAAAGCTTCATAACCAAGGCTTTCGTTCACCTGCCACACAACTTGCCTTCTGCATGTTCTGTTAAGCCTGTGGAGATACCCACAGACATGAGGTACAGTTCCTCTCTGTTCTGTTGCCCCAGCTTTCCCCACTTTTTTCTTATATACCAGAACTAGTACCACCAACTTACCAGATCCTTGACCATGACTTCAATCTGTTCCTGAGCCACATTCACATCTTCTGTAGGTCCTTCCAAAGTGATTTTGTCTTCTCCTTCAGTGAATTCGATGTGAACCTTGAGACACAAGGCAAGGAAACCAGTAAGAATTTTCCAAGACACAAAGCAGGTCAATGCTGTTAGTCAGGCCTACACCATCAATCCCTACCACTAAGGGTACACAGGATTTCAGAAGTAGGCAATCTACAATTCTGGCCATATCAGGGTCTAGAGCATAAGGTTTTGGTGCTGTCCTGGAGTCTGCAAGGCCTTTGTAGAAGTTCCTTACCTATCCCTTCTCCAGATACCATCCAACTCACAAGGGAGAAGCCTCACTGAACTTAGCATTTCCAGATCTCCTATTACATCAATTTTCCAAATACTAACACATAAAGCTTCCTTTGAAGGACTCAATGCTTGAAAGTAATACAGGATGGGAAGAGTATGAGACAGTAGAATTTGGTAGTTCCCTTGAATATTATAATATCTGTCATTTCCTCCCTGGTTTTATCCATGCTAGAATACATTTTTCTCTCTCCAAAAAGTGAGCTGGATTAAACTACATTCTACTTCAACCGGTGCTAAGCTAATAGTTCATCCATACCTTTGGCATCTGCTGAGTTATTTTGGCCAGGTTTTGTCCTTTCTTTCCAATGATGAAACGATGAAGCCAAGAGGGGGCTGAGACCGAGGAGACGGTAAAACTGTTGGCCTGAGAGACAGAGAAGCTGTTTGACGGACACACTGGAAGAGGCCTTCACAAAAATTCACTTCCAATTCCCATGCTGCACCCTCCTTATTGAGTTCTATGCTGACAACCTGACAGAGACCACCCCCCTCCACTTGTCAGTGCCCAGGGATGCATCTTTGTGGGGCTTTCAAAGGAGGCCTGGGCCCATCCAGTCAATACCTTTGCATAGACTTCAGTCAATGCTTGCCCAAGCTTTTCAGGCTCGCCTCGCAGTATCACCGTCTCCGAGCTACTGTCAGTGGGTGGGATCTCGACAGAGACTCCAGTTTTCTCCAAGATCTCCTGCAGGGAATTACCCTTGGGGCCGATGACATACTTGTGCTGGGACTTCTTCACCTCCACAGCGATGGTAGTAGTCTTCTTTTTCTGTAGGAGCAGAGGCACTGGAGCATCAATCACAAGGGAGCAGGGAAGGACAAAAGTGAAAGGAAGAGACACAAGATGCAGTGAAGCTCAGCACCCAGGAAAGATCAAAGCAAAGGTGAGCACAGGAGTTCTGCGGTACCCTAGCATCTCTGAGACCTGCCTACAGAAAGCCCTATTCTCAAAAATTTACAGGTGAAATACAAAAATTCTGTTTAAGCTCCCTGGGACACTACATGGAAGAGACCACATACACACCCCTGCCCTTGCACAATGCCCTGCTGTCCCCAGGCAGTGCTGTAATGCAACACCACGCTATAAGCTGATTATCTATGTTGAAATTCAGACTGGTACAAATACAGATGTAATCATGAGGAAAAACAGACCAACAACTCACAACAAGGATATTCACAGTGAAGCTAGCAATGGAAAATAAACTGAAGTGAAATTTACTTTTCAGCAACTTCTACTCATGTAACAATTTTGATACTGTCAGTTGGCCACACTGTAGCCTTCACACTTCCCTCCTTCCTTTGCAGCACCTGTGAAAACACACACCCAGAGAGCTCTTTGCGGTCTGCTAATTTCCATTACACAAAAAAGCAGGAGATCTGATACTTCCCCGGCAGAATTACCCCAAGTCCCACTCTGCTGAGCAAGGAAATGGTAAGACCCAGGTCCATGTACTGCAAGGGCTGCTGAGCAAGAGCTGACACGAGGAGTATGCAACTGAGGGATGCACAAAAGTAGACCAAGAAAGGAAGAGGGGCTGTGAGCAGGTAGGGGGAAGATGGGAAGCTCTAGGGACCATCCATACCTTCTCCTCGTAGATCTTCTTAACACGAGCCACAGCTTGGGCCAGCTGTTCCTTTTCCCCTGTGAAGACTATCTCTGTCTTGTTAACGCTGGGCGGAGGAATGTTGATGCGTGTCCCTGTCTCCTGCATGAGCTCACTCACCAGCTTGTTGTAAGGGCCGGCAATGAAGGGATGGTACACTTTCTCCACATCCAGCCGCTCCACGGCACGCTTATCCTAGAAGAATCCAGAACAGTCCTCAGTGGAAACTGCTATTGATATTACATTACTATTTCTGCCACGGACAGCTGAATTCCCAGTGCGGTCTTGCTTGACACTCCAGCCCAAGCACCCTTTCCAGTTTCCAGGTTCCATCCCTTTCCATCTACTAATACTGATGTTCCCAACTGATGATATTCACCTCCAATCTCCTGTATTATCTCAGCTGGCATTGAATATGGTTCACTTTAAATTATGGAAAGTGCTACCTGACTTATCCACTATCTGACCATGGCGGCTACAAACATCTGATATACTGTGGAGAACCAAAATGTCCGTTCAGATAATGACATGAGAGACATCACAGGACTGAAGTACCTGCTCAGCAGAGATAAGCAGGATCTCGTGTCGGGCCTTTTCAATCCCTTCTTTAGTGCCAGTGATCTTGATCTGGTTGCTGGGGTCATCTGGGCGGGGGATCTGGATCTTGGTTGCAGTTTTGAGCTCCAGGTCCTGCAGCTTCTCACCATTCTTTCCAATGACAAAACGGTGGTGCTCCTTGGGGATGGCAACTGTTGCTGACGCCTGCAGTACAAAGGCCAAGCATCTATGAGAGCCCTAACCTGTACAGGGAAAGCTTTTCAGATGCTGCTTAGTGCTATGACTGAGGAGTAAACACAGTGCCTTCCAGCACATCCACCTAGCACAAGACTGATACTATGCCAGAGGAGTTGATCTCAGGTGCCTGTATTCCAGGAGTCTAAACCCTACTATTCCCTAAAAAGCCTTCTATTTTCCCAAGAGCAGTACTCTGAATAAGCAAAGACCTTCAAGCACAGATGAGGAGGTGTCTATGCTCCACTGTCTCACAGTCTCTCAGCACTAGAGAGCAACTGGGATGACAGCTCTGGGGTAGAGTTTATCTGAATTCTGATATCTGCTGCCAAGGCTACAGAGAAGAAGACATAACCTGACTCCTAGGAAACTGAAATTCAACACCAGAAACTTATTCTAGCAGGCAGGGAGCTTACCATTACTGACTGCTAAGGTGTTTTCAAAGCAGCACATGCTGCTTCAGGGACTGCTTCTAGATGGCTCCTCTTGAAAAAGGGTCTCCAAAACTTTTCTCAATCATTAAAGGGCTGGCTTGTAAGAGGGATTCCTGACTTCTTCCCCTCCTGAGTTTTTACTAATCTGAGAGCTTGCTTGCTACTATGCTCTTGATCCCAGTGAATATGTAACTACCACCTAGGCACTTACAATTCAAGCTACAATGGAAAAAGAAATCAATCAAATCGAAAACAGATCCCTTGGTGTGACTCTTCAACTTCCTGTCCACATGCTGATGCCAGCCAAGCCAAGGAGAAGTTGCAATACACACCTTTCAGACCTGGGGCAAGTTGGAGGAATATCTGAGGACACTGGGGCATGGATCTGTGGTAGTACAATTCAAATTATTTTTTCAGATGCACATTATGTAGGGTTTGTCCCTTTTTCTTCCCTCTGGGCTGAACAGCGCTGAGCAGACATGGTATTAACTATTGCATTACTACCTTGGACATGACACTTTAAACACATACCATGACACCTGGCTGTGACGGATCTTAATGAGAACTACCATTTTGATAATGCACTCAAGAACTTGAAGGTAAGAAATCAAAATGCAGAGGACTGAAAGGAGAAGCAACTGAAACAATGAGTCTGCAATTACTTACCAATAGGGCTCGAGCTACACAACTCAGAACCCTCATCTGAAGCTTCCAGCATTTGGCAGAACTCCCTCTTCTCTACTTTTCTTTCTCCCATCCCTCCACATTCTTCTCTGAAGGACTCCAGAGAAAACACCATTCCATTCTCACATACTATGAATTCTGTGTGAGGGGCCTGTACCCTGCCACCACCAGCACCTCAGCACAAAGTCACAGATTGAAGACTCCACCCTTCACGCAACACCTTGGCCTGTAATTAGCTTTGAACCCTATTTTAAGCCTCATTTCCATTCCAAATTGCCAACTGTATGCTTTGAAAATATATAGCCAAGCTGAATTAGTCATCTAATAACACCTCTTTGGCTTATAAGCACACACACCCAAGGGTCTCAAAGCATTCAGGAGTCTTGGGGAAGAGCAAGGACCAAGTGAGAAACAGTTAGCTGCCCTCACCTGAGTCTGCAGTCGAGCAACAATTTCCTTCCGAGCCTTCATAACTGCTTCCAGCTTGCCAGAGACCATGATGGAAAGGCCCTGGTCCTTTGCCAGAGACAGCTCCAGGTGAGCTCCTGTCTTCTGCATGATGTCAAGGCAGATCTTGGCCTGCTCGCCTTCTCCAAACTGATTCATGTCCTTGTATTTCCTCTCCTCCAGCGGAACATGGAACACCTGCTCAGCCACAGACACGGAAAAGAGCACAGCAAGCTGACAGTGTGCTTTTGCCTGACATTTTCTCCCTCTCTCTCTCGTGGCCATACAGGTCTTTAGTGGCAAGCTGACCTCCCAGGTTTGTGCAGCATATCAACCAGTTGTGGCAAGGAAGTGCAGGAGCACTGCAGCAGCCAGTCTGCTCCACACTAGGACTCTTCCTAAAGGAGGATTAGCACTCACTACAGGAATTCTGCAATCCTCCCTTCAGGCCTGCTTCAGCTATTTGTGGAACAGGGATGCAGAGGTCCTTCTGGACAGTTTTCCAACACACCCCTCCCCTCCAGAGCAGTCCTAGCTCTCAGCAGCAGTACCAGGGTAAAACATGACAAAGAGGCTGACATACCAAGGATTCCATACTCTAGGGAACGGTTCACTTCACCTGCTTACCTACTTTTGGGAGTGGGGAAAAGACAGGAGGTAAGACATCCACTCCAACCAACCTGAGTGATGACAGAAGCCTTTATTGGTCGAATTTTGCTCCAGGGACCAGCAGGTTCCTGGGCAGCTTCCAAACATGGTGCTTTCTCAGGGAGTGGAGGGAAGGCTTCCTTGTAGGTTGGAGGATCATTCTCTTCTTCAGAATTTAAAGCTGTAACTGGGGTAAAGCAAATAGGGCAAATGAGTCACTTTCCCTGCAGAAAAGCCCCTGTTCACAGGCAGTGCAATTGTAATTAGGTACCACTAAAAAGGGAGAGCAAATGGCTTGTGCCCTGCTATTAATCCTATTACAACTATGCCTATGGGGCTGCCAAGTCTGGAGCACGACTGACATCAGCACAGCACAGACTCCAGTGGATGCCACAAACCACCAGCCTTGCCTGAGCTGGCACAGGGGTGCAGGGAGTGAACACACAAGTGAATGGTGGCAGCAAACAGCACCTTACTGCCAACTTTGTCACAAGAGGTTCAATTAGGGGAAAACAGGCTGAACAGAAAGAAGTGAAAGGACCAGAGCAAGGGTGCAGGTCAGAAGGGCATAAGACAAACATAAGCCCCGGAAAAAGACAGAGAAGGACTGTAGTTAGGGCAAAGTCTAGGGAGAGCCTGTACATTATGTTTGACTCACTTGTGCACTGGGCCATACCAAATGGGGCAGTTCACAGCTGGGAATGGATGCCAAAACCCATCACTGAGTCAGTTCATGTGGTCAGTGACCACCCTCAGCTCCTGGCTGAGCAAAGGGTGGAAACGACAGCCCAGCACACTGATCCATGAGGCTCTGGTGTAGCTCAGTGCCCCACTCTTGCAGCTGGCCCATCCTGGGGCTAAGAGCACTTAGCCAGAACTCTCTGAAGTGTTCAGACCCATCTACTCACAGCCTTGCATTGTGCAGCAGCACCACTGTGCTGCTGGGGGTGGAAAGCTAGAGTCTAGCAAAATACTAATTTAGGAAAGGAAAATGTACACTTTTGGGAAACCAGACGCATGGAGTGAGCTTGGGTAAGAGGTCTGTGCAGTCTGGATCTAGAGGCACATGACAGAAACTCACCTTTCACTTGCTGCTGAGCCAGGCCGCTGCGGTGTTCAGCAAAGCTCTCCTGGGTCAAAACTGCCACAGAGCTCATTGTCGACTTCCCACCCACACACAATCCGGGTATGCCACTGGAAGAGATGGACGTGGCAACAGTATTACCAACACCACTCAGGATGCACAAAGTCAGTCCAGGAAGACAAAGTATATGTTACTGAGCACTCTTCCAGCCATCCTCTTGAAAAGCACCCACAGGGGCCATTGGCTGTCCAATTTCCTTGTGGAAACAGACAGGAATTTAGGGGGGATATTTCCTCCCTACACAGTGGTCACCAAAACCAAAGCTCCTCTCTAAGAAGGCAGAGGATGTAACCTAAGAAGGTCACTGGAAAGGGGGACACTAAAAATTTTTAAAGCATACTCTAATTAATCTAAAGTACAGTCTCATTAATCTATTAATTATTAGTGGTGTGCAATTTTTACATGAGTATGTGACCTGGACAATCAGTCCAAGACCAATTGTGTAACCCTAGAGATAAAAGAGAAAGGATCCAGGAAGCTGCCTCTTCTTGAGAAACTTATTTAGGAGCGTGACTTAGGAAGACAGTCAGAAAGCCTCTCTGTCTAGCAAGCTTGGCAACAGCAAGATCTTTGGCTCTTCCAAAAATAAGAACTTACCAGCTAAATGGTCAGTAGCCAGAGAGTCCGTCCTGTAAGCTGCCTGTTTGTCAGCCTGCCAGCTTTTGCTTTAGAGAAAAAAAAAAAAAAATTAGGTCCAAGACAACGGAAAACACGATACACCTGTTACTGTAACTTCCAACACAGTACCACCTGTACTTTTCAAAGTTGCATCTTATCCAAAACACTCTCATACCCAGTTGCATCTCCCCACACATGACACCTGTCATGTTTTACTAGCTCTGCAGGCAGCGCCTCTATGGACTCAAACTTCACAGCAGAAGTCTGGAGTAGTTACTCTTTCACCACACCAGCCATCCAATATCAGGCAAAAATACAGTCAATCAATAACAGATGTTCAAGACATGAAATTTCAGGGTTGCAAGCAAGACCTTCTCTCATCAGAAGAGACTAACCAACTGAAAACCTGCCAACAACACTGCCATCAGTCACTAGTTAGGAATGTAGTTCAGTGGAGTTTGGGTGAATCAACACGGACATCCTCACAAACTAAGGCTAACACTCAAGGCTCTCTCTACACACAGCTGCTGGGCAGTCCAGCTCTGTGGTTTTTATTGCAGTAAGATCATGCACCAGACACCGAATTCTATCTCTAGGTCTAAATCTGAAAGTTGGAAAAAGAAAATTTACAGTGGTTTACATGGACTACTTTAAACGTGTACACAAGGCAGAACCAAGAAAAAAACCCCACATTGCTGGGAAGGGATTTCCATCTCCTGAATCTGGATCTCCGGATTTACTGAAAAAGCACTTAGGAATATAACTGAAAATATAGAAGCCAGTACAGTACACACATGGTCAGTTGTACAATATCCACATCCAGAGTCCCCCAGTGCTTCTGCAGAGCTTGCATTCTCCTAAAATCCAGTGCCTCTCCCTGCTCATGGGATAAGAGATCCCTCTCCCACACACATCCTGCAGTGCTGCTTGGACCATCTTCTGCATAGCAAACTTGATTGCTTTTCAGGAAAATGAGTTGCCATCCCTGACCTTCCAATGTGTTAGAAAAGGCTCTCAAAACCAGCATCACTCCTAAAAACGCAGCGTTGCTGATGGGATGTCTCACATGCTAGAGCTCTGATGCACTAAGGGAGGCTGATGGTGGAAGAAGGAAAGGAGGGAAGAACAGGGAGTGCAGTGATGCAACAGAGTCATATAGGCCTGATCTACACCTCAGCCAAGGCCATTGTTTTCCCCTACTCCAACATGCCTTTAACAGGCAGAAGGCAGCACAAACTGTGCTGTCAGAGCAATAGAGCTAATGCTACAATTAAGCCTGGAATGAAGCAGCAGGTACTGGGACAGCCAGTCATGCTGCTGAAGTACAGCTGCTGCAGCAATGCAGATCTCTGCAAGGCATTTGCTGTGTACAGAAAGGGTGGCCAGTAACCTGATCGTGGAGAAATCTCCTTGCTGTCCAGGGTTACGCCACAGTGTAAGACGTGGTTACATGTCCATGGCACATGCCTGCACTGCTCAAGCTGCTGCAGATCCAAGGAAAGCAAGTTACTGCCATGACACCTGTTCCAGACTGTCTCAGCAAGGCCTGCAGACTCTGTGGCAGCTCCTCCAGCCTGCTGGGTCACTAAAGAGGGTGCCACCACCTCATGGCAAGCTCCAAATGAAGGCAGGAGGGAGAAGCATCCTAGACACCACAAACAGCTGTCAAGCTCTGGCTGGAGTCTTGTTAAAGACACAGATGTGCTTATAACTCTCAGTTCTCCAGAAAACACCACCTGGCTAATCTTGCATGTGTTTTCCTCCTTAGAGGAGGAGGGTGAGGATAAGAAATCAGTGAACAACACCCAATATAGAACGGACTTGAAAGACACAACCTCAAGGCACAGCTGCTAGTTTCACTGTGTACACACTAGTTACAGAGATCTTCCTTGCAGCCTCCACCTCAGAGAGCAGCCAGACATTCAATGCAAAATCAAAGGGCAGTGTTTATCCATATGAATTTCTGCTTCGTCACCCATACAAGAAGCTAAGAACAAATACTCTTCATCTCTAGCAATCCCAAGCAGCTGGTATATAGTAAGCCTCAGGGATTCATCTCTGGCCAAAATCAGAGGCAACCATTAGAATGGCATTTTAAATGTAATGTCAAAACCAGCAGTTCAAGCACTGCATTTGGATCTTACACCTCCTTGGCTTCCCACTTAGGTTTTGAAACTAAGGTTACAGCTATGTCATGCCAGCGTGTAGCTGACTGGGTTAACAGGTTTCAAACTGCCTGGTTGATACACTGCCTGTAGCACGGGCCTTGTGCACCAGAAGTTACAGAAGTCTAGATCACACTTCAATAAAGAGAATGAAATAATCCTAAAAATAAGCTCCAGCAAGGGCCAGATTTAATCGAACAGGAAACATTTGTATGAAGAGAAACAAAGGCAAAGTCATGAGTTGCACTGCCAATACAATCAGTTCTGGTGGATGGAAATGTAAGTTACATGTTATTTAAAAGTATATTTAATAAAAAACATTACCACTTTGTTAATCCCATACGCTGAGAATCACATACAGCAATATGGCTGGGCTGGTTGTGGTAGTCACTGTCCTCTGTCAAACGTTCACACAGGACAATCTCTTAGTTAATGAGTGGACACAGATAAAAATACTTGTTTCTGAAAACCGACAGGGCTCCCTCAGGGATTGGAGGCCCAGGTCCCTTAGTTTTGGTGAAATTATGCTGACAGACAGCTGCTGTGTGGCAAAATGAAGTCTCCCTTCGTAGCGATTCCCGACTTAGCGCATCAGAGTGCAACACGACCGCAGCCCTGGCCGCGGGCAGCCCTGACCCATCCCCCATGTTTACTCTTCCACTAGAGCCGGCCCCGCCACCACGTCTGCTCTCGGACAGGAGGAGCACTGTGGCGGCCCCGCCACCGAGGACGTGCACCCGGCCGCGTCCTCCGGCCGGCCCGCTGGGGCAGGCAGAGAGAATGCCTCTCGGCGGGGCTGGGAGTGGGCTCCCCCGGCCGCGCTCCGAGAGCGGCACCGGCCGGGGGCTGCCTCCCGCGCGGGGCTGTCTGCACCCGGAGCCTACCCAGGCCCGCAGCGGCACCGTGAGCCCCGGGCCGGCCCCTCCGCTCGGCCCCGCGGTGCCCGGCCGAGGGGCGGGGGAGCCGCCGGGCCTCGCGGGCGGCGCCGCCAGCGCCACCTCAGCACTGGCGGCACCGGGGGCGGGGCGGCGGGGCGGGGCGGCGCCCTTAAAGGGCCCGGCGGGTCCCGCTGTCACCGCGCCCCCCGCGGGGCCGAGCGGGAGGGGGCGGCGGGGGCGCGCCCAGCGCACCAGGACCGTACGGGAACCGGGCCGGGGCGCGGCCGGTGCCACGGAGCAGCTGCAGCCCCAGCTCCGGCAGCCCCAACCCGCCGCGGCCCTGCGGGTTCCGGGCCGGGGGCGGCCGCATCAGGCGAGTGGGGGACGGGCGCTCCCGCGGGGCCCCAGTGACAGCCCCGAGCGCGGCTTTGCGCCTGCCGGAACGCTGTCGGTGACGGTAGCGCGGCGGCCACGGCCAGCTCTGGGCCCGGCGGTGGCACCTCCCACCACTTACGGTGGCCAGGGCGCTCGTCCTTCTATAGCCACGACAGGAGCGTAGCGCTCGGCCCCGCGGCCCGGGGCAGGCTGGGCTGGCCGCCGCCGGCGCTCCGCGGGCTGACCAACACCGGACGAACGCTCGCCGCCGGCCGCTTCGGCTGCTATCGGAATCAAACCCTAAGACCGCCGGGAACGGCGCGGAGCCGTCTCGGCCTGCGCCGCTAACCCTTTCCCACCGACAACGGGAACCACGCCGCGCCGCGACCCGGCCGGGCCGCCCCCATCCCCGCGCAGCCGAGCCTCCCCCTCGGCCCGGCCCCACAGGCCGGCGATAGGCGGCAGCTGCTGCCGGCCCGCACAGTCACGCCACCGCCGTCCGAGGCCGCGCCGCGGGGCCAGACATCTCCCCACCTCCCGCCGCCGGATGCCCTCCCTCGCCGGACTTTGCCCCGCTCGGCCCGGCCGGCGGGAAGTTAGCGCGGACTTTCCAGGCAGCGCCGACACGTCGGTGCCCTGGGGAGGAAGCGAGGCCGCCTCGGGCCGGGCCGCCCCGCCAGCCTCCACGTCGGCGCCGCTACCGCGGCAGAGGGGCCGCCCCTCGTCCCCCGTGACTCACTCCGGCCGGTGCCCGCTCGCCCGCCCTTCTGGAGAAACGGAGCGCTCCTGGGAGAACGGCGCGGCGCCCGCCCCGCCGCCTATATAGGCCGGGCCGCTGCCAATCCCCGGCTCGCACGTCAGCGGGACATGCCCCTTCCCGCTGGGGCCGGCCCGCCACGCGTGCCCTGCGCCGCCGGGGACGCCCCAGCACGGCCGAGCGGCCCGGGAGCCTGCGGCTCCGCTGGAGGCCCCGGTCCCGGCCGGCCTGCACCCTCGGGAGCGCACCGCCGCCTGCTCCCCGGCCGATATCCGCGGTACAGGCCCCTTCCACCTTCCCAGCGGATTCACCCCGAAACGCGCCTCCCGACCGCAGCCCGGCGGCAGAGGGGCTGGGGCTGCTGTAGCACCGAACCGCCCGCGGGCCCTGACCTAGCCCCTCCACGGCCCCAGAGCTCAGGACTACCCGCTTTGGTCAAGCCCGGTTCACACAGGATTAGTGAGCAGTGGCTCATGAGGGCTCCGATTAGCCTAAAAACCACGGCTTATAGAAGAGAGCGAGCACCTGGACTCCTGCCTGGTCCCACGAGCAGAGGGGGACAGCGAGACCCCAGCCCCAGGTGGCCCCTTGATCCACCTCCACCTGCCCAGACTGTGTCAGAGCAGCAGCTAGCCGAAGTGAGGCTGCAGGCAGGCAGAAGGGGCAAGGTAAGAGCAAGAGTAGGGAGGAAAAAAAGAAGAAAGAAAAAAAAAAAAAAAAAAAAAAAGAAGAAAACCAAACAAACCCACAGAACCCCCCCAAAACCACAACATACCCCCCTATCCCTGAAAAGTAAAACAAAACAAAACAACAACAAAAAAAGCCCCTTTTCTTATTCCAGTCTCGAATTTGGAAATGGGGAAGAGTGAAGGAGGGCAAAGGCAAACCAGCAAGCACAATACTCTCCTTTCCTGCATAGAGAATGTTTATTACTTTGTGCAATATAGATGTTTTAAATTATTAGTTCTGCACTCTCAGGGAACCAAGGGAAAAAAACCTGTCCCATCACTGTAAAAATACATCGAATTTGAACTGATTTTTGCACTAACTCATTTTCCTACACAGCATTAATCTCTCATAATTCATAACTTACACTTAGTGACTGTTTTTCTCAGTCCCACTTTGAAAGAGAGCACACCCAGATCCTAGCAAACAAAATGAAAGAAGCTGCTCTGTGGAGCTCTCACCACAAAAAATTGAGGTCGTTAGGATAACTGCTTTTGATTACATGCAGTAAATTTTAGAGATTTCATGTACTGTATTAATGGAAACATGGATGATATTTTTTCTTTAGTAAAATTATTACTTACTAATAAACATAAGTACATTTCTCCTTTTTAACTTATGGCTGGGAGGACAATCATCAAAGCACTTGAATTTTTTGACACAAACAATTTATAACTATAAAGATACTCTTGTGGGTGAAATTGGGAGGGCTGCTGAACAGAGAACAGTCAAGAACTGACACCATGCCCAGGCACCTCCATGATCTATCTCGCCCACCTCAGCCTCTCCTCAAAAAGCCTCTCATCTCTGTGAGGATGAGGGAACACCTCTCCAAGCATGGGGTTCTCCACAGAAAAGCAGCGACCACTGCTGCCACGTCATATTTGCTCCAGGAGCTGGCTCTGGCTGCTCTGACACCTGGGCTGTGGATGCCACAAGCATCTGTAAGCCCCACAAGCAGGCTGGTGCTTACCAAGGCATTTGGTGGCTCATGCCAAAGCAGAGCTCCAGGGACCTGGGCAAACCTCAGCACTTCCAGACTTTGGGCAGCAGCTGCAGTGCAGGGTGTTGTAATTTGGGACTCTGAACCTTGCTTAAGGTGCAGGATGCTTTTGCTCCCTCATGTTTATCTCTCCAGTGCAAAGCAGGCAGGCTCCTCTCAACACTCAAACTTCCTATTAACTCTAACATGAGTAAGTACCACGATCCCCTGTGTCAGGGAACCAGAGAAGCATCACAGCCTACAGCATCTTACCAAGGCACCAACATCATTCTCCCTCAACTCCACCTCATTATCTGGTTTAGCAGGGGCTCTCTGTGGGGACATGCCACCTTGTGCCTCTGGGATAACAGCACAGCTTTCTTCTGCTTTCTCTATGTAGTGCTACTGCAGCCATAGGTTGCCAGATCATTATGGATTTCTGGCTTTTATCACAGCTTCCTCTCCAGGTCTGCTTAAGAGGCAATCTTCCTCTGCCTATTGCTCTTCCTTTACATGCAGCTGCAATTGGTGGGAGGGAAGCCTGCCAGCCTCAGAAGCTACTGGAAGGCCTAGAGCACCTCATGGTGTGTCACCCTCAAATAATGATTTCTGCTGAAGGAAACCTGTCCTGGCTGTTCTCCTTAGAGGAAGATCTTCCACAGGGAAAGAGGTATGTGTATGGGGGGAAGAGCTTCCCTTTCCTCTCACGTTCAGTAAGTACATAAGTGTCCTTTGCATGGACAAGAGCACATTTAGAGGGTGCCAATGAGGCTTATTTCGATCTCCTGCTCCCATCAGTGCACTGACCATCTGTATTCCATCCCATATCTTTTCTTCAATGAGGCTATGGAGTATGGGCAGAGAGGGGTTTGCAGGGATTGCTTCAGATCTATTCTGTCTACTCACTTGCCCAAAAATGCAGCCTCACATTAAAAAATAAATTAAAAATACACTTGTCATGGAGATGTGTGTAACATGGCTACTCTATAAGCCAGGTGCAGGAAATTTTGGTAGCTGAGGGGAATGGAGACAGAAGAAGGTACCCAACCCCTTGATAAACACTAACCTACCACTGTCCCTCAACCAACCTGTATTTTGGCAGCACTACAACCGGCCTCAATTTCATGACTTGTTAGAACAACTGAGAAAGAAACCTCCCAAAGAGAACACCAAAGGGTGGCAAGAAAGGGTAAAGGATTGGGCAGTGCATAGTTTCCATGGCTTATCAGACTGGCAGCTCATATCACCAGTCTAAGGGAGGATACAGAAATGGGACCAGCAAAACATCAAACATGCACAGAGATAAAACTAACACCGAACTGGTTTGGGGCTCGGTTTTTTTTTTTTTTTTGGAACATGTGTTCAAACATGTGAAGGCAAGGCTGAGGAGTTAAGAAGCTTTCCATGATCACTTCACCCCAGAGCTCTTGGGGAAGGGAAAGGAAACTGCACCTTCAACTACTGGGGCAAAAAGGTTAGTCTTTCCTGGCACATCTACCTTCGGCTGAGCTGGGATTTTGCAAAGCACTTCTTCTAGCCTATTCGTATTTTCTGTTGTTATAAGAGAGTCCTATTTTTCCTGCCAGAAACAAAAAGCCTTATTTGGAAAGCAACCCAAGTACGTTCCAAAGAGTGTGCGCCGTGATTTTATTTCCTGTTAAATATAACTCCAGATTTCTAAAACTGTACAAATAAGCACCCTTTTTGTACTCTGGGTGCTTATCCCACACTCAAAAAAGAGCAAAAGAAGCTACCCCCTGAAAGCATCCATTTCAGCACATCCCTTGCCAGTGGCATTAAGAGAAAAGGGCTTGGGCTATACTTTGTATCACACTAGAAAAAGGAAGCAAAAGAGGATTCAGGATGCAGGGCATCCATGTATGTATGCCAGGGAGTAGTGAGGTTCTCAGCCAAAGCACAATACATGTCTCAGCTCTACAGCTATTGCTGTGGCTCACCAGGGGATCTTCCAACAGAACATCTGCATCTCTACAGAAAATCTCTGTTGAACTCAAGTTAGGAGTCAAACTACATAAATAGTTCTGCTAAGAGAGTAGAAAAAGTTTCATCATAAGAAATGGCTGAACATGAGTCCAAATTGCTTATGTCTTTGAGACTAGTTTTTACTTATTTACTATCAGGAAGAAAAGTTCCAGGGATGTGCAAATCAGACACCTATTTTCCCACTCACAAATCAGTGCTGGGAAGAAATGATCCTGTAAGTTAAATTCTGCTCCTTGGCTGTACTTAATGCAGCCCCACCACCTTCAGAGGCCCACTGTAAATGCCCAATTAGAGAATTATAGATAGAAACAGAAAAGTCTACCCAAGCCTAGACACTAATCCCAGCTCCAACCACTTAGTGATACTGTGAAGAAGAGAGGGTAGTGGAAGGAAGATGTGTGACTTATGTATGTTTGTCTCACACAGGAGCTGGTGGTATAAAATATAGGGTCCCAGGTGTGTGCTTGCCTTTCTCCTGATAACCTACATTGTTTATTGAGGGCAATGCTCTTGCAGGAACAGAAAAGCTGACTTGATATTGAAGGAAAATGAGAAAACTCAGCAAGGCTCTCAGGTAAATATGGGTGTTTGACAGACTTATTTCCTGGGCACTCTGGCAATAAAATTAGGCAACCATCAGCTAGCAAATAATATATACACTGCCCTTTGTAGCCTATCACAAGGTGCTCTATAACAAGGGACATGCAGAATAGGTAGGAAGAACAGGAACAACTTACTGGTGTGGACAGAGTTCTATTGTGAACAAGGATCATCAGGCTTTCAGACTGCTGGTTTCACACAGGGGCACTGAGAAAATGAGATTTACTGAAAAAAAAAAAAAAACCCACCAAAAAACCACCAATAAAGAGAATCAAGCTCTGCTTTTACATTTGCTGCAGAGGTGGCAAATTGACCAGCAAAATTCTCTTGCTTGCCCTGGCTGTGCACCCACATCATCTTGATTTTCTCTGTTCATTCATTATTTTATTTCAAGTTTTTCAGAATGCTGTGATTCTTGGATATCAGGTGCTGTGACAAAACAAAAGCCTTTTCAGAGATGAGGAAGGAAAGAAAAAAAAAAATCAGTGAATAGTTTAATAAAACCAATTCAAAAGCAAAGCAGAAGAAAACCACAGAGGACCAGTCTGAGTCTACTCTTCCACTTGCACTGTGAGAGAAATCTGATTTAACATAAACTTGGCTTTCAAGAAGTTGCAAAGGAGTGGAATTCTTAAGGAGCAGAAGTAAATTTCAGGCTCCTGGCCTTGGAGAGCCAATAAACATTTTCAGGAGGAATAAATATGAGGGATAAAAGTAAAATACGGTATCTTCCAGTTTCACAGTAAAGCAAACCACTGTTTTGACTCGAGAATGTAAAAAGTGATTCAGAAAACAAAGATTACAAATATATTGCCTGGAAAGTGGGAACAGCACAGAAATTACAGGAATTCAGAATATCTGGCAACACATGGAGGTCAGAGTCTCTGGGGCCTGCTCAAAGCAGGGTCAGATCAGGGCATTCAGGGCTTTCCTCACTCAGGTCTTGAAAACCTTCAGAGCTGCACAAACTTTCTGGGCAACCTATTCCAATACCTGACTATCCTTACAGTGAAAAAAGGTTTCTTACTTGCAGTTAGAACTTCAAAATTCAATGTTGGCTCTTTATGCTGATCTGAACACGCTTTTTAGTTTAAATTACCCCCACACTCTACCCTTATCACTCCCAGGTGCTTTCAGAGGGTTGCTGCAGCACTGTTTGCCATTCTTCACTGCAGAACAACAAAAATCTTCCACAATTAGCGAGCTGAGAGGTGCTTCCCAAAGCTTGCTAATACCCCAGTTAACCAAGAAACGAGGATTTTGGAGCTACTGCAGAACAAAGCATGCACTTTTTTTTTTTTTTTTTTTTTTTTCTGTTCTTCAGATGGAAACTTTCACTCTGCTCTTCTTTGACTACTGGGTTGAAGTTTTTTTGTTTACCTTTCAGTGTCTCCTGCTCTCTCTCCATTGGCCACTGCAATATAAAATGAACACGTGGCAATTTTTTTAAAGAAATGCTGCCAGCAACTCTCATCCATTATACATCACCCAGCTTGAAAAGGCAAGGGATTTGCAAGCCCTAAACTTACCTTTTTCCACATTAACTGTCATATACCGAGAAAATGTAAAGTCAACCGTGTCCCTTAGTTCAAACCTGTCATCAGAACCACTAAGACCCTCCTCCAGGTGCTCTTAAGCTGATGTTTTGCCGGCAGAATTTAAGGACTTGCTAACAGCAGTTTATAAAGATGATAACAACCACTTCTTTTCACATTGATTAGATAAATGTATATATATATAAAAAAAGAGGAAATAAAAAGAACAGCGGCAAACTAAATGAGACCTCCCCAAATGCCGCTTTTCAGGGGAGGAGCAGAAAAATTGCAACTTAAGCAAAAATGTAAACAGACATTTGGTTTTGTCCATTTTGCTTGGGTTACAGTTCTTTTTAATCTTGTTAAGCTACTTTAATTTGATGTATTATATAAAAAACCTCAGCAATGTTGTTCAGGGCTCCTTGAAATATCTTAAAGATTCTTCAGCTTATAATGTTTATTGGATAATGAAGACTCAAGAGAATGCCAGAGCTCCATTTTTATAAACTTCTATGTGCTCTGGTATGTTTTGCTCTGAATTCCAGCTTCCCAAGTCACACAGCTTCACAAGACTCTAATTCTGTAATTTTTATTTTTTCTTTATTTCTATTTTTCAGTTGCAACAAGCAGCTTGAAACGACAACCCAGAAAAGTCAGCATTATTGTGACAAACAAAACACCTGAAAGAATAAAAGCCTGAAACTTGCAAGGAGGGTAGTGCTTTGTTTGGAGCAGGACAGAACTATTTAAAAATGAAAAAACCCTACCTTCAGTTTGGCAACAATTCCTTTGAAAAAGCATTAAAGTAAATATCTGATTCCAAATGCCACTTTGGAAAAGCAATGCTCTGACACTCACTATTTAAGCACTGCCTTCCCTTTGTCCTATTCATAGCACATGCAACAGGGGCTCAGCACATCCACAGACGAGCACTAATTCCTAATCTCTACTAGGCCAAGCAAAAGGCTCTTCATGTGTTAGACAGAATTACATCACGGTGATCTAAACTGACAGTGAAAAACCCAGACAGTCTTCCCTTCCAAATTTCCAAGGCCACTCTAAGCCTGCTATGAAAGGAGAGAAAAAGATAAGGAGAATTATTCCCCCTAATTGTTACAAATAATATTATTTTACGCTTAAAATCCCTTTTCATAACTGAATCATTCCCAGTTCTACCCTGCTCATCTTTGGGCTGAACTGGAATAGGACACGAACCATTTTGGGTACAAATTTTTGTTTATATACTTCATGCTGCTCAGTCCTCCACCCACTTGGTTATTGCCTTTTGGAACAGAATGGTGTCCTGAGCAAGATGAGTTTTCAAATAAAATAGAGGGGTAATGTTTCCTAAATTTGGAAGAACTTCTAACCTTCTGTAAATACTCACTACTTGCTCTCATTTTACCCACAGCTACGCTGCAAGCAACAGAGCCATTTACTCAGGATTTTAATTTCATTAAACTATTTATAAGAGCAAGAGTAAAAACTCACTTTTAACCTTCTTCAATGCTACATAGCCAGCTCTACTTTTAAGCAACAGTCATATACCTATAATTTGCCATTCTCCAGACATTCCAAGGGTCCTTGTAAGACCAAACACCTAAATCCCAGCACGCTGCTTCACCAACTGCTGAAGTATTCACTTTGAAAACAAAGGCATATGCACCAGCAGGTCAACCATAATATATTCCCATTCCCACTCTCACTCTGCTTGCTCTGCTCTGGGAGTCGATCTTTTCAGCTTTCCTTTCAACTGCTCCAGCACAGGTTAACATTCAACTTTATCACTGGCACAGAGGTAAAAGCAAACTTAACTTTCTCCTGAGCCATGGAAACAGCTGGGGCCTGGTGTACAAGCAACAGAAGGCTGCTGTCCTCTTTAAGAAAGGCAGAAGTCAGGCAGTCCACACCATCTCCAGGGCCCACTGGAGACACTAAAATGCCTCCAGCTCCTGGGGGCAAGCAGTACTAAGTCCACTGCAATCACTCCTGGCCTCCTGCCCCACTGTGGCTTACCCTGGCTTGGCTTTGTCCCTTACTCCCTTCCTTTTTCCCAACAACCCATGTACCCGTCCCATGCCCGAGGTCCCTGTTCCAGCCACACAGCCTGCCCTAGGCTTTGTTTGTCACTCATCTTTGGCAAATAGCCAGTTTATTTTGTGAAATATCCAGTTCAATTGCCAGTGCCAGAAATGCAGGGAGAGACAAAAAACAAGAGACAACAAAAAAGCAGAAGAGAACCAGCAAGTGATGCTTCAGCAGGTGGAACCACTTGAATTGAGCACTGGCCGTCGAGGCAATGCTCCACTGAAAAAAGCCTTAGCAGATTTTTCAGCAACTTGCTGTAAAACCTTTGAAATACCAGTCAACCAAAACCTAGCATGGGTGGGGAAAAGGGACCAGGGAGTGATGCCTATGCTGTGTGCCAATACTTGGAACCAAGCCTGAAATTTGAATGATGTAAGAAGATTATTCCAGTTATCCAATCCCTGATGAAAAATATGCCAGAGGTTACCTTTGTGACAGTCAGCTATACCTGCCTCATGGTATTTACTGGGAGAGATGATACCAGTAACCTTCCTGTAAAACCAGAATCCTGATGTATGTCCTGGGGTCAGACAGCACTTCATGGGCTTTGAGAGAGATCTCAGCAAGCTTCAATAACAAAGAGAGAAGGCTGGGTCCTGCCTCCTCCAAACAGGATTGTAATAGTCAAAACATAATAGGGTTCCCAGTCTTTCCTCCTTAAAATCCAGTTATTTGCTGAGATGTTGTTGAAATCATAACTACAGCCCACAAGTATCAATTATCATGCTCTGAGGACTCCCAGAAACTCTCCTTCACAGGTATTTCTCATGCAGGCAAAAGATGTGGCATACATACGAGTTATATGTGTGGATACTTTTACCAGAATCACACTGACATACATTTGTAAGCAAGTTCCTTATAGAATTCTGTCTCTTGGTTTTGGTTTGTTTTCTTGTTTTAATGTTTGCTTTTTTGTCGGGGTCCTTTTTTCAGGGCAGAGGGATGGGTGTGTCTCTTTTCGTCCATTAATGCTAAATAAATCTATCCGTTCCATCCCTGAACTTCTCCCAAGTGGTTCTCTCATCACTGAAAAATCATCAGTAAAACAGCAGAACTGTTGCTGGAAAACAGTTCCAGACACTGTGCTGGAGTGTAAGAGAATCTGGTACTACTTTCATTCTGCATCAACAAGTAAACGCATTTTATTTTGCAATTAAATTAAATAACGTCATTTAAGGGAGGTCGCATAAATATGACTGTGCTATTCAATCCTCTCAAAGACAAAACTTTTCCTGTGAGTCACCATTTCTTTGTGTCTTGCAGCTACTAAACCAATCCCTTCCCTTCTTCTAGTGCTGTTTTTCCACTGAAGTTAAACTCATTATGACTTCCTCTAGATGAGCCTTTTGTGGATCATCTTTTCTCTCAGGTTTCTCCCTGTTTTTTTTCTGCTCGCTGCTTTGCAACTGCCTCTTTTGTGCCTCTAGCTGGACATAACTCCTTGCTCCACACAAAAGAGTAACATGCTTCCCTGGCTGCCTCAGCAACACAGCCAGCTCCCACAGGCCAGGCAGCTGTGGCCAAGGTCAGCCCTCTGCAGCCACAGGAGTACCTACGTGTACTTAAGTTACTCACGTGCTAGCATATCTAGCAATAATTTGCAAAATATTAGTAGGTATCTTAGAGGCTTGAAAGATCTACCAGGTGCAAGATTCAACAACACAGGACCAGTCGTGAGAGAGCAGTGAAGTCTAACAGCAGGATCAAAGAAAAGTATCCGCATTATCTGGCAGCTACCAGAAATGATTCCTAGACTTCTGCAAGACTGCTGGGAAAATATCAGAGCTGGGGTAGGTGATCCAAAGATCACCTAAATGAAGGAAAAACTAACTATTTGAGCTTTAACACGCCCTTTTTATCAAACTCAGAACATTAACACAACCTGTTTACTTCTCCTTGTTGCAATTAAAAACCTTAAATACAATAATCCTCTACCAACTCAGTTTTTTCCCTTGCTTCGGCTGGAACTTTTCCTCCTCATTTATTAATACATCTTTTTCCAACCTGACTTTCTGATTTCCTTCCACTAAAGTCATACCATGAGAGCTAAGGGGCAACATGAGCTCACAGAAGGAAGATGCAGAAAAAGATAAGTAGAGTCATTAGGCATTCAGGACTTTCTATTTAAGATGGGAATGAAAATCATAAGATTTTAATAGATTGTTTATAGCCTAAAAAAATCTGCTTTCTTTTAAAGCTAAAGGACAGATAAACACAAATTTAAATAAAAACATAAATATAAATACAAATCTCTCATGTGTAACTCCACATCCAGGATAAGCTAGTAACCCTAAATTGTTCTTCTCAATCTAGGAATTTCTAAAGTGGAAAGAACTCTTGAAACAAGTCCTAGATTCTTGACACACTCTACTAGATTATGGACTTAATGACCGGTCTAGCATGGACACCTGGAGGCCAGAGACCAGCTCCAGGTGTCCTGAGTCCTGTGAAATCCCTTCCCCAAGAGGCCCTGCTGACCAGCGCCCTCCCTCCCACTCCAAATGCAGTCTCACACGCCAAAATCAACACCACAGCCTCTGCAGGAATAACTTCTAGACCAAAGGCCTAGAAAAAACAGTAAGTCAAAAAAACCAACACATGAGCAAAGCCCAACAAGCTACACAACAGCATTCTGTTTTCAAAGGTAGGGTAATTAGGAAGAGGAACAGAGGCCTAATCCTGCAGCTGGGTTTTATCTCTCCTATCCCTTCTTTATCTGTTTTCATACTTTAATACAATAACGCCTACTTAATTCTTGCACAGACACATGCTGCAGAAGTTCTACAGGCTCTGGGCCTCTCAATAATGTGCTCCTGGACAAGTCAGACTTGCTATCTCCTGGATGAACACATCTCTCAGTCTGCTTTAAAAACCCTGTTGCAACTTCTTCAGTGGTGCACAGAATCCCAGAATCACAGACTGGTTTGGGTTGGAAGGGACCTTAACCACCATCCAAATCCCAACCCCTGTCACGGTGCGGGGAACCTTCCACTATCCCAGGCTGCTACAAGTCCTGTCCAGTCTGGCTTTAAACATTTCCAGGGATAGGGAAGCCACCACTACTCTGTGTACCTTTGTCAAGACTGTAACAACATTCCCATAAGGGTTCAAAACAGACACGGGAACACTTGCCAGTCTCATTTTTTCAATCTGAGGTTTATTTTAGAAGCTCTGCACAATATAGTCCTGAGGATTTCCGTTTGCAGAATTCCTGAATACAAAACAAAGTTGAACCATTGTTGAGTGATATTTTTTCAAAGAGAAACATTTTCATATAAATATGATACTCTACAGAAACCCACCATTCAAATTGTCAAAACCCTTCCAGCTATGTCAAGTGAGCCATTCATCCCTAAGGAGAGGTTTAGATTGGATATTGGGAAGCAGACAGGCTGCCCATCAGTCACCATCCCTGAAAGTGTTTGAGATGTATGGACATGGCACCTGGGGAATGGGTTAGTGGTGAACACATCAGTGCTGGATGAATGGTTGGACTGGATGATGTTGGAGGTCTTCTCCATCCTAAATGATCCTATGATTCTAACCACACACCTGCTTTCAGTCTGAAAATCTGGACTGGTCCCAGTGCCACTACTGACCACTGACCATCTGACCAGTACTGACTGGATAAATTACCTAAATTTTCACAGCAGCACAATCCTAAGTGCATTTGTTCCAGCTTAACAAGCTTCTGTATACTAAGAGAATACTATGCTTTGGAAAAGGCAGTATCACCCAGAATACTGGAACCAGCAAAACATTCCAATCCCCTTCAAAAAGGTGCAAACTGCACAGTTTACCTTGTCTGGGATGGCTCCCACCCAGATAACAGCTATGGAAAGCCCAAGGTTACAAAGCTCTCTTCTAACAGACCACACTGTCTTCAGAGGTAGCTTAATATTAAAAGGAAAAAGACTAGCTACTTGACCAAGAATAACTGCCCTTAACCTACCAAAATCAAGTTATTATTGTTACCATTACACTGTGCAACAACCAACAACAACATTATGATCTAATTCTGGTTCAAGGGGGAAACCTCCCTCGTCATCCCAATCTAGGTGAGACTAATGAAAAGGTAGGGACCATAATAACCTTCAAAATCATAAGAAGATGCATCAAATTCTTCACCCTATCAGGGAAAACTGAGGGAGAGGCAAAAAAAGCAGCCAACAGAAAAATTTAGCTTAATTTGCAACAAATGAGGAGACCAGAGTGTGCAACACACTATCAGCTGCAGACACACCAGAATGATCTACAAAGAACAAACATGGAACAATCTTTCATACAGAAGCTACTTGGAAAACTGTCCTTTGAGAACGATCAGGATTTACTTTGCAGCAATGGCAAAGCTCAGGCTGGCTGGTTACACTGCCTCTGCCACCCTGCAGTCACATACCACCAGTTAATGTTACTTTCATACCTGGTGAGAGCTTTTCCTGTGCCTGCCATTCTGACCCCTGTAAAACTATACTGTGGACCTTTATGAAAAAGATTGTGTGTTTCTGTTGTGAATGGCTCTGCCTATGATTTGGGCCACGCTTTATGAAAATCTATGTACAAATAGGAAGACTGATCTTTTCAACATCTTGAATCTAAACAGGCAAAGGGTTAGAGACACAGAGCCTTAGCAGACACGTAGCTACACACGAGGTTACTTCTTCCTTTCCTGCTTCACCTCTGATGTATGTTCCTTTACCACTGAGAGGGATACCAAACCCACATATGAAACAATACACGAAACACCACTTCCAAGTCAGATTTGGGGGAAAAAACCAAAAACACAAACCATACTAGAATCTGTTGTTTTCTAACTGAAAACAGTTGTGAGGATAGAACCAGTAGGAAAAATGGAGACTAAATCACTAGGCAGATTCTTCACTTATCCTACTGAACAGAAAACCTATGATAAAGTAATGCAGCACATATGAGTGTGCAGATTTTTCTCAGTCATTACACAACAGGATAAGACAAGAAATTACTTTTTCAAACACCTTGGGACTGAATGTTACTAATCTTAACTCCACAGGCACAGAACTGAGAGTGTTTCAAATTCTAAACGTCATGATTTCAAGGCCCTAGCCTCATCTTACAAGTTAACTGATTGCTGTATTACCAACATTTCCAGCACAACCTCCACTCTTGCTTCTTGTCTTTTGGCGCAAGAAATTACTCTTGCCAGTTATGAAACCTGCCCTACCGTTTGGGGAAAGCCATCATGGGAAGTGCTACTTATCATGTGCCATTTCAGCTACAGCTCAAGAATCAGCACCCCGTGCTTAACCCTCTTCAGGGCTGCTGGATTGCTGGATCATCCTGGTCTATAAATAACCCGAAATAAAACCACGTTGCTAAATTTCCCCTCGCATCATGCACAGAGGCGACTGACGTTACCAGCAGTGTCACAGGTGAGACCAAAACCCTCCCCCAGCACGGCCCATGGCGCAGCCTCAGCTTTCGGGAGCAGTGGGATGGAGATTACTGCACTAGGAGAGCCCTCAGCAGTCCGGGCCCGGGGGCACAGGGCAGGACACACTACCAACCAAAGGAGAGGGGAAGGCCATCGCTCCTTCGGCCACATCCCCTCAGCGGCGGCGCGGGCCAAGCCCCGGCCGATCCGCCGCAGGAGAAGGAAGCGGAACATGACTCATGGCTTTTGTCTGCTCCCGGGCGGCCCCGGAGCGCTCAGGCGGGGGAGCGGGGGGCCAGTGCCCAAGGCGGCGCTGGCGGCGGAGCGGGGCCTCGGGCGGCGGAGCGGGGCCCCGGGGCTCGGTGCGGGGCGCGCCGGGGGCACGTGGCCCGCGCTGCGCCAATGGCGGCGGCCGCGACCACAGAGCGGGGCCGGGCACCTACCGCACATCCCGCCCGCTGCCCTTCTCGCCGCTGCCGCCATCTTGCTGCAGGTGACAGAACGCGCCCGGCTGCCGCGCCGGGCCCGCGCCTTATTCCCGCTCACCTGAGGCTCTCCCGCCCCCGCCCTCCCGCGCCGGGCCCGGCATTACCTCTAGTCGGCCCGCAGCGAAGCCTATGCTGGGTACGAGGCCGACGGCCCGGCCGCCATCTTGGTGCAGCAGAAGGGATGTGCGTGACCTACAACATGCGGACGGCTCCGCCCCGTCCCAGCGGGTTGCTATGGCGATGGGGCGCGCGCGTGCGCGCGGGGCCCCGCACAGCCCAGGGGCGGGGCCTGGGGCGGGGCGGCTCCGCCCCCTCCCCTCCCCCGGCCGTGCGCGCGCGGGAGCGGGGCTCGGAGCTGGCGGCTGAGGGAGGCGCGAACGGAGCTGCGCTGAGGTGAGGGGCCCTGTCCCGCCCCGGGGGAGCGCGGGGACCCTGTGCGCGGCCGTACAGGGCCGAGGGCGAAGAGAGGCGGCCGGCAGGAGCCCTGGGAATGGGTCTGTCCTTTCCAGTCGCGCAGCCGGACCCCCGAACCTCAGGGGTTTGGTTGAGGTTGGGTGATGCTGGTGAGGAGGGAGCGGGACGATGGGCCTTGCGGGCGGTGCCGGGGAGTGAGGCGCCCTCACTCACCAGCGCGGCACCTGGTGCTGTATGGGCCGCCGTGGGAGCCCCGGGCCGCGGAGGAGCGGCGCCCCTCCAACAGCGCTCCTTCCTCCAGCCGCTTCTGGACACGCTCGCCTGGAAATACTCCAGCCGAGCTTTTGAAATCGGAGGGTGAGGAGCATGACCGACCAGCTCCAGGAAAATCTGGGCTGCTTCGGGGCACTCGAACCCTAAGCCCCTAACCCCGACCGCAGCCCCAAGGTCCCCATGCGATGCCCTGGGCTCGGGTTGCGGTCGGATGGGGCCTTCGGGTTCGGGTGTGCCCCTGACCGTGTGGGAGCTCAGAACTGACGGGAACGCTGTGGGGAAGATCATTCATGAAAGATTTCTGTGCTTGGTCCGAATGTTAAAATAAAATGTAGCTGCAGCCGTCTTCACCACTCTGCTCGCTGCTTCGTTTCTCCGTAGCTGTGAGAAACTTTCCTCTGCTCTTAGCCCGCCTCTGAGAAATAGTTGGGTGACAGACAAGTCTCACAAATTAAAAGAATGTTTCCTCTGTGTTCCAGCAGGATCTAGTTTTGTTTGGCATTGAAAACCTCTCATGGAGAATGCTTAAGCAGGAATCAATGACATCACCGGGCAGGAAATACTCTTGGAAGGAAGAGTTGCTATCAGAGCAATCTTAACATGATAAAAGGCTCACGGATAAGTTCTTCGCTAGCTGAATTCATCATAGGTCATAGGCTATTTTATGGACTGAAATGCAGATGTTGCAGATACTAGATTTTATTTTTATCTGGCAATTTCACTTGGGAACCATGTTATCCAGTTTTTATTTTGTGTCAGTAACCAGGATGCCAGATTTTTCTCAGCAAATTTGGCTTCGTGAGAAGGGACACCAAATTGCTTCAATGCTTAACATCTTCAGTCTGTAACTCCCATCAAATCCGAATGAGGTTAAAATTGGGTAAACATGCACCTATATAGCACCTTTGAGAAGAAAATCCTGGAAATCATCCCCACATTGAAACAACTTTACCTTGTGCCTGACACAAAAAATTTGGCTTATGCTGTCTGTTGCTGGGAAGTTTGTTTTGATGCCAAGATGTTTCTTTGCTGGGAGGAACAGACTGAAGGGTGCTGCAAGCTGAAGCAGTTTGGTGTAATTTCACACGGAGCTGAACTTGCTGACAAAAATCTGCTTGGAAGATGGCAAGAATCAGGTAGTGATAATGTCAAATCCGGAGAATTAAAGTGTGAGTGAGCTAGTTGAGAGGTGACTGTGGGCTTTGGGAGTGGGAACAGATACCTTGTGGTAAGAGGGTGAACCAGGGAAGGGATGAGAAAGGGGAATTGAGCTCTTAGCACTTGCAGATACAGCATGTGCTGACATTTTTATGTTGCCATAGTAAATCACGTGATTTCTTGAAATCACACCAATTTGTGGTTGGCGAGTCTTTGTTGAGAGACTTTTTTGCTTAGGAGTTTTAGATAAGAAATATTTTAAAATTTTTTTTTGTTCCTGTCTGTTTCATATTTCACATATGAAAATTTTATGTTGGTAAACAGAAGGTAGAATGACTGAGTTTGCAAGAACCTAAATAAAAGAGGAAGAGAAAAAGTTTCATTTTGAAGCTGTTAGCCCTTTACAAAGCACTCAGCCATGGATGGAAATGTTGAGGAGAAAGAGGCTTGAAAAGAAAAATAATACATAAGTTAAGGGAGGTTTTTGGCTTTGAAGAAACTTCCCTCTAAAGAACAAGGTGTCTTTTAGCAAGGTGTTTGGTTAGTTTCTGGAAAGGATGTGGACTTTCAAGGCTTCAGAATGATTTGTCACATATCTCACATCTGGTGCCTTCAGCACCCCACATTCATACTGGTTGAATTTATTGTCTGACTGTGTTTATAGGTAGCTGAAGATTCTGCCCATTGTTAGTACAGAAGAGTCAAATACTTTTGCTCTGTGAAGAAGTTGACACTGTTTCAGAGTCTGGCATCCAATCAGGGATGCTCCTTTTTCAATTTAGTGTCCAACAGCAGACATTACACTGGTTTGTGGGTGAGCTTTTTCCTCATGCAATTTTTAATAAGCTGAAAAAATTGTTATTTTTCAGATTTTTTCCTGCCCTTCTCTAAAAATGTCCAAGGTAAGAATAACATTTCTGTCTTCCAATGTAACAATGTGAAACATTTTTTAAAAAATATTAATCTTCAATGGCAAATTGTGCAACTTGCATTTCTTTGATGGTAAAGGGTATTCTAAATTTTCTGTCTATAGGAGACACAATATTCAAAAATGAGTGATGTAAAGTATAGATTAAAGTAGTTTCATGCAAGTATAAATCTCTGCAGTTAACTAATACTTTTGGAAGGATTTAATTTTGGTCAGAGTTGTATAAAAGCTCCCTTGTGCATCTCCATTGAAACTTCCTTTCTGTGATTCTGTTTTGAGCAGGCATCATTCAAGAAAATGGTGGTTTAGATTTAATTAATTTCTTTACTAATAGAACCAACTGGTTTTCCAATAAAATCCTTCCTTTAAAATATTGTAACCTAAAACATTATTGTCATGCTGGGATTCATCTAATTCTTGGCCCCCAGCATTTGATATGCTGGGTAAATCCATGTTGGCTTGTTGGAGTGAAAGGAATGATAAATAAAGGGTGCTTGATTAATGTGTTTGAAGAGGGAACTAAGAGATGTAAGGATTTCTCTGCCATATCTATAGCAATGAGCATTCCAAACACTATTGTGTAAATTCCCTTCCTCACACTTTAAGAGAGCTCTCTGAAGAGCACTTCTAGCTGTCACTTGACAAGTTGCTCAGGGTTTTCCTTTGGATATGCTAAAAATGGGTCAGAAATGCTCATCTTTTTATTCAAGTCCATAGAAAACTACTTTATTTGAACTGAAGACTGTTCAAAAAGTGATTAGTGCCCACAGTTTATACTTTGATAAATAATTATTTGGAATTTTGTTTCTATTTTGCTCAGGGTGATCATGGTTGGATAGCTGAAGAAGTGAGGCTTTGTTTTTGTAAGCTCTAGGTCGATGTAGTTGTTCTGCACTTCTCTGTGAAACTGTTGAGTGGTAGGAACCGCTGAGTCGTTTCCTGTCTGTCACATAGCTTCAAACCTTTTGAGATAAGTGAGGAAAGCAGTTGTACAAACTAGTAAGTCTTGAGTGGTTGCTTATTATTGTCTTTTTTTAAAAATAATTATTATTTCCTTTTTAGCAACAGCCTGCTCAATTTACCAATCCAGAAACTCCTGGCTATGTTGGATTTGCAAACCTTCCCAATCAGGTTCACCGAAAGTCTGTGAAAAAGGGGTTTGAATTTACTCTTATGGTGGTTGGTAAGGAAGTGTTTTATAGTTTTTATCACAATTAGTGCTTGCTCACAAAGAATTTGAAGTTAAAATGAATGTTGCTTGCACTATTCTAAGGCTTGAGCTTGCATCAGAAACTTTCCTGTACTGTCGCATTTAGCTTTCTTTTATATTGTATCGATCCTTGCAGCAGTTGTTTACCACATTACAAACCATGCTTGAATACATTAATAAGTTTGTGGGTGAAGAAATGTCATTGTGCACTCCAGCAATCATTCCTTCCTTCCTTCTCCCCTGTCTTACAGGATTCCAGCATTCCATTTAGAATGTAATTTTAAACTGGTTTTGCATTTGAATACAGTCTAAGTGCACTTGTGTGTTTTAAGAGACTAGTATTAAGGAGACCATTCTATTTAAAATGTTGTTTGTGCTTCTTTAGTTCAAAAGAATCTGAACTCTAGTCTTTTCAACCCTTTTCAATACTCTTGTAAAAGAGTGAGAAAGACTGAGAATTGGACCAGTTGGTTTTGATGTGAACTCTTACTTTTTACTTTGATCCTGATTTTATGTTAGCAGTTGTAATCTAAAGTGTCATTCTATTTGACAATTCATTGGGAGTCTGTGTTGGTATCTGGAATAGAAAAGAAGAATTTGGTGTCTGCAGAAATACCTTGATCCTTTGAGAAATCAGTTGCTATTCTTGAAAATTAAATAGACTCCCAAATCAGACTTGGGTGTCTTCTATGTCTCTGTGAGCCATAACTTGTGAGTTTTGATGTTTGAACTCTGAATTCTTACTTTTAAATAGACCTTCACAAAAAGTACTGTGATAGAATTAGGCTTTTCATTACCTGGCACCACAAGAAATAAATCCCATTTGTTTGCTAGATTTGCCTAAGAGAGATCACAGTGCGAATAAGCAGGAGAGGTGAGACAGTGCATGATAGGAGGTGTTTAACTCCTTAATTGTTTTGGATTTCAGTAGTTACAGGGAGAGTGTATCCTCAAACCTTTCATTAGTTTTGCCAAATGACAGCCCTAGCATTGCTTTTGTCCTACTTGTGTATTTTATTGTTCAGTGTTGTACAGAGTTTGCCCTTGTCTTTGTCTTCCTAGAATTTTATCTTAGTTTTTTTACGGTATCTTTTGCTGGATTTGATGTGGATGACACTATAAAGGATACCTCATAAAATCTAAGAGTAAACCCAAACTATAAGTAGCTGCTTCTAATTATGCTGTCTACTGTAACTCTTCAGAATTTGCTGTTCAATGATCCTAAAAGTGTGAAAAGTTTTGAGACAGAAAAGATGCACTTTCTTTGCTGTAACTAAACTTAACTTCCAGATCTCTTTGAATTCTAATTGCGAACAATGCCACATAAAACAGTTCTGGAAGAAAGCAATGTAAATGTATATAGACCAACAGTTGTTTCTAGTCTCTTGTAAAATAGAAATAGAGGGGAAATGACATGGTGTAAGAGTAACAGAAAGGCAATTAATTCCCCCCATGTTAGAATAAAGTGGAACTTTATGGTTGTTGCCTGCCAGTATTTTAAGGGATAAATGAGAACTACAGGAAGAGGAGTTGGAAAAAAATAATTTCATTGAAAACTTGGAGTGGTATTTTAAGATACACTAGCAGAAGGATGCAGATGTTGTGAGATAAAATAAACTGTGCTTTAAATTGATGATTATTTCAACAGTTTGGAATGTGAATTCTTTCTCTTCAAATATGCATGGAGTTTAAGTTCTCTTGTGGGCTGTGTCACAGTGCCTGTTTTGAACTATCGTTCCTCATTAAGTTACCATCCTTCTTCATTTCTGTGCAGGATAATTCTTTAAAAGCTGCCCTCTGTCTGTGCTGATAGAATCCTAATCAATGCTTTTCTTTTTTCACACAGCTTTTGGTTTCTGGGTTCTTTTCCTGCTGTTGTTTACTGTGGTGTCTGAAGATATGAGCTGGAGTTTCTAAGCATTTGGCTGCTTGGCTGTGTTGCTCCCAAAGAAATCCCAGCCACTTGTATTTATTTTTATGTTCATTCTTGCTATTAAGCTATGACTTCATCTAAAGAGCTATTTCACTTAAGAGTCACTGAACTACTGTTGCCAGTATTATCATTGACAGTGGCTATGAAAACTGATTTAGTTTATGTGTGATATTTACCCATTGTGAAACTGTGGAATCTAGCCTTGGATGAAATCATACTTATTTGGTCTTGCTGAAATGATTCCTTGTGACTATTGAGTTACTCTGGGTGTGTGTCACCTTCACTGGTGAGGCCTGCACTGGCACAATCTGATCTTGAAACTTGTATTCTATAAGGCATTAAAAACTGGCAGTTCCTACTCAAATCTTCATTTTTAAGCAATTTCTGTCCTTTTTTTCTTTTGTTCAGATATTTTTGTCAGATTCATATTACAGAATGATCTGTGTTACTCCATCCAAGATTTTGTGACCCATCATTTTTAACATCTAATTTTTTAATTTAATCCTATCAACACTTGAAATAAAACTAAATTCTAGAAAAGGTCTCTTCAGTGGACTGCATACCGAGCATTTCAAGTTGAAGCTCTTTTTTATGCTATGGACATTTGTTCTGATTAAAATCTTGATCTTTAACTAGTTAGTTGTGCTCTGAATTTTCCTCATGGCCATCAGTCTCTAGAACAAAAATATATTTACGGTACCATTTGGTAATCCCCAAGTTCATCAGTACAAAAAAAATTGCTCAGTGGCCATATTCCTCTTGCTTTGACTTCTTGTTTGCCATATTAGCATAAAAAACCAGAAATAAATCCCACTTTATGATGTCTGGCTGTACAGAAGTTCAGGAATGCTTTTTGCATTATTTAAATGAATGATTAAGCCTTGACAGGATATAGCTTCTCACTGGGTATGATATTTCACATTCTGCAGCCATAACAGAAAAGCATGTCTTAAAAAATCAGGAGACATGAAATGGGAAATCTTAAGTCTAAATGGGTCACAACTCCACTTGAATAGCAGCATTAATCACAAATCATGAGTGAAAACTCTGGGAAAGGGACAAGATGTAAAAATTGTTTTTCAACCTTTTTGTGCAAACTTGGCTAATCCAAAATTAGAAGTTGCAAAATTTTAATTTGAAAGAAATATGAAAAAAAAATCTATAGTCAGACAATACTGTCAGATACTCCTGGAATTACTTATGTAAATATGTTGAATTTATCTTTATACTGACTCACAGGTGAATCTGGATTAGGAAAATCTACATTAATAAACAGCCTCTTCTTGACAGATCTCTACCCAGAAAGGATAATCCCAGGAGCTGCTGGTAAATATATCTTTGCTCAATGGTTTTTAGAGTTGGATGTGCTTTTATCTTTGAATTTTGGTAACAGTCAGCAATGATTTCCAGCTGTAATGATTTCTAATGTATTTCTTGACACTTGAGCTGTTTGATAAAACCATTTTCCTCTGCATCCAGGATATCTGTGGGGTCTTTGTTATTTAGTTCTTGAGTGTATTATAATAGCACCTAGAAATGTGATCCCTTCTTTTGCTTAAAACAGTCATTGTGTCACAGTATGATAGACAATCAATTAAAACAATCAGAAAATTTATTTAGTTTTTAATCTCTCACAATTGTAAACATATAAGTTATTTATTCCTGCCTTCTCCTAAGTTCATTTGCTTAGGATTGATATTGAGTGAATGAGAACTTCATTTTCTATTCTTCATTTCCTTGTTGTATTTTTATTCTGTTAATCAAGGTATGCAATAATCCAACAAAAAAGAATATTGTAATAAAATAAGAGATGCAATTTTTCTCTTTTTGCTACCTGTTGAATGATTTGCTTTAATGGTTTTATCATGTTAGCTGATGATTACTTATAACTTCCAGCCTTAGGAAAAAAAAATCCATTAATTATAGTTTTGTATGGTTCTCCAAGTGCCTATGGTTTTGTCTCAGTCCCTTTTGCCTTAATTTCTGCATTATCTTTAAGAAAAGTGTGAAATCTCCTACAGTCCTCTAATAACATATAAGGAATTTATATACTGACTTCTTTGGTTATCAGGCCTTAGAATGTAATTGATAGAATAATATTTATGCTGTTTTATCTGCCAATTAATCTTTGGAGCTTATCTCCCAATGACATGGTGTTCCAAATTGGATTCTGAGGGTTGGAGTTTGTTGTCTTTCAGATAAGATTGAACGCACTGTGCAGATCGAAGCCTCCACAGTGGAGATTGAGGAGAGGGGCGTGAAACTGCGGCTGACGGTTGTGGACACGCCGGGATATGGGGATGCCATCAACTGCCGGGACTGGTACGTGCACAGAAAACATCTCCTGGTCTAGCTATGGAGACTGACAGAGATTTCTTATCTGTCCTGGGGGATGGAAGTGTTGTAAACGAGGCTGAACATCCGGAATTAGAAAGAAAAATGGCCAATCATTTATTGTAACAAAAGGACTATTGGAACAGCAAAAGGGTCAGGCTTGTCCCAAACCCCTTATGACATACCAGAGTAACAAAGTACGTATGATACCATACGGCCACTTCCCCCTTTAGGCAACAGTGTCCCTCAGAGAAAAGGCAATCCCTCAAGCTGTCAGCCCCTTTTATCTTCTCCCTTCTTCCCAGGATTGGTGGTTTTTAGATCCTCAAGGTGATTGGCTCCTTTTCTAGAGTCTCATTGGTCTTTAGCAGGGGCTCCTCTGGACCAATCATTTTTTCCCACATTTGAATGATTGGTAGTCCGTTTGGTCCACCAATTATTGACCTGGAGTGATGTCCTGATTCAGATCCTACTGCAGGGGAGGAAGGATCCCTTCTTTCTTCTCTGTCTCTCTCTGCTGACAGCCTGGCAAATACTCTAACAACTCTTTAACTGTAACTTCTTACACTCCTACTATTTAAAACTTATAGTGATAATTTATACAAACCTGCAATCACGACTATACAACATTTATAGTAACAACTTGTACAAAGCTACAGCTGGAATTAACACTTATGAGATACATAAACATTTATGACAGACATGTACAAAGTTACAAACAGAAATGGAAACATACAGGATACATATCTATGCACTCAGAACTAAAACTTTTCACTTTAAACATTTGTGACAGAAGTGTGGTGTGTGTCTGTGAAATGCTGAATTGGAGGTGGGATTTTTTGTTTTCTGTTTTTGAGGAAGCTTAATTTTGCTGTTATGAGTAATTCTGATACATATGAGGAGGCATCAATAACTTCGACACAAATTGAAATAAATTTTGTGGCAATTTTTTTTTTATTTGTTAACTTCCATTTTGCTTGAGAGAGCTTTGAGTGAACAGTGACCTTGACTCTCAATAATACTCTGAGAAGAAAAATCACCTACTCTTCAGTGCAAGCAAAAATCCACCTCTAGATCTTGTCCACATTTGCTTGAGCATTCTCAGATTCTGTAGCTAATTTTTAAGTGCTTTTCATAATCTTAGATTTTATTTGTTTGGGTTTGGCTTTTTTTTACAAATTTAAGTTACAGTAAATACTATGGAGTAATCTTGAGAATAATAACAATCAGTTTTCAGTGGTAATCCCTTTCCCACATCTCTCAAGCCCCCTGAACCTCAAGGTACCGTCCAGCTTTCCCCAGAGCTTTGGAAATTAGTGCCTCCCAATAAAGTGAAATTCAGGTTCAAGACCACATGTCCTGTCCTGGTAAGCCCAAGGACTACTGCATGAACAATCTCCTGTTTCATTTCTTCAAAAGCTTATTGTTGTTCAGGACTCCACTTGAAATCATTCTTCTGGGTCACATGATAGAGAGGCCTTACAGTCTGACTGTACTCTGGAATGTGCATCATACAAAACTCACAGCACCTGGGAAAGCCTGAGCTTCATTCCTGCTGGTCACTGGAGACAGAACTGCTGTTTTGTTGGTCACATCCATTGGAGTCTGACAGTGCCTATTGTGCCATTTTACTCCTAAAAACTGGATTTCCTAGGCAGGTCCCTTGATCTTACTTTGTTTTATGGCAAAACCAGCCTTCAGGAAGATCTGGGTTATGTTTTCCCCTTGCTCAAAAACTTCCTCTACCATGTTTCCCCTTATGATAATGTCATCAATGTACTGCAAGTGTTCTGAGGCCTTACACTTCAGAGGTAACATCAGCCTTTCTGTTCTGTCTGAGGACATGCCCGCTGGAAACTTGGAGCTGTGTTTATGCTTGTAGAATTTCCTGTGGTGGTTGTATTTCCTTTTCAACTCCTGCACCTATGCTGCTGAGGCAGTGGTGGGTTTTCCATCCCACTTCCTCCTGTCTTTTCTGTGGTCATGCAGTAAAACCACAGATTACCTCGTGGTGCATATCCTGTCTCTTGAGGATGGGGGTGCTTGCTCCCAAGAGCAGAGACTGGCCCATACTGGTGGAGTATGGAACATTTCCTCTCTAGTTTGCTCAAGTTTTTCAAATCTGTTCTTAATCCTGGACAGTCTTTCCACAGCTGAGGTGCAGGTTGGTAGGGAAGAAAAATAATTATATTAATGTTGCCAGAGCTGGGTCACATGAAGCACTGTTTGCTGTCCTTCTTTCACCGACAACAAGGCCAATGGATTGACGTACAACAATGGTGCATTCTGTACAAGCTTCCACTACATGGATTGTGTACAGTGCACCTCATCTGGATCTACAGGGGACTGATGATTATTTGTACTCCTGTAGATTGCCTCCAGCACAGCTAATTCTCTTTGGATTCCTTCCTCCATGGCCTGCCTGGTCACACCATTGGATCATCCTTGAGGGAGTACCTTTCCCTCATGCTTGACAGAAGTCGCCACTAGAGCTGAGAGTTCCTGTCCTCTCACCAATCCCCTTGCCAATGCCCACATTCCAGGACAGAGATCCCAGTTGCTTGGCTTCCCTATGATCTGGTTCCATATGGTGGGCCACAATATCCTGGTACCAGAGCAGCCAGGTTGTCAAGGTCTCCCCCAAACAGCAGCTGAAATCTTTTCACATATCTTGCAGCTCACCAGGGATAGCAGTTAGGTGATTATCTCTGGTCGTGACTCTTCCTCCTGCTGTGAGAGCCCTGCTTCCTCTTCATCCTTCACTAAGCAAACTGATTTGGTCTCAGATTTCTTCTGTGTAGGGGCAGCTGTTTATGGCACAGGTTGTGGCAGTGGTTCAGCTGCAGCTGGAATGGCCATGGTGCCTGTTCTGTTTTCCTCCTCCTCATCTGAGGGTGCTCTCTACTGATGAGCAGTGTCCAGTAAATAAAAGCCAGGGCTCAGCACACTGCAATAAGTTGCTCCTCTCTTGAGTTGCCCTCTCCTGTTGCTCTGGGTTCTGTTGTTCTGAACCAGGACACGAGTGGACAAAAAGTTGGATATGAGCAAGCAGTCCCAAAAGTCATTAGTATCCTGGGCTGCACCAAAAGCAATGTGGCCAGCAGGTTGAGGCAGGGAGTTCTGCCCCACTCCTGTGAGACCTGCATCCAGCTCTGGGGCTCTAGCACAAAGCAGACATGGACATATTGGAGCAGGTGCAGAGGAGGACCAGGAAAATGATCCAAGGGCGAAAAAAGCAGTAAAGAGAGGCTGGGAGAGTTGAGATTCCATCTGAAAAAGAGAAAACTCCAGAGACATCTAACTCTAGCCTTGAAATATATCCAAGAGGCTCACAGGAAACCTGGCAAGAGACTTAATACCAGGGCCTATAGTAGCAAAACAAGGGGCAGTGGTTTGAAATGGAGAGAAGATTGAGGTGGAATGTAGCAGAGTTTTTTGCAGGTTGCACAGGCTGCCACATCCCTGAAAGTGTTCAAGGCCTGGCTGGATGAGGCTTAGAGCACCCTGGGCTAATGGAAGGTGTCCCTGCCCATGGCAGTAGCTTGGAAATAGGTGACCTTTAAAGGTCCTTTCCAACGCAAACCACTTATGATTTTAAATCAGTTTGGAACAAGAACCTTAAAATGTCTTGAAAGTGTGTGGTTAATATTAGTCAAGATGAAAACAAGAATCCAAGAGAAAGTAGAACTGAGGTTGGGTTATGTATATGTTATCTTACTCTCTATATATACATATTATGCATAGTAGCTTGTTACTCTAGAATTCAATTAAAATGTTAAGATATGTGCTCTTCTATTTTCCCTGTTCTATAGAATCAGTAAATAAATTTTTGTTCATCAGAAGATAGGTTCATCCACAGGGTATCTTAGTGGTTTAATATCACCTTTGAGAGCCCTGAAATTGTGGACCATTTGGTGATTCCTCAAATCCCTGTTTGTTTTACAGTTTTAAGACCATAATCTCTTACATTGATGAGCAGTTTGAGCGATACCTGCATGATGAGAGTGGATTGAACAGAAGACATATCGTAGATAATCGAGTTCATTGCTGTTTCTATTTCATTTCACCATTTGGTCATGGGTAGGTGTTTCTCTGTCTTTTTTTTTTTTGCATTATTTTGTTTTAGAGAGTTGGTTTGTGCCTGTTGACCTAAATTTTCAGAATCAGGTTGCCATTACTCAAGTAACTGCTATAACTGCTGACAATAATTGGCTGTGTTCTTTCTCTCTGTGTAAAGAGAGATACTTATGTTGAAGTGAAAATAAATTGGTGGTTTAGAGTAAAAATAAATTTAAATTTTCCATATTCTGATTTTAGCCTTAAGCCTCTGGATGTTGAGTTTATGAAGGCCATACATAACAAAGTAAATATTGTACCAGTGATTGCAAAAGCTGATACACTTTCTCTGAAAGAGCGAGAGAGACTGAAGAAAAGGGTGAGTGTTTTTCTGGCTTGCAGAAATGTGTTGTGCTTTGGTTGTAGCAGTATGGTGGCTGAAGAGAGGGACATTCTCATTAACCTTACTCTGAGGAAAATATAATCTCATGCACAGTGTAGCATCACTTTATATGTAGTTTGATATTTTGTGAATTATTTTATTATGTATTTAACTGAGAAATTTGCCTTAGAATGTTGTTTGCAAAATGGCAGTCTGGCTACATTTACAATTAGATAATGAGTGAACTTTGAAACTTTGGAGAAATATTTAAATACATTAGCTGATGGTAATTGCTCTGCTACCTGTTTAATCAGTCCCAAAGCAGAGATAGTATCTGCATATGGAATGTGCATATGTATATTTTGTTTTTTACCCAGTCAGAATTCTGATAGTTAAAAAATGGGATTTTCAGAGATGTTTCTCATTTTGAGGTTGTTTTTCTTCCTCTATGTCACTCCTAAAGCATTCCAGTTCTGTCTTCCAGAGGCAAGACCTCTTAATACATTCAGTCATGCAGGACTAGATTCTGTATTTGCTGGGAGGAGGTGGGATTCAACAAACCATTATAAGCTAGTAACAGCTATGAAGTTTAGAAAGAAGTGTTAGAATTAACTTGTCAAAGACCTGCTCCAGTCTTAGCTCTTGCATTGAAAACTTCCTAATTTTTGTCAGTTATTCTGAAAATCATTATAGCTATCTTACCCAATCTGGAACAAAAACAGAGACTTTATATATAGTATACTCTAGTAGGTATGTTTAGAGTGGTAGAATTCTGCAGGAAAAAAAAAAGATTATTCTTTTTTAAAGAGCAAAATTTGGGGTCTATGGCAAATGGATTTCTGCTGCAGGTACCATTACTGGCAGTAATGAAGAAAAAAGTATTTGGTGGGTCTATATCTCAGTTTTTCAAACACTCCCACTCCTACCCCCTCAAGCAGTAATTCAGAGGTAAGAGCAAGAAGGTTAAACTGTAGAAAGCAGGTATGATTTCAGAGTCAATGCTTTTATTATAAAAAAAAAAAAAAAAAGCAAAGGTTTAACAAAACACAGTTTCCACAAAGGATGATGGTTTTGTGAACACTATTGTTTGTCTGAAAGTCTGTGGCAAGTAGTTGTTGAATGTAATGAAGAAATATGGTATTTCTTCATGATATTCTTCTCCAATTGTTGAGCAATTTAGATCAGTAAGACAAATCCAGATTTCCTAAGAGATTGTGTATTAAGTAATTTTATGTTAAAATTTGAAGGTACTGATTTTATATGTGCATTATATAGATTTCTTTTATTGCATATCTCAGATTCTGGATGAAATAGAAGAGCATGGCATCAAGATTTATCACCTGCCTGATGCTGAATCAGACGAGGATGAAGATTTTAAAGAGCAGACCAGACTCCTGAAGGTGTGACTGGTTTAATAGGTTATATAGGTAGATAATATATTGTATTTTTTCAGACTGCTTAGATGGCTTTAGAACAAGACCTGCAATGCAACCTGGGGTGAGTCACTGTGTCTCTGCCCAGGATTCTCTAGCTTAGAGGATGGTGGCAGAAGTTACTTTTATTTATTTTACACCTTTAATTTAAAAGAATTATGAACCTATTACCATGGTATGCAGTGGTGAGCAGAACAAAAGTTGTTCTTAGAGTTGTTTGTCCTGGTTCATTATAAGTAACTTGCACTTTTGACTTTCAGGCCAGCATTCCATTTTGTGTAGTGGGGTCCAATCAACTCATTGAAGCAAAAGGTAAAAAAGTTAGAGGTCGACTCTACCCATGGGGTGTAGTTGAAGTGGAGAATCCAGAGCATAATGACTTCCTGAAGCTGAGGACCATGTTAATGTAAGTTAGAAAATTCCAATTACATAGTAGTTTAGAAAACAATCACCGAGATAATCAAGCACTGCATTGGGGGGTTACAGCTGTGTAATCCCTGGACACCTTCAGAATTTGTGTGGGGAAGGCCATGAGCAGCCTTGACCTAGCTGAGCTAGGTCTAGTCAGAGGCTGGAGCACACAGGACACATAGGTTCTCTCTGATCTGAATTAATCAGTGATTCTGTGAAAATAATGATTTGTCTGATTCTTTTGGCAAAAAGTAGTGTTGTATTGTTACTCAAATGCCCTGGAACATACACCAGATTGTGCTTATTTCAATGTATCTATAAGTAGATACACTTGCAAAGGAGCAGAGGTGAAGAGTCCACTGTTTTTTTTCCTGGTCTTTGCTACTCTGTTTCGCCTGCTCAGGTTTACCAAAGGCCTCTCCCAGGAGCACAGCTTCTGTCAGGGCAGTCTCAGGGCTGAGGTGACCTCTCTGTGCCCTTTATTGCACCAATTTAACTGGAATTAGCTTTTAAATTAGTATGCCAAGTGGGTGTGCATGCTAAGCACGTTGATCCAAGACCGTGCTGAATGCCAGAGTTGCTTCAGCAAACTGATGTGACACAAGGATGTTTTATCTTTTAATCACTTTTCTTCCTCCAGCACCCATATGCAAGACCTTCAGGAGGTGACCCAGGATCTTCACTATGAGAACTTCCGCTCTGAGAGGCTCAAACGAGGCACCAGGTTGTCATCTCATGGTTGCATGCTGCTTCTTCCTCTTCTGAATTTGTCTTTTGCTCTCTGTGTCTCACCTACCATTGCCTTGCTAGGATTTGGTAGACCAAGGACAGCCCTGTAACTCCAGTCAACACCAAGTTCTATTGACCAGCTCGAAAAGAGTGTAACAAAAAATATTTGGTAAATCTGAAGTGACAATTGTGGAGTTAGGGAACTATGAGAATAGATCTGTGCTTTGGTCTGAGGCTTAAACACAGCTGGATTGGAAGGTGCAAATGTGCAAAGTAGGACAGATGTCTATGATAAATGTTGTCTTAAAAAATCTCTAAATTAGATCAGAGCTGATATCTTAAAATGTGTGTGGGTTTTTCTCAGAATTAACAACCGGAATATTTGGATTAGGCCTTAAAAAGAGATGATAGAATTTTTTTGCAATGCTTTATTAAACATGACATATATAAATAGTAGCAGTCACAGGGTAATGGCTGTTAGCCCTGTTTTGAGCTGGGTTGGGTAGGGCACAGCTTTCCTGGAAACAGAGCTGGGCAAAACACCCCACTTTAAAGTACCATAACAGGGTCTGTAAAGGTGAGTTGGTGAGTTCTTGTGGGAAACTGCCTGTTTCTTGGTTTAGGTGTTTCTCTTCTTATAGCCACTAGAGGGTTCCAGATTGCACATTTTGGGGACTTTGGGACATTTTTCAGAAGTTTCCCCATGCTACTGTTAGCAGAGATTTTGTCATATGTCTGGTCAGTTTTCAGCAAAAGGAGTTTTCCTTCTACAGTTTCCTGTCTGTAGCATTGGCCTGCAGGCAAGATAAAATGCTCTTCTCTCCTGACTTTAAATCCTGCTTTCTGAAATCCAAGGTAAAAGTCCTCAAACTTCCCAAATTCTGGTGCCTCTTATCCAACAGGCATGTACAATGGCCTTAGAAGTAATGTGACCTAAGGTCATCTAGTTTTTAGAGGATTTCAAGTTGCTGTGAAGTTGGGTATGTGAAACTAAAGCATGTTTTTGTATTTTTTCCAGTTAAGTGGCCCATATACCTTTCCTTCCACATTTCTGAAATGGCACTAGAAGGTAGTGAGGTTTACTAGAAGTGAGAGTAGATTTCATGGGAATTTATTTCAAGCTTGCACTTCTGCTACCAGGAGTGCTTGACAATAGGTGCTTGTTGACTGTCCTCACTAAGAGTTTTTGGGGCACAGCAGATTCTTCTTACAACGTATTTCTCTGTTAACTTTTTAACAAACACCAGTTTGTTTGCTTTGCAGATTTGATGGCACTTGCTTGATTAGATCCATTAGTAGATCTTCCCTGTTGTGACATGGAGTAGGAGAAAGCTCTTAGCAAAGTTGTAGGAAATCTTGAACAAAGGCAGGGGGGAGGCAGTCACTTCTTCCGAGCAGCAAGTGATGTGATGACGGAAAATAGCCTCAAGTTGCACCAGGGAGGTTTAGATTAAATATTATGAGAAATTTCTTCACAGAAAGGGTGAGCACGGGCACAGGCTTCCCAAGGGCAGTGGTGGAGCTGCCATCCTTGGAAGTATTCAAACTGCTTGTGGATGTGGCACTGGGGGACATGGTTTAGTGGTGAACTCAATGCTGGGTTAATGCTTGGACTCAGCAATCTTAGAAGGTTTTTCCAACCTTAATGATTTTATGTTTCTAACAATATTAATATTATTTTAGGAAAATAGAAGATGAAGAAGTAAATAAAGACCAGATTCTGCTTGAGAAGGAAGCAGAAGTAAGATGACAGAACTTTATATTCTTGTAATGGGGGTATTTTTGTTCTTTTGTTGCTACTTAAGAGCAAATATTTGTATGATCTTGGTAATTGGTAAAGGAAAAACAGTTATATGCCAATATAAAGTTATTTAAGGTTCACTAAGGAAACAGAATGAGAAGAGGTGAGAGGAGACTCAGGATAGGGATTTTTTGGAACAAGTGGAATTTGGTAAAACATGATTCCACTGTAGTGATCAGCAATGGGTGTAACACACACTGTGTGGCAAGGAGAACCATCCTCATGGGAGTAAGGGTTCTACAGTTAACAGCTGCAGGTTGGGACAAAGTCAGTTCAGCTATGCAGCAAAAGAGTGAATGGTGGTAGAAGAAATGATCAGCAATAAAAAATGAAACAGAAATTCTAATTCTGCCCCTATGACAAATTCATAATGCTTAGCTCTAGTGCTGCTTTTCTTGTTCCTCTGACCTAAAAAGGTTATAGATAGGAAAAACTAGAAAAAGTGCAATGAAAAGCAAAATGTGGACAGAAAGGCTGAAGTGGAGACTTGATGCAGGTCCTGTGCTTAGGTAGATAAGATTAATTAATTCTCATTAATAGATGAGAAGTAGGTGACAGAAGGAAAAGGTAGATGACATGATCACAGATGGCAGAATGAATGGGAATCTACTGCACAACAAGAGGTCATGGTTAATGGGATTAATAGATGACTGATTTGAATTAAAAAAGATACTTCTAGCATAGTCTGTAAATTGTGGTATTCATTAGCATGGAATTTGTCCATAGCAAGGTATTTTTGAGCAGGTGAGCTCAAAAATGCTGAGATGGGAGAGTTTGCTTTCTCCATGAGTGTGCTTGCTAAATGCAAAAGTGGAATTTTTTGGTTTGGCAAGCTCCAAAGACAGATTCTAGATTTTGAGCACTGTGGGTAAGTACTGGGAGTGGACATCTGGCTGTGAGGCTTTTCCATGCACTTTCTAAGAGCTGGAACTGGGGGGAGGGCTGTGTTAGATGAACTCCTTAGCCTGCCCCAGCACAAGCAGATCCTCAGACTTCTACTAGTGATCTTAGTGAGGACCCAAGTCCCAAAATGTAACCAAGGGAAAATGAAAAGGGTTGTTGTTGCAGGCAATATTAAAAACAAATATAGTGTAAGCATTCTACAGGTTTAACTTTATTATTAAGCTTAACAGTTTAGTTTGAGCTTACAGTGTGAGTGCACAAAGGCATCCAAAATTATTTCCATAGTGAGGTTGACTTGCCACCTGCCAGAGTTGGGTGCAATAAAGGATTCAAGTAATGTATGTGCAACATGGTTTAATTAATCTTTGTAGGTGATTTACATACTTTCTTTGTGCTCAAATGTTTAATATGTTTAAATGCAATACTCTAAAACTGAGTTTCAACCAAGTTTAATTATGCTTGTGTCTCACTGGATGGTTTACCTGTAATACTTGCTTCCATCTAGTCATCCCTAGCAAGGGAATGGGGGAATAATCCTGACAATTTTTGTTTTGATGACAGATAAAGGAGTAGTTTGAAAGGACATAACCAGGCTGCATTTTTTTTTCTGATAAACTTTAGTAAGTGTAAATGCTTGTTCCGTACTTCAGAACCATAATTTTTATACAGTTAACGTCAGAGACTTCAATTTAAGGATGCTTTAAAATCCCATCCCACAGTGCAACAATTAAGCCTATTTATTTCAGTCAGTAAATGCCAGCCTCTTCAGTGATGAAGAGCAATAAAAGAACATGCCATAACCTGAGATCATTACCTGTCAGATAAAGAAAATGCAGATATGTGATCACTCTTTAATGAAAATAAGTGTTAGAGTAGTGACAGTGAAGAATTATTCTGAGGTGAGATTAGGCTACAGAATTCTTATGTGCTGCTTTTCCAGCTCCGTCGCATGCAGGAGATGATTGCAAGAATGCAGGCACAGATGCAGATGCAGATGCAAAGTGGAGAAGGTGACAACAGTGCAGTTCATGGGCACCATGTGTAAAGTCTTGGGTAAGTTGCTCACATAGCCACTTAAAGGGCTTCTCCTTTAGCTGCTCTCTAGTGTCCTTGGTATTAAGAAACTTTGGAAAAATGTTTATGAGTTGAGTTTCCGTAGGTTTTAGTCTTAATTTTAATTTATAAGGATTAACTGCTGTTTGCAAAGTTAAATGGCTTGGAGTCAAACTAAACAGTTTGTATATATATGAAAATTTTCCATAAAGTCAGTAGAATATATACTGGTAAGAATTATGGAAGAAGTCTTTGAAATAGTTTAAATAGGTTTCTTAATCTCATGATGAATCGTTGTTTCCTTGTGACTTATAAAATGTGTGCAGTTCTTTCAGGTTTCTTAATGTGAGAAGACTGCTGATCTGAAATGGTATTTTCCTGTCTTGTTTTTAGATGATTTTATCGCCTGACTCACAGGAGACCTTCTGGAGCTGGATTGCAGTGGTGGAGGCAGAAAGGATGCCTCTTGCTTCCATATGATCTGGAGCTTACTGTAGAGTTTAATGTGGGGCTGTTTTGTGCTAACATCTTGTGAGATGTATTTCGTAACATGTAGTCAGTAGGTATTTTTATATATTATACATGTTTGACTTTTGTTTTCTTTAGTCTTTCTTATCTTGAGGTTATTTTAAATTTTCTATTAGGGATACAAAATAGTAACTGAAAGTTTTCTAGCCTGATAAGCATTAGATAATAGTATTTTTTTAATATACCTTATTAGCTCCCTGCTTTTAACTTTGTATTCCATTTAGAAATAAGCAGCTGTCAGCGATACCTTGTTCAGTGCTGGGTAACAGTCACCTCACTAAGGCTGCACCCCTGCCAGGTTAATTTTATATATATTGCAGTGTTTACATGTGTGCACGAGACCAGCAGCCCTTTCTCTGTCTCTGCTCACAGCAGAGGATTCCCTTGGCCTCTGCAAAATATCAAATGAAAATTCAAGCATGCCTTGTGTCTTAGTGAAAGAAAGAAGAGGAAATGCCTCTGTGAGAGGCACACTGTATGTTACGTGACAGGTATTATTTCTTTTAGATTTAACCTTGAGGGTTATTATTTTCCTAAAATGTTTTACTCTATTGCAGCTAATTTTGAATAGTTTCTTGTAAGCCATTGCAAATCACTCCAGCTATTTTCTGGTGTTATTGTAGCCAAACAAACTTGAATAAAACTGATTTTGTTGTTGAATGAGGTAAACTCCAAAAAGTAGTTTTCTATGCATGGGTGTTTCTTATATCCAAAAGATAAGAAATTCTATAATTCCTAATAAGTATTTTCATACTATTTTTGGGCCACTGCAAACTGTTACATGTAGTAAAAATATATATTAGCACACTTTTCTTTATAAAAGTGACCTGTTCCTCACAGGATCAATGCAAGCTGTATTTTTAGTTCTTGCTCCAGGATGAAGTCAGCAGTATAAATTCAGGAGTGATTCTGGGTTTTTTTTGTTAGGCCAAGGTCACTCTTAATCCTGGTAGCAAAGGAGACTGTTTTTAGCCTGGCTGGACTTGTGCTGCAGATCATGCCTCGTGTTGTGTTTGCAGCAAATAGTCAATGTAGCACACAACTGTCCAGGTGGTGGCTGACAGGGCAAGCAGTGACACACCCTGGGTAGTCTGCTGCTCCTGATAAAGCCATCAATCAGATTTCTTCATCTGATCTATCACAAAACACCCTTGTCTGAGCAGCTAATAAACAGATAGAATTGCAACTTCTTTTGGCCCTCTTTGAGCTCAAGTGCAGCAGTGACTTTTATAATTTTGTTAATGTTTCTTTGAAAAAAAGAATAGAATTTCTACAGCTAATGTGTAATTCCAGTGGTACTTCAGTGGCTAGATTAAATATAAGCCTGTTAATCAGCTGATTTTTTTTCCTGACTGAAACTACTGTTTTATGTTTGAATCTTTCCAAAAATGTGAAGTAAAACCCTGCATTGTAGCCTCTGCTGAGGAGCTCCAGCTCTCTTTTCAAAAGTATTTACTGTCCAACTTTGACACCAGTCATTTGGCCTTCCATAACCTTGACAAAAGTGAAAATGAGAACCCTTTTGTATGCACCAAACAGTCAAATCCCATTTTGTCCAATCTTTACATATAAAAGTTTGATGGAAAAACATGTGCTTCTAAATTCTTGAGTTATTTTTTCAAAAGAAAGTGTAGGACCAAAGTAATGTAGCAGCACTGTCAGAGAACCCTCCTGAACATCTTATTTATTTCTATTACCATGAGCCTGTACTTGAAGAAAAACTGTGAAATGTGAAATGGCTGCACAGGAGCCTGGTTGTACTTGTCACTCTTGCTGTGTATTTTGGATTGATAGGAGTTTTTTTCCTATGTTTTTAGCATGGGAACAAGAGCAGATTGTCCATTTGTTCAGTGCTATTTGGTCACCATCTGTGAAATTATTTCACGTAATATGTGATTCTTTGGAATATTTACATAGCTATTAAAATATTTGATCAGGATAAAGCATTTCAGGTGATTCTTAAGCAAAAAATAATTGATCTAAAAATTCAGCAGGAGAAATATTTTTTTATGTTGTTTTGGCATTTAATAGGAAAAACCAAGTTTATGGCACTAACCATTTTAGCTGCAACACTTAAGACAGGTTGCCACTTAATTGATTGCCACTTCTTCCGAAGCCTTTGGGACAATTGTTCGTAGTGTGCCTGATGTCTCTGAAGGTCTATTTCCCCTTCACTTTTCTTGAGATGGTCTTGAAATTGATGGTTTCGTGCTAAGGCATGAAAAGCAAGACTACTTTTCTCAGAAAAGCTGCTGGTAAAAAAAAGATATGAGTAGCAGAAAGATTTGGGGACAAAAGGTAGATTCTCACTGATGGCTTGCTGAACTGGCCACAGTTCTTTTTCTGTTACTGTGTTGTGATGGTCTTTATTTTAGGAGTAAAAATATTTTCAAATTTGCAGAGCTTTATAGTTGATAGCAAAAATTACTTGTTCTTGGTGCAAAAACTTGTAAAAATCTATGTACTACAATTAGCCAAAACTGTAATAAAAATTGCTAAAAAGCTATTTTGTGTTTATTATGATTCTTTATTATACTCAATGTATGGTGATATGTTTGAAATGTCATTCTGTTCCAAACAGGACAGGGTTTATTTTGCAGTAACCAGTAAGGGCAGGGTTGATGTGGCAGTGGATGGGATTGGACTCCATGGTAAGCATTTTTCCATGTGAAGAACTCGCTCTTTTGTATTCTTTTTATTATTTAAAATGGTTGCTATTACTGCTCCTTTTCTTATCTCATTGCTGTTTCCAGTAAACTGTTTTTACAACATTTTGTATTTCCAGTTCTCCTCTCCATCCTGATGCAGAAAAGAGGAAGAGAGGAAGAGGGAGCAAGTGATTGGCAGCCTGGTTTGGAGTTTCAGTGGGAACACTAAACTGGAGAATACCATTCCTAAACCAGGACAGCCTTAATTTGGCCCCAATGTTGGGCACAAAGGGGTGAGATAACAACAGATCTGCCCAGAGCAGGTTGGAAACAGGTTTGGTCCAAGCATTTTCTGTATTGGGTCACAATGTTGCTTGGTCTGTTCATGTGGATGTAGTACCTAACTCTATATATTGCCATAGGTGATCCTCATGGGGAGCTTTTTCAGAGTAGGGAGAGCAATCAGGATTGCTTTGTTGCTGTACTGGTGGATGCCAGATTATGACATTATAACATCGAAGCAATGAGGGTCACTTGAGTATTCAGTCTTGCTTTCCAGAGAGAACAGGGAAGGATGGTTTTGCCCAGGATTTCAGTTGTTTTTCCTCCCTCAGGCCTGTTACAACAGCTTTTGAGAGCTGAATTCCCTTTGTATGTTAAGGAAAGCATGTTCTTGTTGATAAGTCTGCCAGGTCTACTCAGTGAGCTCTATGACATATTGAGAGCCAGAACAGAGATTTCTAGGGAGGTCATTCAGAGATCTGCCCCCAAAGGTAAATAGACATGCATAGCATGGGAGAAAATGGCCCAGGTTTGGGGGAAATTCTCTGCTACAGTGGTTTGGGAGTTCACCCCTAAAGAAGTAGAGGACCCTGTTAAAGTGACAGAGTATTTGCAAGGAGAATGCTCCAGAGAAGAGAAACTTTTTGCAGTGTGCTGAGCCCTGGCTTTTATTTACTGGACACTGCTCGTCACTAGAGAGCACCCTCTGGCAAGAAGGAGCAAAGCAGAGCAACAGACACCGTGCCTGTCTTTACACTCTTTCCTTTTCTTTGCTCCTTCCATTTGGGATCCTGCAACCTCCCAGCATTCTTCTTGTATTTCATCCATACCTTTAGGGTAGCATTTTTGTAGGTTCCACTTGTCCTGGTTAGAGTGATGGTGGCTTGTATTCCCAAATGTTTCCTTTTCTGAGGATAGTTGTTCAAGTTTACTCCCTGGCCATCATGGCTCTTCAGCAAAGAATGAGGAAAAAGATCATTGAGAGCCTGTGATGTGCCCTTTCCAGGTGGTTTTGAATATTAGGATGGCTAGGCTGGAGATCAAATTCACTCTGCTTGCTCCCAGGCTTTCCATTTGTGTGACACCTGTGGATGAATTAGTCACACCTCTGTCTTCGTACACACTCTAATGACCTCAGAGTAAGCCACTGAGGATAAAGTTCTCTTGTGATGTGAGTGGAAGAGAATGTTTGGTATTACATTAACAAATGCTACCAATCCCAGCTGTATTCAGAGAAGGCATTTAGCAGGAAGACTCCTCCCAAGACTGAAAGAAATTAAGTTCAGATTCATGGATTGTTACTTGGATGTTAGTTGAGTACTTTGCTGTTTCTATCTCAGTAGACAGCATGAGTGCAGAGAAATGCCTTGTTTTCAGGCAACTCTTCTGTTCCACAGTGCCAAATATTGCCTGGATCTTTCTGAGCATTTGGACAGGGCAAAGCACGCCTTGTGTGTCCATTTCATTGCCTTTTCTGTGGAGTTCTCACTGGTTTATGTGGCTTCTGGGCTTTGGAGGATTTCCATCAGGATTTTGCTAGCTTGTTACAAAGATTTAGTGGTTACAAAAAGAAAAAGAACAGAATATCTATAAACCTTTGTTTCCTGATGTCTGAGTAAAGAAAAATGAAAAAATGTAACTCTTCCTGTCTTTCTCTGGACACTTCCTAATAGATCTTGAAACGCTACATGCTTTAGGGAACCATCTGAACTAGATGACAAATGAGGTGGTAATTGCTCAGAATGTGCAAGAATATAATCCATAAAAAGCTTTGGGCAGAGTTGAACCTATTGCTTGGAAGGACATTGTACTGGAATTCAGCACAAAGGACTCCATGAAGTTATGTATTCTTCCCTAAGTGCTGTTTTCTCCCACCGCTGTGTGTGGAAGAGTGCACAAAGAGCTTAACACAGGAGTCCTGCTGTAGAGAAAGCCAGAAAGAAATGCTTAAAGGATTCCTGCAGTGCAAGAAATCTGTGATTAAAACATTTCATAACTCAGCCTGCCATAGAGATTTTCCCACAGCCCACGATTCCCAAAGGCAGTTTCTCAGGAGAGATACCAGTTTGATTAGCACCTTGTTGTCCTAAAGCCCTGTTCCTACCATGTCTGCCACATCTTCTGGAGATGCTGAGGGAGCCTCTGGGCTGCTGTTCCTTGGACAGTCTTGAAGGCATGTGTCTGGCAATGCAGGCCAGTTTACCAGTGAAGCAGGTGTTCTCCCTGTGCTTTAGCAGCCTTTGGTGTGTAGTTGTTTCCTAAAGAATCTCCTCATAATCCAAAAACTGCGAGGTGCTGTCACCTACTCATGTGTCCTTTTGTATGAAGACTTGAAGAATGTTGGAACCAGGCTTTTGTCACAGTGACCAAGTAAGCACATGTACAGTGAAGTTACATTTGATGTCATTATAGGTCAAGCCCAGAAACTGGGAATGGAGGGAGTATGAGGAGGAAGAGCTTTGTCTAAGGAGTGGCGTGATGGCCAGACACGCTGCCAGTGCAGCCCAGACTTGATGGGATCACCTGGGCTTGGCTCAGAGCCACGGCAGGGTGTGCCCAAGTTTCAGATGCGTTGTGGAATTTCTGCAGCATTTAGCAAGGCAAGATCTGATGTAGCTGTGTGCTTGCAAGTTTAGTTTCGGTGCTTGAAAAATGCAGAAGGCAAATGAATTTCACTTCCTCCCACAGGAATGAGAGCCTGTCAGTCCAGCAAGGCAGAGGAGGTGTCCAGCTACCTCAGAGAGAGAACAACAGACTTTTGGGAACATACCCTGGTGAGAGCACACACAGCCCTGCAGCCATCCTGCCTGGCTTTATTGAGCAGTCCCATGGAGAAAGCAGCACTCTCATTGCTGTAGGAAACACTGAACTCAGATAGGAAAAGAATGAGGAGCTCTCCTCTCTCTCCCAAGCCTGGGGCTCATCCTGCTCCCTTTGAAACCCGCTGTAAACAGTTCTGTACAACTGATGGAGCCGGTTGTTTTTGCTCTATCCCAGCCCTCCCTGGCTCTCAGCTTTGCACACCTTGTCTGTGGTGATGTAAATGGTGTCAGGTTTAAGGGTTGCATTCCAAGAGGGATCCACATTGCCAGATAGAAATTTCTGTCCAGCCCTGTAAGTCACATCCAGGAAGACACGGCAAAGAGTCATATATAACTCACATCTTTATAAGATGTGCCTTCCATTAGCAGCTTCATCATGTTGAGGCATCGTGCTTAAAGTCCCTCAGACTCGCTGTCCCCATTTTTTATCAACAAACAATTTGAAGCTGGTGGGGCAATGAGGAATCGCCTCATTTTTAAAAGTAGGAGCCAAAAATTCATGGGGAAAAACCCATGTAGGAAGCATAGGAGCTTGTAAGTGTTGTGAAGGTAATTTGGTGTATTCTATAAAATAAGTAAATGTACACACCCTGACAGCTAATGCAAAACACTCATTAAAGCAGATCCTGTGCTGCTTCAATAGCATATTTATTATTATTTAAAGAAAAAAAAAAAAGGACACTGATGGTAAAAGGCTTTGTTCAGAACATGCTCATTCCTGTGCCTTGCAATTTACAATTCCCCTGTTGTTTTAAAGTTTTTGATTTATTTTTACTCTTAAGAAGCTTTTCCATAAAGCAGAGCCCAAAACCTAGGTTGAGCTGTTCCTGTAGTGGTACCTGCTCTGAGTTCAGAGCTTCTCTCCTGCAGAGAACATGTGATTTGGCTTTCCAGGAATATTCAGTCTCTTTGAAAGTTTGCACCCAGAGCAAGAAAACTGGTTTGAATCTTCCTTTCCTGCCCAGCAAATAGTCTCAGGCTGCTTTGAAACGTGGAAACACAGTGTGGCAGGGATGGCTGGGCATGTGTCTGACAGCTGGGCTCAGCTCAGGGGCTGTGTCTTGGCAGCAGTGGGACTGCTGTGCTCTATGTTCTGGCACAAAGAGCTGGAACAGCTGGAACAGTCCTTCTGGTTGAGGGCAGAATGGGGAATCCACCAGTTTGTTTGCCATCAATATGTGTTTGGCTCCCTCATTTCTGAAAGAACTTAATGCAGCAGAGTTGGTGTTACTGACAGCCTTAACTGTGGTTTATCTGGTAATAAAATAATTGCCAAGCTTATCTGTGTCTAGTGTTTGAAGATCCTAAATTTATCATTTTATTGCAAGTGTCCTTGTCCATGAAACAGAACTAGGCCTTTTTCTCCTTTATATTTTACTGGGCATTCGTGCATTTGTTGACTTAGTGACTAAAGTTGATTGGTAGGTGAAGGTGAGGTGATCTTCTTTCTTGTCAGAATTCCAGATTGTGGGGGAGCAGTGTTTTCTGTCTGGGGATGTCTTGTTCCCCCCCCTCCCCCCCAACAAACACAGAGAGACCTTTTTCATGTACATCTTTGAGGCATTGTCCAAGACATGAACCCTTGTGTGACTTCTCTGAGGTAACAAAACCCAGGTTGATTTGATGGGCAGGGAAATGAGATGAACCTCTATGGAATTTAAAAAAAAAAAAAAAAAAAAAAAAAAAAAAAAGGCAGAGTGAGCTTTCTGGCACTCCCAGTTTTGTTGGGGGATTGGTTTTCAGGCCTTGCTGCTTCAGACATGCTTGATTGCCCTCACTGTGCAGACATTATTAAGTGTGAGAGAGGAATAAATCAATATAATTGCAGAAAAGATTATTTGGTAGCAGCTTAATGTTTAGGCTGTTACAGTCACAGAACTAACATCTACCAAAAAACCTGTGGGTTCAATGGTTCAATTTAAAACAAATTTAGAGTAATTCTGGGCTTATTAGTGCTTTTGTGCAATAGGATTAATGTACCATGTGGGGGCAATAAGTGATTGTGTCTCAGCTTTCACCTGTGGATAAGAACAGGGCAGACACAGTTTTCAGATTTTGCCTGGACTTTTGTTCCAGTGTTGTGGCTCTATTTTGTTGCACTTTGTAGCTTGTCTACACTCTTGATTTTTGTGCTGTGGCTCCAGAACTGCTGCTGCCTACAGACTGAGCCTTCTGGGCAGGGAGGATGTGCTTGGACAAGTTCCCTAGTCAGACTGAGAAAAGCTGCTGAGTGAGTGCATCTGTGTGTGTGCAGGTATGAACATATGCTGTGCTTAATTTACTTGTTCTAATTGCCACCTTCACTATGAGAGCCAAGTTAAAATAGAGATGTAATTATGAAAGTCAAAGTAGATGATTGCAAAAAGGGATTGCAGCCTCTTGGGTTTTTTCTGTTAGCAGAAGTTTTTCCTGTACATAAGTACCCAGGCCTGTTCTAAAGAATTGGTTAATAATGGGGGTTTAATTTCAGGTCATGGTCTAAAACTGGTGGACTTAGTGCTTCATGAAGACCAGTGTAATTAGAAGTTGCAGTATGTGTCAAAGAGCTCTTGAAAAATACTCCCAAGAGAAACAATCTCAGAAGCTCAATGATTTTATTTTTTTTCTGGAAGAAGTTCTAGAGCATGATTGTGGGGGGCAGAATTATTTAAGTTTGGAAGTGTAAAATCCCAGCCACAGAGAATACAAGTATCTGTAGCATGGAAATCAGTTGGTTTAGCAAGGTACTACTACTGCTGAGTGCTTTTGGCATTCCATCTCTGCCACTAGAACAAGGTACATTCTGTCCATTTTTGAAGCATCTTTATTCATTGCTGTTGAAGAACAGTATTTCTCTTATGTTTTCAGGTCAATTTTAACAGTAAGTGAGTCTGGAGCAGGAGAGTAATTCTGGTAATTCTGGGATGTACAGGTATGGCTGTGTTGTTCAGTCTTTGTGCTCATCATGTGGATCATACATCTGCTTATCTGGCAATTCCTGTTCACCTTGACTTGAGTCTTTTGTCGTTTGCTAATGGTAGATTGGTCAGATTTTATGATTTCACTCTCTAGTTTTTCTACAATCTGGGGTGCTGGTGGGCTGTTAGTACAGAGCACCACCTGACTAAAATTAGCTCTATTTTGCTATTTAAGAAACAAACATGCTCTTTGTGATGGTTGGGTAGAGAACTGTGATCAGTGATGAGGCAGGTTGAGGAATCAGTTGTTGATCCATGCAGACTAGTCCCTACTGAGATGTCTTAGGTGGTGTGGAAAGCAAACCAGAGGATGGGTCAGTAAGACAAGATAACTGGTCTGGTTCTGCTGCACAGGCTATTACAGGCTGCAAAGTACTTGGCTGAACTCTTCAGGGCTGAAACCCTTCCAGACCAGAAATGTGGCTAGAGTGGTCACTAATTGTCATGACATTTCATCTAACATGTGAAGACAGTCATGGAAAAGTGAGTTTTTCCCCTAGTGGACCTCTAAGGTGCTCTGCAGGAGGTGCAGTGTCACCAGGTCTCAAGAGTGATGGAAGAAAGAGTGATAATCTTGTGGAGAAAGCTCTCAGCCCTTCCAGTTAGTCCTAAGTGACAATGTGTTTAGGCTTAATGATGCCTACAGCAAATTGTTGAATATCTCCAGGTAGAATAAGAGATGAGAGAATTGTCATACAATGCTCTGCTTTGAACCCAAGTAGGACAATGGCAGTGAACTGGGGCAGTCAAAGGTCTTTGAACTGCCCCAAAAGGGATTCTGGTGCTTTCAGTGACCTCCCTGCAATGAAACCCATACCAATCCATCTTCCTCTTTTCATCCTTATCATGCTCATGTCTGTTGTGACTGTGGAGTCCCAGTACCACACACTAGAGAAGTGAACTGGTGACATGTGGTGTAGTTTGCTATACACCCAAACCAGTTAGTTTGGTGTATGTGGTATAAAATACTGGCTTAAATGGTTGTAAGTATTTTTGCTCTCAGCTGTGCCTAGTTGCTGCTGTAGACAGAAGGGAAGACAGTGTAAGTATTTGAAACTGCTTGCTTTGTTGTTATGAGATAGAGACCTCTGAGAGACAGAGCTTTGTAGTGTGTATTTGGATAATATGTGCTGACAAAATCATCAATAGGTATAATTTTTCAGTCTGCAGAGTTTCTCTTTGTCATGGTGAAGGATCTGAATAAAAAGAAGATTTTCCAGCTGTTATCTTGGTTGGATAAGAAGTCTGCTTTGAAGGACTTCCTCAACCCTCATCCAGAGAGTGATTAAAGAAAAAGATGATATTATAGTGTAGTGAAAGGGTAATTCTAATTGTCCTTCTCAGGCCAAGAGGAGAACGTGGTGCTTATTATCTCTTATATTACTTGAGTGAGAGAGTTACACCTTGTTATCATTTTTTATCTCAAAAGGAGAAAGTTGTACTTTGTCCTGACACTGCATCCTTCCAACTGTAACAGCTGGCTTTCATGTGTAATGACATTCTTCTTCTAGTTTTGGTCTCTAAACTTTCTCCTCCTCCTGTAAAGGCTTCAAACACTGCCTGGATGTCTCAAAAGTTTGATTTAATGGGTCTTACAGAAACTCAGAAGTCTTTGTGGGTAGCTATGAAGAACATACCGGTGTGTCTGGTGGAGATAACAATCCACTCCCTCTTTTAGTTTTCAAAATCGCCAAACACTACATCTCAAGCATGTTTTTTGGTATGGTTGCTGAGGATTTATTGAATGACTGAGTGTATAGAACAGAGGTTCAACCTGATGTGGCCCTTCCTAATCATACCCTGTGGCTTCTCCATCCTTGGAAGTGTCCAAGGCCAGGCTGGATGGGGCTTGGAGCAACCTGGGATGTTGGAAGGTGGTTCCTGCCCAGGGCAAAGGAGTTAAAGCTGGATGGTCTTTAAGGTCCTTTCCATACCAAACTGTTCTGGAATTCTCTGATATAATGGAAAATAACTTTTTTTATGTGCGTAGACAGGTCAGGAATGAGCTGTGTGTAGAAACAGAGGTGCTCGGGATGAGGACAATTAAACACATTGGACCTTTGTGCCTTTTTTTCTTACTGCATTGTTTCAGTTCAGTAAATGACTTGTGTTTTGGGTAAGCAATAAAGTCAGGATTCGAGTGAAGCATAAAGAACAGCAGGAACAGCAGCAGGGTGTTGATGTTTCTGAAGACTCTGCCACAGCTGTAATTTTTGCTTCCTTTCCTAAGTGTAGTGGCATGTGGCTTTAAAGTGATCACATCAGATTTGTTCTCTTAGTGGCAGCTGCTTTTTTTGCACAAGAAAACTTTAGCGCTCTTTTTAGATGTTAAAGAAAGTGATTGAAATGAAGATGACTCTGAAGTGTCTGTCCTTTGAAGGACGTGACACTGTATTAACACTTAAGTTGCAGATAAAAAGCCATGCAAATAGGATACTGAGGCAGCTTGTCAATAATGAAAGCACTTTACCTGACTGAAATCACAATTCATCTTATGAATGGAGTTATCTAAAATGTTGGGTACACTTTTGCAACTTTTTTTTTTTTTTTTTTTTTTTTTTTCCTATATCCACGAGATTCTTCAGCTCCGTATCACTTTTGAAGGAGAAAAAATCATGGGACATATTTTTTAAAACCTTGTGCCTTTTGTTCTTTTGAAGAGATGAGAATGCTGCTAGTCAGGAATTACTCATTAAATTTGCAAGTTGCCTTTTGGTGAGTGAGAGTTATGAAGGTGTTTCTGTTTGAAAGGACTGTTCTGCATAATTTATGTGGTTTTTATTATCAAAAGTCATATGCTAGGCTAATGTTTTGTTTTTCATATAGCTGTGAAAAGGTCAAGTTCTCAGAAACAAGATGGCTCCTTGTGTTTCTCATGCTATCGGCCAACAGTCCACATCTAGAGAAACCCGAGGATTTCTCTCATTCCTGTTGCTTCTTGTCTTGAAGAGCAGACTGTAGTGAGCTATGGGTGACTCAGAGATTGTCAAAGGTGGTCCTTTTCAGGAAGAGGTCTTTTCCTGGCTATCCTATTATCTGCCAGCCTTGGCCTTGGCTTTGAGGCTGATGAAATCCAGACGGTGCAAAGATCTGTTTGTCCTGTGCTGAATTTCCTGCAGTGTTTTGTTCTTGTCTGTGTCAGTGAGGGATGGGCTTGCTGGTTGGGGAGGGAGGAGGATGCTGCTTTTGTGGTCTTCAGCTCCTTTGGCCAGCAACACTCCCTGGTGCATCTGCGCGGCACCCACGTTTTCTTCTGTTCTGTAGCGCTGAGTCTGTTTCTACTCCCACTTAAAATTTATAAGTGAAAAATTTAACTAAGTGAAGACCTAAAATGTTCACTACTTGGCTTGGGGCTGTTTACTCGCATGGTGTGGCTCCCCAGGGCAGTATTTCCCTGAGCAAATGAGATCTGTGGGGTGTTTGTGATGGACGTCTGGGGTGTGCATTGGGGGATTTCATGCGCCTCTTTTTGGGGTGCAGCAGCCTGTGAGCTGGGTGCCCTTCAGCTTCGGACGGAAACATCCTTTCAAAGCTTTCCCCGTGCTGGAAAACCACATTTTGGGTTTGACTTTGTTATAAAACAATCCTCTAAGCTCGGCGGACCCGGCCGGGCAGTGGGGCGGCAGGAGGGAGCGCTCCGTGTGTCGCTGCGCCGCTCCCCGCGACGCAGCCGCGAGCGCGGCCCCCGGGCCTGCCCCGGGCCCCGTTACCCGGCCGCAGGGTGGGGCCGGCCCGGCCGCGCTGCCCACGGGCGGGCGGAGCGGGGCGGGGCGGGGCCGGCTGGGGCCGGTGTGAGCGCGGGCGGCGGCGGAGCGGGCCCGGCCTGGAGGTGAGCGGGGCACGGTGGCTGCGGGCCGCGAACCGGGCCGGGGCCGGGGCCGGGGCCGAACCGGCGGCCGGAGCGCGTGGAGCGGGCGCGGGCCGGGAGCTGAGGGGGCTGGAGCGGCGGCCCGGGCCGGCGGCTCGGCCCACCCCGCCTGCGCGGCCGAGCTGCCGGGCGCTGCGGCCCCGGGCCGGGGGAGCGAACGGGGTCTGCGGCCCGCGCTCTGCCAGCCCCAGGACTGGGGCTCCGGCTCGCCGAAGCGTCCCGGGGGCTGCCGGGGCCTGGGGAGCGGCTTGCCCCGGGGCTCAGAGAGCGCCTTCCCTGGGGGCTGCCGCAGGTCTGGCCCGTCGGCTTCGCCCTGCTCTCTCGGGCTGGGTGCGAGAGCAGCCGCGCCCCGGCACGTCCCGTCCCCTGCATCCGCGGGACCCGGGCTGGCAGGGGTCCTGCGGCGCGCTGCTGCTCGCTCAGAGCAGCGCTTCGGAGCCCCGCTCACCTGGCAGGGACCGGCTGCGGACATTCCCCTGTCCCCGCCCATCCAGCTCCTTCCAAGCCAGCGTGTGGCCGCGCAGCTCTGCAGGGGAGAGCCATGGAGCCCTTCCAGACCGTGAGGAGCGACGGGCTCGTGGGGGAATGTGAGGTCCGGGTGGCGGGGAGGCACGTCGCTCCTGTCACACCTGGGCACTCGGAATCTTCCTCTCTCTTCATTGTTGCTGCATCATTTAGTGTCAACTCAATGTAGCGATGCTAACGGCCGGCCATGGCTTAGTGAGAAAGTTGAAAGAGAAATGTTTGCATTTTTGTACTTCCTTGCGGCTCCGTGTGTAGCGATCCCTTCCCACGGAAGGCAGGGACCACCCTGCTCACACTCGGCAACTGGGAAACTGCCCTTACTTCGTATCTGCCTTCTGCATGGGTGAGGGAACACGGATCCTGCCACTGTCCAAAAGACACCAGAGGAGTCTTTTGGACAGTGGCAGGATCAGAGGAGCTCCTTTGTGCTCAGAGGAGTTCCTTTGAAAGCCATTGGTATCGTCCAAGTATGCAAAGCCAGATTGAATGGGGCTTGAAGTAAACTGGTCTAGTGGAAGGTGTCCCTGCCTATGGCAGGGGCTTGGAACAAAGTGGGGTTTAAGGCCCCTTCAAACCCAAACCACTTTATGTTTCTATGATCTCAGGTATAAACTACCTTTCCAGATTTGCTGTTAGCTGAAAACACTGTCTTGCTTCTAAAAAATAAGTTTATTCCATCCAAGTAGAAGATGAAACTCATGATGACTTAAAAGCTATTTCAAAAAGTACCTGTACAAAAAGTAAAAAATAAAAAAGATTATGTACAGCTACCTAAATTTTATAAATTTTGTTTTGTTTGCTCTTTCATCTCGGGCTCAGAGCAACGCTCATTCAGTCACTGTGCTTCAGGGAACAGATTTAGCTTTGGTGCCTGGACCCAGTTTGTAGGAAATTATCAGGATAAATACTGGGTGCAAACAACTTCAGGGAGAGGCAATGCAAGGAAGGGTTTTTTTGTGTTTTTTTTTTTTTTTTTTTTTTATCCCAGAACACCAGTGTTGTGGTAATACTGCATTTTAGTTTTGAATTGTTGAGATCTTGTTGTGGCTCACCCACAGCTGGAGACTCCTGGTGCTGTGGGATGCTCTGCCTGTAGAAGTTTTGTATTCTCTGAGCTTGCAGCCTGTCTCAGGCTTCACTAGTTCATTTTCCTCCTCCTTTAGTGTAGTCAGCCCCTTGAACTGAAGTGTTTCCTGAACAATGGCACTATGGTTTTTGTCCAGAAATGTCACATGTAGTTGGAGTACATAAAACATGATATGTGACTCTGGTGGTGAAACTGGAAATAGTGCTTGACTTGGTTAGCACTCCTCACACATTGGGTGTAGAAGGCAGTGGGAGCAGGGCCGGCTGTTTGGGGGTTGTTAATAGTTGTGATGGCATGGGGTGCCTTGGGTGGGAGCAGGATGTGGCATGGGGGAGATGCTCCCAGCTGGCACAGCAGGCCACTGCTCCTGTGAGCATCATGCTTGCTTCTGCACATCATGTGTTCTGCCTAGCACTCGTTTGGCCTTTAAAATCTGGATATTGGCTGGCATAAAATCTGAATGTTGGCTGGTGTAAATATTTTTAGGAATATGTCATTAGTAGGACACGAGGTCAAGCCTCACTGAGTTCACTTTTCCCGTTACCACCTGTGGGGAAGGACTTTGACGTGTGCAATATCTGGTTGATATGACTTTGTTCTCTCCTGGCTGGTGCCCAAAGCTAGAGAGTACCCAGGAGCTCCTCATGAGTCCAGCCTTGAGTGGCCTGCCTGCCTTGCCTCGGGGAAGCAGCTGGCTCCAGCTGGAGGGGAGGCTCTGAGGTCTCTTCTGCAGGGCTGTTCCTTGTGCTGCCCTGGCTGTTGCTGCTTGCATTTTTTTCCTTTTGAGTAACTGCAGTGTGTCTCTCTTCCAGGAGCTGTTTATTCAGAAGGGAATGAATGCTCCTGGAGCACTGATTTTAAGAGCGGGTGGCTAATAAAGCCTCGTGAGGAATATGACCCATCCTGGGCAGCTCTAGCTGCTCGTAGGCTCCTGAATGCCATAGGCTCCTGAATCCTGAATTGTTTGTTTGTTTTGTTTTTTTGCAAAAATTTACCTGATAAGGGACACAGTATCAAGGGGGATATAGATTACCAGATCAAGCTCTGGTTTCTCTTCAGATTAGCAGTTAAAGGTGTAACCTGGGTATCTCTTTCTGCTGAATGTTGTTGTTAGGGTAGTTTTAAAATTTATGACCTAACAGTTTTTCTCCTTGGCTGTGTGGCCACACAAACCAAGAAGGTCAGCCACAAAATATGCACCAAACACCCCAAGAAAGAAACTTTCTGATTATTTTTGTCACCCAGAGATTGGGAGGTTGGGCACAGGGCAGTGTGTGTCCTCTTTTAAGGTTAAGCTCATCCTTCATCCTGGGTTTGGTTTTGAGTCCCTGGTGCATGTCCAGAGAAGGGCAGTGGAGCTGGGGAAGGGTCTGGAGAACAGGTCAGATGAGGCACAGCTGGAGGGGCTCAACCTGGAGAACAGGAGGCTCAGGGGGAACCTTTTTGCTCTCTGTAACTCCCTGACAGGAGGGTGCAGCCAAGTGGGTGTCAGGCTCTACCCCCAGGAAACAAGGGGCAGGACAAGAGGAAAAGGCCTCAAGCTGTGTCAGAGGATATTTAGATTCGGTATCGGGGGAAAATTGTTCACTGAAAGGTTTGTCAGGCATTGGAACAGGCTTCCTAGGGCAGTGGTGGAGTCCCCATCCCTGGAAGGGTTCAAACATGTGTGACTGGGGCACTTGGGGGCATGGTTTAGTGGTGGTCCTGGCAGTGTTGGGTTAGGGGTTGGACTTGATGATGTCAGAGACGTTTTCCCAGTTGTAATGATTCTGTGATTTTCACACTTTCTTGTTGCATGTTGTCAGCTGGAAGGCTGGCAGTGTCTCTGGGTGGTCTCAGCTGTGCTGCTTGGGCAGAGCTCTGCAGGAGTTCAGAGGCTGCACAAGTCTTGTGGTGGGGAGTTATGTCTGCCCTTCTGAGATAAGTTTATCTCTGTAGGGATCTACATAAAAAAAAAAAAAAACCCAAAAAACCCCAAAATGTTAAAATGCATTGGGCTATGAGCTAGGAAGACATTTTACCAGTCTCGATGTGTGTGAGAGTTGAAATGTAAACCACCCCCAACTAATTTGTAAGGACATGTAGGGCTGGCGTCATTCAAATCCTTGAGCAGGCTCCCTACCTACTCTGAGCATAGAAAGACAAAGGAGTGTTTCCACAAGCTGCTTCTCTTCTTTTCTGACAAAACACCTTTATTACAAAACAATAACCTATCACTCCTTTGGAAGTGAAGCCATGTGAAGGCTGTCCCACCGCAGTACCCACATACTCTGGACTGTTGACACACCGTGTGGTGCTTGGGCAATTCACCCAAAAAGCCCAAGGAGCCTCCCTGTGTATTCCTGCTGGTGCCTGGCACCAAGTACTCAGTGCCAGTGGTGGGCATGGGGCAGAGGCTGTGCTGCATTCTGAGCACACGGGCCTCACATTTGGGATATTTGAAAGACAGGACCACTGAGAGACATTTTAAAAGGGTGATTTATTGCTCTTATCTTCTACAGTCTCACAAAAGGGTGAGAGCATCTTCACATTATTCATCAAAGGTCACAAGATCTCTAGCTACTACAATGCCTTTTAAAGATTTATTAGCCAATAAACTACTGCACAAAGTTTGTTAGTGTTTTTACACCAGTTGCTAATTATTTTGTTTTACATGTTTTGCTGCAGTGTGGATTTTCTTAACCAATTGTATAATGACACACAGATCTACAGTACTACACCTTAAAACTTCTTACTACCTTTGTAACAGATTCTCTAGTCAAACTTTTCTGCTCTAAAACTTTCTATTTTCTAGCCTAACATGTTTCTGCTTAAACTACAAACTCACATTCTTGCTTCTGGTCTCTAAATCTGGAAGCCTTTTCCAAGGTCGCAAATCAAACCCTGTATTCATTTCCATGTCTGGACCTGTATGCACAAGGTTTTGAAAGCTTTCTGTGCCTTGATTTCTCCCACACCTCACCTTCGTGTGGACCCCACTGTGATTTCCCACTGCTCTGGGGCATGAGAGAACTGCAGAGAGCTGCATGGGACTTTTTCCCCATGTCAAATTAAACATTTGCTCTGCACAACTGCCACCAAGCCATGAAAGCAGGACTCACACTGTAGGAGTCAACCTGTGTTTGCTAGTGTCTGTCTCTGTAACTGATATTTTTGCCCACTGGTTTAATCTGGATATAGCACAAATTTGCCAGTGAGGTGTTACCTTGTAACAGTGTCTGATGAAGGCTGTGAGCTGCCAGAGTTAAGGTTTTGCATGAGTCATCATTTTGGGGATGCAGAAGTTAATAGTTCTCATTATATCGGTGTGCAGTCCATGGGATGGTTGGGAACCAGTGAGAGGTACCTGCCTTACCCTCACTGTCCCCACTGCTCGCTCTGCTGGTGGTAGGGGGCTCATCAGCAGAAAAACTTGTCAGAAACTAAAATGTTCATGTTGGGAGGGCAGAAGGTACAAGTTTAACTATTCCATTTCTTAACCTTGCTTCAGAATGGTTAGGGTTTTCTTTCCTACTTTTTCTTCCCAGCGGTTGGATTTTAGTCATTATGATGAATGATTCGGGTTGGAAGGGATCCTAAAGCTCATCTTGTTCCAATCTGTCCCACAGGCAGGGACACCTTCCACTAGACCAGGTTGCTCCAAGCACTGTCCAGAGTTTCATTAACCTTATTACTGATTTTACTAGTGAGATGAAGATTGTTAAATAAGGATTTTGTGGTAGTGCTTCAGTGGATAGTGTTTTCATACAGAACATCAATAGAAAATCTTTCAGGCTGTAACCCTAACCCTCTATTTTCTTCTGTGCTTCTACAGACTCTGCTTGCAGTTGGAAGATGGGAGAGATAGAAGGAACATACAGAGTTCTGCAGACGCCGGGCTCTCGTTTGGGTGCCCAGAAGACCTCAGGAGTGAGTACCCTGGAGCCAGGGCAGAACCTCTTGACTGCCATGGCATCATCACCTGCCAAAGCGCACGAGCGTGACCTCTCCATCAAAATAAAGCTCTTGGACAACACAGTGGAAGTACTTGACATTGAGGTAAGACATATTTAAACTTGATTTCAAGTACACTGAGCCTCTGATAAATTAAAGCTCACAAGGATGTGCCTCTGTTGAGAGCTGGGACATTTTGAGGCAATATCTGAATGAAGGCTCCTGTTGGGATTTTACCTGCTTACAAGTACTGATATCAGTTGCATGGCTTGTTTTTTAAAATCTTACAAGTGTAACAGATGTTTTGTGTTTTTAATAGACTTCAAATATAAGCACATATTGTAGGGAGAGTCTTTATTTGTTGTTTGCTTTGGGGGAACACCAATCATCTCCTGCCAAAATGTTCTTGCTTCCTGAGCCACATGCAGCTTTGTCAATTTGGCAGCTGGGAGAGCAAAACAGCTTTGCCTTAGTTACTGATTTATATTAATTATTTTAATGGTTTGTATCCTCTCCAAGTAAACTTGCTCCTCTTTGAAAGACATTGCTTGCCAGCACACTTTAGGAGGGATGCACCAAAAGCTGTGTCAGTTCAGTATTTCTGGAAATGTTTATTTAAAGGTATACTTGGGGAAATCTGCCATAAGACATAGAAGCCATGCACAAATTAAGGAGATTCTGCTTTTAAACAATTTTTTCCAATTCTTGTTACATTTTCAGCATTAACCTCAGAGTTTAATTCTAGTTAACCTGAGATCTGTTGTTAGAAAACCACTGTGTTCTAGTGAAGATACTCAGCTATCAGATGTTCTATATTAGTATCAAACTGTAATCAATAATTTATAATTAGCACTTGGAGCCTTAGTTTGTTGCATAGACTCAGAAAGGGTTTTTCAAGTAGAGTGAAAAAGATATCTGTGGAACTCTGAAGAAATAGTGGATTTGGGGATGTCTTCTACATATTCTGTCCAACTGTTCAAGTGTCAAATATGAAAACTGTTTGGTTTTGTTTTTTTTTTAAGAGTGAGGCATATCCTTCCACTTGAGCACACAGTGTCTGGTACTTCAAACCCACCCATCCCTCATGTACCACACAGAGCACAAAAGCCTCTTTTTTCCCTTTACATTATGTTAGAATATTTTTTAGAAAATCCGCTGACTTTGGTTCTTTGGAAGGATAAATTTATTTATTTTTTCCAAGTTGATGTAGATGGTGCTTTTGTGTTTTGATTCAGAAAAGAAAAATACCCCAGGCATTTTGAAAGTCAGTACAAGGCCAGGTTTATGGGGTTTTTAGCTGGTGGTGTCCTAATTATGTGTTTCCCATAATTAGGATCTATCTAAGTTTTTGGGGTTTTTTTGCCTGGAAAGCTTTCTCTGATTATGGCACCCACAGAAACATCCGAATTCGGGCACTAGTATGCTGAGGCCATCATTAATATTGTGCTGCTTTTTCTTTCTTTTAGAGAAGAGCCTTTTCTTATGCCCAGGGTTCCAACATGAGATCAGTTGGAACTGAAAAACTTAAAACCTCGTGCCTGACTCTGTGAGTGATGAGGAAAAGGGGTCAGTCTTGGGTCAGCTTCAGAGCATTGAGCACAAAAAGGTCCCGAGTCAGCAGCTGTGGCATTACAGTCCAGCTAACACTGCCTCCATTGCCTTTCAGTTTTGGCTAAATAAGGTAGCAAATGATAGAAAACAGGCAGGAGGTATTAAACTGTGTCCCTCTGTCTGATTTCTTTGGTGAGTTGTTGGGATAGCTGGAACTGCTGACAGCCGTTTGTCCTGGAAAACGGGAATTTTTCACTTGGGATTGAGGACAGGAATTAGGAAAAGGCAGACATTGCTGAATAGGTGGTGTGTGCTAGCGCAGTAATTTTTCAAAAAGCAGTTAGAGAGACTGCTGGCCAAGCAGCTCTCCTAGAGGAGTGAAGGTTCAGATTGCCATACCACTTGCCCATTTCTCTTTGCTTTTATAATTTTTGTCACTAGATGTGAAAACAAGATGTGGTGTTGTGGGGTTTGTGTTTGATTCAGGTCAGCAATAGTTTGTCAGTGCAGTGAGACACAAGCCTTTCCCATGGGCTTTTTGCACTCTCAGCCTGGGGAGATGTAGGTGGTGGCAAAAGATGGTTTGGGGTTTTTGTTTCCCTCTACTCAAATTATTTTCTCTTCTGTCTGTAAGAACTATGGCAAGTGACTTTTTACTGGGAGAAATGGTGTGTCAATGGAAGGACAGACTTAAGTATAGGATCAGCTCCTGGAGAGACCCTTCCCTGTGCGGTGTGGTGGGGAACCTGGTGCAGTAGCCCTGTTTGTGTCCTCCCTGCCTAAAATGAGCCACAGAAGCATTTTTAACCATATGGGATAAACAGAGTAGCCACAGTAACAACTCAGTACCTGCAACTTTACCTTGTCATCCCTTCCTTTCTCCAAGATGTGTTTGAAACAGTTGCTTCTCTCCTGGCAGGAGTTGGTAGTTGCCCTCCTGGGTACCCCACTTGACTTTTTAACTTGCCAAAGAGCAAGAGAACAGTCTGACAGAGTGATATAACACTCAGATGGACAGAGAACAAAATGGGAAAGAACAGTCTTGTCTATGTGTTATTGGTGTACCTGGAACAGCTTGCTAAAAGTTCCACACAGCTACATTGTACCACCTTTTTAGTACACTGTCCATTTTCCCCATCTGTTTTTCATAAGGTTCGATTTCTAAGCAGGAGTTTTATTAGTTGCTAAGAGGGAATTACTCATTAAAGTATGTTAAGCAGAGCCTTTCTCCAGTGAATCTGATTTGAATGTTAGGGAATGGAGAAATACTCAATGTTTTCTAGACTTTAAAAAAACTGAAAATGGGCTATTTATAGTTTCTCCTTTCCCTTCCAAAACAGAAGAGAGAATGAAACATATCCATTCAAATCTAGGCTGTGATATTCATTATTGTCATGAGTTGTTTTTTTTTTCCTTTTTACAGCCAGCTCGTTTAGTCAGCTCAAATCTTGCATATGCCATTTCATGGAGTACCTGGCCTTTCTCTCCAAACTAAGTCTGTCCAAAGGGTAGTTTTGCATACTGCAAGATGAATGATTGGCAAATTCAATTTAGTTCAAACTGTGGGCACAGTTCAAAGTAATCCGGGTTTTACGGTAGAAGTTCTGTCAGCTTTCCAGATTTTCTGAAGAGATTAAACTTGGAGGCTTTTGATCAGCACAAAAATGGAGCAGACTCTTAAGTAGAAGGGTCTAGGCTGGGTTGAATCCACCAAAATGACATTTAATGGAATTTCTGCTATCATATGATGTTTAATATTTGGTCTGTGTGTTGTTCCTTATGTAGGAAATACGTATCATTTGGCAAATTCTTTTACATGAATTATGCTCTATGCTATGAGGAAGTGCCCCAGAAAAAATAGTTTATATTAACATGCTTGAAGTTTACTGAATTGTTTGGGGAGAATTTGGTGCTTCTTCAGTGGCATGTACTTCCTCTTCTCCTTCTGCTTGGATGTCAAATGAGATTTGGGAGTTAAAAAATATTTATACATTTTATAATAGGGTCTGCCTGCCTGCTCTACTATGAGGGAAAATTTAAACTGAATTTTTTTTCTTATGTGCTAATCTTTCTTGGGCTGTTCTGAGAACAGAAGACTATATTTTTTTAATGTAATGAGGTAATGATGTTCTAAATCCCTGCCACGTGGTCTGAGGTGTTCTTCTCCCTCTGACACCAGTGGACTCCTAGCAGGAAGATGCTCCACTCCACTGTCTTGAGAACAGGCTAGTTAGATAAGATTACACTGTAATTCTCTCATTTATTTTCTTATTAATTAGTGTCCTCTCACTGCTCTTGTCCGCTTTGGTGTTCATTGATGTAGAAAACTATGAAAAACCAAAGTGGCAAAACTACGAAACCCAAAGTGGCTTATTCTGCACTAAACTGAAAATGTGTACTTGATGATTACTCTGATAGTGATGCTGTCTTTGCTGGGCACTTCCTTGGCTTACTGAAATTTATAAATTGCATTCATAAAAGTGCAGAGCTACTCTGCATCTTTATGTTTAGAATAGAATAGAATAACTCTGGTTGTTCTGGTTCCTGTGCAGTTTGCAGTTACCTGTGATTGAAAAGGTGCCATGAAAGTGACTTCCCCTTGGATGCCCATTGTTTTCAACCAACCATTAGAGGCCCTGAAATCAGGAGCTGAGCTGGGGCTGCAGGAGGTTTTTGGGATGGCAGAGGAAGCAATCTGACTGCAATATCCTTCCTATTGTTTGGAGAAAGTGTTTCCCACTTGTGCACAGGACAAAATGCTGCTCTCAGTAGCAGCATTTTGGGAGTGCTAGTGCCCCCCAGAAAGTTCCATGGGGATAATGCAGAAATGATGCAGCCTTTAAATGCTGTTAGCGAGCAGCTTTAAGTGAGGAATATGTGTATGTTAAAAACTGGGATAATGCTGTGGGCACTGAAAAGCTCTTGCTGTGGGGGGCCCCAGGCGTGCTGCTGGGGGACAGGCAGAGCTCTGGGCTCTGGCACTGGTCTCCTCCTGTCTCTGCCTTGCTCTCTGTGCCTGCTCAGACCTTCCTTTCTTGAAGGCTTTTCCTCTTTCTGCCGTGAAAGTATTAACAGCTTAAATATGTGAGGAGTCAAGGGATAGTCTGCTGCTGAATCCTATTAAGTGCTGTGCTGGAGGAATCGAGGTGCTGTTGGTCAGCTCAGTGTTTTTCTTCCCTAGCCAGGAAGAAATAGTCAAAATTCCAGAAAGAATCATAGCCAGATGTTTGTCATTGCTTCGGTTCGAGTCTCCTAAATATGGCAAATAAGCTGCCTTACGACTTATTTTTATCTGACCTCAGGAGAGAAAGTTAGTGATTCACTATTTTAAATTTACAATTATTATAGGGTTTAAAAAGAAAGTAACTAAAGCTTTGCATTTTCTGTACTGTTTGATTCCACTATATATTTTTTAGGCCTGTTATTTTGTGTTTGGAAGCTTGACTTTTTTGATGCTAAGTAGGAATGTGGTATTGGGTGGGGAAAGGTGAAACCACAGCCATTTTATTGACAGACATTTAGAGTGTGTTCATTCGAGTGTTTTTCATTTTTTTTTTTGTTTGTTTGTTTTTAGGAAAAATATGAACTTAAATTGTATAAGCCAAAATTATTATTTTATAATAATAAAATAATTGACCTTAAATGTCATATTATATGTAAAGAAAATTGAGTTCTACTGCAGTAAAGAAAAAACAGTCAATATCCCTGTACAAAAAGCTGATTATATGTACACATCTTAATACACAGAAACCATTTAGGAAAATGGTGATCAAGTGTTATTACAGTCCTTGAAATATTAATGTAGTGGATTGAATTTGTAGCAGTTTGTCTGGCTAGGCAGGTGTTCATTGCTGTTTTCATAGTCTAGTGATGCAGGACATGGAAAATCAGCTGAAACCAGTCTTGTGCCATTTAACCAAAATGGCTGTAGGAAATGCTGTGTTCCACAAAAAAAGAAACAAAATAAGAAGTTCACTGGAAACCTTTTAAAGCTTTTTTGGGTGTGGGTGACATTCATGGTTGGGCCCACAGATGGGTAATTCTATAAAACATATGAAGCCTGAAAGGGAAGAAAATCCAAAAGCAAACCAAGAATCAACCCACAGGCAGCTAAAGACAGCTACAGAAGTTCAGTGTGCCAAGAGGCAGATCAGAGAATTTTTAAGTTTGTGCCTACAGGAAAAAGGGACTTGGAGCTGAGCAAGGATGTCATGGTGCTTTCAGGGTTCAGAGCAGCACAGACTTGGGGGTTTGCATTTAGCTAAAGAGGGTTGCAAAAGCACACCTGTGTTGTCAGCCCGTTCTCCTTGCAACCAAATTCATGTTTGGAAAGGGCAGTGCTGCCTACTTGGTAAGAGAGAGGCCGTATACACTGAATATTTAAAAAGCTATGCTGTGCTAGTGATGCCTAGTGTGAGAGATTTACTGTTCAAGGCTGGAGTGGTGGATATGGGAGGAGGGTAGGCCCCTCTCTCTGACAGAGCAGTCATTCATTAATAAAAACAAGAATTAGGAAAAGGAAAACCCCCAAAGCTTTGTAGAGACTCTATTAGAGCTGCCTGACGTGCCTTTGACTGAAATAATGAAGGAAAAGTATTGCTGTGCCCTCAGCCACTTCTCAGCAGCCTGAAGCCAGGGGTGTAGGAAACTCCTGCTGGCAAGGGGGAAGTTAGAAAAGCTAGGCCTTATCTAATCTGCCTTGTAGGTATTTATTAACCCATCACCGTGTTATCATGCCTCTGCTCAAAGTACAGTGGGGAGTGATGTTAGAGCAGCTGGTGCAATTTAAGTTTTGCACAAAACAAAAGGGAGGTTTGGCCTTTTCTGTAAAAATACCCAATTTGTATTTTTCTTTTGTGCAAAGAGTCTGTCATAACTGTCTTCTAGATGTTTTAAACTACTTCCTTTGGGCAGGTTTCCTTAAAGCAGTCTGTCAGCCTGGAGTAGCCTAACACCTCGTAGGGGAAGTACATTACCTGGGTGCTGTAACACCTCTCCTAGGAGGGAAGACTGGGAGAATTAGGATTGTGCAGCCTGGAGAAGGAAGATGTGTGGGGAGACATTGTTGAGGTCTTTGAGCATCTGAAGGTGCTCCAAGAAAGGTGGAGAGGGACTTGGGACAAAGTTTTGGAGTGACAGGACAAGAGGAAATGGCTGCACACTGCCAGAGGGCAGGGTTAGATGGGCTACTGGGGAGAAATTGTTCCCTGTGAGGTTGGTGAAGCCCTTGCACAGGTGCCCAGAAAAGTTGTGACTGGCCATGGATCCCTGGAAGGGTTCAAGGCCAGGTTGGACAGGGCTTGGAACAACCTGGGATAGTGGGAGGAATCCCTGCCCATGGCAGGAGCTGGAATGAGATGGTCTTTCAAGTCACTTCCTACCTAAACCATTCTGTAATTCTATGAAAGCCCAGATCAAATCTGGTGAATGTGGACATGGATGATAGTTTTGAGGCAAAAGCATAATTAATAGAGAAAAGTTTGCAATTTTAGTGAGGTGGGTTGTTTGTGGGTTTTTTGTTTGTTTGTTTTTTTTGTTTGTTTGTTTTTCATGAGCAGAGGTAAACAAAGTATTTTCTGTGTTTAAAATGACTTAAAAACATAGAGTTTTATTTATATGCATTTACATGCATATGAAATGAAGCACCTACAGTCTGAGTGTGTGGAGTGGCCAGGCCTGTCCTAGGGAATGGCTGTAGAAAGGTCCAGGGATTCCTGCAAGTAACAAAGTTTAAGGGGCAAGAGCTGAGATCAGTCTGATTTCTATTTCCTTCTCTTTATTAGCTTGTGTGAACAAAGGAGGTGCTTAGACTTTCTGTTTTGAACCTGCACTTGGGATCAGCTACCCCAAAGCTGCTCCTCTCTGTGATACTGTCGCTGTTGTCACCTGGATGTTCAATTATTAACAAGCAGGAACTCAGGTGCCAAATCATCCAGCAGTACCTGTGAAACTCTGTCCAAGGATGTGGCCCACAGTGTTAATTTATGTGACTTCCTTCTTCCCCAAATAGTCTACAGCAGTTTAATTCCAAGTAGTCCAGGTATTTCAGCACAGCACCATTTCTAAAAGCTTAAGATCATTTTTGTCTCTACATGCTCTCTGCCTAAGTATACATTTTCCAGTTTCATTCACGTAATTCCCTCCCTTTTGGGAATGTTTTCCCATGTCAGCCAATTGTTGTTTTCCTACTTTCAGGCATCCAGCAAGTCTAACCACTCTGGAAAAGCTTGTTTGTTGGGTAGAGCTGGTTCATTTGGCAGTGATGTGCTTTGACATTGCCTTAAATGATCCTTTAAATGATCATAATTTTAAAGCTAGCCCTAATTAAATGAGCCAGAGGCTTCCATTTCTAGAATAATTTGTCTGGCTGTGGATTCTGCTTAAAAATACCCTGACAAACCCACATCAAAACCGACCACTGAAATCTTAGGACAAAAAAAAAAAAAAAATCACGGGGAGGGAGTCTTAGAACTTTACTTTTTTTTCTAAACAAAAAAATGCCCAGTATGGAGTGTAATAATGGAACTTGAAATAGCTCCGAGATTTTTATTTGAGTTTACAGCTTCCATGGTTGAGTCAATAGTATTTCAACACTGTGTGGAAATACTGTAACACAATAATTCTTCTTTCTGTAACATAATAACTTATTATTTTTAATAAAGAAGAACTTTCAAGATGAAAGTGCACTCTATCTCATTTTGTGATAATAAAGCTGCATCCTGTGCTCTGTAAGCTGTTAAATGCTCTGCAGACTATTCTTGGTACAGTCTTAGTGAAGTGACCTGATGGTACAGAAGGGTAGATAAAATAAATGTATTGAAATAAATGTATTTAAAATAAATTTAAAATGTTTTCTTCACAAAGATCTAAAAGAAAAATTGAAAGAATTGAAGCTTAAAGTTATTGCTAAATGTTCAGGTGATCAAAATAAAATAGTATTTAAGCAATTTAGCTGAGCACATGAAAACAGTGTTTGACAGAATTGTTACCTGGTGCTTGTTTTTGTGGGGAATCAGGGAATATTTTCATTGGAGTTACTAGTTCCAATCAAAACTGAGAAAACTAATAAAGCACTGAAAAAGAAGGCAGTTGTTTCTTGCTCTTCCAGTCTGCAGATTGAATAGTAGATATGGAGCTTTAAGGGTCATTCTGTTTCAGCCGTGAAAGTACAAAGTTAATGACTGATATTCCTTGCCATCTTAGATTATTTCCTTCTTTCTGTTAAAGATCCTAATGTCCATCCTGTATTCAGAAATGCAGTTTTGTTTATATGTGGCATTAATGATGATTATTAACGGGGAGTTTTGAGAGTGTTTTTTCTGTCTCACACTTTGTTTGGACAGAGATCTAACAGATTACAGAAGGATTGGAGATAAACAGAACTATAAACTCACCAAAATGTTTGCATATTTCTCATTAAGAAAGGAAATAACAAGTCTATGTTTAGTTGCAAATTGTCTATTTTTTTTAATTTGCCAAAGAATGAAAAATCACTTTTTCATTAGGAAGGCTTGTAAAGTGCCTGAAGAAGAAAAACCATTAAAAATCCACATCAAAGTGGCCTTTATTTAAATCAGTTTGGTTTGCTTTGGCCATTCACAGGGTGCTCCATGTTGGCTCTGTGTTGGCTGCTTGTGAGTGATGATGTCAAATCTAAACTTCTGCCTTTCGTGCACATCCACTATTAACTAGAGAGTTTGGTCTTCTGGCAGATTCAGATTTCTGTGACACAAAAATTTAAAGTGTTTGCTGGTGCTTATTGAGTTCAGTGGCTCTGGCTGCACAAGAGTTTCCATTCTATACCTCAGCTTTATAACTCTTCTTTTTCCACACTATTGACTTGTGGACTGATTTTCCCTTCCAGCTTATCTGCTGCCAAAAGTGGATTTCTTTTTTGGAAAGTTGGAGCAAGGGCAGCTTGGCAGTTTTGGAAGATGGGAATACTACTCCTTATGAAAATAGTGGGGATTTTGGTTTTTAAATTAAAATATGTGAAAACAGAAAGTTAAGATATTCTGGAAGACAAGTTTGGGAGGTAGAGAGGAAGCATTGATTTTGGTAATATTGAGTTATAGTCTACTGAAAATCCTGGGCTATGAGTTTGTTTTTCTCTTCTCCTAAGCTCAGACATTATGGCAGAGGGGGGATCTGCCATGTAGGGAGTGATATTTGAGAAAATAGCAAATAACCCTTGGCTTGATTGTCCTGCTCTGCTCTGGTGTGAGGGATCTGATGGGTCTGCTGGAGTGAGTCTGGAGGAGGCCATAGAGATGCTCCAACAGCTGGAGCCCCTCTGCTCCGGAGCCAAGCTGGGAGAGCTGTGGGGGTTCACCATGAGAAGAGAAGGCTCTGGAGAGACCTCAGAACCCCTTCCAGGGCCTAAAGGAGCTCCAGAAGGGCTGGAGAGGGACTTGGGACAAGGGATGGAGCAACAGGACAAGGGGGAGCGGCTTCCTACTGCCAGAGGGCAGGGTTAGATGGGATAGTGGGAAGAAATTGTTCCCTGTGATGGAGTTGAGGCCCTGGGACAGGTTGACCAGAGAAGCTGTGCCTGCCCCATCACTGGAACTGTCCAAGGCCAGAGTGGATGGGGCTTGGAGCAACCTGGGATAGTGCAAAGGGTCCCTGCCCATGGCAGGAGTTGGCAGGAGATGAACTTAATTGTCCCTTCCCACCCAACCCATTCTGTGATTATGCAGTTCTATAAAACAAAACAGCATGCTGTTATTAGTTTTTAAAAAATTATTTCTATTTTATTTCTCTGTCCTAAGCATTCTTGATATTAAATATGTTTATTCCTCTGATAAAGGACAAAATACTAAAGGACAGATATCTCTTTGAGGCAAGAAACTTCAGGTGGGGACGGTTGTTCCTGTTCAATGCTGTGTTAGCACTGAGCAGGGTCTGAAGGTATAGCTTCTCTTGCCACAAAGGCTCTCTGTGCCATGACTGCCTGTCAGGGTACCCAGCTGGCACTTACACAGCTCTGAGGGAACTTTTAAAACTTTATCTCACCACAGAAATCAATTTGAAATAAATTTATTCTACTGAACAGTCTTCTCTTGATGACTTGTTAAAATTATCTACAGTACAGTTAGAGCTGCATCACAGAAGAAAGTTGTTGTTAGCTGCCTATTTGAGGTTTTTTCTCCTGTGTTTTCTTCTTTCTTTCTTTCTATGTGAAATAATTCAGTAGTATCAGTGGTCATTGTCTTGGCAGAAAATAAAGAGTAATTGAGAAGTTTGGAATGGAAAGTATGCCATGTTGTGAATTTGTATTGAAAGCAGGACCTTTATGAAAAGCATTCATGCTGCTACTTGCCCGGATGTCAAAATTACACTAATTAAGAAATTACTTCAAATATTTTGCTTTGTGCTGCTTTTATGCAAATTAAACAATGACATGGAGCTGCCCACTATGTTACTTTCATTTCTGCCTACTTCAAAATGTTCAGCTCTTTGGACAGGATGATTATAAATGTAATAAACAACTGAGGAACCAAATAGTTCTAGGAGGAGTTTTCCCTAAGAATTTGAGGCATCATAATCAAACACTGTGTTCTGTCTCAAGCTTTTGAACCCTATTTTTATTTTAAAATAAAATTAATATTGTTCTTTCAAAATGTGACATTTATCCTTTGAAGGATGCCAAATGATCCTGAGCTTAAATTGGAGTTTTTCTTAGCTTTTCGTTGTAAATGACACCCAAAATTACAGCCAAAACAAAATATTTTAAACTTTTAACGTTTGGAGGGCACCTTTATAATTTAATCAATTGCCCAGTGCTTCCATCTCCAACCATCTAATTTTCTTCATCTCTAGTTTCTCTTGAAGGAGCATGGACTTGAGCATGGAAGGAGAGAAGTGCCAGGGATCTGTGCCATACAGCCTCTTTTCTTTGGAAAGATGAAGGCAGCTAGATTGTCTTCAGGCACAGAACTTGATGGAGCCAAGAGACGTGACTCAGTTTAAATGGAAGAAAGTCGTGTATTAGAATCCAGTTAGGATAATTTTAATGCCTGTGTGGGACTAGCCCTGCACACAGATTGGTTGTAAAACTTGTCTGATTGTTAACAGTCAACTTTCATGTGTTAATCCAAGTATATCAGTTCTAACAGAAGGTGGTTGGAACCAGAATCGCTTCTTGTTTCATGAATGTGAAATCAGGAATTTGGGTCACAGGACATGTCCTGTTCAGAGGCTTCAAAAGGTTTGTAGATCTGTCCATGAAAAGGCAAGGTGTATGTCCCATCTTCTGCACGTGAGGTTGGTCAGGGTATTGCTGCCTTCCCACAAACATTGCTGGCTGAAAAGTGTTCCTTTCTTGTATCTGTGGTCTGGGAAAAGGAGGTATGCAATAACAGATGTGTGGCTATGGACCTTAGAAAACAAGGGTCCTACTATATTTGAGGATATTTTCTTCTGTTACTGTTTGAAAATTTATGCACAAGTCCATAGCAAGAAATGTGTTTGAACTGGAATTTAGAAACTTAATTTCCAAAATGCATTTCTCAGGCATATATGTCTCCTACAGCAGTGTCTGTAACCTGCATGGAAACATGCAGGAGACAGCAGAGAGAATGTCATTTACTGGAGATGTGGCTTGCTGTGTGTGCATGTATCATGTGCTGTGTCATTCCTTATTTCATTGCTACCATTTAAAAACCAAAACCCAAACACACAGAATCTTCTGCAAGCACAGATTTTGGCTAAAAAAATTCAGCTATATTCTTACCAAGAAAACGCCTTTTTAGGCATCAAAAAAACCTGTTCAGAAAAAGAGATGAGTGCACATGTTCATGTGCCATATCAGCACTCAGCCTGGCATCTCTGTACCATCTGCAGTCTCTGTGAACTGGATCATTTCTCCTGACTTGCAGTTTTATTTGGGGACTTCAACATTAGTGGCCTGAGCCAGTGTGATACCAAGAAACTTTTCAAATTACTTGTGTTTGCAGCAGATTAATTCACCTGACTGAAGCTGTGGTTGCTCTTACAGGTGCCATGGCTGGTGAAAGCCTAAGTGAGAGGTACAAACCCATCTTGTGTCATTCTCTGTCCTGCTTCTGTGCTTTTCTCTGAGGTTACAGGATTGGATTCAGTCACTTTGTTCACGCCACTGAGGATACTAAGCTATTTCAGCTTTGCAGCACTGCAGGGCTGTCAGACTTTTTCTCTATGAAATCTTGGGGTTTTTTTAAAGTATTATAGAGACATTAGCACAATTCTAAAAATATAGACAATTTATATGTTTTTCCTGTAAGCGGCAAATACTTCTGAATTTTTTTATGCACCTCAGTCATGTGAAATTATTTCCCCAATGTTCACTTTGTTTTTTATCTTTTAAGCCTAGAATAGCACAGTCTTGCTCTCAGGTATTTTAATTTGCATTGTATTAAATTTTTCCTCTATCACTAATTTGGCTTTAAAATGAAGAAGGGTACATTTAGATTAGATGTTGGGAAGAAATTCTTTCCTGTGAGGGTGGTGAGGCCGTGCCAAAGGTTGTCCAGAGGAGCTGTGGCTGCCCCTGGATCCCTGGAAGTGTCCAAGGTCAGGTTGGATACTGGGGCTTGGAGCAGCCTGGGCTAGTGGAAGGTGTCCCTGCCCATGGCAGAGGGTGGAACAAGATAAGTTTTAAGCTCCCTTCCTACCCAAACCATCCTGTGATTCTGTGATAATTTATTGTAATGCCTAGTACTTTTAAAGGAGTACTTTATTCTGAGCGTGTAGAGTCATTACAGAGCTGCTTTGATGGGAAAGTCATAGAATCTTCCATTGCTGGACTTTTCCAAACAAACAAAACCCTGGTGGCATCACTGCTGGCAGTGTGTTCTGCTTGATAATCCGGCCTGCCACAACCTGTCACCACGGCTGTGGAGTGGCCCAAGGTGGAGTTTGGTGCCCATTCCACCTCCCACTGCACCCTGCTAGGTTTTGTGTGTTGCTGAATGGACTGCGGCAGCCTTGTGGATTCTTTCCTGAGTGATGCAGATGTACTGATGTGTGGGTTCATAAATGCTGTTTTTGTCCTGGCACCTGCTGCAGTCACATGGTGAGAGATGCTGAGAGCAAGCTGGGTGATTGAACCAGCAGCCCCAAGTGTCACTGGTTTGGGTGTGCTGTGGAAGTTTCCTGTTCTCTCCTGTGTTGCTGTAGCTGCTTTCTGCTGATGTTGGTGGCTTTGCCCCTAACTTGGCTCTCAGAAAGGGTCAGTGAGTGAGTTTCTTGAGGGAGAGATTCACTGAAAGGATTCCCCAGCAAGCGTGGTGTGAGAGGAGGTTTGCTTGGGCTCCCACTGTCCGCAGGCATTTCCAGCCTGGTTGTTGCAAAGGCTGTGTGTGGCCTTGGGGTTCCTGGTGTGAGAAGGAGTGAGGGATCTGTGTGGAGCAGAGATTTGGCAGCTCCTGCTCCATGTGCTGCAGCTGGGGCAGGCCACAGCACTCAGCTACACAAACAAACGTGTGGGTTTATCGAGGGAGCTGCAAATAGCCTGCAGCTGGTCTCCTCAGCTCTCTGCTGACCCTGCTGCGAGCAGGAGACTGGGTATAGGTGACCTCCAGTGGCTCCTTCCACTTCACTTCCTCTGGTTCTGAGAAGGATTTTCGTATGGAGTTGTGCTTGTGTATTAGATGTTTGTGTGTTACAGTGACAAAAAAATGTAAAAAACCTTTGTGATATTTTTCTCCAGTTTATAAAGATGTCATTTGTTTTTGCTGTAAGCTTATTCTTGTTTATTCTTCTTTTTCTCACCATAACTTTTTTTTATTCCTTCCTTAGTCAAAATGTTACGGCCAGACGCTATTGACAGAAGTTTACAAGCATCTGAATTTGATTGAATCAGACTACTTTGGAATTGAGTTCCAAAATATCCAGTCATATTGGGTGCGTACAATTCCCTGACAAATCTGGTACAATAAAAAGGTTTGGTGAATGCAGCTCCTTGAGTGACAAAAATTTCTCAGTCTGCTGCAGTTTCCTGTAGTCTCCTGTGGGATTATCTCTTGGATTCTTGTAAATCTGTTTCACTCACCAGAATGACAAGAGCTATTAAAGCAGAGGGGCGGAATCAGATCCTGCTTCTTGTTAAATCTCAGAAATTGTACAAAGCAGTTAAATAGCTGCTGATGCAAATAGCAAGACCCCCACTTGCAGGGGGGCAGAAATAAAATCCTCCTTTCCTCTGAAACGAGAAACATGAACTCAAGGAGCACTTATAAAATCAAATTATGCTGTGTAATTTTGGTTGTGTTCATATTTATCCTCAGTTAATTCAGTCTTCAATTAATTTTCCTAAAGAGCCATTACAAACTTCTGTCTAATCAACACAAACCTCAGCAAGCACATAGGTCTGCAAGCTTTTTAAATCATTGATCTTGATCAATGCTGACACCTTTAAGCCTCCTAGTCACTTATCCTGTACCTTGCAAAGAGGACAGTGTGGCTTCTAAATTAGAAAATGTTACCCAAACTTTCCTTTCATTTTGTTTTGTTTTTTTCAACTTTTTTAAAATTACTTTTTTAGTTTTAGGACCAACATGCAGAGAATATGACTGAGAACACAGGGAGTGCTAATGGCACCAATCCATGCTGCTCTTGAGCTGAGGAAATACACTAAAGCTTGTTTAGTTTCTGTTTCTTGTGCATAGTGTCCAAACTGTTTCTGCAGCTAATAAGGTTCTTAAAATCTTCAGCTGTCTCACAAACAGAGCAGTAACTAGTAAGGACATAATTGTCTTGTAACAATTTTTTGTCTGGAAGTGTGGGGAAAAAAAGTGGTTGAGCTTCCAGAATATTTTGCATTACCTTGGTGGATGCTCCTTTTACTAGAATAGTCTTTCTTTTAAAATGTACTTGAAAAAAGAGAAAAAATGGTGGAAAGAAAATATTGAGTAAAACCCCTTAAGTAGGTAGGTACATGTGACAGAAATAGCATAAAAGGGAAAAAAACATTGGACCTTTTCATGTTCTGCAGACTTTCTGTAATTCTGCAGCCTGGCTCCTGTCAGACTGTGGGTTTTGGCATGACTCCTGCCCTCTTGGCACTGGAGCTCTGCTTTTGCTGACCTGGCTCTTCTTCTGTCCATATGAGCTTTAAGCACAGATCAGTGGGTTTTCTATTGAGGCATGAGAAATGTCAATTCAAACAGATAAGTACACTGTTTCTAAAGCAAAGGAATTAATGCATTGAGGAAGAAATGCTACTCACAAATGACTGCTTAATTTGAATTTACTTTTGATGTTCTTGTATTCTATTAAATATGAGTGTAAGTTGTGATTTTTTTCTCTTCAATTTCAGATTTGGCTGGAACCTATGAAACCTGTTATTAAACAAGTACGGAGTAAGTAGTTTTAAAAAAAGGAAGTTTTCCTTAATTTGCATCTTCTTTATGTGGGTTGCTTTCACAATTACTACTTGATTTACTGGTTATGCTTCCCTGTAAATACACATGGCAGGGGTGATAGTGGTTCCTGCTCGGGCATGCTAACCTGACATTTTAATAGGTAGTATGTGGTGAGTGGAATGGAAACTTCCTGTGGGTAGGGTTCTTTCTCTGATAAAAATCTGGGTAGGCTGGGTCAGCTGATGTTATGTCGAAGTGAAATACAACACTTGCTGTGTTAGCTTTTGGAAATTGTGTTGTCATACCATGGGAAGAAAAAGGAACATTTTGGCTGATTCCCATGTCAGCTCTTTCCACGGCTCAGGAGCAGCTTCCCTGGAAGAGCAGAGGTGGGGAACTCTCACCTGTGTGCTGACTCAGCTGTGAACTGTGGCTGTGCTGCCTGGCCAGGAGCATCCTACAACAGTGATGCTGTCTCGTTTTTATACCACCTAAAAAGTGTTAATGTGACAGGCACTTTAATGGCCCCAAATAGGTGAAGAATGCAGGATGCTGCTTGGTTCTTTAGATGTTGAAAGATTAGATCCAACTTTTTGGTTTTTCTCTGTAGAGCGCAGTTAAGCAATTTGTTTGTTTTGTGGTTCTGATTGTAGAGGCTTTGTAGAAGAACAAGATCAGGAGGGTGTGGTGGATTCTTGCTCCTTTCCAGATCTTGATTGAAATATGTTGAAAATGAATACTGGGAAGTAGCTTTTAGCTACTCTTTTGTCTAAAATTGATTGTCAGAAAATATGAAGTCATCAATTCCAGCTAATTTTCTAACTTTAAGGTCATGATTCTTGACTTTTGTCAACATTGTTTTCTAAGCAGAAGAGCCAAATGATCTAAAAAATAAGGCTCTTGTAGGAGAGTGCAGAATATTTTCACTCTCTTTTCACTGCCAAAAAGATGTTGGGAGTGCTGTCTTTTTATATGCTCCTGGCTAGAAGGAATTATGTCCCAGTGAGAAGATCTGGTGAATCATAGGTCTGCAGTGCTGCTTGGTTACTCCCTCTGTATCCTCTCCTATACTATATGAAGTGTGGAAACTTGACCTTAGACCACAGTGTTCCCTGATGATACAGATATTGTTCTAAAATGGTCTAAAATCATAGGGATGTACTAAGATTTATGGCTGCTTTACAGTCTAGCACCCCTGTTGTATTGCCAGTGAAACTGAAAGATTTATTTATTTTTTTTTCTTAATATTAGTCTGTAAGAGATACCAGTCAGTTGTCTGACAAATGTTCATGTTCTGAAATGAATTTTAAATTGACTGAAACATCCTGTTTTCTGTATATTGGGGTTTTTGTTTGGTTGGGTTTGTTTTTGTTTATTTTTTTTTCTGTAAAATGGAATGTTTTTGAAGTTAAACTTCTGCCTTTTAGTCCAGCAGCAGGAGAACACAGATGTTATGGGATTTAAGGTGATCTTGCTCACACTTGTTGGTTGATGTTGCTGGTGATTGCTGTGTACCTGCAGACAGATACTTATGAATCTTTGACATCTTCTCTAAAAACAAAAGTTCCTGGTTTATTTTCAGTTAGTTTTGGCTTTGGGACATCCATTGAACTTCATCTTGTGTGATAAGGTTTTTAGGTTTTTTATTTATTTCAGATGAATGCAATCAGTTTTACTACTGAACTACTCCAGATGGGAAGGAGTTTGGATTCAAATTTTCAGCCTCCTAACAGGCACACAGTATCAGGGTGACATTTGGATACCTTTTCTGAGGTGCTGCCCCTTTATATAATACACTGTTGTATTCACCATTCCTGTCTAGGTAATTTTTCCTCATACCCTTTTTGTTACTTGCTTTTGCTCAGACTTGGCTTCTTATAATAAATTCTGTGTCATGGTTAAGACTGGGCAAGTGTTTCTTTTCTTGGTTTGAGTGGAACTTTCTCATAGAGGAAAGGCAAGATGGGCTAAACAAAAAGAGGAGGCTTGTGCTACAGAAGCAAATATGCAGTGTTATGTTCTAAATTTTTTATAGTTATTATCATTTGATGTAAGTCATGTTTGAAACACTTCCAAAATTGCTCCCACATTAATACTTCCATTTGACTAGCATCGGTAATGTGCAGGACTGTTCTTAACCTTGTGAAAGTCTTCTAGAGGCTCAGAGTATTTTCAGAAATTTGATGTAAAGTTTTGGTCTTTTAACTGGAATCATTAAAACTATTTCTTTTCCTCACCTGGTCTGTCTCTAGAACTGTAGAATCCTTATTCTCTGCCAAGTGTGGGCTTTCTGTGTCAAATATAGGGTGTTATTTCCAACCTCCTTTCATTTCTAGATACTACGCTGTAATTAGGATGTGGATTTTAGAGGTTTTTTTGTTCACCAAAGCTTTAGTAATTCTGGAGTTGGAGACTGTGAGCTGCTCTTGTCACAGCTGTGATACTCTGTGAGTTCTCCCAGCTACTTGTCAAAAAATAAAGTTTGTGATTCTTTCATCGGCCAACGAGAGGATGAGTGAAGGAGTGTTTGGCCTGTGGGAATCAGGTATTCCAGACAGAAGAAATCAGTGTACTTCAGGGCTGATAGGGTTAAACTGGACTTGGTTAAGCTTCAAGAGATCTTGGTGCTTAAAATAAATTAAAGCAGGCTGCTTGTGCTCCAACAAGTTTGATTTATTTTTAATTTTGCTAAGTTTACTTTGAAACAGCAGTGGCAGGGGGAGTCCTGGAGGCACTGCCTGGCTCTGGTCCAGAGGGTGCCTGTGGACATCAGGTGGATGCTCAGCAGGCTCCTGTAAGCACAGGCTGGCCAGGGCTTTGCCTGTCTCTGGAGTACTTGGCCTCATTTGCTTTCAGACAGGAAAAACAATGGGAAAACAGTGGTGCCCAGTCCTGGCATGATGAGAGACTCTTGTACTCTGTAGTAATTCCTTCAGAAATGCAGGTGAAACAGGGATTGTGGTTCCACAGGCTGAGTTGTGATGCTGGAACTGTTAATTTAGAGCATTATGGGCTATTCCAAATAGTGACCAAGAGTTCTCTTTAATTTTGAAAATTGAATTAGTTTTCTGCCTGTTGTTGAGATGTACAAAAATAGTGTTGAAAATGGGAGGAAATGGGTATTACCAGGCATGCTGGGAGCAGGCTGCAAACACCCTTTTATCTCCATGGGGAGCCAGCCACATCTGCTGGCATCAGTCCTGGTGGTGGAGGTGGGTGTTGGGAGCCTGTGGGATGTGTGTCCTTTCTGCTCTCCTTCTGGGAGCCTCTCCCTGGGTCACCTCTGATTTTTTTTTATGCAGCCAAGTAGCTGCTTTGAGGTGTTACAGATTTCACATTGCACGAAACTCCTTCTCCAGCATTCAGCCTGCAGACTCATCTTGTCAGTGGTATCCACGTTCCTCTGGAGAACAGCTGCTTTATCTCACTTGACATGAACAATCTACACCAGAGCCCACTGTGGTTAGCTGGGATTTGAAGTCTAGCTAGACTTCCTTTGTGTTGTTTCTCTGCCTGAATATGCATGTGTTCATGAAGAACACCAGGGGTTTTTCTGTGAAATGACCCAACTTTTCTTCTAGGACCAAAGACTACAATGCTTCGTCTGGCTGTAAAGTTTTTCCCTCCAGACCCGGGTCAGCTGCAAGAGGAATATACTAGGTAAAGTCTTTTTAGAACTATTGGACTTGCTTTATGTACTGAATTTAAAGAGTAATTTAAAGCACAGCTGCTTCCCAGCAAAACTGAGGTGGAAGATGAGTGAGAGAGCACCTACAGTGAATGTTACAGTTTCAGCAGACATGTTGGCCGATGAATGTTTTCAGAAAAAATACTTTTTGAAACAGAAAACAGCACAAGTTAGAGTTTTCCAGCATCGTGGAGTCAAGGGAGTCAGAGTATACAGAAAATACTAATGTTTATAAACAGAGTTTAGAAAAAATAAATACAAAATAATCAGTACATATTTTAGTAAGTGATTTAAACTTCCAAACACACCTTGCTGTTCACAATTTTACCATGCTCACCATAGGTGATTTTTGCAGGTATTGATCTGTGGTCAGTCAAGCAGCCCTATCAACCTGTTATCATCTGGGGACCTAGTTTGAAGTCTGTGCCTCTAACAAGGACATTACCCAGATGTTGGTGTTTAAAGAGCTCATTTAGTGCTTTTTTCACTATTTTTAATTGGACTTCTTCTTAGAGAGGTTCCTTATTATCCTTCAGATGCATTTAAGAACAAACCAGCATGACAGCTGTTGTGATTGTCTCTTGTAAGGAGAAATACTATCTAAATATTTCCTTTGCACCAAGTTTTCTTATATTAACTGCTGTTTCATACAGGAAATTCATTGGGAATACAGCTTTTTAGAGCAGAAACTGTATTTTGCCTATTTATTGAGTATTTATGGTCTGCACTTAGAGCATCTGGGTAGTTAATGATGCTATTAATGATACTGTATTCTTTATTGTGAGTGTACTGAAGAAACTCAGCTCATCCGACATGCAGAAAGCAGAGCATACTCTTTGAAAAGCCTTTAATAAACACTTAGAGTACTTAAAATTTTTAAAAACCCTATCATTCAAAATGTATAACTTTTAGTATCTTTTACTTTAAGAATAAAGTTTTAAAATAAATTCCTCTTTAAAAAGTTTTATTGCTATCTCTCAGGGTGTAATTCAGTAAAGAAAAAGGATCAGTCTGCCAGTTTGAAGGTTTAAGTGAGTTGTTATCTGTTTACTGGAGTCCTTACTGTATCTTCTTCTGAGTAGAAGAAACAGCATACAAAACTGTTAAACAGAAATGATTCCTCTTTAACAACTGAATGGGAAATATTTTAGTTGGACTAATATAGCAGTATAAGAAAAGTAAATTAAACTTCTTACTGTCTTTGTAGGCTGCTAATATCATTCTGGAAAATACAATTGCTGAGTAGATTAGTTGAGTGCTAACAGAAATGCTTATCAGTTTTCCTGACAAAATACTGGAATCAATGATGTTCTTCCATCTTTTTTTCTAATAGATAAGATCACTTGAAGTGTTCTTTAAGTTTCTTTCCAGCTGAAAAGGATGGCTACTGTTATTGCACAGATGAAGCCTGCTTAAAACATGGTTTTCCATCTGCTTCCTTGTTCCTGTGAGTGTTTTTGTGCAGATAAATTGCACTGGAGCAGTCACAGGTTATTTTGGTTTGGTTTGCCACCCCTTGGTAGCCGGGCTGTTGCGTTATTCTTTGGAGAGCAGAAGGATCAGAGGATGCTGCTTTCACAACCTCCTGCTCCGTTGTTCTGTTGTCCTCTCATGTGTCAGGATGTTCTGTGTAACTCCAGCCCTTGTCCCTCTCCTCCAGGTACCTGTTTGCACTGCAAATCAAGAGGGACTTGGCAGAGGAGAGACTGACGTGCAGTGACAACACGGCTGCTCTGCTGGTCTCCCACCTTCTGCAGTGTGAGTATGCCAGCTTGGGAGACTGGGACATTGCTGATGGTGCCAGTGCTAACCCACATGAAATCACATTGAGAAGCTTTTGGTAACTAAAAGAAGTCTCTGCCTCACAGTATTTCCTTCTCCACACACTGTAAATATGTTGGTTTTTAACCCTGGGATGGTCATCAGGGCTAGTGTGGGGAGGAACAGCTGGTGCTTATGTACAAGGTAAATTTGACTTCAGGGGAGCAGTACAAAACCAGCCCCATAGTGTCTATTTCTCTGGCTCTGCAAGCTCTGTTGCCAGCACTCCACATCTTCCAGACAGGTGTTCCCACCTGTCTAGGTGCTCCCTTGGCTTCACTTCTCACTTTCCTTGTGCCTGGGAGAACATGGCTGTACAGGAACTGGGCTGAAATACAGCTAAGAACTATGCTGGAACAGGTTCTGCAGTGGGTCTGTCAGCAGCTTTCCGCCTCGTTGGGACTGAAAATGGAAATGGGAAACAATTTATTTGGAAGCACTTCGTGCTGCTGCTGGCTGTACATGCTTAAAGACCTAAAATGTGGCCTTTGAGACGAGGTTGGAAACCTTGAGTGAGTTCAGACATCAAATTGCTGGAGCAGCAGCTGAAATGTTCTGGGTCTGCAGTGCAGCCTGCAGACAGGGCCTTTGGTGGCTCTTTGCTGGCTGGAAGCAAAAGCTGATCAATGATGTTTCTTCACATGTGCACTGCTAAGTAGTTATTGGTTGTCTAATTCTGCAATGCATTATCATAATACAGTTATAACAGTATTACTTCTGGTGATATTATTGGAAGTGGAAATCTGTCTTGTGTGTGTGCCAGCAATGAGTGACACCATTAAAACCTGCTCATGATTTTCCAGCACTGTGGAGCTGATGGGGGAAATCTCATTGTCAGGCCTTGCTTAGCCTGATTCTGCTCTTCTGGAAAATGGGCTGTGAGAAAGAACAGGTTTATTTTCAACAGCAATTACATTACAGAAGCACCTTTCAGTATTTTTTACTCATTCTTTCATGTGCTGGGTAGATTTTAAATAGGATTTGCTGTGTTCTTGTTAAGAACAAGCCCATTCCTTTCTCTGACAGTAGCTGATGGCAGATGCCCTCAGACACAGAGCAAGCAAGTTGCAGCATCCATCCCATAATCACTGCACACAGCATCACAAACTGACTCTGCATATGTGTTTGGTTGCCCTTATATTTGTCTAATTCTTCAATTTGCTTATATTTTTGGCATCCTTCCACAGAAATGAGCTTCACAGCTTAGTTTTTGGGAAGTTTTTAGGACAACATACGTACTTTTATCTTTTAATACCTTTTGGTTTTGAATTTAATATTGCAGCTTCATATTTTTTTTATCAGAAAAAGTAAATGACTTCTTAAAATTTATTTATTCAGCTTGTAATTTTTATATACATTTGCCACATGTTCTGCCTGCCTTGTACTTTCATATTCCAAGCCAAAGACTTCTGATTGTTTTGTGTTATATCAGGTGGAAGCTGTTCTGCACTTCACAATAATGCTTTTTCTTCTGTAAGTCTTCTGAAATTCACAGCATTGCATCTGAAGGACGTGGATATGTGAAGGCGAGAACAAAATTCCAGATGTAATTTGCCATCTTCCCAAGTAGCCTTGTCTATTACTATTTTACATATATATAGTGAAAAATAAATTGAAATATACTATTTGGTATAAGGTATCTGTAAGGAAGAAATTTTCAGGCCACCTTACAAGTCTTCTACGAATCTCACATCTTTCACACTTGAGAAGTCTGAATTTTCCAGACAATGTTCAAATACTGCTGTATTCCCTAGGAATCCTCAGTTTGGGATAAATGTGAGTTTGGTAAAATGAAGCTGGATACAAAGCATCATGCACAAATTTGAACCACTTAAAGGCTCTTGTGTTCTCTCTAATTCCTTCCCAAGTATTTTCTGTTGTTGTTTCTTTTTCATTGTTTCTTCTTACCCTGGCATTGTTTTGTTTTCTGTCATAGCTGAAATAGGGGATTTTGATGAATCAGAAGATCGAGAACACCTTAAAACAAACCAGTATTTGCCAAATCAGGAAAAACTTGAAGGAAAGATCCTGGAGTTCCACAAGAAGCATGTGTAAGTGAGGATTAATGTGAACCACTGAGGTAACCCCTGGACAGCAGATGGACTTGCCTGTGGGAGGCTGAGCAGCGTGACAGGATGATGTTAAGAGTCTGTAAATTAAACACCATTTACCTTGAGCAAGAAAAGTTTCGTGGAGCAATAGTTTCACAGTCAGGATGGGATTGTTGGGCAGTAGTTTTTTCTCAAGTAATTTTTGCAGTGTGCCTTTAATAAGGTGCCAAAGAAAGTAATGTAATAATGGGTTTAGGTGAAGGAATCCTTCAGAATTTCCATTCTATAAATTTGTAGAATTTCCATTCTACAAAGTTTAAGCTCAGTTTTGCCAGCATATGCATAGTTCTTGCTTTTGTCCAAATGATTAAAAATCAATTGCATAGTATTCTTTTGCTACACATTAACAATAAGGGGGATGGAGAAGGATGGAGGGAGTGGAGAAGAAATGACCTCCATCAGAATTCATGCAATACCTGGTCTTACAGCTGGGTATTTTTGAAATAAGGGACGATTATTGATGACAAAAAAACTCTGCCACAAATATAAAATCAGTTCTAACATCGAGTCAGGAACTGCAGGAAGTAATTTTCGAGACCTTGCACGTTAGGATTTAGCAATTTCAAGTGCTTTTATACATTGTGAATGTCCACACAGGCATTCTGTTGTGCATGATTCTGTGTTTTAATCCAAACTTGATTTTCCTTTGCTCTCTATGGGTGAACTTGTGGACTGTTGCTAACTGATTTTCTTTTAAGACAGAACAAAAGTTTTCCAGGGCAGCATCTGTGTTTAAAGACACATCCTGTAGTGCTGGAAAATTAGTTCCTGAGAATTTTGCTGTTTATCATCAGTAATTTTAATTTCTTCTGTAATTATTGCTAATGATGAAATTTCAGCTTTGTCAATTCTTCATGAAATCAGGTGGTTACTTTTTTCTGCTTTTGAGCCTTTGAGGTGCATGTGGAAATGATGAAGAAGCAAAAGAAATGTTTTTAAGTAATTTAAAGTAATTCTGAAGTAATTTAAAATATATGCTAGGATTCTTCACCTTGGGAGAAGGTAGCTGGAGGAAGGAAACTGTTCATTATTTTTCTCTTGTCTGAAGAAAAGTGCTGAAATAATCAGTAATTTCAAAACAAATTAAAAGGGGGAAGATCCTTTTCACAGAACTTGTAGTGACATTGTGATGCTACTGCAGTGTGGTGTGGAGTCTGAAGCTACAAATGGGTCATGTAAGGTTTTGATGACACCATGAAGGGTGGGCTGGTGGCTCTCCAATTTGAGGTGAGATGTGGGATTTTTAGATATGAGTACCCCCAGAGCAGGGACAGAACAGCCCAGCGTTAGTCACATACCAGGGTTCTGTTGAGTTTCTTCTGCCTGTGGGGAATTTTCCTGGTTTGCTTCTCTTGATGGAAAGGTTGTGACTGTCTTCTGAGTCAGGGGCCGGTAATTTTGTTAAATAGATTTGAGATTTTTTTTTTTTCAAACAAGTTACTTCTAGTCATTGGTTACAGTAGAAAAGTTTGTATTTTTGTCTGTCAGGAAGGAATCAGGGAAAGGTTTATAGGTAAAGATTCCTTGCTTCATAAATATACTTTTCAAAATTAGTTTAATGAGAATTGCATTTAATACAGCCATATTATCAAAATCATTGTCAATCTTATTTTAAGACAATGTTTTAGAGGTGTACATGCAAGCCATGTACATTAGAAAAGGTTACCTTTGAATTTTAGCAATACCTGGGTACCTTGAAGGCAGATTTCAAATTTCCCCTGCCCCTTTTTTGAAACATTTTTGTTAGATAGATGTGATTTTTCAAGCAGAGCAGTCGTAAAATCAACTGTGGCTTCCATGGTTTAACCCCAGCTCAGCCCTATGTTGCTGCTAGCTCCCCATTGGTGGGTTGGAGGAAAGATGTGGAAGGGTGAAAGTGGGAAAATTCTCAGCTTGAGGTACAGACAGTTAAAAAAGGTGAAGCAAAATCCACACACGCATGCAAAGCAAAACCAGGAATTCTTTCCTTACTTCCCACTGGCAGGCAGGTGTTCAGCCATCCTCAGAAAAGCAGGATCCCATCATGGGTAACTGTGACTTGGGAAAACAAGCACCATCACTCCAATAGTCCTCCTTTCCTCCTTCTTCCCCCGGAGCTTTGTATGCTGAGCACGAGGCCATATGGGATGGAATATCCTTGGGGTCAGCTGGGATCAGCTGTCCTGGCTGTGCCCCCTCCCAGCTCCTCCCTGGTGGAGCAGAAAAGACCTTGGCTCTGGGTGAGCTTTGCTGGACAATAAGGAAAACACCCCTGGGTTATCAGCATGTTCCCAGCTCAAATAGAAATCTCAGCCCAGTACCAGCTACTGTGAACAAAATTAATCCCAGCCCAAACCAGCACACACATCCCTTCCCTTTTCCCTTGCTCAGGGAATATTGACCTCCCTTTCCCATCTTTGGCAGTTGAGGAGGGTTCTGAGTTTTCTCAGTGTAGACACATTTTTCTTCATTTCTGTTCCAAGGATCAGGGACCTTAGCATTTGGCTTTTTCCTGGTGATGCACAGTGCAGTTGGACAGACAAAAATGCTTCTCTCTCATATTATTCTGGTGTGTCATATTCTTACTTTTTTTCCTTTAGTTTAATTTTTTATTTCCTTTAATTTACCTTGTTATTCCCCCACTTACCTTTAGCAGACTAATATTTTTGAGGCCAGGTTGGATGGAGCTTGGAGCAGCCTGGGATAGTGGAAGGTGTCCTTGCCCACGGCAGGTGGGAGGGACTGGATGATCTCTAATGGCCCTTCCCACCCAAACCGTCCTGGATTCTGTGATTCTTCTACTCATGATTGCTCCTGACAGAGATTTCTTGTACAGCTTGGGTGTCCAGAAAGAGAAACCCATTTCTCCATTTCTCTTGATTTCTGGACAGATGATGGCTCATCTCCTCCAGATTGTTTCTGTGGCATGTTCTTTCTGCCTTTTTTTTTTTTTTTTAATAATTGCTTCACTGTAGCTATTAGAACTGGTAGATCATCAGCCTCAAAACAGAAAAAACAGAACCTGCATATCCAATCCATTCTGTAAATGGAGAATGTTGTAATTGGAAAAATGGCAATTTAATGCTTATTTTCTAATTAACATATTAGTTTCTTTTACATGTGTAAATACTCCCTTTTACTTTCAAATATAATAGGAATATGGTTTCTATACTTTGCAAATGCAGTAATGGTAAACAAGATGAGTTATGTTTTTGTAGAACATTAGTTATAGCTTCAGTAAGAGCCTGAATTAACTTACTTTATTTCCATAGTTCGTTAAAAATAAAAGATGTATATTTTGTAGATGGTGTATTGGTGCAGGTGCAGTTAATTCCTGACACCCAGACACTCAAAATACAATGTTTTCTGCCTTCCTGTGAGTAGTAGAATACTTTCTATGAGGTGAGTGCAGGATTCAACATGACACATTTTGCCTGTGTTCACGTCTGTGGTTTCTTTGTCTGTACATACATAAACCAGCAAAGAAGTAGAAGATTTTAATAGATTTATATTTACATTTACTGTTATCCCTCATGTCCTTTTACAACTTGTTAGCTTAGTTGTTCATGAATTTAAATTATTTAAATTGTGTGTAGAAAAAAAATCTAACTTGACAGTTGATCAATATTAATGACCTGGTTTAAATGCTCTGTAAATCACCTAACACTTGACAACATTTGAGTCCATTGCCTTGCAAATATTGTATCACAACCAATATTTGTCTAGCTGGATGCTTTGTAAGGAACGTCTACACTAACACCTATTGCACTGACAGCAGTTTTTGCTGGAAATACTGATATTAGTGTGTCATCCATTGACCTGGGGAAGATTAAGTAGATTTATCTGCTTAATGGCTGAACAAAATTAGAACAGATTGTTTTGGGGCTGGGCTGTGCAGCTAAGCCTGCAGGCAGCATCTGAGGGTAATTTCCGTAGCTGCCTGTAGTGGTTTGAAAGCAAAACAAGTGAGAGACTCCAAGTCAGAAATACAATGTAATAGGAAGAAAGGAAAAAAAGTAAAATAAATGCAATAATACAAAAGACCACTGGCAGAGTCAGAATACAACCTGAGCAAGGTGATGGAAGCAGTCCAGGTGAGATGGTCTTCCTGAAGCAGTGATCCTATAGAAGTCTGTCTGGTCCTCTGGGAATCCAGTGGGTGAGGGCTGCCTGTACTGTCCCAAACCCCAGATTATATCCAAGTGAGAATGCTTGGCTCCTCGCCCTGGGGCGAAGCATCTCACAGTGGGATGAGGAGTCCTGCAGTGGGTCCTTGATGGCCCATTAACCAGAGAGAGCTTTTGAGGGAGTTACCTGTGAGTCATGGGCAAGGCATTGATGGGCTGTTAGCAGAAGATAGCCCAGAGGGAAGGGGCCTGGGAAAACACTGCCCCACCTGGATTCAGCAGTTCATGAAGATGGTGATAGAACACATTGTGCACATCCTACACTACAACCCAGGACACTGCCGCTCTTTGTACCCGTCTGTGGTACAGTCAGAGCTGCCTGGCTCTGCTCCCAGCTCCTCCACACCAGGCTCAGCCTTCCCTACTGGGTACAGCTAGGTTGTGTGCAAGTGAACATTCTTCAGATTGGCTGCTGTCTTTTTTTTATTTGATTTTCTGAGATGTGCTGTTCTTTGGATCATATCTAACAGTACATGAAATAACAGTGATTCTACATCAGTTACACCAGACTGTTTGTAAGGAATTTTTAGTACTATAGAGCTCCAGTTTTCTAGTTGCCATTTTTTGCTTTTGCCTGCCTTCCCTTCCAACCCTCCTTCCCAACCTCAGCACCCTCTTTTAAGAGACAAAGCTCTGCTTTCATTCTTAATGTTGCTGTATTCAGAAGAATTATAGCAGGAATTAGCGTGGGTGGGAGTTACACACAGTGCTCTCAGAGTGTAACTCAGGAAGCCCTGGCCAAAAGTAGGATTTATGATCTACCTCTTTTGTCTTGCATATATTTAATAAATAGGAGCCATGGTACTACAGCTTTTTTTATGTAGTTAAGGAATCTGTGGTGGAAATGGAAACAACAGTTAGTTAAAGCCAGTATTAAAAGCAGTTACTCTGGTGTTACTCATTTTAGTGAGGGGAAGAGAAATCTGCTTTACCAGTTGAAGCTCTTAGATATAGTTAGTACATGTCGTAGTAACTCTGGTAGAAATGCAGCTACAAGACTCTGTTGTTTGGCATTTCTGTTTCCATTTGAAATCAGGTTTTTGTGCCTCTTATGTTTTTCCCTTTATATTACGTGGTCACATAATACTGACGTTTGGATAGGGGTGGATTATGGACTGAGCCTGTAAAGTCAGGAATGTCAGTGAATCCCTGCCTTCTGCAGCTGGCAAAATAAATTTGTGATTTCCTGCTGTAGTGTTTTGGATTCTTTGTTTTCCCCTCCAGAATGAACAAGGCAGCAGAACACTGCTGAAATGCTGTTGTCAAATGTATATGCATTCAGGCTTACTTTCTTAAGGCATTTTGTGTACCTGTGTGTTTTACACTAAAGAGAATCTTAGGAACTATAAAAGAAGCATTGTTTTTTCTAGCAACTTCTAGTTTTAAAACCATAGCATATGAAATAAGTTTTATAATTGTATTCTGAGTTGTAGAGGCAGTTCCTACTTGGAGTTAATATGTATTATCATTATCCCTAGTTCTGTTAATTTCAAATGTAATAATCATTCACTTCAAGGAATGAAGTGAATGATTATTTGTATTTGTATTTAAAAAATCCATATGGCTCTAAACAATTGTTTAATCTACCACATGACTCCAGGTAGGTAGAAGAAGGTACTTTAAGGAGTATGACTAGAAAAGCAAGTCAAGGGAGCAGGAGAATTTATTTAGTTCCAATATTGTGGTTGGCACTGCATAGTATACAAAAATAGGTAATGCTAAAAATAGTTTATCATCTGTTTTAATAAAATGAAATGCAGATTTATGGAAGGAAGACCATTTTTCTCCTGGGAAAAAAGGCTCGAATAATTTGCTTCATCTGTGTGTGCAGGAATCTAATCTGGTTTCAGCATTGGTTGTTTGTAAATACAATAATAATTTTTTTAGCACCTGTGTCTTCCTTGTGTCATTAATTTATCCTGGTGAACTTGCACATCGAAGTAATTTGGTATTTATTTTTTCTAATCATTGTCAGTAGTGATGTAGGGGGTCAGTTTATCCAGCTGTGGCTGATGTAGCCTCACTGCTCTCAATGCCCCAGCATGTCCTGTGCTGCTGGTGTTTCACAGAATTCCAGAGTGGTTTGGGATGGAAGGGACCTTAATCTCTCTTTGATCTGCTGCCATGGACAGGGATAGCTTCCACTGTCCCAGGTTTTTCCAAGCCCTGTCCAGCCTGGCCTGGAACACTTCCAGGGATGGGGCAGCCACAGCTTCTCTGGTTAATCTGTGACAGGGCCTCACCACCCTCACAGGGAAGAATTTCTCCTAATGTGATCTTAATCTCATCTCTTCCAGTTTAAAACCATTCCCCCGTGTCCTGTCACCTTCAAGTCTCTCTCTCTCTTTTTTAAAAGCCCTTGTTAAGAACTGAAAGACCACTGAAAGGTCTCCAGAACCTTCTCTTCTACAGATAAACACCCTCAGCTCTCCCAGCCTGTCTCCAGCCCCATGGAACCTCTCTGTGCCCTCTGGGACTCCAGATCTGGAGGTTGCTCTGCACTGGGGTTTCCTTGGGCTTAGCACAGGAGAAACCATACATGGTTCCTGTATGGTCCTGTTCTCCTGGACCATACTATGCCTAAAACTGGCTAGTAGTGTTTTCTTGCAGGGTGTTTGTAGTTCAGGGACCTACTTGGGGGACATGCTTAAGTTTGTGATAAAGACTTTTTTGCTTTGTAATGTAACTGGAGCATGATCAGTAGCAATAGTTGGGCTTGATCATCTTTAATGTCTTTTTCAGCCTTAATGATTTTATGATTCTATGATTCTAAGAACTCCTTAATTTCCACGGCACCATTTGCTCGTTCTTGGAGGATCTTTATCTCCTTGCCAGGACCCATGAACTTATAGAGTGTTTTGACTTAGAGGGAAAAGCCCTTGTCAGTGCAAGTACCCACTGAAAATATGCTACAATCTAATACATATAATACATCTAATACAATAATTTTTCTCATGGAAAAATGCAAGGGGGATTGAGGAAAAAAAGGACTGTTTTCATGCAGGAGAGCAAAATGTTAGTGGTTTGATGTCACCTAACCTGGGGAGCAGTCAGTAAGGTGAAACTATGACAGGTGTGTGCTAGAGCCATGAACAGTCTCTGTGTTGCTATTTTGGACCTTGTGCACCCTTACAGAGCAGTTGCTCCTGTCTGTGTACAGCTTCCTCTTGTTTTTAGAGTAATTTTGACAGTAGATGAGGTTTCGTTTTAAAGATCCTTCTCTGGATTCCTTGGTGGGGCGGGAATTATCCAGCCAAAGGCTGAGGGAATGTGTTGCACCTGGTAGTAATAGAGTAATAATTTTGTGGTCCCAAAACCTCAAAAGGGTTATTCTGTTGCAATATTTGCATTGTTTGTTTTGCTGGCTGTGCAACTCTACCAGCTCTCACTTCTTATCTTAGTCAATGCTAGTGTGTACACAAGCAAGCAGAAGGAGGAGAACTGTGGATTGAATTTGGATTTGTTCAACTTTATAGTTTCTCAGCTGAAAAACCTCTGAGCTAATTAATGTCTCTCTCACCATCTCTGTTTGGATGCACTTGACATTGGCCATCAGCTGTGTCATTACAGAACTTTCAATGTAACACATGAGTTGGAGTGAAACCACCCAACTAGACGAGACAGAAAATTTTCATTTAGTGCCAGAGTTCAGACTTAAGTGTGTTAGCCGTGTTGGCAGTGTTGTAGAATCAGACTGTTCTTAAAACTTTATTTTTCTTCCTCGTTACAGGGGTCAAACTCCTGCTGAATCTGACTTTCAAGTGCTTGAGATTGCCCGGAAGCTGGAGATGTACGGCATCAGATTCCATCTTGCCTCCGACCGTGAGGGCACCAAAATCAATCTGGCTGTTTCACACATGGGTGTGCTGGTGTTCCAGGTATAGCAGGGATGGCACACTGTCTGTCCTTCAGCATGTCTTGGAGTGGGTGTCTCATTTTAACATCAGGTCTCTCTGTCTTGAACATGTAATGTGTTCTGTGGTCAAGGAATGTCATTTATGCCCCCAAAATACTGTTTGGTTCAGCTTGTTCTTGTGCAGAGTGCAGACCATCAAAACCAAGTGACAGTAAAGTAGAGGGGCTTTGTTTAAAGTTAGGTGTGTGATCAGAGAAAATCATCAATTCATTTGGAACAGCCCTGGGAATTTTGGTTTGGTTTCTCTTCTTTTAATATTCCAGTGGATTTTTGCTGAGATATTGTTGCTCTTATTGTATAAGAATGCTGATTGATTGATTGGAGTGATTGGACCAATCAGTGTTATTATGTTGTATTGAAGGAGTGACTTAGTGCTCAGAGTCCTGTTTATGAATGCAATGATAGGGTTTTCCTCTCCCCAAAACACAGAGGCAGCTGATTTAGTGAAATATTTCAGTTTGGGTGCTCAGCTGTGTCTTACCTGTTCTTTGGTTACTGTGAGGCAGCTTCTTTTAGAGGTGCATCTGCCACTGCAGTTCTGCAATTCCTCTCAGACTGCTTAGTGGCCTATCTTGTTTTAGGAAATATTGTCACCAGAACTAAAAATCCAGCTGGATGTGTCCACATACACATCCATATACCCCACAACAGAATTTTGTTTGGTACTCTGCTTTTCTGAAACTTTTGCTAACATTTGATCATTTTCATTTTAATTCAGGGTAACACAAAAATCAATACCTTCAATTGGTCCAAGGTCCGTAAACTGAGTTTCAAGAGGAAAAGATTCCTTATTAAGCTCCACCCAGAGGTCTGTGTAAGTTTTACTGTAATATAGACTAGTCTGTGTTAAAAAAAAAATCTGTGCTTCATTTTATTATGAATGCTTCTGGAGTTTGTGATTTTATAAAAGAGCCTCAGCAGGCAGGCTTGGCTAAATCATTCAAGTGTAAATCTTTTCTTTCCCACCCCACAACTTAGGGTCTTAGGTTTTGTGTTTCAATATCAGCTTGTCCTTGACACAAGCTTACACATGTATAAATGTAAGACAGAAAAAAATAACTAGACCCAAGAATTTTGTGCTGCCTGTCTCACTCCTTCTTCTTTGAAAAAGCTGCATCCACTTTCTTGATTCAAATGAGCATTATCTGATAATACCTCAGGTAGGAATAGGTGAAACTATCTTTTTGTAGCTTAATTTTAAGGATGGTGTGATTACTCTTGCTTCATCTTTTCTATACATCTCTGTAGCACAAGTGTTATTTTTCATAGTTGGCTGATTTACAGTAGGTGTTGGTGATTGCAGATGTCATCAAAATTATTGTTTCCATGCTGGATGACTAGATTGCATTTAGTATTTCTATTAAAATAGAGGAAAAAAACAACTTTGGATATAATATAATTTCATACATCAAAGATACCTGCAACAGGACACACTGTCTGCTCATGTAGCAATGTGTCTCACAAACAGACCCTCAGAAATTTCATATGATAACTGTACTCCAATGTGCAGTATTTTTCAGTTTTGTCTAATTTTCCAAGAGACAAGCATCAGAACTCCTAAAAAAGAAATAGTATTTTAAAATAGTTACCGTTTCACTTTAATATTTAAATTTCTTTGAAATTTCTTAAGGTAGGTTATATTGGGCAGGTTTCTAAAGCCTAGCACTTTTTAAATACTTTTACAGTTTCAAGGTAAGCAAACATTTTTGACAGCTATTAAATAACTTTTTACTGCATTCAGAATCACTCCCATTGTTTTAAGGCAGATGAGAAGTGACTTAGCAAAATCCTCTATCTTGCTGGAGTTCAGCCTTTTTGTTGGCACACATTTGTACCTTTCTTTTCTCCTTTCTGTCATTTCAGATGCTACTGAACTTCTGTGTTTTTTCCCCAGGGCCCGTATCAAGATACATTGGAGTTTCTTTTGGGAAGTAGGGATGAGTGTAAAAACTTCTGGAAAATCTGTGTTGAGTATCACACATTCTTTAGGCTCTTTGACCAGCCAAAGCCAAAGGCTAAAGCAGTGTTCTTCACCAGAGGGTCCTCGTTCAGATACAGGTAGGGAGAAACAGAACACTCTCGTTTTGTCTTAGAAAATGAGATAAAAATGAAGAAATATTCTAAAGACATTCCATCTCTAAATGCTCATCCCCTGTGTTTGATAACCTTTGTACTTCTGTGGGTTCACAGTGGACGAACACAGAAGCAACTAGTGGATTATATTAAGGACAGTGGGATGAAGAGAACCCCATATGAAAGGTAAGGTGAAAAAGCTTTGTAAGGTAAAACCTAGCTGAGACTTTCACAGTGCCCTTATTGCCTAAATTTCAGTGTTTTAATGCTGCTTGGGGGCAGGCTCACTCTCATTTATCAAATTTAAGGTAGCTAAACTAAAATGTAAAAAAAATTATTATTTTGTGATGATGTAAGAAGCTTAGGAAAGTTTTGGTACCACATTTTGATGTCCGTGGAGAATCTGTGGCTTAGCTGTCTGAAAGATCAGCATGTACTGAAGATCCCATGATGTCAGTGAGGACCTGTCTGTGCCCCTGTAGCTGTGCAATCAGCAAGTGGCAGAGCACATAATGGAACTTGAGATCTGCAAGTTTGAAACTTTGACCTTAAATACTCAATTGTTTCTAAACCTATAAATATATAAATTAGAATATGCATTTTCATTATAAAATTGTTTTTTCTTTCCTTGACTCTAAAGCTGTCCAGTCTACATGTGAAATACTCCTCCTACTCCAAATCTTAATCCAAACTACATGCTGGAAACTCTTACCCCTAATCCCAAAGATTGTAGGGACTTAATGGGAATTTTAAAAAGTTTGCATTAATCTACTATTAATAAATATTGTTAATGTGTCAGACTTTAGCTGAGCCCCTTTTCTATTTGAAAATTTGATTTTCTGTTTAATTACTGACATAGAATGAATCTAACCATAAGTATAATGCAGGATACCACTTTTTTGAGTCTAACATAGAAAATTTTATATGGTTGACTGAATTTGTAAAAATTTCTACAGTTGTTGCAGATTGGCTTCAGAACCAGAACGAGCTATTCTTCTGTATAATAATGACAAAGGATGGATTTAAACTAAGATGTGCTGTTTAGTGTTCAGTTGGTATTCAGCCCCAAGTTGTTCTTGAAGTCTCCTTCAGTGTACCAAGAGATCCCCACCAGCCACGTGGGGGGCAGTCTCTTCTCCCACGTAACAAGGGACAGGACAAGAGGAAATGGCTTCAGGTTGTGCCATGAGAAGTTTAGGTGGGAAAAATTTCTTCACTGAAAGGTTGATCAGGCACTGGCACAGGTTGCCCAGGGAAGTGTTGGAGTCGCTACCCTTGGAGGTGTTAAAAAGACCTGGAGATAAAGCAGTTGGGGACATGGGTTAGTGTTGGGGGAACAGCTGGACTTGATGATCTTGGAGGCCTTTTCCAATCTTAATGATTCTCTGATTCTGTGAATGATCTGGATCTTACTTTATTCCATTTTTGTACGTTTCTTACTCTTACATCATTTAATTTAGAACTCTTTTGACCTTTTAAAACTTGAACTAGTTATTAAGAAAACACCATAAAATAGAGCTTGAGATGTTTCTGTTGGCTACTGGCCTGGCCATAAGTGATGGGGGAAGGAATGAGGTTGATGCATGTGTTGGATGCTGACAGGCTGCTCTGTTCCACAGGAGGCACAGCAAGGTCAGAGCATCCACTCGCACCTCGAACACAGGCGTGCCAAAGCAGGTCAGTTCTGCAGCACTCTCGGTGTTGTGGGCTGGGGCATGGGCAAACAGCTTTCTGAGGTGATAGTCAAGGAGTCAACTCACCAGAATTGCTGCCACTGTTTGCTCTTTGTCTGGCTGCACAGTTCTTTTTGTTGGTGTTACTGATTTGATAGTTGTAGCCAGTTGAGTGTGAAGTGAGTAATATTTTACTCCAAGTTCCACTGAACCGAAAGGGAAGTGTTGGACTTTCTAGTATGTTGTTATTTCAGAGGATCAGTTTATCTCCAGGTACTCTCTGACTGCTCTCTGGCAGTTTCAAAGCTTTTGTAAGAGGCCTTCTGCAGGACACAGCAAGTAATAATCATTTCACTGAATGCTACACATATTACATGGGAGAGGTAAAGGAAGCATCATAGAATTTCACTGTCATTTTGTTGCTTTTCTTTGTGGGTACTTGTTCAGCTATAAAATATATGCTTTTAACTTTCCATCCAGTTATCAGAATTAAGGGAAAAAACCTTGCTGCTGGATCAGGTTCTCTACAGTGTCTGCTGTAAAGTGAACTCCTGTGAAGCGTATATTCCTTCTGCCTATGGATGTAACTGGATATTACATTTGGTTTTATGTATTCCAAAAGCCTTTTCATGTGTTATGTTTCTGCTTTTTTTTTCCCTTTTAGAGTGTCCCATTCACTGAGGGTTTGAGAACTCCAGGGTCTCCTGCCTCAACAGCTGCCCCCTTCCACTCTGTTCACTCCTTGGCCAGTCCCGCTTCGATCCTGCCCATGTTTGCTGAACCCAGCCTTTCCTCCTTGGACCCCCGAGCACCGTACACAAGGATTCCAGACAAAACCACTGCAGCACCAGTGGAAGAAGCGGGGAGGAAGCTGATGCAGCAGCCTGGATCTCCTGTGCTCCAAGGTGTTGGGTTTGGTAGTGTTGCAGGAAACTGTGACCCGTCTTGTACTGTTGTTGAGAGTGGTTGCGGTGTAGATGTAGATGTAGAGAGGAGTACTAAGGAGAGCAGGGTTGCTGGTTGTAAAAATGACAATGATGAGGATGACTTTACCACAGGTGTATTCATTGCTGAAAAAGAGCAGCAGCATGGCAGCCAGGGTGCCCCTCTTTTCACACTGGCAAATTCCCAGTTACAGGTGTCAGAGGAGTTCATTGATGATGACCCAGCAGAAATGTCCTTTTTTGCTGGGGGCTCTGAGGCATTTTCCTATGTGTACAGTGGGTTAGAATTGAAGGGTTCTGAGTTTTCTAAGTGTCTGTCAGGGTCAGCTGGTTTAACTGCAGATGCCCTCCAGCAGAACATGGTCTCTGCTCAGTCGAGCCCTGACAGGTACTCAACCGAGGCCGTGGATATGAACATGGAAGAGGAGTTTGAATTTGAAGAAGGAAGCGATTTCAATGGCAACGAGAGGCCATCAGACACCTCGGAGCTGTTTGAGGTGAAGGCCCAAGCAAGCAGAATGCAGAGCCTCCTGAGCCCTTCAGAAACGAGCTCCCTCATCAACAACCGCTCCGAGAGCAGCTCACTCAACAACCTGCCACTGAATGGCACCTCCTCCCTGCACACCTACGGCTCTGCCAACCACTCCGAGGCCAGCTCCATGCTCAACTTCCCTGCCTACTCAGTGCGCTCCGAGTCCAGCTCAGCCTTCCAGTTCACAGACATCATCGACCAGCTGGAGCAGCTGAGCTGCCCGCCCACCGCCACGGAAGACTCCAGCAGCACAGACACCGACTCCTGGGACTCAGAATCAGCAGCACCTATGGATGTGAACCTTTTCTTTAGTAACCCCTTTGCTCAAACCACGGGGGATAACTATGCCTTTGACTTTCAGAATAATTTAAAAAATCTCACGCAAGAAGACTGGATGGAGAAGGCACAAATCAATTGATTGTCTTGATTTTTGTGATGGATCCCTCTATGTTTTCCAGGCTTGGAAGTCAATAGGGTATCAGTCAATAGGGTATCAGTCAATCCAATGGCTGGATTTTAAATCACATAATATAGTTGATTTTTAATTATTTTTTAAATTCGTGTCCCTCTTCAGTGTCCTTCAAAGCATCCAAGTTTTGATGCTGCGTTCCTGTGCATCACACTATGTCTAGAATGGGTTATAATAGGCTAAAATGTTGGAAAACACTACATTTAGGAAAATACCCTGATTTCAGAGAATTTTAAGTATCAACTGCCTCATGCAGACATCACAATTGACAGTATCCTGAAGGATTTCCTCGGCTGTAAACATATCTGTAAGAATCTCATATAATACACTGTTCCTCCAAAATCCAAATAAAGCAGTCACTTTTGGACATGCTTGTTAACCAGCATCCACTAAATTGCCTGCTTTCCAGCACTGTAGCAAGATCCTCATTTTGGGTTTGTTTTTGTTTCCATAATCAAAAAAAATGAACAATCTTCAAATCATCTCTGAAGGACAGTTTTAAAAATACCGACCTATGCAACACGTCTGTGGTATGCTTTGAAGAATAAATAGCCTATACCTACCTCTGGAAGGTAGTTTGCAGGAGGGAATGTGTATACAACCAAATGGAAATAAGAGTTTCCAAACTTCTTCTGAAGACAAGCTTATTTGCTGACGTCCAGGTGTCTTCAGCAGTCCAGCAACAAACGTTTTGCAGCAGTTTGGAGATATACAGAGACTATAAAAGCACTTAATCCCCATCACATTTCCCTTCTTTCTCATTATTAATCACTTTGCATAAAAATACAAATTAATTCAGAAAAATGTTCTGTATTTGTGGAGGACAGCTGGTGGTAAACCTGGTGTTAGCTTTAACTTTTTCTTTAAAATATGGACTGTATTCAGAAAAATACTGTAATTTTTCTGAGAAATTGAGTTGTTAGGAGAGGTAAATAATATAGAAAACAGAGCTTTAGGGCTTTTGTAAATTCTTTCAGACACGTGACTTTGATGAGAGACTTGAGCTCTAAGTTTGTAAGTGTAATGGAAAAGACAATGGAATTGTTGCTTAACTGGTCACATTTAATTTAACAACATTTATTGAGGCAAAACAACAAAAGTTATGAAATGTACTTCCCAACTGCCACGGATCGTGGGGGAGAAATTCTGAGCTTCAGCTTGTAAGAGCATTTTTTAGATTATATACATGCAAGAATAGGAAATCCATAACACCTGACCCAAACCTTGTGATGGAAAGCATCTTCTCATTCAGCCACTTGGTTTTGGGGTTCCCTTCTGCCCAGTATTCAGAGTTTTCAGTTTGCAGAGAGTGCAATACTAATACCGTTGATCCTCCAAAATAAGCAGCTTGGTTACAAACATAACTTTATGATCAATATTATTGCTACCAGTTTAAATATGGTCTTGATATATCATTAAAGACCTTCACTGTTTACTCAGACATTTAAAAAATACTATTATATCTCAAAATTCTGTTAACTAAAATTTGATGGAATACTTTTCAACATGAGACAGAACTCGAAGAGGTAAAACCTCTTTTAGTCACCCATTTCTTCCAGGTTAGTTTTACCAAGGTATAGCTATTCTGCACAAAGCTTGCTTTTATCTTGTGCTTGAATGGAATGTGTGTTGTCCTGTGAGAAACTTGTCCCCTTTGCCAGCAGCACAGAAAGACAAAGCACACAGAGAACCAAGTATTAGCTCAGACCTCCAGTCATGCACTACAAGGTGCTCTTTTTTTTTGTTTTATTTTGCTGTATGTCTCTTCTATTTTATTTCTTTCCTGTTGAATATGTGTCTGGCTCTTTGTGGGACTTTATTCAGGCCTGTGTGGATGATGTTGTGGACTGTGGGTGTGTAGTGTGACATTTTGAAACAGGACTTGGAGAAGGTCTGCAGTGGTATAGAGAGCTGGTGCCTTTAAGTACATTTTTAGGTGGTTTGTCTGATTTCTTCCCAGAATGAACAACATCATGTAATCTAAGGAAGAAAAAGAAAATCCCCAAAAAGACAGAATTCTGTCTGCAAACTCTATAACAGGTGGTAGTATCAGGGACAAATGTATAGATAAAGATGTAGAGAAAGGCTATTGGTGTCTTTGTTTTCTTAAAAAGAGAATCAGGATTCAGCTATTACATATAGCTGTGTCTGCCTCTGTTTCATGTCCTGTGCCTCAGTCACAAGCATTCCTTTAAATGTGTTAGAGTGGGGGATAAATCCAACTAAATTATCTTAGTTTTCAAAAGATCTTGGGAAAAAGCTGCCTGCATTTTCAATGTACAGGATTGCCAATTTGCCTTTTTGCACCATAGTTAGTCTGAAAAGGTACCTTCAGTGCTTTTCTTCCTGTATTTTAAACTGTGCAGATCTTTTATTGGCAGTTCTAACTCTCAGGGATTTTTTTTTTTTCAAAGAAAGCAGTAAGATTCTTCATGTGGTGCCCCTCTTGTTTTCTGAAGGAATGGTAGCAACTAGGGATTTCAGTCTTCTGTCTTAGGGCAAGTTGTGTGGATCCACAGGTAAGGAAGAGGGGAGGGGAGCTTTGACTCTGGTACAGACCTGTTTAGATGAAGGTTTTAGGTACAGAATGAGAGTTCAGAGCTGTTGCTGTGCCCCTGTTACTTCTATTTGCGCTCTGACTGACTGGTAGCGTAGAGCTGTCATGGTTTCCTTCTGTGCTTCACTTGATTTCCAAAGCCATATGGCTTCTGAGGATATCTTTGCATGCTTTGCTGTGTTGTTTTTTGTTCAATGTTTCCCAGATAGACATGAAAGAGCAGAAAATTTGGTTTGTAATAACACCACCTGGTTAGAGTTTTTATTATAGCAAGAAGGCTGTGAGCAAAGGTTCTTCATCATTTCCTTCAGAGACGTAAGTTCAGATTCCCTTTCTGATAGAGGTGGAGAGAAAAACAGTTCCCCTCAAGGAAATGTGGCAGCTCTGACCTCAGGGAGCTTGAGCACCATGTGTGGGTTATTGCAGTGCAGTGGAGCTGTCCTCTTCTCTCCTGGCTGTCTCCTGAGGTGGTAGGAGAAGGTGAGACAAGGAGTGTCTTTCCCTGCTCTGTCCCCTTTATTTACTTTGGTGTAGCATGAGAGGAGTGGTGAGCTGCAGAGCAGTATGGTGTGTCCTGAGTCCTGGCAATGCCGCTTAACTTCCAGCATTGTTCCCTGGGGTTTGTTTTATTTTCTTGTTGATACTAGAACTTAGTACTGATTTCTGTTTCTTTCCTGAGAACATAAGCTTTTCCAGGTGAGCTGGCAGTGTGAGCCAGGAACTTTGCAGACCATAGGCAGTGACCTCTGCAGTGAGAACCATGTGGCATGGAAAACAGAGGAAATGACTTAGGAAAAATTACAAGATCGAGATCTTTATTGAGTATCACAGTAAGAAACCAGCATTTGAGGATCTGTGGTAGAGCAGATAAAACCTATATGTAAACTTGGTGAGTCTGTGTCCAGCAAGTGGTTGTATTCCCACTCCTCCCTGCACACATCTCTGCAGGTACATCCTTGCACATTTGCTTTGTGCCTCCCGCCCCATGGGGGCTGGGGACACACACAGGTATGAACATTTCTAGCCAGTGCACAGGTTTTAGTGCTGTGTCTTTCCAGTAGGAGAACCACAGGGGTTTCCAGGTGTGTTCTGCTCTACACAATGTACCCAGCGGCTGTTGCAGCTGACTCAGCAAAGGGAGTGTGCCAGGGCTCCAAGGTGAAGCAGGACTCTTTTCCATCCTTCCATGTCTCTCTGTTCTGCTTTAGCAAACACAGGCAGCTGTAGGATGCATGCCAGTGTTAGTGGCTTTTCATACTGAGTCAGGCTGCTGGGCTTAGCTCTCAGCAGTGCTCAGCTGAACATTGCAATGCAACTGAAAGAAAGCAAAATTAGTGTTTTGAGTGAGCAATTTAATCCCCACCTGTACTTCTTTCTTTGTGTTCTTAAACCCTTCTGGTGTTTAAACACATTTATTAAAAGTAAAGCGCTTCATCTATGCAGTTAATGAAACTTAATTTGCACAAAACATGGGTCATGGAATATTCTCTGACCTGTCCACCACCTGGTTAAGCTTTGTTAAGTTTACTAACCTGTGTTATCTATTGTGCATAGACCTTGTAATTTTGAAGTATTCATTAGTAAACTAATACATGCTGTACATTCCCAGGGCTTGCCATATTTTATCTTAGAGTGGAATAGGGCAATATATCAATCTACCCTCAACTTTCACTTCAATTTCCAGTAAATTTCAGAGTTCCTGAATAATCTGGATAATTCTAAGTATTGATCTCCTTTTCCCTGTGCCTATTTGTATTGTGGTCATAGGTGATTTTGTTTATGGGATTTTTTTTTTTTTGGTGGCTTGGTTATGGTTTGATATTGGGTGTTTTACTTGGTGGTTTTTTGTTTTGATTTGGTTTGGTTTTTTGGTGGTGGTAGATTTTGTCTAGTTGCAAGTCTTGGTAGGGGTAAGATTTTGTGAAGACACTAATAAAAGTTGTTATAATTTTATGCTTTTTTGGTGCAAACCTGTCGGTAAGTCATTCCCATTATTGTCATTTTGCAAAATGTTCTAAGCCATAATTACTCAGTACTGAATGAGTGTAATCACAGATCTCAATGTAGTCCTTTAGCTGTCATTGCCTGTCATTTTTAGGGACTCTTGCACATCACTTGTCACAAGGGCTGTGTGTATATGTATTGCTGTACATATACATTCTCTGTCTGAAGATGGGGAGACTTCACAGTTCCAAATGCATCATAAAATCCTCTTAATTAATTACCTGCCCATGGGCTCCCATAGGATTACCCCAGTGGGTGAGCTGGAGGTTTGGAAACTCAGATTTGGAACATGATAATTTGAATCTGGCCTGTGGGAAGGTTTCCTGTACATTTTCAGAAGTCATAATGTTCCACAATTGCTGGAATCACAAAATTCCTGATTATCGGTACATACAGGGGTACGTGTGCCTTGGTTAGAGGGACTCACCAGTTTCATAGGTGCTACTTTTGCCAGGAAAAGCTTACATTCAAACAAAGAGAGCTGGAATTTTTTAAAGTGATCTCTTGAACTTTATCTTTTATATGGTAAATGTTTATTGAATTATATGTTGGGGTTTTGAGTATCTTTGTGTCTGTTCAGATTGCCAATTATGAACCTACAGATTTGTACTAATTCATAATTTTAATTGTTTATGCAATAAAACAAGGAAAACTTTGATATAAATGACAACATGGGCTTTTTAGCTTTATTTTCATTATCCTTACCTTTGAAATAGAATAAATATTTGTTCTCCTAGCCAAGGCATCTTACAGTTTTATTCCCAGCTTTCTCCACACAGTTTTCTCCCTGTAGCACTTCGTTGAAAATAGAGCACATTAGGCAAACACTGGTGTGTGGGTTTCAGATTCCTGGTTTGTGCAGATCTTTTGCTTGGGATACAAATGGGACTAGAAGCTCAGATTTCTTTGTAGGAATTATATTTATTGTGGAGACATTTTCTTTTAAACAAGATGTATTCCTTGAGTTCTGTTTCCTGTATATCTGTTTGTACTGGAAGATTGTCCTTTTTTTTGCAAACCTAGCATGTGAAGGTGATTGCATGTTTTCTGCTTGGCAGATTCTCCTTCAGGTCTCTGTGGCCAGTGTTTAGGTAAATCCTCTTTCCTGCACACAGGGCTTTTACAAGGTGGAAATGTGGCAAAAGAAGGGTGGTTCTTTGGGATTGTTTCAGCTGTTTTATGGGCATTAAAATAAAACCCAGGCGAACCTTAGGATTCTGGTAGTACCACATGTAGATGTGGCTTCACAGGTACACAGCACTGGGGCACATGCCAAGTGCTATAAATGTGCTGTAATGGTTCACTTGACCTGTACCTGTTTGAGGAAAAAAAAAAAGAGATTTTTGAATTTAAAGTCTTTTGCGTAGGTTCTTTCAGCTTTTAGATAATTTTCAAGGTTCTCTTATCTCCCAAATATTTCTCATCTTTTTAAAAGGAAAATCTGCTAGTTGTGGTGAAATAAGAGAGATAGGGACAATATCCAGGATTTTATTTCTAGTACATCAGCTTGCTAATGACTTCACTCTAGAAGTAATGCTGTGTACTTTCACTCTGGAAATAATCATTTGGTCTGTGCATGTGATGGGTTCAGCAGGACATTGGGTGGAAGGGAGGCTCAGACCAGGCTCCCATTGTCCTCTAGTCAGCTTCTACAGGGCTTTAGCCTGAAAATAATCTCAGCTTTTGGAGCAGTAGTAATAGCAATGATATAATAATAAAGTTGTATCTCTAAAGATTTTCTGTGACATGCAAGAGACACTCCATTTGATAAGGAGCTGTTGCTGACATTTGACCCTCACATAGCTTTTGTCCATCCCATAATGCTCTCTATTATTGAGGTAGTACTATTTTAGTTGTCTGTCTTTGAATTGTTTTAAGCATCCTGGCATAAAGCTTACAGAATCTGTATTTTTTGTTTTGGCCAGCCTTTACACTAAAATCTGACTTTCTGTGTAGGAATTCAATTTAGATTGAAGACTGGAAATACCTGCTGAAAAAAATAATTGGGAAGAGATGCCAAAAGCTTGTTATCTTACTATTCTGCCTGTTATCTCAGTGAAAATCAAATGGAGCCTGCTTCTATGTGACCAATATTACACAGTAGCTGTGGAGGATACCTTTAGCATTCTCACCTGATTCTGTAGCTGTGCTCTTGCATACTACAGAGCTTTTGCAATGTTTTATTGATTAGTTTTTATTTTTCATTTCTGTTAGGTGTATGCTTTGTGAAACTGTGAGTTTGTTTGCTTAAGGATACATTTCTAACTGTGTAGTGTAACTAAGAAGTATTAGTGTACTTGAAGATCTTTGAGTATGTGAAATATTATACCAAGCTGATGCATTTTTGGATGTTGCCTTAAGAGCATTTGTGTGTGATGTGGAGGCAGAAACTGTTGTGTACAGGATGCAGCCATTTCTGACTGGCTGGGCTACAGTGTTGAATTCCCACATCATTGCATGGAGGCCTGGCTTGTGCTCACAGCATTTATAGGCACCAATTTGGGATGTTTGTGTGCCTTACTTCTAGAGAACAAATTTCCATTTCATGCAGAGCATTGGAACACAGGAACATCCCTCTGAAAGAATAATCTCTTTTCATATAACTGGAGGATGCTGCCTGTGGGGAAGGGAAGACCTCGGAGCATCAAGGTTTGATGTCAAAGGGAATCATTCACATGTTTTGATCTTCACATCAATATTTCTACATAATTAGGAGTTTTCTACATTGAACAGCAGTTGAAATTGCTTCTCCCTTTACCATCCTTCTCCGTGAGAATGAGGAATTGCTGTCCATCCTACCTGCTTGCCTGGAGTCCTCCTGTGCTGCTCTGGTGGAGAAGACTTGGGTTATGAGAATGAAAATTTTAGTCCTTGCTTGTAATATCATCTGTCAAGACACCATCACACTGAGCTTAGATCAGATATTAAATTAAACAAATGTTGAGCTCTCTGTGACTTATTATACCCTCTTCTAGGGAAAAAAAAAATAGGGAAGTGACAGGACAGGAGAGAATGGCCTTAAGGTGAAGGAGGGAAGTTTTAGATGGAGTAAACTCTTCCCTGTGAGGGTGGTGAGACCCTGACACAGGGTGCCCAGAGAAGCTGTGGCTGTCCCATCCGTGGAAATTTCCAGGGCCAGGTTGGACGGGGCTTGGAGCACCCTGGGGTGGTGGAAGGTGTCCCTGCCCATGGCAGGGGGTGGGACTAGATGGTCTTTAAGGTCTCTTCCCACCCAAACCATTCTGGGATTCTGTGAATGTGCCTCTCATTTCTGTCAGGCACTCTGCCTTTGGGGAGGGGTTTTTGCTTTCTGATTCAATGTTTGCAATTAATTTACTGGCCATCTTCTGTTGGAGGAGATAAAAGGTAGAACAACCCGACTGAAAAAGCAGGGTGGTTTTTATAGCAAGTTAAATCCCATTTGCTCCCACTGTGTCTGAGCTTTCAGGCTGTATGGAAACAATTCAAGTTACAGATTCTGGAATTTGTTGCTACTTTGTGTTAAACTCCAAGAACTTAAGGAAGCTCCTCACCCCTGCAAACTCGTTTGTTTGCAAGCTGTTTTTTCAGAATTCCTAGCATGTAAAAGCAAACTTGAATCCTGTTCCTGGATAGGTGAAACATGCTTTTTTCAGTGTTGCTTTCCTGGGGTGATATTAAAAGCAATGTGAATGGACAAAATGCTCAGGGAGGAGCAAAAATCTGCTCCAGAATTGGTGTTGGACTAGTGTACAAATAGTTAACTCAGCAGCCTGGATGATCTGAATCTCTTCCAGGTGACCGAGTGCAGCTCTGTTTAGCTTCCTGCGTTTGTCCATGCGGAATTACAGGCTGGGGCTGCCTCGCCCTGGGTGTGCTTTCCAAGCCTGAGCAGCTAGGAATTGAAACCTCCCAACTCCTTGCAGCACTCCTGATGGTGTGAGGAGATAACTGGATATCTGTGAGGGCCGATTTTTTTTAAAGCCTCTTGTGATGATTTCTAAGTAGTCTAGGAAATGATGATTTGGCAGTTTGGGGTTGGCTGTTGATTTCCCCATTCGTCTTGGGGCGGGTGGTTTAGCACTTGTGACACAACAAATCCTGCTGGGGAGGCTTGGAGGGTGTTTGAGTTGTAGTTGCTTAAGTGCTGATATCTGTTTAGTTGCCTGATCTGATAAAACTCATTTGTTTGTCACAGGGAAGATCAGAAAAATAGTATGTAAGGTTAGGAGGAATTCTGTGGGCTTATTGTGTCTGTCACCCTCCTTTGGTACAAAAGAGCTGATCGTGAATGGTCATTTCACCCCCGAGGGGGGGTCTACGTGTGAAAAGGGGAGGCTTAAATTCACTGTGATGTGTCAGAATTCTCTAAAAGGTCCATAAAATAATAATAATAATAACTTTAAAAAATGTTTAATAATCTAAAGCAAAGTGGTACCTGTTGCTTGTAGAAGGTTTAACTGTGGATTGTGTCCATCCAGTTAATACTCAGTGCTACAGAACTCTCAGTGTTTTCCTTGAGATTATTCTGTTTGTATACTTAGAAAAGCCAGGAATTAATTTTTTTCCTTGCTCTCTCTTTGTGTAGCAGTAGGCTTTCCCTTTGGACCAATTTTGGAGATACTTTAATTTCTGAGTGTATTTCTTACATACTTTGTCATCTGGAGTGGCAAGTGATGGAATAATTTGTCCTGGCTTTTCCCTGTGTTGAAAAGTAACTTTTATATTGAAAAGCAAAAATTAAAAGATGTATTCCTGTCCCTGCAGTATAACCCTGTGTTGTGAACTGTGCTGCTACTCAGCAGCACTTTTTCCTTGACAATAAGCATTTTATCCTTCCCTTAAGTGTGGTTGTCGCTGTGTCTGTCCTTACTGCACTGGTCTGTAACCTCTGGGATGCAGGGAACACTCCTTTTACTTTGAGACACACACTGAAGTCTTTGGATTTGCATGCCTTTTTCCTCTTTTTCTTTTCCCTTTTTAAAAATAGCATGAGATTACAATTCTGGTTTGCTGTAACAGTGGATAATCTCTTTATTTGCACTATCTTTGAAATAATTTTCTCTCCTTTTCCACTCCATTTTCTTGTTGTTTTCCCACCCAGGCCTGCCTGTGGACCATCCCCAGGTCTCCTCCATGGTGCTGAAGAGTCCTCTGGGCTTGACCCCAGCCTTTCAGGTGAACTTGAATGCTGTCACTCAGGGCTCGTCCCCTCTGCTGAGCCCTGTGCTCAGCGACGCCGGCGGGGCCAGGATAGAAGAGGATGATGAAATGAAGAGGAAGGTAAGATCCCAGAGCTGGGGAATGCTGGTGCCATGTGGGAGCTGTGCTGGGCACTGCAGGTGCCAGGTGAGGAGCTGTGCTTGCTGGGTGCTGAATGCTGACTGTGTTGTATTCTCTGGTGGCTGTGGTAAAACTCCAGTGCTGAAGGTTAGTTGGATGTGTTGTGCTGTTGTGGCAGGAGTCCCCAGTGCCCTCCTGGCATCTTGTGTCTTCTTGGCATGTCCACTGGGACCACCTCCCTCTGTTTTAGCAGGAGCACAGAATGGAAGTGAGTTCAGCTTGGTTATTAGGGAAAGGCTCTTTACCCCCCGAGGCTGATCCCTGGAACAGGTTCCCTAGGGTAGTGATCACAACACCAAGCCTAACAAAGATCAAGGAATATCTGGATGATGCCCCTAGTCATATGATTAATTTTCAGGTGGTTCTGCAAGGAACTGGGGAACTGGACACATTAATCCTCAGAGATCCTTATTTGTTAAGGTGTAAGGTGTTTGTTTCCTGAGTTCCTTCCTTCACATGCAGTCTCATCACGGCCTCATTGGTCCATCTCACCATATGTTGTTCTTCCAGGTCATGCTTTCTGATTGTAACAGGACCTTTAGAGGGATCCTGAGGTGTTCCCCTTGAACTGTGCAGAACCTGAGCTCAGTGGGAATTCTCTCACATCCATTTCATCATGGCCTTGGTCAGCAGAGCTGGCTGTGTTGTTGAAGTTGTCCTCTCCATGACTGACCCTTCTGTCTGGAGAGAGGTGGACAGTGCTCTGGCCTTGGAAAAGCTGGAGTCTCACTTTCTGAAAAGGGGGATACAAAAAAGCCCTTGACTTTTCCAGGTGCAGTGAATCTGAAACCAGGAACAGCTTTTGGGTCTTCAAGATATGCTTATATGTAGGTAATGTCAGCTCCATGCCTGGGCTGCTTTCTTTTTGCTTACCAGTGAGCACTGGTTGCTTTAACCAGGGATTCCCCCACATGATGTGGGGTTTTCCTCACCCCCATGTAGAACTCAAGATTTGCTGTATTTCTTCCAGTAGGATAAAGAAGTCCACCTAACAGTAGAGTTCCATGACCATTTTCCTGGGAAACTCTCTGCTCTCCTTGTCTTGCTTGCAGAGAAGTTTCTTGGCTCTGGTGCTTGAGAAGGATCCAGGATTTTCTATTACAGTGCCAGGAAGGCTCCTCTGTCCAAATTCAGTTCCATATGGAGTCAGTGGCCACCCTGGGATCTGCAGTTTTCCGTACAGCCACAAAGAAGAAACCACTTCATGTGGTCTTTGCTTCTGCTCTTCTGCTTGCCCCATCCAGTGTTCTGCTAGTCTTACCTCTGTCAGTATCCTCAGGCAAGCAAGTCACATGCCCCTGCTCTTTGGTGTCTTTACACATTCTTGGCACCTCCAGGCACTTCTGTGATGCTGTTCAGAAACACCCATAGTGTGGACATGGTGCAAGTGCTTTCCAGAGAGAGGAAGGTTTAACCAGCTACTGGCAGCTGAGCTGCAGACAACCCACCCGACTGGCAGCTTCCCTGTCTCATTTAGGCTTTTTGAGAGAGTTTATAGCTTCGGCTGATCACTCTACTATTAGTTTCCATAGTTATTTTAAAAATAACTCCTCTCATTTATCCTTACAGCTTGGAAATAATGTGCAAAGACAGTGTTAGCTGACTTAAATATGAAGCCCCACCCTTTCTGCCACATTCTGCAAGGTCTGGTGTTTTGGCAGCCTGTGTTCTTCTTCAGAAAGAAGAATTTATGAAAGTGAGACTACTTAGAAGGGAACTTCTTTTTATTTTATTGATCTTAAGCTTGATCAACTCCTAAGTATTCCAAGCTTTGATGTCTTTTCAGAGACATTCTTTTAAGTGAAACAGATGCAGGAGGAAACCAGTGTCAAATTGGTTACATTTCGCAGAAGCTTTACAGCTTTGTTGTACAAGAAAAATGTAATCTTACAATCTCTCTCTTGACTAGAGCTCTGATTTGAAGGTGATACTGCTGTGGTTCCACCTGGTTAGTCAGGTCATGTTCTGCAAACTCCAGCCCTCACAATGTGTGCTGTCTGCTCTTTGCTGCCATGGTGCTGCTGCTCCAGTACTGATAACTTGAGAACTATGAGGTTTTTTTCTTTTTAAACCACTGTGCTTTTCTTTCATCTTACTGGTAGATTTCTCCCTGTTCCTTTTCTAATGAAGGTTGGTTGTAGCAACTCACTTAAAAAAGGGCATTGAAGCTAGGCTTTTTGGGGGAGTTCCCCCAATCAGAGTTATTTTTAACACTTCTGAAGCCTGGTGTTTGAAGTGAAAAATCAAACATTTTTGGCCATTTCAAGTTCAGAGTAGAGCTCTTCACTCCCCACAAGCTGGGGTTGCTGCATCTGGTGAGTGTTGAAGGTTTCCAGGTGGGATTGTTTGTACATTATATGGTCAAACACCAGTTTTTCCAAGTGGGGATATTTGCCTTGATGCCTGCTGTGGTTGTAGAAACATTTTCTTTGGACTCTAGAAGGAGACTGCCACCTCAGAGAGTTCTTGTGTTTGCTTTTGAGGCATGAGGTGATTTTCTTTCCCTTCGCAGAGCCTGAGGAGGTGTTTGGCTGGGCCCCTGTGCACTGACAGCCTTTCCACTCCTCTGATGCAGGGTATGCCCAGCAGCTGCTGCCAGCACGTAGCACAAGGGAAACACTTAGGACTGGTGCAAGGAAACATGCTCCATTTGCACATAGCAAGGGGAGGTGGATGTAAGGTTTGAGCTGATGCCCAGTAGGAAGTAGAGGTTTGTGTTTCAGTGCTCACTGATGGCTGTGTGTCCTTTCAGCGCTGCCCCACTGACAAGGCATACTTCATAGCAAAGGAGATCCTGGCCACAGAACGCACCTATTTAAAGGACCTGGAGGTTATTACAGTGGTAAGTGAGCTTGGCTTTATTTCTCCTCCCCTTTTTAAACAGATTTGTGATTGCTAGGTTGAAAAAACTTGGAATTTCTTCTTGTGATGTGGCATAATCCATGAGCCAAGTAGCTGTCCCCTTCCTTGTTCCATAGCTCCTTCTGTGGGAGAGCAGGTACCTTCTCTGGACTTCCATCATTTGCTCCAGCAGCTACATCCTGTGCCATCCTGGTTGCTTAGGCAGACTTTTGGTCTGAAAACTGTAAACAAGGAAAGCCTAAAAATGTTTTGCATTCACTTTTAGTGATATCTGCCAGCTCTGCTTATAACCTGGCTGTCTTCTCCACAGTTTTCCTTGGGAAGCTTTTAGCTTTTGGATCTGCTTTTGGATCTGTGAGCAGATGACAGTTGCAAAGGGCATCAAACCCATGGAAGTTTCAAGAGTTTTTTCTTGTTTTGTTGCTTCTGTTTCTTCCTCCCCCTTTTACCCAGAACAGACAAGTGAGTTCAGGTTTAGAGGGCAGCATGAATTTCTAGCTCATGTTCTTCTAAAAGATATTTTTTATTCATGAGCTCCATGTTTGAGCACTGTTACTGTTGCCTTTCTATAAGCTGTTGTTTTAATTTAATCAAGGAAAAACTTGAGTCCATTTCCTCTGTGTGGCCTCAGTGGAAGGTGTTCTCTGCCAACTCACTGGGCACCATCTCACTCTAATTCCTCCTACAGGCTTCCCAGCACTTCTCCTAAAAGAAGGGGGAATACCTCAGAAAAATCTCAGAGGATTTTTGTAATATCCCCATCCCTGCCAGAAAGCAATAAAGTGTGGAATGCGACCTGCAACGAGATGTCTTCAGCTGAGTAACTTGCACAGGGCTCCAGGTCTATGAGAGCAGTTTTATCTGCATGGAAGTGGCAGCAGCTGGGGCAGCCACTGGGTAACTGACTGTCACTCAGCTGTCCCAAACCATCTCATCATTGCATTCAGAAACAAGCTTGTGCCCAGAACCAGCCACGGGCCTCATCTTCCTCATATTTGGCAAGGAAAAAATCCCATCTTTTCATTTTTCACGAATTACGTCTTCACTAAATATTTCTTCTTCCTTCCTGCTGTTTCCCTGTGCATACTTTCTCCTCCCCCATCACTGCAGGAGCAAGAATTTTCATACTAACAATGAATTTCTGAAAGAGAGAGAGATTGATGAGAGTTTCTGGTTTTGTGGCAGTGGTTCCGCAGTGCCGTGATCAAGGAGAATGCCATGCCAGAGGGGCTGATGACTCTGCTCTTCTCCAACATAGACCCCATCTATGAGTTCCATCGAGGCTTTCTGAAGGAGATTGAGCAAAGGCTCTCACTCTGGTAAGTGAGTGGGGGGGCCTTTTTTACATCCTCACATCAAAACCAGACTACAGTTGGTATTTCCACATCAATAGAAGCAAGGAGAAATCTTTTATGAAATTAAAGCTACTAAAAAAGTACAAACTGTGTTGCACCAAGTCCCTTTTCCAAGCTTTGCCTTGTATATAATACCCTGTAGTTGTAGGACTTGTGCACCAGATCAAGGGGTTTGCAGTCACACGATCATTTAGGTTGGGAAACACCTTTAATATCATCATTTGTTGATATAATCTGATGGTGTCTCTCAAGCCTTAGAAAAAAGAAGGAACACAAGATCAAAAAGATGAGGCGTGTGCTTTTCCCACACCTTCTAGTTAATGAATCTCCAGGTGAAAATCTAGGAAACGTTTTTGTGATTAAGGTGGGGGTTTGGTTCTTGCAATGCAGTTTATTTCACAGATTGTTCTTAATCTTTTAAACTTTGTATTATTTTCTCCTGATCTGACATGTTATATATTACATTATAACTACTTTCAAAAGGAGTTGATCAACGTGAACAAAGTATGAACAAAATCAAATTCACAAAATCAGGTGATCACAAAATCAAAATCACAAAATGTTGTGTTATGACACTTATGTGGAGGTCTGAAATGTAAAACTTTCAAATAGACCTCCACACAAGTTCCTTTCTAGTCCTTTCTCAGTTTTTTAAGCATGTCTTTGTTGGTGTTTTATGCAGCATCCATATTTAATGTACCAAATTTTCAATCTGGATGGTGAAATAGGAATGTCAAATTGCTAAAGATTATGTCCTGAATTAGGACAGGGAAGAAAAGAGAAATTTCTTGATCCCCTATGTATGTTGCCACCTTCTTTCCTCCTGTGTGTTCCAGGGAAGGCAGAAGCAATGTTCATGTGAAAGGGGATTACCAGCGCATTGGAGATGTCATGCTCAGGAACATGCGCACTCTGAAGGTAGATACAGGATTCAAGATGTGCAATTTGGTCTTCTGTTCTGTTTTGTCAAGGATAAGAGCTCAATATTTCCATTAATCACAGATTGTCAGGAGGGTTTGGGTTGGAAGTGACCTTAAAAGCCCATCCCACCCCATGCCATGGGCAGTGACACCAGGTTGCTCCAAGCCCTGTCCAGCCTGGCCTTGGACACTTCCAGGGATCCAGGGGCAGCCACAGCTTCTCTGGGCACCCTGTGCCAGGGCCTCACCACCTGTTACAGTCTGGTTCTTAAAATTATTAGAAATGGCTCTGTTTTTATTAAGGTGCAAACAAGACCATATGCCAAAGTCAGTACTGTGGGCTTTATTTGATAGTAGATCTCAGAGAAAAGAAGCAAGAGGAAGAAATAGAAAAGAGGTGGAGGGACAGAGAGATTAAAGAAAATATCACCACTCCATGCCTCCCACCTGTGTCCTGATGATCCTGTCCAACTGGTCTTCTTGGTGGTGAAGGTCCCCCAAAAAGCCTAGAATCCAATGGATTAATATATGTTCAGGCCAGGTGGAATGCCCTGGTACCTCCCCTAGAGGCGGGGCAAGTTTCACACAGTCTGTTGCAGCAGACTGAATCACTTTGCATCATGTGCAGTCGTGTGGTACAAGACTACAGGAATAAGTCTGGGGAGCACTTTGGAGGGGTCTTTGATGAATTAAGGTCCTCCCTCAGCTGCCTCCCACATGTTTGTCCCATGGATGTGGCCTTCCTGGGGTTGGGGGGTTTTACAACTGATCCAGTTTGTGTAAGGGGGAGAATTGGTGTTCACTGCCTCTGACCAGAGGTTCCACCAGCACCCAAAACTCTCCTCCTGCCCCCTTCGTTTGGGGGATTCTGTGTAAACCTGGCCTCTTGGACTATGGCCTCCCCTTCCCAACCCAGCCAGGAATGATTTTTGCTGGGTTTGGCTTTCTTGGGCGTGCATTCTTTTCCCTCTGCCTTGTTTACTTCTCCCTAGACCCATGATTATTGAATAATAGCGTTCCCTTTATCTTATCAAGGCATCTTAACTCACAGTCCAAAGTTCCAGTCAGGCATCTTCAGGGAGGGCTGGGCTACTGTAGTTGTAGCTTTTTTACAGAATTTTGCCATAACAGGCAAAAGGTTCCTAACAATGTTTAAGCCATGAACTATCAGATTCTAGTATCTGACACCACTCTCATAAGGAAGAATTTCTTTCCAATATCCCACCCAAACCTATTCTTTTTCAGTCAATCTTAAAGTAACTTGCAAACAGCTATTGCTGAGAAACAGTTTTAAAAGAAAACCTAGTAAAATAATGGTAGGAAGGTTTTGTATCACTGTTGCTTATTTAGCCACCTACATTTACCTTGAGAAAATGTATTTGTTGGTTATTCAGCAGAAAACAAAGAAAAATTATTTATTCAGCTTTGCTATTGAGACCTTGATTCACAAGGTTATTTAATTTAAAAACATACATATTTTTAAAGGCAGAATAATTTCTTCTGAAATGAAGTCAATTTTATGTGAAGCAGAGTGCCTCTCTGTGATAGTTACATTAGTGCTGTAGTAGTGCAGTAATTATTTAATTATAACCAGTGGCTTGAATGGGAGTGCAGGAGTGTGGTACTACTATTTCCACCACCAGCATTTGGTATTCCCAGCAGGCACAGGCACAATACCATACAGACACCTATTTTGACCCTGACTGGGAGCTGCCTGCCACTTCCTTTATTTGTGAAAGACTCTTTTCCTTTTATCCAAGTCACTTTTTGTGCAATTCCACAGGAGTTCACCAGTTACCTGCAGAAGCACGATGAGGTCCTGACGGAACTGGAGAAAGCAACCAAACGCCTCAAGAAGCTGGAGATGGTTTATAAGGAGTTTGAGCTGCAGAAGGTTTGCTACCTGCCCCTCAACACCTTTCTGCTCAAACCCATCCAGAGACTGATGCACTACAAGCTGATCCTGGGGAGGCTGTGCAAGCACTACACAGCAGAGCACTGGGACTTTGCCGACTGCCGGAGTGAGTGAGCACCCAGCCAGCCCCTTCCCATGGGCATCCAAAACTCTGCCTGTGCCCTGGGAAGACAAGAATTATAGACTTATAGTATCTCAGAATGCTTTGGGTTGAAAGAGACCTTATAACTCATCTCATTCCCCTTCCACCATGGGCAGGGATACTTCTAGTAGACCAGGATGCTCAGAGCCCCATCCAACCTGGCCTTGAACACTTAGGTTCACTCATGTTCAATTATGTCCACAAATTCAATGTATGTAAGTTCTTCTTTTTCCTGGCGTTCCAGGGAGTGGTTTTCTCATGATGGATCCCAATGCTTCAACCAAAGCTGGAAAATTAGTCCTTTTCTTGTCTCCTAGCAGGGAAAAAAAAAAAAGAGAAGGTTTTTTACAAATTTTTTGTCATTTAGATGTAAAAATGTGCCCAAGAAATGCTTGTTTGTAGCATCAGATGTATGTGTAGTAAATTCCATTCATGACAAAATAATCTTCGGCAGAAACAGCTTGGTTAAATTTTTTTCATTTACTTTCAGCTACATGGTAAATACTTTTTGTTTAAGCAAAATCTGAGGTACACAGTGATCTCCAGAAGCACAGGAAATGCTATGAAGTAATTTGCTCCATGTACCTTCCTCTAAAATACACTTAAAGAGGCTTGCAGTTGGACTGGGTGATTGTTATAGGTCCCTTCCATATGAATCATTTTGCTCTAAAATTAGCTCTAAATTTCAGATCTAAATTTCAGATTGAGTTTTGCAGGAGTGAAATGGGTGGCCTGGGTTGCTCTGCTCTGGTCCCATTGGTGCTGTTCTCCACACAGATGCTCTGAAGGAAGTCACAGAAATGACCTCACAGCTGCAGAACAGCCTCATCCGCCTGGAAAATTTCCAGAAGCTTACAGAGCTGCAGCACGACCTGGTTGGGATAGACAATCTCACAGCACCTGGCAGGGTAAGTGCCTCTGCTTGGTTTTTAGGGCCTTTATTGGTTTTGTTTCCAAGGAAGTGCCTTTGAAGCATGGATTTGCCATCGCTGTCCCTCTGGTCTATGGGACAACTGTGAAGGCTTCATGTGACTGTCTCTTAGTGAATGCTGTGGATGATGGGATCATCACCCTGGTGATATTGTGAGGGATGGATCAGAAATGCTTCTGCTGGAACTCTGGCTGCAGATTTGTGTGTCCAGTACAGACAGTGGGCGCACTGGGGTGTGGTGCTCTGTGTGTGAGTGGGAGCTGGTGTGCTGTACTGGAAATCCACTCCCAGCTCTGCCTGTGTCTGCCTGGTGCAAACTCAGAGAACAGGATGGTGAGAGCCACAGCACTGGGCTAAACTGGTGTGGGTGCCTCTGTATTACATGAGTTTATGCAGTTCCTGCCTGGTGTTTTGTTTCTTTGTTTTTGATAGATGTACTGGGCATAAATACAGGAGCATCGCATGTGCTTTGGGGATGCTATGGCAGTCACTGCAGTGGGATGTAAGTGTGATAGGTGAACTGCTGGTGTCCAACAGGAATTCTGCTCCTTTCCTTTCTCTTCCTTCACTGATTTAAATGCTGGCTAAGAGCAAGGAGCTGGCTCATGTCACAAAAAAGGAAGGAAAGTGTCATCGGGCCTCTAAGAAATCTGTTAGTGATCATTGCTGGGCACCAATCAACATCTCTGTACTCTGGGATGAAAATACAATTCCCTGGAGTCAGCAAAGATGAAACATTATCTGACTTTTTCTTTTCCACTGCAGGAGTTTATTCGGGAAGGTTGCTTGTACAAGCTCACTAAGAAAGGCTTACAGCAGCGGATGTTCTTTCTGGTGGGTGTTGCTTCTGACATTTATAAACCCAACGTCTTCAGGATGAAGTTGTTGGGGAAGTGTGTTTTCATGTGCTTGTGTTGAAAATCAGCACCTGAGACCGAAAGTTCACTCTAAGCAATGTTTTTAGAGGGTGTGCTCTGGCACTACTCTCTGGTCAACTTGGTTCTTTAATGGCACAGAGTTTTAATGGAATTTAAAAATTTAATTTCCTCTGTTATGAGTAAACAAAAGAGAGGTTTAAATGGGTAGTTGGCCAAACTGACTGAGAAATGGCATTTTTCATGCATCTACAGTGGCCTTTAAGCAACAGATTTTTAAAGATGTCAAAAAATCCTTGGCCCTGCCTGCTGCTGTCAGAACACTGATTGTTCTCTTCCTGCCTTTCCAGTTCTCAGATATGTTACTGTACACAAGCAAAGGGGTCACAGGGACAAATCAATTCAAAATCCACGGACATCTCTCTCTGCATGGCATGTTGGTAAGTGGTTCCATGTTGCATCACAGGGTTAAGGAAATGGCTTTGCCTAAGGCAGGTTGAGGACTTACTTCAGGGCACAAGGACCAAAGCCACAAACTGCTCCAAGGCTGGTCTCAGTAGCAGTTGGTCAAACAGAGCTTTCTTTATCCGCAGGTGATGAGTCTGTTCCTTCCATGTTAGCAAAACAGCTGAAGCACACCCTGCTGCCCATTCATTTTGACACTGCTGTGAGAGGCTGATCTGGAAATAGGGATTTATTTATCCTGGTGTTTTGTCCCCTAGCAAACACCTTGGCATGCAATCAATCCTTCTGTCTCCCCACACCTTTTCTAACAGGATTGTTCTTTCTGTCTTTGGTTTGCAGCTGATAGTGCTGGACCCCCCGGTAAGTAAGGAGCCAAATCTGCTCCAACCCCTTCCTTTTCTTGCCATGTTGGAAGTGGTGGTGTGCCCTTGCAGTAGAAACACATCATAGATTTTTGTATAGAGCCAAAATAGTCTTCAAAGTAGGAGGTATTCATCAAAGAGTTGCTGTTCTGCAATTCCTGCAGCCAGGTTGGAATCTTGTTTGACTGCAGTCCCGGCTAGCACAGGAGAGTTTTAGTGTTTATTGGTGACTGAGCACTGATGAGAAAAATCTTTTCTTTCCCTGCAGGTGGAGGAGAGTGAGAATGAATGGTCTGTCCCACACTGCTTCACAATCTATTCTGCACAGAAAACCATAGTGGTGGCAGCCAGGTAATCCTAGTTTTCCTGTGGCTTTGATGGATTCCTTCTGCAGAAAGTTACTGCTCAAGTGGTGCAGAGCCAGAGGGTGTTTCATGCATTCTCTGGACTTCAAAATAAGCCCAGGGCTCTTCACAACTCTTTTTTAGTGTTGAATTTTGGGAAGGAATAATTCATCCTGGGCTGATCCCCCAGTATGGGCAGCAGGAAGGGGATTGGGATTCTGGCCCTCAGCCCCACTCAGGTGAGACCCCACCTGCAGAGCTGCCCCAGCCCTGGGGCCCAGCACAAGAGGGACCTGGAGCTGCTGGGGAGAGTCCAGAGGAGGCACCAGGGTGATCAGAGGGATGGAGCAGCTCTGCTGAGAGAGCTGGGATTGTTCAGCCTGGGAAAGAGAAGCTCTGGGGTGACCTCACTGTGGCCTTCCAGTACCTGAAGGAGCCAACAAGGAAGATGGAAAAAGACTTTGGACAGGGACCTGTAGGGACAGGACAGGGGAGAATGGCTTCCCACTGCCAGAGGGCAGGGTTAGGATGGGACATGGGGAAGGAATTCTTCCCTGTGAGGGTGATGAGGCCCTGCACAGTTGCCCACAGAAGCTGTGGGTGCCCCATCTCTGGAAGCGTCCAAGGCCAGTTTGGACAGGGCTTGGAGCAATGTCAGACAGTGGAAGGTGTCCCTGCCCTCATAGGGTAGGATGAGATAAGCTTTAAGGTCGCTTCCCACCTAAACCAACTTGTGAGTCTGTGTTTCTTTCAGACCCAAAACAGCGGCAGTAAGGTTGCCATTGTGTTGTTTACTTGGGAGTTGCCAGTGTCATCAGTCAAATCACTTCAGGAGACAAAATCTAAACATTCAAATATTTTAGAGACTCAAAAGAATTAAAATTCAGAACATGTGAATTACTGTGAGGAGGAGAGAGTTCCTGCAGAATCTCATGGAGGAAGCTGGGGAGAGGAAAACTTCAAGGCTGGCTTGGAAATTAAAACAATCCCTTTTCAGCCTAAATTATCGCTGTGCAGTGAGTTTGGTGTCTTTTTGTAATTAGGATGTCTCCTACACCTGGTGTCAGGATCAGCTTTAGGAGTTTTTGTCTTTCTGCAAGTCTGCTATGAAAAGGCAGCTGGAATCAGGAATGCCAGTGATGCAGGGTGGGAACACTAAATCTCAACCTTAAATCACAGGGTTTACTGCTTGATGACCCGTTCTTGAAAAATAACCACTGCAGTATATTTATGAAGCAGGTGGGTAATGGCATAGAAGCCAATACGTTTGGTATGCAGATTTTTTTTTTTTTAAATCCAATCTAACACCTGAGAATGCATTTTTTTTAAGATCAGCCATTTCTGAGAGTCATAAGGTGCTTGAAAGATTCTTAAATTTGAAAAAATAAATAGAATTTTTACCTTGTCAGGACTTTAAGATAGCTCAAAGATTACCTGTCCAAAAAAAAATTCCTGCTAGGCTTGGACCATGTGTGCAATTTTCAGTCTAAATCAAAAACTTTCAGGAAAAAGAGATGGTTACCAAAACAAAGAAATGTGGCTTATGTCTAAAGCCAAACCTGCCACTATTGCTTCCCTGGGGATACAGGTACACCTTGAAGGGCTGAGAAGGTCTCACCTTTAGTGGATCCTGAGAGGGGGGAAGGAAGTTTCCTCTTCCTGCCCTCTGGGTTTTACTTGCTTGAGATGTCAGGTACACCCAGATGCCCTTTAAAATATGGGCTGTGCTTCAGGCTGCCATTTATCCTTCAAAAATATCATGGCTCATATCCTCCATCTCCAGAATTCCTCTTCTGACCCCTGCCAGCTGTCTGTTCGTTTTATTTGCTGTAAAGTCCAAGAGTTTGTTCGTTTAGTCTTGTTTCAAGGCTTGAATATAGAGATGGAAGCTGTATGAGGTCAGTTTCCTCTCTGGAAAGCTCCTGCTTTGGAGGAATTCTAATCCTGGTTTTATTTATCTAATGGAAGGACACTGTCCCTTGTTTTGGGCAGTGACCTGTGTCTTCAGCACACAGGCACAGCTCTGGGCTGGCACATCCCCATTCCCACTGCTTCCCTTGCAGTACCCGCCTGGAGATGGGCAAGTGGATGGAAGATCTAAATGTGGCAATTGAAATGGCCAAGAAATCTACTGAGAAATCCGAGATGCTTCTGGAAAACTCCGTGTGCAACCGCTCCAACAGTAAGTGGTGTTCCTTGCCTCCTAGAAAAGCAGCAGTTGTCCTGTTCTTTCTGCTTTTCCTTTTGTGAGTTTGATGACATAAATGACATGTTTTTATAACTCATATGATAATGGAGAATTGATTTGGCTTTGGTTTTAATCAAAAGAGATATGCTTGCCTTCCTAGGCTGATGTTCAAAGTAGCTTTAAATGCAGCAGAGATGCTCCCATTGCAGAGTTGTTAATTTTATAAGGCACTTAAGTTACTCTTAGTGTAGATTTTTCTCAATTTAACCATGTGGTGAGATTTTTTTAGTCCAAAATATAGTGTCTCTGGAGGTCAGCTTTTACAGCCCAGTATTCCTTTGTTTGTCTGGTGGTGTTATGGCTGTGCTGAAACATGGAGTATTTTTTCTTGGAGACCTCTGTTCTGTTCCTTGACTCAAGATGAAGTGTGATCATTTTAGTTTGACACAGCACTGACCCAAACCACTCCATAGTTTTATTCTAGTGGAAGGTGTCGCTGCCTATGGCAGGAGATTGGAACCAGATGAGCTTTAAGGTCTGTTCCAACCCAAACCATCCTTTCATCCTGTGAATCAGCTGCCCCAGGCAGAGCTGAGTAATGAAACCCAGGCTGATGTGCTTAGAGTGGTCATAGGAGTTGTGTAACCAGTTCAGCTTGACACACTTAAAACTGGACCACAGCAAGAGAAAACCGCCTTGCTCAGGAATCCCAGCTCCTCTTGCTTTTTGTATTGCACGGTTTTCTTAAACCACTACCCAATTCTCCTCCCCCAGGATCCTCTGATGAGGTCTCTGTAGAACAGGAGTCCGAAGATGAAATTCACTCCTCTCGTAGCTCCTTGGACAGGCAGAGCCACCACCGTGCCAACACAACCATGCACGTGTGCTGGTACCGCAACACCAGCGTCTCCATGACCGACCACAGTGTGGCCGTCGAGGTACCCAGGGCTGCGCTGGCCCCACTCTGTCCATCCTGCCTTGGCCTCCACCTCCCACGTGGCCTTGGCAGCGGTTGTGTGTGCAGGGAGAGCCTGGGCCCTCCAGCACCACTGCATGCTGTCCCCTCTGTGCCTGTCTGTGTGTCCGTGCTCACACTCCGCTCTCCGGGCAGCAGGGTTTCGCTTCGGCACTGGGACCAAAGCAGGGAAGGTTTAAAGGAAACCCAGGATATCCTGGGGCTGAATCTCTCCTTTGGGTTTCATCCTGCTTGCTGGAGGACTGAGCATCCCCTCTGCTGGGCACTGCTGATGACCTTCAAAGTCTGGGGTCAGTTTTGGGCCCCTCATGACAAGAAGGACATGGAGGAGCTGGAGTGTGTCCAGAGAAGGACAAGAAGGAATGGAGCTGGGGGAGGGTTTGGAGCACCAGGAGCAGCTGAGGGGGCTCAGCCTGGAGAAAAGGAGGCTCAGGGGGAACCTTCTGGCTCTGCACAACTCCCTGACAGGAGAGTGCAGCCAGGGGGAAGTCATGCTCTGCTCCCAGGGAACAAGGGGCAGGACAAGAGGGAATGACCTCAAACTGCACAGTGGAGGTTCATGTTGGGAATCAGGAAGAATTTCTTCATGGAAAGAGTGGTTAAGCATTGGAACAGGCTGCCCAGGGCAGTGGTGGGGTCACTATCCCTGGAAATGTTCAAAGAATGTATGGATGTGGCACTTTGCCAAATTTTTCAGTGGGATTTGGTCAAAGGTTGGATTTGATGATCTTGGAGGTGTTGTCCAACCTTAATGGTTCTATGATTATGAGTTCCCTATCCATGATACTTTCCTTTAGAGATTGACTGTGCTGTACTGAGCTCTGGTTAGCTGCTGTACTGCACACAGAATTAAGAAAATGGATTTCAGTTGGAATTTCTTGCCCTTCTCTAAGCTGGTAGGAATGAGCAGCCAACTGTCCTTTCATGGCAGCATCATTTCATGCTGAGCAGAGATGTTTATTATGTGCCCATGGAGGTGTCCAAGGCCAGGTTGGATGGGAGTCTTAGCAACATGATCTAGTGGAAGGTGTCCCTGCCCATGGCAGGGGCTGGAACCGGATGAGCTCTAAGGTCCCTTCCAAAACCTTTCAGGGATTCTATGAGCCACTGGCACCCATGGTCTTGCTGTTACTCACAGTCCAAGGCAGCACTGGTGGCACATTTGGCCACTGAATCCTGCAGATTTCAAGATTGGTCAGCTCAGCCCTCCTTACACTGCTTGCACCAACTCAACAGTTTACTTTAGGCAGCAGTTTGGCAGGGTAGGAAGGACACCTTCCTGGAGGTGCTTGGAAGACTTCCAGAAGTTGGAGGGACTCTAAATAACATGGAGAGAAAAAGGAGGTCACTAACTTGACAAAAGCAATGGGGCAGGGGCCTACAGCATGTGTCTGTGCCTGCCTGTCCTGCTCTGCTCTTGAGGCACTTGCTTAACTGGAGTTAAAAGTTTGGGCACTGCAGCTCCTGCATTTTTCTGACAGAGAGACCGTGTGGATCAGCTTGGTAAGGGAAGTGCTGTAGATGTGACCTGGGCTTGAGGTACAGACATTGGGCACTTGAGCTGGCTCCTGTTGCTGTTTCTGTTGGAGGGGATAGGCCTTTCCCTGCTGACACCTTGGGAAAGAAACCAGTTCACAGTTCTGTGCATGGATAACAAGCCCACCCTGCTACAGGTTCTGGGATTGAATGTGTGAGTTCCTGCACTCCCTCTCACTCTGATCTGTTCCATGTTCTAACACCGTCATTTTTTCACAATTCATTTTCCTTTGACAGCCACCTTTCTTGCATCACTCCTCTCACCCTAACATTCTGTTTTTCTCTTTCTCTCCCCCTTTCTCTGCTCAGTTTTCTGCTCTCTTGCTGTTTCTCCAGAGCTTCCTCCTCGCTATTTGCTGGGCCAGGCCCAACGGCCCAACACAATCACCCATGTTTGTTGGTACCGGAACCAGAGCCTATCCCTGTCTGATTACTTGTGCATGATCCAGGTAAAGATGCCTCTCACGTTTTGTGCTGGTGGGGAGGAGCCATGGGATGCCCAGGAAAATGTCCTGCTTCCTAACTGCCCATGTGAGGATCCTGGTCCTCAGAGGCAGACATGTACCATTGCCTTATCAAGACAGGATTTCCTCCTGTTTATGCCTCAAAAAATGGTTCTCTCTGTAAATCTGCCATGTATCCTGTCTTTTTCTCAAATTACAAAATTCCTGTGCTGTCATTGCATGCCATAGGTTTCCCTATCCTGCTGGCTGACTCCTGCTGTTCCCTCCCTGCAGCCCCTTTTCCACGCCGGCTTTGCTGCGTGTAGCTGCCACCTGTTGTTTGTCTCCCAGCTCTGCAGTCCTGTTTCCTCTCCTGCTTTATTCCCCTTCTCACACAGTGTGTTCCATGTGGGTTTTCTGCATGTAAGAAATGGATGGACCCCGTTGGCTGTCACCATGTCACCTGGAGGTCTTTGACCCCGGGGAGCAAGTGCAGGAGCAGCCTTGGGTTGTTCTTCTGCAGCAGGATGGCAGCTGTGATTTCATGGGAGTCCTCTTTTCCTTCTGTGCCAGAACCAACTCTCTGGGTATCTGCTGAGGAAGTTCAAGAACAGCAATGGCTGGCAGAAACTGTGGGTTGTCTTCACCAACTTCTGCTTGTTCTTCTACAAGACACACCAGGTGGGCAGGTGTAGGGGAGGGGATCAGGGTGGTGGGGGGACCTGGGGATCCTTGACTTTCAGAAAGCTCCAGGGGCAAATCACTGCTGTTTGAAGGAGAGTGACAAGGGGAAGAAATGGTATTTCATAAGGAATCTGGTCTCTGAAAGGCTGTGGGCACTTCTTGTGGAACCTAATCAGAATTTCCAGTTCTGATGGTACTGATGATCTGTGGGTGAGGGGAAAACGTCTCCTCATGCAGTGACTAAAGGATGTGAGGGACACAGCAGCCTTTGGGCCTTCTTTGCCCTCTTCTTTCTGTGCTGGGCTTCAGCTCAGCCTGACAAGCTCCAGGGATTTTTCTGCCCATGGTGCATTCAGCACCTGCTTGATAATGAACCATGGTGCAGTGCAATCTTTTCATCTTATTAACCAAATAAACTGCATTTATTAACCCAGTAATTGGGTTATTGTGGCCTCTTTGCCTTGAGGGCACATTCCTTTTGTGAGGGTCCTTTACCTTTTTTTGTCAGGCTGCATGGCAGGGGTGCCTTGCACTCAGGGTTGGGCTCTTGGGCTCTTGCAGGATGATTATCCCCTGGCCAGCCTCCCCCTGCTTGGATACACAGTCAGCTGCCCTGTGGAGGCAGATGGGATTCAGAAGGATTATGTCTTCAAGCTGCAATTCAAGTCCCACGTGTATTTCTTCAGGGCTGAGAGCAAATACACCTTTGAGAGGTAATTTTCTGTTTTCTGTCTTGGTTTATAACCTTAACTCAGTAGCTGGTCATCCCATCCTCTCTCCTCCTAGTCTGAGTGATCTTCCAGCACATTCTCAGGAATAACATTCCCTTCTTCTCCCCACTGATGATATTTGGAGATCCCTCCTCTGACAGAACACTTCTCTGTGTGTGGGAGAGCTGTGGTGCACCTAGAGCTGTGAGCTGTGCTTTGTGCCAGGAGCCTGGGGCTTCCTTGGAGCCAGGGAGGAGTGTGGGAGAGGAAGGGCTGTGGAGTGCTCAGCTCCACCAGCTCTTTGGGAGTCAGATTTCCAGGTTCTCTAAACAGTGTTTTGGTTTTTATCTTCCATCTCTGGGAGCAGAAGTTATAACATGAGGCTGAGAGCAAGTGCAGGGTTCCTTTCACTTGTCTCGTTTCTCTGTAATTACATTTTATTATTGTCCTCTGTAATTACAATTAATTGCTCTTAGGGGCTTTCACAGAGGGTCCAAACTGTGTGAAATGCACCACGTACAAAACTTTGCTGCTGTGTTGAGAACCCTTGCACTGGGCCCTGCTGTGCAGGGTTGTATTGGAATGTCATTTTACTGAGGTGTCACATGTCCCGCCTCCTTGGGAGAGTGCCACATACTTGTGAACAGCTGAGGTATCAGCTACCTGAGCCATAAATCGTGCTCTTAATGCACTGGGCTCGTGTAAGGAATTTCAAGGGAAAAATGTCCAATACACAGTGAATTTGTCTTGCTTTTTTCACTATTGCTTTGCTTTCTTCCACATGAGCAAGACTGTTACCTACTTCCTAATTTATGGTTAAGAAAAGCAATAATTATTGTCAGCTTGTCATCCTTGATAACATTAAGGAGTGAACACGGGGTACTCTGCAGGGTATTTACCACATCTCAAACTGTCCCTTTGAAGAGTTAATTTTCCAGAAGACCTGTAAAAGAAGGAAATTGGCTGTTTTGGGAGGTTTGGGAAAGGGTACAGCTCATAACAAAGGACAAGATTACCTGTGAGTGAGGGTTAAGCATTTCTCATGTCCTTTCTTGGCAGGTGGATGGAGGTGATCAAAAGAGCCACCAGCTCTCCAGCCAGGTCGAGCCTGCTGCTTCCCAAGGAGAAGGACACTCACACAGACTGATGTGGGGCAGAGCTGGATCTCTGCTGGCAACACCAACAAAAGAAGCAGGTGGGAACAGGAGTCTCTGGAGTTGACAAAGCAGAGACCCAGGAGGCTCATTCCCCCCAGTATGGAAAGTGGGAGCGAGGGGGCTGCAGACAGGGATCACATCTATTCCTGATGGTGTGGAAGAGGGTCAATTCTGTTCCAGCTGAACCTACCTAGAGAGAACCCAACAACAGCAGTGCTGCAGTGCACACACTGTGGAAGGGTTCTTGTTCCATGGTACCTGTACAGTGACACCTTCACCTGCCCTGAAGGCAGGCACCACCTTCTTGTTACATTTTGACTGGATGATCAGCACACATGGGAGAAAGCCAGCAACTTCCAGTGCTGCAGCTGGCTGGCAGCAGTGGGTGCCAGGGCTCCCAGACTCCCCTGTCCCAGATGCTCCATGGGGCAGCACCACAACCTGTCTTGCTGCTGTAACCATCAGCCTGCTGGCACAGCTGCCTCAGACAAACAGGAACACACAGAGCTCCTTCTGAACAGACACTGCAGCTCTGCTCCTCAGGAGCTGCCAAGGCAGCAGTTTTCCAGGGAAGCAGGAAGACTAAGGCTCTGCTGAGCTGTCGAGGTGTTGGTGTGTTGTGGATCAGTGCAGGGGGGTGCATGGTTTGTCCTCTGAACTCAATCACTGTTCTCATATCACAGCTCCAGTTTCCTTATCCTGTAGTAGGAGTTAAGTAAGGCTTAGGATGGCAAACACTCTCCACTCTGGTGTGAGTGATGTTTTCAAGGCATTTAAGCACTGTAGGAGAACAAGCCTCTGAAAGTCACTGTTGCTTGTGCTTTTGTCATGCAAAGACTTCTGAAAATCCCTAATCTTCTATTTCAGTTTGGGGTGGGAGCCATCTTCTGTTTCTCATGAAGATGTAAAAGTCACTGGATTCCAGATGGAGCATTAGTGTCTGTGGACTCTATTAAATTTCTGTATTAAATCTGAAATGTTTGCAGCTTGTTCCCTTTTGTAAAGCTGTCACCTTTGGGTGCCTCCACAGAAGGAATGACATATGCTAAGTGCCACAAGATGCTGTTGGACGTGGCTTTGATGGGCTGTGGGCTCTGATTTATATTAGACAGAAAAATGTTTGTGTACTTACAGAAGGAACAGTGCAGTGAAAGCAAAAGGAAAGTGTTGCATGCTGTGAGGATGGAGGGATGTGGAGATCCCATGGGACAATGGGAAGGACAGAGGCCAGCATGAGTGTTCAGTTATGGTCTCAAGCATATGTGGTATGAATGCTGAAGGAAGGGGGAATCCAGAGGGATTTTCTTGCTTGGCATTTGCATCCTAAAGGAGTGACTGTTGATCCAGCCTTTGCACCAATGTCACCAAGACCATTGTCCCATCTAAGTTAAATGTACTTAATTTATTAGTGTCTTCATTTACTATTTTTTTAATTGCCTGTTGTAGGTGTATCTATGTGGATTAATTAGATATGTTATACTGTGGCTGAATATGACTGTTCAAAGTAAATAGCATCTTGGTATAAAACTCTCAGCCTCTTATTCCTGAGCTCCCCGTCCCCATTCCTGAGCCCACCATCCCAGGTTCAAGTTACTCAGTAGTTTTCCACAACTCTAGATCTCAGCTCACCCTGTACCAAGTGCTCTCCATCCAGAGTGGGGATGGTGTGGAGGAGGGGGCAGAGCTGCCTTTGTGGAGCTTGAGTGCCACTTGCCCCACAGTGAGCAGGAGTCTTCCCTTAAGGTTTGTGGGCTGGTGAGTGAATGATCTTTAGTTGCTTCTGTGCTGAACCTGCAGCCTCAGCATCGTGCTTGAGGATGCAACCGCTGAGGTGGGAGCAGAAGTCTCTGGAAGGACAGCAGGCAGAAAAAGTCCCTTCCTGGTTTGAGAATGCTGAGCTCAAATGTCTGTGCATTTAAAGTGTGGGAGCTCAGGCTAGAAAAGCCCAAACCATTGCTATTCCTAGCAAATCTGCAGATGACTTACCTCAGTGAACTTTAAAAATTGTGAGGATTTCAGTGGTTTATCAGTTCTGTGAAATATTTTATTTTTCCAGAACTCTCCAGTAAGACAAAAGTACTAAGTAATGAGAAATTTCCTTAACAGGAACATTAGGCAAGAACAGACTTAAACCAGGTCCTTACACATTAGTTTCTTGCCATGGTGCTAAGGTGTATGTAAGGGGGAGATGCAGCTGGGACTGCACAGCTTGATAGCCATGGTCTGATTATTTCAAAGATCATCCAGTTCCACCCCCTCCCCTTTCCACCATGGGCAGGGACACCTTCCTCTAGCCCAGGTTGCTCCAAGCCCTGTCCAACCTGGCCACAATTTCTCTCGGCAGCCTGTGCCAGGGCTTCACTACCCTCAAAAGGAAGAATTTCTTCCTACCACCTAATCTAACCCTGCCCTGTCAGTGTGAAGCCATTTCCCCTCTGTCCCCCTGGAGTCTTCTCTTCACCAGGCTGAACAACCCCTACACCATGAGATGTACCTCTTCATGCTTGAGCTTCTTCCAGGGTACCACAGTCCTGCTTCATTGCTTAAGAAACCAGATTTTGTGCAGTAACTCCTGCGTTGTGTTACATTTAATGTCACAGACCAGAGCTGTTTCTGGTGACTGGTGCCTGCTCCCTGGTCAGAGAAATTATTCTGTTACACCAGTGAACTCTTTCATGCTGGCCCCACCACAGCTGTGCCAGTGTTCAAGGGCTGATGTGCCAAGTCCTCTGCTGGACAGGGTTAGTGCCTGATTGGGAACTGCCAGACTGGTATTTGTGTAAGGCACCACTCCCATCACAGACCACACCCACCCAGCTCTGCATTCTCCCCGGTGCACTGGACCTGTGCTTTGCACTCCAACCCTAACCACTGTCCTGCCACCAGCCTGCTGAGCTGACCACGTGGCATTTAGCAAAATTCCCCACAAAAAGCACACTAAGAAGTACCTTAATCAGTTCTGCTTCTTGGCTCCAAGGGAAAAATAGATAAGGAGCATTGCAGAGCTGCTCAGATCCTCAGCTGTGCCCTTCACCTCAGTTCCTGCCCAGGGGGAGGACAGTGACAAGGGTTTAAAGACAATTAAATGGCATATCCTAAGTGCTCATGCAGGCCCTGGGGTCCGTAGGCTGAGGATTGCCTGGTTCAGGCCCTGCTCATGCAGCGCCACATCAGTGCAGGGGATTGTCACAGTACTGCAGCCCCAGGCCGACCTAGGGCAGTGCTGCCGCCGTGTGGACAGAGAGCAAAAGGAGACTCCACCACCGCCCCGGGCAGCTCCTGCCCCACTGGGCCCCCTCCCAGCTGCCATGTGAGACAGAGGAAGGCAGAGAGGCCCTGGTGCAAGTGAAGCCCGAGTCTGAAGAGTGCTGCAGTTTGTTCATTATCTGCAAAAAACTGCACTGCAGTATGCTTCCAGTGCACAGCTCTACCTTTGCCAATAGTGTGGGCTTCCTGGAGTGCCAGCAGGAAAGACTGATGTGCCTGCAGCTGTTATCCTTGCACACACTGTACTTGGCTCTAGCTCTTGGGTCTCTGTCCTCTGCAGCAGGAAGATGCAGGGGAAGACCAAGAAGAATGCAGAGAAAAGCACTAGAACAAATCTTTTTCCCCTAATAACACAGTCACACCAGTCTCATTTGTTTTGTTACTTTATTGAAAGTGGCAGATCCCTTTCAATGCTTTTGAAAACTAAACCCATTGTTGCTTTAAATACTGGACACAGGGTGTGGGGATTGTTTCCTTTAAAAAGTTTCCTCGTTACACTGCAGAGCATGCGAGTAACGACACAGGTACCTTATCAACACCATTTGCTACTGCTCTGAACAGCACCTTTAAAAAAGCAGCAGGGGCCCTTGTGCTGGCCTGCAGCCCCTGCCTTCCCCCTCTCCAAGTGTCCTGTCTCTACCTTAACTTCTCCTCCTGAGGGAAAAGTGGGGTTGTTCTGGTCTTCCTAACTGCAAGCTCTGAGCTGGCTCTCACCACAGAACACTGCTCTGCATCAGAGAGCCACCAGCAGCACCTCTTCTCTACTGTGCAAGTTCATAGTGTTGCTGAGCCTGGATTTATCCATCAGGATAAATAAAGGATAGTGATAAGGTAAGGTGAACACCATACACCAGGATCAGGGAATGTGTGGTCCCCCTGAGCTACTTGCAGCCCAGCACTTAAAATCTGCAGGTCTGAATCTAAGTACCAAAAATCAAGCCTTGTTTCTAAGCAAGTGGCCTGTCATTAAAAAAATGCTGAACAGCTCCAGCCTTTGTTCTCAGTGGCTCTGGGGTGAGCCATATCATCCACATACAAACACCCAGACAGAAAGATCTGGGTAACTGAGTTCTTCATGGGAATCTCTTTTCAGTTAGAGAGCAGCTCACTAAACTATCAGGGGTTATTTTCCTATGTCTATTTTTCTAGACCTTTAAAATGTAGATTTAAGATCCGTGTGCTTACCTGAATTAAAGATTTGCTTTATAAACTAGTATGATACAGAAAGCAAAGCTCCTGGGGATGGCTCTGCTGGAGTATCTTACGCAGCCAACACAGCAGTAGATAGCTTACTTTCTCTGCTACCAAACACCCTCCCAGCTTGTCAACTGGAGCAGAGCCCTGGCTGCAGCAAGGCTGGATCCCAGGCTGAAAGAGGAGCCAGAAAGGGAAGGTTGAGAAAGAGAGGGAGGGAGGCCTAGAGCAGCTTTTGGGAATCCCCAGCCTTCCCACACTGCTGTGAGCCATCCAGTTTATGTCTTCCTGTAGAATACAGGTTCTTGCATCAAAAACTGCTATGTAGTGTCCCTCTGCCTTGTGAACCAAAGCCCTACTGGTGTCTGCAGCTGTTGTGTCCCCCCACTCTCCTTTTTAACCCTTCTGCCCCACGTGGGCCTGCACAGCTCAGACCAGCACTGCCCAGCCTGCCTGTCCAGCTGCTTCAGCTGCCAGGAGCACCAAGGACAGGAACTCCACCAGCTCCCACAGCAAACACACCCACTTTGCCTTCTGCTCCCTGGAGACCCAAGGCAAGTTCTGCTGTTGCCTGAAGTAGATGAACTAAGGCCTAATACAAAATTATGTCCCAGAGCCAAAAAAAGAACAATCAAAAAACCCATCCTCCTATGTAATGACAGGCTGGGAAAGAGCAACCATGTACCAGCTGCAGCACTGGAAAGTCTTATTACTTGTGTGTGGAGGGCTTGAAGTGACCCTCCAGAACAACTGGAGAGCTGGTCTCACTCTCCCAGAGGCCCTAAATGCCTGGAGAGATTCCCAACATCCCTGCACTCACATGACTGCTCACAAACACTTCTTTAGGAAGGGCAAGAGACTAAACCCATCAGACTCGCCTGTGAAACACATATCAATGGAAGAGAACCTCCCTTTTTCCAGCAGCCAGGCATTTACCAGAAACAAGCTGTGAATCAAACCAAGCCAAAATGGACACATCCATTATAGGAAAACAATTAAAAACTGCATTGATTACACTGTAAAAACAATTAGACCACCCATCTCGGGTTCTGCAAAAGGTCTGAATTGTACTTGCATTGCAAACCCCACCCTGGGTTATCATGGAAACACGGCTAACATGAAGGCTCTGAAATGTCCTGGGGTCCATCACAATGTCACATCCAACGGCAGATGGTGGTCTGGATTAGAGATGTAGTTCTTATGAAGCTGGAAAAAATCCTTCCCCCCTGACAACAGCAGCAGGGAATGCGAGTGTCAGCGGGCAGAGGTCAGGTGGTTCCGACTGTGTGAAAACCTGCAGGGAACAATGAACAAGGGAGAACTGCTCAGTGCTGGCTGTTTGAAGCTCTCACCTGGAATGGCACCCACCAGCAGGTCTGTGGGGGAAGGGGTCAGGCTGGCTGGGTCTGTCCCCACTCCCATTGCCAACTTTTGCTTGATTAAGTCCTGACAGACAAAACTAGCACTTTTAACAAAAAAGCCAAGGTGGTTTGACACTTCCTCAGGCTTTCAAGACTCAGTTTTAACCTCAAAAGAAGTTTTCAGCACTAGTGTTTTATAGTAAGAAAGCAACTAGGTCTTTGAGGTTTTGCAAGCCCCTTAAAAAACAAGCATCTTGTCCTTCTGCCCTGTCCAGCAGTGTCATTTCTAGGCTGACAGAAGCTGAATGATGCTGAAACAACCACGTGTCTGCAATCACCCACACACACCTGTGTGCACCTCCTGCTCAGTCAGAGGCTCAGGGATCACAGGACACCTTCTGTGACCTCCATGGGTCAGCCACAAGAATGAGTGCTCTCTTCCTGGCCTTAACTGATTATTAGAGGAGGGCTCTATACAGTCCCATGGTGTATTTGCTTGGAAGTTCCAGTGAAGCAGAAAGAGAAGTCCTCTAGGATGGCCATTATAATTGGTGTACAACTCTTCTTTGCTTGACAGCAGAATGTAGAGGACAACCAAGGGGTCAGGCCCAGAGAGCACAAGTTTAGGAAAGGTGGGTCCTGCATGACCAATCTGATCTCCTGTGACCAGGTGAAGCGATAGTGGACGAGGGAAAGGCTCTGCATGTACTCCCCTATCTCAGACAGCATTCTCCTGGAGAGGCTGCAGCCCACAGCCTGGACAGGTACACACTTTGCTGGTTTAAAATTTGGCTGGATTGGTGGGGACTGAAGTTACATCCAGCTGGGACTGATCACTATTAGGGTTCCCCAGGGCTCAGTGTTGGGACTAGTCCAGTTTAATGTCTCTGTCCATCTGGACAAGGAGATTGAGGGTCCCCTTAAGCACACTGACAGATGTCACCAAGTTGGGTGGGCGTGAAGGCTCTGCAGAGGGATCTGGATAGGCTGGGCCAAGACCAATGGTGTGAGGTACAATGAGGCCAAGTGCAGGTCCTGCACTGCAGTCACAACAATTGCCTGCAGTGCTACAGGTTTGGGGCAAAGCAGCTGGAAAGCTGCCTGGTAGGAAAGGACTTTGGGGTGCTGCTCAACAGCAGCTGAACATGAGGTGGCATGTGTGCAGGTGACCTAGAAGACCAGCCATTGGCCTTGTGTCAGCAATAGTGTGGCAGCAGGACCAAGACAGCATCTCCCTGTGCTGGACACTGTGAGGCCCCTCCAGTGCTGTGTCCAGTTCTAGGCCCTCACAAGAAAGACATTAAGGAGCTGAAGCTTCCCTTTGTCCAGGGAAGGGAACAGAGCTGGGGAAGGGACTGGAGCACCAGGAGTGGCTGAGGGAGCTGGGAAAGGGGCTTAGTCTGGAGAAAAGGAGGCTCAGGGGGAACCTTCTGCCTCTGTACAACTCCCTGACAGGAGGGGACAGCCAGGGGGGGTCGGGCTGTGCTCCCAGGGAACAGGGACAGGACAAAAGGGAATGACCTCTAGCTGCACCAGTGGAGGTTGAGGTTAGGAATCAGGAAGAATTTCTTCATGGAAAGGGTTGTCAAGTATTGGAATGTGCTGTCCAGGACATGGTGGAGTCATCAGCCCTTGAGACATTCAAGAAAAGACTGGATGTGGCACTCAGTGCTCTGGTCTAGTTGACACAGTGGTGATCAAAGGCTGGATTCAATCCTGGACATGTTTTCCAACCTTAATGAGTCTGTTCTACTCAAAAAGGACTTGAGTTACAAGGAACAAACTTCAACCCACCAGAAAGAAATGCTTAGAAAGCCTAAGTTCAAGGGTGTAAAGACTGCATAGTTTGAGTTGTTTATAGGGGCAGCCAGAGCACAGAACAGCTGCTTCTGGTATGGTAAAACACTTCCAGCCTGTTTTGCTCCAGGGAGGAGCAAAATGTTAAGTTTCTCTCTTGGTAAGGAAAGGGTGAGATTTAGGATAGCCTGCTGTGAAAGGGAGAAAAACCAAATTCATGTTAAATAAAACTTGATAAATCTGTGACCAGGTTACCTGTGTTGGTACCTGCAACACATAGATGTGACTTGACTTGGTGCCAGATTTGACCCAGCAAAGGACTAAATTCTACCAGACTACATTCCTTCACTGGTTTAACAAATAATTCTTGTCAGGCAAATTTACTTTTGTGTATACTTAAACGTGAGCAAGCAGTGACAAGCTGCAGGCAGTTGTCCTTTAAAGCACATTCCTTGCAATGAAACAGATATTTATTAACAGAAACTTTCTAACCCAGAAATTACTCCAATGAGATTTTGCATAGTCCTTGCTGCCTGGGTAATGGGACCAGCAGGACATCATACGTATATAGATATATGTGCAAAATGGAAGTGAACAGCAGCATCTTTCTGTGCCCTACAGCATCCATTTACACTACAGAAACCTGTGAGTGTGAGGCAAAAGAACTGTTTCCATTAAATGAAAGCAGTTCAAAGAAGTGCCACAGGAACTATTAAGGCAGCTGCCACCAATACTGACTTCTGTCTGTCTTGGGTGCTCAGCAGTGACCTTTGCTCAGCCCTGGAGCACAGGAGTTCAGTGCCAGCTCTGCCCCGCTCACACTCCGGACTCTCACTCACCTTTGGACCCGCTCCACCATGTGTGCTATCAGTTTGTCAGAGATGCCTGGGCAGGACTCCTCAGCCAAGCTAAAGGCATTCTCCAGCTCCTCCATGGCTCCCACGTTGCCTCCAGTCTGCTTGTGCTTATCTTTGAGCTGTAACCCAGAAACGGGGGATTAGGTCCTCATTTTGTTGCAGAAATCGCTGGTCAAGAAGCACAGCACTGACATTAAGGGCCTTTCCCTCTTATTATGACTCCACCAGGGTGTAGGAGGGCACCCACATTCCACTTAAATGAACCAAAACCAAAGTTCATTTGTAGGTCAGGAAGGCAGAAGTCCAAAGTCTGGCGTGCAAATTTGCCTCCAGGTACTAATGGCAATCAAAGCCGTAACCTAACGCAATGTACTCTTAAAGAAACTAAATTTCGTAAGAAATGGACCAACAGCCCTGAAAACTTGTAAGCAGTAACAGCACAAAGAACACCAGGTGATCTGAAGCAGTACAATCACCTTTGCTGTTAATGACAGCCCAGCACCCAGACACACACAGGCTCACAGGCAGGTTGGGCAGAATATATCCTACACCAGGAGTTAGTCACCACCACTTTCAATAACCACAAAAGAGTCTTGAGTTGCTGCTTCTAGTGACTGGGAGGCCAAGGAAGACAACTGCCACACCAGGGATCCTGAGCCCCTTGGCCTCCAACATTCCTCTCGAAGAGAGCTTTACCCAGGAGGGCAGGGGAAGAAAGTCCACAACACACCAAGACCTCCACACACAGCACTGACCTCAGTCCACATCCCTCATGGTCAGTGCACTCTGATTAGGCCTCTAGTTGCACGTTTCCAGTCATTAATTTGAAATAGCTACAGCTCTGTTGAGAAGGAATGCCTGACAATCACTGGGGCTGACCCTGAAGGAGTCTGTTGTTAGAAATCCTATCTTTCCACCCCCAGCAGCAGTTCCCGACTTCTTCCACAATACGAGGCTGCTGATATGACAGCCCCTTCCCCAGGGCACCATCACACAAGGAGCTGAACAACAATCAAGCATTCTGTTGAACCAGCAACATCTGCCAGCTTACTACTGTCCAGTTCAATTAAGCTCTCATTAGGCCCTGCTGATTAAAGGGCTTTATATAAGCCTGACAGTTCTTTGCCTTAATTGTAGGATCAGCCTTTCCTGTTGCTGGAGCTCACCTTTTCTTGGAAAGCAAAACAATATGAATGTTAATCCCCAGCTGCAGCCATTCCTGTGCACCAAGTCCCCTCCTGGGAACAAACAGTTTTGGCCCAGCCAAAAAGGGCCACTGCCTTCTCAGTGGTGGTCCCCACCACAAAGCTGTGGGAACAACCCACACACACCTCTGCTCAGTCAGAAGTGGTAGGGGCATGGAGGGCAACTCAGTTACACAGCAAGGATATAGATTTCTTAGGACTAAAATAGTTGTGATGCTAAAGCCAATGATTTGATGTGTACCTACCAAAGGCTGCCCACCTCAGAATAAGCACAGGGTCTGTCCTGGAGGTAAGGTGTCAGTTTATCCCCAGCCTTTGATGCCAAGCCCCTGACTTCCAGCTTGCCCAACAGCCTGTGATGGCAGCAGTGTGTGCTGGGCTGTCTCTTCCCACTGCAGAGCAGTTCTCTAGAGGCTTGCAGGAGTTAGAGCACTGCACTGACCTCAGCCTTACCAGGCCTAAACGTCATTTTACCTCCCTGCTCCACAATGTTTCCAGATTTGCAGTTGTCCACACCTGTTAACAACTCCTCACGGGCTGTTTTCAACATTAACATCCAATAACACACGTGCAGGGAAGGGAGATGAAAGATTAAAAAGAACATCTTACTCAGATTTCCATTCACAAAGGCCAGCTTCAGCCCCTTTAGGAAAGAGGGGATCAAGCCTAGCTAGTTTAAGATGCAATTCTACAATAGTGAGGACAAAGTTTTCAGTTCTAGTTTCCTACCAACAGCAAAGAATAACACATGCAACCAGTAGCAAAGCAGATTTCACCTGGAGAAGTCTTCTTTCAAGTCCCCTCTACTGCTTACAAAAGCCAGGTTATTTCAGAGCCTGCCCACAACCCCTCCTGCTCCCAATTTCCTTCAGTGAGATCTACAGAGCCAGCAAAAGTCTATTCAAAGGAAAGGGGGATCAACAAACTGGGGCAAGGGAGTCAAACTAGCAGAAATGAAACGTTCCAGAAGCCACTTCCTGCCTGGAACTGGTGAGTAAGAAATAGCACAAGAATGCATTTACAGTCACAGCCCTGAGCACTCTGCCCCAGGAGGCTCCTAAACTCCTGGCACCAGTGACTGTGCTGCACAAACAAACTGCATCACAAACCAACATGGTTTTATTGTGGTTTCACCTCATAGCCCTAGGCCTACAAGATGCAGGTCACTGGCCTCATGCTCTGATCTCTGAAAGTCAAGCCCCATGGAGCACAAAGAGGCTGGTGAGATAAACTTCCAGTTTCCAAAGTGGAGTAGTCTCAAGAGCCTGCTTTTCAGAATGTTCTCTGCATCCTGCCACGCAGCAAACCCTCTTTCCACACAGCAGTAGACCTGAGAAAAGAGTTAAGTCCCTGGAGAAAGCATAGCTCTCTGCTGGGCCATGCCATCACAACCCAGAAGAGTAAGTCCTCAGGACCAGAGGAAGGGTTGTCTGTCACCAGCATCTCAAGAACAGAACCCTGATGGCAGCATCTAACTGATTTCTTCCAAAGCCCCTCTGCTGGAAAGAGCAACCAGAACTCATAGCCACCAGCCTCCTTATGATTACCCTCACCCTCCTCTTCCCTGACAACATTACTCATCTGGAAAGGAGAGCTGTCATCTCTCTGCTGATACAGACACCATCCTTATCATTAGTGGCAACTCTTCAACTCCACAGCCCCATCCAGACCATGAGGCAGGGGAACTGGGTAAACACATTTTTTCTACCTGCCTTCCAAAAACTAGGTGGCAGGGAACTCCTTAGTCTTGGCATTCTACCAGTAGCAGTCTGTACAGATCAAGAAATGGCCTAGTAACAAGCAAAGCCAATTCCTGCTCTAACCCACCTACCTTCCCCTCAGTAACGCTGCTGTGGACATGCACAGTGACAGGCTCAAGTACCTATCTACTCCAACAGGAGCTGCATTTCAGCCATGGACAGAGTCTGGAGCTGCCCAGGCACCAACAAGTTAAAGATGCAGGTAAGAGCAGAAACTCCTCTATCAGATCCTTACCAGAACACAGATTACCAGAAGGGAAATGCCTTTCTTCCAAACACAAGTGCTTTCAGGAGGACACGCCAGGACACATTCACCTTCCCCACATATGGTGGTCTAGCCCACTGAACTGGTACAAATGCTTCAGAACCCTGTAACCTGACTAGACACCTCACCACCACCTCCCTTCTCCAAATCCTTCCCATTTACTTATCTGTGTCAGGTATCTCTTCATCTCCAACTAGCAGAGATGCCAAGAAGGTTCTACTCACCTCCCCAAAAACTGGGTGAACAAGTGTGGAGAGACACTGTGACCGTGGTTGCCTCTTGATGGGCTCAGTAGGCTGGAAAGCAACAAGAAAAGAAGTTACAAAAAGCTTCCAGGCCACATGAAGTATTAAACCTTTAGTGAATTCACAGCACCTCCACAGCAATCCCATCACCAGATCTTGGGAAAACCAAGTCACAGTACCCTGATAATGTGGAAGAGGCAACTCTGGAGCACCAGCCCTTGGTGCCAGACTGAAGTAAATTTCAGACAGAAGATGAATGCCTGGTGGCTTCCCCAAGACACCCAAAAGCTCATGTTAGTTCAGTCCACTCCAGAAAGATGAGACAGCACACAGACCTTCTGGGAACCATGAAGAGCCATTCCTTTGTGCAGCTTGCTTAAGGAATTGGGGCGAATGGTTGGTGGGAATGTCCAGATTGGACCCTGGTCTCCATCCTCTGCATCTCCATCACTGCAAATGAAAAGGGGAAAGTCAAGACAAAGCCTCACCTCCATACATTGGGGGTTTGCCCATACTTTCCCAGAATCACAAGTTTTCCCCACCTGACTGCCATATTGCTGCAGGCCTTCAGGCTTTTCCCTATCCCAGAAAAAATTCTGAAGAGAAACCACTTCAGTCTCAGCAGCACATATACAGCACCAAGGAGATCTCAGCAAAGTACTACATCACGTTTCCAAATCACCAGATTCACCTCTCTGATCCAGCCAGCTTGAAGAAGTTTCTAGTGCTAGTTAAATTTAGGAGAATTTCAAGACAACACAACGTGAAGGGCCCGACTTAGATGTTAGAAGCCCATCTCCCTGAGTCCTTGGCCATTCGAGTCGCTGCCATTACAGGTGAAGAGCAGCTCTGTGACACCATTCTGGCAATGAAGTGCCCTTCCCACATCCAAGGCCCATAACTTGACTGTCCTGCACAGCAGTGCAAAGATTTACTACAAACACACCAACACAGCTCTTGCCACAGTTACTAAAGCCTGGAGCTCTTGTACTTAATGAAAGGTGCTTGAAATACAGGCACCAAGAGCCCTGTTCTACTGGTTACACACAAATTAAATACCTTGTATCACTACTTTGATTCCTTACACTCAGCAAAGAGGCTCCACAGGTTAAGACCAGCACAGAGAACTGAGTCCTACTGAACAGGAGGTAACAGCCTCCCCTTCAGGCAGCACTCACTTGCTCCCACAACCAAAAGCTTGAAGATAGGATCTCAGGTGGGAAAAGGACCTGAGCTGTTTGCAGTAGGCTACACTGAGGCAAGCAGGGGCATCCCTCCATGGAAAACATGTACGTACATATCAGAATCACCAGAACTGGAATCCTCTCCATGGCCCTCTGACTTCCAGCGCTTGAATCGGTCGATCAGCTCCATTAGGAATGAGGTTTTCTTGGTGTAGCGTGTGATGAACTTGTGCTTTAGCAATTCTTTAGCTGTTGGCCTCTGGAACAGATAAGGAGAGCATGTCACATCAAACCATCTCTGCACACTGAACACACAACTCACTGACTTCAACTGGAATCACAGAATTCCTTCTGGTTGAAGGAATTTTTGACCTCTGCTGACCTTTACCGCAATTCACAGGTGGGCAGCAATACTCACAAATCTAGGATCCTTATTGAGGCAGGCTTCCACAAATTCCTTGAAGGGCTTGCTGTGGTGACCCTCAAGTGTTGGAGGGTTGTTTTTGGGGATCAAGAAGAGAACTCTCATAGGATGCAAGTCGGAATTTGGGGGCTCTCCCTTTGCCAGTTCAATGGCTGTAATGCCAAGGGACCAGATGTCTGCCTGGAAAAGAGAGGAAGAACACAGAACAGCAAGGAGCAATTCTACAACATGAAAGCACTGTTTTAGGACAGCTAATCACATAAATCAGATGGGACGTTTCATGTCTAATACACAAACCTCCAGCAGACTCTGCATCATAACAGAAAAGAATAATTCCTGCAGTAAGCAGCACTTCTAATCCTTGTTTCTGTGCTAGCACCACCTCATGTATAGTAGCCTGTTGGGGGTTAGGTTTTGTTCCTTTTTACTCTAAAGAATTTTTTCCCCATAAGTTACCAAGGAGACTAAATGTCCTACTTAAGACTATTTACCAAAACAAAGGGGTGGTCAAAGCTCAGAGGGGGGGTGGGGTTTTGGGGCAGGTAAAGAGCAGAGTTTCAGGTAGCCGGTCAGTGTGGTTTTCGGGGAGAAAGCACTGCTGGGTTGGTGCTCCTGCTGGAGGATTTCACTGCAGTCCAGTCTTGGGAAATCTGCCATCATCTGCTCACCCTGGAATTCTGAGCTTCTCTGCCGCCCTGTGAGATCTGGGCCAGCCCTGCCCTGCCATCGTGGTTCCATCAGCGCTGCTCCTCTTGCTACAGCGTGACCCTGCACCCCCCTGCCCTGCCGGGACACCCTGCCACTCCACAGCTACCCAGACTCTTTTTCCACTGTTCCCAGCTTGGTGCTCCGAGTATCCTACAAAGGCATCGAGACCAAACTGCCCTGGGTTTTTGTGAAGCAAAGTCCTCAAAGTTCTTGGTACTGTTTTTGTTATCAATGCTGTAGTTGTTTTCTTGTTGTTTTTTGTTTGTTTTTATACATACCAGTATCGAACTGATATTTCTATTTCCAAAATCTTTTGCCTAAAAGTTTTTAACTGAAAAAATTATAATTGGAAAAAGGGTGGTGGTGGTGGTTTACATTCTCCATTCCAAGGGAAGCTCCAGCTTTCCCTGGCAGATACCTGTCTTCCCAAACTGAGACATAGCCCCAAGCAGCTATCCTCCTGCTCCCAGCTCACCTTGAAGTCATAAGCAGACTGCTTGATGACCTCTGGTGCCATCCAGAATGGGGTCCCCACAAAGGTGTTCCTCTTGATTTGGGTGTCTGTCAACTGTCCAGCCACCCCAAAGTCAGCCAGTTTCACATCTCCTTGTTCTGAGAGCAGCACGTTGGCAGCTGTACACACAAATAAGCAATTAAGTCTGCTGGCCTAGGAATCACTTCTAGCACACACAGAACTGCATACTGAGTTGAGCCCTCCCGTGCCATCCTCCTTCTCCCAGTGATAACCTTCAGCCTGGATTTCCAGCCTCAGGCCCATTCTCATGCTTTGAGCTCCACTGGGTAACAGGGAACAGGCTCATGCAGTTTGCTGGATCAGAAGGGGAACATTGCTAAGGTAGGGGCAGAGAATAGATGTGAAAGGCCACACCATCAATTAGATGTGACTCCTGGCCACACAAAGAAGGGAGGGCAACACAGTCTCTAATGCTCTTGATTTTTTTTCTCCAGAGTAGCATTCAGCACGAGTTAAAGAGCAGACCCTTCTAAAGAGCTCAGGTTCCACTCTAATACTAGTTCCCACTCACTCATAAGACTGCAACACTGTGCAGGTGTGGGAATGGGGGTTTTCCACAGGACTTTTCATTCTGAAACCCTACCTAACAACTTTCAGCATTTCCACACCACTGGCAGCTAACACCCCTACACATCTTGCAGTGCTAGCAACGTGCAGTCTCACATACATGAAAAAATCTTTTCTCCCCATCTCCCTGTATGAGGTTTCTGTGCCCTGCCTGCTTACATCTCCTCCTGCAGTGGGTCAAGAGCAGTGAGCATCCAGCACTGGCCCAGCTCCACAGCACCATCCCTCCACCCTCCTGCAGTACTTTGACGCTCTGGGCTTGCTGGACACTGCTCTTTGAGAGGCAGATGCCAGCTCTCTCTACATTGCACGTGGCCAGTGACTATAAAAAACAGCAGCAGGATAAGCTGACACAAGCTGTCCTGATTTCCTAGGGCTGTGAACCCTGCATGAGGACAGCTCACTTCTGCTGTGAGCTACAACCACAACAACCAGCACACACACCCCTGGGGTCCAGCAGCAAAGCAAATGTCCAGACACAAGTCAGCCAATATCTGAACATGCCTTTCATTGACTCCTTTGCTCTAGCTCCCTGACTGTCCAAACTCGAAGTGCCAGAGGAGCACTACAGATCCTTACTGTTACTCTAAACCCTAAAGATAGGAAAAGCACAAGTTGTGATACAGTGACAAGCATCATATTCAGAAAACAGCAGAACTGAAAAACAGTCTTTGAAACTCTGCAGATTATGGTGAATTTAACATCTCTGACTATTATATTACTAACATGCCTTACAAGAAAGGGAGCTGAATTCTCCAATCTTACCTTTGATGTCTCTGTGGATCTTCCTCTCCGAATGTAAATAATCCAAACCCTTTAGGATTTCTCTCAGGATAGTAGCTATATAAGTCTCCTCCAGTGGTCCTGGCTTCAGCTGATAAAAGGCATAAAGAGGACTTAAAAGAGGGTGACTAATGCCTTGGATTTTCCAGGCTCTCAGTTTGTTACTTGGAAACCTTGGCCAAGCAGGTTGTACTCAGCAGGAAGCACCTTCTTGCACACGCTACAAGCAGAATGCTGGTGTTTGCACCTGGCAGCATTCAATGAAAAAACTCTGGGGCATTTTCTGCTAGTCTATCTATCTTAAAAGCTTCCCAAACAAACAGCAACTCATCTCTCTCTTTGGCCTGGAAATGCATTGGCCAACAGAATACTTTAACAGTTTGTCTTGCTCAGGTATCTCTGCCAGCATGCAAGTACTGAATTTCAGCCTCTGAGACGTCAACTCTCAGGCTCTGGAGCACTGTATCAAAGCTCTTCCTCTTTCCATTAGTTCTCCTCCAACCAAGTCCTGCCTTCTCACTGCAGTAACTGAGGTTCTGACACTCAGGTAATCTCTGCTGATGACAGCCTCCCACTACACCCTTCTTCCAAGTCACTGTAGGCTCAGAAGTTTTCCCTACATCATTAGTTACTAGTCTGGAAAAACAGGGGTTATTGCCCTAAGAAGAAGAGAAAAATGCTGTGACAGGATACAGGGCAGCAGACCTTTGCTTGTGGGTAAATTCTGCATTTGTATTCTCTCAAAACTTGGGGTAACTTAATCACAGACCATGTCTTTACTGAGTTATGCGAGCACTGAGCAATACCATGACACTGACTAGGTGAATTACAGATTTGCACTGCTCAAAAACCACTGGCTGTGCTCACTTTTCAGCTCACTGGCTCTTTCCATCATACACCATGCTGGACAACAGTACTGGGACAGCTGAATGTCCATGAAAACATTCTCTCTAACCTGGGATAAGCACAACCAATGTGTCTGTCCTGCACTGCTTACACCCCTTGGGTGCAGGGCTACCAAAAAGACAGTATGTACCAAGTGAGTGTCTGGCTTATGGGCATTTCACAAACCAATTCTTCAGTCAGTATTTTTCCCAGTCCAGAACTTGCCACTTACCAAATCCAGGGCTGAACCTCCTCCCAGGTACTCCATGATTATCCAGAGCTTAGTGCCCTGCAAGCAAGAGCACAAATCAAGAGCAAAGATGGGAATAAAAGCAGACAGAAAAGTTAAACACTCATGAGGCAGCAAGACACTAGAGTAGTCCTGTACAAAATCAAAGAGATGCTGCACACTGCAGCTCTCAGGGGCTTAAGGAAGGAGCCCCAAGCTCCCTCTCTTCTGCTGACACAGCATTACAGAGGTGGACCTGCCTCCAGCACATTTATAATTCTCAGTCTGCAGTTTTACCTGGGCAAATGCCCCTACAGGCATCAGACTGCCCAGCCCAAAGATCAGCTTATTCCCAGGTTGGTGCCCTTTAACATCTCTCCAACACCTCATCCAGCATAAGTCCTTCTTGGCAATGGCGGGGGAGCAGCCCTTGATCTCATTAACAGAGCTGCCAGCTTGAAGGGTACAATTGGCAAGACACTCATCCTCAGAGAAGAGATTCCATGCTGAGGTTCACAGGGTCCCAACAGAAGATAAGCAGCAGTTCCATGAAACTACAGCAGAAGGCTGAGAAAATGCATTATGCCCTTTGAAAAATAAGGGAGGAATATTCAGGACCCAAAGAGCTTAGGAACTGTTTGCTACAGTCCCACTGTTACACTCATCTCCAGCAGCCAGCATGCATAGGCCACTTCTGATCAACACTACTTCCATTAGGGATTCCTAAACCTGTTCTCAGTGGAAGCAGCATTAGTAGTCCTCCACAGACTCAGATCATATTGTTTTCACCATTTCTGATGAAGTAGTTTCAACCTCCTTTTTTTATTCAGATGCATAAATCCCTCAGTGGTACTGCCTTAAGACCGTGCTATTCCAGAAAAGTATTCCATCAACTTCCTTTCCAGAATTGTCAACCAGGGAAAGTTCAGTCTTCAACAAATACTTTGCTCTCCAATGAAGTGCCCTACTCTTGGTACCACAAATTCCAGGGCACCTAATTTCCATGTGCTTAGCAAGTGCCGTAAAGCCCAGGCTGCAATTAAGTGCACATCAATGCACTGAGCAGAGCCACCACTGTTCCTGCTGCCATCACACATCCCTTTGCAGTGCCATGTGCCACTATCCACTGCAGCAACCCCAGAGGAGCCCTCCCCATGCCCAAACTACCTGCCAAGAATCACCATGGTTTGTCCTACCTTCAAATAGGAGCCATAGTACCGGGTAATGTAGGGACTATCACACTGGCTGAGCACTGTGATCTCCTGCTGAATGTCCTCGATCTCATCCTCAGCCTCCTCCAGGTCAATGATCTTGATTGCCACCACCTCCTTGGTGCGGTTGTCAATTCCTTTGTACACTTCACCAAATGACCCTTTGCCGATGCGCTCAAGCTTGGTGAACAGCTCCTCAGGATCCACCCTGGAGTGCTAATCCACAAAGCAGAGATGGGAAAATTCCATTAAGTTCCCGAGCTGCAAAGCACCACACACACCCATACAGCTCATCTCCATATCTGTGCACCTACTGTGTTGATAAAGGCATCTGAAACTCACATATCCTAAACAGTCTCAGAAACTTAGCATAGAACGGATCCAAGATTAGAACTAAAGAAACCTTTTCCACAGGCTTTCCAACCCTGCAGACCACAGTGAAGGAGGAAAAGGAGGGAAGCCTAGCACGAGAATGTCAGCAAATATTGCTATGGAAAGTGTCAGCTCCATTGGAACAGGGCTGCTCAACTGCAGGCACCAACTGGTGCCAAAGCAGCTCCACAAGCAAGCATCTGCTCACACTTCAATACAGACCAGCAAGGGGTACCAGAACCAGCTTCTCCTTGGAGATCTGGATGAGAAACTGGGCACAAGCAAGAGGTCATGAAAATGTTTCCCTCATTAGCCTTCCTGCACTCAAAGACTGAAATGATGAGAAAGGTCTTCCCTACTTGTCTGGAGGGTGAAATATTACAGTAATACAAATTCACATTTACTGCCTTCTCTGCTGCAGTCTGATTTCCAGGCAGCACTCAGCCCAGCTCTCCTCAGACATTTGCAGATGGAGCCTCACATCTTTTGGAAAATCAGCAGCAAGGAGGAGGCAGGAGAGCAGAACGGACACTCCATCTACCTGATCTGCTTTTCTGTACCAGCCTCTTCTCTGGCTGGCACACTCAGATGCAAAGGTAAACAGCATCTCCTTTGTTAGATAAGCACATCAACTAGGCAGTTACTAACAGAGAAATACTGACTTTTTAACAGCAACTGCACAGTTAATTCTTTATTAAGGTGAGTATGGGTAAGAAAGGGAACAAATCACAGTCACTTTCTCATGCTATTTAATTCCCGCACAGCAGGAGGTCTGTCATGCTACTAAAATACTCTTGTGATTAGTTTTTCTGCCTTTTTTTTTTTAATAGTTTGAAAAAAAAAAAAACAAAAACCCCACCTGAAAAATATGGCCTGACCTTAGGAAGCAGCCAAGCCATTAGAAGGAATTTTCCACACCCAGAACTTCTCACTCTCACCTCCAGCACGTCACCCAGTGAGAGTGCCCTCTCACAAGGGCCTTGAGTTGGCAGATTTTATCAGAGAACACAGAAGCTGCATTTTTCCATCTCACACTAGGTTGTAGCAGCAGGCTATCACTGAGCAGCCCAAGGTGTTGCTTAATGATTAAGCCAGGCTGTCATCACAAGTTTTTTGCCTTCTGTGCATTGCTACAAGCCAGGCCCAGGTGAGCTTTACAGGCAGGTCACTCAACAGAATTTCCACACAAACTCCAGTCCAAGATACAAAAGGATAACCAAATATCCTTTTGCATCCGTAGCAACCCCCTAACAGGCTGTACTTTGAGCAAATGCACTGGTAACAGACCAGAAGGGATGTTCAGAGATAAAAAGAACTGGAGATGTAGAGCAGAGACTGGAGAGAGGGAAGTGGAGGGAAGAGGATTTGAGCTTGAGAAATGTTAGGGGCCAACATGAGAATGATGACTGCAGGCAGGGAGAACAATCTGATGAGTCCAGGCTCACTACAGACTAGGAGCAGTTTTCACCTCTTGACTGACTTGGAGGAAGGGGCAAGAAAGTGCCCCAGACACTACCGTGCACAGTGACCTACTGCACCCTAAAAATGCCTGTCAACACATCAGCCACTCCCACACATCAGGGAGAAGTGAGAGAAAGAGGATCATCTCCTAGAAGCACCTGCTCAGCTCAGAAAAGAAACATTAACCACATGAATGCTGCAGGGAAGCAAACCTTCAAGAAAACACGCCCTCCCATGTAACTTTTCTGTGAGGCAAGAAACAGCAAGGTGGAAGTAACTGCTCCCCCCTCAGCTTGGTAGGGCACATCAGAGAATCAGGACTGATTTCTCCAGATCAAGACATCAAACATAAGAGCTGTGGAGGCAGCTTTTGGGACAACCACTACTTCATGTAGCAGGCTCTGTAACCATGGACAGCTTTGTAAACAAGCTTCCAGACTTGGATGTTGGTTTGTCCTATTTTCCATAGAACAAAGAAGTTCAGGTAGAAGACAAAGCTTCATGATGAGCAGATAAAATATTGCCCAAGGGAACCAGGAAAACAATGTAACTGATGGGCAGATGAGCCAAGCCCACCTCTGTTAGGGTGGAAACACTGGGACATTTCCTTTGTAGGTAGTGATTTACCTTCCCAGTATTGACCTGGAAACGCTTTAGAGCTCACAGGTGACAGAACAAGAGTCTCACTCCATGGAAGGCTCGAGGATGAACATCCCTTGATGCATTGGCCAAAACTCCAGAAATCAGACTCAGTAACAGGAAGAACCCAGGGAGCCAGTACAGGGCCACAGGGTTTAGAGTCATTCCAGCCACAGTTACAGTCTCTGGACATTGCTGGAGGATCACAGTTTGCTGATGAATTTCTTCCCTTTCTGTAAACAGGGAGGAGGAAACAGGCCCATCCCCAACTCAAGCAGGCCAATGTCTGCACAAGAGAACACCTTGTGAACTACCACTGTGGACACCACAGAAGAAACTGCCAGGTGGCATTTTCAGCAACTCTGAATTTCCACAACAAACTAAGATGTCCTGTCTGCAGGACACTGCTCAAAAGCCCTTGTCCATTAAAAAAATCCAGTTTGAGACACCACATGGTGACCTGTGCTGACAAACAAAAATGTTCAGATCTGTGGGCATAAAAGTCTCAGCACCCATCAGAGAGCAAAACAAATGCAGTTGCACAAAGAACAGAGAGCTATGGAACTGCACTGTTCTCTCAGGAGAGAGAAGGATGCACTCCACGAGCCTGACTCTCCCCTTCCCCAGCACACCTGCACCTGCAAAGCACCATGGTGAGAGGTGCAGCAAGCACCACCCCTCCCTCTCCTAAATACGAATTCTCTCAGTACCAGTCATCTTGTTAGAGAACTACCCTGGCTGAAAATCCATCTTCTGGAATTGCACTGCTACAAACACATCTGGAAAACTTCATTAGTAGGAAGCAACAGAATCCAGATGAAATGCTTTACACTTGCTTAAATGAGCATAGATAACCCAAAGAAACTTATTAGCACAGATAACCCAAAGCAGCTGTCACCTTTGCAACTCACCAGCTTGGATTCTCCCCATTTTCCTTCCACATTCACAGAACCCGTCAGAGCTGAAAAATGGATCTCCAGGTCAGCAGCGGCACTCCTTGTTCTAGTACTGCATGCAAAGCCCGTAAGGGTGGTCACTACATTGTAACTTTTTGCTTGACTGAATGCTTGTTACAGAGCAGTTCTGAAGCTAAAAGCCTCCTGCTGTCCCTCTCCACTGAGAGCAGGCAATCAGGCACTAGAGATGGCTCAGGCAGGCCTGGGCAGGCTTTGGAGGGAGAGCACACAAGGCACCATCTCAGCTGGAAGTGCAGGAAGGGAACGAGAATGCGAGGGATGATGACAATTTCCGCGTAATGTGCTCCAATTCTGCCCTCCGGGATCCAATCTCACAGCACAGGAAAGAAGGATGCTCTGTCCTGACAGGTGTGGGACTGTTTGCCATCCTGACTGATGATACCATGTTTTAAAACAGACCAACTCACTGCAGCCATCAGCAATTAGGCATTGCAGTGTGTGCCAGCTGCCAGTAACACCAGCTGCTTCATGGGGAAAGAATGGTTTTGGCAGCTCTGCCACCTCCAGCTGCGGAGACATGATATCCACAGTCTTTGAGAAGATGTGGATAAGTACTAGAGAAGAACGGTAAGTATCTGCCCTCATTTCAAAGCTACTGCCTGGAAGGATAAGCTGCATATTGGGAACAGAAGCAAACACCATTTTAAAGCTGAAGATCTTCTCCCTGGGCCGTGTCCAGCTGGATCTTACTCTCAAAATATTCAAGAGCAAGAATCCCACCTGCATTTGTTGCATAAAACACTGATGGGAGCTTAAACCCTTTTGGAAACGAGAACTCCTTAATCTAGGGCAGGTTGGAATTGGAATCACTGTTCTACATGGGAGAGGTTTGTATCAGAAGACTACCAAGGCCACAATGCTTTATGAGCTGAAGCTGACCAGGATTGTGGCAACTTCAAAGGGTTTATGTGGAACTACAGCCACATTTAGTGTTATTTCTGACTGGTGCACTTCCCAACCAGCCAAACAAACAAACATAATTGTGCTCTACCAAACACAGTGGAAGAAGGAAAGTGGTTTTAATAGAACTCATCTCCTCTTTTTCCCTCATTGCCTCCTCTGCTCCCCAACTTCCCACCCAGCATACTGAACACTCTGGGATACCACCAGTCTCTTTGGTGAAATCAGCTTTCTATCTGAAAGCTTCCCTGTCTGTATGAAATGTGTGCACAGCTCTATGCCACTGCCAGAACCTGAGACAGTTTTGAATTTCTGGAGTATAGAGAAGAGGCAAGTTTGTGTTCAACACTTTGAAACACACATGTTTGTCTGAGACTCCTAGCTCTCTTTATAGACAGTATTCTTTTGTTTCAGGAGGTGAAGCATTACTTAGCCAAAAAAACCCTAAATGGCTTCTCCAAGGCCAGGTAAGGAACAGCAAATCTAGAAAGAGAGCTCAGATCAGAGCTTTAAACATAGTAACTCACACAAATACAGCAGGTGGCAGACAGAGCTCCACACCAAGACCGGAGGCCTGCAGTGCTATATGCTCACAGCACAAGGGAGCCAAGGAAAGAGAGGAGACAACAGGGTGAGGCAGGGAAATGGAAACCCAGAGGCAGAGCAGTCTGGCAGTGGCCTAAGGTAACTCTGCCCATCAGCACCAGAACTGAGAATCAAAGACAAGTCAAGTTTCTGACATCTCAATGCAAGTCTCTTGATTTTCACAGCACCTCCCACTGCTCCCTAAATCCCAGTGAAGAAAACTTCAGGCCAGTTCCTACTGCCCTCCCAGCAAGCCTCAGTTACACAGATTCCACCAGGGATTCCTGAAAAGACTGGAGGAATGGACAACACAGATTGGTTTCCTATTCCAAGACCAGAGAGAGAGTCATGGGATGACAGGGTCTGAGAATGCCTTACATTTCTATAATAAAATCAGAGCTGAAACCACTAGAATGCTGGTAAGCTTCATGAGTGAATGCTGTGTACAAAAAAGCGTCAGAGCAACCTCCTCTGCAGCTACAGAACTCAGTTTTCTGCCCTAACCAGACAGTATCCTTCCCTTTCCCTCCCTGTGCAGCGACTCAGCCAGGCATTCTATTTACATTTAATTCCATACACACTTTGAGGAAACAGCTGATGTGAAAGACAGCATGCAAAGGTGCATTGCAAATCAATTTTAAATCAGTAAAAGTTCAGAGAAAGCATTAGCTCAAACCATTAAAGCTTTTAGTAATTCTACACCTAGGAGCAGAACAGAATAATGCCCCCAAACTCACAAAACATGGTTTAACAAGACCTGTGTTCAGTATTAACATCTGTCAATAATCAAACACACCCCACAACCAAATTCAGAGGGAAGAAGATGCAAACCAACACTATTAATGTGGTTTAGTTTTTGGTCCCAAATCGTGGCATCATCCTTCCACACTCCTCTTATGAAAATGTCATCACAACAGTAGCATTTAACCACATCCACGGAGGCTGAGATCTCTTGGAAGCGTTATGACTCAGGATCAAATATCACTGCCACTTATTCAGCAATGTTACAAGGACCATTTTTCTGAGACCAATGCCATGAACACTTTAGGAAGGTATGTCTGGCAGAGCCAGCACACACAGTTTTCCTGTTCCCATTTCTAGACTTCCCCTTCCAAAAATACTCAGAAAGCCAATGACTCCTGTCTCCCTAAAAAGAACACAGTTAATGCCAGAGAAAAGCTCCACAGTGAGTGAAGAATTCACTTTATGCATGGCTGGAAACACAACACTATCAGCTCAACACCGGCACAGAGTGAGACACAGGTCAATCAGCTAACAGGAGTAAGCTGAGACCTGTATGAGAGAGATAAAGAGCAGCAAAGAATGATTTTCTGGTTATTTGCTTGAAACCCTTGTACCAAGAGCAAACACCATTATGTAAACCCTTGAAGAGAGTTTTAAAACAAATTTTTAATCACCACTTACCTGGCTAGCAAATTCTCTCAGGTGAGCCATGCCTACAGGATGGGGTTTTTTTTTGCAAAATCAGGAAGGATTAGGATGTTGCAGCACAGCAGGAAAGTGATGATTTCTCCACTGGTCAACTGTGACAAGCAAGAATACATAGCTCTCAAGTGAGGTTCTTGGAAGCTGGCTCATTCCCCTGAAGAGTTACCTGCATCTTTTTCCACTCCTTGATCTGAAGTGTTCCTTGAACCTGTCAACGTGTTCTAAGTATGCTAGGCCCTCCTTGCATACTGCATTTCTGAATTCTTTACAGAAATGCCTTCCAGATGTGTCAAGAAACCTAACTCTAACGTAATACACTGACCAGGTCCCAGGCTCCATTTTCCCTACCATCACCTCAGCACGCTCCCCAGTATTACAGCGAACCCCATAGTTCTGTTGCCTCACCACCACTCCCAGCATCGTCCTCAGACACTCCTTTTCTCCAGCTCCTCCTCAGCAATCCTCTCACTGAGAGCACCCCTCCGCTCTCACCGTCCCCGGTACGGCCGCTGGCAAAGCTCAGCTGCTCAGCACACACCTTCCTCTTCATGGAGCCCCAACCCTGCACCACCCCGGCCGCTCCCTCTCCAGGGCTCCCCAGCTCTGCTCTCCTCAGCGGCCCTTCCCTCCACCCCGGCAACAGCTGAGCCCCAACCCAGCCCGGCCCCTCGGCCCAGCCCTCTCCAGGGCCCCCGGCCCCGGCATCCCCCGTCACGGTGCGGACTCACAGCTGCCCTCTACCCCCACTCCCCACCCGCCTCACCTCACAGCTCAGAGATCTCCCCCCTCCCGCCTTTCCCTCGCCATCGTGGGCTACTCAGCGCGCCCCGCCTTCCCGCCCCGCCCGGCACCCTCAGAGTCCCTGTGTGGCGGCGCATCGGCGCCCCACCCGGCCCTGAGCGCCGCCGCACCTACGGGCAGCGCTGCGCCGCCGTCGGGAGCGCCATGGCGGGCCCTGGCGCACGGAGCCCCGCAGCCCCGGGCTGCCCCGCGACACCAGGCGCGGCGGGGGAGCGCCGGGCCGGGCGCAACAACACGGCGCGGCCGTGGGGGAGGTTGCGCCGCGCGACACGCCGGGAGATGTAGTTTCCACGCCATGCCACCAGGCAGCGGGAGCCAGTTGCTGGACTGCAATACCCAGAATGCCGCGCGGGCAGCGGCGGGGCGGAGCCGCAGGGCAGGGCGGTGGCGCGGGGGTGGCTGGGGCGGGCAGTTCTGAGGTGTGGGGGGCGGGCGCTGCCCGGCCCAGCGGCTCCTCGACCCCCGAGCACTGGCGGGGGAGGAGGTGGGGGGACAGTCGCTTTTATCCTCCCAGCCCAGCCTCACGGGGCTTTCATTTCGCCAGCCCTTATGGGACTGTGCCCGGGAGCTTCCTGGATGACGCCGGGCAGGCCCGCCCTCGGCTCTTCTCCGGCCTGCTGCTCCTCCTGGGAGTCAGGGGCTGTCTCCTCCCCGGCCGCCCGGGGACTGCGCTGCCCACAGCGCGCCGCGGGACGCCGGGCCCAAGGGAGAAGCCGAGGAGGAGGAGGAGCGAGGGGACGGAAGGTCCCTCACGGCCTCCTTGTCAGCGCTGCGTCCGCGGCGTTGTGTTTTCCTTCACGTGCTGTAATGTCAGTGACTGAATCACGTTTTTCAAAGGAAGAAAACAAACAAAACAGTTTTCTCAGCCTCTTGCCAAGCAGCTTTAACGCTGCGTTTCTTCCCTGCATCGAACAAGCCGGGCACAGCTTTTCCCCGGGCGGTGACACAAAATGCCTTTGTCACAACATGCTGCTTCTAATGGTGAACTGCTGCTGCTGCTCTGAAGCACAGGTGAGCTGTAGCAAGAGGAGCAACCCTGGGAACTGTCGCTGCAAGAACAGATGGGTCTGGGCAGCAGCCAGCAGCTCCCCCACATTCCTCTTATTCCCTCCTGCATTGCCTCCCCCATCCATCTCCCTTCCCTCTGTTTCCGTGCCCCTGATGAAATCAACCAGCACTTGGAGGTTCTTGAGTACAGGTATCAAAAACTCCTGCAATGAGATTCTGTTTTTGTATTTAAATCAACTGTGCCTCACTGGAAGGTTTTCACAAAGCTCTTGCCTGTAGGATCCTTGGGTTGCTGGAGCTTTGAGTTTATATCTGCGGCCTTCTAGCCCCACAAAATCAGACCATCTTGTGTCATAAACAACCCTATTCCAGCATGACACCTTTACTTAGGAGATCTATGAACAGACAGCGAAATCAAAGCTTCATATGAAGCAGGAATGGAATAAGAATTAAGTGCTGCTCTGGCTGCACTGTAGCAAGGACCAAGGGGTGAACGGTTTTCTCTCTGAGCCCCTGTGTATGTTAATGATTATTTGGCTGCAGTGCCTCAGCTCTCCACCTCCTGTCACATGGACAGTCATTAATTTAACCATTGCTGGCAGGAAGGGCAGAAGTCTTACCAAAAAAAAAAAAAAAAAAAAAACAACCCACCAAAATGCAAAATGTTAATTAGTGTGCCGAGTCTGAACATACACACAGGAGCAGCAATTAATTTGTTTTGTCACTTCAAGATAAGTTTTTCTTAAGGATCATCTTCATGTGGGGTTAGCATGGCAATTCCTTCTGAAATTGCTAAAGCTGGCTCAGGAGCACAGGAGACAGAGGGGTCAAATGTGGGCTGGTGTTTTTCCTCATCGGCTTTGTAGCCTGTTGCTCCATGGATGGGGCAGGAGAGACACTCTGTGGGATTTTGGTCTGGCCACAACTTGGAAGAAATGATTTATGGATCAGTAGCTGGTCACTTTGGTTGGGACAAGCTGGGGGTACAGGGCCTAGAGATGATTGCTCTGTTGTCAGGCAGCTATTTCTGTTTTGTAGGGGAGAGGATTATTAATGTGCTCAGAGGAATGCAGAAACAAATGCTGACCCTGGGAAACCAAGTGTCCCTAACTTCTCCATGGTTGTCCATGGCATGTTTATATCCATCATCACCTCCATTTGATTTCCAGAATTGTGGTTTGAAAGCAAACCAAGTGAGAGGCTCCAAATCAGAAATACAATTCAATGAGAAGAAAAGGGAAAATAAAATAAAATAAAAGCAATAAGAGAAAAAGACCACTGACAGAGTCAGAATACAACCTGAGCAGGGTGATGGAAGCAGTCCAGGTGAGGTGGTCTTCCTAAAGCAGTTGAAATGAATAGCAGTGATCCCATAGACAGAACTGGAAGCTCTGGTCCTCTGGGAATCCAGTGGGTAAAAGCTGCCTGTGCTGTCCCAAATCCCAGATTATATCCAGGTGAGAATGCTTGGCTCCTCCCCGTGGGCGGAGCATCTCACAGTGGGATGATGAGTCATGGAAGAGGGCCTTGATGGCCCATTAAAGAGAGATAACTCCCAGAGGGAGTTACCTGTGAGTCATGGCAAGGCATTGGTTAACAGAAGGCACCCCAGAGGGAGGGGTGTTTGGGAAGAACCCTGCTCAAACAATTGGATTCATCAGTTCATGAAGATGGTGATAGAATACATCTAATACTACAACCCAGGACAAGAATGTATCAACTGGAACCAACGTCTTGCTCCCTGGTTTTCAGTCAGTGTTGTATTCCTAGCAGGCTAGTTCTCTCTCTCTCTCTCCTTTTTTTTTTTTTTTTTTTTTTTTTTTTTTTTTTTTTTTTTTTTTTTTTTTGGTGAAGTCCAGAGACTAGTGTGAATAGTTACAAGAAGCTTTGACAGACCGTGCTCTTAAACATCCCACTAAAGTCACTCAGCTTTTCCTTTTTGCTACTGAATGTGTAGTGAATCACCAGAGGACCTGTAGCCTTCTCTCCTGATGCTCCCTACCCTCTATCTATGCTTTTGAGAATGAGGAACTTTTCAGCAAGATATCTCAGAGCTACTTGAAGGTAAAATGCTGTAGTTGCATTTCTGTATTTCCATCTGTTGCATACCTGCTTGGGTCAGACAGAAAAGGGGTGAGGGGGTGGGCAGGTATGAAAATGTGTGGTAAGACACAGAATCATGGAATTCTATAGGCTGGAAAAGCCCTCTCAGTCCATCAAATCCGACTGTTCCCCCAGCGCCAACCCGTGTCCCCAAGTGCCACAGCCTGACCGCTCTTTTGGGGAGAAATTTTTTCTAAATATCCAATCTAAACCTCCCCTGGCACAACTTGAGACTGTTTCCTCTTGTCCTGTCCCTTGTTCCCTAGAGCCTGACCCCCCACCTGGCTCCATCCTCCTGTCAGGCAGTTGTAAAGGGGGAAAAGGTCCTGCTTGAGCTCCTTGCAGGCTCCTACCAGCTCCCCCAGCTGCTCCTCCTCAGACTTGTGCTCCAGACTCTTCCCCATCTCCATTGCCCCCCTTTGTGCATGCTCCTCTCAGGGAAGGTTAGTCTGGGGTCCCATGTAGTGATAAATGCAAAGAATGCTGCTCAGTAGACTGTCTAGAACCACTGCAGGCTTGCTCCAGCTATTTATGGCCAAAACAAACTATGAGGAAAGGACCTCAAGAGCTAGTGCTCAACATCCTATCTGCTCTGGATTGTGAAATCTTCATGGTTGGTTTAAGCACTGGTAGATTTTTCTGTATGAATTACTCAAAACACCCGGATTTACATTGTACTGTCTCTCTTGAGAAACTTTTCATGACGCTGCTGTCGGAGAGGCTGTGCAGGTATCCTTGGGAGAGCTGGGCAGAACAGAGTGGTATGGCCTGCTGTGAAATGTCCTTGGGGCACGGGGCAGCTGGTCTGTGAGATGAGGGCATGAGTCTGGTGCTGAGTGCTGGGGCAGCTCAGCCTGTAGCAGCTCAGGCCTTTCCACCCTGTTTCCCCCTTCCCCGCGTGTGCGGCAGATCTGGAGAGCCCTCCTAGCGCCCTCGCCATGCTGGCCGTGCTGTCAGGGAGCTCCGATGGCTCTGGCGCAGGTAAGAGGTTTTGAAAGCCAACCTGGTTTGCTCTGTGTTGGTGCCAGCAGGTGGCAACAGCGCTTTGCCGTCCCGGCTCCTTGCAGCGCCCGGCGGCCCCATTCGGTCCCCTGCAACAAGCGGCTGCAACTGCTCCTGCCAAATCCCCGCTGCTGTGTTACTGCTCATCCCTTTCCTGCGTGGGTCATGCAGCCCTTCGTGCCGGTGCATGAAGCGGTGCTCAAAGCCAGGAACTCAAAGCTGTTCACTCAGCCTTGAAGCAGACATCTCCTTTCCAAAGGAAGCAGGAGGCTGGGGAGCAGGGTGAGTGGTGGCCTGTGCCTGGAGCTCTGTCCTGGGACTCTGAGCTTTCCTGCTGTGTGAGTGGGCCCAAATCTAGTTCAGTTTCTTCTGTCTACCCTGGGTACCACGTTAAAAATTCAGCGTGGTGAGGGTAAACCAACAGAGAGTGGAGTGTATCATGGAGGGTGACAATAACTGCGCAGGGAGATGAGTACAGCCACCAGGTGACTGGATGATATTAGGTCTGGTACCTTAGAGTCACTAAGGGACATGGCCGAGGGGTTGGAATGAGATGACTTTTAAGGTCTCTTCCAACTCAAGCCATTCTATGATTCTACGATTGTTTGCAGCAGCAGCTTAGGCACCTTGAGCCTGGAGAGTCCTGAGAAGTGGTAGCACTTTCCTAGCATAAACAGAGCTATGGAGCAGAGTGGTTAGCCTGAGAGCTGGGTGTTAAGTGCTCTCCCTGAGGTAGAATTACTTATCAGGATAGATGGGGGTCAAACTTTCCTGTAAAATGTGCTGCAAGAACAACTCTCTTGGTGCTGCAATGCTTGTTTGGAGAGAAGCTATTTCTGGCTCCTTTTGGATACCGAGAGGCTGGAGTGGTTTGTGGCTGGAGTGGTATTGTGGAGAGCAGTGATGTGGAAGAACACTGTTGCTGCATTATGCAGTTAAGCAGTACCACTGTAGGAACAGAAGGGAAGTTTTCTTGGCAAGAGGATCCTTTTGAATCTGTCATGTTCCCAGGGCATATGGTTTTGCCCAGTGCAAAGCAGAGCTTTCAAGTCCTAGGAAAAAATGCACTTGTACAGAAAGAAGAAAGAGCTGGGCTCATTGGCAGTTTTACTCTTTGCCATGGTTTATAGTTTTTGTGTGGACTTAGCCCCTGAGCTTCTGTGTAGCAGATGCAACTCAAGCTCATGCCAAAACAGTCTCTGCCTGAGCTTGCAAGCTACATTCAGAGTTTTAAATGGGGATGTTCTTCCTAGTCACCTTACTTTTTGGTGAAGATTTTGAAGTGCAAGCAGTACCTTATCTGCTCTATTTGGGTGCATGACAGCTATTGATAAGAATAAAGTGATTGCTTTGTTTTCAAAGTAATGTCCTGCTGCAGGCCTTAAACTGTGCTCACTTTAGGAACGACAGGGAGAGTTCAAAGATACCCCTACGAGATAGATCACACTGAGCTGATACTGTGGAAATCCACAGGCTCTGATGATGGCTCTTCAGATCTATGCTTTTGTATGGAGACTGTAACAGACTGTTCAAGTATCCATAGAATCTACACCAGTCTCCATCCTGCCTTCAGACTGTATCAGTACAAATCTTGCAATATTGGCTGCACAGGGCTGATTTTCTGCTGATAGCATTGCTCTTAAGGCTGTCTTGAGTGTTGAGCAAAGAAAAGAGCCTTTATCTCTCAATCTTGCTGGCAGAGTGGAAGAAGCGAGAGTGATGTTTGCAGCTGTAAAGTCAGAGTGAAGCTGATGCTCCTGTTGGCTCAGCAACCCTTTGCTTCTCACAGTGACTAATCCCTAAATTAAACGATGGTTCCTCTGAGCCAAGAGCATGGATTTCTTTTTTTTTTTTTTGCAAGTCGTGGTTCTGGGTAGTGGTAGCAGACAGTTCAAGAGTGTTGAGCTGAATTCTGGGTTCTTGCAGGCCTCTGTGCTGTGCAGAGGCAGGAATGGATGTGGTTCATGTAATTCTGGAGAGATTTTTGCTTTCCTGCTAGATTCTTCTGGCTGTCTTGGAAGCTGTATGCAGGCAAGTGGGAAGACCCCTGTTTAACAGAGCTGTAATAGAACTGTAGTTGCTGGCATATACTTTATCTGGGCGATGGACCTGGCACTCACTGAGTACTTCAGGGGTGACTCCTGTCTGGTACCATGTCACACCTATGAAAATTGTTGTAAAGGCTTCTTGCAACAGAGGAAAAAATGCTCTGCTGGAACTGATAGGGTGGCATTGTGCTTCTGTGGGTCAGAGTTGCTTGTAAACTGGAGCTGCTAAATGTGGTTGACTCATCTCTGAGTTATCCACCCATAAAAATAAGGAGAAAGAACTGCTGGAGAAAATAAGCTTGTTTTGGTTGCATGCCTATTGCCTGTGCAGATTGGCCAAACACCTAATTTTTCACTCCTGTCCTGTAATTCTGGTAAAACCACAGCGTGGTCACACATGTGTTTACAAAGATCTCTGCAATTCAGAATGATCACCTGACTCATTCTAAGGTGCTTCTGACCCCTCTGTGTTCCACCTTTCCCCTGAGAAAATTGCACAGCATTTTCTGTTCTTCTACTGCCTTAACTGCTGCTTTGTGAGGCCAGCATCAAAATGTGTGAGACATATGGAGACTCCTGGAAAAGAAACTCCATGTTTCTATTGCTTGTAGAGAACCACGGTGAAGTAAACCCAGTGTAGTGCTGATCCCTGGGTCTGGGTTGAGCATGCAAGACTTCATGGACAAAAACCTAGAGAGGACTTGACAGCTGATATTCCCCTTTCTGACAGCATTTTTTTCTTACCAAAACATGTTTTTCAAGCCATTAAACTAAAATATAACCCTAAATAAAACAAATTATTCAGATTCATGTACTTCAGAGGAAAGTACTGGACTAAACTGAATTGAGTCCATGCTCCCAACACACCTTGGGGAAGGGAAAATTAAAAATTAATGGAAGACTCCTCTTTCATAGAGTAGTTTGAGTTAGGACCTTTTAAATGTCGTTTAGTTCAACCCTCCTGCAAGAGCAGGGATATCTTCAACCAGAAACATTTTGAAACAGGAAGATGCAGTTACCTGGTTGAGTTAATAGCTGCTTGAATTAGGATTCTAAAGAGCTTTCTTTCTGTCTTCTTGTAAAGGAAGGAGGTGCAAAGCTACCTCTGTGTTGAGGGACTGAGTGCCAGCATCAAACTTCTGTTCATTAATGAACACTTCCTTGGCCTCTGCTGTTGGGCCGAAGCCACCACTTACAGCTTTATTCCCTGAGGTTCTGCAAGGTTCACTCATAATTTATGGAAATCGCTCCAGGCCACTGCAGTGTGAGACTGATGAACTCACGGCTGCTTCTAGAACTGAAGTCACAGCGATTTTATTTCTCCTGACAACATACCTCGTGTATGTTAATGCCAGCAAGAAATTGTATCCTGCCTTGGCTTCTATCCAGAGAAACTGGCCTGTGTATTCCAGGATATGAGAAATTGAACCTTGAGTGAAGGGGGTTGGTGAGAGACACAGACCCTGTGCAGGTGTGCATGAAGCTGGTTTTGTGCTCATAACTCATGATGACTAGCATCTACTTCTTTATATTAAGATTGTATGTTAAATTACTCATGCTGTACATCTGCCCTACTTAGAGCCTTCTGCTAGGGGCACCACTGTACCTTAAACAGCAAACATATGGCAGGAAGTGTACAAGACAGCTCAGTGGCTGCTTGTCGTCCTCACAGAGAAGGAGATGTGTTTGGCTGCTTCTAGGGTCTTGGTGGCAGTGAAAAACACCTCATTGTGTTTCTCTCATTGCTTGCTCCTATCCAATGCAGCAGTCCTGAAGTGTGGGATTTGGTTGTGTGCTATTTCTGGTTTTGCCACATATAATGATGCTGAACTGCACTCATTCCCCCTTGAACCACTAACACTTCACTTGCAAATACTGAAGTAACTCCACACTTCAGCTGAGACTGGTCACTGGAATGAGATGCCTGTCTTCCCCAGAACTGTAGTTGTAAGAGCCTGAACACAAGAGACTCCAGGCGGCTCTTCAAAGGTGCTGTTTATTCCATAGATTGAACTCACAGCAGTCCTGGGTCATAGGTAACAGAGCCAAACCTAAAAGCTGTCAGCATGAGCTTATAGGCAACACCTGAAGCCACTTTAGTACTCCTTACAATGCATTGTGTATTTTTCTTTACAGAGTATCTTAATAAATACAACCAATCAGCATCATACACAATACCAATTATCTACAGCTTATCACAACTACTATCATTACCATATGTTAGTACTATCCAATTACAAAAGTTAGTATGTTGCCGTTTAAGCTTAAAGTTGTTTTTCTGTTTTCTTGCAGTGGAAAACTCCTAAATCTTTTCTCTGCTTGCTACATCAGCATGTCTGTTTACCTATGGTATCTCCTGCTTTTCTTGGGAATTGTCTTTACTTGGTAAAAACGTCTTTCTTTCTTTGTGGTCAAACATACCTTTGCTCTAGCTAAAAAACCTCCTTTCAGTTTGACTTAACCTTTGTTTTCTTGGGTTATCCAGTAACTGTTACTTCACCAGTTTCTAGCTTGAAACTTCTTTTATTCTTCTATATCAAACTAGCCTTCATTTCTAAAGAGCCTTCTGCTAAGCATTCCTTTCTGTAAAACTTTCCTTTTAAACTTCCATCCTCTCCAACAGTAGGTTTATGAATTTCTGTTCATTCTTTGAAAACCCTTCCCCTAATTCTATTTTACTTATTAACATTCTCCTTGGTGCTGAGAGACTTCAGATTTAACCTGCCTAGATTATTGCTGGTTTCTCCCCAAAACCCCCTGTGGGACACTGCACTCATGGCCAGTTCAGGCAATCAGTTCATTGCTCAGGTGCAATCTGTGGAATGCTAAAGGGATCTGTTAGTGCAAAATTTCACTTAGAGTTTATTAATGTAGGTAAGTAAATGTTTCATAGAATCATTTAGGTTGGAAAAGACACTTAGGATCATCAAGTCCAATTTAAGCCTTTTCTTTGCTGTAAAACAAAAATATCAGAGCTATGAGGATTTGTTGAAATTCTGAAGTGATGGAAAGCGTGGCATAAAATTTGAGTGACTTTTAAAATATAAGCAACCAGCATTGCTTATGTTGAGGTGGTTTTTCAGACTTTTTGTGAAAAATAATTAATCTTTCCTAATATGTAGCAGATTTTTTTTCCCTCTACCTCTCTGGCTCCTTCTAATCAAAGGACAAACTGAATGAGTTCAGTAAGAAAGACTTCTCTGAGCTTGCAACATCTCAGAAGTCTTGAATTTGTCCCCAGAGAAGGATTTTGGTCTCCAACTGCTTATTCATTTCAACAGTTGACTCAGTTCATTACCTGTATAAGAACGGTTGTGTTAAGTTTTTTTTGTCTTGAGAGCTTTTCCGCATTCCAAAACCTGTTTCAACTTCATGTTTGATAGTTTAATTTAGCACTCAAAGACATAATTTTATTTCTATTTTCCTTGCATTTAAATTGCATTTTTAAATGTTCAAGGGTGCATACACTAGCAACAGGAAGTTCAAATAGCATAAGTAGAAAGCACCCTGGACACATTCAGATTTCTGATTGGTATCAGCTGTAAAATTGCTTAAATACACATTACTTTTCTACTTTTTTGCTGAGAGAGAAAACCATAGCAATGAGCTGTGTTCAGATACAAAATAAACAGGCGAGTCTGACTCGCCTTCTCTTAGAAACAGATACAATTAGTGATTTCAAAACAAGAGTTCCTGCTTGCTGATTCCTAAATACGATTAAGATTGATTTGAATCACTTTGAGTACAGTGGGTCTATCCTGAGCACTTTTGGCAGTATTTTTTTAACATTTGGCCAGATGTTTGCTCTTGTCATACCAGTCCAAAGTGACACACTGGTGATGTGCAGGCTGAGCAAGAATCATAGCTGATGAACTGATGGTCCAGGACCTGTAGCAGTTCTTTTCCAACCTGAATGCACTAGGGAGCCTGAGAAGGGGTTGCTGATGATGATGAGGTTTTCCTTCTTCCCTGAGCAAGAGTGGGTGTGTGGATCACCTGATCCCAAACACTTAGAGCAGCTACTGCACCCAGCTGCCTTTCAGAGGCACGGAAACACTCCAGCCCAAAGTGGAGTAAAGGAGACAATGAAAGTCATGGTCAAGAAATTCAAGTTAACCCTGCTTTGGACACCTACTTGACCAAGCTCATGTTACAGCCAGAAGGAAGGAATTGATTTTGTCCCAGCTATTGTATATGCCAGATTTAGATACCTTAATGTCAGGTAACAGAATATTGCCATTTGTCTTGCTTTTTTTTTCCTTCCCTCCTCCTTCTGATTAAGGTCTCTTCCATCAAAAGCCACAAAAGCTCTCATCTTATAAATGCAGGAAACCTCAGACATGCTGAGTTCACAGAGGGGGTGGGGGGTGTGTAGATCTGTTCATTACCTTCTCTCAGCATTTCCCTGTCTTCTGCAGTGGACTAGGAAGCTCCAGATCACCACATCTGCATTTTTATGTGGACAATCAACACCAGTTGCAATTGCTTCCTGGGCATTTTTCTTGATGAAAAAGCTGAATTTGTTTCCTTTTGCTTGTAACTGCCTTCCTTGTACAAATACATCTCTGCAGATGTGCTCTGAATGGAAGGTTTATCGCATCCAGATGAAAAATAACCAACCAGTTTTCCCTGAACCAGTCCACAGTGCCAGCAATCCCTAAATTATCACAGTGTAATTTAGAAGGATGATTTAGGAATTGGTATGAGCAGCTGAACATGAAGGTTGCTGTAGCTGACCCTGCTGCTGAGGAAAACAGCCCTATATTGCTCCACAGAGTAAGAGGGATCACTCATTAACCCATGCAGCCTTGAAGAAAACTTTTGCCAGTGTGGAATTCTACAAAGTCTAGAGGTATGTCAAGTGTTTAAAAATGTGTTGCTGCACTCAGATGGAACTGCATCCTAATGGAGGTGCTGTAAGATACAATGCTGTGTATGAAGCAGCCATGCACTCCGGGTTTGGTCTGTGCAGACTTGAGACATCAGCCTTACCTCCTTGTCTCAGACCTTCAAAAGACAGGCTTTTTAAGGCCATAGCTGCTGCCCTGCCCAGCAGAAGGGGCTAAGACTGAAGAGCCTGAAGAGGTTTTCCAAAAGTCACCAAGGGTTTAATTACAAGTAGGGTTACATTATGAATATGCAATACTTAAGTCAAAATCCCTTGGAACAGGTTTAGGGCATGAAGATTTGTAGAGGGTAGAGTCCTGCCCAGTTTTATCAGATCCAACAATCCCTTTGCCTATGTAGGACACGTCTGTGTGCCAGCACACGTCTTGCAGCTGCAGATAAGTGCGTCAGAGCTCATAAATGCTGCTGAACCAGTGCAGAAGTGCCTGTACCCACTTCAGGCTCTCTGATTTCAGGATCATTGCAGGCAGAGGCACCTGCCTGTCTTTACCTGTCCACATGCGTGTGTCCCATGTGTGAGTGTGAACTGAGTCCCAGACCTTGTTGGTGGTCAATTGCTAGGATGAGAAAAAGGTTTACCCTCTGCTTTTGTTGATTAGAGCTTGAAAAGGAAGAGAACTCTGATTTCTTGGGGACAGTGACCTCATTAAGTGTTTTCTGTCTTTTCCCTTTTGCTGGTAAATATTTGTGTTTCAAAACAAAGCTATAGTTGTTGAACAACCTAAAACTTTTTATTTCTTTGTGTCTGGTAGCTTTTTGGCAATGAGGTGATTGATCCACTTAGTAAAATATGTCACTTTAAAGCAAATTAGGAGACAAACAAAACAGTTATATTTACTGAAGTAGGTTTTGAAGCAGATGATGCAGCACCATCCAAGTCCTAGATATAGCTAGAACCTGCTGTCTTGCACTGAGCAGCTGATTAACTGCTACCTGAGTAGCAGCAGTTGGTTAAACTCTTCTCAGACAACATTACCAGAATCAGATTCAGGAATATAGGGAGAGATATTTTAGGATTCAACTCCAAAGCTAACATTAAATTCTTGCTACAGTTTCCCCTTCGCCCAGTTTGTACATCAGTCCTGGAGTACACCATATCTCTGCTCTGTCTTTGTCAAAATGTATGGATAACAGAGAATTTGTGTCTACAGTGGCAGTGGGTTAATAGATGAAAGCATTGGGTATCAGTGCTAGACTACATCAGAAACCGAAGTAATGGATTGGTCATTAAACTTGATGTGTTTAAGTCAATAGACCTGCATCCTTGCGAAGGAGAATTGTCTAAACGCTGTGGAAAATAAGTTACCTGTGACACAGCCTCTTTGGTCTGGTATGTGACACTCCAAGGTGATCCCATAAAGCAAATAATTCAACTCATTGCGTGGCTTTGAGGAGGCTTTGAATCAAGGACTTTAGAAACAAGAAAAAGGTTCAAAAATTCTCCATGTTTTACTTGGGTCCCATTAAGCTGCTGCTTCCATGTATTGTTTTCCTACTGCAGCTGGCAAAATATTTCTATGTAAAAAGAAGTGTTTTGTCCAACCTTCCTGCCGTCCTGTACAGCTTTGTAGCACATGTCCAACCTTCCTGCCTTCCTGTACAGCTTTGCAGCACAAAGTCCGACATTGTAAGTGTGTTTGCAGAGGTGATAATTTTACAAACACAGACTCCAAGTGTTGCTGCAGAAGTCACATAAGACTGTACATTAAAAGTGAGTGAGACAATGCAGAAGATGGTTCAGGTTTGGTTTGGTAGAAGGAGTTGGCCTGGCTACACTTCCAGAGTTTTGCCAGAGCATCTTTTCTCTGAAGAGACACTTCTTAGAGCAGTTAGAGGCTGGCAGAGTTGGTTCCCAGACTGTCTGAAGATTAACTGGATGTCTTTGGCAACCTTTGGTCAGCTTCTCCAAGTCCTTACTCTGCAGGTGTTTATAACATAGGATCTCTCTGTGTGTAGTTTCTGCTGGAACTGTAGGCTGTGTGAAGTGGCTGAGATAGGCTCTGCAAGGTGAGACACAACAATAGCTCCAGTCAGAGCCAGGCTGTGGGAACATAACGTTGAATGACCTCCTTGGCCTTTGGGGCTGTTCTCATGCTCTTGCAGGCATCTACGTTACACAGACCCTCTGCAGTGTGCTCACAATTCACTGGCTATTTTGCTCAAACTACAACTGCCAAGAGGCCTTCCCAGAGGCTTCCTTCTCTAGCAGTTGAACTTTTTAATATTGAGCAGAGGCTGTTCACAATTAAACTGTCTTTGTGTTCTTGCTGATGTGGCTTCTCCAGGGTTTGTTCCCACTTGACATGCTTATAAAATATAGTTATATCTTTGTGATCCCCTGGTTTTACTAAAGGAGTGCTCTAAGCTGTTTTGATCGTCCCACCTAAGACAGGAGCTGTGATGTGGAGCCTGTTCCAGCCAGAACACTGTCATTCCAGGAACAGCTACACTGGAAACAGTGTTTTGTGGTGATAAAAACTGCTTTTGCACTGTTGCCAGCCTTTCCTTTGCCACAGGAGTTTTCCCATTTAGATCAAGTCCCTAAGCACAAACATTCCATGAGAAAAAGGGCTCTGGTTACACCAACAGCACCTTGGATTGTAACATCTTTTTTTTTGGTCAACTGAGCACTAAATACTGTGGTTTACCTGTTTTTACTTATGGAGGCATCATCCAGCGCGAAACTGTATTTTTAATACAAATATGTAAATAATATAGGTAGAATACCATGCAGTATTGGGTGGATGTTTTGTAATAGAAGGTTTTCTTTTTTATTCACAATCCCCTCATGCTTCTAGGTTTTGTGTCTTTGCTGCAGGGTTGAAGTTGAGGGGGTGCTGCATGCTGTGACAGTTGGGCAGGGAACACATGTGGGATGAGATTGGCACCTAGGGGGAGCTGGGAAGCACTGTGGCACTTGCATATTTGCCAGATTTCTGGGAAAAATTATCATTAGTTAAGCAATGCTGATATTTAAGCATTCCTCTTCATTTCATAGCCCTGCTGAATAGGAGCAGTTTAAATAGGGCCCCTGTGTGAAGCTGCCAGTTGCTGCAGGATGCTAAGGCATAATTTTAAATGATTTTTCAGCCATCAACGTGGCAAAGGTAAAAATATGATTTTCTAGGTCATTATCAGGCCCACTCTGCAGATTATGGGTGGGAACCTCTGGAGTCTTGATTTCAGCTTTTGTGGGACAGGCCTCTGTCTGTATTTAGATTTCTGAGAGCAAACGTGATGCTGGAGATGCACAGTCACTATTGTCATGTTACCCTGATCACACTGAGCCAAGCTGGGGTCCCAGCTGGCATCACTGCATGCACGTACCTCTCCTTAACCCTGCTCCTTTCCCTGAAAAAGCCAGCTCAGAAAGATCTGTTGCTGAAGGGTAGGAGGTACCTCAGCCCTTTTCCAAGACAGCAAAGCAGGCTCCAGCAATCCAGTTAACAGCAGCCAACATGCTTTGTGTTAATCTGTGCTTGAGTTGTGTGTTGGATGCTGGCCAGAATGTTCAATCTGTCACATAATAAGGTTTTTTCGTGCAGTTCATTTGTTCCTTTTTATCCCTCGATTTGGAGACCAGCACTGCTGTATGCTGTACTGGAGGGATTTCTGTGCTCAACACCTTGGAGAGGCATACTTGCTTCTGTCTTTTCTTGAAGGCAACAAGATGACAACAGTTAGGTCTCATTTCTGACCTCCTTTCAGAAAGATTGTGTTTCAAACATACCAAATACCCAGTTGCTAATATATAAACTGTTATTGGGGAGGATTTGTATTTGGTCTAATAGAATTTCTTGGCTGCAGGAAACTTCTATTATTAAAACTTCTTTTGTTTCAAAATGTAACACAGAAAGCCGACATTTGTATGTGGTTTATTGAGATGAAACGGTATAACACATGCACATGGAAGAAAGCTGAATGTTGTGGCATCAATATGATAATGTTGCAACGAGAAGCTGGTGTTGAAATTAATTTACAAATATATTGGAACTCATGTAAATGTTTTTCATAACACATTGAGATAAAGTAGGCAAGTTCCTGCAACACACTTCTTTCTGGATAAACCATTTCCTATCAACAAAGCCACTTCATTTTTTTAACCAGACTACTCATAGTTTGGGGGGAGTTGTGAGCACTGCTTGCCTTAGCCCTGAGCTGTGGCTCTCTGTGTTAATCATAAAATCATCATAGAATTACAGGATGGTTTAGGTTGGAAGGGACCTTACAGATCATCTATTTCCAACCCCCTGCATGGGCAGGGACACACTCCAAAATGATAGAGGTGGTTGAATTGGTAGGACTGACCCACGGCTGAACATGACAGTGTGTAATTCCCCCACTTGGCTACCGTATGAAATGACTGCCCACTGTCAACTCTGCAAAAGCTGCTCTGGGAATCCAGCAGGAATTATTCCTGTTTCAGCAGTGCGTTCATCACTGTCTGTCCCGTGGGCTGACATGGTGCAGAAATGATGCTCCCACCCTCACCCTGAAGTCGAGTCCTTGAACGAAGCTCCGCGAAGAACAACAGAGAGCCTCCTTAAGAGAGAGGAAAGGGGAGGAGAAAGCGTCTCTCTGGGCATAGCAACCCCACCTCCCGGTTATTTCATCTTCCTTACAAGGCTAAAGGCAGCCGCTTTCCTCTGCGCCTGGGTCCCTTAAAAGCAGGAGAGCAAACCCAAGGCTCCCGGTGGAGTGTAGCCGGCGTGCGGGGCTGACAGAGACTGGGAAGGAGGCGCTGGCATGAGCCCTGTGGAAAGCACAGCAGAGGAGGCTGGTGCTCTCCAGAGGAGTATGAGAGTAACCTATGAATCCTAAACCAGGTGTCCAGTGATGCAGATCTTCTAAAGAAAAGTGAAATCAAACCCAAAAAAGAAATGACTGAGGGGGAAAAGTGCAACATGAGAGGTAATTATATTTTTCCTTGGGCAAACTGAAATTACTGGCTGTATTTTGTTTGAAAATCGTCATTGTAAGTAGATGTCTGAAACTGCAGACTGAAAAATGCATTTATTGACATCTAAATAAAGACTGGTCTGACTCTGACTTCAAAAGCAGCACTGGGTTAAAAATTCAGATCAGCAGATGAATTCAGGTGCCTCTGAAAAAATTTTGACATTTCTCTTTAGGCATTCACAGCTTAAACCTTTTCAAAAATCTACTTTTCTGTTTTGCTTTCTCTGCTGTTGCTAGATATTTTCAAGTAGTAGTATGCACGTTGTTTGGGGGGAAAAGCATGGCACAACCAAAACCTAAACTGAGAATATGTCTCAAAAGAGTGTCTCCATCAAGTCATTTCAAATGCTCCCATACCCTTGTTCTTGCAGTAGTGCCATTTCTTCAGAAAGATCCATGACCTACTGAGCTGGAATGTGTGTTGACATCTGGTTGAGGTTACTGTAACTGGTATTTGGGCTTTGTTAGTTTAGGGTTTTGTTGTTTTGGGGTTTTTTTTTTATTTCTTTTTTTTTTTTTTTTTTTTGGTTTTTTGTTTTTTTTTTTTTTTTGTTTTGTGTTTGTGTTTTTTGTTTTTTGTTGTTGAGGGGGAGGAGGGTTGGTTTTGGTTTTGTTTAATTGAAATAAGCTGAGATTGTCTGCAAATTCTATGAAGTGTTTCCATGCTCTGACTGTCTAGTCTCTCTGATGGGTAATTCTAGAACAGCCAAATCTGAATGGGAAAAGAGGAAACACCTCGAGAGTTCAAAACTGCAGCCCTTCTGTGGACCATGCTGCCAGGGATAGTCAGTGGCTGAAAGATGCAAGACTTTGCCCCCTGTCTGTAAGATGAACCAAGACAAATGTTTTGCAAATGTGATACTTCAGCTTAACTGTATTCTTGAGCTTCTGATTTACATCTTTGCAATGCTAGAGGACTTACAGATGCTTTTATTTACCAGCTAAAATGAAAAACTGGCCTGTGGAGAAGAGCTGCTGGGAGCTCTGACAGACCTTGAGGACAGAGGATTACTAGACAACTCCTGCAGATTCTCATCGAAGGCTTTGGCTCAGCCTTCCAGTCAGTGCATGCAGAGCTGTGGGTTCAGCAGCTGAGGATGGAGGTGCTACGTCGTTCCTCAGTCTTTGCTGCAGAGGTGATGGAGGTTTTTGACAGGTCTCCCACTGACAAAGAGCTTGTGTCCCAAGCCAAGGCTCTCTGCAGAGACTACATAAACTCCAGGCTGATTCAGGCGGGTGTCAGCTGGAGCAAACCCGAGTACAACGCCCCAGTGCCTGGGGGTAAGCTGGCCGAGGTGTCTGCCATACTGCTACGACTTGGTGAGTCCTGCTGGGCTGGGGGGAACTCAGATTGGAGGAGAGATTCAGACCAGACTTCTGGAAGAAGCTTTTCATGTGATGATACAGAGGTTTATCTTCTCTGCTTTTGGCATTTATTTTGGTTTTGGGGATCTTCACTGAACAGCTCCTTTGCTTGAGTTTCCACAGTCTCTTGGAGCACTGCTCAGCACAGGGCTTCTGCAAAGTTGCCTTTTTATGAGGACTTGCAACACCTCAAAATCACAAAGCAGTCTAAGAAAGCCCAGCACCAAATTGATTCTGTGTGCCCAAGTGTCCAGCTGCGTAATAGTTCTCACAGTACTTAGAGCAGTCTTTCTCAGCTGGGCATTTTAACTGGTCTTGCAGTCTTTTCTCCAGGGTGACTTGATTGCCACAATGCATCTGACATCTTCTAGGGCGCTGCTCCTGCTTGACTTGAGCTTCAGCAGTAGCTCACCCAGCTTTAATCTGGTGGTAGTTGCTTAGAAAATGTGTTGTTGGAGATTTTATAAAAGCTGTTTTTTAATGACAGTGTGTTTAATTCTCCTTTGTCTGTCTTAGCTATTCAGCAAGACCTGAGTTTTCTTGCTTTTTGCTGGAGCAAGGAGTTGATGCTGTCTGGTGTACGCTGCCATTCAGTGCCACCCTCACAGCACAGCAACTGTGGGGACTTCAGGGAGAGCAATTTGAAGGTTATGCATGGAGGCTGTGACATGAAAATACCATTTAGAGCTTCTACCAGAAGCACTCTCTAAATTTTAACAGTTGCCTGGCCTTTAGTTTTGAGTTGTGTAGCATCCTGCGTGCTCAAGTCTAGCTGTTTGTCATTTGGGAACCAAACACTTTTATTCTTGGAAGTTGCTTCCAACATCCCTCTTTGCCTGCAGGCTGGTATATTAGTTCACATCTGGCGTGGAAACTACCACCAGCATTTGCATCTGATTTAATTACATAAGAGTTCAAGCAGGTCTGCTGAACTAACGAAGACAGGACCCTGACTGGTGTTCCCCACTTTTTCCCCTTTTTACCGGTTTGATATTATCCCAAGTTTCTTTTTAAGGCATAGCTGTGTTTCTTTTACCTGACTTTTTTTTTTTTTTTTTTTTTAATTCATTCTTTTTCACATTTTCTCTTCTATGTTGATTTTACTTCTGCTTTTGTTTCCAGTGATTGTTTGGTCTTTGGAGGATTTTTTTGCTTGTTTTCTGTCATTCTCACTGTCTGTTTGTACTCCCTTTCTTCTCTGCCTGCATTGGGGATTGAAATTTATGTGCTTCCAACCCCATCTTCTGTGGGTGGCCAGGAACATGTTAAAGGGCAAGCAGGTGGCACACTGGATCTGAAGGCATCTCCTGCATTGTCCAGATGGAAAGATTTGGCTGATAGTCCCGGGAACTTGGTGTCTTCTCTGAGCAAATCTGTTTGGAGAGCACCATGTGGTACCCATGCAACCAGAAAGGCGAGCAGATCTCCTCTTTCTGTCCTGTTTCTTTAGAAACTCCACTTGCCACATGGCCCATCCATTTCTTTTTCCTTTTGTTGCTCTCACCAGCACAAGGCTTGCTGCTATCCAGGCACCTGCCAGGAATGGTAATCCTTAGCCACTTTAAAGCAGTGCAACAAGCAAGACCAATTTTTTCCTTCACGATAGTGCTGAGAAGACTGTGGAGATGGGAAGCTGGAGTATTTCCTTGCCAGTTGCACACAGAGACTCTGATGTACTACCTGGTGGGCCAGTAGAAGTCCTGGGCATAGGCAATGCTGTTGGAGGTCACAGGAAGGTAGACTTCATCAGCTCATTGAGGCTTAGCAGCTAATTAGGGCAATTAATGAGTCAGACATGGTAAAACTTAATGGTATAGCCAAATGAGGCACCCCAGACCAACTGGCTGTGTCTGTCATAGGCATGGTTTATCTGAACTTGTATTTCCTCTGGCCAAGGTCCAGCCAGGTGCCCACTGACTGCTGGAAGGAGATTCTGCACCTGGAAACTGTCACTGCTGCCCTGCTAATTCCTCCATAAGCACCAGAGGAAGGAGGAAAAGCCCCCAAATTGCTCTAAATGTTGCAAAGTTGGGCATCAGAACAAGGACACTGGAGACCAGCACCAGTGTATCATGCCACAGGGGAGGTCCTGGGGCTGCTGAGGCAGGGAGACTCTCTGAGCATGGGAATGCTTTCCTGTGCTTTCCTTCCCCAGATGCTCCTGCCTTGCTGCAGAACAGGGCATGTGTGCCTCCAATCAAACCCTGATCTCATCTGGGGCCTCCAGGCACTGCTTGTTAGAAGCTGTAGCAGTGGCAGGCTACCAAGTGCTGATCCCAGCCTCCTGTGCCTTCCTCTCAGCTAACCAGGGCTATCCCCATTTCCTTACATTTACCAGGAGGGCTGTGTGCTGCCTGTGAGGAGAAAATGGCTGCTGGAGTAGTCCAAGTAAGGTTTCCCCTTATCAGGGCTGACCATGTGTTGGCAGATTTCCTTTTGCCGTCAAACAGGGATAATCCCATACTCAGAAAGGGCTGGGAGAGCTCAGCTGCGGAATTCTGTAGTGCTGGATTTTGCCTGTGCTGAGTGCCAGATAAATGAATTAGGGATCAGTAGTTAATGGCTCTATAACAAGATCCTGATTGCACTGACATCTTCCTTTTTACCTCTCATATAAATGAAATTTTGAGGAAGATCAGTTGCCCTCTGGCTGGGCCAAGTCGCCTGGGTCTGGCAGTGGGATATAAAGCTGTTTGGATAGCTCTTCCTCTTTCCAGGGCACCCTTGTGCAGGAGAAGAGCACAGTGTGTCCTAAATCTAAGCCAAAAAGGGCTCTCCATGCACAAAGGGCCTTGGTCCCATGCTGTGTTTGCAGTGTGTCATGATCCTACAGCAGCTGTGCAACGTTCATTAAATATCCATGAACCTCTACAGAGAGAAATCCCTTGGAAACTGGGCTTTATTAATTCTTCTACTCAAAAAATGGTTTGTTTCGCTACAAAGGAAAAGCTTTACTGTTGTTTCCCAAGCTCCATAGCTCAGTCCTTTGGGAGAAGGTTCTCTGCTTGTCCTTGGTATTTTTGTCTAGGTTTCAAGCTGGCCTAACACCTCCTGCCATTTCCCAGCTGGGCAGAAAGCACTCTGGAGGTGAAAGCACTTGTCTGTGTGTCAGATACCCTGCTGCTGAGCAGTCAGCCATGCAAATGAGCATCTCTTTAACCATTTGGAAGACAGAAAGAAATCCAGATTGACTCTCAAGTGCCTGTGTGAGCATAAAATAGCTGAGAGTCTCTTTGTTTAATTAATGTTATGCAGCTCTGGGTGGATCCTTGGCTTTCATCAGCCTTCAGCATTCTTGAGTTGCTCTCTTGCACTTGAGGCGTTTTTGTACGAGCCTGATGGGGTGCTGAGGAAGGGCGTATCTCTCAAAAGCTTACATGGATGGATATGCTTCCTTCTCACTTCTGAAATAAAATGACATGGCTTTGCTTATCTGAGGCCTGTCTCCTGTGTTGGAGGAAAGGCAGGCAGCCAGCCTGGGAACAGCATTTATATCAGGGATTACTGCAGCCACACCACTGGTACAGGGCCACTGCCTGCCTCTGCTCCCTTTAGAAGTCCCAGGATGCTTGTGGTAGGGAATTGCGTCTAAAGGACCCTAAGCACTCTGCTGCCTGCCTAAACTCAGGAGGGGCTGGGGCTCAGACTCTTTGGCTGAAGGCATCCCTGGAGTGCCCCCGGCTGTAATTGCTCCGTGGTGAGAGCAGGGCTTGGTGCTGTGGGTGCTGAGCCCTGGCTGTTTGTTTGTAGGGGATGAGCTGGAGTACATTCGCCCCAACGTCTACCGGAACATCGCGCGCCAGCTGAACATCTCCCTGCACTCCGAGACCGTAGTGTCCGACGCCTTCCTGGCTGTGGCTGCACAGATTTTCACTGCAGGTACGGTGCCTAGACAGGGCTGGGTGGGAAGGAACAGTATGGAACCACCTCATTTGGAGAAGCCATATATCTGGGATAGCCTGTAAGGTGGGGCCTGGCTTTCTGAAAGGGCTGTGGGCAGTTTGGCAGTGTGCCCTGCTTTAATGATTTAATGACAGCTCCTCTACTGTCTTCTGGCAGGGAAGTGTCTTGGCTTGTAATATCCTCCCAGTAGGTTGTCTGATTCTAGAAGGCACCTCCTGCCCTTCCTCATTAGGAGGTGGTTGTTACCTCATTGCGCAGGGAGGTCACTCATTCCAAGCTGATTTGCTCACCATTGGCAACTGCAGAAGATTCATTGCTTGGGAGTCTCCCTTGTTCCAGCTCATGCTGCAGATGCTGGGAGCCAGAATCAACTCATCACAAGAGAGTTCCTCTCATCCTGGTTTCCTTTCCCACAGCAACACCCAGAATTGCAATGGGACCTGCTTTTTCTCATGTTGGGGAAGTCTTGGTCCTTAAGGCTGTACCAGATGAGCAGGTGCTTTGAGCTTTCTCCCTGCTTAGATGTGAGTGTTCTGCTGCTGCTGTTAGACTGGTTCCAGAGATGATGGTCAAAAGCAAAAATATGCCCTATGCTGTGTTCTGCTTTTCCTGGAAACAATCCCTGCCCACAACTGGAAAAGCAGCCTGTGGGAAGTGAGGGAATAGAAACCTTTTTGAGAGATTTGTGTCAGGCAGGTTCTGGCACAGTTATGGGTTTTCTGCAGTATCTTGTTGTGTTGTCTGTGGAAGGGACAGTAGATGTTAAAGATTGGAAACAAAACAATAAGAGAGAAAAGGAGAACCTAAAGAAAGCAACTTGCTAGCAGCATAGCAGTATGAGACCACTGGAACCAGTGACAATAGCATGGGAAGTGTCACAGGATGCAGGGACTCTTGTCACTTTGGCAATAGTTGCTACAGGATAGAAGTCCAGGTTTTAGTTGTACTTTCAAATAGGCTACCTCACTCAAAACCTTTTAATCCTCACAATCCACTGTGCTTCCTTATCTGGAATCACTGGCATTCTGGAGAAGCCCTGACATGCAGAAAGTCTGAAGAGCTGTAGTGGAGAGTGCAGATCCTCCCCAGAATCATAACAGATGGCAAAATAGATCTCTGAGAGGGACTGCCCAAGCAGGGCTTCTGGCAGTTTGAGCAGGGCAGATTTTACTCCCTGGGTTAGAGAACTTGGTGCTATGTCATTGGGAGTGGGTGGAATTGGACTGTGTGGCTGGTATTGCAGCCTTCAACAGCCTTTCAGAGCATGCCTGGGTTGCAGCTTGCCTTTGCACTGGGCTGGCTTGAGAGGGCTTGTGAGCTCAGAAAACAAGAGCTGGGAAAGTATGGCAGGAATGTCTCAGTGTGGCCATGTACAAAGTGCAGGTGGCCTGTCTTGTCACTTAATACTGAGCTTTACTGGTGTCAAGGCAAACAGAAAAACAATGGTCAGGCTGGCAGGCTCAGGTGCAGTTTGCATTGGAGGTGAGTAGGTGATCTTCGATGACTGCAGCTGAGTGCTTTGGGACTGGCCCACCTCCAGAGCTGAAGTGACACAGAGAGCTAAGCCAGGACTGCTGCAGGTGGAGCAGACTGTGTGTGACGTGATGCTGCATAACCGTGATGCTGGGAAGAAAGCCTGCTGCCTCCTGGGAATTCTGCCCTCCGTGTATATTGACAAATTCATGGAGAGCTGCATTTTTTTTTTGTGTTCTTCAGCTTCTCAGCTCGGGAGCCAAGTGTGTGGGTAGTTTAAAATTAAAGTAGAAGTCATATCTCATATTTCTAAACCTGGGTTTTCAGGGTGTTAAGAATAGAATTTGGACTCAGCCCTCTGGCTCTGACAATGCTGGAGGCTTTGGACTCAAGCTCTGTTGACAGTGCTGCCCCTCCACTTGAGTGACTCTGCTGTGGAAATGTCTGGTGGTGTGCTGGTTGCACGGGGGCTGATTCAAACCTGCCCAGAGCTCTCTGTGCTCTGCTCTTAATTCTTTCTCATCTCTGCTGGAAGTTGTGTATTTAATTGCTTTTATCAACTTTTTATTATAATTTCTCCTGGGTAGAAGGTTGCTGAGTGGCAGAGGGGTAGGAGCTTGCTCTTTTTCAACATTTCTGGATCCCACTGCAGTGTCAAAACTCAGCATTTAACAATAAATCCAGCAAATTGGAGTTGGCTGTAGCAGCCAGACATTCGTTCCTTTTTTTTTTTTTTTTTTTTTTTTTTTTTCATAGTTCAGAGGAAAGAGGCTCTTACTCAGCAAAGGAAACCAGACACTCATGTTCAGTCTGAGTTTTCATGCCAGTTACCAAGTTTATTAAGAAAACAGCTACAGTCCGACACTACAGTGCTTAGACAGCTTGGGGAGCCCCACTAGTCACTTACAATGCCTTTCCAGCAAGGAAGCAGGAGATTTTGACCCTTTTTTGCTGGATAGGTTACTCCTTAATCTTTTGCATGTCTATCTTCCACATTCTGGTCTGGCTTTGAGTCTTCATACTGTAGCTGTCTCTGTCTGTGCTCACTTCCTGTCCACCCTGTCTACAAGTCTTGACTAAGCCCAAAACTGCCCGTAGCAGCCTGTTCCAATGCCTCTTCTTTCAGTGAAGAAATTTTTATTAACAACCAACTTAAACATCACCTGGTGCTATTTGTGGCCATTTCCTCTTGTCTCATGGCTTGTCATCTGGGAGAAGAGACTTTAGGCTCAAGTTGTATTTCATTCCCCTGTTTGCAAACAACTCATTAGCTATTCAGGGTGAGGAGAGCCCATCTGTATGGAGACAAGCCCTGCAAAACCCTGATCTGCTTTTGATGGTAAAGGATCTGCAGCAGCATTGTCTCTATGATGTTCTCATGTGTGGTCCAAAGATGCTCTGCAGGTAGCAGGAGACTTTCCCCTGACATCAACAAGCTTTGTTTTGGGGCCTGGCTGAGCTGACATTTACCTTAGGTTCTAAAACAAATGCCAGAAGGAAGAGGTCACTTGATGGAAAGACAGAAGGGGAAAACAGAGAGGCATTTTCCTTTCCTAAAGGAAGCAGTTCTGTCCTGTTGGTAAGAGCTGCTAGGCATGAGGACTTTTTAAAAGCTTTCAGCCTGGTTTTTACTGGGTTTGGCTTTTAATCAAGAGTGCCTGGGCTGAAGTGAACCCTGTGTAACAGGAATGTAGGGTTAATTCTTTCTGAGGAGAAAGCGCTTTCCCTGTAGAAGTAAATGGATGTAGATGACACCAAGCTGACTGGTGCTGTTGACACACTTGAAGGATGGGATGACATCCAGAGGGACCTAGACAAGGTTGAGAAGTGACCCATGGGAATCTCATGAGGTTGTACAAGGCCAAGTGCTAATGCTGCATTTGTGTCAGGGCAACCACCAGGATCAGTCCAGGCTGGGGATGAACAGATCAAGAACAACCCTGGCAGAAGGACTTGGGGGTGCTGGTGGGTGAGAGCTGGACATGCCCCAGCCCTGTCTACTGGGACCCAGAAACCACTCATGTGCTGGGCTGATCCCCCAGCATGGGCAGCAGGGGAGGGGAGACTCTGCCCCTCTGGCCCACTCAGACCTGTCTCCAGCCTGAGGGTCCCAGCACAGGAAGGACATGGAGGTGCTGGAGTGAGTCCAGAGGAGGCACCAGGATGATCAGAGGGATGGAGCAGCTCTGCTGTGAGGAAAAGCTGGGATGTTGAGATTATTCAGCCTGAAGAAGAGAAGCTCATGGTGGCCTAACTGTGGCTTTCAAGTTCCTGAAGGAGCCAGCAAGGAAGTTGGAGAGAGACTATTTACAAGGGCCTGGAATGACAGGACAAGGGAGAATGGCTTCATAGTAACAGGTAGTAGGTTTAGATTAGATATTAGGAAGAAATTTTTTCCCTAGGAAAGTGAGGCCCTGGCACAGGTTGCTCAGAGAAGCTGTGGCTGTCTCCTCCCTGGAAGTGTTCAAGGCCACATAGGATGGGGCTTGGAGCAACCTGGGATGGTGGAAGGTGTCCCTGCCTGTCAGAGACTGGAAAAAGTAATCTGTTTTGAGACATCTTAGGATGCTTGGAATGTGTGGTAGGAGGTGGGTCAGACCTTGCTCTGGTGAGGTGGTGCCCCCAATCCTGCAGTGTCTGCCAGCCATGGCACACTGAAGGCAGCCCCACAGTGCTGCCTGACCCGGTCCCTAACCCAGTCCCTGAGTGTCCAAGGAACCGTAAGTCCCACCTGGGAGGAATGCCCAGGATGGGCCAAAACTTTAAGAAGCCTGACCATGAAGCAAGCACATTGTCCTTTAACCCTACCTTCACTTTGGAGTCTTACATCACTGGAACCCGGGAGTTGGTAGCTATATGTGTGTTTTTCTACACCTTTCCTGTCTTTCTGTTTTTTTCCCTTTCTTCATCTGTCTTCTAAGGGAACGTGACATTAAAGGTTTTCTATGTTCAGTGAGCTAAGTCTATGCAATGGTAAGTGATGTTATGTTGCATTTCCTCTTTTGCCACTGTTCCTTAATTTTCTGTAGTTTACCAGCAAACTTCCATGTGTTTACCTCTTGAAAATATCTGGTTGGGATTTTCTCCTTTGCATCTATCCAGAGGAAAAGAACCTTGGTTTTAACCCTGGAATTAAGTGACTGGGGTGTAATGCTGCCCATGACAGGGGATTGGAGTGAGATGAGCTTTAGGTGCCCTTCCAACCTAGACGATTCTGCGTTTCTCTGTAATGCTGTTAGAAATGCATCCTGCTGCTCCCTCATTGTTTAGGTCTTATGACTTGAGCTTCCTGCCTTGTGAACACCCCTCTCAGCTTTTCTCTGTACCAAAGCCTGTTGTGTCTGGCTGTATTCTCCCAGCTGCTGAAATATAGCAGTGGATCGTGTTTCTTTAAGGTCTGATTTGTGAGCAGGACTTTGATGCTGAGTGGAGCAAAGGGAAGTTTATTTGAATAACCTCAGGTATTGTGGTGCCCTGAGACTGCGCAATCGTGTCTCATGGCTTCTTCATCTCTCCCCTGGGGCAGACAAACTCATATGAGCAGAAACACTTTCAAGAGCATTCCTCTCCTGCTAATTCATTTTACCCTGGGCTCAGCAGTGTTTACATACCTTCAGCTCCATGGATAGAATACGACTTGTAATTCTTATTTTTTATAATGCCTTCTAAGCAGCCCTTCACTTTTTCCGTATCCTTTTGTTCCAAGTCAATGAGCAGAGTTCTCTCTCTTTTGACCGTTCCTTTTTAGACCAGCATTCCATTCCCTGTTGTTGTTAGCTCCTGTGCATGTTAATCCACACAGTGGGAAGCTGTGAATAGATTGTCTTGCTTGGTGATGAGTGCCTGATTTACCCAGTGTGGATGACAGCCAGGCCTTTTGAGGAATTTGGAGCAAGCCAGTGTGTTTTTGCTTCTCATGTGGCACTGGCCAGATGCAATTCCAGCTTATGCTGAGATGCATCACACTGGTGTCACTTTGAACCTGGTCTGGACATCATGGGGAACAGAGGCACTGCCCTCTCAGTAACTGTGCTCCTCTGCCAAGGGAGTCCTCCAGAGATATAAGTTAATGGAGCTGGTGTCCTGGGAAAGTGCAGAAGAGGGCTGCTGGGGCATGTTCCCCTGCTCTCTCCTGCCTGGGGCTGGATGATTGCTGGAGCCCTCCTGGGCAGGGGCCCAGCCCCACAGGCATGGCCTAGGTGTTGGAGGCACCTGCTCTTCCCTTGCTTCCTACAATATCTAGAAGAAGAGCATAAACTGTGCCCTGCTGTTGGGAATGAGAAGCTCAGCCTACTGTCTCCATCCTCTGCCTCCAGCAGTGGCAAGAGGACTTCAGACAAATGGAAATTAGGTCAGGATTTCCTCCTCTCTTGCCCCCATGGACCAACTCGGCTAGTAACAGGAAAGGCAAACTGAAGGATTGGTTTGACCCTTATGGGCATGCTCTGGAAAGAGGATGTGACCCCTGAGCCCTCCACATCCATCACCATTATAAGAGTTAACCAAGAACTCGTTCTCTTTCTGCTGTGAAAGGGAGAAGGGTTCTCTACATGTGCCAGAGGAGCAGTCACCTCGTGCAAATCCTGCAGCAGGTACCACTATGGAACAATTTTGGCAGAGAAGCTGGAGCTGAAGGGCTTCTTCTCCATCCTCTCTGGGCTGACATGCCTTATAGCAAACTGCTTTCCTGTGAGCTGGGGAGGTCATGGATCTCTTGAGCCTCTGTCTTTCACAGGTTGTGGATATACTTTTCTTCTATTGGAAAGCAAAACTTGGGTTCAAAACAAGACTGGAGCTGTCTTTAGTACCAGAATGACTTCAGTCCTGTCAGTCTTTTTTACTGCCATGTAAATATCTCAGAGCTAATGGACTTGCTTCAGATATTTAAAGAGTGCTGTCAGCAAAAGCTTGGGAATAAGCCAGTGAACTCTTCCCTGGAATTTTGGGTAACTTTTGTTATGTAACTCAAGATGCAAGGAACTACATTTCTGCAGGGATGGAGAACTGTAAAACTGACTTATATTAAGCTGAATATAAGCCAGCTGAGGCTCTGGCCCTGAACATATCATCAACAGGGAGTGTAACCCTTTAAAGCCTCTTTCATTCAGTAGAACTGTATTGACCTGCACTCGGACTGCCTCTTCCTTGCAGAGAGAACCCCTCTGTCTAGTCTTCTGTGGTTTCATAGCCTTTTCCTGGCTCATTCTGCTGGCTGTCATGGTGACACACAATGTGAGAAAGGCAAATAAATAGTGTAAATGCCAAACAGGCAGTGAACTTCCTGAGTGACAGCGCTGGTGTCAGGGACACCGCAGGGTCTGCTCAGCAAATAAAAGTAAAAGAACAACAATCACTTTAGCTATGTTAATAACTTGCTCAGATCTTGGGGATAGTTCTGGGGTAAAGACAGAATCTCACAGAGGATTTGAACTATTGCTGTTACTGTTGCTGCAGAGCCTCACAAAAGGTTCATCTGTAGATTTCTATCTTACATGAGTCATGAAAAATGAGGGATTTTTTGTAACACTGAATAGATTTTCTTCAGTCTAACAAGGTATTCCTGTGGCTGACATTTGAAGAGGTCCTCTAAAGTTTAGTTCTTTTTTTTATTTAAGGAAAGGAAAAACAAGCAATTCCTACAAGTGTTAGCCTGAATGTCCCCTCTGAAGCACTAAGTGTAAGAATTGTGGAAATGCTCTGAAAATCTGCATGTTTTCTAAAGAAATATAGGACATTCTGCTGCAATGAGAACTGCTGTGAAGAGGCTGGAGCTCCATCCTGGAGCTGGTTCAGGCTACCTCGGGATCTGAGAGTGCAATGCAGGAAAGAGAGAGGCTCTTTATTCAATTTAAATTGTATTTTTGCTTGCTGAGCACATCCAGTTTTCCAATGGTGTGTTTAACCCTTCCTGATCCATAGATCTGGTCATTGTGCACATCTTTTCATCTTCTCACCTGCTTTCTTTCTTGCTGCAACCCTGTGAGAACAGTTCTGTGTGGTTTTTTAAATATTAGAACTTCACCAGGCTTCTGACTGTGTTTGGGAGAGACTTTGGACAGATTCCACAGAGACCCAACACTGTAAAATACTTCACAGTATGATGGATAAATAGGGCTATTAGCAATAATCAACTGCAGGGGAGATATGCCACTGTGCAGCAGTCATGCTGCATGGGAGTGAAAGGGTTGTGTTTCCAGGTCACTGGTTCTGAGAAAAGCCTGATGAGGGGCAGCTGACTGCAATGTTTGGGCATGAAGGATTTATGACTGCAGTGTTTGAGCATGAAGGATTTATGCCCAGTGGTGTTGGTAAGGCACAGGGGAGCTCCCGGGAGGTTGGCTGGTACCTAGAGCTGAGCTGCCATGCTTATCACTAACACCAACAGGAAGAACTGCTGGGACAACTTCTGTGGAGCATTTGCTGCAGGCAGGTCAGCCTGGCAGGAAGGCTGTCTTCTAGCAGATTAGATAACTGACTGACTCTCCACCCCTGCACTGTCTTCAGTGGGGTAGCACAGGCAGTGTTAAGTAGGCAGTGGCCAAATCCTTGGAGCTACCTGTTTTTCAGGTGGAGACTGAAGCCTTACTTTGAAGAGAACACCAGCCCTCATGAGTGCAAGTGGAGGGGTAGCCACTCTGCTCCCTGGTGAGCAGCAACAGGACCCAAGGGAATGGCATGAAGCTGTCATGGGGGTTAGATTGGATATTAGGAAAAGATTCTTCCCCAGAGGGTGGTCAGGCTCTGAGCAGGCACACACCTGGGAATGCCACGGCCCCAAGGCTGCCAGAGCACCAGGAGCATTTGGACAACACTCTCAGGGGCAGAATGAGATTGTTGGTGTGCAGGGCCAGGAGCTGGTCTTGTGGGGCCATCCAGCTCAGGATTCTATGACTCCTCTATTCCAGCTATGATTCTGTGAACCATCTTGGCCCTGTAACTTTGCCTCCTTTTGTTGCTTTTGTGTCATTGTAGAACTGAAGATGCTTGTATGCTTTGAGTGTCACGTTAGAACAGTGTCACGTTGGAACAGTGATTAGAAAAAACCAGGAATGCTTTGTCTAAGGGTGTTTAAGCTTTATGTTGAAGACAAAAACCCCAGGTTGTTCAAACTATTTGAATTCTATCACCTCCTATGCAGCACATGCATGGCTGAGAGCCAGTGACAATACAAGACCTAGTGGTGCACATCTCCCCCATCCCCAACGGTGCCTTTGGGCTGCTTTTTTCCCAAAGCTGTGCAGCCACTACTGAGAGGCAACCAAACCATACCAAGGTCAGATTATTTCATACTGCTTCTCTGTGTGGAGAGTTTTCCCTCATTCTGGTCCTCTACTATTTCTTTTCCCCCACACGGAGGGCACACAGAACTTTGCCTGTACACAGGCAGCATGGGCACATGAGATGAAGCAGAATGGTTTCATTTGATTATTCAAGACTGACCGGAGTGTGTGTGTGTGTAAATATGAACAGCCCTTTTTCTCTCCACAGGCATAACGTGGGGCAAGGTGGTGTCCCTGTACGCCGTGGCAGCCGGGCTGGCGGTGGACTGTGTGCGGCACGCGCAGCCAGCCATGGTTCACACCATCGTCGACTGCCTGGGGGAGTTTGTCCGCAAGACCTTGGTGACGTGGCTGAAAAGGAGAGGGGGCTGGGTAAGAAATGCTGTCACATTGAACTTGTTTCTGCGTGTCCAGAGCAGAAAATAGCCCAGATAATAAAAGTAAGAGTGTAGTAATGCACCCCACACCCCCAGCAGGTGTTTCCAAATCGGGAAAGAGTTTCTGTTTACCTTTAGACATTTTAAGAAGTTTAACTAGAAAGTTCTATGTTTTTATCATTGTAATTGGCTCAGCGCCAGCACAGGAGCATGGCTTGGGCTCTGAGAGTGTAACTCAAAGCCTGTTGTTAATCTCATTGGACCAAGAGCCAAATTGTCCCTCCTAAAACATTCAGTATTTAGGAAGGAGCCCAAAGGAGGTAAGACGCCTTTTGGAGTGTTTCTAGCAGGGTGTCAGGTTTGCTCGGACACCTGTGTGCAGCTTTTCTTTTGTTTTCTGTAACGTTTGTTATTTTGATATTTTTCACTTATTAAACCTTTTGCTTTACAAAACACCTTAAAAGAGCAGTCTTGCTAAAATTATTTTAAGCCAATCTGCAAGGGCTGGACCCTTATAAGACTCTGGCCATGTGTTAACCTGTATCATAAGAGTGTGCTCTCTGCAGCTTTATGCAGAAAAAGGCTGTGGAGATACTCTTTCACAATGCTGTGGCCACCTCTCTCCTACCTACACCTGTGTTAGACTTATATAACTCTCTTACTGTCTCATGGTCCCATCCTCAAAAATATCAATTTTTCTTGTCCTCAGCTCCCTGCATAGCTGAGACATAATAATTCAATCCTGAGCCACCAGCAGCTGTTGTGTTCCTGATCTTCTCCAGAGCTAACAGCCAGTCAGAGTGGGACACTGTAGGAGTCATTCCTGTGAGGCTCTGGCACAGACTGCCCAGAGAAGCTGTGGTTGCCCCATCCCTGGAAGTGTTCCAGGCCAAGCTGAATGGGGCTTGGAGCAGGCTGATTTTAGAAGAAGGTGTCCCTGCCCATGGCAGGGGGTAGGACTGGATGGTTTTTAAAGGTCTCTTCATTCTTTGATTCTGTGATACTCTTTACCATCTGTTTTCTAGAAACGGGCAAAAAATGAGGCCTCCAACTTAGTTCTCTTATCACCTCTAAGCACTAGATTTCTTTGGTCTCTCTGTACTCAGTGTGAGCATTTGTTCCTGTGCAGGATTGTTCATAGTAAGAACTTTATTTTGGTGCTGTGTCATAGATGACACTGCTCAGTTCATAGGCCATCTTGTTCCCAAGGCATGCACTCTTTCCACACTGAGCCACAGCAGCAAATTCCCTCTTTTCAAAGAGGTGAAACTCACTCCTAAGCTGTCAGGAAATGGTCAGGCTCCTTACCCATACAAATCTGGAGAGAGGGGGTGTCTTTTACCAATCTGAGTATTGCTCCTTTGTGCTGAGACTTCCCAACAGTGTCAGTAGCTGATTCAGTTACCTGATTTTTTCAGGGCTGTGAAGAACTGGGAAAGTATCATTGTTCGGATTTTGGATCCCTTGCACTTACTAAGTACTAATCCTACCTTAAATCATTCCTGCCCTCTCTAAAACTGTGTCACCTTGAGGCCAGCTGACTCAGGGAGCTGTTTGGTAGGGCTAAAAGGAACCTTTGATTTGAATGCCCTGATCTGTTTCATTTTGCATTCCAAAAATTAATTGTGCCGAGGCAGGTGAAGAGGATATCCTGGGATTCAGTAACACTGTTCCTGCCTGTGAATGCCAGTCACTGCCTCAGTATCATTTGAGGCTTACTTTAACTGCATATCTGCAGAGCTGCTTGAAATATATTCTCTGAAACATTTTTTTTCTAAGATCTAGTTTCATTAAAACAGAAATGTTGCGTAGGAACGCATCTCTTTCTAGTTTCCAACTATTTTTTTCCTTGTTTTGGTAAAACTTGCATGCTCTGATAAGTTAGCATCTTGTTTTAATTTTTGTATTGCTTCATTAGAGCTCAAAACAGAGTGTTAGTTCCAAAAGGATATTTTTGGAAAATTTGTTGCATAGCAAACAAGCTGCAAAACCCATCTCCAGACCAGCACTGGTTCTGTGCAGCTGAGGAGATAAGTCCACCACTGGCCCCTTCTGCCAGCCATGCCTCTTTAGATGGGCTAAAGCACATTCCTATTGGAGTTGCTGAATCCATGCTGATTGCTCTTGGGATCTGGCCCTAAGGAAGGGAAGGCAACTTCCCTTACTCCCATTAAGCACAAGACTGTGAAGGCTGTTGGGTTGTTCTGATACAGCCCATTTCCAACACTCTTATTAGCAACCCTGAGCTGTGAAAAGGAAATGCTTTGCCTCCTGAAACTACCCCTTCAGTCTGGGGAAAGGCTACTAATCCCATCTTGTTCTGTGTCTCCCTCAATGTTCTTTCCTCTTCATCTAGGCACTGCAGCAAGGAATTTCCCAGCCTTGTTCACTCAGAGGCCAGACCAAAAGCTCTTTGGTGGAACCCTCTCACCCACTGCCAGGCCTAGCTTGTGTTGGTTTGTCCTGGTCATCTTTGTTCACATGGCCCCCCATCTCTTGTGCATCAGCCTGGGTTGAGGCTACCAAGAGTCACCCCCATGCCCTGAGGTGGTCCAGGAAGGGCACCGTGGAGACTTTGGAAAGGCATTTGAAATTCTCTTTTCAGCAGCAGGTTCCCATGCTGCTTCCATAGGGTGGAGAAGACTGCAGAACCCAATGCAAACCTCACAGGAAGAGCAAGAAAGAAACTTTGAGACATCATTTCTCCCTGGGAAGAGTTTGCAGCCTTAGTAGTGGCTTTACAGTAGAATAGAAAGATTTAATTTATATTTTTTGGCAGCATTAGCTACAAAGCAGTGTATGTGACTTGAATTTGTTTGAATAATTAACGCAGAACATCAAACTGGCATTGCAACAGTTTATCAGCGCTTGACAAGGCAAAAAGCCCTAAGTAGCTTTGAAGTTTCAATTCCACTGCCTTATCAGGTAGGCTTGATTTGGATAACAACAGCTAAGGCAATTGTTAAACAGCTGAGCAATTTTGCTTATCTAAGCGAGCCCCATACAAAATTGTAAGTGCTTCTGAGTGCAGTTCCTCTTGGTTAGTGCAGTGAGGTCATTGCCTTTGAGAAAACATAGCAGGGCTTTAAGTTCACCTTTTCTCGTCTGGCAGTTAACCCTCAACAGCTGTAATCAACCCAGAGTGTATGAGCCTTTTACTGGCTCACATGAGGCACTAAAGCCCATTACAGCTTATGTTTCTCTAGGATTAGGTATCCTAACATATGTGTTCAGACTGGTACCTGCATGTCATGCCTTCTCTCAGCTGAAGGGACAGTTTGACACAGCTGTGTTTTAAACATGACCCCTGTGCAGGTCGCTAGAATCTGACAGGTTGAATCAGTTCAGACTGTTTTCAAGTGCAAATAGGGTGTGCTAAGCCCTCACGGGAAGTATTCAGGGAGACCCACGTTACTTGCCTCCACAATGCAGATCAAGTACCTGTAACCACTTGTACCACATTGCAGCATCTTCTGGTAACATTCTTGGCTCTGCTTGCTGTGTTTGCTTGTGGTTTTTAGCTGTAGGCAGCAGTATTTCCACACCTTGGTGTTGACTCAGCTCTCTCCTGTCATCCTATTCCTTCCCATCATTGCATGCTCTATATCGATTCCTTCTGCAGTCTCTGCTCGTCAATTATTCATGAGCTCAGCTTCTCCTGATGCTCCCAGGAGATCAGCAACGTGGTGAGGTGCACTGTGCCAGCCTTCCAGACACGGTGAACAAGGAACTGCTGGAATGTGTGGGAGGCTGCTGGCAGCAGAGCTTTGGTCTGTAGGTGATGATGGGGTTGGTTAGTGTGGCTGTACTCACTAACCAGACTCTGGGATTTGTCCCTTCAGCCCCCTTTTCCTTTCTTCCAGTGATCACCAGGGTTGGTCAGGCAAGGCTCATGCATGTCTTGAGCACAGCAGAAGGAATAGAGAAGATGATGGAAGGATTCATCATCTCTCTTATCCTGTTTTGGGGAGGAACACCTCAGGGTTGAGAATCTCACTTGTCTGTGCTTGGGTCAGTGAGAGATCTATGTCAGAAGGTAAATTTGGAAGACTGCTGAGCTAAGCTTGTAAAGAAAAAACTTTTGTGGCTGTGAACATTTGCCATCCTTGTGATGTGATTATTGTTCCCATTTGCCACCCAAAAGCTGTTCCTGAAAACCGCATGGGGTCGATGTGCTAACAGTGCACCCCCTGTTACACAACCACAGTCCACAACTTATGCTAGGCTGGAGTTTAACTAGAACTCAGTCATATCACAGACAACAGCTTTTCATTTTAATTCCTGCACCAGAAAATGCATTCTTCTCTCTACCTGTCTTGTTCACTTCACCTTCTTAATATTTTCCATTTTCTGCTTCCCATGACAGCTGAGAGCCTATTTCTGTCAATTTGTCAGGGATTTTTTTTTAATCATTGCAGGCCAACTTCTCTTCTTGTTAATACTTGAAACTGGCTGCCCAAGCAATCTTTAAATCTGACCCACACATCTGGGAGACATCTCTGCTGGCATATATATTTCCACAAACAAAGCTACAAAGCTTGCATTGCTTTAGACTTAAATTGGGGGGTGGCTTGCTTGAATGTCTTCCAAAGAAAGCATTAAGGCAAGAGAAAACATACAAGCAACTTAAGCTGATATTAAACAGGACAACCTCTGGGAAGCATCTGGCTTTACAGAAAAGGATGGGAATGCTGATATTGCTGAGGCTTCTTAGACCTTTTGAACAGGGAAAGAAAGTTGTATTTAGCTATTCAAAATGGAAAGTGCTGGATAATCCTCCTGTAGCATTTCTTTCCCTAGCAGTGGCTGAAGAGGGGGACACTTTGCCTCATTGGTGGGGAATTAGGAAAGTGTATTTTGCAGGGCTTTTGAGCCTGATTGAATAACTCTGTGTGTGGAAGTGTCCAACACCTGGTGCTGCAGCAGCAGTGATGTGATGCCGTGGGTTTTGGGGCTGGGACAGCCTGCAGGAGTGGCTGATCTGGGCATCTCTCTCTGACCATCTCTCTTCCCTCCTCATTAGGCAGACATCACAAAATGTGTGGTGAATACTGACCCCAGCCTTCGCTCCCACTGGCTCATAGCTGCTGTTTGCAGTTTTGGTCACTTCCTCAAGGCCATCTTCTTCGTCCTGCTGCCTGAGAGATGAGTCTGAGTTGCCAAGCACAACCTCCTTTGCCCCATCTTCTCTCCCACTCCAGAAGCAACAGGAAGTTATTCCAGACTGGTAATGGCAATCTCTGAAGAGGAGGAAGAGAAGAACTGGGACAAAAAAAAAGGCTTGTTCTCCTCTCCCATCAATTGGGAGCAGGTGATCAACCACAGTCTCCTATTTGCAGCCACACGAGCCTCTCTCACCATTAATCCTTCCAAGAATCTTGTTTCCCTGGGTAACTTGCATGTGTGGCCTGGGTGTAGCTGGTCCCTGGGCAGGCTGATGGCAGCAGTGTGGGACTGTCAGATGGCTGCTCCTTACAGCTGTGTTGCATGCTTATCCTAGCACCAGGCAGAGGGGAGGAGGAAGGGAATATTATTTGAAATGGGATAAGAAAATAGGAGAGGGGGAGAGTCCCTCCTTCACTCCATGTGATTTCCCTTTCAGTCCTCAGACTTGCCTTGTGTTGATTTTTGTCGTTATATTTGTGCTTAAGCTTCATCTCCTCCTTTATCCCTAACTCACTTGCTGGGCTCTGCCCCAGCACAGCATGGTGGGTTTTTAACAAGATAAAACCAAATAATCTGTCAACAGATGCTTCTCCCTGGCATGTCTTGGAGATTGATCTGAGTAGCTGTGTGAGGGGCAGGACAAGAGGGCAATGTGTGTTTTGTTGACCCCTCTTATTGCACTCACCCCAGTCAAACAGAAGCAAGGAGCAATGCCTTCAAGCAACAACTCAGGATGGAATTTCATCATGAAGAAAAATGTTTTCTCCACTGAGATTCTGTCAGAGCTAAGCATGTAAGTAGGAAAGGCATGGGCAGAAATAGGGAGGCAGTAAGTGATCTGGCTGGCATTTTAAAAGCAGTGAGCTGTGCTGAAAGTAGCTGATGTGTGTTTCTCCTTTAATATCTTTGAAGTACGACTCATAGTCTTCTTTGTGGCAAACAATAAAAGAAAATAAGTGGTATTTCACTACTGCAAAGGCTATTGTCTTTGTTTCCAGACCAGAGTTAACAATTCCAAAAAAGGCCAGAACAGTGCAGAGACAAACACTCCAGCCATTCTAAAAATACTTCAGCTTTTCCCCTGGTAGAGCATGTTAACATGTTAAAACTACAACTTGCCTGGTTCATGCCTAGAATTTAACCCATGTTGCCGTCATGTCAGAAACATGCTGTGTCCACCAACAGATGCAGGGCCTCCCTCACGTCAGCAGGGAAAGGCCATGGAGCCTCTCTCTGCCTTCTGGAGACTCCTACTCAGTGCCCTGCTCACAAAAATGTGGCACAAGGCACAGAAAAAAAACCCCCATGGATTAAGAACATGTGGCAGTATAGGGAGTTTTGCTGGTATTTTCCCCTGATTTCCTTCCCAAACATTTGGAGGGGCTTTACTCTTCCTCCAGGATTTATAAAGGGGTCTGGGAATAAAGCAAAACCTTTACTTTTGGGTGTTATCTGTGGGCCAGGTCTGTACTCACAGTTAGCAGTGCTGTGCTCTGACCAGCAGAAACCCTAGGAAAGGATATGTAGGAGATAGATCCTTGCACATTCCTGCTTTTCCTGCTCTAGCCCTTTGCACTTTGGTTGATGCCTTGGCATGTAGGTGCCAGGCCCAGCTTCACCCCGATGCTACGCCTCCAGTGAAGAGTGCTGTGCCAGCTTGGTCTGTGAGTACCTTTTCAGTAGTAAAGCAATTCTTGTAGATCAAAGCCCTTCAAGGGCAACCTCCCCCAGCCCCAATCTTTCAACAGAAACCCTCACGGAGAAGGAGAGAGCCTCCCATTCCACATCAGAGCTGTGTGCTGCTTTGGACAGTGGCTGCAGAGACTGCAGGGTTATACTGATGAAGTTGCCAATGTAGATGCAGCTGATGATGCCATGAAGTTGGGGCATTTTTACATATGTAAAGCTTGCAGCAGTTCCCCAGATAAAACCAAATTGCCAGAGGAACTTTTTTTTTTAATTTCCTGACATACTGGCATTAGGGGTTTTGCTGGCATCACTTATAGTTAGGATTTTCTTCCTTAGATTCTTGGTAGATCTGGCTATGGAAATTTAGAGCAGGTACAGAAAACATGGAGAACTACACTAATGACCTTTGAGCAGCAGAGAGAGGATCCCTTCCAGTCTGCAACAGAGGCACTAAAAGCTTTATAGTCTGTAGCGGGGGCATGCAGAATTGTTGTCCTAAAGGAGCTTGTGGAAAAGGAGACTTTGGATTTCTGGAAATACCCTGTCTGTGTGCAGAGTTTGACTTGGGACAGCCTCACAGCTCATCAAGTCCAGCTTGCCTGGTGTCTCATGGAGTGAATGGGAGTTTCTGGAGCAGCATAGTTCTACACTGGGACTGGCAAGACCTGTCTCAATTTAGGTGCTGTTTTGAAATGTAGTACTTAAGGCTATGGGGTTTGGGTGTTGGTTTTTTTTTTTTTTTTTTTCAGTAAACAAGTGATATCAGATGATCTATGAAGGAGCACGAAGAGTTAAATGCACCAATTAAGTGGATTTAACAAGAAGATAATGACAAGCCAAATAAAGCAGCATTTCTGGAAAGGAATGTGTGTGGGTGGGAAGGGGGTTACAAGAGGCAGACAAAGGCTCAGCCTGGAAACTGCTGATAATGAAGAGATGGTGGAGTTCCCCTCGAATATGTTTCAGACTTCTCTGGATTCTGTCTCTGTTCTTTCATTTGCTAGTCCCTGCAAAATACATACCAGAGCTGAACAGTGTGCTTCTAACCTTGCATTTAGTGTTAAAGGAGGGTCCTTCAACCCTTCTCACTCCTGTAATAACCACATCACCACCAGCTTCATCACCAAAATAAACAAAGCAAAAAGAATTGCACACACCACGGTGCATTTAGGAACTAACAGTATTGAGCATGATACAGACAAGTGTTTATGTTGTGTTCAGTCCTATTTAGTCATTTTGGAGTACTTCCAGAGGTTCTTTACAATCTCAGCTGTTCTGGGGCACTGTAATTTTTCTATTCCCTCTTCTCTTTTCACCAATCCTACCTGATGGGAGACATCAGGGTTGGCTGTTTATCACCCTAATAAACATTTTCCTTATAAATGATTGGTGAAGGTCCAAGGAGTAGATCTAATTCATTTAGTTGTTAAAGAAAACTAAGAAAAAGACAAGTACCAAGGTTAGTACTATTGTGCTCCACCATACCAAAAGTCTGTCTGTTGTTCCTCTTCCAGCATCAAAAACTGAAAACCCCCAAACTAACCACCTTATTCTTTTCCCCCAATGTTTCTAACTATCTGCTTGAGAAATCTATTTGTAGTAAAAGCTGACTTCATTTTTTAAGCTGTTTTCCACACACTGAATGTTCTAAGTGAGCCTTACAAGCTGTCCTGGGAGGCTGTTCTCTGTCCATTGTAATCTTTCAGTCCACTGCCCAGTTTCATCCCCTTTTGCTGAAGGGCAGCAGTCACAGTGGCGGGGGACAAACCTCCTCTCAGCACAGAGGGACTTGCTTACTGCTCACCCCATTAGGCACTTGCAGAATCCAGCCAAGCTTCACCTGTCTCCTGCCTTTCTGTCCCACCAGAAAAACTGGAGGCTCAGAGAAAAGGTGAGGAAACGTCAGGTGGTGGCATGGGAGGTGCTTAGGGAGAAGCAGGAGGAGGAAGAAAGGGTTGGATGGAGGTGGGAGAATGGCACCTGAAGTATTTTTGTGGCTGTGGAATGTTTTGGAGAGGAGAGTTTTGCCTGTGGTAACAGCAGAGTAGAGCCTGGAGGAACCTGAGCCTCATCCTGCCTTTGTTCACAGAAGAACTTGCTCCATTAAGGATTATCCCACCATCCTCCCCTTCCAACACCAAGCTCATTCTGTGTTTCTTTGTAGTGAACCGACATTCAGTCAACAGAAATATCTTTATCACAAAGGAGGGAAGCAGAAAAGCCTTCTTGGCTTGGGAGTTTCAGTGATAAGCATTTGAGAAGTGCTTATCGTGTCCTAGACATGGCCTTGCCCCTACCACAGCCTGATTTGTACCTCTCCCATATCCAACACCTGCAGCAGGTTCATCATCAAAGCAACTAGAGAAAGTGATCTCAGTCTTGCAGCAGGTGTCCCCTTTGTTCCTGCACTGCTTTTTCTTCTGCAAATGGAAAGAAAACAGTCTGTGAAGCCCATAAATTATCCGACTTGCTTCTGTATTGTAAACCAAAGTACAGAATAATAGTGACAGGGAGTGAGATTGAGGTTTCTCAGGAAATTGCAGCACCAAACTTCCTCGTTTTCAGACTCGTTTATAGACCTTGAGGTAAAGCTGCTTTTTTAAATTCTCCTTTTAATGTGCAAGGCCTGCAAGTGGGTTTTTTTTCTTTTTGTGCACAATTAAACTGAATATGAAGCAGATTGCAAGTCCCTTAGATGGGTTTCTGAAAAGATCAGACCCTGAAGGCATTCCAAGGGCTTTGCCAAGAGCCTTCTTCATGAGGCTCTCATCAACGTGTGTCCCCTTGAATTTCTTCACTGTCATTTTTTTAGGCCTACTATTTATAATTTTATAGACTTAAATTCGCCACAGATTAATTATTCTCTTATGGAAATGGGAAAACAACGCATGCTACTAGATTAATGACAAGAAAACAGCAATTTAATGTACTGCTGGCTGAGTCTACAAATTTTTTCTATGCAAATGGTTTGACAGCTGGAGTTTAAATACTCCCTCAGAAAAGCCTGTAACCTCTTTAACTCTAAACATTTAGACCCACTGGGATTATGAGCCCCCAGCACAGATAAACAGATCAATCCTCAATTGAACTTTACACTGTCACCAGGACCAAGAAAATGCATTGCATGTTCAGGCAGAGTCTGTGGGAAATGGAGTGCCCCTGGGTCAATCACATGACATGCAGACCATGTCCAGGCAAGGTCAGATAAAAAAAAAGTTTCTCCTCTCAAAGAAGGAAAAAATAAGGAGTCGGAAAGGGAATTTCGAGCTTCCTTACAAGCTTATTTATTTCAGAGCTTTAAGTGAAGAGAAACGTCCTCTCACAGACCAGCAGGCAGCATTGGAGTCTTCTCCATCACTGCAGGAAGACTTGCTTGTACTTCTCAACTGGTGTCAAATATTATCCTCTGTTGTTTCAAATTTCCACTTCTGTCCCTATCTCATGACCTTCTCTCATGCTTTTGTTCAGCTCTGTGTTTAAGTAAGATAAACTTTTATTCCCCATTCCCTGCTGAAGTCTGACTCGCCCTGGGCTTGCTCTTGAGTCCCTTTCAGCCACCTCAAGGGCAAATGGTTTGGACTTTGGAGGACAGTGGGCAGCACCAAGGACCTTCAGCATCACTGCTCTGATGGGAACTGAGAGAATGAGCTACCTTGTAGGACCAGCCCTCACAGTGTCTCACCTAACTCTCCTTAGGCAGGAGCTAGAGGTCCTGCACTGGTCCTTGCTGTGAAGATCTGTTCTCCCAGTGCTCTGTGACATTGTCCAAGGAACATAAAACTACCTGAAAGTTGATGTGGAAGCCCTCTCAACATTATGGTGTTGCCATTTTACTCCTTTTTTAGAAGTGTGAGTTGGGGGCTGTGCGGTGGCCACTGGGTACAGTTTGTACCTGTTTCCCACCAGAGCTGAGCCAGGATTTTCTGGTAATCTAAGAAGGGGATTTTAAAAAACCTCCAAAATAGCCTTTTATTTTGATCTCCTTGTCACTTCAAAAGAACAATTCAATCACCGCTAAGCTGCTAGAACATACTTTGCTCTCAGTTCCTCAGCCAGAAGTGGCCAGACTGCCCTTTTTAAGCCTGGCATGTTTCTGCCAGCTAACTCCCTTGCCTTATGCTGTCAGCTTTGCCTCTCAGCTCGCTGGCATTGGTCCTGGGTGAAGGTGTCTGATCCCCATGGCCACCTGACCCAGCAGGTTGTTTCCTCCCCCAGAGAAGGCAACTCTGTTCAAACCATCTGGGGCAGCAGCAGAGCTGGGTGCTCCCCTGAATGGCACTGTGCCCCATTGCCTAGTGTGTTCTCCCTTTTGTTAGGACTGGCACCTGGTGTTTCTACAGGAAAAAAGAAAGAGCAGAACTGGCTTTTGAAAGGGAGCGAACTCCAAGGATTGTGTTCAAAGCCTCTCCTGCTGCCTTCAAGGTTTGGGTACACACCACTGGCGCTCAGTGGCTGATGCACACCGTGAGCCTGTAATCTGTGGCTAATGGTGGATTACTTGGGAAAAGGTGCTTGGAATAGCTGTGCCCTTGGGTTTTATGGCTTAACTGGAGTAGGAGAACAGCACAACTAAAAATACTTACATGTTCAAGCTAGTGTTTTGTCTCTGAGGGGGAGTGATGAATTCACAGAGTCAAGCCTAGGCTGTGGATTTTTACAAGCAATAAACCTACTGGAGGTGGGAACTAGCTTGAGCTAAATTATGAGGCACCCTTCCCAAACCCTGCAGCACATCAGGGGGAAGACTGGAAAAATTGTGCAGCGGCTTTGCTTAAATTTAAGCTGTTAAATAAAAATAAAAATTTAGTAGAATGGCTTGTGTTGACGTTGGATTCACAGCCTTGAGAGGGTTTCTGTGGGGAAGAAGACTGGATGGAGCAAGAATGTGTAGGGCAGCTGAGTGGGATGTTCTGCCATCAGAGCTGGCAGAAAGGTTTCCCTGTCAATTTTGGGCTTCAGCTCTGGTTTCAGAATTGGAGCAGGAGGAGAAGGAGCACACAGACATCCAGGGATGGGTGAGGGGACAGCAGATGGAAAAAGGCAGCCTGGCCCCCACATCAGGGCCCTGGCCCTTCACATCACTGCTGCTTCTCATGACAAAGGGCTGTTTCTATTTGCTCTCTCCTACAGCAAACACAGCTCCAGGGCTGAGCAGAAACAAAGCCTTGAGGACACCAGGAGCCTGGACTGTCTACATGCCAGGATTATTGTGCAGTGGCTTAAATCAGCTCATTTAGGAGTTCAGAAAATGTAAAGCACTTAAGGAAAAGAGAAAGGAAAGCTGTAAGGAGAGCAATGTGGTCCAGGAGTATCCCATGGATTCTCAGAGTATTTTCCAAACTCAGTTATCTTGTGGAGACAGCTTCCTAGCAAGAAGCATTTGTTGACTGCATATATTTCTATCTGCAGACATAAAAACTTCACTCAGCCCTGCATTTGAAGGGAAGAAGAGCAGCTGAGAAAACATTTGTCCTTTTTCAAAGAGCTTTATTTACTTCGGGATCAGAGTGATTCAGCATGGAGGCACCAGCCAGGGCTGGAGGCAAAGCTGCACTTCCCTTGAAGAGAGAGTTAAGGATTATATCAAAAGTGGAATTTAATTCTGCTATCTTTCACTTGAAAGAATTAGCAAAGTGCCTCAAATTTACTCCAGAAACTTCTCAAAGTCGTGTCCTCAGGCTGTGAGGGACTGAAATACTGGGTGACTTGTCTGAAGGAAGCAAGACATGTGCATGGTCCTCCCTGCCCTGTTACCATGCATAGAGCTGAACATTCCCATCCCATGACCAGAAACCAAGCGAAGAAGGAAGAGTGGAGCAACCAAGGGACTGAACAGGGTGATTTAACATCCTAGGACCCAGCCTCTGGGGCTAACACAGGACAGCACAGTTGTCCTCTGCATTTGCAGAGTGTCTCACTCTCAGGCTCACTGTAGAGGGAGGCACTTCCTTCCCTTCCCCAGGGGCTTGGTGATCACAGTGGTGGCTTTGGGACAGGCTGGCATTGGGACAGGGGCTCCTGACAGTGTCAGCTCTACAGGAAGGCAGGCAGGATCCTGAGCTGCTGCAGTGGCATTGCCAGGGCCAAAGTGGGACCACAGCCTCTAAACATAAACCAGTTGATTTCTGTCTCTCCTACCTTAGCAGACATAAAATTTTAACTTATGGAACACAGTTCTGGTTTTCAATGCTTGGGAAAAAATCATGAACATCCAGCCCAGGCTTTCAGTGCCAGACTGCATGTGTCCATCTGAGTTAGTATGTCCCTTGGGTGACCAGGACCCTCAGACCTGGAGGTTGAGCCAGGCCTGTGTTGAAGCTACTCAGAGGAGGATGAGAAGATGCTGGTGGCACTGCAAGACAACTCAGCAAAAGACAACTCAGCTGGAGGCAGTCCAAAACCCCATGGCTGTGCTGTGTGGGGAAAATTAGATGAGGCTGGGGCTGTAGTGAGTCAGTGGCAGGCACAGAGCATAGGGTAGTCAAGCACACGAGTCTTAAAGTGCAGGGGGGCATCACTGCATGTGGTTGCAGCAATTCTCTACAAAAACCAAAGCAAAAACAGCTTCTCTGATTAATCCTGGGTGTAAAGGCTGGGTTGGATGTGGTTTGGGGCAATCTGGTCTAGCGGAAGGAGACCCTGCCTGTGGCAGAGGGGTTGGAGTGAGGTGGGCTTCAAGGTCCCTTCTAACCAATCTGTGATACTGTGATTCTGTAAACTGGTGTAAATATGTGTTAATTCTTCTATGCTGATTTATCATCCCTGCCCTCTACAGAGGACAATCTTCCTTGGGTGCTCTGAGGAAGCTGCTTTCTCCACCAGTTATTGGTGCAGAGGAGGTGTGGGGCTCACAGGAGGGTTGGACACATGGCAGGGACATGGCTGTGTTAAACTCCAGGTGATGCTGACAGATTAGTTCTTCTGTCTCACTGCTGCCCAGCACCATGGGCTAGGTTTGCCTTGGCAAACTGGGCTCTCTGAGATTGGATGGGCACTTTGGGAATACTCACCTACGCAGGTAAACCAACTAAACACATATTGCGTGGGGTGAGACCAAACAGCCTCTTCTTTCTCAATGGGAGGGAGATGCTTAGGTTGAATATTAGGAAGAATTTCTTCACTGGTGTTGTTGAAACAGGCTGCCTAGGGCAGTGGGGGAGTCACCGTTCTTGGGGGGATCTGAAAGAGGACTAGAAACAGCACTTGGAGACATAGGTGAGTGGTGGCCTTTTAAGTGCTGGGCTGTCAATTGGACTCAATCATCTTAGAGGGCTTTTCCAACCTTAATCATTCCAGGATTCTATGATTAATCCCATTTTGCATGGCTGACAGCTGACAGCTCCTGAAAGTTGCCATTGCCAGACCATGAGAGGTAGAGAGAGCAGAGCAGGGTTAACCTGGCCCCTAAAAATGTGCAGCATAAGGGGGCAGCCCTTTGGCTGCTGTGAGAGCCTGGTGTGATGGAGAGCAATAGCCTCTCCTGGGGAGGCTGTGAGCTGCCTCCAGTGCTGATTCCCACAGTCTGGAGTTCGAGGAGGTGGGGAGAATCCCAGGGCTGTGTCTCTGCAGACCTCTCATGCACGTCGCCATCTCAAGGGGCCCAGACAGAGGTGTATATACACAGCACAGACAAATGGGATTTACAGGCACCAGCTTCCTGGCCTCGCTTTCCAGGAGCAGGAGTGTCAAGAATGCACAGAGGACTAAGAAAAACATCTCTAAAAGGGGAAAAACATTTGCAAATGTGCCTGCTCTCTAAGGCAGCAGCATGATGCTGAGGAGACCCAGTGAGATGGTCCATTTTCTGCTGAAATGTTTGTAATTAAGAGCTCTGGCTCCCTGATGGTGTGTGGCCTATAAAGTACTAAAATTGAAGCCATTCAATAAAGGAGGCACTGTTGCAACTCCTGAAAAACTAAACAAACCAGAAAAAAAGGCACATTATGAGGAAGGAGAATTGGGATTTTGGGATGCTGGGATTTCGGGATATTGGGATGTTGGGATGTTGGAAAGTTTGGGATGTTGGGATGGTGGCAGCCACTACCCCAGGTTTCTTCAAGCCTCATCCAACACTTCCAGGAGTGGGGCAGTCCACAGCTTCTCTGGATAACCTGTGCCAGGGCCTCACCACCCTCCTAATATCACATCTAAATCTGCCCTCTAAATGATCCTTTTCCATCCTGTAATCCAGGAAATATCTTCTGAAGACTGTTAGAGAAAAGATAAGCAAGGATGCTATTCAATATTTCCTCCATAGACAATGTAATTAGACCCAAACCTTGGTGTCAGCTGGATCTTAAAGTTCTTTCACTTGCAGTAATATAAAATCCTTACCCTCATTTAAGGTGCTCCTCCCAGACATGGGGAGATCCTCCTAGTTAAGGAGACAAAAAATATCCCAGCCTATATTTCATTGTAATTCCTGCTGCACACTGAGTAATTTTTTGGCTTCCAAATTATTCCTGGAAATACCAACCTGTCATTTCAGGAGAACAAACTCTCCTTTTTTCTCTCACAAATGGAATTATGATTTATTGTGGTCAGAGATCTACTGAGCCAAATGCTCTGAGCAAAGGTCCTGGAAACGTGGGGCTTTGGATATGATGCTGTTATAGCCAGAAGGTGTGTTTAGCCCACAGCCAAGGTAGAGGGATGAGCATTTTAGAGAAATCCATTAATTTTCCAGCACTTCTGCTCCTCCTATGGCACTGCTTTCACCTCTGCACCCATGTCAGGAGGACACTGGCTGCTCTGTGGGCACTGCTGGCGGCTGCCTTCGTGGTGCCAGCTTGGAAGTGGGTGAATCTACACTTCAGGTGCATTGCCTTGCTGGAGTCTGGCTGAATGCATCGAATCAGGCTACAAAAACCACTGTAGTGCTGCTAAAATCCCACAGGGCTTGGCTTAGGCCTGTCTCAGGGGAAATATTCTTTTATTCAAACACATGATCATTCACAGTGCTTAGATAATGAATGTAGGATTAAAAGAAGTGTCTCTGTGTCTGGATGGTCCAGTGCTTTAGACAGCAGGAGAATAACATTTCAAGGCTGGGAGACATCAAATGCTTAGAAAAAAGTCCCCTATTGGACACAGCTGGTGCTTGTAGCCAGGTGTGGTTATTGATGTCCATGCTTGAGATACTCCACAGCATCAAGTCTGGCCTTCTTCTTCTGTTGCTTGCTGAAGGCAATAGATTTCTTCCTTTCCCCTTAAAACTAAAGGCTTTTGGGTCAAATACACCACTCCCTACCCACCAAGCCCTTACAGCTCTGTGTTTGGCTGCCCAGATCATGGCTGGAAAATGTTGCATGTAGGTAAAATTGGCATCATAGCACTACAGTACTGCTTGATCTGCACAGTCTTTTGTAAAGAGGGTGAAGCTTGAGTGTGCTGGTGGGGCTGTCTGCACTGGTGAGGGTTGGATACCTCCATATCCTCCTGGCCTACTACTGTATCGTTATAATCATTGTCTAATTCAAGAATAGTTTATTTTATTATCTCATTCCTTTTAACGTTTCCATCATACCCCAATGGGATAAAAGTGCAACAGACTCAAGAGCTACACCAAGGATCTTTTCCAGGTGCTGCCATGTGGCAAACTGGCAGAAATTATCCATTACTGAAATATTCTGAAATGAAAAGTGGAAAGAATGTGTTTCTTATGTGAACTAAGGTATAATAATCTGCAAAAACAGTTTCTCCCAAAGGCCGAGAGCTCAGGTCTGGCACAGAACACCTGAGCAAACAGTTTGTGGAGCGAAGACAATCTTTTAAGAAGGAAGTCAGGTGTCTGAAGCTGCTGCAGGCTCCCAGGCTGCCTGGGGGCAAATACCCACATTCCTCCTCATGTCTGTGTTTGCCAGCACACAAAGGATGTCTCCTCCTAACCATGGCCACACAGTTGTTCCAGGAGAGGAAAGAAGTGTAGCATCCCTTTGATGCTGGTGTCCCAAGCCCCACATGGGGTTAAACATCCATGAGGACTTTTCAACACGTGGATACTTGAAGGTGGTAGTGCCAGGTGGTCAGCATCTCCCTAGCTTTCACAAGAGATGGATTTCCACCTCTGCCCAGCTGCCTGTTTCCCTGATGCTAAGAAGTGTTTGTATTCTGGAGCTGTATCTCCCCCACAAGAGAAAAGGTCTTTCAAAACAGTCGCTGTTCAAAAGCTGCAGGGGATGGTGGGGTTTGACACATCAAGCAAGGTGGAGTTTTGTTTCCTGTGGAAACCAGGCTAAAGATAAACCCACTGCAGGCTGACACCTCTGTCACAAGGAGCAGCACTCAGTGGGAATGCTGGACAACTCCTCCAGAGCCTGATCCATGCAACAGCCCCATAGGATTCCAGTTCAGTGACCCCAGCTCTTCTGAAGGCTGCCACGGACCCTGTTTGCTTCAGCAACAGCCAAGGCCAGTCCTGGGCTCCTGGTTTTGGCACTAAGAAAATCCAGGTGACATCTTCAGTGGTGACAATGGAATTCCTGGTGATGGTGCCACTGCTGGTGGAGATGCTTGGTGGTGGTGATGCCATTTTGGCAGCTTTGGAGCTGTAAAATACCTGTGGTGCCCACAGAGCTCTGCTGCTCAGCTGCCTTCCCACACCTCTGCTGCTTTTCCCAGATTCACCTACAAGATTTTTCACCTACAATATTTTTCATCATACCGTGCCCCAGGCTTCAAATCATGATCACTGTACTGATCCTGTCCACTGATGTCTCTTCCATGACAAAGCTCTGAGTTAATTCTGACAAGCTCAGCTCCATGGGCACTGCTTTCAGGCTGCCTGCAGGTGTGCTGCCTCGGGCATGTTTCAACAGGGCTGCAAACGAGCAGCAGTTTTAAAGAAAAATGAAATAATCAGGCCAGATCTTGTCAAATCATCTCACCTGATGGAATCCATTTACTTTATTGCTTGAAAAAAAAAATAGAGAGAGAGAAGCCAGCAAATCTTACTGGAGACATATCTGCTTCATCCAACAGCTGCTGCCAACATATCTCTGGACTTGGGAGAAGTTTAGCATGGGCTGCCTCACGTGAGAGATGGAGAGATGTGCTCTTCTTGCAGGCTTCGTTGTAGGGAAAGTTGAGAGCCAGGTGCACAGAATCCAGGCCAGGGGCTGCATCCCAAGGTTTGTCTGGGAAGTCTTTGCAGAGGAGAAACAAGAATGAAGAAAGAAAAATCAGGGATCTGTGCTCTGCACTTTTCTTGGAGCTATCTACAACTGGTTGGAGGTGAACGAGAGGCACTTTAGCAATCCTTTTTGGGGCTGTGTCAGCCCCAGACCACGGAAGGAGCTAAGAACAGTCATGGAAAGTAGCTCTGGCTTAACAGGTACTCTTGGTCTCTCACTAGACACAAGGGACATTTCCAATAGACCCATGACCCATGGTAGTGATTTCAAAAGAATACCACCCTTCATCCTGGGGAGAAGTTCAAAACCTCAAGGTAAGGGACTAAATTCCAAATTGCTTTAAGATAACTGATATTGTCGGCTGGCTTTTCTCAGGCACCAAGAATACACACAGGCTTAGGGCATGAAACATCATCTGAGGGGGGGGAGAAAGGAAGGTGGATTCTATGTAGTGCATAAATCTGGTGACCCTTGTAGGTTCAAACGTTGGCTTTGAATTTTTTTATGTTTCTCAGTAGCTGGTATGGACATAGCAGATGTGGAGATGGTGCTGCTGCTCCTTCCTTCCACAGCCACCAGGGATGGATGGATGGATGGAAAAGGCTACACTGACTGGTTGAATAGTATTCTGAATAAGAGGTCTATTTTGCAGGAATTGTAGCTCCCCAAACAAGCTGCTAGTTTGGTACAAAGCATGGTATCACCGAAATGTTACCACACCATGCAGAGCTTCACCCAAAAGTGGGATACAGAAGGCTGGTGGTCTGAAGAGGTGGGAATAATGCAGGAGAATAATGCAGGTGTGTGTAATTCTCTTTCCAGGCTCTGGGTGGAGGCTGGTAACACCGGATGCAGGTGGGTTGAAGCCCCAAGGGAGGAGCAAGCTGTCCTCTGGTGCCGTTCAATTCAGAGAAGCAGCCTGGCTGTGTCTGGCAGAGTGACGAAGCTCCTTGTTTCATGACTCATTTCAGGAGAACAGCTTTGGTAAGCAATAATTTTGCACTTCTGCGATTTCAGAGGGTGTAAACTAAAAAAAAAAAAAAACAAACAAAAAACAAAAAACAACAACAAAAAAACCACAAACAAAATCCAGCAAAAACAAACACACCAAAAAAATACCCCAAAAAACCCAAAAAAACCCCACCCCATGAGTTGAGCCCTACTGAGAAGAGGCCACACTGAGCTGAGGGCTCAGCTGTGTGCCCTGAGCCAGGAGTGGGGCACACTGCCTCGGGGCAGACCAAGCCAGGCAGAAATGGAACTGCCTCAGCAAAACCCAGGCCGGCTGTTGTTAAAGCAGGTGGCTGGAAATGCACTGTAGGAATTCAGTGTAAGGATGTCCTCCTCCCACTCACCTGCTCTGTGACTCATCCCGGTGAGCTCATGCAGGAAAGGCAGGAGAATTCTGCCAGCCTGGCAGGGTGGAAATGCAGCAGCTGCCCCCAAGAGGTGCTGACCTACACCTGAGATGCTGCCAGTGGAAACGAGGAGCTGCAGTTTCACAGTGTTCTGCAGTGCACTGAGCTGGGAGGCAGCCCTTGTGTGGGGTGCCAAGGTGGACAAGTTGAAAATTTTCTTATTTCCAGCTTTCCCTTTCCTTTTCCTTCAGGCACAACAAAATCTGAGAGGGCAAGGCAGCCAGCATGCCTGTGCAGCACTGGTAATCTTGTTTGATCCCCCTGGAGTGCTTTGAGTGAAACCATTAGAGCTCCAAAGTGACAATCTCATGGCTTTTAGAGTCTCTGCAGCAGCGTGGTGGGCACACACTGCATCTACTTTCCTCCCACCTCTACTGGAAACATTCCCAGTATCACCACCTCACTTTTTGGTGCCTTGACAAGCATCCATAGGGATCACTGATACCAGAAGAATGACAAACTGCCATGGAAAGCCCTGGCACTCCAATATGTTTTCAAAGAAAGATTGTTTTCTTTCCACTTCCATCTTGAAAGCAAACAATTTTGAAGCCCAGGAGAGCACCAGTAGCCCACCCATTGGGTTTTTGCTCTTCACTGCTCCCTCCATACACTGCTTTTCTTTCTGAGCTGTCTCTGAGCAGCCTCGGAGATGAACAGGAGCTTTGGAAAGGGTAGCTGAGGCTGCAGCCTGGGCTGCTGCTGCCCTCTCCTGGGTTCAAGGTGGCCAAGAAATCACGAAATGATTTTTTTAAAAGAGATTCCTGCAAGCCTGGGGGCATGTCACCCTTAGCAGATCCTCTTTCATCCTTGCAGGGAACAGCAGTCAGAAGGTGCCAGACCCAGGGGTGCTGCCCAGGCTGATACAGGCCTGTCCTGGCTGTGCCATTTGAAGGCCAGTTATCAGGTCCCTTCAAGAATCCCACCAAAATTTATGGCAGGACAATGGATGATCAAGCTGGAGTGCTGTGCTGACGCAGTATTGTGGGAGTTCAGGGTTTCTTGCCTCATTTGCTGCCTATTCTGTCCAGGATGGTTTTATTTATATTAAATTAAAAAGCCTTCTAAGCAAGATTCTACATCTGATTCCTTGCACTGCAAGACAAATTCTCAGCTCTGCCCCTCACCTTGGCTCTACTGTCAAGTGAAACAAAACCTCATATTGCACCTTTTGCCTTGTCTTACCCATGCATTGGCTGACCCCTGCCCAGGACCCCCTCCTGGTCTCAGGGCTGGACATCAGCCAGGTAAGCACACAGCCCTTCAGTGCAGGAGGGATCTCCTGCTTCTGCAACCAAGTGGGGGCACTCTCCTTCCAAAATCTGAGCCTGTGGGGTCCTATTCCTTGCCTCTCTAAAATTGGGCCAAGCAATCATAGCATGCTGGAATGATTTGGGTTGGAAGAGACCTTAAAGACCATCTAGTTCCTCCCTCCTGCCATGGGCAGGGACACCTTCCTCTAGGTAGGATTCCTGCCTCAGGATTGCAGGTTCCTCAGGCTCTCCACACAGAAGAACCTATGTAGATGGCCCATGGTTGGGAAGAGTCCATGGACACCTACAGAACACAGGAATAACACAGACAGTTCCTGCCATAGTTAATGATAAGAGGATGACAGAGCCTCCCCTGTAGCTCTGAGAGCCTTTAATTCAGCAATTGGCTCATGGTTCCAGAAGCTACTTAGAGGCTTATTCCAGTGTTAGTGCCTTGTGAGAGGCTGGGAGCTCAGTGTTGGAGGGCTCTGAGGCTCTGGGAGAGTCCTGTGGAGTCCTGGCTGTCTTCTTAATGGAGCACAGGGGAAGGTGGGGTCAGTGGTCTCCCTGCCCAGGAGTGGGAGGCTTGGAGTCAGTGATACAGACCCACATCTCCCAGGAAAGTCAGCACAAAGCAGAGGGAAGTCGTAGGAAACAAGCTGTGGCTGAAGTCCTCCCTGCCACAGGGTGTCCAGCCCACAGGTATGAACCACATTTGGATACCAAAGACCTCTGCAGATGTGCTACACAAAACCCCAGAAGCAGCAGATGGGCATCCACGAGGTGGTGCCAGACCAATGTGAAGGGAGCTGGGTGTCCTGCACATCCTCGGGTGGAAGTTCCTCACTTTTCCTTACTCACCAGCCCAGATCTTTGCTTGCTTGATTTTTTTTGTTTGTTTGGGGTTTTTTTTTGTTTGTTTGGTTGGTTGGTTGTTGTTTTGTTTCGGTGTGGTTGTTTTTGGGGTTTTTTTGTTTCCTGGAGCTGACTCATTGAAGTTGGCTCCACACATGGAGCCACTCATGTTGCTCCAGGTGTTTTAAGAGCCAAATCAACCCACTCATTGAAAACATTGAGTGTTTGAAGAACTGGGGAAGAGAGGAGCTGCTGTGCTGTGACCTGCCTCCCGGTGGAACCAGCTGCCCAGCACAAGCACGAGGCCACCATGGTGTGCAGTGGGACATGGGCCAGGTGGGAGCTGTGTCTCACTGCCTGTGGTGGGCCATGCAGCACCTGCACTCTCAAGTGCTGGGCTTCTCAGTCCTTCCAGAAAAACAAGCTGTGTGGGCAGTAATTCTTCCCCAAAATGCTCTTCCAGGCAGCAATGGAAAACTCCGTCATGGGCTATTAAATATGAAGCCCCTGAGCCACAAATCCTGCCCCAGTCAGAAGTGCCAGACTATTTATACACTCCCATGTAAGAGGCATAGCAGACCCGTGGCTGTCTCTGTTGCTTTTTGAACATTTTCCAGTACTGCTATATGCTTCCGAGACAGGGAGAGCAGAAATGTACTCCATGAATTATGGATGTGTAAAGAGTTGTAATGATGCTCTCCCTTTTACAGGCTCCTCTTTTCCAAATTATTTTTTTAACCTATGCCTCTTGGACCATCTGGTAACTCCAAACTCTCATTCCAGGGAGGGGGTAACTTGGGGCACATTTTAAAGACTGTGAAAAGAAGAAAATAGGAAAAACCATATTTGTCCCCATTCAATACCAGCTGCCATTTTATTGTCTGCTGACCCAGTGTCACAGATTGTTGTTCACCCCAAACTGCCGATGAGCTCTTCTCCAGAACCACAACACAGAGGTGGGAAGCTGTGAGCTGGAGGATTGGAGACAGGGTTGGACACAAACACCAAGGTTTTTCCCAGTCTGGATAGCTGAATCCTCCCCAAAATGGTGCTTCATCATTCACCATTCTCTCTGCTCACTCCTCTTCGTCCTCCTCACTGGCTGGGAGGAGTGGGAGGAAGGCAGCAGACACATAGTGTGGGAATATGGGAGGAGGGGACCATGGTGGTCAGCCCTGGGGATGGGGCAGTGGTAGCCTGAGCCATTCCTGCTCCTGGGGAGAGTGGTGGCAGCTGCAGCAGTGCTCCCCAACTAGGCTCCCCATCCCTAATAGGGCACATCCCCGTGCCTGGAAGCAGCATCTGATGGGGCTGGAGGTGAGAAGGGAGCATGCATGCTTCTCCACCTGCTTCCCCTCTGTCACCCCAACACCTGGCAAATGCTACTCCAGCCCCTGGTCTGCCTGGGAGCTCTTGCCTCCATCCCTGGGAGGCTGCAGGCAGGACACTGAACAGCTGTGGCTTGTCCCTCACCTTCGGGGTGGGGATAAGTGGGACCACGCACCCAAGGCAGCTCCATGCATGAGGAGCATGAGGAGAGGGAGGGGTCATGCACAGCAGGATCAAATGAGGAGCAAATTCTTGGTGTCCTAAGTAATAAAAGCCAGTATGGTATCAAACCTTTTGGGGCCTGAGCCCTTTTGTGCCACACTGATAAATGGGAATAAGAAAACACCTCTTCCTAACCTCTCCCTTCGGTAAGAGCCGTGTGAGAGATGCCCTGAGGCCTCAACCCTGCCCACAGTAAGATTTGTAGGGCCATGATCAGGGTTGTGCTGTGACAAGATGCTTGATGAAGGCTTTGAAAGGCTTTGCCTTATCTGCACATCCTCATCCTCGCCCATCCATATTGGTCCCACGTCTCTGCACCAGGCTGAGATCCCGCCACCCTCAGCCATCTGCCCGCCGGCCGCGCTGCCGGTGGCCCCGTTTTCCCCTTGCTCCATCCTGAGCACCAGGACTCAGCCTGCTGAAATCCCCAGTGAGGTGGGATTACCAGGCACTGTCTGGAGCTCAGATCACCTGAGATTTGCAGTCTTGGGCAGAGGGAAGAGCTTTGTGGAAAATAAAAACGGGATGGGGTAGGGAGTGCAAGATGTCTCCTGAGGCTGAACAGCTGATTTAGCTCCTTGAAGGCTTCATGCCAGATGAATTGGTTTTGCTGGATGGTTTAGATCCTGCTTTGCCCTGCCTGGGCTGGGAGACAGCCACACTTCTCCATGCAGCTCAATACTTCAGGCACGATGGAAGAGCAGCTTAAGGACCCATCAGCAATGTGGCTGGCAGCCAGGAGTGGATCCAGGTGAGGTGGAGTGGGCATGTAAAACACATCATGGCACATAAGGACCTTTCATCTCTCCACTGCCCCATCTAGGGATGGGGTTTGGCTGGGCAGTGAAAATAAACTGGAAGAGCAGAGGTGTCAGAATATCTCCAGCATCATCACACCAAGCCCCTGCATGGGATGGGCTGGGAGCCCGTGGACACTCTGGCTCAGCTCAGCTCAAACTGAGGCCAGTGGGAGTGGACAGTTCTGGGGTGTTTGAGTTTTTCTGCAGCCTATCAGGAGAAACACAGACCCTTCAGCTGAATCAAGTCCTCACAGAACAGTCCTTGCCCTCCACCCACCTCCACCACTTTTTTGCAAACCCTGAATTTTTCCCAGCCTAAAAATGGAGACAGTAGGGGGACCACTGCCAGTAGCTTGTGGAGGGCTCTTTCCTGAGAGGTCCCCACCAGCTTTAGCCCTGCTTGATGGCAGGTGCTTGAGGTTCCAGAGGAGTGGAGGACCCACTGAGAAACTGGGAAGAAGCAATATTAAATTGCATGTACTGGGCAGAAGCCACCCCCATTCCAAATGAATCATCCCACGGGATGTGGCTTTGTGAAAGCCATGGCAGTGTCCAGACACAGGAGCAACAAATCCAGAAATGGGGAGAGGGCAGGGGGCCTGAGGGCAGTCTTGGTGACTTGGTCCCAGCTCCAGACACACCATGCTGCAGCCCCAGATGATGGGCTGTAGCCTGGACCACTCCAGTCCCCCACAAGCACATCCAGGGGCTCCTCCCAGGCCAAACACAGCAAAGGCAAAGCACAAGCCCAGGCAGTCAAGGAGGAACAGGAAGCAAGATCCTTTATTGTACACAGTACAGAATGTAATGCAGCTTTGCAGGAGATACATAGCCCTGCTTGAATAAAGATATTTCAAATCAGTCCTCAGATTAACTCCTTCTGCACTGCAGACCTGCCACACCAAGCAAATGGTTAAAAACCTGTCCCCCAGGTGGGGGTTCCCAAAACCAAATGTTCCCCATGGGTACAGGCCACTGCAGCCACCATGGGGAGAGCAACCAAGTCGTTGTAGAGTTAATCTTCATACTTCCCCCCCCAAAAAAACAGAAAAAAAAAAAAAAAAAAAAAAAAAAAAAACCAAAAAAAAAAAACACCAACAAAAAAACCACCACCCCCCCCCCAAAAAAAACCCAGCAAAAACAAAAACAAAAAAAGAACCCCAAACAAAAACTCCAACCGAAGCTAAAGAAGAGAAAAAATTCCTATACAGCATTTACAACAAAACATGTAGCCTGGTGCACGGGAGGCAGGTATGGATATATGAGTGGTGGAGGAGTGTTAGGAGGTGCAGCGAGGGGTGGGAGGAGCTGGAGGGAAGTGGGGTATCGAGGAAGGGAACCCCTATCCCTGCCCACCTCAACCTTACAGTCCAGCTTCAAGGCCATGCCAAGCAGGGGGAGCACTGCTGAGCCAGTATCGGGATTCAGCCCTGGCTCCCCTGGGAAAGAGGACTGGAGCAGTGAAATGGAGTGGACCAGATCCTTCGGCAGCCATCCCAGGAAGCCACGGGCATCGAGGGCTCCCCCTGCCACCAGGAAAGCCATGGGGGTGTCCCCAGGGGGCTCCAGGGACAGCAGCTGAGCTGCAAAAAATAGCTTTGCCTTAAAATACAAAAAATCTACAAAAATCAGTTTAGAAACCTTTAGTATTTTCCTAAAACATCCCGAGAAAAAAAAAAAAACAAACCAAACAAACCAACCCAAGAGGGAGTTAGTGTCAGGGTCTCCTCCCCCAAAATGCAACCCATGGCCCAGAGCCAGAGCTGGGGAGGATTTGAGGGCACGGAGAGGATGCAGGAGAAGGTTCTATGGGAACAACAGGTTATATGGGGGCAGGTTCTGGGGAAGAAGGCAGAAGGCTCCTCGGGGTTGGGGTAGGATGCTGCGCACATCAGCCCCGGGGTGCTGGCCCAGGCGGCCCCCCCGCATCCCTCCTCTCTGTGCAAATCAAAGCCCTTTCCACCACACAAGGCAGCTACGCGGATTGTGCTCGATGCAAAGCAGATTGTCGTGACAATTGGCTCGGGAGCCACACAGCCCGGCCCTGGGGGCAAGCCTGCAGCTTCAGGCTCCCGGCGCCCCAAGACATCATCACACTGATGCATGGCAGGAGGTGCCAGCCACGGGCAGTCCTGTGCACTAGCCCTTGGAAAGGAAGGGTGGGAATTCAGCGGCAACACATGTGGGGCATTTTAAATTCCTTGAACTTGCGTGTGCACCCATGCTGTTTGTCGTTGGGCTTGTTTCGTTTTGTTTTTGTTTTTTTTTTTTTTTTTTTCTCTCCTTACGGACAGGCAAAAATATTCTTTTTAGAAAACCGTGTATGCCCCAGGTGGATGCGCTAGTGCCAATGGCTCTGCCGGCCGGCCGAGTCAGTAGGCGAAGCCCTCCGCGTAGGGAAGGCTGCCGCAAGGATCCCTCTCCAGGAGGAACGCCGGGCTGTCCTCAAAGTGTGTCAGCGGCACCGTCTCCTCCTCCGGCACCGGGCAGTCCGGCTCCGTCTTCAGGAAAGGGCGCTGGTTGTCGGGATAGGCCATGGAGAACAGGGCGTCGGGGTCACAGACGAATTTATAGACGTACCGCTCGCCAGCGACCTGCAGGAACGGGAAGGAGGGAGGGTGTGAGAGGTGTGAACATCACCCCTGCCCTGGGGCAGCACCATATATGCCACATCCCTCTCCTGCTGCGCCCTGGGACAGCAGGGGACAGTCACACCCTGCTGTGGAGTCACTCACCTTCTGCATGATGCCCTTCTCATAGTAGTAGCGCAGCGAGCGGCTGAGCTTGTCGTAGTTCATGGCTGGTCGGTTCTTCTGGATGCCCCAGCGCCGTGCTACCTACAGGGAGAGAAGTGGCAGCCATCAAGGCTCCAGCCAGGGCTTCAACAGGCATCCTCAAAGGAAATCACAACTGAAATGCAGGCTGGAGGCTTGTTTGAGGGGGCTGGGGCAGCTGGAGCGAAGGTGTCACTGTGGTCTGGGAGCGGTTCCCCGCCTGCCATGATAAATGCTCCAGCTGCAACCACACAGCCACCGGCAGATCAGGGGCCAAATAAAAAGTCATTTCATTAGGGAGAGCCTGCCAAAAGAGCTGCTTCAAAATACTACAATTTCCATGCATGGCGCAAGAGATATTATGGGCAATCACCCACAATGCGCAGCTCAGTGCTGGCCACAGCTGCTCTCAATTACTCCCCAAACAGCTCCTTCCTCTGTGTCACCCTCCCGTGGAGCCGCGTGGTTCCGGCACGGCAGCGCGCCAGCGTGGAGCTGCTGCTGGAAACACAGGATGGGAGCAGCTTGGGAAGGAGGGAGCCGTGGCAGAGCAGCAGAAGTCAGCAAGGCACAGCACAGAGGCAACACCACCATGGCTGGTGACCGCTGCCAGCCTCAGGAGCCGGCACATGCCATGCCAAGAGGCAGTGGAAGATCCTCAAGGCAAACTTTTACAGCTGGCTGGGGAGCAGAACCACGTCTCGCTTCAAGTGCAAGTAAGGAGGTTCTGTTGCATGGGAAAGATTCAGCCCAATCCTCCATCCCCACAGGCACCCCCCAGCTCCAGGGCAGAGCCTCTCATACCTCCTCAGGCTCGATCAGCTTGAACTCCATGCCCCGGCCGGTCCAGGCGATGAAGTGGGCATTGGCAGGGTCATCCAGGAGGGTGACCAGGAACTGCCAGAGCTGCAGGGACCCACGCCGCTGGTAGGGAGGGCCCTCACGGTACAGGGTGGGCTCCTGCTTCACTTTACCTGCTCACACAAAAGACACCTGGGTAAACATCCTGGTTCTCTGCCCTTCTCCCAGGCTGTGCCTCCAGCAGCAGACATGTATAACAACATGGGTCATCCCTGTGCCAAGACACGTGAGCAGGATCAGGCTGTGGGGTGGGAGAGGGGAAAAGGTGCTGGGGATGGTGCTGCAGGCAGGTAGGTGTCAGGGACAGAGATGGAGCACGGCAGTGATGCCAAGTTGCCACGTGGGATGATGCTCAGCAGCTCTCAAGAGCACCGTGCCAGCACTGCTTGGCTTTTTAAGCAGATCTCAGCATCCCCACATCCTCCATGAGCCCCAGTTCCCCTGCAGGCCTCCTCTGGGGCCAGATTCTTACCCTCCAACCTCTCGGGTACCACGCATGTGTCATCAAAATACAATCGTGTGTCCTTTTCATATGAAAATCCTGCAGGGAAGAGACCCTTCATGAGCATAGGGCCCCTCTACTACCCTGGCTGGACCCCAAAAAACCCTGGCTTGGCTGAATCCACCCCAGGACCCCATCCACAGCTCTGAGAGCAGACCAATTCCCAGCTATTTCAGTGGCTGAGCCCCCCTCACTGCTCCCGAACCCAATGAGCAGCTCTGTCAGGCACATTATCCCAGGTTACACAGTGCTGCCGTAACCTCACAGCACACCCACAGGGGCTGCTGGCTGCTTTTGGGGCTGGTGCTGCATGCAGCTCTCACGGGCCCCGTGGTGCTCTTGTGGGTGTTTTCTGGGCGCCCAGGGCATGCTGCCCACCACGAGTGAGGGGTGGGATGGGGCCAGGAGAGATGGAGAGCTGGGGAGTCACTCACCGTCATGGCTGTTGGGGAAGACATTCCCCTGTAGGTATGAGGACTGGCAGTTAGGCACTTCTGAGGAGGAAAGGAAATTACATTAAGGTCATAAACCCTGTGGGTGCCACCATGGATTTGGCAGCATATTCTTTACCCTGAGCACGTCCTGCAGCTAAGTCAGGGAACCTTCCCCAGGCTCCCTGGTCCACTATCCACCCTCAAGATTGGGAAAAAAAACCCACTATGATTTGGGGTGGCACTGGAATTTAGACTGGAGCATGCTCTAAGTCAGCTCAAGTTTTCACAGGCCCCACATGAAGGGAGGCACTGCTGCACTCCCCCCCCCACCATCTGCTTGGCTGTGCCACCCTCTATCCCGAGGATGGGGTATTTTTAGGTCCTAAGGCGATTAGAGGATTTTTCCGTGATGCTGGTAGGGTCCAGCAGCCAGCAATCACAGCTGGCCCTAGGCCAGAGCAAAGTGGGGACCCACCAGCGGCTGTGGGGCACCCCAGCCTGTGGTTATGGCACTGACCACACCACTGGCATCAGGTGAACACCTGCTCTATCCCCTGCCTTTGGAAAAGAAGGAAAGAAAAAGGCAAAGCAGCATCCCAGTACCACGGGAGCTCCAGGGTGACACAGCATCCACTGCCTGAGGCTCAACCCTGCCTCTGCTGCCACGCTGATGGCAGAGACACTGTGTTCCTTGGAGTGTCACTGGTGTAGAGATTGGCTGTCCCCTGACTCACACCCACCTGAGTCAATGCAGTAGTCCCGGGGCTCCTGCTTGATGCCCATGGGGGGCTGGAAGCTGTGGCCAGGGGGACCGGGCAGGCCAGGGCCGCCGTGCTCGTAGAGAGGGTCGTGGTACTCCTGCTTGAATCCCTGAGGGGGGCGGGGGGCAGCAGGGCCCAGGGGCTCCGACAGCTGCCGGTGGTAGAGAGGGCGGCTGTCCCCCGGGACCCCGGCCTGCGGCGGGAAGGGGTGGCAGGGCTCAGACAGCTGCCTCTGAAACCTGGGGGACAAAGACGTGCCATTACTGAGGAGCGGGGGTCAGCCCTGCTGCCGGCTCCCACCCCAAAGCAGAACTGCCCGACAGCCCTCATCCTGGGGCGCCCCCAGGGTGCACCCACAGCAGGCTGGGATGGTTCCTCAGAAGCACAGCCACCACAGGGGCTCATCCCATGGGGACCCAGTGGGGTGCTGAGAAGTCCTGTGCCCCTCTAAGCACTGAGGACCCCAAGATGGGACAGCAGGATAACACATGGGCCATCACTAAAGCACTCTGGCCTTCAGGTATCTGTAGGGGACTGAGAAAAGGAACAAAAAATCCACTCCTCAACACTCCTGTCTCTGTAAACCAGGAAAATCTGTCCCCGGCGTGGGGGACAGGGGCCAGAGATGCTGTGCATGGGTGGGCGCTTACGCAAAGCCAAATCCACTCCGCAGCTCCAGCCGGCTGCTAATCCGCCTGCGCAGCTGGGATTAAACCTTGAACTCGACAGCAGGGAGCACTATTTTCGGCTCCGTGGTGCTGCCACCACTGCTCTGAGAGCACAGCTTCTGCTGGTGGCCATGGCTGAGGGACCATCTCGAGGGGGTGCTGCCACATCCCCTCGTCCTCCGGCACCTTGAAAGGTGATCTTGGATCTCCGTGCAGGCTCCTCTCCGCCGGCCTTGCACCATTTGGCTTTGTAACCTGAGCTCTCCCAGCTGCCAGGCTGGGATTACTCCATTTCCGAGCCATGTCCCTCTGCCCTTCCTGAATGAAACCCAAGCCCCGTGCTGGCACAGTGCTTCCCAAGGGGTCGCAGCCAGCCCTCTGCACAGCCTGAAGGTCACACGGAGCCCCACTTTGCTGGGGAGGGATGCTTGCCTGCTGCAGGCACATTCCAAGGGCTTCCTTGGCCCCACTGCCTGGCCTTTGCCAGGCTGCCAAATCTTGCCCCGTGTCCACAAGAGGTGACACGGTGGCTGTCACAGCAAAGGACATCCGGAGGCCACAAGCAGACCACCTACTGAGAGCACCCATAGGAGCAAACTCAGGGTGAGGGAAGGGACTGGCAGAGCCTCCAGGGATATGGGAATGATGAGGAATGAAGCCATAGCTTGGAGAGGAAGGAGGGAACAGGAGTCTCCCAGCACAGCCACGTGGTGATGCCATATAGTGCATGGGGGAGCTCTGGACCCTGAACCACCCCCAGCCCAGGGTGCACATAGGCAGGACAGAGATGGTCACAGCTCCACAGACCAGCAGGGCTTGGCTTGGGAGGCAGAGCTACAGTGGATGGGAATGAGGGGAGCAGAGCCCTGACTCAGGACCATCACCTGTTGGAACACAGGCAACCTGCTGCATGCAGGAGTCAGCCTCTGCCTCCCCTGCCTTTCCCAAAAGGGACAATGTTCAGGGACTGGAAGGAGCAGTTCCCTGTTAGCAGGACAAAGTGCCACAAGATCCCAGTAGGAAGTGGCAAGTTTTGCCACATGGGACCACAGGCAACAACATTTGGCCCACCAATGTTGTTGGGCCACCGCAACTGCAGCAGTATGGGGACAAAGGCAGGAGCATTTCTCCTTCTCCCCCACCCTTTGGCACAACCCACCCAACACCAAGAACGCCCATAAAGCCCGGGAGGACTCCTGTGTTCCCTGGGCAGGCCAGGGGGGCTGCCTTACCTGTGCTCTGCTGGGTATTGGTTCTCAGACATCATCTTTGGCATGTGCATGGGCGGGCGCGGCACGGCGAAGGGCGGCTGCTGCTGCCGAGGCTCCTGCAGGGCGTGCGGGGCCGCGCCGTGGGCAGCGCCGTGGGCAGCGCCGTGGGCAGCCGCGGGCACGGCCGGGGCCGGGGCGGGCAGCGCCGCCCCGGGGTGTGCAGGGGACACCGGCGTGTCGGGCGGCGTTAATGGCTTGAACCCGGCGGGGGGTTTCCTGTCGTAGGCACTGCCGAGGGAGAGCGGCTGATGGTGACACCGACGGCGACAACAGCCGCGTGGCGCAGAGCCCCCGAGGGCTCTGCAGGCAGTGGTGTCCCCGTGCTACCTACCAGCAGTTGTAGAGGCACTTGTCCCCATAGCCGGCACAGAGAGCCTGCTCGTGGCTGCACGATGACAGCTCCGAGGACGGGCTGGGCAACTCCCGCTTGATCTTGGCCGGAGGTGGGGCGTGCAGGACCACTGCAAGGACAGTGAGGAGGATACAGGCTCACCCACGGGGGAGAGGGCGGTGGGAACATCACCCCTGCAAGCATCAGCTCTTTGCTTGAGTAAGGTGCTGAACGGGACCTGGGAGCACTCAGCAACTGAACCAGGGTGATACGGTGCCCTGACAGACCCCAGCACTGGCGGAGAAGTGAGCCAGGGTGGTGGGACAGTCACAGCAACCCATGACATTTTCTCAGAAGGGGAATGCTCCCAGCTGGGCTGTGAGAGGGGCACGGGCAGCTCGACAACAGCCTTAGATGAGACATGCACTGTCCACCAGCCCCCAGCAAGTGGAGCAGAGCAGGCAGTGGCTGCCTCCCCGAGACAAGGAGCAAGGGGTGAGGGGGCTTGACAGACTGGAGATCCAAGACCTCATAAACAGCAACCAACTCGCCCTCACAGGGCATTTGCAGAGATTTTAAGCGGGATCCACCTTCCCGCAGCTGAGGTGGTCCAATGGGATCTAGTCTTAGGGTCCCACAATTGTACGGGCTCAAGTGACAAACATCCCATTAAACTCAAATCCTCTCCACCCACTCCCAAGCTCACTAGCTATATATAATTATAAACTGAGTAATATATGCTTAAGCTAATTAATTTCTAAAAGCAGGCGCCCTAGGAAAGAGAAAGCGCCTCAGAGATCTGTACCTAAATAGTGCCTCAGAGGAGAGCCAAGACTAATCGGAAGTGGAGTATTAGCTTTATGTGAAGCCTAAACACAGCCCAGCTACACTGGAGAGGAGCAAATAGCTCCAGGACAACTGTTCACAGCTTGCCAGGTAATTAGCTGCTCCCCTAATTTGTCAAAACCTTTAAAGAGCTGCTGACTCCCCTTTCTACCCATCCCCCCCATGGAAGGGCCTCAGTACAGCTGGTACCAAGGGCATAAACCCCCCCCTTCCCGAGAAGGATTTGAAACACAAAGCCCAGCGCTGAGCCAGCACAGCCCCCCACATGCCTTCCACCCGCTCCCAAGCCGGATTTATCCCACTCCTCCTTCCCCCCTCCCCAGCGAGGTTTTACCACTCTCAGCATTTCCAGCCTTAAAAGGGGGCCAAGCATGGCAGTGGCAAAGCACAGGCACCCCACGAGCCATGGGAAAGCAAAGGGGAACTGGCTTTGGAAGGGCTCCAGCTGCCTATTGCGGGCATGGTTCTCCCGAACAGGCTCCGTGTTGTTGGAGCGAGTTGTTTTTCCGCCAGTCGTACAATGGGGTCTGGTTATTCATTGAAAAAAAAAAAGCCTCCAGTCCCCGCGCAGGCACCACCCTCCATTCACAAACACTTCGTAGTGCTCCATTCATGTGGCTGAGGGAGGGAAAAAAAAAAAAGAAAGGAAAAATTTCCCCAGAGCTTTGCACTGCCATTCAAAAAAAAAAGGGAAATGAGCCTTAAGATCCTAACAGAGACCAGCTGTCCAAGCCTGGACTGTGTGCAACGTTTGGATTCCTTACACAAACACTGCGGGGCCGGCCAGCGCCGCTCAGCACGACATGCTCCTCAGCCAAGCTCACGGCCAGCCAGGCTGGGGGAGTCCGGGGGGCACTGAGGCCAGTGGGGCAGCATTTTGGGGGCAAGGAGCTGGGTGTGGGTCCCAGCAGTGAGCAGCCAGGTGGGAGGAGCTGCCCTGCCCCAGCACCCAACACCTCAAAGGAACGCCGGGTGCACAAGCACTTTTACCCTTTCCGGTCCTGCCCCTGCACTATAATTAAAAGCTAAAAAAAAAAAAAAAAAAAATAGCCAGAGGGAGCAGCTCAACTACAGATGGGGCTGGAGAAGATGCATCGGCAGATCCATGCCAAGGCTGAGCCACAGCAGCAGTGAGGACACCCATGGGTGCCTGGCAGCCCCCCTGGGCTGTTTTAGCCACCAGAGATGGAAGGGCCCTGGGGCAAGGGACCAGCCACACATACCACTGCCGTGCCCAGCCAGGAGGGGAGGCTCAGGCAAACCCTCCCAAGTGCCATAAAAGCAGTCGAACTGGAAATGCCCCTAATGCCAACCATCAGATACCTCCCATGGAAAAGGGTGACACCACAAACCCACTTGAGGCCTTGAATTCCCAATGAATCCCTTGGTGGAGGACAGGGCAGGTTATTCCCACCCATCAGCATGACTGAACCTTCATGAGACTAAGCTTGGAGAGCACTCAGTGAGCCAAGGGGAAGGCAACCAAACTACGACTTCCAGCCCAGGGACACTGGCACCCACTCAAGCTGTCCCTTGGGAGCTGAGCTCTGTGCCTGCCCCTCCATCCCCTGGCACTGCAGGACGCACCCAAGGTCACACCAGGAGAGGAGTCAGAAATAGAAGCCAGCATCCTACTTTCCTTTGTTTAAACAACTCTTCCTCACAAACAAACCTCCCTCATTCATTTTGGTGTGTAAGAAGCTCTGTGCCCTGCCTGTGGCTGTTGCCAAGCACTGCCTGGTACACTGGGGAAAAAAAAAAAAAAATCACTTCTTGTGGTGCTTGAACTCCTCAGCATGGCCCCATCATTTCCCCGGTACTTAAACCATCAGTGGAGGCATAACACCCTTGGCCACAGGACTACACCCATGGCCAGCCAGGGGTGCAGTGGGAGAGCCAGCATGGTGTGAGCTCTGTGGAATCACCACAGCCTCCTTGCTCTCCTGGAAGGATCCACCACTTCCCTGGGCAACTTGTAAGCACTGAATCTGGCCTCTTGCCACTTGGTCAAGGGCAGTAAGAACAATGCATCCCTCATCTGGAGTAGCCTTGCTTTCCTTATAGTGAGATTTTTTTTTCCCCCACCACAGCAACCCACTGCCCTCCAGATTATTTTACTACCAAGCCTCCAGCCCTGTCTGCCAGGGACCTTGGCTATGGAATTGGGAACAGGGAGTGGGCAGTAGCAGAGATGCAGGCAGCTATGAGGGGGTTTTAGTAAGATGCTGCAGTTCTGAGCATCTCCAAGACTCCATGTGGCACATGTGACAATGCTCCCCATTGCAGTGGGGTCCAAACTGACCCTGGTTTGTCCCTTTTTGCTGCTGTGCCAAGGAAGCTTGGCCCTGGGAATGCAGGATGGGGCACAAGATTGAGTTTGCTCAGGACAAGAGAGCAGCAGTTTCCTCAGGGAAAAGGTGTGGAGCCACATGACTGCAGAAACAGAGTCCAACAAACATCCGCAGGGACTAAGGAGGGAATTTACCTTTCCCCAGAAGCCAATGGATGAACTCCAGGGTGACTGCCAGCCCAGGAAGACAGCATGTCCCTGCTAGTGAAAGCTGGGTGCAGAGCACAGCTGCACCAGAGACATCCTTCTCTCCCCTTCTACGTGGCACATGGTTCAAAACTGGAGTTTCTCTCCTCTGTAAACTCTCTCGAGTGCAGGGATGCAAGAGTTGGGCTTCCCATTCCCCTCTGCCTCAGTCTGAGTCCCCCCCACAGCCAGCACTGCAGTAGCAAAAGAAATCTTTGCTTTCTCTCCCCAGAAAAGTTAAGGAAGGTTATTGCTGGAGGCAGTCACGCAGGCAGATTTTTCAAGTGACAAAGTCGTTTCAACACCAGGTCCACCAGGTTCTGAGCAGATCAGAACGTTTTAGGAGCCCTGACCAAATAAACGCCTTTTTCTTCTCCTCTTTTTCCTGCATCACCCAGAAAAGTTTGTCTCTCCTCTCTGAGCTCTTCAGGTTACAAGGAAAAAGAGACTGCCAAAAGGCACTGGCAACAGCCTCAGCTTCAAGGGCCACCCTCCCACACACACTGCAGTTTCTACTGCTCCGAGCAAGAGATGCTGGGCTGTGCTGAGGATGTCAACAGACCGTTGTGTTTCTGACTCCAGGCTCGGCTTTTATCTCAGGGGAGACGGGGAAAAAAAACACATCTGAAACTTGGGCTGTCTGGACCGGCTTAATGGCAAGTTTCCCACTCCGAAGCAAGCACGGAGCAATAATTAACATACATTTGCTGTCGGAGGAGATACCCCGCTGCATGCTGTGACAAAGCTGGAATGAAAGATCTGTTCGACTGCAGGCTAAACTTGATTCCCTTCCGAGTTCCGTAGCTGCCTGGCTCAGCAGCAAAACCCAGCCACCGACACCAAGCTCCTACTTGTGTTTGCCAGGTAACAACTCCAAACATCCTGAGTCCGCCCCCGGCCTCCTCCAAAGCGACCCTTCGACGCCCGGAGCTGCGCAAAGCCCCGCTCGCCGGCCCCTGCCCTCGCCACTAACCCTCTCTGGCAACACAGCACGGCTCAGAACCAACTCCTGCTCTTATGCAATTCACGAGGGACTGCATTTTCACTGGCCTCCTTTTATAGACGTTCGCTTTGCCAGTGATTAACGCTGCTCAAAGCGGCTCAAGTTTCACCGCTCTGGCTCGCTCTTGCCAACAGCGCTGGGCCGGGACTCTAAAGAGCTCTAGAAACTGCAGAGATTGTGGCTAACCAAGCAGCCCAGCACGGGTTATCTCTTCCACTTGAAAAGGAAAAGGAGTATTTAGAAGCGAATCCACCTCACTACGAGCAAGCATCACGTCTCAGAGGAAACCAGAGATAGGAGTTCAGAGATATTTCCATGCATTTGACCATAATTTTCCCAACTAAAAAAAGACAGGACATTGCACATTTCGTCTCAACGAACCCAAACTGCACGTGCTTTCCCCCAAAAGCCCGTGATTTCACGTTTCAGCCCCAGGAACAATAGCTTTCCCAAGGAAGCAACTCCAAACCCAGTGCAAATGTTTGCACAGGCACCCAAACATCTATCCCTGGAGAACACAAACCCGGAACAATCACTTACAATTGTCAGACTGGAAATCTGGGACAAATTGTTCGTCATCGGGGACCTGAGCTAAAAAAAACAAATAGAGAAAGTGGGTTTATGGCGTTTTCAGTTCTCAAAAAGATACTCGCTGAGAGATTTTACATGGCAAAAGGCAGAGGTGAAGACTTGCCTTCAGCTAGCCAGGCCTCTTGGAGCTGGCTGAGATCCTGGAAGAGCTCTGGAACAGAGTGAAAGACTTAAGCGCTCCATAGAAGAATAAATAAAACTGCCATTATTTGCAGAATTATTTTTTTAAACAACGAACGGGACCATGAGGCTGCCCGGGCCAGCCCTGCCTACCTTCCGAGTCATGGGCCAGGTCGGTCTCCAAAAATTTCCTTTTCCTATCGGACCCCGGCCGGCCTCGGCCCTCCTCTGTGCAGGACTTCTGCAAGGAACGGGGTGACAGCTGCCCACGAGGGTGGCAGCCCCCGAGGCCGGGGGTGCCCCCAAGGACAGGAGGGGCACTCTCAAGGATGGGTAAAGGGTGCCCCCAAGCTCGGGGAGGAAGGCGTCGACAGGGATCAGGGCGGGCAAACTTACCCCGGGGCCCATGAAGGGAACCTGCTGGTCGTAGAAGCCGTCCATGGTGCGGGCGAAGCGGGCAGTGCCCCCGGCCCGCTCAGCATCGACGCCGGCCCGGGAAGGGGGGATCCCGCCCGGGCTCCGGCAGGTGCGCGGCTGGGGCTTGGAGGGGACGGCGAGGGGGAGGGGTCAGAGCCTGGCCCCCGCCACCCCCGGGGCCGGCTCGGTGCGGGTGCGCGACCGCCACGCCTCCCCGGGGAGCCGGCCCGCTCCTGCCGAGGCGGGTCGCAGCCCCCCGGCTCGTGATGTCACCCAATTCCTATAGAAACGGCCGTGACATCACGCGCCGCGGGATCGGGAGGAGGCAGCGGGGCGGGCCGTGCTGCGCTTCTCCTCGCCTCGTCTTCCCTTCTCCCTCCCCCGCCCCTCCCCGCGCCGCAGCCGGGCTCGTTCCCACGCCGCCCCGCGCGCCCCATTCATAAACTCCGCCCCCCCCCCCGCCCGCTTCTCCCCCGAGCGCGCACTCGAGCTCGCGCGCGCCCCCCCGCCATTCACACCGCGCGGCCCGCGCCATTCATAAACACCGCCCCCGCCCCGAGCCCGGGCCCCGGCCGCGCCGCGCCGCGCCGCCGGCCCCCCACGTACCCGGCCGGGGCGCCGCAGCCTGAGCGGCGGCGGGCCGAAGCGGGAGCGAGGCCGGGGATGGAGCGGCGCCTCTCCGAGCCCGGGCACCGCGCTGCCGCTCTGCGCCGGCCCGCAACCCCCGAAGCAGCGGCCTCCGCCGCGCCCCGCCCCGCGCCGCGCCGCTTGTTTACCCTCCGCGCTGGCCAATCGGGTGCCGTCGCTCCGCCGCCCGCGCCGTCTGATTGGCTGTAAGGGCGGCCCGCGCCCGCCCGCGCGCCGCGCCGCCGAGCACCATTGAGACCGGCTGAGTGGGCGGAGGCGGAGGCGACCAATGGGAGAGCCGGGATTTGCCTGGCTCCGCCCGGAACGTTTTTCATTCATAAAAAAATAGGAGGGGGGGAAAGACTGACGGGAGGGGCCGGGGCAGCGCAGGATTTAAAGGGGCCGCGGCCCTTGGCAGGAGCGGGGATGGGGGTTTATCGGGCGACCTTTGGGGGGTCGAAGAGTTTGGGGGGACAGCCCTCAGGAGCGGGTCCAAGGTGGCGCGGAAGGAGCGGGTCCGTGCGCAGGAACCTGCCGCACGGCAAGGCATGCAGATGGGTGTGGACCTCGGGCCTCACAGGCTGTGGGGTCCCCTCTGCACTCTGGGGAAGTGGTTTCACACGAGCAAGGCAGCGTCGCACGGGACCCCCTGCCACCTAACTCAGGCTCACCGCTGCCTGAGTACTGATTTCGGCAGCCTTTCCCTGCAGGCGCCCTGGAACCAGGGTTGCCTTTTAAAAAGGGGCAGGGGAAAAATTGTTCCCACCTGCAAGGGCTTTGGAGCCAGGGATCCCTCCAAGCAGATTCATGGACACACACACCACAAACGTCCCAGAGGTTTGGGAAGGAATTCAGGACAGAATGGTGCTGCTGGCTGCCTGCCAGCCCACCCCCCCACACTGCGGCATTTCCCTGCTAAGTGCCTCAGTTTCCCTATCAGTAACGAGGGGATGAGACCTGCCATGGGGAGCTGGAAGTGGCTGCTCAGGGAGGACACAGCAGTCTGCACAAGACCACAAGACAAATGGGCTGCGTGGAGGCCTAACATTCTTGTGGAGGGAGACTAGGAAGTTATTGCTGGAGAAGGCAAAAACAAGGTGTTTGGTTACATACTGCACATCTCAGCTCAGGAAGGAGAGGAACCTTCTGCTTGGATCCTGGGAAGCTGCCCAGGGATTAGGAAGCCTGTCGGTACAGAGATGTCCCGGCCAGCTTGAAATCCTCAGGTCATGGGTTTGTCAGTGTCCTGGGCGAGCTGCCCAGCATGCCTTTGGGCTGCTGGTAGGAACTCCTCTGTCGATGCTGGGTTACTAATGAGCTCTCAGAGTCCTCCAGAGCCACCTCCACCCCCCAGGGTGGTCATGGCAGGTAGCTCATCTTGGCATCGTGTCCCAGGTGGAATGATGGGGGGGGGGGGGGGGCTGCTGGGACAAGCCCCGTGCTGGGGGCAGGAAGCACAGAGGGCACGGGGTGTCCTTGCTGCTCGGAGCTCCCGGGGGGCCCTACAGGCACTCGTGCTCTCACTTCCCCTCGGCACAAAAGCGACCAGGATTAAATCACTGCAGGTAAAATTAGCACATGACACACGGGCGGGAGGGTGACAAAACCCGGGCCGGGGAGCGCTGCGGGCAGCGGGGATGAGCGGGGTCTCCGCAGAGCTGGGGGGCACAATGGGCAGCCCAGGTCAGCTGCAGATCTGCACCGTCTGGGGGCTGCTCAGCACCCCTGGGACACGGAGAGATGATGAGGCCGAGCACATCCATGGGACAGGTGGGTGGGAGGTCACAGGAAGAGCCGAGACCCCTGGAGAGCCAGGGCTGGGAGAGGGGGATGGTGACCAGTGCCTGCTAAATTTAGACCCCACTGATGAAAAAAAAAAAAAAAAAAAAATTCGCAGGCTCCAAATTTAGCCGGATGCATCTCCCACTGAGCACCACTCCATCGTGCTGCTGCTGCCGCCAGCACCCCTTCAGCCCCGGCTTCATCCTGGAGTGGGCACCCTCTCTTTTAGTCCCCAGAGGTGGGGATGACACACCTGGCCAGGAATCAGCCCCAGGAGCAGCTGAGGAGTTCATTTCCATCTTTATTGGAGGCAAGCCCACAGCAGTCCAGGTGTACACGGCAACACGCGCTACGCTACGGACACCATTCCATGCAGGCAACCACGGCTACACACACAGAGGGAGGAGAGGGTTCAGCCTCCTGTGGCAATGGGGCTCCCCAGCCCTCAGGGGTCCCCCAGTGCAGCGCTGGCACCAGTGCCTAAGGGCTTGTTTGGGGGCTTGGTTCCATCCCACGCACTTGGGAACTGGGTTGAATTGGGAGACACTGGGTGATGGGGAGGATCAAGGCCTCGAGTGCTCCTCAGCTGCATGGCTTATTCCTCCCTGGAGCTGGGACGGCTGGGCTGAAGTCCCAGCCTCTGTGGTCCCTCCTGGGCAGGGCACCTTTGCACCATCAGGAGGTTGGGAGCTGGCAGGCCCATTGAGCCATGCCTTTGGCAGTGTGGGAGCAGATTGAGCTGGGTCCCCTAGTGCAGGCGGCAGGGATCATATCCCTGACCATCAGAAGGGACATCTGGGTTGGAGCCTGGCAGAGTGGTGCTGGTGTATCACTGGCCCCCTGGCCTTCAGCTGCTCACCCCTGGCACTGCCAGAGCCAAGGCTGCAGGCACAATGCCCTCCTGGCTTCCCTGGCTCTGCCACCACCCACAGCAACCACAGCAGAGATCTCAGTGCTGCCCTTTGCCTGGAGCCCAGCAAACTGTGACAGGGGGCAAGGAGCAGGAAAACCACTGCTGACTCCACGCAGACTCTGTGATAAAGCCCTGGGTCGAGGCTGAGTGGGCAGCGAAATGGAACCAAATCTGTTGACCTTGTGTGCTGCCATCCCATGGAACAAACCTGTCACCCTCCCACTGGCAAAGCTCTGGAAATGGTGAAGGTGGTTTTTTCACCCTCCACAAGCACAGGGCTATGAGGCACCGCTGCCTTTGGACTGGGGAAACGGAGGCAGCTGGTTCGAGGGACCTGGGGTTTGTTTGGCCTTGCTCCATCTGCTTTCACCTGGCTACTCATAAACAGCTGCCTGGAGGGAAGAGGAGGAGGAGGGTGGATTTCTGCCGGTGACACATGCCTGTGTATGCAGGTCACAGACAGTGCCCTTCCAGCTCACTGTTCACTCTGAAACAGTGATGGCAGCACCCTCTGCCAGGGAAAGGCTCTTGAATGGGGGCCTGAGTGGGCACTGGGAAACTGGGGAGGACAGGGTGACTTGTCCCAGCCCTGTGGCAGGGACACAGTGGGGACAAGCAACAGTTTTCCCTGCCTGTAGTGACATCCACAGGGCACACACCACTCCCAGCTTGCTCCCAGCAGCATAGGAGCCTCCACCAGCCCCGAGGGAGCTGCTTGGGAGCAGGGCTGATTCAGGATGTGGTTGTATCCTGCATGCAGGCCCACTGCTGGAGGCACTGGGTGACTGCAGAAGCAACCAGCAGCCCTTCTCATGGGCTACTCCTGGCTCCTGGGAGTACATTCAGACGACCACAAGCTCCATGCATTCATCTGTTTTCTGGTCCCTGGGCACCCTGGAGAGAAGCTGCATCCCCCAATCTGTCCATCAGTGGGTGATGCCACCAAAATCTGCCTGTGCAACCCAGTGAGCCCCAGCAGTCGCGCAGGCAGTAGCACCTCTGAGGCTTCTTGGTTTTGGAGAGGGCTGTGGGGAGACCTGGCCATAGAGAAACCGAGGTGCAATCACTGCCCCACCCCCTGCAGCCCCGGAGAGCCCATCAAAGGCAGCACCAGGGAGAGCACCAGCCTGGCACAGCACATCGGGAGATGTGTAAAAGCTGCTGAGGACACTTTCAAGTGAGAAGAGCTTCTGGATGTCTGTCCCCAGGGTATCCAGCCCCCAGTGCAGGCTGACAGGTTTTAGGAGAGAGGAAAAGTCCATGTCCGGAGGAAGGAGGTGCCCCGGAGGACAGCCAGCAGAGAAGGGAGGTGGTGTCTGTGTCCAATCTGGGCTCCTACAAAGGTGACCCCTAGAGTCCCTTTTTTGTCCAAAGTTTGCTAAATAAATACATAAATATGAACACAAAGCCCAGAGCAGGGGCTGCTCCCCGCCAAATCCCTTTTTTTGCCATTTCCCTGTAAAAACATGGTCTCCTCCCACCCACCCCACACTTGTCCCTGTGCACTCTCTGTCCTCAGCTTGTCCCACACCTCATGGCTCCCTGGGCCATCAGCAGTGGTTCTCTGCATCTCTCTTAAACCCCACAACACAGAGGTGAGTGGTCGAGATGGCTCCTCCAGGCTAAGGAAATAAATAATTCCTCCCATTGCAAGGATTGGGGGACAGAAAGCCAGTGCAGTGAGACATCAAGTAGTCTTCAGGAGGATGATAAATAAATAGTGGAGCTTAGTGCTGCCTCAGAAGCACATTCACTGGCAGCTTGGCTGGAGGGTATTTAAATAAAGGGGGAAAAAAAAATCCCAGTCCTGGTGCTGCTCCAGCAAATGTGCTCACTGCATGCCAGCCTGCCTTCTCCCCCTTCTTCCATCCCAGCTTGAGAGGATGCTTCTGGTGATGAGGAAGGAGCCTACAAGACCTTCCCAGGATAAATAATCCCCACTGGGCTTGGAGGGGGAGTTTCTGTCCCCACTGCAGGATGGGGATTTGGGGACCCCTGCATCAGGCAGGTGGCTGGGATGCTGAGTGCCTCCAGGCTGTGGATCCTTGGATGATGCTTTAATCCCGAGATCGGTTTCTCCTCTTCAGGAAAAAGAAGCTGCTCTTCTGGGGGGGCCCCAGCAGCATGGGCACCTGGCTTTTATGTGTAATGTTGACCTAAAAAGAAGTTGAAAAACCCAGCTCAGTATCAGGGTCCTGAGCCTTCCCAGGCACCCTCCAGCCCCAGGACCCTCAGGAGTGACACCGTGAAACTGGGAGCAGCTCAGCACCGGGGTGAAGAGCTCTGGAATAATGTCCAGGTGGTGCTGGGATGGGAAGAGGATGTCTCCTCTGTGCAAGAGGAGAAATAGTACGGGACCCTTGTGCAATTCCCTCCGGGAGAATGCTGCTTCGCCCATCCATCAAGACATGGGTGTGTCGTGAGTCCAAGGCCATCATGGGCACAAAGTCACAGCTGATCGGGCTCTGTGTGACCACAAAGGGCGATAGCCTCCCTCCAAATCCAGCGGCTTTGCCACCAGGAGCCAAGGCTGTCCCACCCTCCTGTGCTGCCAGCCCCTCCTGCCCCATCCCGACATCCTGCCCCATCCCTGTCCAGCCCGGCTCCCTGCCCCCTCGCTGGGCACTCACGGTGCAGGACGGCTGCATCCAGGGCTCCCCATCCACCTGCATGGGCAGCAGCTTGGACGTCCTGCAAGGCACAGAGAAGAGAGGGCGGTGACACAGGTGTCACCGGTGTCAGGTTTCACTGTTGGCCCGACACTCAGCTGTGAAGGCGGCAAATACCTGATGATGACGGAGGAACACTGGGCCAGTCTCTTCCCGGCACTCTTCAGCCCCGTGTAGATCTGCCCCATTTCCATGGCGCCTTCCAGCCCCACCACCTCCAGGAGATGGTCGCTGAGGTCTGCAAGAGAGATGGATCTGAGCTGGTCCCCCCATCCCCAGGTGTCCCTCACCTTCTGCCCTCATTTGAAACCTCAGGGCCAGTACAGCAGGACTGTTGGTTGTCCTGGTGGCACCGAGGGGATCTATCCTCATGGCCTCTGTGTCCCAGGAGCACCAAACTGGGTGTTTCCAGCGCTATCCAAAATCTTTGGAGCGAAAGTACCTCTGGTCTGAAACAGCACCAGTGCCAGTTCAGATCCCCACCAGTCCTTGGACTGTTTGCTTGCAGTGTAAGAAATGATGACACCCCTTGCCTGGGTCTCCTGAGGTGCTGCAGCTCCCCAGAAGCCAGCACATGCGGAAGAACATCTGATCAAATCCCAGGGTGTCACCTCTTTTCACAGCTCATGCTGCTCTTGTGGGCCACCAGCAAGGACACCTGACAACGGCACAGTTCTCCGCTTCGGGGTCCTCTTCCACACACATCCCATATTGCCCCTGAGAATCCTCTGAGCCTCCCATGCCCTCTTACCCACCCACGAGTGGGGATGTCCCCAGGGTACCAGCCCTGCTGTCCCTGCAGTGCCTTTGGGACTGACTTGTGCTCTGTCCCGCTCCCTGCTGCCACTGGGTCATGCAGCAAGGGACAGACAGGGACAGTCTGGGATGTGACACTGCCGTTCTGGCAGCCACATCACAAGGGGCCCGATTCCCACCCCAGCCCCAGGCCGTGGGAGGCGCTGGGTGGAAAAGGCAGGCACCTCGGGTATTCTGCTGGCTGCTTTCTGCCCTGCTAATCCTCACTGGGGAACACTGCCAGCACTTTGGGCTGTCCCTGCCGACGGGGGTGGCTCCAGTGATCTCAGCAGCGGCTGTGAGGTGCCATCTGGGCTCAGCGTGGATCCTGCTGCTCCCAAACCCCACATCCAGGCTGGCAGCACTGTGCTGGAGCCCGGCAAGGGGCTTACAAAAGCCCTTGGTGTGAGCCCTGCGGTTGGGTTCCTCTGCTGTACTGTGGGCTCACCCCGTCACCCCAAAAGACACAGAGCTGATAACAACCCCTCCAGCGCTGTTTCTCCAGTACCCCTGTGCCAACCTTGCACTCCCCTGTTGGCCAGCACTCACCCTGCACACAGAACTTGAGCTCCTTGGCGTCGGTGACCACCGTGCCAGGCTGCTTCTCCGGCACCTTCTTGCCCAGGCGGTTGTAGCCACGCTGCTTCTTGGTCTCGCCCCACAGGTTGGAGCCCCCGTACATGCTGGGGATGTTGAGCACGGCAATGCCCTCCAGGGAGGTGTTGCTCAGGTCTAGCAGGGTCCCATCACACTGCCAGGTACAGGGGTGGTGTCAGGGGGATCAGGGGAGCTGTGCCCACCCCATGGAGCCCCCTCCTCTCCCCGCCACGGAAGCGCTGGTCCCCGAGCACAGAGTGACATCTGACTGTCTCCTGGGGACACAGGCAGCTCCAAAGTGGCTGGAGATGCAAACAGCCCTCTCACTTTGCCTTCCTAGAGTTGATGTCAACTCCTTGATGCTCCTTGTGCTGCTCTCCCCTCTGTTTCCAGAGGAGTTTCACTGCAGGTCCAAAATGGCAGTGTCAAAAAAGCGAATTCCCAGGGGACCGCATAAAACCTCAGCTAGACTCGGTGCTGTGACCTAAAATGGGAGGCAACACCACCCTGACCCTCCAGCGACTTCCACCCAAGGAGCTCTAGCACCTGCTTCCCCCACTCTCCTTATCCAAACTGACTCCAAAGGACTGGAAAGTTTGGCTGCTGAAAAAGTAGCTCAAACCAGTTTGTCTTCAAGTGCCATTTGGAAACTAGAAATAAGGCTGGAAGGAAATTAGGGGAAGGTGTCAGAGGGAAAAATGTCAGGTTTTGGAGAGCAAACCACAGCACAGCACACAGAACTGGCATTCCAGGCTTTGCTGTCATGCAGCAGGACTGCCTCAGCTGAAAATTGCCTGTAAAAGTTAAAATATCCACTGCCTGCAGCTCTCCCACAGGATTGAAAGCAACGGAAAAGCATTTCTTAATTTCAGATCTTCTCACGCTACTCAGACATGGATCCCCTTCCTAAACACCTCTGGTGAAAACAGCCATTTTTCCATGCAACTTGAATTTCTATAAAGCATTCCTATTTTCCTTGAGGCATCTGCTCTTTACCTGCCACTCTGTGCTTCAGCAAATCCCCGCATAGCTTTTCCCTTGCATTTTGGGGATGCAAAGGCATCTCTGGCCTCACTCCTTGTGCTGAGAGGAATGAAATGGGCTAGTAAGACCCCTCTGCTGCTCCAGTTCTGGTTGTTTTCCTCTAACAAAGGTCTAGAGTTTGTTTTTACCAGCCCCTTGGCCCGTGCTGAGGACACCAACCCTGTGTGTGCAGAGTTGGGCGCTCACACGAGCGAACACCTCGGTGTGTCAGATCCTTTCTGCCTCCCCTAGTGCTGCAGGATCTTATTTTTAGCCTCTCACTGAAAGCAAAAAAAGCAAGAATCTTCTGGTTTGGGAGGGAAGAGCTGTCTCTCCAAGGCTTGGAAAGGATGTTAATCCTTTCGTTCTCAATACATCTTAATGATGTTGTGATTTGCAGAGAGAGAAAAGACCTTTGTGCTCTGAGCAGTGGCGACCAAGCGAGAGGGCTCCGACTCCTGGTGGGGTGGACAACACACCTCGAGCACCATCCCCAGCCACAGGCACCTTTCTCACCTGCCAGCGAGGCAGTGAGTGCCAACTCAGCCACGGTGAGACGGGAGTGAGCTGGCTGCCAGGAGTGCAGGATGCTGGGATGCTGCAGGAGCCTGTTCCTGCCCACAGCCGCCCACGCCTGCCCACAGCCTCGGGCAGGAGCCACTCTCCCTGCAGAGCCCTCCGCAGCCCGTGCCAGCCGGCTACAATGGGCCCTTTGAGCAGGGGCAGCTGACGGCGCGCTGGCAGCAAGGCTGGAAGGAGAAATTTGCAGCTGGGGGAAAAAGCAAATTCATTTCCAGGAGTTGTAGGGGGAGCGAGTGCCAATTTCCAAAACAAAACTGCTATTTCTCTGCAAGGCTGACAGTTGCCTGGGAGCTGGAGGCAGGACAGGCTTTCAACTTCAAATGCTGCGGGATTAACACTTTCCTGGCAGTGGGCTCAGCTGGTGGGGACACACACTTGGTGGGGAGCACCCCGAGAAGGTATGGGGGGGCACCTCGTGCCCATTTCCAGCAGCATTCAACTCCACAATCACAGAGTTTTATCCACCCTGGGACACTGCTGCATGGATGAGGAAGGGGGTGAGATGGTTGTGATGCTGGTCCTGCCCCTTCCCACAAGTTTTCAAGGGTGCAGCTGCCCACCCCAGGCTTTGGGAAGGGAAGAAACTCCTCATACAGAAACAGACATCAAAATCCCTCTGCCCATGGGCACACGTCTGCAGGGCCAGCTCCGCTCTCTGCCCACCACCAGCGCCCTGCACCCACCAGCTGCTCTGACTCCCACCCCCTCTTGCAGCAAGTGCTGTTTTCTCTCCTCACCCTCCAGCCTAAGTTATACAAGGGTGGATTATCCAGAGATAGGGAGAGATGGAAGTTTACAGCCCAAATCCCCAGCACCAGCGGGAGGAAGTGACAGCTCCCCTAGCAACCACAGGCCCTCCTCCCAGCTCTAATTAAAGGCTGTTTCCATGTTATCCAATGAGGGCTGGGAGCAGCGTGGAATTTACAAGGAGAATGTTCCAGGCATGCTCTCAAATACAGCTGGAAGTGGGGAATATAGGATTATTCTTCTGCCCACAGCTGGCTGGATTTTGGTGCCAGCCACCATGTCCTTCTGCCACAGTGAGGGGTCAAAGGCATGGTGGCACCAAACAGCTGAGGGATCCACGGGCAACGGCTCCAAAAGGCCTTTGTGCCATGGCTAGAGCCAGGGACCATCCCAAGAAACCCACCTCAACCTCAACATAGTCATGGAGCTTCTTGCAGGTGGCTGCAAAGGTCTCTGATGTCCCGAATTCGAAGTACCACAGCTTGTTCTTCATCCTGTGGCACAGACACATGTCAGTATCCCACTTGGAAGCAGTGTCTTGCCCCAGCCAGCGGCAGGACAGGCTGCCAGAGACTGTCTGGAGCTGCTGGGATGGGGACATGAGCCACGGATGAGGACACAAGGCGTTGTGGAGAGGGATCACCGGCACCCGGGCCCTAGGGAGTTTTGTGGTGGGACGGGGGGTATCTGCGGACTGGGGAGGTGTCAGAGGGTGCCTCGAGCAGACCTGGCTCTGACACCCATCAGAGGGGGAGCATGGGGGTGCTGGGTGCTCCCTAGGCATGGGATGTGCTGTCAAGAGACAGGGCACCCTATGGAGGGGACGTCTCACACCTCAGCAGCCTCTCAGCACCCCAGGAGACCCACACCATGGCTCATTCCCTGCACCAGCTGCTGAGCCAGGCTTTGAGGGGGAGCTGCAAGTTGTGAGAGGCCGTAAGCCGAGGGATTTTTCTAGCAGGTTTTTCTAAACCCGGGGATGGGGGTCACAAGCCACGGCTCCTGCTGCCATCTCCCCATTTCCATGCACCCTGAGCACAGTGGGAACGAGCTGTGACCTGCTGCCTGCCCTGCCCTCCCTGCCTGGCCTGCTGCTGCCCGTCCTGGAATTCCACATTAATTATAAAGCATGAATGAACATAACTGGGTGTGTGGCCAAGTCTGAGCAGCCTGCTAAACTGCACAGGACTTGAAGAAGCATCTCAAACCCCCACCATGCCTGGCCCTGGACCCCCACCACAACTGGTACAGGCCCTGCCTGTCCCCCAGGGCTGGCCAAACACCAAATCCTCTGGGTGTGGTGCATGGCAGTGGCAGAGAGTGCCCCATACCCAGCTCTCAGGGGGCCCTTGGGAAGCCCTTACCTGCTGTTGAATTTCTCAGGGTGTTTTTCTCTCATGATGTGGAAGCGGTGGGCAATGGAGGCATCCTGTGGAGAGCATAGGGGACATCAGTGGCACAGCAGAGAAACAGAATTCCCGCCTTGTCACACACCCAGGATAGGGGTGCTCAGCTCTTCATGCTTGCCACTGGTCCCTGTGGCAGAATGACACGGTGTCATTGACGATGACAGTGATGGTGCAAGGTGATGGAGGGACCCTCATCCAGGCTCTTCCCAAAGCTTGTTAGGCAAGACATAATTAGTGCACTTAGCCTCCTGCCCTCATGGCAGGGGCTCTGCATGGAGGGGATGATGAGAGGGGAGGAGAGGCAACCAGTGGAGCAGTGGGGCAAGCATGAATGCAACTGGCAGGATGGCAGCTCTCCTGAAACTCATCACAACCTCTCCTCATGCAGAGTGGGGGTGTTTAAACCCAACTCAGAAGCTGTCACCAAATGCCACCTGCATTAGCATGAGCTGATGTGAACCCAGAAGCATCCTGCAGTGCTGCAGGTGAGTCACCTTTGCTATGATGGCACCTCTGGCACAGGACAAAAATGCTGCAAACCCCTGGGAAGAGAAGGGATTTCCCCAAAACAGTCCTGCTCTCAGGACTGACCCCCAGCACTGCGGGAAACCCCCACGGCACAGGGCTGTCATCCTCCCCAAGAGCCCTGACCCCTCCAGGTCAGGAAAACATGGGGGAACATGGTTTCAAACACCAAAGCAGGGCTTTGCTGATGTCTTGGCAGGTGGGGTGTCCTTGTCTTTGGGACCCCAAACTGCCCTGAATCCTGTTTAAGCTCCTTTTACACTCACTCTTGCAATATTCCTCTGGGAAAATAGAGATCCCATGCCTGCTTATATATCTTGCTGCTGCCTTTATAAATGACCATAAAACCAGAAAAAAAAAAAACCAACAAAACAAACAAACAAAAAAAAAAAAAGGCCAGGAGATGGAGGGAGGTTGGGAGTGTGAGCCAGGAGGAACAGGAAGGGAGAAACCAACTCCTGCCCCATGGAACTCACCACCCCAATGGAGAAGTAGTTGTTGATGATGGTGGAAGGGACAGGGTCTCCGTTGGCCTCCCTGTCAGTAGGAATGATGTCGATATGCCATCGGTCCAGCATCACCTCTGTGCTGTGCTCAATGTCCTTCAGCACCTTCATCAGGTTGCCTCCTTCATAGCCTGGAAGGGAAAAAGGAGGAAGGAGGATGAAGGGGAGCATAGCCATGTCATAGCCAGGCACCAAGCACTTTGGGGGCTGCTGCTATGGCACATCCTTGCAGCAGTAGCAGAGATTTTGGCTAATGGCAGAGATTTTGGCAGGGACCTCCAAATGGAAACGTTTGGGCAGGACCTGGCTGCTCTTTTTGGAAGGAGTTAGAAACACCAGGCTTAGATGCAGCTCTGAACTGCATCCCAGGAGCCCAGGAGTCCTCCCTCCCCTGGGGATGGTCACACTGAAGGGTTCCCAAGGACCAGCCACCCCCTGGGTGATGTTTGCCTGTGCTCACCTCCTCCCCAGCGCAGGCACCGCGCGAGGTCATTGCCCGTTCCCAGGGGCAGGACAGCCACCGGTGGGTGCTTCACCAGGTTTGCCTTATCTGCAGTTCAAGGGAGAAGTTTGAGGCTGACAAGGCTCATTCCCTGCTCCTCTCCATGTCCCTCCTCAGCCAGCAGCCTGGAATGATCCTGCTGGCAGGATCACCACCCCAGTTCCACCGGGAGAATGTCAGGAATCTGTGGCAGATCACCCAGGATAATGATCTGCAGGAACACAGCTCTTCCCTGCTCACCTATGCAGTCCAGGATCCAACCCACCGTGCCATCCCCTCCACAGGCCAGCACACGGAAATCTGGAGTGTCCCGAAAGAAGTTCAGCCTGGAGAAAGGCAGGAGAGACAAGGGATGATGTGGGGAGGGCAGGACCTTCTGGGAGGGGGCAGAGGATCACCTGCAGCAGCTCCATACCCTGGCGTGGGCCCACCACGGTCCAGGTTGTACACTTGGCGTGGGTTGAGCAGGTAGTGAAACTTCCGGAGGACCCTGGGAAGAGAGAGACCTGAGGAATGCCATGAAGGTGATTCCCACACCAAGAGTGATTCCCAAAGGACCAGCAGCCCCCAACCCCAGGAGGAAAGCTGTTCCCAGGCAAGAGCCCACCTACCGCTCCCCTTGCCTTCCTCCACTCTTGGGGTTCACAAACACGAGGAGTGGGTGTGTCCCAGGCTGAGGGCTGATCTGGAGGGCAGGAAACGCAGCTGTGAATTCCTGCCTGCTGCTGAGATCAGTGTCAGAGCTCACCTGCAGCCCGGTGCAGGATCCTACCTGCAGCCCTTGCCCATCCACTGTGGTGGAGTTGAACTTGAAGCCCTGGCTGTCCTCGGGGCTGGTGCTGGCAGGGGAGTCGCTCTCTGACCGTCGACAGTGAGACTGCCTGTCCTTTGGGGAATTGAGGCATGGATGCCCAAGAGGCAGTGCCAGCAGCCAGGGGAGGCAGCTCAGCCTCAGCAATGCCCTGCTGGGTCCCCATCACTGGCAGCAAGGAGGGGGGCACTTACCAGGACAACTGGGCAGATGTAGGATGGGAGCAGGATGTGGTCCCGCAGTGGGCCCCCATCACACTCTGGCTTCACATGGGAGGCACACTTGTTGTGGAGCTGGAGGAGCAGGAGGAAGGGATGTGGAACAGAGGACACCTGCCCTCTCCTGATCAGGAGCCCAGAGCCAGCCAGGCAGGCACTGCGGGTGTGCCCCAGCCCTGTGTACTCACCGTGACTTGGCACCAGACACAGTGCAGGCCAGTGATGCCCTGGTAGCACTTGATGCTCTTGTGACATCTGTCACACTTGGCAGGTGAATTGCCCTCGATCCAGGTGTGCTGCATCACCTGCAAGGCACGGGGACACTGTGGCACAGCAGCCACTGACCCACAGGCATCTCCCTCCTGCTAGGGGTGTCCATCAGGATTTTGGAAGCTTGTCCTGCAGGGATGCTGCTGAACCAATCCAGCCCCTTGCACAGCCCCCATGCAGAGTCACAGCAAATCTTGGAGCTGGGGGTCATGTGGGTGCCCGGGTACTGAGGCGCATCCTGCAAGGCTTTGGATGTTGGGAATGCCCATGAGCTGCTGCCCAGGATGTGAGGGGCAAAACGCAGGGGAAGAAGTCATGGGGAAGCAGAGCAGGAGACCAAGGGGCCAGGACACCCACGGGCTCAGAAATGCACCAGCTGCCTACTCACGCTTGTGTTTCTCTTGGATTTAACGTAGGTGCTGATGCAGGAAGCAATGTCTTTGGACACACACCTCTCGTGGACCGTGTACTTGCAGACTGGTGAGAGAGAAAAATCATAGAGCCACAGAATCATTTAGGTTTGAAAAGCCCCGTAACACCCTTGAGTCCAGCTGTTACCCCAACACTACCAGGGCACCACTAACCCAAGAGCCACCAAGGAGGTGGTCAACATAACTGCCCAGCATGGGAGCTGCTCCCTCCCCACTCAGCCTGCAGCACCCACGGGGGTCAGCACTAACAGGCTCCAGTCCTCCCTCCCCAGGGCACCACTGTGGCAGAATGCTGATGTGGCAGAAGCCACCAGCCTGGGAGTGCAACATTCTGGCACGGGTGCAGGACTCACAGGAGCAGCAGAGGCCCTGCTTGCGGACCCCCAGCAGCATGGTGCGGCAGAAGTTGCAGTAGGCAGGTTTCTTGAAGTGCTTCAGCCTCCAGGCATGCTGCCCATCATCCTTCACATTCTGCAGGGCAGGAGAGTGGAGGGTGAGAGCGTCACTCCCCTGCTGTCAAGAGTCCCAGCGCCCTCAGCCCATCATTTTTATCAACTTTTCATTCCCTAAAAACCCCCATGGTGTTTCTGGGAGTTTGGGCTCCCGCTATTCCCCTTCTCTCTCGATGTTCCCCAGAGCATCCTGGCCACTGCATCCCCGTGGGCACATCCAGCTCCCTGGCACAGCCCAGCCACAGAGAGGATCCTGACGGCTGACAGGGAGGTGACTTCACATTTGGGGCCAAACTGCCACTGCCACCATGGGGTGACAAAAACACAAACCCCTTCATCCAGGGACAGGGATGAGTGCTTTGCAGGAGCCAGTTGAAATTCCCTGCTTCCTTGATTTTTTTCTGCTAGAAAGCATGTCCCCCACCCCACCTCTCCAGGGGAACCATGGGCACCATCAGCAAAACTGTATTTCCCTGCAAATTATTACCTGGTGGCCAGGGATGCACTTGAAAGAAATGAAGGCCAAAAGAGAAATAAAGGGAGTCTCAACAACCTCTCCTTTGCTCTTTAAACCTCAATCTATGAGAGATGTCATTTCAGGTACTCATCTTAGGTTTTGATTTAATGTTCACTGAACTGGAGTGCACTGCGATAGCAAGGAGCAAGCCCAGCCTGCTTGGGCACAGCAGCTGGCAGTGACTGCAGCTCAAAAATGAGCTTGGAAAGATTTGGGGGGTGAAGGGAGCAGGGTGGGGGTGTCAGCAGGGGCTGGGGGTGGTGTGGGGCTGTGTGGTGCTGTCTGAGCGCTGAGGGTAGGCTGGAGCAGCTGAAGCAGGTGTCCTCAGGGAATCTCACCGTCTCCATGCCCAGGAGCACCAGCAGGGGGATGGTGGTCATGCCACCCCGGATCCACTCCTCCAGCGTCACAGTCCCATCGTGGTTGTAATCGATCTCCTCCATCATAGCCTTCAGGATCTGCAGGAGGCACAAAAGGTGGTGACACAGTGGTGCCCTCCGGGCTCTGGCTGAGAGCCCCTGCAGCTGCCCCTGCTGCCTGCAGCCCCAGCACTCACAGGCTTCAGCTCCGTGGAGTCCCACTCCAGGTACTCGGCCACGTGCACCATCTGGTTGATGATCCGATCCAGCTCCTGAGCACAGAGAGAAAACAGTGCCCAGTGCCAGGGACAGCTCCAGGTGTGAACAGAATCTCCAGCCCCAAGCCCCCAGGGTCTACATTCCCACCTGCCCAAGGCTACCCCAGTCCCCACCTACATGGGAGGGACAGCTACACCCCACTCCTCAACGGGTGCTCCTTCTTTTTACAGGGCTTTCTACCCTGAAAACCTGCAAGGAAATCTGTAATGGGTTTTCTTTGGGGAAAAATTATTCTGATTATCCAGATTTTATTTGCAACATGTTTCAAGGGCGATATCCAAAGAACAAAGAGTAAACATCATAGGAGAAGGAGCTGTGCATGACTTTTTTTCTTCCCTGAAACACCATGACCTGATGAATAGCTAAAATTCTTGGTGGGTGGATTTTTTTCTAGCTCCTGCTAGAAATGCAGCAGAGCTGGGCATGTGATCCCCAGCTCTGCAGTCCAGCTGCTGCTTTCCTCCTCCCTTCCCATATCCCTGCCCCTTTTTGGAGCACCTCACCAGGGCAAGTGGGTGCCCCAACAGTGTCCTGCACATTTCCAGCCCTCTGAGCAGCCCCTGCTCTCTGTCCCAAGGGAAGGCTCACCGAGCTGTCCAGAAGGCCATTTCCATCGGTATCGTAGAGGCGAAACATAACTGGAGGGAAGAGAGAAGATGCTGATAATTAGAGCCCAGCCCCAGGGCACCCTGGGGTGCCCAGGCACGCTGTTCCAGACTGCTGGAGCTTCAGGGTGGGAACAGCACTGTGCTGGCTCAGCCAGGGTGAGATGTGACCAAAGGGCTGTGGAGTATCAAGGCTCCTTGGCGAGACACAGGCAGGAGCAGAAGGGGATGCCCAGTGGTTTTCACAAGTGGAAAGAGCATCCAGCCCTGCACTCATCCTCAGGCAAACCCCCCTGCAGGTGACACCCTGAGCCACAGCATGAGCCCAGGGTCACACTTACACTCCAGCTTGTCTTCTGCTCGTCCCCTCTCCAGCAGGGACAGGTAGCACACAATGTCCTTCAGATGGACCACCTGGGCCAAGGGGGTGGGAGGAGGAGGTGGGGTGGCTTTCAGGGAGCTGGGGCCTTTCCTCAGGCTGAAGGGTAACCTCTTCTCCGTGCTCTTCGTGCCTGTGGGCAGGGAGAGAGGCCACACATAGAGGTGACATTGAACCAGGAATTGTCACCGGGTGGGACATGGGAACTCTAGGGTAGAGACCCATTCAGCATGGGACTGAGTGACACTACAGGGCCAGGGCTGGGACACAGAGGGGACATAGAAATGGGCATTAAAAAGGGCGCTTGGGGCTGGTGCCATCACAGGCATGGACAGTGCCACTCAGTCCTCCGTGGGGTGCAGACCCCCAGACCTCCATCACTGCAGCTGTGGGCAGGATGAGCAGCTGGAGCCCGTGCAAAGGTGTCCTGCTGGGAACAAGCACCCACCCAGAAGGAGGGAGAAGCTCAGTGGGCAGCAAGACACGGTGCCAGGACAGCCCACTCTCACTGATGCCTGTGCCAATAGCAGGAGGGATGCTCCTGGCAGAGGGACCCTTCCTCAGGGGCTGGGGCAAGGGGCAGCTGTGACTCACTGCCCCATTTCTCCCTCCCTACAAGATGCTGCCAGGTAATTAAGACACTGATGGGGGCTCTGTGGGATGGGATCTGTAGCTTAAGTTTGCCAATCAAAGGTGTCAAGAGTTTGGGAGGTCACTGCCACCACGCTGGTGACTTGGCCAGAAGTTGCGGGGGGGGGTTGTCACTGACAGTGTCTCCCTGTGGAGCCCCAGCTAAGCTCACCTGGCGACTGAGGGCTGAGCAGAGACACAGAGGAGATCTTGGAAGAGCCTGAGGAGTTGTGAGCAGAAGTGGTGCCAGTAGTGGATTTCTGGGAGGAGGACCTGGACCAGCTGGGGGAGGCATTGGGGATCGATGCTGGGGTGAGGGATGCTGGCTGTGGCTCAGCTGTGTTGCTGAGGCAGCTCTTGGGCTCAGGAGTGTGTCGTCCCAGAGCACTTCGAGAGGTTTTCCCATTGATCCCTGCAAAGCAGACATGCCCAAGGGCAGTGTGACACCAGGGTGTCTGTGCCCCTTCCTCCAGGAACTGGTGCTGGGTGCTGGCCCTGGGTCACCTCTGCTAGCTCCATGTCTCTCCACCCTGGCATCCCAGCCCCAGGGCTCTCTGAGGGGCACCACAGGTGGCCCCTCACCCTCCTGCCTGGCCCAGCAGCTCCCAGCAGGGCTCACATGCCTGGGTGATGGACATCACAGTGCTCAGGACCAGACAGGGAGGATGCAGTCCTCCATCACCAGCCAGAGCTGCGGGAGGTTCTCCTTTTCCCATTGCAATTTATAGTCCTTTCAGCAGATGTCTCCACCAACCACGAATCCACCCGGGAAGGGCTGGAGGAGGCAGAGTTGGGTGCCTGGCACACACAGCCTGCTCTGGGTGCAGCTGAGTGCAGGGTGGCTGCTGCACCAGTGACCGAGGCACAGGCCACCTCAGCCAGCATGGAGATGCTGACACAGAGTGACTCGGGCTCCGAATGCGCAGAGGAAAGGGAATGCACCACTGCATCCTGGAGAAATCCCTCCCTGGAGCAGCGCAGGGCCTGGGGAACCCATCAGACAGATGGGGTTGTGAGCTGGCCCCGATGCCACCCTCTTCAGGGGCCACCCCCCAACCTTCCCTCCTGTGAGCAGTGTGGGAGCAAGTCCAGCGTGCCGGCTGCCCCGGCGTGCCCGTGGGGTGGCAGGGCTGGCTCACCGAGGGCGCTGTGCTGTGACACAGCCGGGCTCTGCTGCTGGCTCTCGGGGGAGGCTTGGCAGATCTTACGCTTGAAGGAAGTGAAGAGGTGCTGGCAGAGCTCCTCGGGCACATCAGCCTCCAGGTAGGTCTTCATGAACAGGCAGAAGCCCTCGTAGTCGATGGGCTGAGGAGCGGACAGAGGAGGAGGAGGAGGATGGAGGTGCCCCAGGCCACTGTGAGGGTGCAGGGTGGGCGTGGGGCTCCACACCCTGGGCACCCCCTCACTGGGCACATCGGCTGCAGAGCCCTCCCCAAAACGGCTGGCTTCCCAAATCCCAGAGCTTGGAGATAACCTAAAGAGACCCAGAGGCAGCAGGGCCAGAAATGCCCACTGCCAGTGTGGCTGAGGCAGACCAGCGGTGCTGGGAGCAGGGACAGCGACCAGGGCAGGAGTTGGGGGAGTGGCAGGAAGGGACAGTGGCACCTTCCAGCCCAGCCCCAGCCCCATAGGGACTTTACTCCTCCTGAGGACTTTGTGCCTCCCCTGCTGAGCATTGCCATTTTTGTCTTCTCAATGGCATTTGTGGCCCCAACTGGAGTGGTGGCCCTGGAATAACAGAGCACCTTTGTGCCCCTCCTCGCCATGTTCAGCCCACTGATTTGTCTCATTTTACCCTGTTTCTAGTGATTACAGCCCCCGTGGAAGGTTCTGTCCTGCTGGCACTAATAGATCTCTCTGAAAGCACCGCTTGGAAAAAATAATCCCAACCCTCCTTGGAGGAGAGCAAGAGGGCACAGAGCTGTTCCATCACCATGCTGGGCAAGTCATTTGCTTTTAGGGGGACAGTAAATCCCTCCTGGGTTCTGCTTGGCAATGCAATGCCCCAAAAAGCTCTCAGCAGGGTGGGGTGGGATGGCCGTGCAGTGGGCACAGCCAGGGAATCAAGTCCTGGGAGCAAAACCACCGGGAGAGATGGGGGCCAGCCAGCCAGCTCTGGCTGCTTGCAGCTGTGGGAGCTGGGCTGGGGGAGCCTGCAGGGGGCTGAGGGCTGCCAGCAGCACAGGGGGACACCCACCCAGTGGGCACAGGGCCATACCTGTTCGGGGTTGTACCTCGAGAGGACGCCGTCCCCATTGAACTCCTCCAGAACATCCTTGAGCTTCTTGGTGGAGTCTGGGGAGACAAAGGGACTGTGCTGAGCATGGCCTCACTGGGCTGGCCTTCCTCATCCCCCAGCAGGATGGTGCAGAGCGGTTTATCTGCTGGATGTGCAATTTCTGGATCCTTCTGTGCCTGGAAGAGGCCACCCATGCCCTACTTCTCCCTCCACCTTCAGAGGGCAGGGCAGATATGGAAAGCTGGCCTGGCAGTTTTACATATATAGAGAACTTCCTCCTACCAGTATGAAAATAAGCCCAGACCCAGAGCAAAGCAAGGAAGGCGTGGCCCACACTCCCATCCCAGCTGCTCTGATGTGCTAAGCACACCCCTGGATGTCCCTGCCCCAGTGCAGGTGGTGGCTGGCATCCCTGGGCAGGGCCAGTCATGCCAGAGATATCCCCAGGAGGTGCCAGGAGGGAGAAATAGAACTGTACCCATAGAATCATGGAATCATTTAGGTTGGAAAAGCCCTCTAAGATCATCATGTCCAACAATTAACCAGCACAATTGTGTTCACCACTAAGATAGAAAGGCCCCACATCTCCATGGCTTTTAAATACCTCCAGGGATGGGGACTTCATCACTGCCCTGGACAGCCTGTTTCAGACCTTGACTACCTTTTTGGGAAAGAAATTTTCCTGAATATCCAATTTGAACCTCTCCTAGTGTAGCCTGTGGCCATTTTTTTTTTGTCCTATCACTGAATTGGTCCATGCAAACTTCCACACAAGTAGTAAAGACTTTCACTGGCTGAGTGTCTTTAGGGCTGGAGTGCCTGAAGGGACATTCATCCTTTCAAAATAGAGAAAAAAGGGAAAAGTGGAAGAAAAGATCAAGGTGAGTGAACATTCAGCCCTTACCTTCACACACATCTCTGGGCATGTGCATTTAAAAGGTTCTCAGACACACGAGACTTGTTAATTACTGTGGAATCCTCTCTCCACGTCGGGGCTGTGCTGGCTCTGATACCCCCAGCTCTCTGCTGGGGACAGAACTTGGCACTGCACCACAACTGTCTGGGATGTCTGGGGCACTCAAGGAGAGAGATGCTGGCCCTACCTTGGAGAACCCCCAAATTCCATTCCTCAGCCTGGTTCTGAGCCATCCCACAGGGGAGGAGGCAGCTGCCTGTGCTGCAGCCTTGCTGGCCACATTTTGATTAATAAAATAAAGATGCCATCAGTGTTCTGGCATTACAGGTGGTGTTTGATGGTCTGAGATTCAGGAAAGCAAAGCCCATCATCCTCCAGAGAGGCAGAAAGAGATGCAGACAGGGACACTGGACACACACCTCTGCCTGCAGCCCTGCCTGAAATCTCTGGCTGGTGGGCAGGAGCATGGCTCCAGTGGGGAACATGAGGAACTTGTCCCCAGCCTCACCCCTTTGATGGACAGTGTCCCCAAGGACAGCCCCAGAAAGCTCACGGTGTCCCCTTTGCCTCTCAGCCGTCTCCTATCCAGCCTACTCACCCCAGGGTCTGCAAAGCAACACCCTTGTGATTTTACACCTCTCCTCTCTTCACCCTGTGGCTTTCCTGCCCCACCCTGCCCTGCTCTCTGCACCTCCACGGGCTGCACCGCTTCTCCATCAACTGCTGCAAAAAGCACGCCCACACTCCAGCTCTCTGGCAGGCAGGACCTCAAGGACCTGGTTTTGGAGCCCTGGGCTTTGCCCAGGCTCTCTCTCCAGCTTCTCCCAGCTCCAGGACCCCCTCGGGCACTGCTGCAAATCTCCTTTTCTCGGCAGGAGCTGCAGCAGAGCGTTGCTCTGCAAAAGCACTGAGGAAAATTACCGCAGAGGGCTGGCAGCCCAAAGCACGCTGTGGAGCAGCTCCGTGTGTTTGGGAAAAGCCAGGCTGCTTTCTTGGTTAGCATTTCACTCGGCTCAGGAACGTGGGAGCCGGCCGCCTTCAGACGGACTGAGCCAAGCTCACGTGTCCCCAGAGCTCAGCGAAATCTCCCTGGGCAGGCAGACACAGGCACCCCAAACCGCCAGGGTTAGGGGTCAGCCACTTCGCCAGCCAAAATGGGAGCAATCACCTGGCTTTCCAGGAGGACACTAAGGAAAGGTGTCTTCAACACCTTTTCAACCTGCTCTTTTCAACCTGCTCTTCTCCTGCCAGGAGGGTGCACGGGGTACTCACAGTCCGTGTACTGCTGGAGCTGGGCAAACTCGGTGGGGCTGAGCGAGATCCACATGCCATCACTCATCTTTGGGCAGCAGGGACACGGCGGGGGCCACCAGCTGCTGAGTCTGTGCCAGGCTCAGTGCCACAGGGGCCACACGGCTGGGTCACATTGGCACGGCGAGGGGCACGGGGGGCTCTCGGACTGCTGGCATCATTCTGCTGAGCCTGTGGGAAGCCAGCCCCAGAGCTTCAGGGCACCTGGTCAGCACCTTCCTCCCTGCAGGAGAGACAAAGAGAGGAGGAGGTCAGCGGTAGGCAGCGTCCTGCTGCCACAGCTCCCTGGGGACAGCCACCTTCAGTAGTGGCAGTCTGTGGGGCAGCTTGGAAATGGGGTGCCAGGGTGCTTTCCCAGCTGGGAAGGACCCCCACTGCAGACATGGGGGATCTGTACTCCAGGGAACAGGGAGCAGAGAGTGTGGGCTGCAGTGAAACGCAGGTGAGTTACATTCCCACACGCCCGAGGCTACCCCAGTCCCCACCTACACAGGAGAGGCAGCCACACCCCAGTCCTCAATGGGTGCTCTTTCCTTTTACAGGGTTTTCTACCCTGAAAACCTGCAAGAAAATCTGTAATGGGCTTTCTTTGGGGAAAAAACTATTCTGATAAACCAGATTTGCAACAGGTTTCAAGGGCGATACCCAAAGACAAAGAGCAAAGAAGAAAGGAGGAGGATAGGGCACCTCACTGTGAACTTTCTTAGGGCTTGGTGTCTCTGGGGAAGTTCCTCTGCCATGGGGCCAGCCTGGTGCCACCCACAACAACCACAACTCTCACTGGCCACAGGATGTGGCTGGCAGATGTCAAGCAAATGCCTTGGGTGGGGAAAAGAACTTGTCACCCCCAGCATTTCCCAGCACAAATGGGGAACCCAGCACAGGGAGCAGAAAGAAAGGCACAATTATTTAAAGAAGATGCAAAAACTGGAGACAGGGAATACAAGACAGTAGAAACTTCCAGCTTACTCCTGCACATTTGAAGCTGATGTTTACTTCCAGAGAATCATTGTAAATGAAAATCTACAGTCAAAAGTGGATGCAAGAGAAAAACCTGTGCCACAGAAAAACCCAGACCAAAGGGCCCTCTCCAGCCCACCCATTATAGGCTTCAAAATTTATTAGTTTTGTTTTTCATTTAACCAAATTGGTCATCAGGCAAAGGGTAGCATTTGGAGGAGGTTGTTGCTCTCCAAGGAGTTTGAGCTCCATTTTAGGGCTGTTTCCCTGCTCAGTGTTGGCTTTCAGTTTCCACCAGCCTGAGCTGATGGACTGGAGAAAGCAGAGCAAGGATGAGCTGGGAAAGATCATAGGGCTTGGGATGATGCTTGGGAAGCACCCACATCCCCCAGCTGGCTGCACCTTTCCATTCACAGAAAAACGTCTTTGATTAGGATGAACAAATAATTTTGGGGAGCCTTCAGGTCCCACATGCCACATCAACCCCACCCAGAGCCCCTAGGGACATTCACATAGGGGGGAGCACCAGGAGCAGTCCCTTAACCCCTCATCCTCAGGACTTTGCCCACATTTCTGTACTAATGCTATTTTGGCTTTATATTCAGCTGCTGAAAATGCTCCAGGGTAAGATATGGCCCCAAGGGCAAAGCCTGGTGTTGGCAGAGGAAGGAGCAAACCCTCACTGGGGCTGTGTTGAGGATGGCAACCCCTGAGGGAACAGCACAGGGCTGAGCATCTGCCCAGATGGCTGCCAAGGGTTTTCCAGCAGCAAGGAGTGACTGCACACCAAGAGAGGAGCCCACCAAACCCTGGCTATGCATCTGCTGGAGCTGAACATCACAACTCTCCTCAGCCCTGTTCAGTCCTTTCCTCCCAGGAGGACAAAGTCACTGGGATCTTGTTCCAGTCTCATGGCCTGGGATTTCTTGGCTGCTTCTGAGGGCTGTGGGGCTTGGGGACCCCACAAGATGCTGTTCCTACCCAGGGATTGAGCAGTGGCTGGCCCAGGACAGGAATCAGTGCCCTCACTGCTCTGTCCTGGAGCACTCACGGTGGGATAATACACAATCCTGGGGAAAATCTCACTTTCCCAGCCTCACTAGGGCCCTGCAGCCTCAAGGCAACTCGCCTCCAGCCTGTGACTATCCCAGTTTTTCCTGGCAGCTCTTTGCCCCCATGCCACCAACTGGGGACAGGCTGCATGCAACAATGGTGTGGTTAGGGAAGAACTAGCCAATGTCTTCCCACACTGGCATTGGTTTTGTGGGGATCTTCACCTTGATAAAAGCACAAGCAAGAACATGGTGTTTGCTCCTATCCTGGATGATGGGTTTGTCCCAAAGTGCCTCCGAGGCAAGTCCAGAAGAACTCAGTCAGTAAAAAACGCCCAGAAATGCACACAGCCTTCATGTTTCCTGGCAAACAAGCTATTTGATTTGATCAGAACCTCTCTTTTTTTCCTCTAAACTTATCCATGGAGAGGCTGAGAGTGCAGAACTAGCTAGAAGAAAAGGCAAAGGAGGAGACCTGGCTGCCTCCAGCTCCCCAGAGGAGTTCGGGGCACTCAGCCCTCCCACAACAGAGGGCAGCAAAAATATCCCTGGCTTCTTTTAATGACGGGTGATGGGGCCGGGTGACAGGGCAGCACAATACACCAGAAGGAAAGCAAAGCAGAGCTAATTGGGCCATCCCAAGGGGCTTTCCCCCAGCGATTGCTGGAATAACAAATGCCACTTCTGGCACGTCAGCCTTGGATTTCAGGAAGGGCAGGAAAAAGCCTCCTCAGGAATCCAGCTGCTCCTCGTTTGGCCGCCCTCTGAATTGTCAGCGGCAAATTATGTTCTATTAAATCAAATTTGCCTCTCGCTAAAAATAGCTCCCTACTAGTGTTACAAATAACAGCGGATTACCCTGCCTGAAGGCGCTCCCCAGGACACGGCCCCTCTCCTCCTCCTGGCGTGGGCTCTGCTGGGACCCGGCGAGGCTGAGGAGGCTGGGGGACGACGGAGAGGGGGGACCTTGGAGCCTCCCAAACCTTCCTGGAGGAATAAGCAGCGCTGGAGCTCTTGGGAAGCTGCACACGCTGCCAGCTGCCGTGATGAAAGAGGTGCTGTCGGGAGCATCGATGGGTACAGCTCCGTGGGAGCCAGGGCCCAGCCATGTAGGGCCTGGAATACAGCAACAAGGGAAATGCCAGGCGGGAGTTAGCCATGGGCCAGCTCCCAGTGGTAAGTGGAGCTTGGACATGTGGCAGGACTAAGCCACAGGCAGTGGAACACGTCAGTGTCCCTAAGAAAGGGCTGTCCGTGGGCACCTCCAGCATTCAGGCATGGGGTACTCCCAGAAGCAGCAATGGGATAGCAGAGGAGCTGTTTTTCCAGCCAAGGCATCCCTGTCAGGACTCAGCTCCTCCATCTCACAGCGCAGTGATCTGGGGGTCACCGTGAGATTGGGAGGGTTTGTTTCACTGCCACCTGCCCAGTCCCCCAAGACCACAGCTACTGAAGGGGACCTGACTGTTCCCACCGGGACACAGAACCATGCCATGGGTTGGCAGCTCCCGGGTGCTGGCAGAGCCTCCAGCCTCCGATCAGCTTCACGGGAGCATGTGGATGGGGCTGCAGCTGATGCCCCGCAGGAGATTTCTGCTTCAGATGCCCTTTGGGGAGGAAAATCATCGGCTCCTTGAGCTGCAGGAGGTGGCACGAGGAGGCAACGCTCCTGCTTGAGCAGGCACACACGTGCAGAGGCTGTGGTGGCTCCCTGGCAGCAGAGGGATAGAGCACAGGCAGGATGCTGGGCTCTTCCCTGCATCCCTGCCCGGGCCTGCAGAAGCCACAGTCACGTGCCACATCTCCAGGGGCAGAAGCACGGCAGGTCCCTGCAGGAATGGCATTTTCCAGGCCTCCCCCACCATCTTTTGGAAAGATCAGCCTATTTTTGTGTTGGATGGGGAGAGGCCCCTGAGGCGGTGGGTGGAGTATAAATCCCTCCTGTCCCACTGCAGCAAACAAACCCCAACCAAGATAATACACTCAAACTATCTTCTGCAGCGACACAGGAAGGAGCTTTTCTGCATTTTGCCAGGCCAAGAGGACACTCAAGATTGGCTTTTTCCATTCTCCAAACCTGTTGCTGTCTACACATTCCCCTGGCCCTTTGACAACCCGCCCACACAGAGCAAGGCATTGCTGTCCAGGTACCTCACACCAGCTTTGTTTTGGATGCTGAGCACCCTCGTGGCACCAGGGTGACAAAAGGTGCTGGCAGGGGTGTCCAGAGCATCTGTCCTCCCCCCACGGTGACACAGGGAGAGGTGGGTGGCCGTAGCCAGCCCTGCGGCCCCAGGGTTGGGCTGTGGCTGTATCAAACCCCAGCTGGGTGCTGGGAGAGCTTGGCTCAACCTTGTGACAGCGGGGACCCAGCACAGCCTCCCTTGGAACTCACCCCCCTGCCAGGGCCAGGATGGCTCAGCTCATACCCCAGAGACAACAACAACTTCCTGACTTACTACTGTTGGATTTTTAGAGAATCGTTTTGCTGGCTGAGTTCAGAGCAGACCGGATCTGAGCTAGGATACCTTCGGAGCAAGACCCTTCCCCTTGCCATCACCCCTGCAGGTCCCAGTCAAACCAGACCCTGTCTCATGGAAAAGCCCTCTCCCACACCAGACAGGGAAACAAGTGCTGCAGCCGAAGGACTGGGATCCTTCCCAGGATCCCACCTCCATCATCTCGCACCTATAAGCCCAGGACTTCAGGACACCTCCAAACCTGTCAGATGGAGACCCTGGCTCTCTCTACACCAGTCCCGTGGGTTATAACCACACCTTGTGTGGGATAACGCTGATTCCCGATAGCTTCGAAATACATTCCTCCCTTTCATCTGCCAACACAACCTGCAGAACAAGTCCCATCCAGAGCCCTTCCACCGGCCAGCCACATCGAGCACTGCCTCAGTTCTCCTGCCTTCCAAAGCCAATGGCCCTGGCAATTTTCACTTAACGAGAAAGACACTAACGAGCTTTTCCGGCTTGGCAACACACGGGGAACAGCTGGATTGGGCTGTTCTTCTGCCCGGCCAAAGGACGGGGTGGCCAAAGGGTGGTTTTACAGCCAGGCTGAGAACCAACGCATGCTGAGACACCAGTGAAGATGGTGCCTGGCGGTGTAGGGTTGGTTCAGGGGCTGGTTCCCATCCTCCTCACCCTGGGGACAAGGCTATGCTGCCCTCTCCTCTCTCTACCCTTCGGGAAGCTTTTCCCAGGAGCGGAGCCACACGCCCGGGAACCCCGATCCCCCAGCCCCAGCGCTGCCCCGCTCCTTCGGCGCCTGCCCCGCTCCCAGCGCGGCCGGCCCGGGAGCGGCTCTGCTCCGAGAGCCGCCGGCGGAGCTCGACGTGCGCTGCCCAGCCGGTCCGGCGCAGGGTGGGGGAATCCCGCGTGGATCGGAGCGGTTGCCCACGACTGAAAGGGGGTGAGCCCACAGACGTCCCCGCCTCCCCGGCCACCCCCGCGTCCCCCCCCCGCCGCTGGCCCCTTACTTGGCGGCGGCAGCGCGGTGCCATCGGCGGGACCGGCCGGGGCGCTCCGGCGGCGGGGCCGGCGGTGGCCGGGAGCAATGCTCAGCCCGGCGGCTCGGCGCTCCCGCGGCGGGGCGGGGATGGGGGATGCGAACGGGCCCGGCCCGCCCCGCCGCTCCGCTCCGCCCGCCTCCGCCGGCACCGGGCGGCCGGCGCGGGAGGGGCAGGAGGACGAGGAAGAGGAGGAGGAGGAGTTGGAGGGAAGAGCCCGGCGGCCCCGACCGCGCCTCCGCCCCTCCCCGGGCCCGGGGCAGCGCCGGGCCGGGAGCGGCCGGCCGCAGGGGCGGCGGGAGGTGTGTTTGCACGATAAAACTCATTTATGGTGAATTCCCACCTCTCCGCGGCGGCAGGGTTTTCCCCGCTTCCCGATGACCAAGCACGCTGCCCCGCAGCCCTGACGCTCCCCGTCATTGTGCCCGTGGCTATCTCCGAACCCCGTCCTTGTCCTCATCCCCTCCCACGTCCCCGTCTTCATTCTCGTTCAGGTCCCGATCGAATTTCATGTCCCCATCCCCGTCGCCATCCCTGTCCCCATCCATATCTTCATCCCATCCTTGTCCCAGTCTCCGTCCCTGTCCCCATCCCCGTCCCCATTTCACTCCTCCTTGGGCCTTCCCTCCCCCCACACCTCGGTCTCTCACTTTCAAACAGTTTCACCCATGGCAAAGGTTGCTCTTTCCTCAGGAACAGAACAAACCACTGAAAACAAACAAACAAAAAATGCCAAAACAGATAAAAAGCATTTTTATTTTCTTTCCATGACGCGTCTGCCTGCCTGCTTGGGAGTGACACTATTTCAGGCATGTCTATTATTTATGTTTTGCTATATTTATATTAATTAGAGACGTGATCCATGCACGTAGTTCTCCAACTTCAAAAAAAAAAAAAAAAAAAAGGCAGGAGAAGGGGACTGACAGCTGAGACTGAACTTTCTTGAGAGAAACAGTAGCAGGTTCCACAGCCAGAGCTGTACACTGCCAGTCCTAGATGATATTCCTGCTCTACGTGGGGGATCTCTCCAGTCCCAGACTCACTTTCCCTCCCTCTCTTCTGGCTGGGACCCCAGAGAGATGGGCTGGAGCTCTTGGCTGGGATGCTGAGAATGATGGAGTCCCCAGAGCCACTCCAGTTTCAGGGGGGACAAAATCACAGAATCATTTAGGTGGGAAAAGACCTCCAAGACTGAGTCCAATTATTAACTTTTGATGGTGGCATTTGCCATCTGTGTCTGGGAAAGAGGAACAACCCTTCAAAGAACTAACTGGTCTCTGATGATGGGCTGTGCTGAAGCACAGAGAAGTGTCACATTCTGGAGCACTGGGGACCCTGAGCTCCCTGCTCCCATCCATGACAACCATCTCCCTCAGCAGCTGTACCCTGTGTCAGCCCTGAGCCAAAGCACGTGACACCTCCTCTCCCCTGCGTGTCCCAGCCCTGTCCTCATCCTATCTGGCTTACCTCTCCATCCTAGGGATGGGGATTGGGTTGGGGACCAGGATGAGGATGGAGAAGTGGGGCCTCATGGTACAGGTCAAGGCTTGTGGGATGTAGGGAAAGCCTGGGCCACCATGGGGGAAGCAGGGCAGGAAATTCATAATAAATGAGTTTTATCATTATCAACTATTGCATGGAGGCCACAGTTTGTCAGACACATGGGTGAGAGGAGGAGGAGGAGGATGAAGAAGCCTCCTGGCTGGACACCTGCTGTCTGCATCCAGGGTGCCAGGGGACATGGTCTCTGGGCTGGGCAGGAAGAGACCTGGCCAGGGCTGGTGAAATTCCTCCTGCAAGGGCTCAGCTGGTAGACACAGAGCCCTTTTCCCCAAAAAAACCTCACACCAGACGACACCTTTCTTTCCCAGCTCAGGGCTGATCCCAGGCCTCATAGAAGCAACACACTCAGGCTGCATTATTACCTCCTGCCATAATTTCCAGCCAGCAGCAGCCTCCTAGGGCTTTCCAGATGGCCAGGAGCTCTCATAGGTTTTCCAGCCATTGGAATGGCCCTGCAGGAGTGGGGCATGAATATTTTTTCCATGCAGAGTGGCTGGCTCAGCCACAAAAAGCTGCTGGCCCAGTGAGATGCTAGACCCCTCCACTCTGCCTTGACTTTGCTAATGCTCTGCCAGGGCTATTGGTGAAGTTCTCAGCACTCCCAGATGAGAGAGTTTAATTCTTTTCCTTCATCCAAGTAAGTATCTTTTCCAGGGATTAATTAGTAAATTAAAAGGATAGAAAGACCAAATGATTATGGTTAGGCACAAGCCCTGCTGATGATGTGTCTCTCTTGCAGATCTGAACCCTATGTCCTGACACACTCCCAGTCCCTAAAAGGGCTGAAGCAGCAGATTCACCCCACAGATTGATTCCCTTGGTGGGACACTGGGGTCAGCTTTGGGAGGAGGAAAGCTACTTAATACTGATATCCGAATCTGAAAGCCCTGACCATGCAACCCATGATGCATTACCCCAGGGGAGGAGCAGGATCCCTTTGACCATGGGCCAGGGGTGCTGGCAGGAGCTGTGAAGCCTCTGAGTGCTGCCTCTGCACATGCAGGAGGAAAAGCCCCGTTTGGAGATGCAGGAAGGACAAGGGGCCAGAATGGGGATGCCACCCTGTGGATTTATAATGCCCCTCTAGGCCCTGCCAGTTTCCCAATATTCTCCCTGCTCTGCCAATGGCTCCCTGGCATGACCCACCACCCACTGAACACCCCACAGGTGTGTCTGCAGGTACCCCTTGGCACAACACTTCTGCCAAGCCCTGTGCCTCAAGGCCAGGTCTATCCCAGCCTTGCTTTCCAGATTAAGGCAAGTGATGGGTTAATGAAAGCCGCAGCCCTGTTTTCTATCCCTGTCCAAAAAAGCCATTACATTTTGCCTCTCAAATGTTGTTCTTCTCAAACCTGAGTCACTTATGACTCCTTGTTCTGACGCTCAGTGATTTCTTTTTTTTTTCCCACTGGTTGCCCCTGGCAGAGCCCAAACCCAGCAGGGATCGGGAGGGGCTGAAACTTCCCTGCCCACCCTGGACACAGAGATTCCCACAGAGCTGATTGCTCTGTGAAGGATGGGCACTGATCCAGCCTTATTTTGGGGGCACCCAAAGGGAAGATGGGTTTTTTCAGTATGACAAGAAAAAGAGAGGTTAAAAATGTCTTTTCATCACCTGGGCAGATTTGAGAGATTTTTATCAGCTCTCTTCTTGGTTTAACTCTGGTTAATTTTCTCTTGAAATGTTGGCCCAAGGCAATGCCAAGGCTGGCTGCTGACTCAGTTGTAGCACTGCTTCCCCTCCTGGGCTCTGTGACGTAGGAGAGAAGGAATCCCAAGCAATTATAACTTGATTATTTTACTGAACGTGTGATTACAAATGGGAACTGCAGAGCAATGAGCACTGCAGTCAAGATAAAATTAAAATGACCCTAGGCTCCCCTGGTCCCAGCTCTTGCTCAGAGACAAACAGCTGCTTGGGAAGCCCTTCACAGCCCAGTTATTTCCCAGTGACCACAGGAAAGGTGATAAAGCCCCCGTAAAACCAGAAGAGATTTCCAGGATAATTTTTTGTGCAGCTCTGCTCAGTACAGTTCTGCTCCCTGAGAGAAGGATGAGCTCATGGGTGGTTGCCAGCATTATATTAAGTCTCAGTGAGCCTGGAGAGAGGTAGATTAGGTTGGAAATTAGAAAACACTGCAGGGATAGGATGTCCCCTGAGAGGGACCTGACTGAAGAGCTGGGAGATGCCAACGTGGCCAAACTGGCCCCTTCTCTGCTGCCAGTCATGGTGATGTGGGTGTCCCTGGCCATTGTGCTGGGGCTCCTGCATGCAGTGAGATGAGCCAGTGGCACATGGGCAGGGCACTCACTTGGTCTTTCATTACTGTGGATTTTCCCAAAGAGCTTGGCATCACCCCAGTAGGCTTTCCCCCAAGCCTTGAGGTGCTCAGTATCACAGAGGAAACAACTTGGCTGCTGGCTGCCAGCTGACTCCATCCTTGCCTCTGCACCTGGAGAATGTCTGCATGGCCCTCCTGCAGAGCATGGCTTCCAGGCAGGATGGTTTTCTGGAGAGTGAAATAATTCTGATTTGGGGAGCCATGGGGCTGACAAGAAGCGAGAGTTGCAGCAGCACAGTTGGAGGGAACAGCCGTAGCAGTGCCAGCAGCAGCTCTCCAGGGCTGTGTGGCTCCTGCCCAAGCCTGGCTCCAATCACAGAGCCAGCCTGCTGTCATGGAAAGATGGTGTGAGTCAGGGAGTTCGGCATCTTCCTGAGGCTGGAGGAGGACTCCTTGCTGAGAGCATGGAGCCTTGGGAGCCATGGCTACCTCTGAGCCCAGGAATTCAGTGCAGGCTGGGGAAACCCAGGAGGGAAGGAGCTGGGAGACTGAGGGTTCTGTTATGGGAGAGGTCAGAGCACCTATGGGTACTTTAAATTCTGGTCCTGCTCTATTTCCCCTTGAGTGACCCTGAGCCATTAGAAGGTGATGATAGAATTACAGAATCGCTGGATGGTTTGGGTTTGAAGAGAAGAGACCTTAAAAGTCATCCAGTTCCAACATCTCAGCCCCACAGGTGGAGACACCTTCCACTAGACCAGGTGGCTCCAAGCCCCATCCAAACTGTCCTGAAACACTTCCAGGGAGTGGGCATCCATATCTTCTCTTGACAACCTGTGCCAGGGCCTCACCATCCTCACAGGGAAGAATTACTTCCCCAAATCCAGTCTAAATCCCTGCCCTCTATCAGTGTAAAGCCATTCTGTCTTGTCCTATCACCTAGACCTGTCCTTGTCCGAAGTCCCTTTCCAGCTCTCTTGGAGACCCTTTATGTACTGAAAAGCCAAAAATAAGGTCTCCCTGGAGCCTTCTCTTCCTCAGACTGAACAATCATCAGCATTTCCCTATGGGAGAGGGATTCCATCCCTCCAACCAACTTTGTGGCCTCTTCTAGATTTGAGAAGGCCACAGTGACAATGCAACAACTCAGAACCAGAGGCATCACAACATCAGAACCCACTGGCTGAGAGAATCAGGTTATTTTAGCCTAGTGAAAACAAACACCAAATATAACAAAATATGTGGGAAACCCCCTCTTGTACAGCAATACTGATGTATCATCTACAACCTCAAGCATGCAGTGCTGGGGGTGACACCTCACTGCACACCCATGGGTGCAGCTGGGCGCCTCCATCATGAACAAGAGAGGTGGGAGGAGGAGGGCAAGGGAAGAGCATGGAGCAGATTTGGGGTTCAGGATTCCATGCAAAGGCAGAACCCCAGCTCTGTGGCCTTGGGGCAGGCATGGGAGCAGAGGAATCCTCTCTCCTGTCTCCATCTCTGGCTTCTCACAGATTGTGAGGAGAAGGGCAGGGAAGAGAGTACAGGAGCTATCAGATGTTGTTAGTGGTGTGACACCTCTTAATAAGGTCCATCTGTCTGAAAGACAGCAGATCCAGTAGGATTTCTGCAGACCTGATTGTGAATACTACTGCCAAGGTTTTACAATCAGCACTAATAAACATGCTGGGGCAGCATTTGGCACCACGAGCTCAAACATCCCAGGGTGAGTGCGAGAAAATCAAGATTGCAACAAAAATCCTCACTGCAGCAAGGAGCTCCTGGGAAACCCATTGCATCTTTTTGGGATGTGCTGATCCAGCTGTGGGTCGCTTCTGGTTGAGTACCTGGTTCCCACAGACACTCATCTTACCTGGGAATGTGCACATGGATCCTACACCCTTAATCAAAAGGCTGAACAGGTTTTCAACCAGCCTTTCAACCACAAAAACGCAGCAGACCTTTATCTGAATCTCCATCCTTCTTGTCCTGCATTGCTGCACCCCAAGGGACACAGGCAGCTGAGTAAGACAATAACTGTGAGAAGGAAATCCCTGTCTGTGGGAAGAAGGATTTGTGGGGACACTGTGGGGATTAATCTGCTGTGCCAACCCCCTGTGTCATCTCAGGGCAGCTCCTGTGCTGGAGCACGTGTCATTGGGCACTCCTAGTGCAGGAGGGCACACACAGAGCGTGTCTCAGAGGGAGCAGCTGGGCCTGTAGGTGTGGGCTAGCAGCAGAAAAAGCCCATGTGATTTGGGAAATGCCACATTTGGGGATGATGAAAGGGTAGAGCTGAGTCAAGTGGCCATCGATGAATCACAGGGCTGTAGGGAACACGCAGGTGGGTGTTGGAAACGCTCTGTAAAGCTTGGCTGAGCTGCGGCAGATATTTGGGCGTGCAGGAACCTGCTCTGCTGCCTCTTCTAAGGATTTTCCCATCAGAGCTGGGGATACCTTGTGGGATCAAGGGGAACCAAACACCATGGTGTCCGTGAGGGTCCCCCGCACGCTGCCACCCCCACAGCAGGGGAAGGGACCTGTAAATGGATGCCTTGGGATGGAGCATGTGGTCCCAGCATGGCATAATGGTGTGAACTGAGCTTTGCCATGACAGCCCTGCCCAGGGAAGATTTGGTGTCACCCCCAGCTCCTGGGCCCTGCAGAGCTTGCAGTGCTCCCTCGGATGATTTGGCCTCTCTTGAGTAAGTAAAATTAAAAGAACTTTATTAGAACCCCCATTATGTTGAGCAGTCTGGAGCACCAGGCTGCAGGGGACAGTGAGTTTCCCCTCTCTGGGGATAGGGGTGTCCCCAAATCAAAGGTGCTGATCCTGTGCATCCCCAAGGACCTTTGCCCTTTGTGTTATTCCCACCGGTGGTCCCCACTGAGGTTCCTCTTCCCCAGAGTGTATTTTTGCATTGTAGGTCTGCAAAGGCATTTTTGCATTGCAGGTCTGTCCCCAACTCTGCCCCACTGTCTGTGATGGCTGGCTGAAGAGCTCCTCACTGTGAGCGATAAGAATCGCTGGAAGTATACACTTCCTTAAATCTCTTGAACTCCTGAATTAAAACACGGATGTGGGATTTAACTTGGAAGGTTTCTGAAGGAGGTATTTTTGTTATACATCATCATGCGTGTCACGAGCCTCAAATATTTGGAAGGGCTGTATAAATAACTGTGTGATCACCTTTTCTCATCTGGCTTCTGCCTCTCCCTATCCCACAGCTGCCACGGAGTGAGGAAATGTGCATGGCACTCAGGAACCTGCAAGTTTACTCTCGGTTACTTTCATGAGAGGTTTCTGGAGTTCTCATAAGAAGTGCTGTCATGAGACTTGTTCCATTTGAAAGGGAGGAGAGGAGAGGAGAGGAGAGGAGAGGAGAGGAGAGGAGAGGAGAGGAGAGGAGAGGAGAGGAGAGGAGAGGAGAGGAGAGGAGAGGAGAGGAGAGGAGAGGAGAGGAGAGGAGAGGAGAGGAGAGGAGAGGAGAGGAGAGGAGAGGAGAGGAGAGGAGAGGAGAGGAGAGGAGAGGAGAGGAGAGGAGAGGAGAGGAGAGGAGAGGAGAGGAGAGGAGAGGAGAGGAGAGGAGAGGCACCAGGGTTCACGAGGATGCTGCTTCCCTGAACATCTGTCAGACACCTGCAAACTGGTAGGACAAAATTGTTGACACTGAAACATCATCTGGAACAAAACAAATACTGGGAACTACACCATGCACTGGGCAACATTTGTGTCAGTCCCAGAACTCCTGGCATGTGAAATCTTAGAATAATGGATTTTTTTATAGAACAGTGGGAATTATGAATAATGGGGATTTTTATTACATTTTCAATGGAGAGAGAGGTAAAATAAGCCAGAGGCTCTTTCTCACATTAAGAGCTGAGTCAGCCAGGGAGACCTGGGCACATGACTTGGTATGTCCCACATTTTCATCTCCATCACCCCAGACCAGCAGCCAGTAGAAATGCCCCAAGGCCTACACCCCAAAAATGCCCTCCTGGCCCTGGGGCCTGGGGTAGGGGGCACCCATAGGGATTTTTTTTCCAAAGCTACACCAAGAAGATGTTGCTATTAAAAGACTCTCAGGGTCCACGGTGTGAATCCTCAGCCAGACAGCTTATCTTGGGTTCGGCTTAAACCCCTCCATGCCAGGCTGCGGCTGCTGCTGCTGCAGTCACTGGGAGAAGAGGAACATTTGCCATATGCTGAGGGATTACTGTATAAAACGGAGATGCTTGGCTGTATGCCAAGGCACAGGGTTTCCAAATAGAGTCTGAATCCTGGACAGAAAAGTTCCAACTAAATATAGACATGACAGCCTCAGAGTCGATTTTTTTTTTTTTTTTTTTTTTTTTTTTTTTTTTTTTTTTGTGGTTTGAGTTCACTTAAAATAGCGTGTTGAGGGTTTTTTTGTGCCCCGCTGAGGGGGCAGGTAGAGGCATGTTTACAAACACAGTTACAAACCCAAGGACACGGTGGGATGGGAACCTCACCCTTCCTCCTGCACACCCTTGAATGGTCCTGCAAGTGGAGTGGATGTGGGTGCAGAGCACTCAGACTGTTTCCAGTCCTTGGGGAGGAACCAGGCAAGGTGTCCTCTTCCTCACATCCTGCCCAGAAAGGTCTATCAGCCTCAAAACCACTGCAGGCAGCCAAAAAACTTGGGGCCCGCAATGACATGGGACAAGACAAGTGGGTGGCACCTGTGGAAACTCGCTCACACTCAGCTCAGCGAGGAGAAGCTTTGCTGGGTGGTTTCAGAAGAGCCAGCCCTGCTGCTGGGAGTCAGCAGAGATGGAAAGCTGAGAAAAACTCGGCAAGGAGATGGTGCTCTCACTTGGAAAAGGCGGTGTGGATTTTCTGAGCTTCCAGCCCTGCTCACACCTTTTGGAGATGTGGGCTGGATTACTCAGCCACAGAACTACTGGCAAGTGCAGCAAAAAAAAAATATCAAAGCCCAGCAGCAGGATGGAGTAAGGGAGCTCGGTAGCTTTGGGATGCAGCTGCTCCGGGTGCAGTAAGTGAAATACTTTTGCAAAAAGCCTGTAGAAAAAGCAACAAAGCCTAAATATCTGGGATGGGAAAGCAGGGGTTGGATGTGGTGGCTCCTCGCACCAGCATGGAGTGCTGGGGAAAAGCACTGGAGGGGAATTGGAGAGAACTCATCCTCATGAGCTGGCCACGTGTGCTTGAGGCAGTGGGATGCTGGAAGCTCTTTAAAGGGTTGGAGAAGAAAACTCCCAGAAAGCTGTAAGTCACTGGCTGTCTAACATCATATAGATATAAAATACAATATGAGAAAATGTTGTTAACAGGCCTGACGACAGAAAAGAGGTGAGACAAGCCCCTACATGCATGTGGATTGCACAGTATCCACAAAGGGCTGCCCAATACCTTTGCATTCCAAGCAGGAATTTATTTAAGGGTCAACAGTTCCCAGGACAGCTGGTAGGGATAAAAATTAGGCAGATGTCTGAGACAGACCTTAAATGAGGTTGGCCCTACAAAACATAGGATGTCTTAGTATCAAATAACCAGTTGTCCAAAAGGGAAAAAACAAGTTTAAACTAATATAAAAAGGCAGGAAAGTGGCTGAGGTGGGATCCTACTCCAGCAGAGGAGCTGCCAGGAGGAAGAAGTCTGGCTCTGTAAAATTCCTGTTCCTAAACAATGGTGCTGGGAAGGTCGATGACATGGGGGAGGTAGAGCTAATAATAACAAATACCGTTGGAGTTATACCTTACATAGAGAAAACTGCACTGGAACTGGCTTTCCAAGAGCCCGGCAAAAAGCTTTTGTTTAATTTATGGGGCTCAGGCTATTTTTAGCTGGCAGATCCTTGGGGTTTTATCTGGGATTGCTGCTTTGAGCCAGCAGCTGGAACATTTTAATTGTTTGCTCTGGATTTTGGGTGTGTGTTGTTTTTTTCTAAAGGGAGAAAGAGGAAAGCAGGTGCTAGGGTCTGACCTTGCTGCTCTTCAGATTTCCTTGGCAGCACCTTCCAGAGTGGGGAGAGCAAGTGGGTCTTGGAGCAGCTCTCTGCATCCTGGGAGGCTTTTTTGGGTGGTGCTGGGCAGGTCATCAGATGGAACCCCTATCCTCCAGCCCAGCCAGGATCTTGCATTCATCCCCAGCCCCTGCTGAAGGCCAGCAGCCAGCAGGTGAGAGAGCAGCAGGGGGACACCGTGTCTCCCCATCCACTGGTTGCTATGGAGGTCTAAAAATAGCCTGGGCAGTCCAACAAGAAAGGAGCATCCCCTTCTTCCAGGAAAGCCAGAGGCGCTCCAGGCCTGCGTGCAGCCGTGCTTTGCTTGTCAGGAAAGCCCTTTGGTGTCTGCCTGGAGCGTGGATGTGAGAGGAGCCATCTGCTCGGGGACAGGAGGTGTTTACACCAGCCCGGGCAGAGACGGCCCCTGCGGAGCCTCGCCCTGCTCGCAGCTTGGCCCCGGTGATGAAGGCAGACGTCTCTGTTTATGAAAACACCGTCTCCACCTCTCTGGGAGCACCCAGGGCAGCTCAAAAATCCGTCCTGGCTGGTGGCTGGAGAGAGCTGGCATGGTGGGGTGACAGCGGGGCTGCCACGTCCTGGGCTGGTGTCCCTGCCATGCAGAGCACCGGGAATGCTGGCAGCCTCTCCAGAGCTGTGCCCTAGGGCTGAGCACACTGCAGCCACAGGAGCCTGGCTGGGCACGGGCTGGGAGGCTGCTGGGCTGCAGCTGAAGACAGAAACACTGGCCCTGTAGGGAGTCCTGGTGTCCCTCAGTGTGGGGACACTACAGAACAAGAGGGTGTTTGGGGGTTTCCTGTTCCACTACCTGCGCTCAAGGCTGCAGGCAGACATCTCTCCCTGTGCTCGTGTGAAGGTGCTGGTGAGTTGATGAGATAAAAAGGAGGCAATAAAAAGCAAAGCACCTCGGCCTTGAATATGCTCCCAGGAGAGGCTGAAATACTCCAAGACCCCCATTTGCCTGCACTGACCCAAGAGAACATGGCATAGGGATTAAAGGGAAAACTTTAAGAAGTTTTTTTGAAGAACAGCAAGAAGCCACAAGTTTTCAACCTCACTCCTCTCCCCTATTTTCATTTCTGTCTCCCTACAGAGTAAGTCTTTTTCAGTTGGATCCCGCTGACACAAATAACCCCAGGTTTTGGGCTGAAACATCAGCAATCACCTCTTTCCATTGCCGGCCGGCATGGCAAGCTAATTTTAACCTCCCAAGCTCCCTTCCGTCTCCTGGAGGTTGTCCTATTGCAGCCAGGGAGTGCTAGGAAATAGTGCATCGCCCACTCATCCAGCCTCCTTCAAGGGAAATATTTATATGATGCCAAAGAGAGGGTTTCCATGGCAGTGATGACTCTAGCACTGTCGCCTTGGAAACCACTTGAGGCCATCTTGAAGGGTTTGAAAATCCCCTTCAGAGACAAATAAGGAGAGGGAGAGGAAAGGCCACTGGGATCAGAGTGGCGTTCTGGTCTCCCCTGACTTTCCTGTCTGCTCCTGCTGCCTGGTGCCCTGCCCATGCCACTGGGATGATTTGTAGTCCAGGTGTTGCTTCGTGGATAGACCCAAGAAAAAGGAATTAAGTGCTTTGCAAACAGAAATGGTTCAGTTGATGCTTCCTCCTGCCTCCCAAACCATCCGGCAGTGACTGGTGAGCCACAGAAGGGGCTTCAGGGAGACTCCCCTGCACCAGCAAACACCAGGGTCATTATTATGCCTGCCCAACTTCAAGTAGCAGCTGCTTTTGGAGCAGCAAATGCACAGGTTCCTTGTCTTTGACAGCCCTAGTCCCCCTCACACGTGAAGAGCCCCGTGTTTCTCCTGAGGAGCTGCCAAAATCTGAACCACAGGCAAGAGGCGGCTGCTGGCAGCAGAGCGCTCGCCTGTGGCGGTGGAAGGAACGCACCTCTGTGTCACGCACTTCCCAGGCTCAGCCCCCACATCCCGTGCTTCAGCTCCCACATCCCGTGCTTCAGCCGATCTAGCGCCTTCGGCCACTTAGGCTCCCAGCCTGCAGGAGCTCTGTCACCGGCAGCCAGCCCATCTGGCTCTCAAGGACACCAAGAACACGGCAGGGAGAGCAAAGCTTTCGGAACAGATGGATGATGAACTCCACGACACAACTGGCGGCAGCAGAGGCGGCCAGTGTTGCTGCTTGTTCGAGCTATGGGACCGCTTTCTTTTTTGGGTTTTGCTGAAAAATATTAGTTATCTTCTTCATTTTGTTCAGGGCAAGCCAAAAATATTTTCTTTTCTCCCTGAGCTGCCTCCATCCTGAGGGGCCAGTGACTCTTCAAACCAGAGCTCTTTCCTGGCACTCACGCTTCGCTCTGTAGGCTGCGTCCCACCCTCACCTACGGGTACCCCTCACCCCCACCAGCCCTCCAAAACCCAGCCAGCTTTCCCACAGAGAAACAGCCGTGCAGTCCTTAGTCCCTCCATCAAAATCCAAGGGAGGGTCTGGCCACTGTGCCAGTACCAGGTGAACTCACATCTTTCCATCCTGCCCCTGTGCCAAGGCTGCTCCTGCCTGCACCCTGAGGGAGGCATTCAGGGATGCCAGGGGAGCGCCCAGTTCACTCTTGACCTACAGCATGTGAAAATCCTTGTTTATATTGATGCAGCTTCTCATATCTTGAATGTTGAAACACTTGGGGGTGAGGCCAGGAGTGTTTGCTTTGCCCAGGAGGGAGCTCTCAGCATGCTGTGTGTCACAAAATTCATGCCTGGCCACCTAGGTGCCAGGTTGGGATGCAAGGCTTGGAATTACACGTGCAAATATTTATTCACAGGCATGAGATGTCCCAGCCAAATCAGGGCACCCAGGTTGGCTTTTATGAGGTTCTTACATCCATCAAGCACTCAGGTACAACACAAATTGACCGAGCACTGACACCCACACTAACAGATCTCCAATCTCAGGAAAACTCTGCTCTGTTTCTGCTTATCTATTGATCCAGGAGTCCTTGAGCCCCCCTGGCTGCAGTGACTGACCTGTGACACCAGCCGAGACTGGGGGAGTCTCAGAGCCTGGGATGCTGTGGTACCTTGGTCATCCCAGGGATAAAGCTGCTCTTTATCCCTCTGGGACTGCTTTAAGCCTCCCAAAAGCAAAGTCCTTCTCTCTGGGGCTGGGCTGTTTGTTTTACTTCAGCACGAACAATACCTAAGTCTGCAATGAAACTTTGCTACCTCATCCCACCGCAGTGTGCCCTGAGGACTAATCCGTATTTTACCATTAACGCGTTTCCGTGCTATGAACCGCCGCGGGAAGGGATGCCGGAGGCTTTGGGCTGGCTCTGCGCAGGGAGATTACCCGGGGCAGGCTGTGGAAAGGCTGGTTCCCTCCCCTTCCTCGGCCTCCTCCTGCTGCTCCCGCGGGGGTCTGGCCCCCTCCTGCGGGCGGCCGCGGTCCCGCTGGGCTCCAGGGCTCTCCCCGCCGGTCACAGCCCGTCCCCGGCCGCCCCCCAGGGGCAGGTCGGGCCGGGAGCCTCGCTGCCCCTCGGAGGGGCCGCCCCCGGCCCGCCCCCGGCCGGCCCTACAATAGCCCTACGGCCCGCCCCCGGCCGGCCCTACAATAGCCCTACAGCCCGCTCCCGGCCGGTCCCGGCGCCGCTCCGCCATGGCCCCGGTGCTGCGGCTGTGCTCGCTGGCCCTGGCCTTGCTGCCCCTGGCCTCGCTGCCCGCCGCCGTCACCGCGCAGGACGCGGCCGGAGGTAAGCGCTGACCGCTGTGGGGCTGGAGGGGTCCCGGCAGCCGGGGCTTCTCCCACAGAACCTCAAAATCCCGGCCGGCTGGTTGCTTTGGGTCCCGTTTCTGTGGGATGTCCGGCGCGGCAAGCAGGCGGGCACGCCGTGGGCTGTGTGCCGGCACACACCGGCTGCGGGCGGCCGCTCGGGGCGGGCAGTGAGGGCGGGCGGGAGAGAGGCCCTGACCCTCGCCGGCATTCCGCAGGGTGGGACGGGTGCAGCCCGGTGTGTCCCTTCGAGTTCGGGAAAGTTGAGTGGGTGCTGGAAGTGGAGCTTTGCTCGCCGCATTTCTAGTGTCCACTGCAATGGAGCTTCCGTGCCCAAAGGAGCTGTGGCTGCCCCATCCTTGGATGTGTTCAAGGCCAGGTTGGATGGGGCTTGGAGCAGCCTGGGATAGTGGGCCCATGGCAGGGGGGTGGGACGAGATGGGCTAAAAGCCCTTCCTACCCAAGCCCCTCTGCGATTCCATGATTTAGTGATGATAACAGCTCAGGTGAGAGAGCTGCTTACCTTCTCTGACCAGGGGGCAGTCACTGGGCAGTCAGGCTCCTGCTAATGGCCCTTTGGAGGGTGGGGGAGACTGGCTGGGAATCCTCAGACCAGGAGGAAGACGGGTGGTGTCGGATATGGATGGGTGGGGAGCAGCGGGTCACCAGCTGCTCCTCCTTAGCAAGTGAAGGATGGAGCATGGCCCCCAGAAATGCTGCACCAGCTGGAGAAGAAGCTGTAGCAAAGGGTGAGAATGACAGCCTTCAGAGTGTCCTAAGAAGTCTGCCCCCTCTTCCAAGCCAGGAACTGTTCTCCATGTGATGATGCCTGCAGGGAGGAAGTTGAGGACCAGCATGTTTTTCTCTTCCTTCCATCCCAAGCCATTCACTTCACTCCTGTTGTAGCCAGCTGTCAAAAGCATTACCCAGGTGGCTTCTAGCACAGCAAGATCTGCTGTCCTACCTCTGTCCCTGAGGGGTGCAGTGCTTCCTGTGCTAGTCCATGTGAACTGTCTGGTCACTTGAGATGGGCCATTTGGACAAACCAAATCCTGAAGGGCTGCTGTGTCCTCAAAACAGCCTGTTCCCAAACAGCTGTGAGTGGGTGGCTTTGACTTCATTACTTGGAGGATGATCCCCATGCCAGGAGAGGGGATACCCCTGGGGAAAGCAAAGCCCAGTTAAAGCCATAGGTTCTGCTTTTGCCCACCACTGGCCTCCTGTGGTGTATGGGAGGGTGTTTTGTGACTCCTGGTAAAGAGCAGTCCAGGGGCAGCACAGGCACCATTGTGCTTTTCCAGCCTCAGTTGAAGAAATGGGGAAGATGCAGCTTCAGAGTGTTTAAAATCTGCAATCTCAGCCTCTCCGGGTGTGTAAACACTCTTATCTGAGCTATGTTAATCAATTGCCCAGTTGTTTGGAGGGCTGCATAGAGCATGTGACTGCTGACAGTGGGTCATAGCTGAGGGTTCCTGCCAGCTGGAGGGAGAAAATGCAGCTTTGCTGATTGTGAGAGTGAAAAACAAGTACCTCTGGGACTGATTTTTTCCTGATTACGACACTGCAAAGCAGTGATCTTTCATCCAGCAGTGAGTGGTCAGGCAAATTGACCCCTTCCTTTTAAACCTCTGTCAAACAGGCTGCTGCTTAGAGTCTTAAGCAGGAGTCAGTTTTAAATGGCTCATTCTTGAGGGCTTGGCAAACCACCCTTCCTGAAGATCTGGGGAAGCACACCAATGAATTGCAGGTGACTATCCTGCAGGAAGACACTTTTCAAGAACACTGCTGGGAACTGTAGCTAAGCTCAGAATGGGGGCTGGACTGGGGCAGCTTGTCCTGTGTTCAGGTTCAGACCTTCTCCATTCCCCTGCCCAGCTGGATGCCATCATCCATGCTGGCACTGGTCCTGAGAGCCACCTGTGTCTACAGAACTGGGGTCTTCCTCTGCCAGATGGGGACAGAAACAGGTTCTGAACATGAGCACAAATTTTGGCTGTGGTGCTGCTCCTGTTGGCTGGACTGTGTCCTGCTGAAGGAAGATTTGGATGAACTCTCTGGGGTAGAGTATGGCCTTCATGTGCAGCAGGAGGCCTCCTGCAGGATCTGTAGCTCTGTGTGTCCCTGTGTGCTCCTCTGCTTTTCCCAGCAACTTCTGTGTCTGGGGCTTGTTTGCTTGAGCTGTTCCATCATCTGGTGCTACAGGACTGTACCACCTACCCAGTGCTTGCCCTCATCCTCATAGGGTCCCTCCAGACCGACTCTAGCCGTGTCCCCTGGCTGCCTTACTGCCATAGCAAATGCTCAGGCTTTTAGGGAAATAAAACCCAAGAGAGGAACTCACAGCTTAGGGCTTTGTCAGCAGAGCAAGGCAGATGAACTTCCATTTGCATTAGGCTTCCCACTGTGACATGGAGCATGTGCTAAAGCTGGTGGCTCTTGCAGCAGCAGCATGCATTGCTGCTGGTCCAGTGGTGGGTAGGAGCAGGCTTGGAGGAGCCCAGAGTTTTAAACCACTGAAGCTCTTCAAAGTCCTGAAGTGTCTTTTTTCCTTCCTGCAGGTTGTCACCAGTATACAAACAGGAGCTGTGAAGAGTGCCTGAAAAATGTCACCGTGAGTAGCAGCAGTGAGCCTTCCAACCTTTCACCGTGCCTGAAAATGTTTCCTTCCTGGAAAGGGGGGCTGGTCCCCTGCCCTTGTCCCAGACATGCTGCAAATTCCACCCACCTATGAGGGTGAGAGGGCAATCCCTCTCTGGTGCTCTGGGAGGAGGTTGCTAGAAACTGGGTGGGTTTTGTTGTGTGCTTTTTGATTAGTGTAAATGAATTGCTGAGCTGCTTCCTCATGGATGGGTGATGTGCTTGGAGAAGGGACTGAGTGGGCTGGGTTGGCTGGTCAAGTTCTCCTCCAGCAGTCTGTGCCATGGCACTGGGTGGGTGCAGGATGTGTACTGGTGTCCTGCCAGTCTGCCTTATCGCAGATATCAGCAAACTTGAACTTGAGTCAGATCTTGCAGCTGATATAGCCAGAACCTGTTTGACCAAACCCTGCTGAATGCTGGGGTTGGGGGTTGGAGCCACCAGGAGAAGAGTTGTGCAAAGCTCTGCAGATAGTCTGGTAGTGGCTGGGCACACGCACACTTGTCCTGCTCATCAGCTTTGTGTGTGTAGAGTGCTTTGCCTCCAATGGTTTCTTCTTGTCCCAAAAACAAACATAAAGGATTTGTGTCATTAATTGTGCAAGCCATGATGAATTTCTTAAGGCTGTCCTGGGCAGGGCCAGTAGTTGGCTCAGTGATCCTTGTGAGTCCCTTCCAACTCAGGATAGTCTATGATTCTAAGCCAGGAGAAGGATTCTACTTGCTCTAGAACTCTGCAGTCCCCTCACGTGTCTCTCCTGGTGTGACCTGTGCTGACACAACTCTTAACTCCTGAGCACCCTGTTGCTGCTGGGTGGTATCTGGTTCTCCTGAACCGACAGCAGTGGCCCTGTGCTGTGGCTGCCAAAGCAAAGCGTGGGTCACTGGCAGTGCCCCAGTAACACTCTGCTGCCTGGTTGCTGTGTTCCAGTGCCTGTGGTGTGCCAGCAGCAAGAGGTGCATGGAATACCCCGTCCGAAGAATCCTTCCCCCGGCCGACCTGTGTGAGCTCCGCTCTGCGCGCTGGGGAGTCTGCTGGGGTGAGTGCCAGCCTGGGGTGATGACTGTGTAAGTGCTGGCTGCTGGTGGGAGGTTCCCCTGTCTCCCCGTCTCTCCGCCAGTGTAGCAATGACAGGCTGAAGTCAGTCAAGGTTCTGCAAACTTCCTGAAGTGTGGGCGGGCAAGCGGAGTATGAGCAGTTCCCTGCCTTCTGGCAAGTAGGACCCGTGAGGATTTAGCTATTCCAAAATACATCCCTTATGATTTGGTGTGATGGAAGCTCCAGACGTGGCTAGCGCCTGGGAACAGGAGTAGAAGGTTCTCTATGGGCCTGTGCAGCCCCTCCTGGTGGCTGAATCCCAGAAGATCTCTCCTCTGCAGCTGGCACATCACTCTGTGCACCATTTCTGGCTCTTCATGTGGCTGCTTTCCCAGGTGGGCTCCTGCAACCAGAGGTGTGGTGACTTCTCTGTGAACCTATGTGTGCTTCTAGTGTTGAGTGTGCTGTAGTCCTGCTCAGCTCTTACCCACCTGAGAAAAAAAATCTCTTCTAAAACTACCCCTGCACATGCAGGTCTCCTCTGGGAGCTTTTTCTGGTGGACAGCTGGCTCTTGACTCCCTCTCCTCTCTGCTGCTCTGTTTTCTGAAAGATTTCTGGAGAGATTGGTACCTTGTTTAGACCAAGCTTAGTGCATGTTCATGCTCAAACAGGAGGCAGCTTTTGGGGGCTGGAGCAGGAAGGAAGCAAGCTGGGGCTTGGTTGCTCTCACCCACCCCCTTGATAAGGAGCCTGGAGCTGAATTGTCGTTGCCTGTCATCTGTTGTGCTCGAGGCTGGGCTCTCTCATCTGCCCACAAGAGTTCAAACTGCTCTTACGCTTGTGGAGGAAGAATCTCCTCTTTGTGAGCCCTGTGGTATGCTTTTCCAAAAGTTCTGTAAGACCTTGAAATACCAGTTTTAATGTGAGCAGCTTCACAAAAGGTTTCATTATAGAAGAGCACATTCCTTAGCTTGCAAAACTTGCTGTAGAGGAGATTAGTCCTGTGGGAGATTAGCTCTTACGTGAGCCTGCATTTTTGGTGTGTGTGACTTAGGCTCTGTCATCAGCTGGAGGAGTGCCTTGTGCTCTGTCACAGACCTCTCTGTATGGGAAGGGGGGAACTGAACCCCAGGCTCATCCTGAAACCCCAAAAGGCTTTCAGAAGGACTGACGCTGCTGCAGGATTTGAAAACAATTTCAGTGGTGGAGTCAGCTCAGCCTGGAGTACCTAAAAGAGGATCTATTTAGAACAGATAAAAGGAAGAAGATTCTTACAATGAGGATGATGAGGCACTGGCACAGGTTGCCCAGAGAGATGGTGAATGCCCCATCCCTGGAAACATTCAAGGTCAGGTTGGATAGGACTGTGAGAAGTCTGGTCTAGTGAAAGATGTTCCTGCCCATGGCAGGGAGTTGGACTAAATGACCTTCAAAAGTTCCCTGAGCAGGTTCAGGTGCACTGAGATTTCTGTAACCTGGCTGTTGTATGCAAAGCGACTCCTAAACAAATATTTCCACAGGCTCAAGCCTCCGAACAGCCTGAATCATACTTGGAAGAAACTCCTCTTTGTTGTCGCCTGAAATCCTCGGCATCTAGATGTGTCAGTTTTGGCTGGTGTCTCTGCTGCCATTACTGCAGCACCTGAGTAGGATGAGCAGGGACCAGGGCTCACGGCTGCTGCTTCACCATGTTCCAGCAGGTTTTGCTCTGTGTGTGGGTGAGCAGATCTCCCAGCCCTGGGGAGACATGGCAGTCAGGTGCAGGAAGCAGGACTTGGCCTTCAGCTGCCTGAGCAGCACTGCTGGCCCCAAGCTGCTAAATCCCAACAGATCTTGTTTCAGTTTTTCTCTTGCCCAAGGACATCAGACGCCTCTAAGTGCTCATCTCATCAGATATGGCTTCTGAGGCTGCCTCCCATGGACAATGATTTCTCCCTGTCAGAGGTCATTCCTTAGCCCTGAAGCCTTCAGTTGTTGGGTTTTTTCCTCTCAATGGTTACTTTTTACCAGGATTAGTGATTAAGGTAGCTCTGCTCCTGTTTCTGCCAGAGGAGTCTGACCTGAGTGCATTTGTCCTTGCCTTTCTTCATAGCCAGTAACTAAGTACTCCTGTTAGCAAGTGTATGTACTCAGCTGGTGCTTATTTGTGGGTACCAACACCTGGTATCTCTATAGCTAACAATGTCCATTTGCTTTCCCAGATGGTTACACATCTCCAGCCCAGTGACTGAAGCTGCTGGTGTCAGTAGTTGTATGCTCATAAACAGGACAAGAGAAAATGGCTATAGGCTAAGAAGAAATGGCCTCAAGTTGCACCAGGGGAGGTTTAGGTTGAATATTAGGAAAAAAAATTCTTCTCTCAGAGGGTGGTCAGACAGTGGAACAGGCTGCCCAGGGCAGTGGTAAAGTCACCATCCCTAGAAGCGTTCAAACAACATGGACCTGTTGCGCTTGGGGACATGGTTTACTGGAAGACCTTGCAGTGCTGGGGGAACAGTTTGACTTGATGAACTTGGAGTGCTTTCCCAACATTACTGATTCTGTGATTGTATGATCTTATGTTGGAGCTCCAGGCAGCTGTGTTTGTGTGTGCTAAAAATGTTTTGTCAAATCCTGCAGTGAACTTCGAAGCCCTGATCATTGCAATGTCCGTGGTGGGAGGAACACTTCTGATCATGTTGGGGGTCTGCTGCTGCTGCTGCTGTTGTAAGAAAAAGAGCAAAAAGCAAGTATCGGGGGGGTTCCCTGATTGTGTGGAGCAACTCAGATGCAGCCATGTGCTGCTGCAGAGCTGAGTGCACTAAGGGGCTTTTCTGCCTACCAGGCCAGACAAGGATGACGAGAGAGCAGCCAGGGAGCGGGAGAAGAGGCGGGTGCGGCAGGAGGAGAGGTGAGTTTGTACCACAGGCCCTGAGGCTGCAGAATGATTTGGCTCCTGTCTGTGCCTTCAAACACGATGCCAGCAGGCACATGGGGCTCAACACGTGCAGTCAGTGGCTGTTTCAGCCCTAGCTCACACACAAGCCTCATGAGGAATGTCATGCTGGGGTGACTTGTGGAGGTAGCATCACAAGTACTGTGCATGCAGCTCCCTGAGGGCTGCTGACTCTGGTGGTCCCTGGAGCCTCCAGGAGGTAGGAGGCTGAGCAAACCTGCCAGTTTGGAGCTCCCTTGGTTGGGAATAAGCAAGGAGCTCTGGCTCTTGTTCCGTTTTGTATCACCAGTTACTGACTCATGGCTTTCATGTTTGCTTCTTGCAGGAGAGCAGAGATGAAATCACGGCATGATGAGATCCGAAGAAAATATGGTACAGTGCTGACATGAGTGATTCAAACTAAGCTTTAGAAGACGTAGTCTCAGTAACTCTGCTCCTTGCCATGGTTACAGCTGTAGATGAGAACTTGGTCAGCAGGGAAAACGTGGTCCCTGGTTCTCTTGCCTCAGAGCAAGTGTAAAGATGGTGGGGTCATGGTGTGTGAGCCCACACAAGGGCTGTTTTTCCTGGGCAGGGAAGAGGAAGCGTATAATGTTGCCTAGAATGTGTCCTCCAAGCTTACCATGTGGGAGAAGCTGATGGAACTTGACTGGAGGGGAGAAGCAGAAGCTGGCAGACACAGCACCATCATAATGCTGTTACCCTTCAGGCACAGCCCTCCAGTAACTCAGTGGTGAGCAAGTGGCTGGGGAGCCAGCAGCCTGGAGTGTGGGGCCAGGTAGGAATCAGAATGCCCACAGCTGCAGGAGCACGGAGCAGGCACCAATCCCACCCCAATCCCACTGTGCTGTCAGCAGTTCCCCAGGAGGTGTCTCAGTCCCCTGGGGTTGGGAGTACACAGCCTCCCTCCTGGGGCTAGACTGTCCCTCAGGTGAGTCCCATGGACCTGGGCCAGGTCTGGACCTACCTGAGGGGAACATCAGCTTGGAAGGAAGCAGGGAACAGCCAGTTGCTTTGTGCTGGGGAAGGTCTCTCCAGCCTGTCCATTAGGGCTGCTGGGGGCTCTGCCGGTGCCTGGCTGTGGAGCAGTTTGGCTCGTGCATGCTGCACTTGGTGGTCTCTGGCTTTGTGGGGGCTGTAGGGAAAGCTAGAGACCTTGTCTCTTCCTGCAGCTGCTGCCTGCTGCAGGTCCAGTTTAGACAGATTTTAGGGCCTCTGGATGGGCTGGCTCCTTTGGGAAGAAAGAGCAGGCAAAGCTGTGCCTGAAGGAGCTCTTGGTGGGGGAAGCACCTGCCTGTGAAAGACCTGTGCTCTGGGGCTGTCTTGCCATGTCATGGCTGTCTTGCTGCAGCCTGACCCCAGAGTTTGCAATCTTGCCCTTTGTGGCTGTTCTTCTTCAAAAGTGTTGAGCTGGGAAAGCAGCAAACAGCATGGCACGTGGCTTGTCGCTAGCCCAAAAGTCAGCCCCATACCCTGCCTTGCTGTTTCTTAGTCTTGATGCAGAAGCAGGCACGCAAGTCTAAGAACAATTTTAACTTAATTTGGGTCTGGGCTCTCTGCTGTTAAGTCCAGTCTGACAGAAGGGGTGTGCAGGGGGAGCAGTCTGGAAGATTAGCCAGGCTGCTTTACTTGGGCTGTACATGGACCGCCTGGGAGAGGAGTTTGCCATCAGGTCAAGCTTCTGAGTGGATGTCTCCTCTTGTGCAGAAGGGAAGAGCGAAACAGTGCTGACTATGGGCACTGCTCAAGCAAGAGCAGTGTTTTGGGAGAACTGCAGCCAGGAGGCTTGAGGATGCTCAAATGACAGAGTAGTTTCGCAGGACTGGTTTTCTTGCTGGCCGTGACCAGTGTGGGAGCTGCTGTCTGAACAAATCTCTCCTCTCTTCTAGGCCTGTTCAAGGAAGAGAACCCTTATGCAAAATTTGAGAATTAGCATCTCCAGACCCATCCCTCCACCCTGGTGAAACAGTGCCTTCTGCAGAGCCAAAAGTCTCCCCCACCACCATAGTGCCACTCCAACTGCCACAGAGGGTGACCCAAATGCTTGGTGACACCATTGTCCCCACTCCAGGTGCTTGGTGTGGCCAGAGCTTTGCTCTTGCCCTACTGGTGCAAGAAACTGTTGTGGCAATACAGGAGAATGGTGTATTTCTTCTCACTCACCACCGGGGTGGTTGTGGTGTCCAAAGCAATGCACATAACAGTCCTTGTCCCAGCCAAGGGCAAAAGCAACAACACATCTCCCTCACTCCTGCCTCACCAAGAACACTTCATGCACACAGAGCGAGGCTCTTCTGCTCTGCACCACCCCCCCCCCCCTTTTTTTTTTATTTTAGTATATGCAAAAGCCAGCAAGAGTTTCCTGACATATAGGTCAGCAGGAGGCTTTGGCTGTCACTCTAGGTGCCTGCACTCATCCCAGCACATTAGCAGTCCTCTCAAAGAGCACAAATTTCTGGTGATCTGGTGCTTCCAGGAGGGAGGTCTTATGTGCACCTTCTCACTTGCAACTAATCTGGGGAAATGCCCCAACTCTCCTACCTCTCTGTGCCTTTCTGGAAAGGTGGTCTTTGGCTCAATGGCCACATTTGTTTGCAATACTGTAAGTTTCAAGTGCATTTACAATATCCTGACTGTATATTAAACTGATTCAATTACTGTTCTGGTCTGAAAGAGTTTAATTCTGCTTCCACAGCAGGCACAGGTTGGCAGTAGTGGCTAATGGAGTTGTCACTGTTACATGGCTCTGACTCATTGAGAGTGGCTGGGGGAGGCAGAAGCAAGGCTGCCTTGGGCTCTTGCTGGGCTTGAAAGGAGTCATCTGTTCCCAGAGATGTTCAGGTGTTAGGAAGATCTTGGGATGGAAGTAAGGCTGCTCTCTAAGGAAGGAGCTGAGTGTTCTGGCAAGAGTTTGGCCTTTTGTCCCCCGGCATCCCTAGGAGAGAGAGCAAGCCCTTGTGTTTGTGGGGTGTCCTGGGGGCTCAGACTGCAGCCCGAGCTGTGTAAGGGAGCTGGGGTGGGACAGGGGATGGAGCTGCCTGCTCTGGTTCCTGCCCAGGGCTGGCCATGCAGCACCCTCAGCCCCTGTGCAGGGACTGTGAGAGTCTGGGCTGAGGAAAGCTGCCTGTGGCCTGCTGCCAGGCAGGAGGACTGCCTGGGCTGCTGTGGGCTGGGGCAAAAAGCTCCCTCTGCATGGAAGGCTGGCAGAGCCCAGCCCAAGCTGCTCCAGCTGAACTCGAGGAGCTGCAGCCGTGGGAGCCCTGCTCCTGCCGCTGCCTGGGCTTTGCTGGCTGCCAGCCCTGCCTGCTGCCAGCACGCTCCAAGGGCAGCACTTGCAGGTGACTTCTCGTGCACAGTGTCCCTGGCTGCTGCCAGAAGAGGCTCAGGTGGGAGGAACAAAGGGAATGACTGCCAGGCTCTTGTGGGGGCTGCTCTCCCACCTTCTGTCTGGGCAGGGGCTGTGTTCTGCTGCTGCCAGGCAGGAGCCGAGGGCGGTGCTGACAGCACTGTGTCTGGGTGTGCAGGGCAGGGGGATGATGATTCAGAGAGATCCCCGTTTGCCTTGAACCTCCTTGTGCCTGGGAGATGAACTGTGGAGCCCAGTAAAGAGAGGGGAAAGTGCTGATAAGGGTCCTGGTTGTGCCCTGGGCTTTCCTGCGTGTGCTGGCCCAAAGGGCCCGTGGTGCCTCTGCCAGCCAAAGGTACAGGGAAAGCTGTGGGGGCTTTGAGGGCCAGCAACATCCAGGGACAGCTGCTGCTAAAGCCTTTGAGCTGCCTTTCCCTTGCTGGGCTGCACCAGGCTCCAGGACCCCTCCTGCCCTTGGGACTGGGACCAGTAAATTCATGTTGGGTTCTCTGAGCACTCCCACTGGCCCCACTGCCAGCACTAAGGGGTGATGCCTCCAAACCCATCAGGGATGTGGGACCCCTGGAAGCAAGTTCCTCTTCCGGAGACCCCACTTGTGACTGGCTCTGTCCTCCTTGGCTGAGCCATGGCAGCAGAGACCTGCTGGGAGCCAGGCCCTGCCTGGCTGGAATGTGGCCACACCTGGGGACAAGCAGAGGCCATGCCATGCTGCCAGGACAGCACTCAGTGTCCCTGGACAGAGGCAGTGTGTCCTCTGCTCTCATCCTGAGTCCATCCTGGTCTCCAGCATCCTCATCCCAGGGCTGCCTCCCATAGCCTGGGGTAGAGCTACTCCTGATGTTTCTAATTCCTTCTATGGTGGCTGCTGTGTGCAAGGATTATGTGGCTGATGCACTGAAAACCTGGTGAACCCTTTGGCTTGGCTGGGCCATGGTGGGGAGGTGAAGCTGTGTCCTTGGGTGGCCAAGGTACCTGCTCAGGTCTGAGAGAAGTATCTGCAGCGTAACTGAGAGTGGAGCCCAGCAGCTAAGACATTTCATGAGGACTAACTGGTCCTTTGCAAGGCTGCCAGGATGGAAAGCTTTCCTGACTGGGATGGGGAGAGTGATGGGGACACCATAGCTGGAGGAGTGGGACAATGCCCCACCACCTGCCGTGGGTACTAGTGGGGGGATGCACAAGGGAATTGGAAAGAAGGGGTTAATGAGATGTAGCAGGGAGCTTGGCTTTGAGCCAAAGGAGAGTTTAACAGCCCTGCACATAAAGGCCACAAAAAGCTGGCACTAGGCCCATTCCAACCATGTGATAGGAAAGATGGGACAAACAGTCCCATCTGTCCCATTGACACTCTGAGAGGTGAAATCCCGAGGACAGACTGAGCTGTGACCACAGGCTTCCCAGCTGCAGGTGGATAACTGTGCTGGGGTGGCCTGCTGTTATCACAGCCTCCTCCATTCCATTTACAGCAGGGCTATGGTGGCAGCAGCAGCAGGGCCCTGGAGGTGCCCAGTGCTGGAGAATCTCTGCCAAACAGCCTCAGTCTCTTTGTGGAGGGCACAAAATTATTCCAAAGAGGTGGCATCAGTGTGTAGTGCTGCAATGGTATTTTCAGGAAAAGTGGTGGAGAGGCAAAAAATTTAACAGATCCTATGTTGTATTCCAGAGCTGCTGTATTTGAAGGGGAAATGCTCACTGAGGCTGATAAATAATCACCCAGACATTTCTCATGGGCTTAGAGAAAGCAGGAGGCTTGGAGGAGGTGGAACTTTTCAAATAAACTCTGCCCTGTGAGGAAGTGATTTTAACTGTTGATAGTGCTTTTTAGGTAGAGGGCGTTTGATCAGCAGCATGAAGCTGAGATAAAGGCTGATCAGCAGTGTAGCCCAGACACCAGTACTGGGCCTGGTCCTCTTCCTTTTTGACAGTGGCCTGAATAATGGGGCCCAGGGCACCCTCAGCAAATTTGCTGAATTTCCTACAGTGGGAGGAGCTGCTGAGACACCAGAGCGTGACTCTGCACCCACAAGGACCTCAACAAGCTGGAGAAGTGGGCTGACAGAACCTCCTAAAGTTAAACCAAGGGCTATGCAGGGTCCTGACCCTGGGGAGGTGCAGCCCCAGGCACCAGGACACGCTATGGAAAGCAGCTCTGCAAAGCAGGTCCTGGTGAGTGTGACTGGCACAGCCACACCCCAGCAGGGACTTTGTGGAAGGGAGCTGAGCTGTACAGCCCACTGCTAGGTGGGCTTTGTGCCACAGGATCTGTCTCTGCGCATGGAGGAGCTCCTGGGTGTGCCCCTCAGAACCCTGTGATGTCACCACTCATGATCATTATGACGCCACTTGTGTAACTATAAACACCAGCACTGGGAAGAGCCAAAGCGCTCAGGCGTTGTGCTTAGTGACCACTAGCAGCCGAGGAGCTTCCGAGTGCTGCCAGTGTCCGAGGAGCCTGTGTGCTTCCAGTGTCTGAGCATCTTCTGAGTGCTGTCAGTGACTGAGGAACCTGAGTCCTGCCAGGGACTGAGGAACCTGAGTGCTGCCAGTGACCGAGGAGTCTCTGAGTCCTGCCAGTGACCGAGGAACCTCCGAGTCCTGCCAGTGACCGAGGCACCTCCGAATCCTACCAGTGAGTGAAGAGGAACCTTCAAGTCCTTCAGCGACTGAGGAGCCTCTGAGTGCTTGAACCCAATCCTTCAAATCCTGCCAGCAGCTGAACGAGGTCAAGTCCGTGAGCAGCAATGGCAGAGGTCAGGCAAGAGCCGTCAGCGCCACGGCGCGTCAGGGTCTGCCGCATCTGCGTGGATTTCCTGCAAAGGCCCGCTGCCGTGGAGCCCTGCGGACACGTGTTCTGCCACGCCTGCATCCAGCCCCAGGCTGCCCCCGAGGCCGCTGCCACCTGCCCGGTGTGCCAGGGGCCCATCGGGGCCATCCGCCTGCTGCCGGCGCAGGACACCGGGCCCGAGCCGGCCCCACGGCGCCGCCGCCGCCTCCATCCCTTCGTGGTGCGCTGGCGGCAGCGGCAGCAGCAGGAGGCGCGGGAGGATGCGGCTCCTGGAGGGGGCCGGCGCCGAAGGCTCGCCGATGGCGATCGGGCACCGAGCCCTGTGCCCCGCCAGCGCCCCCGGAGAGAGCTGGATGACTTGCAAAGAAACGGGCTGGGGCAGCGGCCGCCGAGGGGACGTGAAGCGATGGCCGCAGGGGACAACCAGCACCGCCCCGCCGTGATCTGATCTGATGGGCAGCCTCCGTGGCCCATCCAGGATACTGAGAAGAGCCTCGTCTAGTTTCTTCTGCCTGTTTGCACACTGTTGCAAAACTGAGATAGTGGGAACTGTGGGAGGGAAAGAATATAGTTTTAGAAACTTGGGGAGAGGGTAGGATATTGATAGTGATATTAGCTGTTAAAAATAAAGTTCTTTTAAATTCAATTTGAAGCATTAGAAAGTAGTCATTCTTTATCAGTGCTGGACACCTGGACGAATATCTCCTTTAATCTGATGTGTGTGGTGAAACTTCACAACAGGGCATTTATTCCATCCTGATCATACATATTCATTATAATGAGCCTCCTAGCTAATACACAAACACCACTTTCCTAGAACTAATTTACATTAATTCACCTTCTACTGGAAGTCCTTTCTTGGGCCTGGAGGTCACCTAAAGGGGTGTCTGGTGGTCATATTCACTGAGTGCTTCAATATTATAGGTGACCTTTCTTTGAACTTTTTCTTTGGGCATGCGCTATTGTTACTTGTTACTTAACTCGCAAAAAACCCCTCTGTAGTACTCTTTATCTGTTTTTCCACTGGTTCCAGCTACGTTTATCCTCCTTTGTGCATACTTTTACATCCTTCTTTTAGTCCCGGGCGCTCCCGTCAGGCGCCGCGCGGGAGCACAGCGCCCCCGTGCGGCTCAGCGGGGACGCGCCTGCCCGCGGCCTCGCCACGCCCCTTGGTCGTTGGCCCCGCCCCCAGCGTGAGCCCCCTGCCACCCCCCGGCCCCGCCATGTCGGAGGAGAAGCCCAGGGTGAGGCGGGGACAGGAGCGGGAGGAGCCGGAGGGAGGGGATGGAAGGAGGGAGGGGAGGAGCGGGCAGCAGGGCGGGAGCGAGGAGAGGCCGCCCCTCCGCGCCCCTGGGCACGAAGCCGCCGAGATGTCCCGTGTGCGGGGAGCAGCAGCGGGGTCGGCAGAGGTCCCGCAGGATGTGGCGGCTGGTGCCCGGCCCGAGCGGGACCCCGCGGCTCAGCCGGCCGGGCTCTGAGCCCGCCGCATCCTGCAGTTTTCCGTCCAGGATGGCGTGGAGACGGAGAATGAGCTGATCGACCTGAAAGTTGCCGGGCAGGACGGCTCCGTGGTGCAGTTCAGGATAAAGCGGCACACTCCGCTGAGCAAGCTCATGAAGGCGTACTGCTGCCGACAGGTAGGTGCGGGCACGGCCCGGGGGCTCCCGCGGACACAAAGGGCTCTGCCAGCCCCGACCGCCCCCACCCTCCCCGGGGAAGCATCCCTGTGCTGCTGGAACCCTCGCTGCTTCTCCGCCCGCATCGTGCGACACGCTTGTGTCCAGGGTGGGGGTGTCCAGGTGTGTGCGAGAATGAGGAGCTGGGATGCTGGCAGCTCCTCGGTGCGGAGTTCTTCTTATCGGTGAATGGAAGCTGCCTCTTCCTCCTTAGGTGCTCCCTAATGTCCCTTGAGAACAGTTACAAAAATTCCGCCAGTTCTGATCCTGACTCTGAGACAATTCACTAACCCTTCATCCTGTCATCTCAAAAAACTTAATCAACTTTGAGTGCATTTTCTGCTAGGAAAAAGGCACAAAATAAATCGATTTGTGCCACAGCTTCCTCATGGGTTGTTTCCTCCTCCCTTCCTGTGTCTCCTGCTGCCTATTGCACAGTTGTGACAGCTGTGTTCCACAGCTGTTCACTGGCTGCGCTGTGTCACAGGCTGATCCTCAATGCCATCCTGAACTGGAGAAGGATGTATCCTCCTGAGCCTGGAGCTCCCAATGCCTGTGCTTTACACAGAGCAGAGAGTGGGCATGTGAATGGCTTTGGAAGCTGAGTCAGATTTTGTTTGCCCTTGTCTTTGCAGGATCCTTTCTTTACTTATTCAGACTTTACACTCTGCCCTGCTCTGTGCCTGCTCCACCCTGACACTTCTCTGGGTTTTTGGAGAGGTACAGGGAGTTTTAGCATTCCTGTGTGTGACAGAAATGTCAATCACATGGAGTTTGAAGGATTTTAGAAGGCAGAGCAAGGTCCTCAATCCCTGAGGCAGGGAATAAAGACTTCCTCATATGATTAAACATTATCAGAACAGGATTCAGTAGTGTGGTTTGGGGGTAGAAGGTAATTTAAAGCCCATCTCATTCCACCCCTGCCATGGGCAGGGACACCTTCCAACATCCCAGGTTGCTCCAAGCCCTGTCCAGCCTGCCCTTGGACATTTCAGGAATGGGGCAGCCACAGCTTCTGTGGACACTGTGCCAGGGCCTCACCACCCTCACAGGGAACAATTTCTTCCTAATACCTAATCTAAATCTATCTTCTCTAATCTCTGCTTATCTTTTATTAATTTTGTTAACATGTGTTCTGACAACAAATCCATGAATACTTAGTTTGGATTCAGAAACACAAGATCTATAACTTTGAACTTGCAGAGCTTGTCAATGAGGCACATTATGTTCCTGTTTGATGGACAGCCAATTAAAGAAAACGACACACCTGCACAGGTATGAAAAACACTGCAAATTGCTACACAGCTATTTGGATGTCTGAGTGATGATCAAAGGGGCTTGAAATCAATATGATCTTAAAATAGTTGCCATGAGCTTAGCATGTTCCAACAAATTTGTTCAGGGTGACTGATGGAAAATGTTTCATGTCTTAGTTAATTGAAGTTATTCCTGCAGTGCTCTATTGCTGATAGGAGCAGAGAGCCTAGTGCTTTTGTCATCACGAGTTTTTCAAGTTTTCTGTATTACTTATAATTTCCATATTTTTAAAATGTTAAAATAATTCCTGTGTTACTCCCACAGCTGGAGATGGAACACGAAGACACGATAGAAGTGTACAAGCAGCAGACAGGTGGAGGGTGCTAAGACGCAGCATCTTCTGGAGAACAGTTTGAGGATCCTCATCACACCTCACTCTCTCGTCTGTCTTTGGATTTGCTGTTTTATTAGGGAACAAATGAACATGCCAATCACACAGGGTTCTTTGAAACTTCAGAGGATATTTACTGAAGTTCCTTGTTGTCTTTGACATTCTGCCTGCACAAGTCAAAATAGTATCTGCAGGGATTGAGCTGTGTCTGAATTTAGCCATTTTAAGTTCAGATTAAGTTATGTGTGTTGTCTGTGTGTTGTTACCCTTTTCTTAAAATTTATTGTTTGTATTATCTTTTTTTTCTTTCTTTTTTTAAACTTGTGGCCTAAGCATTCATCCTTGTGTTGGGATGCTGAGTGTTCATTCCTGACTCTGGTTGGTCTTGCCCCTCTCTTTTAATTATATAAATAGTTCAACATATTTTTCATGCCAAGTGTGAACATAAAAGTTTCCTTTTAAGATGTGCCTGAGAGAAGGAACAGAGATACAGACTTTAAGTTTTTAGCTCATGTTACAAATTCAGTCAATTCTTTGGGCAGCATCACACCCTTGACTGGGGCTAGAAGACAATACAGTGCTCAGGATAGGGTTTAAATACTTCAGGTTTACATGTGTTTTTTCATAATATGATGAAGTGGGCCAAAATGCACTTTTTAATGCAGAAATGGGATTTTTTTTTTCCCATCCTGCACTACTGCAGAACTGGAGGTAGCAGGGCAGCTGGTCAAAAAACTCCATGCTCGTAATAGAGTAACTGTGGTTTTTTTGTTGTGCAAGCTTATAAAAACCCCGTCACTGAAATTCTAGCTGTTTGCTGAGGGCTGGGCAGCATCTGTCCCTTTGCCCTGCTCCCTTAACTTTGACTCTTTCTCTCTGGGCACTAGAAGTCTGTGGCCTCAGCTTTCTTTTTAATACTTTTTAGTAGATAAACTTGGTAAATATGGGGCACGGGAGAAATGCCTTGTAATGTCACCAAACTCTGCAGAAGAGCTAGCAAATGAGGAGAGACATTTCTATGTCTTCAAAATAATAATAATAATAAACTGCTTTCCTGCCTTGCCGGCCTTGCTGAGGTTTAATTATTTGTGTGGTGGCTTGGGCTCCACGAAGCCTGTTCCAGAGGAATTTTAACTCAGGCTGTCCTGCTGCTCCATGGAATCATAATCCGCCTTTTCTCTTCACATTAGCTATGCTTCTGCTTGCAGAGATCTGCCTGGAGAGGCCCCTATTCCCTTTTCCATGTTCGCGGTGAGCTGGGGTGGGATATCCATTGTGTGTTCCCGGATTTCCCGGATTGTTGCCTACAGCAAATCCAGTTTGGAACTCTTTGGGCGCCGACCTCTCCCTCTCTGCGGCCCGTCCCGGCAGGAAAAGCCGTGTGGGGGCTGCTCCAGGGAATCCGAACGGTGTGCCCATATACAAACCCCGCTCCACGGGGCATTTCGCGTGTTCTCCTGTGTCCTCCCACCGCGTCGGAGCAGCTGCCTCGTTCCCACAGCGGATTCCCGGCGCACTCCGCCTCTCGGGGCGCCGACGGGAGGACCGGGCACTACCATAGAGGCGAGGCCGGCGGGATAGAGCGCCGCCTCGCCCCGCCCAGCCAGGGGCCGCTCTGGCCGCGCACCCGGAAGCGGCGGCGGGGCCGCGCCATGGCGGGGACGGCGCTGAAGCGGCTCATGGCCGAGTATAAGCGTGAGTGGCGCTCCCTGGGCCCCTCGCGCTGCGCTCCTGGCGGGATCGCTCCCACAGGCCGGCAGGCTCTGCGGGCCGGGCGGGGCCGGGACGGCCGGGGGCAGGCCGGGCCGCGGGCCTCCCGCTCGGCTCCCCGTGCCCTGCCGGCCGCTGTGTCACCCCGCTGGCTGCAGGGTTCTCTCTGCGTCCCTGCAGAGCTCCCCGGGGCCGCAGTGAGGGTCAGCGGCCGGCTACAGCTGGCTTTGAGGAGCCTGTGGGGAGTCCTGCCCGAACCTTCCCGCTATGACACCGAGAGGAGGGCGGTGTGCGAGTGACACCTCTTGGATTCTGTGGCTCCAGGACCTTAGTCAGGGGGAGGCTGGGAACCCTGGGCAAGTGGCCGGTTATTTTGATGGTTTTCGCTGTTAAAATTTCCAGATGAAACAGAATACAGGTGTGGAAATCTCTGTTGCAGATCTCTGTTGCATCAAAGGTAATTAGAGCTGTTTATCGGCGTAGATACCTTCTGGTTGTGGCTGCTCCATGGAAGTGTCCAGGGCCAGGCTGGATGGGGCTTGGAGCAAGCTGGACTAGTGGAAGGTGTCCCTGCCCATGGCAGGGGGTGGGATGAGATGAGCTTTAAGGTCTCTTCCATCTCTGAACAATTCTGCAATTCTGTAAAGTCCTTAATGGAAGCAGAGTGGTTAGTAAAAGGGTTTAAACTCCAGTTTAGTAATGAAAAGACGTGGACTTGTTTGTTTGAAAACCAGTGTGGGATGTGACAGCAGGGGGTGGGGAGCAGTGATCCTCTCCACAGGGCCCTGCTGCAATGGGGTGGGAATCTGGGAATCCCAGCTCTTCTGGGATGGCTCATCTGTTCTCTGATGAGTTTGCGAGGTGTCCAAAGGTGCCTTTTGTCCACAAGAAATATTTTTTAAAGTTTTGTTTGTGTACCTAGGTGCTTTTGGGCTTGAATACTCCTGCTTTTATTTACAGCAAGGAAGTAGAGGGGAGAAAAGCAATGTTTGAGTGGGGATGGAGGGAGCTGGGCTGTGAGAACTGGCCTTCTGCTCCAGGGGAGGTCACTTACTGTGCTCCCCAGGCTGTCCAGGCACGGGGAGTTATTTCTGCCATCATTTAGTGGAAGACTCCAACCCGTGTGAAGGGGAGTATTTATAGACACACATTTCCTGCCAGCACTGGGCCTGTTTTCAGGCTGCCCTGCAGGGCACAGGTCTCTAAGCTGAGCTGTCACACAGGTGTTTGGGCAGCCAGGGCTCCCCACCCAGCTGGGGATGGTGACAAGACCCACGGCTGTGTGGGTAGAGTTTCTGCTGACAGTGTGCCCTAGAAATCTGCATTTTCCCTTGTCATCCAAGGCAGTGACCTGGAAAACAACACAGAAAGCTTTGGCACTGCTTCTGTCCTCTCTTATCAGTCCCTAAGTCTCAAAAAAGCATTTATGAGCCTTCATTGTTGAGGAGCACAGAGATCTTACTGTATGAATGAAATCTTTAGGAAAAATGATATTAAATGACCTCAGAAAGATTTTGACTTAATGCCACAGGCAGGAATGAGGTGAATCTTCTCTGCCTGGTTCCCCAGGGTAACACTAGTCATGAACAGAGAGAGCATTTTGTCTGCAATCTGCCTTTACAATCACTTTCCCAAGCCCAATAAAACCCAGGATTGTAAAAAATGAAAGTGACTCACAGTGGCTGACTGCACAGTGCTTTCTAGAAACCTGAGTTGCAGCAGTTCAGTAAGCAGACATTTTGGTGTCTGTGGATTCCCCCTTACTGCATGTAAATGTTTGTTATTCTCCTTTAGCACAAACCTCAGAATCAAACCTGACTTACAAACCTTTCCCTAGCGTTTCTCTAAAGACTGACAGTTAATTGTAGCTCTTCAGAAGCTCTTAACCCTGGAGAGATTTTCAGCCAAAGAATTTTGAAAAATAAAAAAAGCTCCTGGTTGTAGGTGGTTCTGCTGCCTCTTTTTGCAGAAAAAGAACAAGGGCTGGAGTCTGAGGTTCGGCTCAGTGTGAAGTTTTTCCGTCCTCATGATGTGTGTTGTTGGCATGGACATGGGTCCTGTGAGGCCCTGGGTGAATGTGGGCGTGGAAATGGTTTTCAGTGACCCTCTCCTGACTGCTCACCTTGGATGAAATCGTGTATGTGTTATATACAAAGTTGTGGACACATCTTTTTTTTCTTTACTTTCCCTCTTCTCCTCTATCTCTTCCCTTCAGTAACTTCTAGTTGTGACAGTGGTGTTTGGCAATCAGGGCCTTGCTGGTGGGTGTGTTTTCCTTACCAGACTTGCACTCTTTCCATTTTTTTCCTTTTTCAATTTTTGTCTCTTATCTTTTCCTGTGCATGTGGGGACACATGTTTTAAATCTTAATTTAAAGATTTATTGTTTCCTTCTGTGAAAAATTCTTGACATTGTGAGGAATTTCTACCTGTTGGAGCCCAGATGCCTTACTGCATTTTGGGAGAGGCTGTGAAATTACACTGGTTTTCTTTCCTTTTGCAGAAGGAAGGGAAGGTGGCTGTGGACATTTGTTTTTTTTTTGTCCTCACTTAGATCTTTGCATGTTTGACTATTTGCTTTTTCAGATTTACTATTTACTCTGCCAAACCCATTTTCGCTAAAGCTTAAAAAAATCAGATATAAAAATGAGCGTAATTTTTTAGTGCTAGATATAGATATAGAGTGTGTTGTTAATTCTAGATGTATAATAGTATTAGGGCCTGACCTAAGTCTCTCAGTAGCTTATGTTTGTGAGAGTTAAGAGATGGAAACCTTCTTTTTCTATGCTTACTGTTTCTTGATGCCAGATGTCCTATGCTGGCTGAAATTTCAAGTCTAAAATGGGTTACTCTGGAAGAATTAAATCTCTAGAGACTCAAGAATTTTAGTGCCTCATTTTGGATTTCCTTCCTGGTACAAACAGGCAACAGAACAGTGGACTGTAATGCCAGCAGGTTTCTTGGGAAGTGCTGTCGTGTGGAAAATAAGAGAATTATGTTAATTGTGAGATTTGGGCAGTCACAGAAATAACAAACCTTCTAAACCTGGCAGTGCTTCAGTGGGTACTTCCCATCCTTACTGCCTGGGGAGAGTTGTGTGGAGTCAGAAGAAAACGGACTGTTTTCAAGCATTGCTCAGTCCAGATGTGTCAGATACTGCAGTGAGCACATAATATTTCCTGAGTGTTGGGCTTTTAATCCTCTTGCAGGTTTGCTAAACAGCTGTCGTTTTTTAGGAGACATACTGTTGAAAAGAATTCTCTTTTAAGGAAGAGAAGTCAGTCTCAGCCTCTTCAGTGCTTTAACAAGAAGGTGTTTTTCAGTTCTCCTGAGAGCCCTCTCCAAGGTGTAATTGGCTGATAATGATTCCACAAAGAGCAGTGAAATTAAAAGGAAGGCACTGATTGTGTGTGTGCAGCAAATCTGCCCATAATTCCTAATAGAAGCATCACACTTTTCTAGTATCAGCTCTCTTTTAAGCTTACAAGGTCCGGCTTTGCTCCCAGGGAACAAATAAAAAGTTGCACCTGGGGAGGTTTAGATTGGCTCTTAGGGAAAATTTCTACACTGAGTGGGGCTGTTTGGCCCAGCTGGTCTGTCAGAGTCACTCTGCCTGTGATCAGAGCGTTGGTTTTAGCCTTTCACTGCTTTCTGCTGCTCATTTATAAATAATTTGGCACCCCCACCCTGACATTTCCTTAAAGTGACCCTGTTTTGGAGGCTCTGGTGATGCTGTGTCTGCTCCTGGTGGTTCATGGTGTGCCTCTCTGAAAACTGGGCTCACAGTTTACTCTGGAGAAATCACAGGGTAGGATGTCACCCTACCCGTGGAAAAAGGGGTTTGCCTTTCTCAGTGACCAAATGCAGCAGCAGCTGCTCAAAATCAAAGCTCCTGTGCCCCTGAATGCCCAGTTTCTACTTTGCATGATCCTTAAGGATGGAAACCTTTCTCTGAGGGGGAGCTGAGCGAGGAAGTGGAGAATTGGACCTCTGTCTTCATGAAGACCCTTTGCTCTGTGGGCTTTGGCTGTTTCTTGCCATTGCCCCTGTTCTCCTTGGAGAGGAGTGCTGTATGGCACAATTCCATGGGGCTGCCCCCCACAGGGACTGCTGCCAGCTTTTCCAGAAATCATAGGAAACATCAGAGGGATTTTCTTCTTAGAGAGAACCACAAGATGGAGCAAAATGATTCCAGGAGCTCCTACATTTGACAACTCCCTCTTTCTGTCTAAAAACATCAACAAGAAAAGCTATTGGACCCAATGCAAAGCTGGAAAAACCTGCCATGGAATGCCAGGACGTGTGGAAAACTGTAAAGCTGAGTTTCAGTCTGCTGCTGGGCTTTGGAACTCCAGAGAGGACTGTGCCAAGGTTAAGGGCACCCTGAGCAAACAGAAGAGTTCCATGATCTCTCCTGACAATGCATCTCAGCATCTTTTTCAAATCCTGCAATGAAACAGCTGTTTTAAGACAGAAATCTGTTCTGTGCAGCATTAAACATATAGTTTTTACCTACAGCCTAAACAGAAATTAGGTCAAGTGTCTCATTTATTGGTTTGTGACTTCACATACTCTCTGAGTCGGTGTTCCTGTTTGTTTTCTCACCTGGGAATATGTGTGGTGGTTCTTATGGCTGCGTTCTGTGTGTTACTGGCCACTGGTGTTCAGGGTCCACTGGTGTTCCAGAGGCCACTGATTAGGAAGCACTGTGCTGGATAAGCAGCTGGGAGTGTCACCTCCTGCCACCAGGCCCAGCAGCTGCCCCATGGTTCACTCAGAGCTTGGAGCTGGTGTTGAGCCCCTGGGACTGCTGGCCCAGTGTTTGCCTGTTTGTGGCTGAACTGTGCCTCAGCTGCTGCTGCTGCCTCCCTGCAGAACATCAGAAACTAGAAACTGATGATCAGTCTAGTAGACAGGAGAAAATCTGGTTGTTATTTTATCAGCATATGGTGTACTGGCCTTCACCAGCTTGAAGTAAGGGGCTGATGCTGAAGATTGTTTCATGAATTTGGAATTGTATCACTTTCCTAGAGAAAGTGAGGATTGATGGATCCAAACTTGCCTGTGCAGCTATGGCTGTTATATTGCTGCTGCTTTTTTTTTGTTGTTTTTTAAACTCACATTTTCCAGGCCACGCGGGAGGAGTTAGATTGAATTTAGGGAACAGAGCTGCGTGTCAAATCTCTCATGTGTCTGCTTCTCCTGTTTTTGTGTTGTTCTGGGTTTTGCACTGAGGTGCATAAAACCTGAATGGGTATAGAGAGGTTACAGGAATACAAACTCCAGGCTGTTATGGTATCCTGTTTGGCACAGAGGTGCAAGGGAAGAGCATTTCCAAGGCATTGTGAGATATATTTGTCTTCCTTCTCAGATTTAAATTGTTGCCTCTGTGAAGACAGTAGGCTCAATGATCCTAGAAGTCTTTTCCAACTTAAACAATCCTGTGGTTCCAAGGCTAGTTCTAGGAGCCTGAAAAACACCAAAGTGCCAAATAATTTTGTCTAGAACACTGTCCTGAATTAAGCAATGGTGATGGGGTCCCTGTGCTCAGCCATGGCCACTTGAACACCCCCTGAAATGCTTGGGCTTGCAAGTCACCTCAACCTTCCTTGTGTTTCTGTTTTTGCAGAGCTGACCCTGAACCCACCAGAAGGGATTGTGGCAGGTGAGGAGCCAAGCAGGGTTTGTGCACTCTGGAGCTGTAACCTTGTGTTCAGGTAGCACTGAGCATTGTTCTGTTCTATTTCACAGGTCCCATGAATGAAGAGAACTTCTTTGAATGGGAAGCCCTCATCATGTGAGTTATTACTGTTTGGTGCCTGAAATCAGCAGTTGCTGTGATGAGCAAGAACATAAAAAAGTACTATCAGTTCTGTGTGACATCAGCATTGGCCTGCCTTGGGCTGAAAACTCCTCTGATCCAAACAGGGAGTTACATTTGGACTTTAAACAGAGTGACAGAGGCAGCAAAGGTGATGTGTACAACTTGTTGTGATAAATTCTTGCACAGGTGTCATAACAATAAGGTTGCAGATTTGTCAGGAATCCTCATTTGGTCTGTCTTGGATATAATTTACATTTACAAACACTCTAGGAAACAAACAGTTGCTTGTAGATCACACATACCCGTTGAAACATTGCCTAACTGCAAATGCAAGACAAGTTTTGAGTGGAGCAAAATACAGATTATTAGTGACAGGAGAAGAAAAATCAATGTCTGAAAATAGTTTTCTTACTATTCAAAATTTTTCTTGAAATATTGAAAGGTATTGATCAAAAAAAGTATTGAAATTGAAGTAGAAATTCTTTTGAAGTTCTTTCAACTTCATCAGTTGGTTGGTGTAGTCAAGAGTTGGATGCAGTTGTTTTGTGTAGAAAGAGATTCACTCTTCTATTGGTGAATAGCTCTGACCATGACCTGCTGTGTTTTGGGGGTGATGAAGACTCCTTTTCCAAGCTGTGTTCTCTCTCTTCCACTCCCCAGATGGGTGTGGTTATTGGTAGGAAAATTTGCCATGAAAAGACAAAATCTTTTTGCCCTGCATCTTACAGGTTGTCTTCTCTCTTGCTTGTACTACTCATGCTGTACCTTCTTTGAGTACATGGAATAACTGGTGAGATTTACAGAATACAGTTCTAAAATATTAGAGGAGAGGGGAAGAAGTTGTTTGTCACTCACATCTGACAATTTATGCAAATACTGCACAATTAAAGGATGAAGAAGCTCCAGGCTGCTGAGTCCATCTTGAAGCTGGTGGTCTGTTGTTAGGGTAGATCCTGGCTCTGTATTTCAGGATTCCATTGGTAAGAATTGGTGATTTCCTTTCCTTCAGCCAGGGCTGTGTTGTCGTGGAGGACTCTGGGGCAGCAAGCAGTGACTGTGGCCATGCTCACCCCATTCCCACTGTGATCTGAGCTGGTTTTCCCTGCAACCACCAGTGCTGACTGCTGAGATTCTCAGCTGGCGTGGGTGGCAGAGTTTTCCTAGCTCAGTTTGCTTGGAATGTGTTGTCTAGGGATGAAAAACAAGATTTCTGTCTCTTGGGCTCAGGCGTGCAACCAATACAAAAGCATGGCAAGCTGTAGTGAATTCCCTATTCCACACAAGGCGGCTGTGTGGGTGATCCTGCTGCATGGCAAGCCAGAGCCTCCGAGTTATTTTAGACCTTGGTGAGTGGAGGTTTGGGTTACCACTGCTTGTTTGCTCCTTGATGGCAAGAGTTGGCAAATGCCTCTGCTTATGTGCAGTGATTTCTCCTGGGATAACAGGTTGTGCTTCCTGGTAGCTCAGTCCCCTGAAAACAAACACTTAGCATGGAAATAGGTTGTTTTGTTGCCTGACACGAGAGAATTTGGCTGCAGGGTCTTGGGCTCTCTGTAAGAGGCATAGTCAGCACATCTGCTTCATGATGAGCCAGATTTCAGGTCAGACAGCTGTGATTGCTGGGAGCATGGAAATCCCAGAGGGTTTAATGCACTTCTTGGAACATGGAAGGAAATTCCTGCTTATTGGTACTTCCTCCTAGCAGAAGTGGCTGAGTAGAGGTTTCCTGAGGGACACTCAGAACTACTTCTGAATTGCCTAGAAAATCCCTTTTCTGATGTTTCCCATCACATCCTTAAAGAACAGAGGAGCTGCTTGCAGACTTGAAAGCCCTTTAAAGTGCTGAGTGTTGAGCTTCAGGTCTTTGTCAGCGTAAAATGAGAGGTGGAGGTGCTTTAATTTTGGTTTCTGTATTGTGTGCATGTCATAATAAAGTTATATTTTAAGATCTGCTCAATTTTGAAGCTGTGATACAATAGAAACATGTTTACCCCAAACATGTTTGGTTGCTTTCATCTCTTTACAAATCCTTTTAGTAGCAGTGTTTGCAATACCTTTGGAAAGTAAGTTACATGACTTGTTTGTATTTGTGGTGATCTCCTCCAGTGTTTTGTAATCTCAGATGTGCTGTGTGAGATTCAGGGAATGAGGTGTGCAGATGAGAAAATGGGAGTAAAGCTGCCTTCAAATTTTTAGACAGATGAAGTACAAACAGTAAGAAACATAATTGTGAAAAGAACAGAACTTTTTTTTTTCCTTCCCCCAGTTTATATAAAGCTAGAGAACATATAATGGCACATAACTTGAAAAAAAGAGACCTAAGAGAGAAAAGGCATCTCTCATTTATCAGTTCAAAGGTATTCTGGATAATGTTACATAGATTGGTATAAGAGCTTGGCTTGGAGATAATGGAAATAATAATTTGTATCTCCAGTGTTCTTGTCTGCAGCAGCAATGCTGGAGGAATGTGAAACATATAAATGTTAAGACCATGACAGAGGAGGGAACAGATCTTACACTCCTTAATGAGTGTGAGGGGCCCAGAACTGAAGATACCCATGTGAAAACCTTTCTGAAGACTGGAGGTGAGGGGTATTGTTGAACACCAGATCTTTGCAACATCATTTCAGGAGAGTTTGCCTCATGTTGCTCAATTTCCCTAACACTGCGTGAGGTCCTTCAGGCTGTGTTGTGTTCATGGATTTAACATTTCAAGGCCAAGTTTTCCCCTCTTTGGTTGGCATGTACAAGTGTGTGTTGCTATTCCAGTTTATCCCCAAAAGACACAAAAGCACGCAATGGTTAAGAACTTTATTAGCCTGAAGACTGCTTGAAAACTTAACAGCATAAATTGAAGTCAACTTATCACAAAGCTGTTTAGAAAGGTAATTAGATCTATAATTAGGCTTATGGCTTTTGTTTCTATTCCCCTTTTGGGCATCTGATGATTGTGGGGTTTGGTGTTTTTCCAGCATTATTTTACAAATAAGCCATTTGCAAATGTATGTGAAGCTGTGATTATAGACTTAGAATCACGGAATCGTTAAGGTTGGAAAAGACCTCTAAGACCATCAAATCCAACCATTCCCCAGGCACTGACAAATCCACCACTAAACCGTGTCTCCAGGTGCCACATTCACATGTTTTTTGAATGCTTTCAGGGATGGTGACTCCACTGCCCTGTGCAGCCTGTGCCAAGGCTGAAAACCCCTCCTAGGGAAGAAATTTTTCCCAATATCCAACCTAAACCTCCCCTGTTGCAACTTGAGGCTGTTTCCTCTTGACCTGTCTCATGTTCTCTGCAAGCAGAGCCTGACCCCTACCTGGCTGCACCCCCCTGGCAAGGGGTTGTAGGAGAAGGTGTCCTCCCCCCCCAGAAGCCTTCTCTCTAAACAATTCCCATTAGCTGTCGTCCTCTAGGTACTTCTCTCTCCCATTTAGAAGATAGCACCACTCCTCTGCCCCTTGCTTGAGTAACAGCCAGCTCCTAGAAATCAGAGCTTCTCATTTTCATGCTTTGTCTTCCATCAGCTTTGGAATCACTGCAGAGCAGGGGGTGATTGCAGCAGCTGCCATGCTCTTACCTCCCTGGCCCTGCCAATGTCCTTTGTGAGCTAAAAGTGATGCTGTCAAGTTCAAATGCTTAGTGTTTTGTAGTTGCAAATGCTGTCTTGGATTAACTTTAATAATTTCTTTGAAGTTGATCCTGGCAGCGCTGAGTGGCTAAAACAAAAGCATTTTGCTCACATAATACAAGGCCTAAAATGGAGTATGTTGGGTTGAGTGTGTTTGACAGAAGAGCCCTTAAGGCTGTGGGTTTGCTCTCAAAACAGAACATAGACACCCACCAGCTTTTCAATGCCTGTATGTACATACTCTCAGAAGTTCAACAATAAGCCTTTAAAATGCAGCTGGAATTAAAATGGTCAGGAAAAAATGCATTCAGTTTACTCTCAGATGTGAATTGAATCCTGACTAAATTTAAGGAAAAGGCCAGAAAGGGAACAATGTGGTTGAGACGGTTTAGCTTTCATTCTTGCAGAATGTTGATGCATTTCTCTTACCTTACCTGCCAGTGTCAATATTCATGTTTAAATCACATAGTTCTTGTGTTTATCTGCCAGCCATGTCTTTTGAATCCCAAAGTTTGAGACAGTAAGTCTTCTAGCACTTTAGGGTTTGCTGCTCTCCAACTTTAATGTTCTTTCTGGCATGGAGAAAGTGGATTGGGAGGAGGAGGCATGAATATATTCCTAACCCTTATTTCCCAGACAGTAGGACCTTTGTTTGCAAGGCTTTTTACTAAATACATGAGGTTTCCTTGGCAACGATTTTCAGTGCTGAAGCTTTTTTCGTCATCTTTCCAATCAAGGGAAATCATGTTTGTGTTACAACTTCCAGATGGTTCATCAAGTTTGAATAAATCATAGCTAATAAACTTGGTTTTTACTCGCTTTCCACAAGTGTTTTATGTAGGTTGGGTAAAATAGTTGTCTTTATGTTCTCAACTCGATTGCACTTTGAACTAGATTCTGAACACAGTAAGGAAGTGTTTCTACAAGAACCCTGATGAAGCCATTTGTTCTCCACCTGCACTCGAGGGAGGGCAAACTCAGTACCTGAAGTCTGCAAAGACACGTTGATGTCTTGCATCTATTCTGGCAATTATGGTCTCTGAGCTGTGTTTTTATTTTTACAAGCCTTTGCTGTGCTTTCTGCATGAGACAGTGATAAGTGTTTGTGGGGTTGTGCTAGATACTGGCAATTGGGATCTCTGTGGCGTTTATAAATTAATTTTGAGCTCCAGCATTTGACATCTCTGTCTTGTAGAGCATAACAGTATCTTCAAAGGCACAGGAGTCCCACACCTGCCTCTGCTTTCGCTTGACGTGCAGACACTCAAATCCTGGAACATGCCTTGGAGCCAGATACTCCAATTATATCCAGACACACCCTGCTAATTAAACAGTGTTGTGACCTTCCTAGTAATTTAGCGTGCAAGCTTTGATTTCCCCCTTGCCTCCCAAGCCTCATATTTGGATTTAAGTTTATGAAGTGTGGGGTAAGAGCACCTTAACTCTTTGTTTCCTGGAGAAGATGATATAACCCATGCCTCACACGTCTCATTAGACAAGAATTTGGGTGGAAGAGCTATTTAAAACTTTGGTGAATAATATTTTGTCTGTTTCTAGGGGTCCTGAAGACACCTGTTTTGAGTATGGGGTTTTCCCTGCCATCCTGAGTTTCCCGCTGGATTACCCATTGAGTCCTCCGAAGATGAGGTTCACCTGTGAGATGTTCCATCCCAACAGTGAGTCTGATGCAGCACGATGCACAGTGGGGTGGGTTGCTTGTGCAACTTAAAAAGAAACTTTTGCAGCAGGAGAGCTGGCATCCTTCCCAAGGGTGGTTCTCTCCCTTTCCAACCTTGAGCAGGCAGCACGAGCATTCAGCTGCCCAGTTTTGCTCTGTCTTAGGGTCCTTTTCTCTTTATCCCATTATTCCTCCTGAAACTTTTGCTCATAAACAGTCCAGCAAGGATTCCAGCAAATTCCATGCCTTTGAGTCTTCTGTAACAGGATGTGAGACTTAGTGAATTAATACAGGCTCTTTGCAGATACAGAATCGAAATATGCTGAGTTTGGAGGGATCATAATGTTCAACCCCTGGCCCTATGCAGGACAACCCAAGAATCCCACCACGCACATGAGAGCATTGTCCCAACACACCATGAACTCAGTCTTGCTCTATGGCTTGTATTTAGGTCTTTTGGTGATATTTTAATGACTGAAAAGTTCTTCATGGGTGCAGCTTTATTAGGCAGCATGGCTTTTGCCCCATGAAATCACAGGTTTAGTATTTCTGGGGGATGTCTCTGAAATACAGAGCACTCTGTCCAAGCACACAACACATTTACAGGATTTTAATATTAAGACTTTGCTGGCCTTTGCTCTGCAATGCTGATTGAGCTAGGGATCTTTTCCAGCCTGAATGAATCCGTGATGGTGACAGTGTTATCTGAAGACTCTTCAGTGGAAGTAATTGCAATGACAAGAAGTACAGCTAACAAGTTTGGGCCCTGGACATGAAAAAAACCTTAAAGCCCCTGTTCGCAGCCTGAACCGCTACTTTCTGGAATTAGCCTTGGAATTCTGTGTAAAATCATTGCTTTTGACATCTGCTGAATCAACATGGATTGTGCAAAGGTTGTTTATTACTGCCTGGTTTTGATGGGCTGGGTCTGTGTTCAGGCTGTCAGGTTTCTGACTCTCAAGAGCAGGAAAAGGCAAATGCTGCAGTTCTGCCTCATGCTTCCTCTTCAGCTGGCATTCTTGCACTTGGAAAACACAGGTCATAATCTCACCTGGGAATCCATTTATTTCACCCTGTATACAAGGAATTGTGCAATTTCTTGAACTTTCTCTGTTACTCTCTTCTCGAAGCACCACTTGTGCAGGTTCTTGTGCATTTAATCCACATCTTTCTGTTCTCCTGTGGAAGACACACCTGCATGTCACAGCATAGAACTGTGTGGACATGCCCAAGGCAGTGTGGCATCACCTCTGGAGCTCTGATGGCCCCAACAGGGCACTTAGGCACTTGGAAGCAGTGTAGCCATGTCAGCACCTTGCTCCAGCTGGACTAATGTACCCAAACTTCTTGCCAGGACTGGTCTCCGTGAGCAAATCCTTGTCCCCTCAGCTCCAGCTGTGGCCTTGGCTTGAGGTTCACTGCTGGCAGCTGTGTTGTATGCAGCACTGCCAGGAGGAGTGGGGTGTGGAGAAGCATAAATTGCCTGACTCCTGGGTTAAAGAGTGGCTTTACACATGGGTGTTTCTTCCATGAGATAATTGGAACACACTGGATGGTCAGCTTGGTTCTTTAAAGCCCTGTGACTTGGAGTCTTCTTAATCCGAAGAAGCTGAGATCATCTGAAGTAGACACTTGAATCTCTCTTATCAGCTGAGGTTGTGGTGGGCTGCTTCTACCCAGAAAGGGGTTCTTGGGCTGTGCTTTTTCTGTTTATTCCACCCCCTGTGAGAAATAGCAAGGAAAATGTTTAAAAAGTCTGGTGTGTCCCCTCATCCTTGCAGTTTATGTTGTGTGAAGAGGGAATTGAGATACTACAGAACTGTCTTCTCTTACATCAGAATGAACTTCTTGGATACTCTGGCAAAAGTAACTAAGTAGTAATCAATGGCATTGCTTTCATTGGCAATTAACATCACTATGGAGAGATCATAGCATCAGGTGGTTTGGGAAGGATTGTTGGAAGGAACACTAAAACCCATCTTGTTCTGCCCCCTGCCATGGGCAGAGACACCTTCTGCTATCACAAGTTGCTCCAAGCCTTGTCCAGCCTGGCCTTGGACACTTCCAGGGATGGGGTAACCGCAGCTTCTCTGGGCAACCTGGGCCAGATTCCCACCACCCTCTAAGGGAACAATTCCTTCCTAATATCCCATTTAATCCTGCCCTCTGGCAGTGTGCAGCCATTGCCCCTTGTCCCAAGTATCCTCCTAGCTCTCTTGGAGCCCCTTTAGGCACTGGAAGGGGCTCTGAAGTCTCCCTAGATCTCTCTCTTCTCCAGGCTGAGCACTCCCAGCCTGTTTGTGGAGCATCTCTCTGTGGCCTCCTTTGGAGGAGGAGCTCCAACAGCTCCACATCCTTAGTTTGGGGGCCCCACAGCTGGACAGGGGTAGGTCCCACCTGAACAGAGGGAGAGGAGATCCATACATCTTCCTGCAACCAGCCTTTGATGTCTTGACTGTGCTGCTGTGTTCCAGCTGTTTTAAATGAGGCACTGCACAGAAACAGGAGACTCCCTCACCAGTGACATCCTTCTGCCAGTGGGTTCTTGACTTAGAAGAAGTGCTGAGTCAGCACCTGCTGTTTTCACCTCTTCCAGCTATGGTTACACCAGCTCCAGTCCCCAGCCTGGGGCTGCAGGGAGTGCTGTAAATGAAAGTTCTCCTCAGTGCTTACATGCTTGGGCAGACATAGCTGGGTGAATGGAGGGAACTGGAAATGAGCACAGCTGCTTCCAGCAGTCATTCCCACTTAATTTTGTCTTGCTCTCCTGGCAATGGCATCATTTTGGTCACCTGAGGAATAGAAGCCCTGAAATTATTGTGCTGAAGTTGTCATTCCTCAGGAGCCTGCCATGCAGGAGAATTAGGCCATGTTGGTAGAGCAGTGTTTTCTTTTGTGGTGCCTCTTCAACCTTTGTTTGCTTCCATTACCAAGTCAGTAGAGCTCAGTCTCTGTGCAGACAACTTGTGCTGTTGCAGACACGTTGCTTACGCTAAAGGTGGGAGGGGGAGCACCTGGAGCCTTAATTCATAGGTTTCCTTGTTTCCAGGTGCTTTAATGCAGCTGAGCTTTAAGGGAAAAAAAAAAAAAAGTAGTAGGAATTCTGATTGCACCTCAGTAATGTTCAAAAAAAGATCAGTTCTACTGTTCATAATATATTTAACATAACACTTTCTTTTTTCTCGTGTTGATAATATATATAACATAACTTTTCCCTCCTTTGTGTAATCCTTTTCATGGTCACAGTCCATTCAGTGCATTCATTTCCATTTAAGTAAGACTGGTTACCTGCTTGGAGCTGTGTCTGTGCATAAATTCATGCCTTATTCCACCAGGCTGCATTGTTCATTTTTTCCATGGAGCCTGTCACTGGTTATTAAGGGAAACAAGTGCTCCCAGCAGGTTTCTGTTGTGGAAGGAGTTTGTTAGATTTGCTTAAAGAAGATTTATCCTAGGTTTTCATCTTTCAGCTTTTGTGTCCTCTTGCCTGAAGAGGAAATTTAAACGTGGATTTAGTTTTAATAATAGAAAAGCCAAATCTCAAGGCTGATCTGGAGATGTTGAGCATTTCCACTAAGTAACAACCAATCTTCTGTACTACTTATGCAGTTTACCCAGATGGGAGAGTCTGCATCTCTATCCTTCATGCTCCTGGGGATGATCCCATGGGATACGAGAGCAGCGCGGAGCGGTGGAGTCCCGTGCAGAGCGTGGAGAAGATCCTCTTGTCGGTTGTCAGCATGCTGGCAGGTGAGCACTGCTGTCCTGCCAGCCCATCCTGAGTCAGCTGGGACTGCCTCTTGCTTTTTGCTTTGTTCACTGAGCAAAGCACAGTTCTCAAAGCCCTGGTATTTCTTTATTTATTAGTAAACCAGCGCTCTGAGAAGGGTCGGGGAAAAAAATGCAGCTGAATTAATACCAGGTGTCCCTGTTTGGGGGTTACTGCAAGGCTTTCCTTCCAGGTTGGTAGCAACTGAGACAGTAGTGATGGGTCAGGTGGTCCCAGAGGCTCAGCTGGTTCCTTGCTCCTGGACAAAACCCAATTTGTATTTGCTATGCTGCTCATTCAGCTTTTAATGCTGTGGATTACAGCCTGGGTTGGATTTGGCTTTGGCAGCTGAAGGGTTATCAGGCCTAACCAGTACAGTAAACTGGAGTTCATGGCCTCTGGTTTAGAAGCCAGCACATTCTGTTTCTCTTTGTTATTCTTAGCCTGGGAATGTGCCCCACTCTGCCATCTCTGGTTCAGAAGGCGGCTTCTTGATAAGAGATCGGGCGAAAAACTTTTTGGGGAGCCTTTCAGAGGGTTTTCCCTAAATCTAACAAGGGCTGTGGATCAGCTCTGTTATGCACAGCTTTCTGAAAGATGCATCATTTTCCACACAATGGACAGAGCCACTGAATTGCCTGAAGAGGGCAGAGCCATGTCCCTTAGAAACGGTTTTGAAGGATAAATGGGTTTAGAAGCTGAAAAGTTGACCAAGGAGCAAGCAACAGATTCCTACATGGGACTGTTTTAGCTTTGGAATAGTAACCTGCAGTTGGAAAGCTGTGCAGACAAAGAGTACCCGTAGGATTCCCATGGCTTCCAAGAGCCTGGTTTGTGGTACAGCCTTACGTGGACTGGGAAGTGTGGGGGTCACCTGGTCTGATTCTGTGCCTGTGCATCCTGTTTTCCCATGGCTTTTGGAGAAATCGGGATAAAACACCAGTGGTTAGCTTCTTTCATGGTACTGGAAAACTGTCAGCCCTGGCTCTGCAGCTGGTGTAAGCCCAAGTTTACCAGACTGGGTGACCTGCACACCTGCTGGGTTTGAAGGTGGACCATCAGGATTGTGTGGAGAAGGATGGGAGCCCATGAACTGGGCTGGGGAGGGTGTGGACTGGTATGTCAAGGGAAGTGAACAGAGAGTGTTAGTGCCTTCTGGAACCCCAGGACAGTGTCCTGCTGTATGCTGCCCACAGACCTGGTAAATCCTGGGTTTCAGCTTACCTCCATACAAAATGGGGAGTGTCTGGGACTTCAGCATGCCATGTGCATCATAAAATGTTCCGAAATCATCATATGAAAGATATTGCAAAAGTGAAAGCATATTCTATGGGTGTCCTTGGATTGTTTTGTTGGTTTTTAATAGAACAAGCCATCTCAACAAGTGACAACCTGTTTGGGTGGCCTGCTTGGAGGGGCTTTGTGTCTGGGAAGCTGGAGAACAAGGGAAAAAAAAGTTCTGTGGGGAGAAATATGCAGTTCTAAAAGCCCTTGACAGCACTGGAGGTGCCACATTGTGCTGGCCGTGTGCATGGTGGGACTCCACTGCTGAAAGCACAAACAAAAGAGTCCTGCTCCTGTACTGCTTGTTTGTTGCCTAAACCCAAATTTGTTGTGATATCCTTTCTCTTGTGGTCAGTTAAATCAGAGCTTTTTGGGAATCCGGGAGCTGTCATTGGATTTGTGTATTGGTGTTTCTGCAGTCTCAAGGAGGAGAAGTGTTTCAAAGCCTTGGGGAAGTGGCATTCTGAAGAAGCAAGAAGCTCCATTGCCTACCTACCTTTGTCTTTCTTGTTTCAGAGCCAAATGATGAAAGTGGAGCCAATGTAGATGCCTCCAAGATGTGGCGGGAGGACAGAGAACAATTTAACAAAATTGCCAAGCAGATTGTGCAGAAGTCACTCGGACTTTAAGCTCACAGACAGACTGAAGTGTTTTGTATTTCTCTCCACCTGGAAATGAGCAGTGCTCAGTGCTGGTACCAAAAAGGAAAACTTTGTAAAACTATTGGCCTAGTTCTTATAATTCGTTATTTATTTACCATCTCTTTTCTTCCACTGCTCCAGAGAAGCCTCTAGTTCACTCACTAAATTGTGTGGAAAAGGGATTTAATGGTAGAGAAAAATACAGAGACAATGCTGTTTCAAAGGCTGCTTTTTGCTACCTTACTTTGTGGTGTGGAAAGCTTGGAGACTTGGCAATCTGCAGCTGTCCCTCACCCATCTGCTGTTGGGGGACAGTGCTGCCTCAGATCGTCTGCTGGCAGAATTAGTTGTGTTTTATAGGTAGCATTGCATTTGGAGCAGCAGTAGACAGGAATTTCTGTATTCATTCTGTTCTTGTTAGGTTAAGGGCAGCAGCTGCAGTCAGATCTCATTTGAAGAGTATAGTTAGCAGGAGAGGCTGTAAAGCAGAGTGTTTTAGCAAAGAAAGGAACTTTAGGGAGTGAGCTGTGAGGACTGGCTGGGGGTCTGGAATGGCCTGGTGTTCCCGTGTAACACTGTGAGTTTGTACTGAGCCTTTGAGTCAGTGTTGGCTTGGCAGAAATCCCAAGAGCTGCTTTATTACTCCTTGAAGACACTCAGTTGTAAACTTCACACTCAGTTAGAGGCACAAGGTGTAAAGGCTGGATTATCCAAGTTCACCTGGGCAAGGTAGGTCATTGGTAGTTGGAAAATCCAATGAGGATGTGTTTGCTGTGCTGGACATGTTAGTAGCTCTGCAAGAATATCAGCCCACTGTGGTGACACATGAGTGTTGAGAGGATATGGCACTGCTTTGCCATTACTGCCCTGTCACTCGTTTTTGGGTGACTGAGCCAAAATGAGAATGATGGACTTAAAAAAACGACCTGTGACACTCTACACTGAGTGCTCTTGTGTATTAAATAGGAGCCAGAGGGAGAAGATGGGCTGTTTGCATGAGGTACAAATGTGTGTTTTGGACTGCAGTGTTGTAGCCAGTGTGAAGAGTGCAGCAAATAACAGCTGGTCAGTTCCTAAAACTGCTGAGGGCCCTCTGCTGACCTTTCTGCTTTGCAAGCCAATCTCATGTGTAGGTCCAAATCTCTCCAATTTACTACAAGCAATAACATGCCCATTAATAGCACATGGAATCCAATTTTGTTGGCAGCTTTCAATGGGCTAAATTCGACAAGGGCTGGTTTGTTTTTTTAAATGTGAAGAAGTGTGACATGGAAGGAGTCACACCATGAAGAAAGCTTTACAGAGGTGATGGTGTGCATGTGTGTGGTACAACTGCTCAGCATTTCTGTCTTGCTGTCTGTGCTACAGGTTGCACTTTGCCATTGTTCTGCACCTCTGAAAAGTATTGCTACAACCTGCTGATTTTACCTCTTTGTAGAAGTAATTGTGGCTTTGATGTTGGGGTGGAAGTGGGACTGGACATAGCTTGGCAGCAGAGATGATGAAATAGTGTTGTACATAACTAGTATTTCAAGGCATACAGGAAAATGTAGCACTTTATGCAAACTGGGAGTGGTTTTTTTGGAGTAGAGGGAGGATTGCTCCTGGGAGTACTGCAGCCACCTTCGGAAACAATGCCGGAGAGTGGCAAAAGAGGGGTTTGCTTAAGTGCTGAGTGTTTTATTCATGTGTGCTTGCTCATTATCTTGATTTTATGATGGGATTTAGTCTGTATACTGGAAATAAAGTGATTATATTTTCTCCTTTTATAGTTGTACACAAATGTATTGCAGTGAGTGTTGTATATGAGTAACCACATGGCCAAGAGAGTCGCTCCAAAGGGATGGAAGGCTTCATTCTAACCTAGTTAAAACATGGGATACTTTAGGAGTGAAAGAGCTGACATGATTGCATGGACTTTCCAGGCAAATGTCTTGTCTCCAATGCTAGCAGTGGCTGGGTAATTCAAAGAAAACTATAAAAATCTGATGGTGGGTAGATGTATAGTTTGCTCCTTGCAAATATCATTATAACCATGTGTCTAGCCTAGAAGTTCTTGTGAACGTACAACAGGTGAATTGATTCAGAATGTGCTGGTATCAGCACTTGGATTTCAGGAGGACATGGAGATCATAAAGTCACTGAATGGTTTGAATGGGAACAGACCTTAAAGACCATCCAGTTCCAACTGTCTGCCATGGACAGGGATAGCTTCCACTCAAGCAGGTTTCTCGGACGCCAGTTTCCTACTCAGAGTTTCCATAGTCCCCAAATCTCTATTCAAAAATATAAAAGCATTCTTTTTAAGTGACTGACATGTGGTGGGCTTGCTGATGGGGCATTTGAAGCCACCCAGTGACTGTATGTACCTCTCAGTCTTAAAGGTGACAAAACATTTGCAGAAATTCATCTCTGAGGACTAAAATTTGGTATTGAAGTGAGAACTAGTTGGTGGCTGTTTACTCAGCTGAGGCCAGTGAGTGAGCCTTTGTGTTCATGAAAAGAAATTCGTTGTTCATTTAGGAAGGAATTGTTCCGTGTGAGGGTGGGGAGGCCCTGGCACAGGGTGCCCAGAGAAGCTGTTGCTGCCCTTGGATCCCTGGAAGTGTCCAAGGCCAGGCTGGATGGGGCTTGGAGCAACCTGAGATAGTGGAAGTTGTCCCTGCCCACTGCAGGGGATGGACTGGGATGAGCTTTAAGGTCCCTTCCCACCCAAACCATTCTGGGATTCTGTGAAAGGTTTAAAGGTGGCAGTGTGGTGGGCATGTTAGATTCCCTATTTGCCAAAAAAGAACTAAAATTTCATTATTCTGCAACAAACTGAAACCTTACATAAAGCAAGAGGATTCAGCTCACACAGTGGAGGTGTGTGGGCTCCTGCTGTGACCAGCTGAGAGGATCTCATGGCACAGACACCTCACTGCAGGTGGGAACACCTGAAGGTTAAAGCTTGTAAAGCTGGCATATAGCTCCTGGGATAGACTTCTCTGAAAGACTTGTGTCCCTGAATGAACACTTATGTTGGCAAGATGTGCAGTAGTGGCCAGTAGCAATGTTTTTCTGAGCAGTTGTCTTTTTTCAGCCTGAAACACTTATTATAAAACATGTTCCTTGGGGAGTGTCAGAGCTCTACAGGTGTTTTGCATGTAGGTAAAGTATTAAAGATTTTTTAAAAAATCCTTTTCTCTGGGTTATATTTGCTTTAGGCTTTTATATATATAAAAAAAAAATCTCAAAAAACCAAACCCTTCAACAAAGCTGTAAAAATGCAAGCAACATTTAAAGCCTTTGTATATACACACATCCACACACGCTCACTGTTGTTTTTCCTTGGCAGAGGGGCTGTGTCAGAACACACACAGTGGGCTGTGAGACATCCATTAACTGGGTTGGTGTGCCTTTGAAAGTGTGAGAGGCGTTGGAGCCACATGAAACGCTGCAGCTCGGGGGCAGAGCCATCCCTGGGCTCCCTGCCAGCTTTTTTTTTTTTTTTTTTTTTTTTTGCGATATCTTGAATGGAAGGTTCTGCACTGGGATGGATGCAGCAGGGAAGCTCCGTGCCTTGGTGTCTTCCTGAAGCTGTGACTTGGTGAGGATGCTATCTGTGTTTTACTCCTGTGAGAATGGAAAGGAGAAGCAGCATATCTGAAATGTCCCTTTCCCAGGGCCAGCGGCCAGGCGTGCTGCTGGTGCTGGGATTGTCTGGGATGTGGGATTGCAGCAGCCTCCCCTGTCCCGTGGTGTGGGGCTGTGCCTGTGGCTGAGCCCGGGACACAGGCTGAGCATGGGATGTCCTCACAGTGCCCTGGCAAGATGCAGCACAAATCACATGTCCTGTGTGCCTTCCCTTTCAAATTTCCCTGACTCAGGGGAAGAAGAAAATCTCAGTGCTTCAGGAAGCTCAAAGGCTGGAGGAGTGTGGGAGAAGGGATGCTGGGAATCTTGCTGCCAGCTGGAGGTAGGGTTGGGGGTAGCACAGCAAGGGGAAGGTGCAGGAATCTGGAGAATTCCTCTAGCATCTGAGGGCCTGAGCTGCCAGCCCCAGCAAGGGCTCCTGATGTCCCCTCTCCTGCTGCCAGGTGCCACTTGATGTCTTGGGCACCAAAAGTGCTGTGCCAGGCTCCCTGGTGCTGCAGGGGTGAAAACTATCACTGAGATGAGAACTGTTCAAGCCGTTTAACATTTGGTGGTCCTTCTTGGTGCTCTCATGGCCCCACAGGACTGTGGGATGGCTGGGAGGTCTGTGCCTTCCCTGTGACTCCAGCCCTGGTGATCTCCCTGCCCTTCCCAGCCTGCTTCCATGGGTCTTGTGCCAGGACAGGTGGTGTAAGAGCCCCAGGAGAACCAGCCAGATGGCTTTTGAAGGTCGCTCACACCCCCTGAGATGGGACTGGGCAGTAGGTAAGATGATGGGGTATGTTAATAGATAATTAATGGCAGGGACAGGCCCTGTGGGTTATTACAGGGGAGCCGCTGGTGTGAGCAGTGTGTGTGTGAGCTCTCAGGGATTTGGGAGCGGGTCTGTCTGGTCATGTCCCTGAAGGGCATGAGGAGACATAAGCCAAATCCTGGCCTGAGTCCCCTTCCTCTGTGTATGGGGCATCCTGAGTGGGGGGTGAGGCTGTGCTCTGTCACAGCTCTGACCTGAGCCCAGTGTCCCTGGCCAGAGGGACTGCAAGGGGTGGGCAGGAAGGGGTGTTCTGGGGCAGAGCTCGCTGAAGAGCAAAGACAAACACCCCTGCTGCAGCCAGGGGTGCAGGGTGACACAGGAGCTGGGTTCAAAGCAGCAGAAATGCAGGATGCAACACGCAGGGGGTGGGGGCACCCACACGCTTGGGTGCAGGGCCTGGCATGGGGAGGCTCTCCACCCACAGCTGGGATGGAGGTTTGGGCCCAAAACAGTTTTCCCCATGCCAAAATAATTTGGCAGATTGAACCCAGTTGGGGTGGCATGGGAATGTTGAATGAATCAGGGTTTCTTTGGTAAGTCTGCCTGGGACGGGCTCACACAGACTCCTCTCCTGGTGTGCTGCTTCACCAGGATCCCTGTCTTCTTCTGCCAGTCAGAGGAAGACCCCTCAGAGATCTGATCAGATCCAGTCCCAGTCAGATCCCTCCAAGCTTGGTCAGCAGGTCGGGTGCTGGGGGATCTCCCTCTGTGAGACAGGTGTGCTAGAGACATGCCCACAATCTCCAATCTGAAATTGAACAGCAGAGCTCTTCCCCAGGGATGCCTTGCTTCCCCTTGCCATTCATCTTTCTGGGAGCTAGCAAATGGGGAAATATGGAGTGGATCAGAGCAAGTGAATTTGTTCTGAAGCAAAAACCTCTGGGGTTGGAGATCCTTCTTTGATATCTATAGGCTTGCTGTGAGGGTGGCTCCAGAAGGGCCTCATTCAGCCAGAGCTCAGCTTTTCTCACCAGTTCTTGCAATGGAGGAGTATGCCAGACAGGCAGGCTGGAGTCCAGGTGTTTTCAAACTCTCTTTGGCTGGAGGGGCAGTTAGAAGTTGAGCTTTGTCCTTGGCCAGATCCTGCTTTGATATGGGACCGTCTCCTTGGAGCCTAGGCATGGCCTTGGCGTGAGGGCTGGGGTTTGTGAGCTGTAGGAAACTCCTAAGGCTATGAAGCGTGGCTTTACAAAAATATCAGTATTATTGGAGAAGCCACTTGTCCAAAGTGTCCCCATCCAGCCTCACTTAGAATTTGTTGCTTTCAGCATCTTTCACCTGGAACACCCAGTCAGTGACCAAGGGATGTTTTATGGGATTTATTTTATCCATTCATCCCCATCCAACAAGACTTGTAGGTTGAATTCTCTCTCATATGATAGCTGCTTTCTTTGCTCAGAGAAGAAGATGTGGCTGCCCCATCCCTCATCCCTGGAAGTGTACAAGGCCAGCCTGGAGGTGGCTTGGAGCAACCTGGGATAGTGGAAGGTGTCTCTGCCATGGCAAGGGGTGGAACGAGATAGGCTTTAAGGTCTCTCCTCCAACCCAACCCATTCAACAATTCTTCTGTAGATGCTTCTGTTCCCCCTTGGGAGACCTACAGAAGTAATCAGGGTGGTCTCCTTCACTTTGAGCCCCTGCTGAGCTCACCCCTTCCCACTACAGGCGTTGTTCCTTGGCTGGTTACAGGAATCTGGATGTCATCACAGAATCGTTTAGATGGAAAAGACCTCTAAGATCATGGAGTCAAACCATTAACCCAGCACTGCCATATTCCCATGGCTGAACGTCTCAGGAATTCCCGGCGGTGCTGTGGAGTAGGACAGGAGCTGTGGTGAGTGGGATAACCGTGCTGAGAGTGCTGTGTCTGTGCTAGTGGAGAGCAGGCTCCAAGGGCTGGTGTCAGGCACAGGATCGCGTCCCCACCGGCAGCTGCACAGCGCCGGGAGCCGCAGTGCTGCAGCCGGAGTGCCTGGGCAGCAGCGCTGCGCTGGAAGAGCTGCCCCGAAGAAAGTAATGGGAAACAATAGGAATTGTTCTCTGCCTTTGTTCCCTTTCCGTGCCGGATGTTGGAGGGGATGGAGCCGAGCTCGGCTGCCGGCGGGTGGGCAGAGGGAGAGGGCTGCCTGCGCTCCCGCCCGGGCACCCCGCCCAGCCCACCGCCTGCCCCGCCGCCTGCCGCCTCCTCCAGAGCCGGAACCGCCGCTCCTGGCGTAATTAAAGTTTGACATTCTCATACGAGTGAGTGATAAACTTGGCCGGTGATTCTCTGTGACTGGGGGCAGGAGGTTTTCTTAGGACTGCTGAGCAAAACGATGCTAAAGCTGCTGTTTGCTGCAAGGACCTCAGCCCACGATCTCAGCCCAGATTTGCTGCCGGCACTGGGGAGGAGCTTGAGGTGCCCACACCTTCCTGGTCTGAGGTAGACTTGTGGCAGAGAAGTTGCTGACTGGTCTCTCACCTGGGAGCTGTGGGATCATTTTGATCCAAGCAGTACTGTGCTTCCCATTTTCTATCCCTGCAAGTCCTCAATGGGCCTGAGCACGTGGGGCAAATCCTTGGGTTTCCCTGCTGTGGCTCTTTGAACCACTTACCACCATCTGTCTGTTGGGAGTGGGTGCGTGTGGTCACTGCCCAGATCAAAGGACTACAAGCTAAGGCAGAGGAGGGTTTCCCACTGCACTGCCAAGGGAGACTCCTCTCCCTATTCCAGAGCCAGGCCTGGGGCCCAGGTGTTACTCTAAGGCAGCCTACAGAGAGAGATCATAGAATCATAATCCCCAGATGGTTTGTGTTGGAAGTGATACTAAAGCCCATCCTCACTCCAATCCCCTGCCAGGGGCAAGGACACCTTCCACTAGCCCTCCAAGCCCCATCTAACCTGGTCTTGAACGTTGTCAGAGTCCACAGCATCTCTGGGCAACACGACACGGAGCACTTGGCATGGGGTTTGCTTGGCCAAGCTGACAGTTCCCCACACAGAGCCCCCGGGTGTGCTTGTTCAGCCTGATGAGCTGCTGATCCTGACGCAGGAAAGCTCAGGTTTTTCCAAAACCCCAGCTGCTCTGCACAACCCCGGGGTGTTGGGACAAGAGTTGTGGCTGAAGGAGATTAAAGCACAGGCAGAAAGCATGGAACATGAATGTTGCCTCCTTCCCCTTGGCCTCTGGAATGCTGTTTATTCCCTTCGCAGAGAGATCTCATCTGAGCTCCAAGCCACGCAGAATTTTCCCATTGCAGGTGGAGCAGGGGGTCCAGGCAGAGCTCCTGGATTTCTTGCACCACCACCAAGTGACCTGTAAGCCTCTCTCCTGCTCTTACCTGAGATCTACAGAAAACACCCAGCGCACTGTTCCCACAGTTGCTGTGGGAACACCCAGAACACTGTTCCCCACTGTTGTCTGGGTTGTGTGCTGTCCATCCATACAGAGCTGCCGTACTGGAAAGTGGTGAGTCTGGGGATGATGCAGCTGTGGGGAGGTGGCTCCGCCTCTTCAGCAGGTTTGGGCACACTGGGGGAAGGTGACAAAAATTAAAACAGCTTTATCAACAAGGGACAGGTAATAGTGAAGGTCTATTGGTCACATGCAGGGCGAAATGAGGGGAGAGGCAGCTGTGGGTGCTGCATGGCCCCATCTGAAACAGCTCCAGTGTGGAAGCGTGGTCTCAAAGCCTGTCTTCCCTTGTACTGGCGAAAGTGGAGCGTCTGCTTTCTGGAGCCCTTTCAGAGCCTGCCAGCTCAGCTGCCATGTGTCCTCCAAATGCAGGGCAGGATGCTCAGCTTGCTCCTGGCTGCCTGGACAAGGGACATAGGCTGCAACCCAGCGCCTGCTGCCATGGCCAGAGCAGGCTGGGGGCTCCCAGCTCCTTCGTTCCCAGTGGGTGTGGGGACATGGAGGGCTCTGGGACACGAGCGATGCTGGTGGCTCTCCACTGCCTGGTAGGGATTGCTCCTGAAGGCTGCTCCATGCTGGGAAGCTGGCAGCAGGACTTGCTGCGTTGGGGCAGCTTTGTGCTTTTTTTTTTTGCTTTTTTTTTTTGGTGGTTTTCCTAAAACCCATGCCTTTTGCAATCCTCCCAATCTTTCACAAAACTTTTCCTGGCAGAACCTCTCCAAAACTTCTGGGAATTCAGCTTTCGAAAGGCGTTGGGGTTAAAGACATTCGCGCTTCTGTACCATGCTGACAGGTTTCCTGGTGTGGAGATTTCTTGCCGGAACTCTGCTTTATGATGGTGGGTTGGACTCAAGGAGCTGAAGTTGCTCCAGGAAACACAGGGGAGATTTTTCAGCCTGGGAGAAAGGGCAGAGGTGACAAGGGAGGAGCCTTGGAAACGGCTGAGGATGGAGACCTCATCCCACCATCCTGGGGAAGGTGTCCCAGTTCTTGGGGCCAAACTGTGTTTTGGGGAACTGAGATCAGGCATGTCATTCTGAGAACAATTCCCCCCATCCCCTTCATAACTGATCCCAAAGAGCTGATGTCCACCCTGCTGCTCACACAGGTGAGACCAACTCCATGTGCGCATCACTGACCTCCAGATCTGTCGCCATGGATGTGAGTATGCCAGGCTCTGCTGGCCCTGCTGATGCAGGCAGGAGAGTACACAAAAGCTGGAGACACCATGGGATGGGCATTTGTCCATCAGTTACATATAGGGTCCCTCAACATTTGCTCTTGCTGATGCCCGCACTGCGTTTCAGGGGAACATACTTGGTGGACTTAGAGGTCTTTTCCAACCTAAAGGATTCTCTGATTATATACAGATGTCAGGAATAAGGACTGAAATGAATAAGGCATGAAGCCCTGAAACATGGCTTTGTGTCTGCAAATAATAAGGAATGAGTTACAGCTTTGGAAGGGCAGGAACGTTCCCCCGTGTGCAGGGCCCAGCCGGTCCTGGCGTCGATGAGGTGCCCTCCTTGCACTGTCCCCTGCATGAAAGCTCTGCTTGCAGTGCATTGCCTACAGATGGGTTTCTCAACCTTTCCTAACCCAGGGATGGCCAAACCTTTCTGGTGAGAATCCAAGGATCATTTTGTTCGGAGCCACCACATGGTTTTATTTACGCCCCATGTGAATTAGGCAAACATCTCACTGTTTGTCTCTTTTATTCCATCCCCTCGTGCTTGCTTCTGCACACAGGAATGTGTGCCTGTGTGCTTAGGAACTATTTTGCAGACCACTTCCTACTGTCCTGGGGACACAGAGCAGGTCCTGGACCCAATGTGACAGTGGGGAGCGATGTGTCCCTGTCCTTACTTCACATCACAGCTCGGGTCTCCAGGCAGGGAGGAAGGCATCAGGCACTGGCCAAGCCACATCCCCAGCCCAGTGAAGGGGAAAACCCTTGAGGGCCTTCAACCTCCCTGTCCTCACCTGGAGATTGTTCATTAACATGGCTGAGCAGCAGCCTGAGCCCACCGTGTCCTCTGTGCTCATCGGTGGGGAGCTTCAGTCCCTCCACCTCTTGCCTGGAAGTCCACAGATCTCCCTATGTCTTGAGGGGGCACCCACAGCTGTGTCCTTGGCTCTGAAGATGTCCCTGCTGACTATTTTTTGGAAGAAAGCACTGAAAGGTAGCTGCATCCCCTTTGGAAAACCAGTGGCCTTGGAATCTCTGCCAGGACTTTCCCTCCCTCCCTGGACCCTTGCAGAGCCTCAGCAGGACCATTCCCCAAATCTATCCCCTGCTCAGAGCAGTGCTGCCAGCTCCCAAAGCCACAGTTAACTTGACACATGTGTGCAGCCCTGGGAAACATGATGGCTCTCATTCTTGTTTGTGATGCCTTCCCCAGATCCAACCTGATGGGAACCTCCCCTCCAATGCACCACCTCTCTTCCAGACATACTTGGAACACCAATTTCCATCTTTCCATGGCTTGGGGGTCCAGTGAGGTGACTGCTCCCAGTCCCAGCCCTGGTGGGTGTCCTCAAGGCTGTGAGGAGTATCAGGAGGGACTGTGCCTGTCAGGGGAGATGGGATGGTTTATCCTCCTGTATCCCTTGTGTTCATCACCAGCAGCTGCCTTTTGGGACTCCCAGGTGCCATTCAGGACCCCCATCTACCATTTGGGACCCCTAGGTTTGGTTATGGCTGTGCCACTGGACATCATCCTGAGGAGGAGGAGACAGCAGCACCTCACCTCTGCAGCTCTGTCTTGCAGAGATGTTAAGCTCTCTTTAAGCACGATCCTGGTAGAGCCCTACTTTGAGGGATGCCCAGAGGGAGCTCCACGCAGCCCTGCTGGGCTATTGGACAGGGACACAGCCCCTCTCCAGGCACTGAGACTGAGACACCAATGGTCTGTGTCTTGGGGTTCGTGGGGTTCAGTATAGATCCTCTGCAGTTTGGCACCAAGGTGTGTGCCTGGTGCTGCTCTCCACCAAGGATTGCAGTCCTTGGGCTGCACTCTCAGTGCCAGCATGGCCCATTTCGGGGTGAGGAGAGACTGACAGCAGACACGGCCACGGGTCTGGCTCTGGCTGTTCCTTGCTGACAAAACCTCCAGTTTGCGACACAGTTTTTGGCGTTTGGTCCTTGCCATCCGCTTTCTATTCCGGCGCTCGCCTTGCGGGAAGGCTGTGTGGACGAGGGGGGTGGGAGCCTGTTTCAATTGTTTGGGGAATAGAGGAGACTCATTCTGTGGCTGGAGGAGCCCAGCAGAGCTCACTGTGTGCAGGGAGCTTTCCCACTGCTGATGCATCCCTTGGAACAGCAGAACCTGGAAGGTTTCTGAATCGGTGGCACATTTGTGGCTGGTGGCTGGCCCTTGGGATGGAGCCTTGCCTGGGGCATGGGATGTGCATCACCTGACAAGGCAGAGATATGCAGGTTTTGGGATCTGGACACGGTGGAGTGGTCCAGAGGGTCTCTCATCCAATACAGGCTGAAAACCAATGCCTTTAGGGGCAGGAAGGTTCCCACCCAGGTCTCTCCAGGCAGGGGTGGATCTCCCACCTACTCCCACGTGAGCCCAAAAAAATGTATCACCAAAAATGAAAGGAAGTAAAGCAAACAAGCAAAAAGAAAAAAAAAAATCCCTCCCCAAAGCCGCCTTCCAGAGGGTTGGGCAAAAGATAAAAGCTCTCGGAGGAGCCGGGACTCCTCCTCTCCCACCACCAACCTCTCATTTAAATGTCTGTGTGCAGGCTGCAGCCGGCACTGCCTCGGCGGCCGCCCCAGGAGACCCCCGGCAGCCCCCCGGCGGCGATGCCCACGGCAGGCATCGGCAGAGAGGCGGCATTCAGCAGCCTGGGCTGACGGCCCCGGGGAGGACGGAGCGCTCTGGGGGCTCGGGGGTCGCACTGCAGAGCATGCGAGAGCCCCCGGGGCGCTGAGCCCAGCGCCAGGGCGGGGAGCAGCGGACAGCGGGGGTCCCAGTGGATGGATCCGCTCGGGCCAGGCCCCCGATGTCGGCACCGCTGCTGCTGTGGGTCATTCTCCTCCGCTGGGTCAGCGGCGGGGGCTTAATCCGGGGAGGCAGGACGTGGCAGCACTGCACAGGTAGGAGCGAAGGGCGGGTGGGCTGCATCGGGAGACAGGTGTTCACCCTGCTGGCGAAAGTGCCGGGACTGCTGTGCCCCCGCGGCTGGGATGCTCCCCACGCTGCCAGGGCAGACCCCAGGAGGCGCGCTGTGTTTTGGGGGGCATGCCCCATGTGAGGTAGCCCAGCCCCAGTGCGTCAGTCCTCGGTGTCCACTCAAGTGGACCGAGTGACAGCGATGCCTCAGGCTGGCGGCACCCACGGACAGCAGCGTGTGCGGTCATTCCTGTGCCTGCAGCCCCCGCAGTGCCAGCGGGGGAGCGGCCAGCCCTCTGGGAGCTGTGAGGAGAGCTCTGTCTGTCCCTGTTGCACAAGCGTTGTCCCAGGTTCTGCTGCAAGCAGAGGGGCGGGGAAGGAGTGGAAGAAGAGAGCCATGAAGTCCCCCTGGAAACTCCCTCCTGGCCCGGACTCTTCTGTGCTCTGACAGGCACAACCTCCGCCCTCCCGGCAGCAAAAGTTCCCGTCTCACCGTCCCCGAGGAGGCAGCAGCTCCCGGGTCATTTCCTGAGGCAGAGAGGATCCCCGTGCTCTGGCTCTGCCATCCCATCCCTCTGCCTATGTTGTGTGGGCAGCAAAGTCTGAGCTCAGTTTTTGGGGCTGCTTGGGCCCAGGCTGTGTGTGCTTAGGGCTTGTCCCAGTTTTTGGCAATTGCATTTGCTTTTTGTTACAGCCCAGATGATATGAGAAGAAAACCAGGGAGAGATTGGAGAGTTTCTGCCCGCTGCCTCCTCCCCGAGGTGCTCCAATCTCTCTGGGAATATCCCCGCTGTCCCCAAGCAGCTTTGGCTGGAGGGATCCTGGGTGTGCTGAGGCCCCGGCATCATCCTGGGGACCCCAGTACGAGGCGTCCTGACACCACTTGTGCTGCCCAAGCTGGGCTGGAGCACCCCAGCTGCTCTCCCAGCTTTTCAGTGATGGATGTGGGAGGCAGACTAGATTTAGGGATTTGGGGTTGGTCTTAGGACAGTACCCCTTCCTGTCCCACAACCTCCAGCCCCAGATGAGCTCTCCCCCAGCTGATCCTCACCATCTCAGGGGCAACTGGCGGCTCCTAAACACCTCTGCAAATCCAAGTCTGAGTTCAGCTTGTCCTTTTCGCTTGGAAAAACAGGAACTGGCCATTGCCCGAGTGATGTATTTCTGAAATAAGCTGTTCCAGTTAAAACTTTGCTTTAGGAACAGCTTAAAGCAGCAGTGGGGTGGGCAAGGGGCACACAGAGCTGCCAGGGTGGGAAGGACCTCACCGATCCCCCTGCTCAGGTCTGGATGGAGCCACACGAGCAGATTCCTCCTTGCTCTGCCCACCTGGAACTGGGCTGGCCAGGCATGTCTGGAGGAAGCACTTCCCTTCTCCAGCTGGTTTGGATTCAGACACACAGCCCAGCCTTGCTCCCAGCTCCCTCCTTCCCAGCTCTCCCGCTGTGCCCCTGCATCCCGGATTTATTAGTACAAATTGGAGCTAAAAGCCAGGTCTCAGCGGGGTGGGACAGAATCAGGGATGTTTTAGTGTAGCCAAGTGCTGCTTCATCTCTTGGGCATCATCTCCCTTCTCTGCCAGAAAAGCATTCAAAAATGAAAACAGGAGGGTCCAAGGCCAGGAAGGTCATAGAAGTCCCCACAGCTGCCACAGCCCGTCCTGTGCTGAGATGTTGGAGCTGGCAGCGTTCCGTGGGGTGGCACTTTCGGGTGCTGTTGTGCTGTGTGTCCTCACCGGGGTGATGCCTGGGGCTGGACACGGCGTTCTCCTCTCTGAGGAGAGAGTAATTATTTATAATGAGTGGTTTTGGTGCCTGCTGTGAGTGCGTGTGCATGTGTGTGCAGTTAGGGCTGGGTTGGGAGAGCCTGAACACCGGGACTGGAGGGGTAGGGCTGTCCCCACTGCTCTGTGGACAGAGGTGGGGATGGGTGGCTGCCCTGAGAGCAGATGTGTGGTACCGGATCCCTGCTGCTCTCCTGGCTCTGGCTGTGGTTGCTGGTGCTGGTGGATCCCGAGAAAGCTGCTGGCAGTCCGGGGCTGCCTGGCTGGCAGGTCCCAGCTCCAGTGTCAGCATCCAGAGCCGCGTCAGTGAGATGGTTCTGCACATTTGGTGTTCCTGCTGGGGCGATGGAGATGCCCACCTTGTGTCTGAACGGCAATTCTTGCCTCTGGCCCTGGCGCAGGGGCTCGGGGCAGACCCCAGGCGAGGGCCAGCAGGCTGCTGCCCCACGCCAGGCCGTCCTGCTGCTGTGGAGCACCTCAGCCAGCGCTGGGGTACCCCCATCCCACGGCGGGACAGCGCGGGGTGCCGTGGTGACGCGCCCCGCTGTCTCTCGGCACAGACCTGCGGCCGCTCGACATCCTGTCGGAGGCGGTGCCGGCCGGGGCGCCGGCCCGCGGCATGCGGGTCTTCCAGGCGCAGGGGGTGCGCGGCTTCCAGCTCTCCTCCTCGCGGCCCCGCGCCCTGGCCTTCCCCGCCTCGCGGCTCTTCATCCACTGCGACCGCTTCCCCGAGGAGTTCTCCATCATCGTCACGCTGCGGGCGCTCCGCGGGCCCGCCAAGGTGAGCGCGGCCGGCCGGGCACGGCGCGGGCACGGCCCGGGCACGGCCCGGGCACGGCCCTGACAGCCCCTCCATCCCGCAGAGCAACGAGTACATCTTCACGCTGATGGTGGAGGAGAGCCCCAGCGTGCTGGTGGGGCTGCGCTACGCCCCCGACAAGCTGCACTTCCTCTTCTGGAGCCAGGAGCGAGCCGGCGGCTGGCAGACCCGCGTCACCTTCCCCAACGTGTCCCTCTCCGACAACCAGTGGCACACGCTCATCTTGGCTGTCTCCGGCCAGTCCTTCTCCTTGACGGTGGACTGCAGCATCCCTAAGGATGTGTAGGTTGGGGGCGGCGCTGGGGGTGCTCGGCAGGGTGATGTTCCACCAGCGTCTCCTCCGGCGACCGGGAGATTGGAACACGACCCCTATGAGGAACGGCTGAGGGAGCTGGGGTTGTTTAGCCTGGGGAAAAGGAGGCTCAGAAGTGGCCTTATCACTCTCTACAACCTCCTGAAAGGTGGCCGTGGTCAGGTGGGGTTGGTCTCTTTCTCCAGGCAGCAACTGACAGAGCGAGAGGACACAGTCTCAAGCTGCACCAAGGGAAGTATAGGTTGGATATAAGAAAAGGTCTTTTACAGAAAGAGTGATAAAATACTGGAATGATCCTCCCAGGGAGGTGGTGGAGTCACCATCCCTGGACGTGTTTGAAGAAAGACTGGATGTGGCACTGGGTGCCATGGTTTAGTTGAGGTGTTAGGGCGTGGGTTGGACTTGATGATCTTGAAGGTCTCTTCCAACCTAATCATTCTGTGTGATTCTGTGAGATGCTGTGAAATTGTCCCCTGCCTGTTCTCGGCCCATCCCCAGGGTGGTGGAGACGCCGTTCCCAGCCTCGCTGTCAGTGAGGAGAGCCAGCTTCTACCTGGGCAACAGGCGGAGAAGGAAAGGCGTGTTCACGGTAGGTGCCCCATGGTGTGGGCTGCCCAGGGGTAGCCGGGTGTGCTCAGGGGTGCTCCTGGATGCCTGTGGGACCACACACTGCCCTCCCTCAGTCCCCTACACTGGCAGGGCTTGGGCCATGGTACAGGATGCAAAGGTGGCTGTGGGTCCTTCCCACGTGGAGGCACTGAAAGGCAGCTGCTCTGAGCCCCGTGCCAGTGCTCCCTTTCCATCAGCTGTTAGATTGCCCTGGCTGGGCATCTGAGAGCTCATAAATGTGCATGAGTCCCACAGACATTTCTGCATTCCAGAATGGAGGGCAACAAGCAGAAGTCAGGCAGGAAATCCAAGGCGCGAATTACCTGCAGTTCCCATTCTGTGGTCTTGCGGGACTTGTCTCCATCACTCTGCTCCCATTTTCCCAGGGTTTGCTGAGACAGCTTGTCCTGCTGCCAGGAGCTGATGCCACCCCCCGGATATGCCACACCATGAACTTCAAAGTAGCAACACTCTCTGTCCCCAGTGTCCTCCAGGATGTCCCTGCGAAGCCAGTGAGCAACGAGGTGCTCAAATACCCGTACGGTCAGTGCCCCCACAGAGGCACAGGCTCTGTTGCCTCCCTCTACCTCTGTGAGGAAGGGTCTTTGCATGGGGCTGGGAATGAAGCAGGAGCAGATGGGAAGAGGGCGTTCCCAGTACCCTGTTTCTCAATGTGTGTGTGTGTTGGGGTCAATGTCCAAAATCTCCATGAGAAGACAGGGTGGCCCTGCCTGGGTCTCTTGGTAGAGCTGGGCTCATGTCAGTGGCCCCGCACAGGGTTGCCCCAGTCTGTGGCTTCCCAGATTTTGCTGGGATTCCATTTTCCCCACTGCCTGCTGCCCACCATCAGGATGCGGCCAGAACATTTGCCCTTCCTGCCTCTCTGCTCCTCCATTTGGTGTGCACTAAGAGGCTCCTGCCTCACTCCTCTCCATGCCCAGAGACTGACATGAAGGTGACCCTGGGGGCCCGGCCACGCTGCTCCAAGCAGGAGACGGCACAGTTTTGGTTCAGCGCCTCCCGGCGAGGGCTGTACCTCTGCAACGGCAGCACCTGGGTCTCCATGCTGGAAGGTATTGCTGGGGAGGTCCTGGCACTCTTGGGGAGGGAAGGAGACCCTTGCAGCAGAGCAGGAGCTGAGATTTGCCCTTGAGACCACTCTGGGATGGGAATCAGTGGCAGAGTGAGGGGTTGGGGTGTCCCCTTATCTCTCCTCTGCTTGGCCAGGCTTTGCTTTGCTCTTGGTGCCCATGGCACTTCCAGAACACCCCCAGATTCAAGTTCCTCTGTGATCCCTCCATCTGCTCCATCTTCTCCGCATTATCTGTCCCTCCTGGGAATTTTCTGGGCAGGATGAGCTCCTGACCTGTCTGAGCAGGACAGCTCACCCCACAGAGAGCCATGCTCAGGGTGTTGGGTACTTCCCCAGTGCTGAAGCATTTGTGGGATGGATAAGTGGAAACAAAGAGACCCATCAGCTGCTCTTAAGTACTGGGGGCCATTGGGAGGGTGGCAGACAGAGAGGTCAAGGTCACCCTGGTTCTGGTGGGACACTTTGTAAGGAAAGCAGTGGAAGTACCAAGGTGGAAAAGGCAACCAGAGCCTGGATTGGATGGGTGTTCTTCAATAATGACATGGATTTCATCCATTGGCACTCTCTCACTCACTCCAAGTGTCTTCCCAGGATCCCTGGAGAGGACAGGGAGGACGGGATATGCCCCTAACTGAACTGCCTCTCCCTTCCCTCCTCTCCCAGCATTTTTCTTCTGCAGATACTCACAGGGTGGGTTTGGATGAGCCATTTGTTCCCCACAGGAGCTAGCAGTGACTGGACCAACTATCCTTCCCTACTCCTGGAAGTCATCAGGGTTGGCACAGTGTCCTTGTTTCCCCAAGGAGAACTCATGCTGGGGTCTTACTGACCTGTGCCCCCTTGGTGCCACCAACTCTGCCCCTTTTCTGCCATTTGTCCCTTCCAGTGCCCATCCCTCTGTCGTCGGGGCAACTCTGGTGGTTTCTGCTCCAATTTCTGGTGTTAATTCTGCCTTAGTCTTCCCTAACCTCTCTTCCTGTCATCTCCTCCTTGTTTTCTTGAGGAAAATAGATCAAAGTGATCAAAATCCATAGGGTGGCCCATGGAACCCCATGGCATGGGGTTCATTCCTGCTCCCAAAGGACATAGCCCTGCTCTCTACTGGAGAACAGGCAGGGCTGGATGAGGCTGGATGTGCCACCCATCGAGGTGCAGTCAGCCTCTTACCATCCCTTGATTTAGCCCTTCACCCCTAGGGACACCAGGACCTTCATTTTCCCCACAAAGCTCTGCACAGCAGCAAGTGCCACTGAGCCAGCTCTCGCAGGGCCCCTCTCCAACTAAAATCACCTGGTTTTAACCTCACCCCTCTTTTTTTGGGGGCTCCCAGTCCAACACAGGCTGGACTACGTGGAGGAATACCAGAACCTGGTGACCAACTCGGAGACAATGGGCATTGAGGTCTTCAGCATCCCAAAGGTGGGGCTGTTTGCAGCCATGGCCAACCGGATCACGCCCCCAGGGTCGGCCATCTACAGGTGGACTGATGGGAAGTTTGTGCACTACCAGAACATCCCCACCTACCAAGCTCAGTCCTGGAAGTATTTCACTATCGGGAAGAAGGTGAGTCTGACAGGAAGGTGCCCCCATGTTTCAGTATATTAAATTGGAGTTGCCAAATATTGGCTTCTCTGAAGCCCAGAGTCTTGGGCATGGTTTAGGTAACTGCATCTCAGAAGTCTACCTGTGGTCCTAAAGAGCCCTCAGAGCCTACAGTTCCCTCTGGAGACCCACTGAGTCCAACATGCTGCATTTTAAACTCTCTTGCTTTTAAATTATTCCAGGACTTTGGAGCCACCTCTTCTCCCCTGGGCAATCTGCTTTGGGGCTTGAGCAGAGGATTTGCCTGGTTCCTCTCCCTGGGAAGCTACTTATCCTCCAAGAAAGCCATCTGCTGAGAGGCAGCTCTGTGCAGGGCTCCCAGGGAAGCTGGGATTGTTCCCTCTCTGTTGTGACCCATTCTGGCTTTGTCCCCAGGGTGACTGCAGGGCTCCCCCATTGCCAGCCACGTGCAGCAGGGTACAGAGGGATGGGCAGAATTCCTTCCTCCTGGCTTGGTGACACCAACATCCCTGCTGGCTGGATGCAAACAGGCCATGTCCCCTGTTGGTGGTGGTGGGAACTGATGCTGGGCACCATCTCTGATAGGGGATTCACCTTCTGTAGGGGGACAGGGGGACCCAGCACAGCCCTGTCCTTGGGGGTGGCTACTCCTTGGCTGAACAAAGCCCCAGGCTGGTGCTTGCAGGGTCCTGCCCAGGCCAGGAGGCAGGAGACACCCTCACTGACTCTTTCCTCTTTGTGGGCTGTGGCTCTGTGCATCTTTGTAGCCCAAACTGGGGCATAATCTCTGCTGCTCCATCTGAAGGACACTAGAGTGGCACAGAGCCGTCATGACAGAGCTTGGATGTGCTCCCTGCTTTGCACTTCGCCACCTCTGCTGCCCATTCTTGTCTCTTACACTTTCACAGGGGTTTCCTGGTCTGGAAAATGTTTTGTCTCAGGGAATTTTTATCGTTGTTGTCATTGTTATCATTACCATACCTGCTTTTTTTTTTGTTCTGAAGCACCTTTCCTTACAGGAGGGTTTGTCAGCCGAACCTCCCTCCTTCCCAAGCGGATTTCACATCCATGCTCCCTGTTCCTGGGGCTGGAGGGTGTGAGTGGAGACAGCTCAGCTCTCCCTCCCCTTGTATAAGAGGCTGCTGGCTGCAAGTTGAGCCCCTGCCATGCACAAAGACCCCCATAGGCCACTGATTCCCTGTCCCCACTTTGTGTTGCTTGGGGACTGCTCAGGGACCCCAGCCAGGGCCATCTTGTCCCACACTAGACACCTCCATCCCTTGCCCTCCATCCCACCTCCCCCCTGTGTTTTCTTGTCCATGCTCCTTTGAGAGGAGAAAACCAAGCTGTGCTGGCTTTCCCTTTTCCAGATCTTCCTGGCAGTGGCGAATTTTGAGCAGAATGAGAGGGGTCAGGAGTTCTCTGTGATCTACAAGTGGAGCCGCAGGAAAGCCAAGTTCATCACGTACCAGCGGATCACCACGCACAGTGCCAGGGACTGGGAGGCCTTTGTCATTGAGGGAGAGGCTTTCCTCGCTGTGGTCAACCACAGAGAAGGTACCCAGCCCTCAGGGTTGGCCCTGGGGTGGGATCTGGGACCCTGGCAGGTGCCCTGCTCAGGGCATGCTCCCCGTGCATTCTCAGGTGGGACAGAGCGCAGGGCAAAGCCGGGGAGGTGTGCACACAGCTGCGAGCCTGGGGAGCCTCAGGGCACCCGAGGCCTTGCAGAGGAGAGAAAAGCTTCTGAGGAAGTGGCTGGCACAGTCACCCCTCTGGGTTTCTGACTGCAGGGGACAAGGACAGGAGTGGGGATGGTGTCTGTGCTGAATGTCTTTGCTGCTTTTCATTTTTATTCCAAATATTACATAACCTGGTAGTGCCACAGGTTGAGCCTTTTGTGAAGCCAGATCCTTGGCCTTGTGGGCACACAGGAAACTGAATGAGAGCCAGCTGACATCCCTGGATACCCTGCAGATATTATTCAGCCTCATTCCCCTCGCCAGGCTGTGAGTCTGGGCTGGGACATGCACTCCTTGGTGGAGAGGATGCAGGGGTTCACAGCACAGCCCTGGCTCTCTGGAATGCTCCCAGCTGGGTTCAGATGCTGGACCAGGGGGCTCCTTCCCTGCCATCAGAGCTGGCTCAGGGGGCATCAGCACCTCTGGCACCAGGCTCAGGGCTGGCAGCAGGTTGCTTGGGCACCTGTGAGCTGGGCTGGAAAGTCCCTGTGTCACCTTTTGGGCTCCATCAGGGTCAGTTTGGATAAGACCTACCCTTGTGGCAGTGTGGTCCCTTTGCCAGCCATGCACATCACACAAGGGTTAAGACCATCATGGCCAAGCCAAACTGGGAATGTTTCCCTTAGAAAGGGCTGGAGGGTCAATCCTTGAGAAGCTGCCACTTTTCCATGTGGCCATTCCCATTCTCCTGCAGCCTTGCTTTGCCCAAGCCCCTGTTGCAATGAGAATTTAAAGCCTGCTGGGTCCCACACAGGCATGAGGTCCAGATGCTTGAGCAGAGCCCAGGAGCTGGATGGAGCACGTGCCTTAGGGCAGGGGAAAGCCCCTGATGTCAGGAGCTGAGAGACACAGCTGCAACTGGCCCCCCTGCACAGGACCACCCTTGGGACAGCCAGCAGAGCCTGGGACGGAGGCATGGTGCCTCTGGGGTGCTGCTTCAGTGGGACAAAGCACCTGCCTGTCCCTCCTCTGCCAGGGCTGCCACAAAGCTGCTGCTGGGCACTCAGGATGAGCTGTTGGTGTGTTTCATGGGATGGAGGCTCCAGGTAGGGATGAAGGCTCTAGGAATGGAGGCACTAGGTAGGGATGAAGGGGGTCTTTAGGTAGGGGTGGAGGCTGTAGAATCTCCTTGGGGAGAAGCAGGTCACTTGCAGACAGCCTTGTGGCCTGCTGGCAAATTCTCATGTAGCTGAGCCTGTTTCTGGGTCTTCTTTCCTATACAAACCATGAGTTGCTTTCCCTCATGGTGCACATCTGTTCATCTGCCTCCCCCAGGGAACAACCACAATATAGACAGTGTGATATACAGATGGAACCCCAGGACAGGGCTGTTTGAAACTAACCAGACCATTCCTACCTCTGGAGCATATGACTGGGAGTTTTTCACCATTGGACCGTATTCCTTCCTGGCTGTAGCTAACACATTCAATGGCACATCCACTAAGATCTACTCACACATCTACATCTGGCTCAGGGGCTCTTTCCAGCTCTTCCAGTCTATCCTGGTAAGGCTTGGCCAGTACTCCTCACTCCCCCCTCTGTGTTTAGACAGGGTTGCCACATCCAGCTTCTCATGGTCTCCTTCCCCACAGACATTTGGTGCAGCCGACTGGGAGGTTTTTCATATTGGGGACAGAGTCTTTCTGGCTGTTGCCAACAGCCACAGCTATGACAGCGGGATGCCTGCACCCTCCAACTTCTATGCCATCAACTCCTCCATCTATGAGCTGAACATCACGGCCCAGATGTTTGTTAAGTTCCAGGACCTTCTCACCTACAGGTACCTGAAAAGGATTCAGGGCGCTCCTTGGTCCTTGTCCTTCCCCTGAGCAACACAGGGGTCTCACAGAATCCCAGAATGGTTTGGGTGGGAAGGAACCTTAAAGCCTGTCTCAATCCACCCCCTGTCACTGGCAGGGACACCTTTCACTATCCCAGGTGGCTCCAAGCCCTGTCTAACCTGGCCTTGGACATTTCCAGGTATGGGACAGCCACAGCTGCTCTGGGCAGCCTCTCCCAGGGCCTCTTTCTCTTTTAGTTTAAAATTATACTTGCTTATCTCCTGGAGGGTTCTTGCAGGCTTCACACTCCAGGGGCTGAGACTGCTGAGGAGAGTGATGGGTGATGGCTCCTTGGCACCAGTGGGAGCTGGGAGAAGGCCCTAGATTTGGGAATGAAGGTGGATTTCTTTTAGGAACAAACCGAGAAGAGCAGGGTTTTCTGTGTGTCCTCAGGGTGTCAGAGATTGGGGTGGGGTGGGCTCTACCCCATGGACACACAGCCCCTCCTTCAGCTGGTCACACAGGGGTCATCTCACCTGCCCCTCTGCTTATTTCATCCCCAGTGCCCTGGACTGGGAGTTCTTCTCGGTAGGAGACGACTCTTTCCTCGTGGTAGCAAACTCCTTCGATGGCTTCACGTTCTCTGTTAACAGCATCATCTACAGGTACTGCAAAGCCAGGCCTTGGGGGCTTGGGGACTGCCCCTGCATGGGCACCACAGCCTGGTGAATCTGCCAGGGAGGATGGATAGGACTGTTCCCTGTTTTCAGGCAGGAATGGGAAGTCCCAGTGAGGGACATCCCACCCTGAACCACAGCAGGGAGATGGGAGGTGCCAGCCCCATGGCTCAGCTTCCCTGCCCTTCCCAGGTGCCCAGCTCACGGCCCAGGAGCTAACTCCCTTCCCTGTGCAGGTGGCAAGGCTACGAGGGCTTTGTGGCAGCCCACCACCTCCCCACCGTGGGCTGCAGAGACTGGGAGGCGTTCCACACTGCTGAGGGCTCCTACCTGTTCTACTCCAGCGCCAAGGAGCCGCTTTCCAAGGTGCTCAAGCTGAAAACCACCTAAGGCGGCTCAGACACGCTCAGCTCCTCGCCAGGACCAGGGCAAGCTGGGCATCCAGCTGAAGATGGACCACAGAGCCCAGGAATGGCTGCAGCATCAGCTGGGCATGGCTGGCTGCAGGTAGGGAGGAGGAGGAAGAGAAGGATGAAGGCAGAACTCCAGAGCTCCCTGCAGTCTTATTCAGGGGCTGTTTCTCCTGGGAAAGCTCTGCCACCATGTTCCAGAGCCATGTCCTACCCAAGGTTCCTGGAGCCCAGCTGCATCCCCTGACTTATCAGGACCATGATGCTTGGCAATTTCCAGTCCCCAGGAGGGACTCAGAGCTGCCAGTAGCCGTGGCCAAAGCTTGCACATAGCCAGGAAAGGAAGAGACAGAGCAGAGCATGAGTTGCTGGGGTGGGTGCATGGCAGAGGGGAGTAAACATGTGAGAAATTGCAGAGAAAAGCGTGTCCAGGCTTGGCTCAGTCTGCCTGCGCCTGTGATGTTCCTGAGGACCGTCTGGTTTGACATTGCAGCCATTCTTCCTGTCACCTTCATGCCACTGCCACAGGTGCCTGCCCACCCTCCCACTCTGCCATGGCTGATTTGGGTCTCTCTCAACAAGTGTTGTGTGTGTTGTACAAACCTGTTGGTGTGTTGGAGGACCAGTGCTGGTCCTTGCTGGTCCATGCACCTTTGCATGGGGTTAGTGACTCCCAAGAAAACCTGCTTTGCATTTGGACCAATGCAGCTCCCATGGGCATGGGAAAAAACCCAAAACTGCTCCAGGTGAAGCTGTGGCCTCTTTTCTTTTCCTCACCTTTGCTGGGGGACTCTTTTGCTTAACCAGAGCTCTAATAAACTGTGTGGACCCAGCCTTTCTCCCACATGGGTAACCCAGCTGCTCTGCCTGTGGCAAAGGCGTCCCTTCACCCAGCAAGTCAGCCCCAAATGTCCATGGCCATGGGTGGTCCGGTAAGGATGAGGTGGCCCTGAGCATAGGGGTGTGCTGGGGTGAAAGTGCCCCTCTGTTCCCCCCACCCAGGACCCACTGCCTCACCCGAGTCTCCCAGAGCACCTCTCAGCCTTCCCCAGAACCAGGTTTCCTGCTGAACTGGACCACCTGTGCTGGCACTGAGGAGCACTCAGGAGGTGCCAGTCCCATCAAGAAGAGCTGGGGGGTCTCAGCCTGAGCCTTCCCAGGGTCCAGACCTGCAGGGTGAGCCTCTGCATCCCTCCCTCCTCTCCCTGGTCAGTGCAGCTGCAGCTGGCTCTGCCAGGAAGGACCATTTCTCCCTTGGGAGAAAAGGGAGAATTTGATTTGTTCCCATCACTGAACTGTGAGCAGCAACTCTAATTCAGCCCCAAGGAAGGGCAAGATAAGGCAAGACCAGATGTATTTGGGCAGCTGGTCCCTGCTCGAAGCAGATTCAGCTGAGGGTGGGAGGGGGTGGCACCTAATGGGAGTCGTGCTGGTACATTGAATTTAGGCTGGTCTGCTTTGGGAGAGATTGAATTAGGATAAGCCCCTCCAAGCACCACAAGCACCACCACCTTCCCTGCACACTCGGCTCCCTGGATACTCAGCTCCCAGCACAGCACAAACCCGGAGGGCTTTTCCTAAGTGCAGGGCTTTATTGAGGAAACAAATGTTTTGGAGTTCCCCCCGAATTGCTGGAGGCAGGCAGAGGCTGCCAAGGTGCTGGGGGCCTTGGGGAGGATGTCCTGCCTTTGGCAAGGCTGATGTCTCACAGGAGCCAGGATGGAGTGACCCCTCTGCAGTGACCCTCTGCACCCCAGGCACCTCCTGGCCCCACAGCTCATCTCTCCCTGCCACGGACTTGTTCCCTCCCAACCACAAGCACGTGACTGGGGCTGCATTCCCTGCAAACCCAGCTCTGGTAGGGAAAAAGAGTCTGACTGGGGATGTTTGTCCCCAGGAACCTGGGAACCCACTCCACGGGTGTCCCTGGCATCCCTCCCCATGTCATTTGCTCACGCTCAGTCCAGTGTGGCTGGGGAAGGGACATTGGTGGCACCAGCCTGAAGAAAGCCCTGGGGAGTCCCGCCAAGAAGCTTTGATGCCTTCAAAGACATCTACCCTGTGAAGAGTCTGGAAGCTGGCGGCCCATCCCTGCACTACAGGGCAGTGCTGGTGGTCTCTGCATGGGCCTGGGCACTGGGCAGAGCTCTCAGGTAGTGCCCGTGCCTGCAGGAGTCCTCCTGGTTGTGCCGGACGTAGCAGACCACGTAGACGACGACCATGGCGAACCAGGCGAACATGGTGACCAGCATGGCCACGTCCGTGGTCCTCTGCCGCGCGCCGCACAGGTTGGCGCCGGCGTCCAGCACCTGGAGCAGCGGCTTGCCCACGTACTCCTCCCGCGGGGCCGTGTGGCAGGTGATGTCCCGGACGGAGTCCAGGTCCAGCCGTGCCTCCCACAGCACCTCCTGCAGCGCGCACTCGCAGTGCCAGGGGTTGTTGGCCAGCCGCAGCTTGGCGTTGAGCGCCAGCAGCGCTTCCTTGGGAATGCTGCGGATGCGGTTGCTGGAGAGGTCCAGGCTCCGCAGCCCGGCCGCCACCCCTCTGAACGCCGCCCCGTCGATCTTCTCAATGGCATTCCTGGAGAGGTCGATTTCCTCCAGGTGGGACAGGTACCTGAAGGCGTTGCCGGGGATCCTGGTGATGCTGTTAGCATCCAGCTTGAGGAACACCACGTCCCTGGGGATGTCCTTGGGAATCTCCTCCAGGTGCCGGGAGCTGCAGAGGACGGCCTTGGCCCCTGCCCGCTCCGTGCACTGGCAGCTGGGGGGGCAGGAGCTGCCCCAGGGGATGCAGAGCAGGAGGCAGAAGAAAGCTTGGGCCATGCTGGGGGCTGGCATGGTGCTGGCGAGGGTCATCTTGCAGCCAGGCAGGTCAGCATGGCCGCTGGCAGCTCCCTGGGGGTGACAACAGCTCCTGGGCAGCGGGACGGCCCCTCGGCGTTCCTGCAAGGCCTCTCCCATCCCTGAAGGGAAGCCGTGGGTGGAGGGGATATGACACGGCGTTATTTCCTGGAACACTGGGTATGGCTCCTGCATGATGTGCCCTGGCAAAGGGGTGAGAGGCTGGGCTCGTGAGACTGGAAAACAAGGGCGGAGTGACGCTGCCTGTCTTTTACAGCACAGCTTCATTTGATCTAATTAGAAACAGAAACCTCACCTCCCCTGCCTCTATCTCTGCAGAGACCACCCAGGTGGACAAAGGGAGATGCAAGATGGGCCTGGGAGCCTCTGCCCCATCCTGTCACCAGTTTTCAGGGGGATGCAGTAGTTTGCTGCTGGAGAAGAGCAGCACTAAATTCCTATCTCAGCAACCCTGAGTGTTTGAAAAAAAATGATGAGTCAGACTCTGAGGATCACCAGACTGACTTAATCACCACTAGGATTTTAAATAACAAGATGTGGAGCTCTTTTGCTTTCCTTTCCCATCCCTTCTGGTCTGTGAGCTGGAACAAGTCAGGTTTCCAAGGGTTTTACCACGGAAGTGTTTGGAGGTGAGTTTGTCTTTTAAAGTAAACAAAGAGTATGATTTAATAGCCTGATTCTGGGGGAGGGAGGTAAAGAGAGGAGCCACTGCCGAGCACATCAAAAAGGATGATGTAGGAACCCCAAAGGACACCCCAGTGCTGCCAGGGGCAAGACAGGAGGTGAAGCAGGTGAGACACCTCTCCTCTGCCTTGGGTGCTGCTCATGCCCCTCCTGCTGTCTTGGCCAGCCTGGGAAAAGAGATCCTCATGGAGGGGAAATCTGGGAAGCCAAGGGAACCTTTCTCATGGGAGTTAAATTCCCATGTGATGTCATTAGGAGCACCAAGTTGTTGTCCCTCTGGTACCAGAATTCTTCAGCTAATGGCACTCCCCTGGTAACAGCGGCATCCCTCATGTGTGACATCCTCAGGGTACCACAAAGGGATGCTCACACCCGAGGTATGCTCACACCCGAAGGATGCTGTCTGCAGCTTTTCCCGCAGCCTGCCCGGAGCTGTGGATTCTGCCCGGGAGTACGAAGTTGAGCTTCCCGAGAATCCCTCTAGCCCTGCTAAACGTGCCGGGCTCTGACAGCTCCGTCTCTCCGGCGGAACAAGGAGATGCGATGCCGGTTCCCACCGTGGAAGGGCTCCTGAGAGTCGCAGCCTCCCCGGAGCCCGGGGGTGATGGACCCGGGACTCCTCCGCGCAGTGTGACCGCCTCCCGCCGCCCCGAGGCCCGGGACCCCTTACCGGCTCGGCCGGGGCGGCTCCGCTTGGCTCCGGCTGTGGGTGCGGTCCGGTGCGGTCCGGTGCGGTCCCGCCCAGCCCCACCTGTGGCCGCGGCTCCCCGGGCCGGGCGGCCCCGGGCGGTGCGGGGGCGGTGCGGGAACGGGAGGCGGTGCGGGGCAGCGGGGGCGGGAGGAGCGGGGTGATGGGACAGCCAGGCAGCAGCCCCGCGGGAGCCCCAGTGTGCAGAAATTAAGTGCTGCTAATGAGATTTCTATGATTTTTTTAGAGGCTGCGGTCGGGGCTGCGAGTCTAGAAGCTTCATCAGCTGCTGTAAGGGACGATCTTCCCTCCATGGCCATGCCCCGGCCTGGACCCCCCCGGGCTCATGTGGGCTCTCAGCAGATGGTCTCCTGTCTCTCTCGGTGACAGGAGACTAGGAGCAGACACCAAACAGTCCAGGAGAAGGTGCCGTGCCATCGCTTTGGAGCACAGCTCCCATATCAACTCTAAACAGGTCATCTCCAGCACCCTGCTCTGCTGCAAGGTGTTCCTGCCCATGGCGGTGGCCTGAAATGAAATTATCATTAAAGTCCCTTCCAACCCAAACCATTCTGTGATTCATTCATCACCGGGGGTGAGTCTACAGGCAAAGTGAGTTTGTACAAGATTGAGGTGAGAACGAGGCTTATCCTGGAAGCCTGCTCCAAGCATGGCCTCCACAAACAGCCTGCAGGAACTCCAGGAGCAGCCCTTGGTCAAACAGCTGTAAGACACCAGCAGCCTGCAGTGGTTTCATACATGGTTTATTGAGCTGGGTTGAATACACTGCCAGACTGAGCCCCCTCCCCTTGCCAAACCCCAGTGTGTCACTGGTGAAACTGCACTTGTGCTGTGGTGGCCACCAGTGTGGGATGAGCAGCCTTGGCTGGCCAGTGTCTTATACACTGGGAGAAGGTGGGGGAACCAAAATCCCTTCCTGAGCAGCCCCAGGCATAACGTGCCACTACAGGGCTCTTCTGGATGATCAAAGGATGTATCCACTGTGCCTTGTTCTCCCCATGGCAGGCAACAGAAAACATGAGTGAAAGACCCCTTAAAAGCAGGGATGTCTGGGACTGACACATTGATGTCCCCTCTCCTGTCCCCACCTGCCCAAGTAACCACAGAGCACGGATCACCTGTGTCCCAGCGAGCTGCCACTTTCCATCCATGTGCACAAGGGAATGTGGACAGGCAGGTGACATTTAGCTCAGAGAGAGGAGGGAAGTTTAGCTACAAGCCAGTGCTCAGCATTCACACACAGCAGGATCACATATCAGTTTGGGGCATGGCAGGTGGGCCTGTGCAGAGCTATGAAACCATAGGGATATAAGCCGAGAACTGCTCACACCTTCAGAAGTGCTGGATCACAGCTCAGGACCATGTTGTTGGGTCTGAGGCAACCAGAGGTATGGTAGAGCTGCCACAGGAGTGACTCCTAGCCTTCTCCAGAGCAATCCTTTGGGATCTGTGGCAGTGGGGCTGCCAGGGCTCAGAGCAGGAGCGGGGAGCGGTGATGGATATTCTGGTGGAGGGGTAGCTGGGACTGGCGAGCCCCCAGTGCCCAACTCGAAGCTAAGAGCAGGGTGGAGTGGACAGAAGAACCATCTCACAGGAAAAGCCCTGTGGCTCAGTGTGGCCCAAGCTCTGGGCTAGTGCTGTGGGCTGATGTGGAAGCACCAAGACACAAGCTGGAACTTAGTGGCTCAAGTGACTGGGATGCACTGCCCAGGCAGCCACTGCCCCCCAGGGAGGGGACACTTTTCCTCCCAGACACCTGCAATATACATTCACAGAGGCACCCAGAGTACCTCAACTCCAGCAGCTCCCATGTTCTCCCAGGTGAGCTGGGGTGGAGCTGCCAGAAGCTGGCCTGGGGCAGCAGGAGCCCTGACCTGGGCATGAGGCCTCAGTAGTAGGCACCAAGGAGGGTTGAGACCTTGTGCAGGAGCTCCTTGTGGTTGGCATGCAGGGGGATCCTCTTGTCCAGCACCTGCCAGCGGATGCACAGCTCCGGGTCACAGCCCTGCAGGAACTGCAAGGGGACAGATGTCACACGTGTGCTGCTGTCAAGGGGCTGTGCCAGCCACCCTCCACAGCACCTCTGGTCCCCAACCTCCTGCCCTTTCTTTTTTGGGGCACGCATTGAGGTGCCACTCCATGTTCATCCCCGTGTTCTTCCCCCACCGCGTGCATGCAGCCAGAGAATCCCAGTCCTGTGGAGATCTGGGTGTGGAGAGCAGGCTGCTGTGCCACAGCTGGCCAGGGAACCCATGGGGGGACAGCCCCTCACCGAATTCAGCCGCTTCATCTCCACGTCGTTCTGGGTGTCGAAGTGCACACTGATGGCCACCGTCTCCACCCAGGCATTGTCAGTGTTGCGTGGGTCATCAAGGTACCCCCTGTGTACCTGTGCATGGCGGTGCCACCTCAGCAGCCCTCATCACCTCTCTGAGGGCACCCTGGGGGCCCTGCAGGGGGGTGGGCATTGCCCTGCAGGTCTTCTGCCCTGCTGGAGAGCAGAGCCCTGCTCCCACTGCAGCTGGAGCTGTGGGGAGTCACTGCTGCACACACAGACTTTGGTGTGGGCAGCCCTCCCCAGGGGACTCTGGGTTGTTCCCTGGCCCCCATACATGAATTGTGGCACATCTTCACCTCCCCTGGCCCTTCCACTCTGGTGGGAGCAGTGGCCAAGAGGTGATGCACCCTGCTCCTGTACCCTGGGCCACCCACGTGGCCCAATGACACCACGGTGTCCACATGTCCCCGTAAGAAAGTGATGTCCCTATGTGCCTGTCCCACCATGTGTGTCCTTGTGCCAGGGTGATGCCCACATGCCCCTGCAGCACTGAACCCTCCTGTGACCCCACCTCAGTGCCTTGTTTCAGCAGGTTCTGGAACTGGGGCCAGAACTCCCGGCGCAGGATCCATTTGAGCTTCAGTGGCAGCGTCTCACCTGGCTCCAGTGACCCCTGTGCCAAAGCTGATGTCAGCTATGGGGCCTGCCATCAGCACACTCCAGCCTCCCTCCCTGCCACCAGCTTGGCCATCAGGCAGCTGCCTGCCACCACTGCAGAAGATACCACAAGGCCTGCTGGTGCCTCCCATCCTCCCTCTCCTGCCCAAAAGTCCTCAGCACTGCCCAAGAAGGTGTCTGAGTTTGCCTGATACAATGTCTGCCAAAGGATCCTTTGCCAATGGCGTAACAGGCTCACGTGAAGGATGTGGGAATTGAAGCTGTGGAGGGGAAGGAGGGAGAGGCAGGAGACAGAGGGTGAGTGTGAGTGGGTGAATGTAAGGAGACCACTGGTCCCCCAGCAGCCCTGGCATGCAGATGCTCTGCAGGAGGGGCAGAGGTACCTCCTCAGCCATGGCTGCAACACACACCTGTGATTCCCCCTTTTCTCTGGGATTCCCTTCCCTTCCCTTCCCTTCCCTTCCCTTCCCTTCCCTTCCCTTCCCTTCCCTTCCCTTCCCTTCCCTTCCCTTCCCTTCCCTTCCCTTCCCTTCCCTTCCCTTCCCTTCCCTTCCCTTCCCTTCCCTTCCCTTCCCTTCCCTTCCCTTCCCTTCCCTTCCCTTCCCTTCCCTTCCCTTCCCTTCCCTTCCCTTCCCTTCCCTTCCCTTCCCTTCCCTTCCCTCTCCTCAGCTCCTTCTGCACCAGCTCTGGTTTCTGCCAGCTCTTACCCCAGGCAGAGCCCAGACATCTGACAGTGGGTATTGTGCCACTAGGACTTCCAGCATCTTCTTCAGGCTCTTCCTTATAATGGAGCCATCCAAATTCCTCCTCCAGCTGTGAGAGATGCCCCTGTCATACTGCAGCTGGACTTGGCTCCCCTCAGCCCAGCAGTGGCCACACTGGCAGTGCAGGGTTTGGCCAGGTCTCTGAGGTGACCCCCTTTCCCAGCCCACACCCTCAGCCCCGTGCTGGAGCAGAACAAACTCACCGGGTCACGACAGGGTGCAGGGCATGGTTGGGCCCGAAGCAGTGCAGCCTCCCACGGCCTCTCAGCCCCGTCCTGCCCATGGGGTTCCTGCCAGGGTGACAGTTTTGGAGTGTTTTTTGGGGGAGTCAGCCGTAAGGACAATGCATGCAATTATCCCTGCCCCACCATAGGAAAGTGGGAATAAGATGAACGTGCCCAGGCACCCCAGGCCTCTCCATGTCCCAGTGCTTTTCCTTCCAGCCAGCTCCCAGGGAGCCGTGGCAGGGGCACTCACAGTGGCAGCCCGTTGTGCACGGCATAGAGCCCGTGGAAGCTCTGCCGGTCGATCAGCCCGTCCATGGTGTTGTAGTTGATCTTCAGGAGAGACTCCAAGGAGCTGGAAGGGGGGAGGCAGCCCGGCAGGGAGGGCTGGCTGTGCTGCCCAGGGAAGGGCTGGAGGGCTGGGGAGCCGTGGGGGGAGACTCACAGGCTGAAGGGGTCCTGCACAGCCATGTCCTTGTGGTCAGCAGAGAAGGCAGGGGGGTTGTAGAGTGGGAAATCCACCTGCACAATGCAGGGCAGTGTCAGCCCCCTGGATTGTGTCCCAGCTTGCACAACAGACTGGGGCTGGGACCACAGGGACACCTTATGGCCCAGTCTCTGCCCAGCATATGGCATTACTCCCCAAGACATGTTCCAGGCCCTGCTGGAGCTGAGCTCAGGGTCTTGGCTGGAGGGTTCAGACCCCTATGGAAGCCGGGGCCTGATCTTGTCTCTGACCCTGAGCTAGCTGAGCTTCAGGAAGTGCAGAGGTGGGTGGTTGTACCCTCTGTGTCCAACCAAGCATCCCCAGGCATTCCTAAGCACTGCAGATCCTAGCAGGAATCTAGGACCCCCTTTTCTTTGGGGTCACTCCAGCAGTGACTCCAGGAAGTCAGTGGTCCCAGGGCTGGGAAGAACAAGAGCTCCCAAATGAGATGATTGGTTCCTCTTCCCACCACTGCCAGGATATCCTCAAGCCTCCTCCTCCCAGCCCCACCGCCCAGCATCACAGCTCCTACCTCCCAGGGCACCTTCTCATCTGGCACAGGGAAGCGGAGAGTGTGGGACCCTGGATACAGGAGGTTTCTGGCAAGCACATGGTATGGGGGCTGGCTCTCCTCGGGTTTCCCCTCCAGGTCAATCTCCTTGGTGTCCAAGGCTTTGGAGGAGCCTGTGAGGCAGACACAGGCAGCAGGGTCCCACAAAGCAGGGCACCAAGTCCAGCACTGTGGACTGCGGCTCCCTTGTGGCATGTCCTGGATTAAACCCCAGGGAGGGTGGGAATGGACTCAGGAGGGGCTGGATGAACTCACGGAGAGACCAAACCTCCCAGGACCAAAGGAACCTCTGCCTCACTGCTTGACAGAGAGTATGAGGGGCTGCCCAGCCCCAGTCTGGGGCCCTGGGCTATGTCAGTGCTGCTGGGGAGGATCAGGCTCTGCTTACCCACGGGTGGCATGTCCTCGCCTGGGCTGAAGCCACTGCCCCGCAGTGCCTGCATCATCCACCTCAGGGCCTGGGCGCTCTGGTGCACCTGCAGGGCGCAGGAGAGGGTCACTCCCAGCCCTACATCCCCCCAGACCCACGAGATCCAGCCCTGGCAGGAGGCACCTTGGCACTGACGGGCAGCAGTGATCCCGGCTGCGGCCTGATCTTGGCCATGGAAAACCTTCTCCAGGGAAACATTTTAACAAGCAGGTGGAAAGGGAGATGGAAACGGGATACGCCAAGGCTGGGTTGGCTCCCTGGGCACCCCACTGCTCGTGCAGCTCCAGAGGGAGGGGACAGAGAGTCTCTGTCCCTTGGAGGTCTGGAGGGCCCTCTCAGGCCAAGGAGAAGAGCTGGGTCAGCTTTAACTGTTTGGGTGACTAGTGGAGGCATTGGTCCATCCCACCATTTCCCCCCTGCATCCTGTTTACTTTGGAGTCAAACAGAATTTTCCTTACAAACCTTTTCCCCTCAGATGCAAATGGCATGGAAATTCAAACTATCTCAAAGGGTATTGATTCAGAGAGATTTTGCGTCCTGGTTCAATTGACTCAGCCCCAGGAAAAATTCCACCTTTCTTGGATACTTGCCCTGGCTTTGCCTCACCTGGTCCTCCAGAGAGCCCAGTCTTTGCTCCACTACCCCTGTCCTCTTCACCCGGTCCAAGTCCAACAGCTCTGCGAGTACATCAACCCTGGAGAGACAGTGCAGGTCGGAACACCCTCAGCAGCCACCCCTGCACTGATCCCTGAACTCTTCCATGCCCAGGACACTGAAGGACAGGAGGAGGATCCTTTCTCAGGAGCAGCCGTACCTCTGCGCAATGTCCCGGATCATCTGCTCCGTGTTCTGCTTCTCCTGGCACTGCTGGTGCTGCAGGTAGTTCTCCTTCAGGTACATCTCCCATGAGAGAAGGGCAGCTTCTTCGTTCTTCTCCAGCTTCTCCTCTGCCCAAGAAAGAGGATGGCGACGCTGTCCCATCTCTGGGCATGCCAAACCCCAGGACCACAGCCCGTATGCCCAGCCTTGTGCCTTGGTGCACAGTACCGTGCCCTGAGGAGGGGGAAAGGGACAGAAGGGAGACTCTGGTCCTCACTGAGCTTGTGGTGTGAGGCCGGCCGGCGGAGCAGCCCACGCCAGACCAGGAGCTGCAGGTGGTTGAGCAGGATGAGAGGCGGGGGAGCAGGAGGGCGGCCGTGGTACTCCTCGATCAGGTCGTGCCGCTGGAACTTCCAGATCTGGTCTGTGTGCTCCTGCACCTGCTGGAAGGTGTAGCTGGGGCAGAGCCCAGGTGTCAGCCATGCCGTGGGGATGAGGAGACAGCACATCGTGTATGGATGGTGTCCCAGCTCACCCTCAACAGCCCTGACCTGAAACTACTTCTACCACGTCTATAACCCCCAAGCTGGATCTCACGACTTCCACCACATCCAGAGACCCCTGGACTCACTTGAACATGGCAATGAGGAGGTTGAGGAGGAGGATGTTGGTGAAGAGCAGGTACAGGCACAGCAAGATGACGGTCAGCCATTCTGGGAAGATGGGTTTCTTGTCATCCACGTTTGTCTCTGGGCACTTGGGTTTGTAGGGGTCAGTGCCATTGGGGCTGCACTGGTCAATGTTGAAGTTGACCCCTGTGGGAGAGCACAGTGTGACTCTGTGGTGGCCAAACCTCAGGTGCCTTGGGGAGCACTCAGAAAGGACTCATTCTGCTCCCAGAAAGTATCCAGCATCCAGGGACCTTAGCACCAGGCAGGGGTTTGGTCTCCATCTGCGTCATCCCATGTGCTCTGTTCACTGCCAGCTCTGTGGGACTTCCATGGGCCAACTGGGCGTGAGTTTGGTACCTCAGCTCAGTCACAGCCATGCACTGTCACAGGCCAGTGTCCCTTACCATCAATGTAGGAGGGAATCTGCCCGAAGATGGTCAGGTAGGAATGGTAGACCACGCCACGGAAAAGCCACTCCACACGTTCCTCATTGTGGATCAGGATAGCCTGCTTGGCCACCCCAAAGGACACCACCCACACCGCCAGCAGGAAAAGAAAGAAGAAGACATCCTTCATCTGCAAAGACAGAGGGGAAGGATAGCTGTGTCCTGGAGCAAGCCCCATTCCAGGAGGATTGGATAACATGGGTGGCATATCCAGCTGCTCCAGCAGGACGGTCCAGCATGACCCCAGCAGGACAGAGGGGAGCTCTCACCATGCGCTTCACGATGATGATCTTGGGCCCCAGTGTTTTACTGACTGTGAAAATGTGCATCAGGCGCAGGCAGAAAATGATAAAAGCCAGGGACAGTATGATGCGCCCAGGATACAGTGTTGATGGGATCAGCCTGGACATGGAAGAGAGGAGAGGAAACATTTCAGTGCCACCATAGAACCGCATAGAATCCTTTAGATTGGAATTACTGGGTGGGAAGGAAGGCCCTGGCACAGGTTGCCCACAGAAATAGCGGCTGCCCCACCCCTGGAAGTGTTCACAGCCAGGTTGGGCAGGGCTTGGGAGCAACCTGGCACACTGGAAGGTGTCCTTGACCACGGCATGGGGTGGAACTTTAAGGTCCCTTCCAACTCAAAGCATTCTGTGATTCTTTGAAAATACTATTGAGCTCTGCAGCTCACCTGCAAGTCAGCCCTGCGATAAAGACTAGGATGGCGCAGATATCCAGCTTATTCCAGAAGTCCTTGATGTACAGGGAAGCCATTTTCACAACCCCGAGTCGGTCTGGATCATACAACAGCTATTGGGAAGAGAAAAGGGGCTTGGTGTAAGATACTCATGTGCTTCATAGAGGGGAGAGACCACACAGATCATCTGTCCATGACTGCTGACCCAAAGGTAACCTGAGCCTATGTGGTTTTCTCTAGGGGCATGGGAGGAGCATGGGGACATCTGGGAAGGAGCATGGGGACACCTGGGACATTGGGGCTCTTCAGGCTGGAGGAGAAAGGCACTGAGATGAAGCAAAAGCTGAAAAATTCCAAATGCCAAGCAACATCTGGAAATCCTGCTGGGAATTCACCCAAAGGATGAGCTCCCTCCCTCTCCTGACATTCCCAAAACAGACACCAGACACCTCCTGGGAAAAGCCCACCAGCCCTACAGCATTTTCTTCTGCAAATGTACAAGGCCAAGACAGATGCAGCCAAAGAGAAACCCTGGCCCCAGAGATGGGGGATCTGGTGGTTTCACATGCTGGGACCTCTTAGATTTGGTGGTGACATGAGGAGCAGCATGGGGACATGAGCTGTGTGGGAGCTTCCAGGAGCACTCAGAGAGGCATCTTCCCTCCTCTGCCACCTCCCAGCCTCAGCTCTGCCTGCCCACACCTGGCGGGTCTCCTCGCACACCAGGGAGAAGAGCCAGAAGTAGATGAGGTACTCCTGCCAGGACGGCGTCGGCTGGAAGTCAACCATCAGGACGTATGCAAAGAGCAGGAGGAAGGTGAAGTAGGAGAGGATGTTCATGAGGAAGATGACAATGGGGGCTGTGAAGAAGGCCCGGAGGCGTGCCAGGCACCCCATGGGCTGCAGCCTCTTCTCCCTGCTGGGAGCAGGGACGGATGCGTGGGTTTAGCTGCCCGGGGAGATGCCATGGCAGCTTCCCCCAGGCAGCCACAGGGTGAGGCTGGAGGAGACCCCTGCCTCAGTGCATGGGTGTCCCAGCTGCCAGAAGTACCTGAAGGTGATGAGGTTGGTATAGAGCAGGGGGAAGAACAGCATGCACGTAATCACCCGCCAAAGGCCATTGTCCACAGACAGCTTCCCCCACCACACCTTGGTTAGAAAAGCCTGTGAAGAGGGAGAAAGAGGAGTGCTGGTTACAGAGGCCACAGCTACCCACAAGGAACTCTGGATCTTGAGGACACTTGGGCACATTCCCTCCAAGGACCACTCCTGGGAGCCCACCTGTACTCCCCCATGGGACACAAAATTCATGTTCTTGGCCTCCAATGCCAGCTGCAGACAGGTTGTCTTTCCCCAGGCTTCAGAGATGCGGGTGAGAAGCTTCTGGGCTCTCTCTTCATCCTTACGGTAGCAGTCTGTGAACACACCTGGAAGGGCCAGTACCAGGAAGATGAGGCTGAGCTCTGGCCCAGGCACCCACAGAGCCACCCTTCCAAGCAGGATCAGGACATTGCACCACACAGTGATAGCCCCTTCTCTGTGGGGGTACTCCCACCGCCAGGCAGGCACGGCCTTTGGAGCATAATTCCCAACTGTGAGGATGGGACCCTCATTTCTCAGCCTCCAGACATCTCTTGGGTAAAGCTCACCAGCCCTATGGGATGCAGGAGCCCTCCTGCTCACCAATTGCCTTCTGCTCGTACTCCTCGGCCAGGGCCAGCATGTCATCGGTGGTGTCCGTGTCCTCCTCCTCCTTGGCCAGCTCCTTCAGGATTTTGCTGCAGGCCAGTGCAGCTGCCATGCAGTCCTGGCTCTGGCACAGAAGAGGATAAGGAAAGCATGGACATTCTGTCTGTCAAGTCCCAGAAATCTTGACAAGCCCTCCCCAGCTCATGCAGGAAGGAAGGAGAGTGTCCCTAAGAGACTGGAGCTCAGGGTGGACAGCTTGCCATAACAAGGGCTGAACTAAGCTTAACATAGGGTAACTCATTGCCATGGGGAATATGGGAACAACCCTGCCCTCTTTGTGGGACGCCTTGGCTGATAGGACAGAGTGACTCCTTGGCGTGTTCACTGTGCCACCAGCTACACTGCCTCTTGTCCTAGAATGGCTTTTATGAGTGGAAGCCTTCTCCACCCCAGCTGCTGTGTCCCTTGGGGCTCTCTCAGCCTGACCAGTCTACTTCTGGCCCAGCACATCCCCTCTACCTGTTTTGGCCAGGAAGGGAGGGATCTGGTCTCATGATGTGGCTGGAGGTGAACATTAAGTGCCCTCAGGGTGGCTAGCTGGCTCCTGTTTGGCTGGGGTCAGACTCAGGACAGCTCTCCCACTGTCCCATACCAAATGCCAGCAGGTACCACTGTTCCCCTTGGGGCTGCGAGGTTTGGCTCCATTGGAGCCCCTCAGCTGTGAGCAGAGCTCTGGGCTGTGATACCTGGGCCCAGATGATTCCTGCCAGCTCCTTGCGGTTCTGGACCACGGCCCAGATGAGCAGGTCCCGGACAGGGTCCATGGTGAAGGTGACTCGGCCAGCAGAGCGCTTGTAGAGGGACCGAAGGCTTGACCCCTGCACCTGCAGAGTGGGCAATGCTTAGCCCTGCTCCCTCAGCACAAAGCCACTCAAACCCCTGGTACAAAACCCATGGAAAGGACTTTGCCCAGACAGAGGGGTGGCTGGACTCATCCTGTGAGTTTTCCATTTTCTAGGGCTGGGATCAGGTTGGAGCTGTGCACCCACCCCACAAGCATCACACACCCATGCGGTGCTCCAGGTGGGAGCTGCACCTGGAATTCAGGTCAGATGACTTGGGCAGGGCTTTAAGGCACTTTTAGTGTGATTTTTGAGCAGACAAGAGGACAGAGACCCATCTGCATGCTCCAGGACAGCTCCCTTGAGCCAGTGTCCCTCCCTGCTGCCACCCTGCCCCCAGGGAACCCCGAGGTGCTCACGTTCAGCTTGATGTGTGGGACGGGGATGGAGAGCCGAGGCCGCTCTGTGTGCTTGGGCTTGGGGTAGAGAGGCTGTGTGGAGCAGCCCAGCAGCTCTCGCAGCACCTGGGAGACGTGGTGCATCTGCAGCCTCGGCATTTTGGAGCCGGCTGTGTGCTCCCTCTCCTCCAGCAGCACCTTCTGCAGCTTGCTGTGGAACAGGCAGGATGGTGCCAGGTTGTCGTAGAGGTAAACCAGGGTGTCCCAGGTGACAAAGTCCTTGAGACGCACTCCCTGCTCCAGGAACAGCTTCATGAACTCTGGCTTGTTGGAAATCAGGGCAGCTGCCATCACAGGGTGGAGATCTGAGGGCTGACAAGCCAGAGGCAGAGGTGAGGGGCTCCATGGTCTCAGAGCAGGACCTTACCATGCTCCTCTCTCAGGGGGAGATTTTATCCCTGAGCACCAGGAGCACTTTGGACGTGAAAGACCATATGCCATGTACCAAAACTTGTGGGGCATTCCCAGGGGCTTAGAAGAGGGCACTTTTCTCTCCCTCTGTCCCCTTGGCTGCTGGGCAGAGGATGGGCAGGGTAGAGACCACCTATCCCAAGTTCATGAATATCACAAAATCACAGGACGATTTGAATTGGAAGCTCATCTCATTCCAATCCCCTGCCAGGGGCCGAGGCACCCTGCAGGTGTCCAGGTTTCCAGCTTGACCTTCAACATTTCTGGGGATGGGGCATATATCCTCAAATGTTTCACTTTTGAGTTCCTAGCTCCCACCAGCCCTTCCCAGTCTCATCAAAGGTGTGTGAGCTGGGGGAACCCAAACTGTTGACTCAGATAGGAAAATCCGTTCCAAGTTCCACAGCCCCATCAGAAAGGAAAGAGAACCCTGCTCAGCCACCTCAACAGCAGGATCAGGCATGAGATGGCAGAGCTGACCCCAGTCTGTAATAAAGTATGAGCAGGGAAGCACCAGGCTGGGTGAAATGAGTTCAAAGACAAATTATTATTTGAGCAGTGATCACAGGGCAGAGCTGTCAAGAGATACTTTAGGTTCTAGGTGGGTCTTTAAAAACCTTGGTTTGGAAAAAAATACCAATTGTCTTTGTGGGTGCTTAGCTCGCTTTGGGCTTTTGAGAGCATTTTTGAAGAACAGCCACTGTTAATGCACTGGGAGTTCAGGGTCCAGGAGAAATCCCTTTAAAACTCTCCCAGCCAAGGTGAGAAGTGCCCTCCATATCCACAGACCTGACAAGCTGTAAGCCTGAGCAGACAAGCAGTAGAGGTATGGCTGTACCTTCCAGTCGTGGTCATCTGTGAAGATCTCGCTTCGGGCAATGTCCACCCTGTTCCAGGCCACAGCCAGCTTCAGCTGGTGGTGCCAGTTCTCACGACCAAAGTGGTCCTGGTTTCGGGATGCTGCATGCAAAGCACATGTGTTAGAGCAGAGGACCATCCAGTGAGAAGATACCATGTGGAAGCCTCCTTGGATGTGTGGCCCTTTGGATAATCATCTCTCCCCAGTAACAAGGTTTGAGGACTTCTTTGGTAACCCCAAAGTCAAGTAAGTCAAGTAAGACTCAAAAGTCAAGTAGGGGTAGGAGGTGACTTGACCCCCTTCCTGTTCACCTTGCCCCATCCTCCCAGGGAGGCCCCCATCCTTCACCTTTGAAGAGGGCCTGGAGAATGGCCACATCCACGTCCTGCTGGCCATATTTGCCCTCTCTGAAGATGGTCAGGAGTTGCCGGCTCCGCACTATGTCTTGGATCTGCAAGGAGAGCCGTGGGCAAGCAATGAGCAGCAGCATCTCCCTCCCTGCTGCTTCCCAGACCCCTGCAGACTGTGCAGGGCAATTCCTCACTCCCCTCTGGCACCTGCAGAACCCCTGTGCTGTGTCCTCCATCATGGGCTGGTCACAAATGCTTCCTCTCTGCCCAAAGGGAGCAGGCAGTGGAGGAGCAGAGCCTGGGCCCTTGGGGTGCCCACCAGGACAATGATGAGGATGGCTGGGGGGTAGATGAGGCTTAAATTTCCTGCTGGGATCCTTGGTGCTCATAAGCCAGGAGCCCTGGGACCTCTTTGGTCTCCCAAAACTCAGAGGAGCCTGCAAGGGACTCACCTTCTTGGTCCACTCCACCAGTTTGCTCTCAGTGAAGAGCTCATAGGTGTCATGGAAGAGGACACTCAGTTTCTTCTGGATCAAGGCAATGGTTATCTTGGCCACGGGCAGGTTGGCCACCTGTGCGATGACATCAGCCACACGCCCAGACCCTTCCACAATCACACAGGGGGTCCCGTTGGTGATGGCATTGTAGATGGTCTGCAACAGAGCGGAGAGGTTGGTCTGGATCCCACCCAGACACCTGCAGACCCTCTCTGAGCCTGGGACCCCACTGCTGCTCCCAGCACTTCTATCAGTGTGGTACCACTGAGAGCAGCACCCCAGGAAGGAGCTGTCCCTCCTTCACCCCACCTCCTCAGCTTGCCACAAGCAGTTCCTTACATCAAGAGTCCCAGGGCCTCCTTCCAGCACCACACACACGATGGGGATCTTGATGGCAACACCTACAGGGAGGCAAAATCCAGGGTCACCTTCTCGTAGGGCTGATTCCCCCCCAGGGTCTCCTCTGAGTTGGTGGAGTGTGAAAGGCAAGGTGGGAGCACTGTCCCTGACATGTCAGGCTTCAGGGGAGGGGAGGAAAACCATGCCCAGTGATTGTCTGGTATGGCAGGTCAGACACATGGTGGGACTTTTGGGAGTGTTCTGTGAAGGGTCGGGAGTTGGATTTGAGAATCCTTATGGGTCTCTTCCAGCTCAGGGGATTCTGGGATTCTGTGTTATGACAGAAGATCATTTGCACAGTGAGAAGATGATGCCTGGAAGCTCCCTTGGGATCTGGCCCTTTGGGAGAGATGACTTTCCCTGAGCAGCTCAGCAGCACAAGTTTTGGGGACTCCTTTAGTGATCCCATAAGTCTGGCAGAGAAAGGGTCTTTGATCTCTGTCATGGAGGAACCAGGTTCCACATTTATCATGGCCATCCTCTCAGATCCTGTGTCTGGATCCTCTGGGGAAGCCACAGCCTCGTGCTGGGAGCCCAAGAAGGACACCATTCCAGGGGGATGGCCCATCCCTGCCTCAGGCTGGGCTGTGTGTTGCTGTTACCTCCTTTTACTTTGGTCTGCTCTGAAATGAACTTCTCCAGCTTGGTCCTCAGGGGGATTTCCACCCCATACCTCCCGTGGGTCCCGTCATCCACGAGGATGAAGTGGGAATGGTTGCTGTCCAGGCATGACAGGCTGCCTTGGTTCTCCTCATCCAGCACATACTCAGCAGGAAAGCCCCCCTGTAAGGTGCAGGAGGAGACACTCTGGGAGAAGCCTGGCAGAGGAGCAGCAGATGGCCAAAGTAACCAGCACACGGGGACAGGAATGGGTCGGCGTGTGGGGACAGTCTGGCCAAACTGTCCCTGTGCCCCCACAGTGCTCATGTCAGCCTTGCCCCATGCTCCACTGGGCCTCACACGCACAAGAAGTCCTCCCAGGAGAAGCACAGAACCTACTCAAGACACTGGGTAGGGTAGAGGGGCTTCCCAACAAATACCGGCCTGGGACCATCCCTGGAAGAGTTTAAGGCCAGCTTGGATGGTTCTTGGAGCAACCTGGTCTAATGAAGTGTTCCCTGCCCATGGCAGAGGGTGGGAAAAGGTGAGCCTTCAGGTTCCTTCCAACCCAAACCATTCTAAAGTTCTATGACCATCACTTCTGGTACAGTTGGGTTTTCCAGGGCTGCCAGCCACAGTGACACCTAGAAGCTCCAGTTCCCACTGCAGTCCTTGGCAGGACTCCCATGGCAGCCCAGGCACAGGCAAAGCACTGCCCTGTCCTGCCCTGCCTGGCTCACCATGGGGCAGATGAGGCTCTCCCGGTTGTACACGGTCCCCCAGGTGGCAATGCCAATGGTGACAATGTCGCCCTCCTTGTGGCTGCAGCTCAGGATGAAGTCTCGCACTGCCTCTCCCACCTGTTTCATCACACCAGCGTGGGACCCCCCTGTGATGATCCAGGCTCCTGGGGGGGTCACAGAGGGGCGTGGGAAGGGAGAGGCTCTGCCCACAGCCACCTCCGAGCCTCCCCCCTATGGCTATGGGTCGCTGGCGTTCTCCACCCCCCAGAAGATGTCTCTTCCCTGCCCTGGCAGCACAGGCAATGCCTTCTTCAGCACCTGAGTCCAGCTCCTTTTGAGCCTCTTGCAGTGACTGAGCAGGAGCAGCCCATCCCAGGTGATTGTGGTCCAAGTAGGGACCCACAGGTCTCCTAAACCAGCTCAGCATCACCAGAACAGCCCAGCTTAATGAACCTGGCATGGCCAGGTACGATCACAGGGAGACCCTCCGCATCCAGATGACCTTTGAAAGTCCCTTTCCACCCAAACTATTCTATGATTCCTCGATTTTATTATGCTGTGGTCTCTTACCTGTGGTCTGAGCCACCTTGACCAGTCCTTGCCGGAAGATGTTCTTCAGCCTTGGCTTCATGACAAAGTTTTTGGCTCCCCCAGTGACTGAGATGAGCAGGTTGGGCGCGTCGAGGCCCCAGTGCTGTGTCATGAGGTGGTAGATGACCCGTGGAGGGGTATCCGAGGACACACGCACATACTGCCAAAAAAAAGGGGATCATGCACACGTTTTGGGTATAAACAATGGGGTCAGGGTAACAGGACACCTCCAACACAATTGTTCCTGTCCTACACAAGAGGCTTCCCAACACCATTCCGCACCAGGATCATGTTGCGGCAAGTCCAGGTCTTTGTCCATGACCCTATTCCCATTTGCTTTCCTGCAAACAAACATCCCCCAGAGAAATCTAAGGGTAAGGACAGGGAACAGCCACTCCTTGAGTCTTCAGAAAGAGTTTAAGGCTGAAAGGAGGGGTCCTGTCTCAACCCCTCTGCTGCCTGAGTCACTTGCCTTTGGGGCAATTCCACCCTTTCCCAAAGTCCTCTCATTCAAAAAGGAAATACTCCTGTGCATCTGCCATGGCAAGACCCAAACCCTGGCTCCCCATGCACCCACAGATGGGTCAAACAGATCACCTTCCCTGTCTTCTGTCCCAGCCCTGTGAAATGGATATCACCGAAGGCATCCGTTGGCATTTCCTGGATGTGCCTGCTGGGATCCCATTCCTTCCCCAGGAAGATGGGAGGTTTGGCAGCATCGTCCAGGTGCTGCTCCCTGAGATAGCCACACTCGCAAACGACCCTCCTGAAAAGCACACCAACAACTCCACTGAGAACAGCTCAAATCCAAAAGGCAAAGCCCAACCTCAGCCTGGGCAGGAGGTGCTGTTCTCCTTGGGAACAACATGGGCCTCACATCTCCCACTCAGCTGCTCCTCCAGCTCAGAACTCATGCAGAAACAAAGGCAAAGTTTGGGGGGAAATTCAAGGAAAAAAATCCTAATATTTCCACCAGTAGAGATTTAGAACAGAAATATTTAGGATGGCAGCGACTGCCTGCAAAAGCTTTGGGAATGTTTTTCACGGGGACACAGAATCTCAGCCGTGTGATGACTCAACACACACTGAAGAACCAGTCAAAAAGAGGGTTTTGAAGTACTGTGATAGAAAGATGGGATTTCCTGGGGCTGTAGCTTTATCATCAACTCTCTCTTCTGCTCTCCTGAAGGGGAGGAAAGGAGGGAGTGTCTCACTTACCCAGAATCTGATGTCTGGGAGCTTTCCACAAAATAGGTGCATTCCTTTTTTCGGATGTTTTCAGGAATCCAGGAGATGAGATTTTCCTGATGGAGCAAGAAAAGCAGCAGGGGGTCAGGGTTTCTGGAAAGGGCCAGAAGTTTGCCAGGGGCCAGACACTGAGGTGATGGGAGCACATCTATGTGCTTCTTTGGGTGTGAAGGACGAAAACTCCATCGCTGTCTGCAAGGACAAAGCCAGAGGTACTCCAAGGAGAAGGGATATGAGTGCTGGCCATCTGCCTCAGATGTTTGGAGGTTTTCTGTCTGTCCCTAAAACTAATCTGACCAGTTGTTAATGCCTCTATTAGTGAGTCACTCCTTAACACTCTTTCATAAGTGTCCCCAACCATCCCCTCTTCCAGCACCTCCTGAACTTGCCTTTTCATTGCTGCCAGAGGGGAAATGTGCCTTCCGCCTGCTCCTGGAGACACTGCTGCTGCTCTGCTGCAGGTTGGGGACCACCTCGAAGTCGCTCATCTTCCTGGGGTGTGTGGCAGGGTCATCTCCTCTCTCAGGGCACACCTTGTTCAGTTCGGAGGGGAGCACCTTGGTGCACCGGCCACGCGCAGACATAGCTCCTGTATTTTGTGCTTCTTGGCCTCCTTTCTCCTGTTCCTAGACTGGGAGCTCCTGAGCATCCCCATCCTGAGGGCAGTGGGAGAGAATCAGATAATCCCACAACAGTTTGGACTGGGAGGGGCCTTAAAGTTCATCTCCTTCCACCCCCCTGCCAAGGGCAGGGACACCTTCCCCTAGACCAGGTTTCTCCAAGCCCCGTCCAACCTGGCCCTTGAAGAAGAAAGAATGTCCATGAAATAAGAGCACTGAGGTGCCCCATCCATCATTGCCTGGGTGGAGATTGGTCCATGGGAAGCCTGCTATCCCCTCACCACAATGCTGACACAGGGGCCACGTGTGCGATGACCAGCCTCAGCCTGCACCACACATCTCTGGAGAAGCCCATCAATGTCCACAAAGTGCCCTGCCACGTTCAGCCTGCCAGCTTGTAGCCCTCCTCACCTGCTCTCCACTGCAGGCAGCTGGGATATTTCTGGCAGCAGGGAGAGCAGAAACTAGGTCTCTTGTGTGAGCAGCCTGAGCATGGCCCTGCATGGAAAATCTGGGAATGTGGACATGCTGGCTGCAGAGACTCTGTGGAGGAGTCCTGTGTCCTCTGCAAAGGTGCCCCAAGAGCCCCAAGATCCACATGGGCTTGCTGCAAGCAGGAGCTGCAAAATTCCTGAACCCCCCTGAACACTCGCAGCTCCCTTTGCTGAGGTGGGAGAGCTGCTGGAGCAAAAGTGGAAATGCTCCTGGGGTCTCTGGAGCCCAAGAGGGATGGCATCCTCTCAGGACAGCTGGGATTAGGTAATGGAGGAAGCACCAGACTCAGGTGTTGCTCTGGTCAAGCTGTGGGATCTGTGTTTAAGGAGGATTTTTTTCTGCTTTCTTCAAGCCAAACCCTGCATTTCACCCAAGGGTGGGGAGTCCTTGTGGGGACAAGGAGTGCTGATGCTAAATCATGGAGCAGCAAGGAAAAGCTATTTTATCAGCCTCCCTCCTGAGATCTACACAGCCCCACTGACCTTGGGTGGCAGATTTTGGCAGACTGGATTTCTGCATCAGCACCACCTCCAGCAGATCTGATTTTCAGGGGAAGAGCAGTTGAAATAAGGTCAAATGCACCCTTAATTCCCGTTCGTGGCCCCACAAGGCAGACTGGCTCCTGGGGGCTTGGGCCAGGGCCACAAGCAGCTCATAAACCCATGCAGGAAGGGCTCCCACCCCAGGTCGTCCAATCTGGAATACCAATCTGTCCTCAAACACCTGGAATACCTGTGTATTCCAAGGACAGAGCTTCCACCAGGGCACACGCTGCCTGCCTCCCATAGGAGCGGGTCGCACGGGGTGGTCGCAGCGCCCAGCAGGACGGAGCGCAGGGCTGAACACTGCCCGAGAAGCTGCCCACCCCTCCGCCGGCACGACCCCAGCGAGGCTGCCCCTACCTTCTTCCCTGCCGCATCCTCCGGCCGCATCACCGGCTCATCACCGCTCCGTGCCTGCCAGAGGGATTCAGCCCCGCGTCCCTCTAGTCCAGCGGGTCATTTTGTCACGGGCGATGAGCGGAGAATAGGGCAGAGCTGCCTGCAGAGAGGAGGAGGAGGTGGCAGTCGGCTGGCAGCTTCCCAGCAAATCAGGCTGCAGGAACGATCCCTGCCGAGGAGCTGCAGCGCCCAGGCAAGTCCCGAGTTTGCTGGAGTGGCTGAGTCACCGGCACTTTCCCGCAGTCCCGCTGCCGTCAGCCCCACGCCGGGCAAAGGCGTTCGCAGCCCAGCACCGCTGGGCAGATGTCAGGATCTGACCGCTGAGGCTGTTAAAGAGTCCTCTGCCCCAATTAAGGTGCAAACGAGGCCATATGCCAGTGAGAATAGTATGGGTTTTACTCGTATGGGGTGGGAGAGAAGAGAGAGAGAGAAAGAAATAAGAAATAGATGGAGGGGACAGAATAAAGAAAATATCAACACTCCATGGATCCCAACAATGTTCTGTTGATCCTCTCCAGCTGGTCTTCTTGGTGGTGAAGATCCCCTGAAAAAGCATAGAATTGGATGGTTTAATATCTGCTCAGGCCAAGCAGGAAAATGCAGGCACCTCCCTGGGGTAAAAGGGGGAGTTTGCCATTGTCTTTTACAACAGAGTGCACATTTGTTGCATCCCGTGCAGTCCCGTGGTGCAAGGCTTCAGGAATGACTCTTGAGGGCACTTGGGGGGCCTTTGATGGATTAAGGCACCCCCTCAGCTGCCCCTCACGTTAATGTCCCGTGGATGTGGCATTTCCAGGGTTGGGGCTCCACAGTCACTTTGTGTAAGGGAGGATGGGTTCGCTGCCCCCGAGCAGAGGTTACAACACCCCCAAATTTCCTTCCCCCACCTCTGCTGGGGGGAAATCTGTGCAAACCTGCTCCCAGCAAATGGGTCTGTGGGCTACAGCCTCCCCCACCCCAAAGAAAGCGAGAGATGATTCTTAGCACGGCTGCTGGGGTTGGCTCACATTCTTTTCCTTGTTTACATGTTGGCTTCAGGTGATTGAAGAATGGGTTTTCCCTTTATCTAATCTCAGCATTGTGACTTTCAGTCCAAAGTCCCAGTCAGGTATCTTCAGGGAGGCTTCTTTGGTTGTAGCTTCTTCATGCAGTTTTTGTTATAATGAGCAAAACTTTGTATCACTGTGTGAGGCATGAACCATTTCAGTCTCTGACAGCAGATGTGAGGAGCAGGGGCTGCTAGGGGGACGGATGGTGACAGAAAAGAGCAGCAGCATTTGCAGGCTTTGGCAAATGTGGTGAAAATCCCTTCCCTAACTGTCAAGCATCCTTTGTATTACAAAAGTGTATAAACTTCACATATATTTACACTACATATATTAATATTGTATATATTAATTAAACACTGTGATATAAAGAAGCAGTGGAGTTTTACTGAAGTCTTTGGTATTGGTCACACTGAAGTAAAACAAACAAAAGGACAGCCCAGCCCCAGAGAGAAGGACTTTGCTTTTGGGAGGCTTAAAGCAGTCCCCGAGGGATAAAGAACAGCTTTATCCCTGGGATGACCAAGGTACCACAGCATCCCAGGCTCTGAGACTCCCCCAGTCTCGGCTGGTGTCACAGGTCAGTCACTGCAGCCAGAGGGGCTCAAGGACTCCTGGATCAATAGATAAGCAGAAACAGAGCAGAGTTTTACTGAGATTGGAGATCTGTTAGTGTGGGTGTCAGTTCTCGGTCAATTTGTGTTGTACCTGAGTGCTTGATGGATGTAAGAACCTCATAAAAACCACACCTGGGTGCCCTGATTTGGCTGGGACATCTCATACCTGTGAATAAGTATTTACATTTGTAATTCCAAGATTTGCATCCCAACCTGGTACCTTGGTTGGCATGAGCCACATGTGAATTTTTATTGAGAAACCTCATGTCCCATCACAAGCAACAAAATCCTTTTAGTGCTTCCACCTCCCCATTCCAGGTGCTTTCCTCCTCCCGTTGTGCTCTGTGCCCTAAATGAACTGGCTTCTCCAAGTTCATTTGCCACAACACTCAGTTAACAAACCCAGCATCCATTTTCCTTGGGAAATGTGCTCAGCAGCAAAGCTGGGCCAGGACAGCAGCCAAGGCAGTGGATGCTGCAGCTCTGATGTGGCCACTGTGGCTCAGATTTGGCCACCGTGGCTCAGCAGCAGCAGCACACTGGGGAGCCTGGGCAACTGCAGCTGTCAGTGAGCTGAGGGTCCTGCAGCACCAGGCCCAGTCATCCCCATGGCTCTTGCTGGAGAAGAATTTCATCCAGGAAGGAAACAGAGATGTGAAGAGTCTGGAGCACAAGGCTTATAAGGAATGGTTGAGGGAGCTGGGAATGGAGCTTAGCCTGGAGAGAAGGAGGCTCAGGGGGAACCTTCTGGATCTGCACAACTCCCTGACAGGAGGGGACAGCCAGAGGGGTCAGGCTCTGCTGCCAGGGAGTAAGGGGGAATTGCTTCAAGCTGCACCAGGGGAGGTTTAAGCTGGATATTGGGGGGAAATTCTTCACTGAAAGGTTTGTCATGCTTTTAAACGGGCTGCTTAGGGCAGTGCTGGAATCATCATCCCTGGAAGTGTACAAAAATGTGTGGAAGTGGCACTAGAGGACATGGTTTAGTGGAGAACACAGTGGAAGTGTTGGGTTGATGGTTGGACTTGATCTAGAGGGCTTTTCCAACCTTGATGATTCCATGACTCAGTGATTCTGTGATTTCTGGTGGTAAAACTTTGCGGGGCAGTGCTGGGAGACAGTGGGAAGAGAAATGCTGCTGGATGTCAAACACAGCCATGTCCTTCAGGTTTGGGGTGAAACTCTGTGCCTCCTTTGTGCTGTGCTGGGCTCAGGTGCTGAGGAGAGGCACTAAGCCAACCAGCAGGGTGAAAATGAAGCCACAGTGGGGTGCTCACCTCCTTTAGCTCACTTTCCAGCCCAAGGAGGTGAGTTAGCATGGACCATCCATGCAATGAGCTCCATTGGTTTCCCTGAACGAGAGCAAACAGCTGAGCCACTTCACTGGGAGAACAGATGCCACTAATAAGGCAGTAAATAAATCCACGTGCAATGCTTTACAGTTGGGTTGTAATTACCTCTGCACTGCCAAAAGAGCCGACGCCAGGGCTGCACATTAATGACACATTAATGGGAGCGCTCATCTGCTCTTGGCTGGCTGTCTCCCCAGAGACCACGGCTTTTATTTCATTTCTGCACATGCCAAAACCACCAGGGTCTGGTGGGACTTGCCTGGAGCCAGCACTGGGGTGTTTCCCACTGCTCCTCCTAAAAGCCCAGCTAAAATACCAGCAAGGCTGAGAGCAATTCCCAGCAAGTTCACATCCATTTGCAGCAGCAGGAGGATGCAGTGGGAGTGTGGAGGACTGGCTGCGCTCCAGGGGGGCTGTGCCTGCACACATGTCCCAGGGCCCAGGTGACATTCAGCCATAGGGATGTTTGGCAGGATCCTTTTTCTCTCAAAGTGCAGCAAACCTCCTGCTAGCGCTGCAGAGCCTCCACTGGGATCAATGAGAGTGATCCTCTCATTCCAAGTCTCTCTCAACCGTGACCCCTTTGCAGCCAGAGCTCAATCCCCCCCGGAGCCATCATAGTGCTGCCTTGGCACTGCTGGGGGTGCTGCAGGCTCTGTCCTCTGTTCCCAAGGAGGAACCTCACTGCAGAGCATGGACCATGCCCCTCTGCTCAGTAGGGAAGGCACTCCAATGGCCTGGCAAGGGAGGACAAGTGCCTGGTCTGGCAGGGGGAGGTGATCCCTCCTGCCTCTTTCCTCTATGCCCCAAAGACATGGTTTGGGATCCCTGTCTCTGAGCAGTCTCCATTAAGGGTGCCTCCTTCCAAGGGATCTGGTACAGACAGCCTGGGGCCTCCAACAGGAGGGTGCTGCTCAGGGGAAGCCACTGGGAAGTTCCAAAGAGCCACCTCCTGCTTGCCAGGGTTTTCCCACCTACACCTCCATAAATTTTCCATCTGTCTCCAGGGCAGGAGGCACTGTGAGGCTGTGGTCACCCTGAGAAGCTGCCCTGGCTGGGGCAGACACAGCCCCCAACACTCTTGATGCCAATGTTTGAGGGCTGTTCCTGGGAAACAAGGTCTGCCAAGGCAGCAGGGAGGGGTGGGCAGAAGCTCAGCCCCAATGCCAGGAGTTCTGCAGCCACCTGGGTCATGGAAGGGGGTGGAGCAGGGTGGCAGTGAGGGTCTGGCGCCCTTTGGGATGCACAGTCACCACAGAGCTCCTGGGGGTGCCCTGGAGTGGGGAAGGGCTCTGGGCTTCTTCAGAGGAGACCCCCATAACAGGTCTATTCCAGCTGGGGCACTTCTCCCCCAGACAGTGCCCTTCAGCTGGTGGCTGTGCCAGGGCTGCCTCCTCCAGCCCAGAGACATTCCCCAGGACTGCAGAGCTGTTGTGGGGCAAGGAGAGGAGGGTCTGCCCAGAATCTCCATCTCAGTCTCTGTTCTCGCCCTCAGGAAGAGCAGACACTGCTCCTTTAGGAATCTGCTGAGATCCAGGGAGCTCTCCCTTTCCTCTTCTCTTTCTGGGCTGCATCCCCACAGGAATAAGCCAAGCAGCACAGAAGCATACCCTCTTTTCTATTTTCAACATCTACATTCATCCCTCTCCACCGTTCTTCAGCATTATCCCATCCTCTGCCCAGGTTCCCACCGCTGTATCCTTCCCTCTCCCAAGCTCCCACTCCCACAGTCCTGCAGTAATGAGCGAACGGGCAGACGGAACCAGGCACGGCCCTTCCAGCATCCTGCTTTTCAGTTCAGACGGGCCACGGAGGATCCACATCGAACGGGATCAAGGCGAGGAGGTGCACGTGGTCCCCTGAGGCCAGCTCTCCTCTCCCATTCCCTCGGTGGCCACAATGGACCTTCCTGCCCCGGCCCGTTCCTGCCCAGCTCCTTCAACACTCTCTGGCCACGCTGCCGGGCCCCGGGGGGAATCGGTGCCCGATCGCCGTCGGGGAATGTCCGGCGCCGGCCCCCTCCAGGAGCCGCATCCTCCCGCGCCTCCTGCTGCTGCCGCTGCCGCCAGCGCACCACGAAGGGATGGAGGCGGCGGCGGCGCCGTGGGGCCGGCTCGGGCCCGGTGTCCTGCGCCGGCAGCAGGCGGATGGCCCCGATGGGCCCCTGGCACACCGGGCAGGTGGCAGCGGCCTCGGGGGCAGCCTGGGGCTGGATGCAGGCGTGGCAGAACACGTGTCCGCAGGGCTCCACGGCAGCGGGCCTTTGCAGGAAATCCACGCAGATGCGGCAGACCCTGACGCGCCGTGGCGCTGACGGCTCTTGCCTGACCTCTGCCATTGCTGCTCACGGACTTGACCTCGTTCAGCTGCTGGCAGGATTTGAAGGATTGGGTTCCATTTGTGGCACTCAGAGGCTCCTCGGTCAGCGGCAGCACTCGGAAGCTCCTCGGCTGCTAGTGGGTCAGTCTGAGCGCTTTGGCACTACCTAACGCTGATGTTCAGTTACCCTCTGCGAGCGAGTGATCACGACTCTGGTGCCATCACAGGGCTCCGAGGGGCACACGCAGGAGCTGCCCCCATCCACAGAGACAGATCCTGTGGCACAAAGCCCACCTGGCACTGGCTGCAAGCCCAGCTCCCTTCCAGCGTTCCTACTGGGGTGGGGCTGTGCCACTGTCACACTCCCAGAGTGGCTGGAGCTGGCGGGGACCTCCCGAGGTCTGCTAGTCTAAGGCCCTGCTGGAGAGTCTCTGCTATAGGCCAGCAGTGACCAAATTTCTTTGCCTCCCTCATTGCTGAGGGAGATTTCACAAAGATCAAAAGCTGCATCCTGATTCCAGAATTGGAAATTGCTGAGATTGAGCCCCACTGTTAGCAGTTTCTCTCGCTTGTTGGCTCACGGTTGTCCCCCTAACTCTTGTGATACTTTGCACAAAAGTCTGACCCTGACCTCCCACACTGCAGCAATTCCCTTCAAAGTGCTGGACAGCATCATTGGGATTAGGGCCTGTGACAGTTTCCTCTGTCCCAGAGCAAAATGGAGGTGCTCCCTCTTGATATTTATGCCAATTCTTATTGGACAGGCTCTGGAGTTCTCAGGGTCTTTTTCTGCACTGCAAATCCATTCCAGAACCTGCAGCTTCCCTGGAGTTATCCTGGTTGTCCTGGAGGCTGGATCTCCAACCCAACAGCCACTAAAGAAGAGGCAGCACAAAGTCCCTCCATGAGCACTGCCCAGCAGCAGGCAGCACACACCACCCTGCAGTCATGCCAAAGACACAGCCATAAAAATAAAAGCTTTTTATTTATTTTTTTTATATACCATTACAGAAACATCTGAGTAACATTCTCAACAGGACGAGCAGCTCCAGGGCCCAGGGGATGAGCGCAGGCTCCAGGGTCTGCCATGCCGTGATCCTGAGCTGCTGCTGCTCTTGGTGCATGATGTCCTTGCTCCCTGCCCTCAGCGAGGAGACCTGACATTCCCAGTGTCAGGGTGTCACCTTCTTGTAGGTAATGTGTAAGTGCTGAGTCATGGGCTGCGTAGTGGTTGCCATTGAGACAGTTTGTTCGAGTTTCCCATCGGAATTGAGCCTGAATTTTCTGGTAATCTAAACCGGGGGTAGGAAAAGAAAGAAGGAAATCAAGCAAATGAGTGTCCACAAGCTGAACCCCTTACCTGTGCTTTCTTTCCTTTGCCATCCACATCCCTGCTCTCAATGCACCACCAAGGAAGTATCACTACAGCAGGCGAATAACCAAGGAGTTTTCTCTCCTGAAGAAAGCAGCCCTCTCCACAAGACCAGCTCCAAGCCCATTATCCATGGAACAAGGCAGGTTCACAGAATCACAGAATTAACAAAGGTGGAAAAGACCTTTGAGACCATCAAGTCCAGCCTATGACCTAACACCATCTTATTAACTAAACCATGGCACTGAGGGCCACATCCAAGCTTTTCTTAAACACCTCCAGGAACCAGGACTCCACCACCTCGCTGGGCAGCCCACTCCAGTGCCTAATCATGCTTTCTCTAAAGAATTTTTTCCTAATGTCCAGCCTGAACTTCCCCCAGTGCAGCTTAAGACTGTGTCTTCTTGTCCTGTCACTGGCTGCCTGGGAGAAGAGATCAACCCCCACCTGACTACACTCTCCTTTCAGGTAGTTGCAGAGTGTTATGAGGTCTGCCCTCAACCTCCTTTTCTCCAGGCTAAACACCCCCAGCTCCCTCAGCTGCTCCTCACAGGAGTTGTGTTCCAGATCCTTCACCAGCCTTGTTGCCCTTCTCTGGATGTGTCCAAGCATTTCAATGTCCTTCCTAAACTGAGGGCCCAGAGCTGGACACAGCACTCCAGGTGTGGCCTCAGCAGTGCTGAGCACAGGGGAAGAATCACTGCCCTTCTCCTGCTGGCCACACCATTCCTGATCCAGGCCAGGTGCCATTGGCCTTCTTGGCCACCTGGGCACACTGCTGCCTCATGTCCAGTCTGCTGTCCATCAGTTCCCTCAGGTCCCTTTCTGCCTGGGCACTGTCCAGCCACTCTGTCCCCAGCCTGTAGTGCTGCAGGAGTTGTTGTGCCCGAAGTGCAGGACCTGGCACTTGGACCTCTTAAACCTCATGTTGTTGGACTCAGCCCATCTATCCAGCCTGTCCTGGTCTCTCTGCAGAGCCCTAATACCCTCCAACAGGCTGACACTCACTCCCAGCTTGTGTCATTTGCAAATCTGCTGACGTTGCACTCAATGCCCTTGTCCAGATCGTCCATGAAGGTATTAAACAAGGCTGGGCCCAACACTGATCCCCAGGGGACACCACTGGTGACTGTCCCCAGCTGGATGCAGCACCATCCCCATCACTCTCTGGGCCCAGCCTCCAGCCAGTTCCTAACCCAGCAAAGGGTGCTCCTGTCCAAGCTGTGTCTGCAGCTTTTCCAGAAGGATGCTGTGGGAGATGGTGTCACAGGATTTGCTGTCCAGGTAGACACATCCACAGCCTTCTCTGCACCCACCAGGTGGGTCCTCTGGTTGTAAAAGGAGATCAGGTTGATTAGGCAGGACCTGCCTCTCCTAAACCCACACTGGCTGGGGTCTGAGCCCCTGGCTATCCTGGAGGTGTTGTGTGATGGCCCTCAGAATCCAGGGCTCCATAACCTTGCTGGGCACCGAGGTCAGGCTTACAGGCCTGGAGTTCCCCAGAGCCTCTTTACAGCCCTTCTTGTGGATGGGGTCACATTGGCACCTTCAGTCCTCTGGGAGCTCCCCAGTGAGCCAGGACTGATGGTAAATGATGGAGAGCAGTCTGGTGAGCTCATCCACCAGCTCCCTCATCCCCCTAGGATGGATCCCATCCGATCCCATACACCTGTAAGCATCTAAGTGTCTCAGCAGGTCTCTAATTGTTTCCTCCTGGATTCCAGGGGGACTACTCTGCTCCCTGTCCCTGTCTATCCACTCTGGAGGCCAGTTGTCCTGAGGATGACCTGTCTTTCTGTAGAAAACTGAGGCAAAGAAGGTGTTAAGCACCTCTGCCTTTTCCTCATCTTCAGTTACTATATTCCCCCCGCATCCAAGAAAGAATGGAGGTTGTCCTTGCCCCGATTCATCCATGAGCAGTAACAGAGGGAACCTTGCCATCAAATTTTGTTAAGCTGTGCTTTCACAAATCTGTATTAAATCTGCATTGATAACACCTTTAAAGGTGATTCTTCAAGCAACCTAAACCATTCATGACATAGCCTGCTGCAGGAATGTGCCCTCTTGCCTCACTGACAGCTCAGCCGAGCCACAGCCACCGTGAATCACTTTTCACCAAGAATGCAACAATATGGTGAAGTTTTCTCAAAATGAGCAACTACAGCTGCAGCACATGTCCTTTTCACAAACCTGTGGCCTATTTGTTTCCACAGGCAATTTAAGCTGTGCTTGGTGAAGGAGAAAAGGCCCTGGGATCTGGTTTCCCCAACAACCCCTCTCATTCCACACCCTCCTTGACCAATAAGGGCCTCCCGGATACTCACTAGGTCTAGTCCCTGGGCTTGAGCTTGCCACAGGTGCCAGATGAGCATGGACATACAGCCCTGAGAGCTTCCTTCTTCCAGCCAAAGCAGGCCTGGGAGCCCTCAACTAGGACGACATCTGCTGGCTTTCTGTGCTTTCCCCTCTCCTCCTGCCAGTCTATCTCCCCACAGTTCAGGCAGTGACTCAAAGACAGTCCCTTTTATTTAAATGTTTGCAGCTAAGAGCTCTGCTTCCCTGACATCCACAGTATCTAATGGCTTTACTTCTGCTACCCAACAACAGAAAACATGCACCCAAAGGCAGGGGAGTTGGGACGTTCCAAGGTTAGGGCACTATCTGTGTAGGCAAATAAAATTTTTGTCTACATCTGCACAGACCTGTGCTCTCTTTTTATAGAGAGCTCAGTTTTATAGCACACAAAAACAGGCTGTGAGAGCTTGTTCATCCTTGCTGTCTCTCAGCTGCTGCTCAGGCATGACAGCTTCAGATGTGACAGTGACACTTCCAGAGGTGACCTCAGGATGCCACACTGACTCCAGCAGCGTTGCTGTACTCACAGCCAACTGTACCCCTACCAGCTGTATCAACAAACCCCCGCTACACACCCAAAAAAGTCAAACCCCCAAAAACAGTCAACCAAAGGTGGAGCTGACAGCAAGGACCAGCCCTACCCTGCAGCCACAGATGGGAGAAGAGCCCAGAGCAAGGTCTGAATGCTCTGAAAAGCAAGAGGGCAAGATCTGCCGGTGTTCCTGAAATATCCTCATGAGGCCCAATACTGACCATACCTTAAATGTGGATCCTCATGTTGCAATCAATCCAGAAAACCAGCACTAATAACTACTCCCACTGCCATAAGAGAGTATTTAGCCAAGACTCTCCTATTTTCTTCCCTAAGGATCTGCTACTGGCCATTCTGGAGACAGGATTCTGGGTTAGCTGGTCTGATCCAGCCTGTCGGTTTTTATCATAATGATCCCTCTGGGTCTCATAACGTACAAAATCTCTTCTGAAGGCTCTTACAGAAAGAACAAGTCAGGATGCCATGCAGTATTTCCAAGAACTCCTGATGCCATTCTGTAATTAAAGCATGCTAAATAACACATCCTCCCAGCTAGGCTCCTTCTGGGGCAAGCAATGCTATGGGAATGGCTCACTCTGTGTGCACTCACCTGCTCTACATGGGGCTTCTTGGCAAAGGAGATCCTGGCTATGGAGTGAGAAGCTATAGACAGCTCCTGTCCATTCACCTCCCCTTCCTCTACCTCCACCAGACCTAAGGAAAAGCAAGGGCATACATGTTATCAGGCTACAAGGGTTATTTAAGCATGTCACAATTATAATTTTGGCCTTTCAGTACTTAAAAGGGGGCTTACGAAAAAGAGGAAGAGGGACTTTTTACACACTCAAGTAAGGATAGGACAAGGAAAAAGTTTTTAATCTGTAAGAGCAGAAATTTAGGGTAGATATTAGAAAGAAAGTCTTCCCTGTGAGGGTGGTGAGGCCCTGGCACATCTTGCCTAGAAAAGCTGTGGGTGCCTCATCCCTGGAAGTATTCAAAGTCAGGTTGGATGGGGCTTGGAATAACCTGGTCTAGTGGAAGGTGCCCCTGACCATGGCAGGGAGGTGGAACGAGATGGGCTTTAGGGTTCCTTCCAACCAAAACCACTCCATGCTCTATTAGGCTACTTAACAGACCAGCACACCCTGTGAAGAGTGGTTTTATCTGTCCTAGCACTATTGACAACTGCGATTCACACAACCTCAGACATGGAATGCTGCTCACAAAAATCCAGCCGTCCTTATTCACACCGTGTGGGATGAGTACCACGGCACAACTGGCCCTCTCCCCTTCAGTGCATGTAATTTTAGATGCAAATTTAAGCATCAGCTGGGGTTCAACACTCTCATTTATAATAACTGAGATGTGGTTCTCTCTCATTCAGTCCCCATAAGGTAAGAAGTATCAAGGTGCTACATCCACACACTGGGAGGTTCTCTTAGTTTAGGAACCACCCTGGGTCCACTGCCAAAGAGCAGCAATTCCCACAGGGAAAATTAATTAAACAAAACTGTGAGAGGTGCAAGAACTTTCTGAAGAAGTGATGAAATGGCCCAGCAGGGTAAGGACTTCTTCTTTTCCCCAGTGTGGGTATCAGGTGTGTACCTGTGTTCTGGGCACTGATGAAGGCCACCTTATTGGTGTCAGGTTTGAGGCGGATGAATCCACATTCCCGGTGCATGGGCTTCCTGGTATCCGGATGGAAGGCATTGAACCTGAGGGGAAATCAGAGCACAAGAGCTGATGTGGTTTGCATTCAAAAGACATTTTTGGCCTGTTTTCCTCTTATTTAACCACCTGAGTGCCTGCAGTACTCTTTGAAGAGTAAAAGACTCTCACAGCTGAGAGCTGTAAAGCTGAAAAAATAAAGTTACTTTACAGAGGCACAGGTATTTCTTAGAGCTGGAGTTAAGTCTTTAAGTTCAAGCTTCAGATTTTCGACGGCCCCTGGGTCTTTTCAAGAACTAGCTCAGAAACCCCTCAGGAACTCAGATGTTTCATAGATCGTGAAGCCACATGTGTCTCAAAAACTCTCTTTTCTCAAATAAATATCTGGAATTATTGTATCATCGTTATTCAGCTTTTACACCTGGCAAAGTTGTTTTTTCTGTATATTCTTTGCTGTAGGAAGCAACAGAGCAGACATATTTCTCCCATCACCCCTTCAAAAAGATAAAAAGCGCAGCTCAGACTCTAATTTATTGTTCAGGCCTTAAGAACTGTAGGTTTGGTCACCCACAACATGGGTGATTATACATATCAAAGGAGAAACAAACTAAAATCAGGCAGCCTTCAGTGCTTGGAGCATTTAAGGGATACAGGGACTGTCTTTTAAGAGCCACTGCTCCAGGAGCCAGGAAAGCACAGGGTGTCTGCCCTCCAAGACTGCTGCCTATTTTCCTGATGCTTCCTAAAGCTCAACAGTTCACAGCTGTGTAACTCCTTGGCACAAAGAAAAGGAGGGAAAAAAAAAAAAAAGGTGACTCAAATAAGCAACTGTTCACAAGCTGGGGAAGGAAGTGCAGCTAGAGCAAGACTGTCAGAGGTCTGTTTCATTTGGAAATCGGACTGAAGCAGTCACAGGCTGAGCTGGCAGCTCCATCACACTCCAGGAACACAGGGCATCTCTGCACAGCCCTTCCATCTTGTAATTCTTCTTTTCTTGGTTTTCAGAGCAACACACTTCCCAACAACTCACCCTTCCCAAAAGAACACTGGAGCAGTACTGAGCTTGTCACTTCCCTCCCTCTGGATTTCTTTTGATTTCTCTTAGAACAATCACTTGCAGCCAAAGCAAGTAGTTAAGCTACCTGCCTCCTATCCCATTTGTTTGATAAGCACTAATTTTTCTCAGATTTTCACAGTGGTGAAGACTGAGGACCACAGCTCAAAATGGACAAACTTGAGAGCCATGCCATAGCTCCTTCATTTACTCTAAGTGGGAATTTCATGAGAATGACAATCACAAGTTTTCAAGGAAAATGAAAGTCAGACCATGCAGTCACATACCACAACATCATCTTGTTTGGTAGGTGAGAATTTGTGTACTTTGCCGTTGGAAAAGAAACCAAACTAACAAATCACTCTGGAGCCATGCCTGCTCCAATCCAACAGCTGCTGCCAACACACACAGAGCCCTGGACTTACGAGAAGTTGAGCATGGGCTGCCCCACGTGAGAGATGTGCACTTCTTCCAGGTACTGGAAGGGCTTCATTGTAGGGAAGGTGCCATCTCCTGGCGGATCCGAGAGCCAGGTGCCCAGCATCCAGGACAGGGGTTCCATCACAGGGTTCAGCTGGGGAGTCTCTGTGTAGGAAAAGGAACAAGGAAGAAAGAAAACTCAGGGATTTGTGCTCTGCAGGTTCCTGCGAGCTGCCTCCAGCTTGCTGGAGGTGAACACAAAACGCCTCAGAAATGGCTCAACACCACAGCACTGCTTTTCTTCAGAGCACTGCCAGCTCCAAGGTGGGAGATGGGGAGCAATGAACAGTCATGGATAGTGGGTCTGTTTCCAAACCAGCTCTTAGCCATAGATAAGCAGTCTTGCAGGTGGTCCATTTCTGAATCCTCTCTGTAGCTTGATCTGAAAGAAAAGCCCCCTCCCAAATACATGCAGGGAAGATGACTGAAACCTCAGCATAAAAAATAATCATTAAATGATAATGAAACCTCTAATGCTCTGGGCTAATCTTTCTCAAGCACTGAAACAAAATGTTCCTATTTGTTTCAGAGGCCAAGGAAATGAGTCCTCATTTCAAAAGAAAATCAAGCTGTGTGCATACTCAAGATCAAAGTTTGGGTGTAATATTTTTAAGATGTTAACAATGGCCTGAACTCATACAAAGAGACAAGGAAGGATCATTCAGAAACTGTTCTACTAAGGCTCTGGACTAAGACAAACATTTTTAAAAGATTGGTGTGCCTGTAAGGTAAAGAGTAAACAGAAGAGAAAGATACTTCCCTTTGTCACTGCAGTTATGAAAAAACAGCAAGGTCTGTTTCACAAAGTTAAAACTTCTTTAACAAATCATTTTACAGAACCACAGCATAAGCTGAGCTGGAAGGAACCCACAAGGGTCATCAAGTCCAACTCCTGCCCCTGTGCAGGACCATCCCCAAGAGTCACACCATGTGTCTGAGAGCATTGTCCGAATGCTTCTTGAACTCTGTCAGGCTTGGTGCTGTAGGAGAGTTTTGATAAAGAGCCTTGCATTTTACTTTCAGAGGTTATGACCTGAAAAAAATACATCAGGAAAATGGAGACAGACAGTTTAAAGCCACGTGAAGAGCAGAGCAGATCCATTACTAAGGTGTAAATAGGGAAAGCAAACATCACCCATGGGATGTTGGGAAAGATGGATTCCCACACAAACGGGGTGCCTGCTACTCTCAGTAGATTGTTATGCAGACAAATAAGAGTGAAGTAAGCTTAAAGCATGTCCTCCTCCCCCTCATGGGATAAATACTTCATACTGGCAAGGTGGGTGTTCCAGGGGGGTGTTTTCTTAGTGAGATCAAGAATACAAGAACAAGCTGCCTGTCTGGCTGGCCTAAAAGACTCAGCTACAGGGATAAATCACAACCTAAAAGTGTAAGGCTGTGGCCAAAATTTACTTGACCAGTCTGAGTTTTGCTGTGCTCTTTACAAAATGTCAGGCTAAAAAAAGACTGAGCAAGGAGGAAGGACAGTCCACACCTGAAATGCCAAAGGAAAAGGAACAGCATTTCTCTTTTTCCCAGCTAAAAGAGACCACCTGTAGTACTCATTCTCCCACAGACAGCAGGTTTTAGAAGCCAGCCCGTGTCAGCAAAGTGCTGCTACTTGCTTTGCTTTACCCTGAAGTGTTTTGCAAGGGAAGCAACATGAGGAAACATGAGAGCTCACTAGGAAATCAGTGATAAAGGTCTACAGCATCAGAGCTAGGAGATGTAGAACATCCTGTCAGACTCTGCAGTCCCCAGCAGCTTGCCCAGGACTTGGAAAGGGATTCCCACAATCTGTACAGCAGCGTCAGTGTACTGGACAGTACTTCCCTGTACCCAGCTTTCCAATTCCATTAGGAGAGCACACAGTTCTCTGGGCAAGGAGTGTGCTGCTCCTCCCTCCAGCGGATGTTTGCCTTTCACTCTCTGCTGCATTTCTTTCCAAGCTTTTGGTAGGCTCATTTCCCACGATGGAAGTGAGAAGCAAAGCTTTGCAAAAGCTGCAAGAGCCTACAGCCTGGGCTGCTGCTGCCCTCTCCTGGGTCAGCATCCCAGGAGCAGAACAGTTTCTGTCACCACAGTGCTTTCATAGGGCACTTGCTTTTCTCCTGCTTGCATTTCAGGAAAAGCATCAAAACAGATTAAATTAATGGCTTTAGCCATTCCCACTCTTTAGACTTGATTATAAACCAAAAGAAGCCAAGTGATCATTTCCAGCACCCCCAGCTTGACCCCACTGCTTTGCTGAGCAGCATCCAGCCTGGCTGGAGGTGCCTGACCAGGTGAGCTGGTCTCACTTACACAGAGCTGGAATTCCAGCCAGCTGAAAAGTGAAGATGTGACTGTACATGCTGAAGTCTCTGGTACTTGGGCAAACAACACAGCCAAGTGATCATTATTACTTTTCTAAACTACCTAGATGGCAGCAAAGCTGAAGAGCTCTTTCGTTCTCATGTGGCTTGGAAAAGTTGAGAGCAGCAGAAGTGAATAAGGACCAGGGACTGAGTGAAGTGCAGGTAAGTACAGACACCCTGATCTCATCCCATGAAGTGCTCTTCTTACCTTCAGTGTTGGTCTCTGACTGGGGGACTAACACTTTTTTCCTTCCTGGTTGGAAGGCTGCGCTGGGAGAGTGGAAAAGCAAGAGGAGAAGCAGACAGGAGAGAGTCTGAATCCATCCCAAAAAAAGGAACTATTTGAAAAGCAATTTGCTTTTTTACGTCATGACTGGGGCAGGTAAATGAAAAACTATTGTAGCAACAAGAAGTTCTTAGCTGAGCTGCTTTGTTTCAAATTTCAGGTTTATAGATAGAGTCACTGTCAAGAGAAACTCCTCTGACACTGATGAAGGAGCCCATACATCCCTTTTTAAAGGTCTAAATTCATGGCACATCATTTTTACAAAAAAACCACCAATGTGGCTTAAAAGGCAAGGGTATGATGATATCAAGAATACAAATGACATCTGAGAATTTGCAGTGCAAGAGATCCTGGTCACCCTTCTGCATGCTTAAAGCTTCACACTCAGAGGGGGTCCTCTTAACGCTGATTCTCTTGCATTCATATGCACAGTTCCTCCTCTACCTACTAACAGGGAATCTCTCTGTGCATCCTCTCTCTTAACAAGGACATTCCTGGAGTCACTTTCCCCTACGCTTTCTGGAAGCCATTAGGGATCCAGCATCTCCCAGACCCCCTGGTGTAGTGGAAGGTGTCCCTGCTCATGGCAGGGGGTTGGAACAAGATGAGCTTTAAGGTACCTTCAACCCAAACCATCCTGTGGTTCTACAATATCTACAGCTATGACAGTCATGAGTTGTAACAGTTTGGGAGACAAAACCACACGCCCATAAGCAACCTGATCACCTTGATCTCCTTCCCTCAGGAAGCCACTCAGGCCACAACCACCATGTCCAGGCCCTGAGCACTCAGGTCAGTTCCATTTCACCACCTGGCCCTGCTCCATCCCTCCAAACTCACAGAAATACTGTTCCTACATCTTCGCCGTTCCCAGAGAGTTTACAAGTCAAATCCCACCCTGCATTGTAACACACTCAGCCTGGAACTGGCTGTCCAGGCTTTGCAACAGGAGATGCCTCCCTGCCTTGAGACAAACCAGACAGAGCCGCTGAACAGCCCCCTCAGGCCATGTCTACACAGCTGGCGTGGCTCTCAAGTGGGATCCCTGGAACAGAAAGCTATGTTGGCACCAATTCCAACACAGCTTTATCAGTAAAGCTGCAGTGAGTGGCCAGCTGGCTGCTAACAAGGCAGCTAACCTATTTCCTTGAGCTGGGGAACACTTCCTGCAGAAAGCATGAGAAAAAAAAAATATAACACACCCCCCCCCCCAAAAAAAAAACCCTCACTAAAAAAACCCAAAAACAAACACCAAACCCCCCCCCAAACAAATTCCCAAACAAAATCCCTGAGTCTTCAAAGTGTGGGGTCTGCAGCATCAACTGGTCAGTTCCCTGAAGTTCTTCCTTCAGCACAGCTGCTCACTGGGCATCATCACCATCAAGGTTCAGGTAATTAAGGAGCAGCCTCACTCAGCATATTCTGTCCATATTTAAGTACAGAAGGCAGCTTTATACTCTGCTGCTCTGCCCTGAGAGTTGCACCCCTTCAGGCACTTTGCTGATGCTCTCCCCAGCAAACCAGTAAAACATTCCTGGCATTTAATGTGCACCATCTCCATCACAGAATATCCTCGAGTTGGAAGGGACCTGTCAGGATTGAATCCAACTCCTGGCCCTGCACCAGACACTCCAAGAATGACACCACGTGCTGGAGAGCATTGTCTGAACACTTGAACTCAGGCAGGCTTGGTGCTGCGACCACTTCCTTAGATGAAAAACCTTTTCCCGATATCTGACTTAACCTCCCCAACTCAGCTTCCTGCCATTTCCTCGAGTTCTGTCACTGGTCATGGGAGTGAAGAGATCAGCACCTGCCCCTCCACTTCCCTGTGTGAGGATGTTAAGAGCACAGTGAGGTCTGACCTCAGTCTCCTCCTCTCCAGCTTGAACAAACCAAGTGCCCTCAGCCACTCCTTGTAAGGCCTCTCCAGACCCTTCCCCAACTTTGTGGCCTCCTTTGGACACTCTCCAATACCTTAATGCCTTTTTTACACTGTGGTGTCCCAACCTGCTCCCAGGCCTCGAGGTGAGGATGCCCTAGCTCAGAGCAAGACAATCCTTTCACTGGGTAATTCTGGGCCTGATGCCCCCCAGGACCAGGGCTGTCCCTGCTGGCTGCCAAGACACTGCTGACTCCTACTGAACTTGCCATGGACCAGGACCTCCAGGTCCTTTCCCACAGCTGGTCTCCAGCCCAAATGCTAACCCAGTCCATACACACAACCAGGGCTGCCCTGTCCTAGGTGCAGAATCCAGCACTTGCCCTTGTTAAACACCACACAGCTGATGATTGTCCATCTCTGATTTAAGGTCTCTCTGCCCTTGAGGGAGGTGACAGCTCCTCCCAGTTTGGTGATGGCTGTGAACTCAGTATTCCTTCAAGCCCCGTGTCCAAGTTGTTAACGAGGATGTTGAAGGGAATAGGGCTGAGGATGGAGAGCTGTGGAACCCCACCAGTGACCGGTGCCAGCCTGGTGTCACCCCAGTCACTGTCACCATTGAGCCTGACCCTCGAGCCAGCTCCTCACCCATCGTGTAACACAGTTATCCAGCTGTGGGCGGGACATTTTGTCCAGAAGGGTCCTGTAAGAGACCCTATAAGAGATAGTCCCAAAAGCTTTGCTGAAGTCCAAAAAGACTCTACCTCCCAGCTTTTCTGGATCAGTCAGGCAGGTTACCCTGTCACAGAAGGAAATCAGGTTTGACAAGCAGGACTTTCCCCTCAGGAAGCTGTGCTGGCTGTGACTGATGCCTGCATTGTCCTCTAGGTGTTTTTCAATACTTCTCAGAATAATCTTTTCCATTATTTTACCAGGCACTGAATTGGGACTGACAGGTCTGCTGTCTCTCGAGTCCTCATCAAAAATCACTCATCAGCTTCAACTTAACCTCTGTGGATTCCCAAGACTGCTCAAAAATCAATCATTGAGAGAGGCATTGTAATGACATCAGCAGCTCCTTGAAGATTCTTGGATGAATCCCATCAGGCCCCGTGGATTTGTATGGATTCAGCTGGAGCAGCAGATCCTGCACAACTTCTAGGTCAACTGGGAATTGATCATTCTTATAGTCATGGTCCTCTAGCTCATGGCACTGAGATCCATCATCCATTTGAAGACAGAGGCAAAGAAAGCATTAAACACCTTTGCCTTGTCCTTGTTCCTGTTTGTGAGGTGACTATCCTCGTCATGTAACAGGGTAATGTTATTTCTAAACTGCTTTTTGCCATTTATATAGTTGAAAAAAAACATTTTTATTCTTCTCCACAGTTCTGACAACTTCAACTCCAATTGAGCTTTGCCTGTATGATTTTCTCCCAAAAGTGGGGAGCAGCATCTCTGCATTCTTCCCATGTTACCTGACCTTGCTTTCACTGGGCACACACCTTCATTTTCCATCTGACTTCCAAGAGAAATCCCAAGGTCAGCCAAGTCAGCCTTCTGCCTCACCTGTTTGACTTCAGACATTTAGGAATTGCTGTTCCTGTGCCCTCAGGAGATGATGTTTAAAGGTGACCAGCACTGTTAAACCCCAGCACCTGCAAAAACATTTCCTAGGGGACCTTACTCAATAATTGCCTGAGCAGCCTGAGGCCTGCCCTCCTCATGGCCAGAGCTGAGGTTTTTCTGGCACTTTTCCTCCTGTCACCAGAGATTATAAACTCGATGGTTCCGTGGCTGCTGTGGCCAAGTTGGCCCCAATGTTCACTTTGCTCATGAGATCCTCTCTGTTGACAAGCAGGAGATCAAGGCTGTCTTTCCAAGTCAGCTCCCTGAGGACCTGTTCCATTGCAGGTGTTTTTAGGAACCTTCTGGCCTGGGTTCTACCAGCTGTGGGATGCTCCCAGGTAATTTCTGGCAGGTTAAAGTCCCCCAGGGCAGTTGACTTGGAATCGTCCCTTAGTTCCTCAAGGAATAATTTGTCAGCGTCATTGTTCTAGCTGGGAGGTTCAGAGTACACTCCCATAGTGAAATCTGCATAGTTTGTTTGCCCCTTGATCCTTATCCAAAGGCTCTCAACTGTGCCATTGGCAATTGTGAGCTCCAGACACTCCAACCCTTCTATTACACACAGTGCCACCCCTCTGCCTCTCCTGCCCTGCCTGTCCCTCCTGAGGAGCCTGGAATTGTCCACCAGGGCACTCCAGTCACAAGGAAAACTCCCACCAGGTTTCACTTATGCCAGTGATGTCAGATCTCTGGATTGCACCAAAGCTTTGAGCTCCTCCTCACTGGTCCCTCATGCTGGGTGTATTAAAGCAGAGATATTGCTGGTGTGGTACACTGTAGCCAACACCTGGCAAAGCTGATTGGGGGATCCCATTAGGGCTCCTCTTCTCAAGTTTAGGCACTCCAGCCCATTGCTCATCACTAGTGACCCTGGCTTTTTTCCTTTCCAAGCTATTTTAAGGCTCTATCAACAAACCCTACCAGCTCCTGTGCTAGAACTCTTTCTCTCCCAAGAAAGACGCATCCTACCAGGGTTCAGCAGATCAGCTGTTGAGCAGATCATCCCGTCTCTGCTCCAAAAGCTGGGAATGTGGTTATATTCAGAAATGTTCCTGCTATAAACTCAGCAATTAATTTCATAGTGAAGTGCCAAGGTGGTAATGCTTCAGTGCCTATAGTCACTGCCAGAGTTCTGCTTTACAAAATACAGAAAAAATATTTTTTAAATTATACTCTATTATGAGAAACCAAACACCCTACCTGAGCTCAGTCTTTCTCTCGAGTTTTCCTTAGTTTGCTGTTTCATTGCTTCCTAGCTGCAAGCCGAGTTTTTGTTGTGAGTCATTGCCAACTCACTGCAAAATTAAATGCTTTATACACAAACTCTATTAGGTAAAAAAAAACCCTAGAAAGAACAAGACCATCCACTGGAAAAAAACCCAAAACATCAGCAGTGCAAAAAGTTTTGTTTCCTCCCTTCCAACTGCCCTTCTCTCCAAGGGGGAGGTCAAAGAGCCACCTTCCTCAACCAAGTCCCAAAGCTGGGGAGCCTGCACACTGCTTGCTCCCATGGTGAGCACAAAACAATTCACCTCACACCCAAGTGTTCAGGCCACAGTAAAGTCTTAGCCAACCTCTCTCAAGATACCTTCTGCCATGGATTCAACCTCTATGCACACATATTGCTACTCCTTATCTTACTCTCAGTTTACTTTATAGCTCCCTTGATCTTTGTAACACCCACCCTATGGGCCAGCTTTCTACCCTGGCCATTCCCATCCCAGACAGGGCACCAAAAAAATCACAAGCAGCACCTAGTCTCAGAATATAAGAAGTTTTCTTTCCAAATCTAGCTCCAAGTTAACATGCAATTGCCCAGCTAGCAGCACCTGCCCTGGTGGAGGCAATTTCCCTGACAGCACATCTCTGTGACCCATTAGACACATTCCATTTTCAAGCTGAACTGGATCCCAGCCTGTTGCTGGTCCAGTCCTTCTCAGACAGGTGAAAGCACAGCACCTCCAACCATGCACAACCCCACTTCTCCTCGCCAGTCAGGAATGGGACGTTCCTATTCGTTTTCTGCAACATGAATGGGCAACAGCACTTCAGGCCCCATGGACCAGGCCTCAGGATGCCATCTCATTAAGTGCTCCGTCCTTCTGCTTGCCCCAAAGTTCGTCAACTATGCTTCATTTGCATGTAAACAGTACTGTAAATGACCCCATTTCTACACTGGCTTTGCACAGACATTCAAAGACAAATCCAAGCCAGATTTCCTGCAGATTCCTAGCAGCGTTCTAACCACTTTTCACATGAACACATTTTGCAAACTCTCCTGCCTTTAATATGACCTTCACAAAAACAGACAGCAGCATGGAAGAGGCTCCTCATACCCCCAAGCAGCTGAATTCTAAGAGTTTTACCTCTCTGACAAACACAGAAACTCGAATCCCATGGAAACCTACCTGCGTTTGCTCCATGCCCAGCCATATTCGCAGATATTTTGCTATTTGCTCTACCTGCAGCCCCCTGTGCCCCAGAGAGTGCTCTGCGCAGGGTGGTAAGATGGCTATGAGGGAAGTGAGCTCATGTTTGGGTAACACACTGACCCTGCTGCCTGCTGGGAGATGTAGTTTTACAACCGGACCAAAGTGGGGCACGGCAAGAGGAGGTGATGTTGTGGCAGGAGCTGCTGGGATCTCCTGTCTGAGCGAGCACAGCTGATGCAGCAGAGCTGTGAGACCTTCAGGAGGAACAAGACAGCCAGACAGTGCTGTCAGAACAGCCATGCCTTCCCCAGGACACATCCCTGGTTGCTCGCTGGCTTTCCCTCATTTATCACTTCAACAGCATCCTGTCATCCTCCAGAAGCTCCAACTAACCCTGTGCTGTCTGGTACACTGTGTCTAACCACGCTCAGCCAACAGCATTGCTCAGCCTTTGGTCCATGGAGCTCATGAAACAGGAGGAAATATTTTCCTAGCAAACAAACACCTAAATTCAAAGTTTAGGTGGAAAAGGCCACGATGGCAGTTGTGCTGTGCCAGAGACAGCCTGGGGCTTCTACTAAACCAGCTGATCCCCCTGGTAAGACAGGTTGGGAACCACCAACCAAGCACATGGTGACAGCTGGAGCTGGGAGCCACTTGCCCAGCCTGAGTCACCCGGCCCCAGGCGTGGCTGGTGGGCAGTCCTGTGCAGCACTCTGCACAAACCTGCTTGTCCCAGCCAGCTGCAGCTTGGACACAGCCAGCAGAAATTTATTCGTCTCATTAGAGGAAAGTATGTGAGAACTAGCACTGAAATGAAGTTCTGCTGAGTGGGTGTGGGCCTAAAGTTCGTTTTTCGTGCTCAGGATTTTGTGGAAACAGCTGAATGTGAGGGATGCAGACAGGTAAGAACCTGCACGGTCAGTCCAGTCAGGTACTTATACTCAAGGAACTGCCTTTAGCAGAAAAAATATGCAGGCTCATGCTCACAGTTAAAAGCATCACCTCGACCACACATCAGATGAGTTGGGACAACTGAGACATAGCTACTAACAAAGACTATTATTAACCTAATGTGTTACCTGACTGTACTTTTATGAACACAAAAAACCTTTCTTAACTCAGCTTTGTATTGCAGTAAAACTCGGTGTCTGGGCATGAACCAGACACTGCCTGGCAGCAGCTGGCTACAATTCATCAGCTGTTTTCACTGTCATAAACTATAACTATAAGCACACAAAAAAGAGTCCAAAACTGAAGAGCACCAAAATGAAACTAAATTAAGAAAAGAAAAAAAGCCAGTCAGCCACCAACAAACCCTTTCAAAAAGTTCCCAGCCAAAGGCTTCCATATACACTTCCCGAGCTACAATTGCCAAAATGGTTCATTTTCACACACTTTGATAAAAGATGGAGGAATGGGTAATGAATTGGTCAATTCATTAAGAAAGATTATGTTTTCCCTTATATATTAGAGCATGTAACTTATATATTATGAGTATCTTCTACAAGAACATAAAATTTTCACTTCTCAAAGACATATGCAGAAAAACACTAATCTTGGGGAAAAAAAGAGAAAAATTATAGTGTTTACCAGAATAAAGAAAAACATCCTTAAAGATACTCTTTCTGCAATTATTATCTCACTGAAGGTACTTCAACAAGGCAGACACCTTTTTAAATCTATACGTAAAAATGATTATTTCATATACATACGTAAATAAATATATATATATATATGAATGACAACTATGGAGCCCTAAAATTGCATTTAGTTATTTTCTTTAGTTTGACACCTAAACAACATAAAAACACAGATCAGAAGGTACAAACAAGACTATGCTGATTTCCCAGGGGAAAACTTTACCCTCCTCTACCCAAATAAAAATATGAGTTTTCCCATACTTTGAAAAATTAGATACATATGGGAAAAGTAGTGCTGGGTGGTGACCTTCATGAATTTTTTAGGGTCTACTTTCCTCCTTCAGTGAGGAAGTTGGCCATGCTGCAACAGCCTAGAGAATGTGCCTATGCCAGCATTACCCTTCTGACTGCCCAACAGCACCACAAGAAGACATGAAGTTTTTCTCCTAAAGGAAAGGTGAGGATTAGGCATTAGGAGACACTCAACCCTCCACAGGTGATGACTTTTCCAAGCAAGCCCCACATCACAAATCTTTCCCAAGGCAACCCAATGTTTTCTCAGCAGCCACACACACATACCATTAGATGGTCCTCAACTATTGCCCTGAAATGCACCTTGCAACCACAGTCACTGTGCAAAAACTGTACATCAAAAGACACTTTTTTTTTGCAACAAGGGTTATGGCTCAATTTAACTTCTAGGTAACAAACTTTTTACATGACCTGATCCCTCACTGAGTTCCCCTTTGCCTTCAGGCGCCTAATCATCATTCTTGTAACTGATAGAGAAGCATTTTCCATCCTTCCTGGAATGAAAAAGGCTTCTTCTGCCTTCCAAGGGAGCAAAGAAAACAACAGACATTTGTCACAAATCGTGACCTCAATGTGCATCATGACATTGTCATATTTGATACCTCCCACCTCACTTACGTCTCCTGTATCCTGAGTACTGAGTGCAGTATATGAAATCCAATATCAAAAACTATTTCTTATGCCACTGAGGACAATTACAGCTTTCCCAGATACCCCTTAGGACAGCTCATTAACACAGCAGACACCAGAAAAAAAAATCACAGGGACGTTCTAAAGGAAGAAGGAAAATCCTAACTGGAGCCACTGGGTCACAAAAAAGAGAAAGAAAGAAAATGGAAAAGGAAAAAGAAAAGAGAAATTCATCAAGAGAGTTGCCCGCAACACCACAACCTAAATTCCCATTCTTTGAAAGGTTATGTATGTAAGAATTAACTTGTGTGCCCACTGAGCGAATTCTTTGAACTGTATCCATTGGTCTTACACAAGCTGCTACTTCTCCTTCCCAGGATGCCCCTTTCTCGTATCTTTTCCCCATCACAGCTTTACAGCCTCCAACTTAGACGGCCCCTAAGAAAACAGGGAATTCCACCTCAGTGCAGCATGGGAATACTGACCACAGTCCTGGGATATCAGGCTGTTCAAGTAAGGGAAACTGTTCCGCTTCATCTCATCCAGCTTCTCCTTCAGCTTCCTGACTTGGCTGTCAGAGCGGCTAACCCTCTGCCTCAGAAGTTTCAGCTCCCCATTCTTCTTCTCCACCTGCTCCCGCAAACAGCACACCTGGCTCTTGCTCTGCCGGGAGGAGAAGCAGTACGAGTGCAGGGAGTCGATGAGCTTGCAGGCCCCCGAGGCCGACATGATCACCTCATTGATGGACATGGGGTTGGCGTCCGTGTCACCCTTCCGCCCCACCACGGCCTCGGCGGCGGGCCGAGGGGTCAGGTCTGCCGGGGACGCCGACAGGCCCTGCGAGGGCTTCTGCGGGGTGGCGGTGAGGGATGACGTCGGGGACACCTCTGCAACGGTCTTGTCGTGGCCCAAGAGGTGGCTGCTGCAGCTCGGTTCCACGTCTCTCTTTGGCCTTTTCCTTTCTAGCTGCTCTTTGGGGAGAGCTGGCCTCTCCCTGGCATGCTTGGAGGAAAAGCTGTACGAGTGGAGGGAGCCGATGAACTTGCAAGCGCCAGAGGCGGGAGGGGTGAAGTCGTCCACTGACACGCCGCTCCTGTCTGCCACCCAGCTCCCTGCCCAGCTGCCCCTGGCACAATCCTCCACAGGAGACCTCTCTGGCTTTTTCTGCACTCCAGGCTTCGCGCCCAAATGATCCCCTAACGTCCTTCTCCGAGGGCTGTCCAGCTGGCTGTGGAGGGCCTTTTCCTCCTCGGACATCAATCCTATTTCCTCTTGCAGAGCGGCCTCCTCCATCTCTTTTGTCCCTTGCATCACCATGAGGTCCTGGCCAGAAGATGGGGCCCTGTGTGCTACCTCACCGCCTCCTTCCCGTGGGGCCTCCCCATCCCGCACCGGCACCTGCCTGGCTATTTTCCTTCGGCTCCTGACATAATCCAGCTTGTCGCGTTTCTTCTCCACCAGCTGGAAGATGGTAGGGACAGCAGTGGGCTTCAGCAATCGGTGCCGGTCTTCCAGCCGCTTGGAAAAACTGTCTTTGGTGAAGTGCTCGCTGCAAAGGAAGGAATACTTGGTGGGAGTCCAGTTGTCTCTCTGAACAGCTTTCAGCCACTGAATTAAGCGCTTTGAATCCTTCAGAGGGAACCTAAAAAAGGAACAGACAAAACCCGCTGAAAAATAAGCTATGTTTTGGAAATCAGAAGGGTTGGTGCTTGAAGAATAACAGAGCCATAGAATCACAGAACTGTTGAGGTTGGAAAAGACCTTTAAGATGGCCAAGGCAATGTCTGGGTTTAGGAGATCGTAGGGAAAGTTGTGTTTTGGTAAGTTCCGCTCATTTACTAATAAAATTACACTCACTTAAAAATTATTTCACTTTGGACTGAAATACTTAATATTCATTCACTGCGTCAACAGCTCCACTTCACAAAAAACACAGGACTAAAAGGTGTTGTTTCCATTTTCATCAGCAATCGATCCATTATTCCGCCAGCCCCACGAGGAACAGCCTGTCCACAAGGAAGGGGAACAAGACCACCACCAAAACACCCAGCTCAGCCAACACGCTGCCCAGCGCTGCCTCCGTAACCCGGGCGCTGCCTTCACCGGGGGTGTTTAATAACATTTAATTAGGTGTAGAAATGCCCGGAGTGGAAGAAAGCCCCTGAGCAGGGGAACCAGTCACTTCATCCGTTTGCAATGGGACTCCCGAGACAGGGACCTTTTCCGGGGACCCACCACGGGCAGCATCCCCAGCGAGGGATGAGGCGGAGGACGGGCCGCGGCGGGCACAGACCGGGGGACGTCGAGGGGACAGGCCACGGAGGGCCCGGGCCCCGTGGCAAGGGGCGCTCCTGCTGCCCGGCCGGGGCTGGAAGATCCGGGAGCCCCGAGCCGGTTTCCCCTGAGGGAAACAAAGGGCAGCTGCTGCCGTGGGGGCCCGGCGAGGGGAGCGGGACAGGGGTGCGGGCCGCCCGGCCGCGGCACTTGCGGCGGGCCGGGCGGGCCACCCTTACCTGTGGAAGGAGACGGCGCCGCGGCGCGCCTTGCCCTGCCGGTTGGAGCAGTTGGCGGCGGCGCAGCAGATCACCATCTCCGGCCGCCGCCGCCGCCCTCGGCCGGCCGGGCCCGCCCCGGCCCCCGCCCCGGCCTCGGCCCCGGCCCCGGCCCCGGCCCCGCCGCGCTGCCGTACGGCAAGATGGCGGAGCCGGGTCACCCCGGCCCCCCTCGCCGCTGGGGAAGGGGTTTCTGTACGGCACAACATGGCGGCCGCCACATGGCCGCCGCCATTTTGGCCGAGGTGCAGCCGTACGGCGCGGGGCAGGTGGGGAAAGGGAGAGGCTCGCTCCCGGAGCTTCTCGCTTGCCTTGTCGGTGCAGCTGGCCCTCCGCCTCCCGACGAGCAGCTCGGTCCGTAGCAGCCAGACCGTGAAAGGCGTCTCTGAGTGGGGCGGGCATAGTGGAAGGGGTTACTCTCACGGGGAACGAGGGGGCGGGGCTGGGCCAGCTCCGTACAAGACCATGGCGGCGCCCATTTATCACATTTTTCCTAGGTATCTATGTCACGGGACGCGCCTGTTGGCGCTCTGCGCAAGGAGCGGAGCCCTCACACTGCGCACCGACACTTAGCCCCAGTCTCAGTGCCACCGCCGTCCTGCTGCTTCCCTGCGCTCCTCTTTGCCTTTCCGTACGGCAACATGGCAGCTCCCTTGTGCAGACACTGCGGCCCGTCGCTCCGACCTGTGACGAAACTACTAACAGCCAATCGGCGCGGAGGCCGGCCGTGAGCGGCGCTCGCATTGGCCGGGAGGGGCCCGTCGCGCCAGCAGCCGCGCAGGGCCGCGCCGGGCGTGAGTGTCAGCGGCGGCCGCAGCCTCGGCGGGGCCGCCATGGACGCAGGTGGGTCCCGGGCGGGCCCTGCCCGCGGCGCGGCGGCCGCGCTTCCCCTCGGGACTCCCCGGCCCCACTTAGCCCGGCGGCCGCTCGAGGCCCGTGGCTCCCCGGCGCGGCCTCCCCGACGGGCGGCGAGCGAGGCGTAGCTTTCCGCCCTGGCCACGGCCCTGGGAACCGCGGCCCTCCGGAGCCCGGGCGCCCCTCCGGTGGGATGAAGGGGAAGGCGGTGACTGCGTGGCGCCGGGGTGGGCCGGCGTAGGCCGGAGCCGGGCGGCGAGTCCCTCCTGCCCTCCCCAGCCCTGGTGCTGCCGTAGTTCCTCGAAAGCTCCGAGCTCTGCCGTCGGGTCGGGTCTGCCCGGGGGTAGAACCGGAGCGAGCAGCGGTGACAAGGCTGGTGTCGCTGTGCCCCGCTCCCCATGAGGGCTCGAGGGGCAAGAAGGCAGCTTAGGGGCAAGAAGGTTACTTTCGAGGGGTGAGAAGGTGTTGTCGGAGGGTAAAAAGGCAGCTCAGCCACCCATCACCCTCACAGAAGGCTCTAGCAAAGCTGTTTGTGGTAGAGATTTTGGGTTCGTGTGGGTAAAGTAAAAATAAATGTTTGGCACTTGTATTGGGACCTGCTTCCCTCCAGCCTTAGCGTAGTAGCGGCTTCCACCCCCTCGGCAGAGATAAGTGTTGTTCCGTAATAACAAACGCTTCCCTGTGCGCCGTGGGCTCCTCCTGCGCTCCGCCGAGCACGGGTGTGCCGGGGATCCGTCCCTCCTCTGCGCTGTCCTGGCTTGTCTTGGCCTTCGTGCCGCTGTTTATGTCGGCGTGGTCCGGCTGGGAGCGTCCCGGCTGTGCCACAGCGTCCTCGGATCCAGTGTCACACCTGGGGACAGGAGTGAACTTGCACCCCTGATCCGGGAGATGTGCTTACTTTCCCTTGGTGTGAGCCGTGCAAGGGGAGGAGAACTGCTGTGGTGGATGGTTGGGCTGGATCTTCTCTGTCAGAGGAGGAAGAGGAGGAGAGGACAGTCTCTGGGCTCAAGCCCCTTCGTGTTCAGCCCTGCTCCTGAGATGGTTGGGGAGCTGGCAGCAAAACTTGGAACTGTTTTCTCCAGGCCTTCAAGAAAGCACCACACTTCATTAGCCTGACTCTCCTCACTGTCTGTCTCTTAACCCTTCATTGGTGCCTGGATAATCAGGATTTGTCTTGTTTGAAAGAGCTTAGAGGAAAGAAAATATTTAATCTTTTTTTCTGTAAAGGGCAGAAGTAAGGGTTTGAGGTGTTTGGTGTTTTCCAGCAATGCGTTTTACTAAAGTGGTAAAATTTACCTTCTCTTCTTGACTGTCTTTGAAATGTTCCACATCCAATTGCGTTCCTCCTTTGCCTTGGGTGAGGTGCCTGTATCAGCTAAAGGAGAGAGCCACCTCATTTCTGATCCTTTTGTGGTGGCCTTAGTTGGAGGCTAAAGGATTTGGGGAGGTGTGAGAACCAGGCCTTTTCAGAGAGTGGAGAAGCCCCAGGACCAGTCTGGGAAGGGAGGTATGCCAAAGCCTGCCTTTCCTTTAGTGCCAAAGCTTGGCTTCAGTATTTTGTGTGAGAAGTTCTTCAGCAGGCAGAGTGACCAAGGTGGTTGGTGCTGGGAAAATCGCCTGCCCTGTTTCCTGTTTAAGTCACCCAAGCCTTCACTTATTGTTACTTGTTTCCCCAAATTGATGGGGAAACAAATGGCTTTGGTTGTGGTGTGAGAGATGAAGTTAGCGACCATCAGGGGCTATTGCACGTTTGGCCTCCAGCACATTTGCAAACTGACAGCAGCACTCAGGGGCTGCTCCCAGTGCCCACCTGTGCCTCTGAGTGTGTTTGCTGCGGGTTGGGATACTGTTGTTATCCTGAGTGTTTCATTGTGCTGATTAAGACTATGAGGAAAGAAAGAAAAACTTCACCTTCTGCCCTAATTCTGTTTATTTAGAGAGTTGTTCTTGTGTCGAGATGGTGGAGTGTGTCTTCTATGAAGAAAGGCTGGGAGAGCTGGGGGTGTTCAGCCTGGAGAAGAGAAGGCTCTGGGGAGCCCCTTCCAGTGCCTAAAGGGACTTCTGGAGAGCTGAAGAGTGACTTTGGACAAGGGAGTGCCACCACAAGGGGAAATGCCTTTCCACTGTCAGAGGGCAGACTTAGATGGGATATTGGGAAGGAATTTTTGCCTGTGAGGGTGGGGAGGCCCTGGCACAGGTTGTTCAGAGAAGCTGTGGCTGCCCCGTCCCTGGAGCTGTCCAAGGCCAGGTTGGATGGGGCTTGGAGCACTGTGATCTATTGTAAAGTGTCCCTGCCCATGGCAAGGTGCAATGAGATGAGCTTAAGGTTCCTTCCAGCTCAAACCAGTCTGGAATTCTGCTGTGATGTGTACAAAGCTTTGCTTTTCCTGCCGAGGCTTTCTGGGGTGAGGTGTTCTGTGAATCCCATGGGGCAGCGATCCAGCCTCCTCTCCTTTGCAGTGTGTGCAGGGCTCCTGGAAAGCGAGTCTGCCCTTCTCAGGGTGAGCTGCAGGGCTGACACTCCGGTTTTTAACTATAAAAGTGTGTGAAGTTGAGCTGTCGTGTTTTGATGTGCAGGGACTGCAAATCCTTCTCTGCAGAAACTGCTCCTCCACTGTCCTGGATGCACTGAGGTCGGTAATTAAAATAGACCGAGGGCTTTCTGAAGGTGAAGTTTTGGAGCACTGCCTGAGAAATGTGCTGATCTCACCCAGCTTCTGCAGCTCTGAGAGATGCAGCTTCAAACAGGATTTCTGCTCGGTGAATTTCCAGATGTATTTCTTTCTCTTCTTCATCCCTGGCTATAAGAAGGAGAGAAAGGCTCCTGTGCAGAATGTCTGTGACATTCTTTGTGCCCTGCCTGAATTGTTTGGGTCCCACTGGCTGGTGTTTAGTCCATCTGGGCAATAACACAGTAGATGGAGTTTGGAAAAGTGCTGGAACATATGAAGGTGGAGGCTTGTAAAAGAAACACTCAATGACCTCAAGCCTTATGAGGAGTTTACTGCTCCCATTATAATGTCCTTGATACTTACTGGGAGCAGCCTCTTGAATTTTCTTCCCTGTGAAGGGGAAACATGAACTCCTGCATTTCAACTATTTTCTCCCCAGATTCCAACTCGAATGTCTGACCACCTCTTTAGGATGCACAGCTGGACACACAGAGCCTTGTACAGAGCCAGATGTTGGGCATTCAGCTGAAGGACTGCAAGCCTGGGACTCTCCACCCCTGTGTGCAGTGTCTTGGCACATGGGCTACATTCCCTGAACGCACGGCTGGCCCAGCTGGAGATCCCCCTCTGTCTGCTGAGCCCTTCCTCTGCGAGCTTTGGTGGAAGGGGAAGGACTCCAGCATCCCCTTTCCAGCTGCTGATCCTTGCTGTGAAGTGTCCAGTTGCAAATCCTGTCTTTGCTAAAGATCTGGTGCCCTGCAAACTGCAGGGGTTGTGATATTTGAGCAGGTCATGGAATGTTGCTGGGAAGGAGAGATTGTGGATATCTTAATGTTACTGTGTAGCATTCTTGTTTCACTCATTTTCTTTAAGCTATTTGAGACTCCTGACAAGAGAGTTGGATACATGGCAGGCTTAGGAACTGACAAAATAAACCAAAGAATATTCCTTGGGGCTTTAAAACCTTCTTGAGAACTTCAGTTTTTATGTTAAGATCATGTTGATTACCTTTTCAAATCTGGACATTTGCAAGTTTGGGTAGTAGATGGGAAAGAAATCCTTCATTTCCCTTCTAAAGTTTGTTAGAAGAGAAGACTGCAGCAGTAATTTGTTGGGACATTTCTTGCAAGCAGAATTGTTTTGCCTAGCTTGCTGAGGAGTCACATCATGGTGTGGCAATGGGAATGTATGGCCTGTGCAATCCTAAAAGTGCCTGGAACAGTCTTAAAGACTAATTCACACAAGTAATGTGCTTTAAATCTTGTGGGCTGGAGTTAAGGAAGAGTCTAATTCAAATTTTGATTTAGGAGCCTGTTGTCATCTGTATTGCCAGGATTCCTGCTTTAACAGTAGTTTGTCTTAGTGATGGTATCTGCTCGAGTGTTTTCTTGGACATTTGGAATTGGAATTCCAGGTCAGGGAATCCAGATACTTCAGGGGCCAAAGTGTCTTATGTAGCAGCAAGGTTACTCTGGAGAAGCCAAAAGCAAGATGCATCCTATGGAGAGGGGTGGCTTTTGCAGAGAATGGGGCTGACAGGAGCTTGTGGTCCTATTCTCCTTTGTCCTGCTTTAAACTCACATCACATTACCACAGATTTTATTGCATTTGCTCTGAGAGATGTTTTCAATCGCTACTTTCTTTAACTGTTGCAGAACAGCCTGTCTTAGCTCTGCTTCAAATTTTAAAGGTGGTTTGTTACAGAATTGGCACCTGTAAAATCATGTGGGTCTTTTCCAGAATTCCCAGGCTACTTTAAAGTCTGTATTTCCAAACACAGACCTTGTGGAGCACAGCTCATCCAACTCCTCTGGTTTTTCCTCCCTGTTGTTTGTACCCTGTGCACAGCAGCTTAAGCTGGCCTGATCCAAGGGCAGCCTGGGCTGCTGGGTTGTTCTGTCATGGTCCTGGAAGGGGATTGATTTTTAGGCACTGATGGATGCCATGCTGTGAAGGGAGCCAGTAAAAGACAAAAAAGTTTTGCCTCTCACCTTTGCCTGAGCACATCTGCACAGCTCTGTGTTCTTCACATTGTGGGGTAACACCTGTAAAAGCTTCTGCTGGGTTTGTTGCCTCTGGAGGAGGGACTGAGCAAGGTTTATTTTCTACCTTAAGGTGATCTGTGTTTTGTGTGTTCTTCCCTCAAAATTTATGTTCTCTGCCAGAGAACACTTTGCTCGATGGAAAAGAAGCCCTCAACATCAGTGCTATAGCTGATGACATGCATGATGGTGCCTGTTCTGGGAAATGGTGTAGCTGCCAGGTGAAGTTTTAGATGTTTTCTGCCTCAGGCAGAACCTGGAGCTGGCCTAACCTGGAAATCTCTCTGCTTTTCTGCCTGTGGAGCAGCCAGGAGCAAGCCAGGGCTGGGTCACCTCTGTGCCTCCCAGAGCTGAGGGGTGCAGGGCACTGGGACAATTTCCTGCCAGCTCAGGGGCTTTGGGGCTGGGTGGGAGTCACTGGGCCACAGTAGCTCTGATTCTGTAGCTTTGTTTGGTTTTAAAAACAAAAGGAAAAGCTATCAAAGGTCTGTGATTTCTCCTTTCTCTTTCTAGCTACTCTTACCTACGACACCCTCAGGTTTGAGTATGAAGACTTCCCTGAGACCAAAGAACCCGTTTGGATCCTTGGCCGGAAATACAGTGTTTTTACAGGTATTTTGTGTGCACAGTGCAATGTTTTAAGACTCCAGAGGACATAGTGTTGCACTTGGGTTTTTTAGCTGCCATGCTTCTGTCTGTCTGGCCATTTCCCTGGACTCTGAAATATTTTTGGGCAGAAAGTTACCATATGGAAGTTGTTGGGAATTGTCACGAGGGCAGGATGGTGGAGGCAGTGGGTAGAAGGATGGTTTGCTGCTTCATAATTTGCCTGTGGCCATAGTGTCTTTGGGTTGATTTCAGCTATTTTGTGGGGGAAAGAAAGGTAGTGCTTTATGCACAGCAGTACTGCACTGTTCCTCAGCTAGACTCTGCTTCTCTGGGCATGCAGATTGTGAGGAGCAGAATTCCTTGGGAGGGTGAGTGGGAGGTGGGTTTACCTGTCTGGGTGCCCCCCTGATGTGTTTCCCTTTCCATGCTGAACACTTTCAGAGAAGGAAGAGATCCTGTTGGATGTGACCTCTCGGCTTTGGTTCACCTACCGAAAGAACTTCCCTGCTATTGGTATGTAGTCTGGAGGAGTCTAAAGACATCCTAGAAATTATTGTAACCCAGCTATCCCTAATAGAACAGTCTCCCCAAACATGACATCATTTCCATTCAGGAGTCTGAAATGTGCTTCATCTAATTGATTAGGCAGACTTTTTGTTTATCTGATATTGAGAATTCCTCATCCCCTTGGGCAGGAGGGATAGCAGTGGTTTTTGAAAGGACACAAGGAGGGGTTTGGGAAGCCTGCTCTTTTTTTAGGCAACATGGGAAGATTTTTGTACTTCATCACATCCTACATCAGTCCAGTGTGAAATATTATTGAATTATGGTCTTGGGTTTGAAGTGGATTAAAATTATGAAACCCAGAGAATGATAGAGAAATTGCTGCCTTTGTACATCTGCCCTAGACTCTGTGTGGGGGTTTTATTTGTCTAGGGGGAGTTAGGTGCCTGAAGTGTCTGTTACACAGAGGAGCTGTAGTGATAGAGGGAATATTTCCAAGGAGGATGCCTTGGTTCCTTAAGATATTCTGCATGGCCTCTTCTGGGGTTTGGGTGCAAGGTGTATCAGAGGAGATCTAAGAGCAGGTAAATGGGACTCCAGGGCCTGCCCAAGTCCCCCTTCTGTCACTGTCATCCCCAGCAATCAGTGGGAAAGGAACATGGCTCAGGTTTGGAAAAGAGACTTCTTCCTAACTGGTCCTTCTGGCTTGTGCTGTTCTTTCCCTGCTGGAAAGCCCTCTGCCTCACAAGCTCTGAGACATCTTTGATGCAGTTTAATCCTTTTAAATTCATGTTTGTGCACCATAGTTAAACATATGTTTGAGAACAAAGTGTTGACACATGTTTAACTGGCTCACAGACACAATTTTGGTTTCCTTGTGAGTCATTAAAGGCTGTGGGGTGAAGATGGACCCCATTTTCTGAGTCATTTCCCATTTACACCACAGATATCATCTGCATGTCATATACAGTAAACCCCTTTCAGTACTTTTTCTCCCAGTCATGCCTGTTCCTGTTCACCCCTTCCTTCTCTGCTAGCCCACTTAATTATTGTAAAGGTTAGGGAACTGTCTAATGCTGATTTTGTAAAGCATTATCACTTTTGGAATTTGTACGTGTTATGAATTGCTGGTGAAATTATAGAAGACAGCTGGCGACCATTGAGAAGCTGATTAATTAGCCTTCTGGGTGATTTTTCTCCCTGTTCAGGACAAAAAGAAGAAAGCAGCATTACAAAGACTTGCAGAAGCTGTGCCCAGGCACAGATTACCTACAGTGATCACACTGAACATTTGATCTTTGGTATTTGTAGTAACAGCCAGAGCTGCAGTGGAGGAGCAGCAGTTTCCTTTGTCAGGGAAATGCTTTCAGCCTTGTGGCCTTTGTCGTAGACTTCACAGCAAGAGCTGATGTCCACCTTTCTCCAACAATATGTAGGATGTGTCTTTTTTTCACTGCTTGGGTAGGTTTTTTTGGCTGGTGCCCTTTTTTTTTTTTTGGCCTGAATGCTTTGTTTGCTTTGAAATATTATTTGTAGCCAGTTCTGATGCAGGAATTCCCTGGGACTGGTTTGTACTGCAGGATGAGTTGCCTTCTCAAGATGAGGATTACAAGAGTCATCTTTAACAAACACCTTGGTGTAGAAATGTGTCTGAATTGGGCTGAGAGTCTGCAGCCAGGCTTAAGGGCTTGTTCTCCTGAGAAATCCAGCTCTCTCTTGGGTTGTTTGGATTTCCCTTGGAATTTTTTCCCCTTTCAGTTAGTGTTAGAGGAGTCAATTTATTTGCTTTCAAGGGATGCCACTAAGTTACTCATCAATAATCACATTTTGGTTCTCAGTCTTGGGTGTGTGAGCTGAGCCAGTCCTCATTCCCTACCTCGTTTCTTGGTAAGCCTGCTGCCCATTCATTCTTCTCCCTCTTGGCACTGCCTCACCCTTCATTTTCTGTTTATCTTCTGTCCTTGTTTCCAGGAGGAACCGGTCCCACCTCTGACACGGGCTGGGGCTGCATGCTGCGCTGTGGCCAGATGATCTTTGCTCAGGCCTTGGTCTGCAGGCATTTGGGAAGAGGTAAACCAGTGCACAGCCCACACTGACTTCCAGGGCCATGTGCTCCCATGGGTGCAGCACTTAGAAGAACAGAGATAACAAGGACACAGCTGGGAATTGCTGAGGGTTCTCTAACTTTTTCTTCACTCTTCTCAAGTTCATGGCTGTTGAGGGAAAAGTCTACTTGGAACTCTCTGGGAATATTTGTATTTTCTGATTTTGTGTTTGTTTATTTACTTTGCTATGGGTGATGGTACTTTATCCCAGCTGTAAGAATGTTTTCTCCTGTTTTAAAATTAGCCCTTTCCTGTTGGAATGCCTCAGATGCTTAGTAATAATATGACAATGTGAAAATTGAGTTGGTCAATACACAGGAAGAGAATTGCAACTTGCAGGCTCTAGGTGCTAATAAGTACCATGTTTATTTCATATGTCCCTTGTCTGTCCTAGACTGGAGGTGGATAAAAGGGAAGAGGCAGATGGATAATTACTTCAATGTTCTTAATGCCTTCATTGACAAAAAAGACAGCTACTACTCCATTCACCAGATAGGTAAGAAGAAAGAAATGCTCTGACGTAGCAAATGGGCTGGGGAAGGCTGTCACCTTGATACAAACTTCCCTGAAAAATCAGAGAGGCAGCCTGTTCCAGTGTTTCCTGTAGGGTCAGCAGAACTCAGGTCACAGGGGTGGTCTAGTGATCAGACACTGGGTAAAGCTTCTTCTGAGGCAACACTGCCCTTTGAACTTCTGTGCTGCTGCGTTTTGGGGAAAGGATTTGCTCTGCAGTCCTTCAGGATGTGCTTCTCACCCCCATGAAACAGTAAATACTGCTGATTCAATAAAGTTTCCAAGTCAGAATTCTTCCCTATTAAATATAAACCTGATTAGAAAGGGATGCAGTGTGGGTGACATTATTGACTACATTATTCTGTTTTTTTGTTGTGATGCAGCTCAGATGGGAGTCGGGGAGGGAAAATCCATAGGCCAGTGGTACGGACCAAACACAGTCGCGCAGGTGCTCAAGTAAGTGCTGCCCTTTCTTTTTCTCCATTGAATCAGGCACTGGGGCTGGTTGGTGAGTGGTGCTTCTGAGCTGACAGGGTTCTGTCTGGCTTTGGAGCATGGGCTGCCTCCCTCCCCTCACCATTCTCCCCTCATGTGGGTAGATGAGCAGGTGGCGCCCTGGAGTAGGCTGGAATTGCCTAACAGCAGCTTTCCCAGGTCAAAGCACATTCCACAGCATAAATAATAACACCAGTCTCTCCTAATCCAGTTTCTCCTCTCTGATTCACCACCATTATTGCCTTGTAGTTGTATTGATCCTTCATTACTTACTTGTTTTTCATTTTCCTCTAGAAAACTTGCAACTTTTGATACGTGGAGTTCCCTGGCAGTACACATAGCCATGGACAACACAGTGGTGATGGAAGAAATCCGTAAGTGTCACATGGAGGTAGAATGTGGTATATCCCAGGCAGCAAGAGCCCAGAAAAAAGCTGGAGGGCACAACAAGCATGAAGTACATGTTCTGTCTTTGAGAAATTCTTGTTCCCTGTGAGAAGTTGTTCCCTGTGAGGGTGGGGAGGCCCTGGCACAGTTGCCCAGAAAAGTTGTGGCTGCCCCATCCCTGAAGTGTCCAAGGTCACCTTGGAGGCGGCTTGGAGCAACCTTTAGTGGATAGTGAAAGGTGTCCCTGCCCATGGCAGGGAGTGGAACAGGATGAGCTTTAAAGTCCAACACTTTGTGGTCTGTGAAAGGTGTGTCCAGGTGTGCTAAACAAGGTAAGAATTGCTTTTCTAGGGCAAGGAAGGGCCTTGTTTGACTTTCATTTCATTTGATTATGCCTCTGGATCAAGAGAGAAGGTTTGCTGACCTTCAGACAACGTATGGGAGCTGCTTGGTAGGCAGTGTCAGACTTGTTTATGGCCATAAGGAGCAAGCAGTAAATGGCTGGTTCCTCTCTCACATAATGGGTAGGGAGGGTTCTGCTATTGGACAGAGTAAGAAAGCCAGAACAGATCTGAAGAGGAAAAGGGCGAAAATTGGCATGGGGAGAGGATAAGCAGGGAATCTACTACTCTCATCATTTTAAGGAATATTCATTGGTGGTTTCTTCTTTTTTCGTGGGTTTTTTTGTTTTTTATTTTTTTTGGTTGGTTGGTTGGTTGGTTTTTGGGGCATTCTGCCCACAGGCTGACTCTGGAGGCTGAGCAGCTCTTCTTGCCCATCCTGAGCCTGCCTGCTCTGGCTGCAGCACTGCAGTAACAAAAGCAACAAAGCTGAGCACCCTCACTGCTGATTGCTGCAGCCCTGCATGGTCCTGGCCTCAGCAGCTTTCCCATGGCTTGCTTCAGGCTAATTCCTGAGGCAATGAGCCCACCCAGCACAGACCTAGCAGTGTTTCTGCCAGGGCAGTGCTCTGAAACAGCTGGTGTAGGGTTACAGGTGAGATCGTGGCAGGCACCATTTAGGCTGGCTTGGCTGCCACAGGGCCAAGATCAATAGCCAGGTAATTTCTGCCTGGAGTGCAGGACAGTCACTTTACAAAGTCACATCTCTGGTTGGGTAGTCTCAGTTGGATCTGACTGAGAAGTGTGTGTCCAACTTTAGCTGAAGGTATGTGCTGATGCCCTTGGCTTAAACAAAGCCCAGTTTTAAAACAAAAATTGGGTTATCTTTCATCTTTAGCCTGCAAATATCACTTCTAGAGCTGAAGCATGCTGGCTATGAGGCTCGGGTGTGCTGCAGGCTCTGTCTGTAGCACTGGCTGTTCAGCACTGATGCTGCTTCAAGTGACATGTCCATGCAACTTGTCATGGGCAGGGGTGTGTGTGCTTGTTTTCCTCAAATGTCCATCATAATGTATGTGTTCAGGGCATGAAAGTCACTGTGTGAGTGGGTCTGATGTGTTACATGTCTGTTGGTTTGTGTTTGTGCCCCAAACATTGTGGATAAAAGTAATGCTGTTTCATACACCCGTTAATTTGGTCACTAATTGGGTTCAGCCAAAGGTTCACAGGAAATGCCTTTTGTGACAGCAGTGAAGAAACATAAATCTTTATCCCTCCCGTGTCAGTGTTGTATGAGAAAGGTCATCTCAGCTGGGCCTGAGATGGAGAAGAGTCCTGTGCATCACAAAGGTGGTGAGAATCCAAGAGCCAGTACCTGCCAGCAGCAGCTGCAGCAGGAGAGGTGTTGGGTTAGATCTGTTGGAATGTGTTTGCAGTAAATGGTTTGGATCCAGCTGGGAAGCTTTAGGCAGGTTCTGCTCTGCTCTGGCACCACAGAACTGCAAAGCCTGCCAGATAGCAAGGTGAATTTAGCCTGTGCCAAGCTCTCTGCTGCTTAAACTGCAGCTAAATATGTACACAGCTCAGAATTGCCACATGCTTTGCCTGTTGAGGAAACCTGCAGTGACACCCCATTCAGCAACAGCCCTCGCTTTGGCAGCTGATTTCAGATCATCTGGACAGGCGGGCTACGGCGACAAAAACCTGCTTTAACAGGAGAAATCACTACAAATAGTAACTCTGAGTTTCCTCAGAACCTCTGGTAACTATGTCTGTGTGCACACACACCTTCTCCCTTCTTGAGGAACAGTATAGGAAGGAAATGCAAACATCTGTGGAGGTTGTCTCTCCTCCTGAGGCTTTAGATCAAAGTCCTATTTCTCCTAAATTTAGGTGTAATATTGTCCTTATTCAGCTAGGTTTGGAGCTCTCAGTAGTGAAATACCCAGCTGAGATGGCAAATGGCTGGTGATGAAGGTGTTTGTTTACACCACATCCTACCTGCTAGAGTGTCCTGGCATTCAGTTTAGCCTGGGAATAAATTAAATGAGCCTCTGGCATTCTGTCCAACTGCCTTGGCTTCATGATTCTTTAATCATGCTGTGGGTTTCTTTGGGGTTTGGCTTGGGTTTTGTTTTTTTGTGGGGTTTTTTTTGGGTGGTTGTTTTTGGTTTGTTGTTGTTGTTTTCTGTTTGTTTGTTTTTTCTTTGGAGTTTTGGCTTGGGTGGGTTTGGTTTTTTTCCACACACCAGCAAGTACAATACAGCAAGTATTTAAATTGGCCAGTGAGACAGGTAGGCTTGGAGTTGTTTCTGGACCAGAATTTACATAACCTGGGTGCATTACAGCCTGGCTGTTTGTTTGTCAAGCCTTTAGGATGAGGATGCCGAGTACTTGTGTCATGTGTATGCCCTGAGGAGTTCTGCTGCCCCATATCTTAGAGGCAGAGCACATGCTGCAGTTGCACAGTTTAATGACCATACTGCTTTAAGTCTTTAAAGTAGCTTGTGAATGATCCCAAATAAAATGTATGAAGGTTTTAGTGACCTTTAGGAAAGTTATAACTACACTAGACAGATACCATGTTTGTATCTTGTTACAGCACTTAATTACAGGTGAATATTTCCTGTGTTAACTCATAATGCTGTCCTCACTCAGTTCATTCTTATCCTCTGTGAACTCCTCTGGAGTTGGACACTCCAGAACTTTCCTCTTTTTCCATACAAGCTTTGTGTATTCAGGACAGTTGTCTGACCTGCTAATCAACTCCTCCAGCTTTGTTGGCACAGGTGGTTGCTCACCTTTCTGGAAGAATTTGCACTTTTGCTGCCCAGCAGTTGGTAGCTGTGAGTACAAGGTGCTGTGGCTTGGTGTGAGCTCAGCTAAGGCTGAGCCCTGCAGCAGCCATGCACACACATCCCACAGCCCCAGCACAACCTCTTCAAGCTCTTCTTGGGTGTAAGTGCTGGAGGCTTTTGGTAAAGACCAGTTGTTGATCAGAGGAATGACTCAAGGTCTGGAAACAGAGTCCTGATGCTTTGTGCTCCTGTTCCCTTTGCACAGGGAGGCTGTGCCAATCCAATGTGCCGTGTGCTGGAGCTGCAGCCTGCCCTGCCATGGAGTCAGATGTGCTCTATAATGGGTGTCCAGAGGATGTGGGGCTCAGAGAGAGGCTCACCCTGTGGAAACCACTGGTGCTGCTGATACCTCTCCGCCTTGGGCTCACAGAGATCAATGAAGCCTATATTGAAACACTAAAGGTAGGGAATCTGCAGCTGAATTCCTGCTGGGGTGACTCTGAAGGATCCTGTTGGGAATTAAGTAATTACTCAGAAGTCATTGCAAAAGAAAAATGTGTTTAGAGACAATCCTTGTCAGAGGTCAGGATACAGGTTCTTGCAAGCTGTAGTCAGGAAAATGGGGGGGCTTGAGCCTTTTTCGGTTGGGTTTGTGTTGTTTTTGGTTTTTTTTTTCTTCTGAGGATCTTACTTCACATTTTAAATCTCAACCTCTATTTGTATGCAGATGGTACCAACCTGCTGAAGCCTTTGTTCAGCACAACTGTACCCTGCTTGGTGGTAACCTGAGTGTTAGTTAATACAGTGTTGCACTCTCCCCATGGCTTGGATGCTGAAGTTGGTGCTGCAGCCTGAGGCTAAGGGCTGTCAGGTGGTTGCAGGTTGGGGTATTGAGAAGCTGCAGAATTTAGGGTGTGCACAAGACAGGGAGGACAATGCTAGCAAGCTCTGAGCCTGGATAAGAGACCTCCAGATTCAGATTTGTGGCAGGTTACTTTCCTTAAATCAGTAGATCATGCTTGGCTGCTCCAGGTGAATAAGGAACTTCAGCTGTTTCCTGAATGTTCCCTCCTGAGAGCACTGTTGCAACCTGATGAGTGTTCCAGGGATCTTGCCACTGATTGCAGCAGAGCCACGAGTTGCCCATACCAAGTCCTGGAGTAGTGCAGCTTCTTTCATTTGGGACACCTTTCTACTCCTGTCAGAAGTTAAAAGTGGTTTTGAGTTGCTTCCTTGTTCCTAGAAAGCCTTGTGTTGCAGCCTGATGGAGATTTTCTCCAGAAATGGCTGGTTTTGCTGCTAGTTACTGATTTTCCACGTGCCTGTCCATCTTTCCCATGCATTTTTGGATGTTTGCCTTTGTTCCCACCTGCTGTTCCACTGTCTGTCAGCTGTGTGTTTTCTGTGTTGCTTTTCCAGCACTGCTTCATGATGCCCCAGTCCCTGGGAGTGATCGGAGGGAAGCCAAACAGTGCTCACTACTTCATTGGCTATGTAGGTGAGTGCCCAGAGGACTGAAAAGACTGTCCAAACAATTTCCCCCCAGCTAAAAACTGCTTTTGGGGTGGCACAGCTCTCCTGCTTAGCCTCTGGTGCATGCTGCAGGGTTCTCCTTTCCTGCTGGAAGCATGGAAGGCTGCTGTGGGCTGAACCTCTCACCTGGATGATGTAGAGTTGAACAGTGGCCATAAACTTCCACTGTGTAACACTAAATCTGGTCTGTGGAGTGCATAGAGCCTGCTTCCTGCATTCAGAGCTGACCTCCCTCTGTGGCTTGGTCAGAGGGAGGTCACTTAATTGTTCTTAGGTGTTCCTCAAACCCTGCAAACTCTTACTACTCTCTTCCTTCCCTCTGGTTTCCTCTCTGCCAGAGACCTCAGGTTATTTGTGCTTTAGATTTCTGGGGTCTATTTAAGCTCACCCAGACAAGTGCCTGTGCCTCAATCTCAGAGTGTCACAGTGGAGTGGCCACCGTGGTTGTGCTGGCAGCTGTGCTTGGCTGAGAAGCATTTGGGGAAGTGGCTGAAAGCGAGATGTGCCTGGAATGTGGATTCCTCTGTGTGGTGATGAGAGCTGGCTCTGCCATTGCTCTTCCTCCTCTTTCAGAACTTCTTACTTCTGGCATGGTTCTTGCTGTTGATGTGTCCTTGCCTCTGTGCCCAGGTGAGGAGCTCATTTACCTGGACCCCCACACCACGCAGCCAGCGGTGGAGCCTGGTGACAGCGGCTGCCTCCCCGACGAAACCTTCCACTGCCAGCACCCTCCGTGCAGGATGAGCATCGCCGAGCTCGACCCCTCCATCGCCGTGGTATGTCCTGTTCCTCCTGCTCCCCATGACTCTAGGGGCACCACTGGGGTTCCCCTGTTCCACAGAGAGCTGGCAGAGGCAGTGGTGATGGTCTGGGTATTCTGCAGTGCTCTGGGTTTTGGTGACAGTGGTAAAGTTGCTCCTGACAGACAGCGGCTTGTCCCAGGGAAGTCCCCCTTGCATAGCAGTTAAATAGCATTCCTCATGGAGCAGTGTCATTTCTCTTGGGTTTAGTTTTGGCTTTGATTCCAGCCTTTTGATGGGCAGATCTGAATCCATTCCTGAATCCATGTGATGATGCACCATGGCTTGTTTTCTGTTGAACCTGAGATGCCTGCCCTTTGCTTCCTTTTTTCCTTCTGCAGTAAAGAAAATATTGATTCCAGCACTTGGATAGCCTGGACACATTAAGCCTTTGTGGAGTGTTCAGTTTAACAGGGCAGTGTGAGGCACGTTTTTAAATCAAGGCAGTCAGGAGTAGTAACTACTCCCAGTCCTGATCATGTTACTTGGTGTTGACGCAGGCCCTTAAGTCTGAAATGATCAATCTAAAATATAGAAAGATAAAGTCTTTTTCTTTTTTTTTTTTTTTCAGGGTTTTTTCTGCAACACAGAGGCAGACTTTAATGACTGGTGCCAGCAAATCAAAAAGGTTTGTGTATATGGATCTGGTCAGACATTGGAACAGGCTGCCCAGAGCAGTGGTGGAGTCCCCATCCCAGGAAGTGCTCAAAAGACATGTGGATGTGGCACTTGGGGACACGGTTTAGTGGTGATATTGGCAGTGCTGGGGGAATGACTGGACTTGAAGATGTTGGAGTTCTTTTCCAACTTTAATGAGTCTCTGATTCTCTGTCCCTGGGAAAGGAATATCAGGTATTGTTTTGTTTCCAAACCACTGCACAGAGACCATGTTCTCTGCAGCATTACCCCATTTTAAGCATATTAAAATAGTTTATTAAACTACCAAAAGGAGCACAGCTCTGAAACCCTGTTGATGATGTGATTCAAAAGCTTAGAAAAACATTTTTCTAGCTACAGTGAAGTCCCAACAGATCATTATTACCCCTGAAGTGCCCCAGCAGTGTAGAGCTGTTGGTTCTCATGGCTCTGCTCTGTCTCCACAGCTGTCCCTGGTCAGAGGAGCGCTGCCCATGTTCGAGCTGGTGGAACGCCAGCCCTCACACTTCTCCAACCCTGACATCCTGAATCTCACACCAGGTGAGGCCATGCAGGGAGGGAGAGAGAGCTGAGGGTGAGCAGGTCCCTTTGGGTTTCTGGAAATCATGGAATTACATGATCACTTCTAGTATGTTCCTGTCCTACCTGGAATTTAACCTGGAGCTCTTGGGGTAATTGATGTAGTTCTTCGGCTTTCAGCTAGAGGTTTGCAGATCCCACAGTGTCTCAGGAGGATTTTTAAAACAATCTGTGAATGGTGATGGTGACTAAGCAGAAGAACAAACAAGCTCACAGGCTGTCGTGGCAGTATGACTCTGTGGTTTCTGAATGGATGTTTGGAGGAATCAAAAGCATCCAGTGCAAAGGCTGAAAATGAAAACCGAGTTTGTAGGTAATGAAAATGGTCCAGTACAGGGCTGATCACACTTAGTTCCAGCATAAGGCACTCCTTCCTGGCATGTACCTCTATCAGTGGGAAAAAGGACAAGTGCTGGGCACTAATCTTGCCTGTTAGGCTCTGCTTATCACATTAATAATACGAGTAAATGTTGCAGGAGATAAAGCCATTTGCTGCTTCTGCCAAGAGCAGCGAGTGTGTGTGGGCAAGCCTACCCTGTCACCAGGCATTGAGTGCCTCCTGGCAACCTGCACCCTGCATTTCTGGTCTCTCTCCTCTCTGCCCTCCTTCCTTAAAAGCTTTCATTATCACACTGTCCCTTGCTATAAGGAGTGCTCAATTCCCTTGAAGTGTCAATTGATCCTTGCCTGTCTTAAATTGTCTCTAATGTTGTCTTTCCTACTCTTAAAAATGTTTCTGTAATGGACTATTTGTCCTTCTCCCTCTTCCCTGGCTTGTAGAGCCTCTCTCATGGCCATTCCATTTGTGTTACTCCTGTCTCTCACTAGAAGGAGTACTTTTTTTTAACTTTGAGCCCCTTTTAGGGCCTGAAGGGGTTCCAAGAAAGCTGGAGAGAGCACACAGTGAGAGGACAAGTGGGAATGGCTTCCCACTGCCAGAGGGCAGGGATAGATGGGATATTGGGATGTTCCTCCCTGTGAGGGAGGTGCGAACCTGGCACAGGCTGCCCAGAGAAGCTGTGGCTGCTCCATACACAGAAATGTCCAAGGCCAGGTTGAACAGAGCTTGGAGCACCCTGGGATAGTGGAAAGTGTCCCTGCCCATGGCAGGGGGACGGAACTGGATGATCTCTAAGGTCCCCTCCAACCCAAACCATTCTGGGGTTCTGTAACTGTTCAGCCTGAATTAATAAAGTTTCTCCTTTACTTTCCTCTGGGCTAAAGTTGCTTCCGTCCCCTTTAAGTGTGACCTCCTTCTTCACTATAAAGTTGGAAGGGTGGAGTTGGAAGGGTGGGATCAACTAACATTATCTTTCCTGACAAAGTGAACTGTACTAATTGCTTTTAGGAGAGTGCATGTTGTTAACATGTTGACACGTTGTTAACAGTTGCACCAAAAACAACCATAGTAGAAACAATTCTCTAATACATAGGGGTAAATGTATCTCTTAAATGGGACAGAGATCTTCATGGGTGTTAGTCCAGACCAGGGCAGGTTCTCCTCTTTTGAGCCTCTTGAGGCAGAACAGTCTTCTACTAATGCAGAGCTGGGGCACAGGAGGGTTGTACCCAACAGCAGCAGCAGAAATGTGTTTGGATCTGAGAAAGATTATGTGCTTCTGTGCTCCATGTAGTTCCCTCCAGTGCGTTTTTCATACCACTGACTTGTTCTTACCCTCCTCAGAGCCCTCACTTGGATTTGTCACTGAGTCTTGGGACTTGCAGGCACTTGGCACTCAAACTGTGATGCCTTCCAGCTGCTGTATGCTCTCCAGTCACAGCATGCCACTGAGGCAGCGCTCTCTTCTTCTCTTCCAGACTCCTCTGATGCCGACAGATTGGAAAGGTTCTTTGACTCGGAAGATGAAGACTTTGAAATCCTGTCCCTTTGAAAACAAATAGGAAACTGACTCTGCAAATTTGTGTATGTGTGGGGAGAAGGGGGGAGGGAAGCTCCTTCGAGAGCCTGGGGCTACCGGTTTTCATAGGTGCTTGCTGCCATCCCTGCCTCCCGTCCATCCTGGCATTCCGTGCAGCCTCGGAGCGGAGCGTGCAGTGTCTGCAGTGGGATGAAGAACCCAGAGGGTGTTACAGCCTTACTGGCTGCAGTTGGAATTTCTCAGCAGCAAACAGTTGCTGGAAGTGGATGCAGTGGTGCTTAGGAGTTCAAAGCCTATCTGTTACATCAGCAGGTCAGCTGGGCCTTCCAGGGGAGGCACGGAAATCATTAGAGCGCTGAATCCTTCTATGGGGACTCCCCTCTGAAGCTTAAGTAGAGCCCACCCATCAATTAGCAGGAAAAACGTCCAGTTAATGCCTTTAGTGACTTCCCTTCTCACTATCCAACCTGGACTGCAGCTCACAATGCTGGGGAACAGCAGCCATGTCCCACAGACAGCTGGGAAGCCTCCGGAGTGCAGGTCCCTACGGTACAACTCCTGTTCATGCTCTGCAGGACACTCAGCACTACCTCTCCTGTTCACACCCTATGGAAAGGGAATTGAGGGAACTTCTAAGTGACTGGGAATTCAATAAGTGAAGTGTGGAGCAGTGCTGTGCTACTGGGGAGCATCTCAATCCCAGTTTAAATCACAGAAGGAATGGAAGAATAGAAAATGTGCGTGTTGTTCAGTAAATCAATCCATGTGCTTCTACAGTGGAATAGTCTCTACAGCAAGTACCTTCAGGAAAGCTGCTTTGAACAGAAATCTGAATTCTACAGCCCAGTAAAAAGGTCCAGAGCTGGGAGAGCTGAAACAGGACAGCAGAGATCTGCCAGGCATGTGCCAGGCTTCTGCCTGTCCCCCAGTGTGCTAGCATAGCAACTAGGGAATGATGTTGTCCTGCCAAAAACCCAAGCTGTAAAACCTCTTGAGGTGCCCTGGGTGAGTTGGTCAGCACTTCCTCCAGCTTCTCCTGTCAGACATTCCCTTTCCAAAGCAGAAGAGATGCCTGAAGGTCAAGTAGGTTTCTGAGCTGTGTCGGTACCTTGCCTCTGCCCGCTCCCCTCCCTGTGGAGTGTGCCCAGAGGTGCTGTAGGAGCTAACTGGAGAAACCCCTGTCAGGTAATCATCCCAAGAAGGGCAGAATGCCTTGAGAAGGTCCAAATATACTGGAAATTTTAGCTACTTTAAGATGGTAGCTCTGCCTAGGGCCCTTCTCCACAGAGAGAAAGGTAAACACGGAAGAGAGCTGTCTCCATGCACACTGCAAGGGAAGTTGCTGCCGTAGTTTCCTTGGTGTGTGCTGCACACTACAACCCTGTTTACAAGGCTCTGGTTTTTGCATTCAGGTTTGGAACCTGTCAGATGATGGTGGTGGTGCCCAAGGGTGGTGCCACCAGGTTAGAAATTACCTGTTTCCCCTGTGACTGACCTACTGATGCTCTAACTGTCCCTGTGATACCCGAAAGCAGAGGTTTGAACTGGGAACCACAATGCTTCTGTCACTAAATTATTATTTGCTGCTTTCTGCCTGCTTCTCTTCTCTCTTGTAGTCAGGGGAAGAGGCAGCAGACGAAGTGGGGCTGTGCTCCATTCATCTGCTTTCAATTTCTATCTGAATAAACAGATCTAAAATCTTTGCCTGTCCTCATGTCCTTGCACATGCTGAAGGCAGGGGTGGGTAGTATGCTGTACACCTGAAGAGTCCAGTGTGTAGAGGGGCGCCAGGAGAGCTGGAGAAGGACTTTGGACAAGGGCCTGGAGGGACAGGACAAGGGGGAATGGCTTCCCACTGCCAGAGGGCAGGGTTAGATGGGATAGATGGGAAGCAATTCTTCCCCGTGAGGGTGGGGAGGGCCTGGCACAGGTTGTTCGGAGAAGCTGTGGCTGCCCCATCCCTGGAAGTGTCCAAGGCCAGGCTGGACAGGGCTTTAAGCAACCTGGTCTAGTGGAAGGTGTCTGTGCCCATGGAAAAAGATGATCTATAAGATCCCTTTCGAACCTAAATCAATGATTCTCCTGTTTATTTCATGTTCATGGGTTTATGTTTAAGGACAGCTCTGCTAGACAAGATTTTACCTGAGTGTTGACACAATGCCAATAACGGGGCTAAGCTCAGTTTAGATATTTAACAGGTGTTTCTGGCTTTTCAGTGTATTGTCTTGTCCCAATGTTACTGTCAGGGCCTGATGCAGTATTGCAGGGGCTCACCTCCTTCACCAGGAGTGTCTGGCTGCCAAGTGCTGGGCAGCTGTGGAGGGAAGGCAGCAGCCTTTGCCATTGTAGCTGATGTTGTATTAACAATTTTGTTTTAAATATGTAGCTTTCTCTCCCTGCTCGTGAATTGGTTCAATCTGCCTCTCTCTGAGTTAGAGAGGATTTAGTCTGTGAAAATCAGAGCAGTCCACCCTACTGGAAGGTAAGTCAAACATCCAGCAGAGACCTGAACTCTCCTGGCCATCTCTTAAGTGTCCCCTGCAAATGATTAACATTCCAGTTTGTTCTGGTGATTTAGGTGATTCATAGCTGGTCTGGTTTCAAACTGCACTGGGATGTGTGCAGGAGCCACAAGTGACTATTCCTCTCATCCTGGGCAGTCTAAGATAATTTATGTGCTACTTGTCCTCCAAACTGGCCTTGCTACGAGCTTATTCATCTGTTTCAGGCTCTTACCCGCTCACAGCTGTCCAGGATTGCACAGCTGGGGAGAAGGCTTGAATTCACCTCTTCCTTTTTTCCACAGCTATAGCAAACAGCTTTCCTTGGATTTAGTGCCTGAACTGCAGCACTCTCACCTCCCATATATTCTTCTAGAAGATAAATGATCATACTGGAAAAAAAGCCCTGTGCCAAATGCTTAAAAGAACAATTTATTAACAAATCGTCTACAAACTGGTTTGAGCATTGGGGGGATGCATTTACTAGAAATGAAGAATGATTAGAAACATTGCAATTCCCTAAAAATGGGAACTGTCTGTGTCCAGGGATGGCCCTTGGCTCCACATCCATATCTGCACTCCAGGACTGGAGCTGTAACAGGAGCTCCTGCTTGGGAGATGGAGGTTTTGACAAGGAATTTGATACACACTCATGGCATATTCATTTAAAAGAAGGGACTATGCAGGATGGAAGGGAGGAGCAGATGAGGACATCAGCAAGTATGTTGGACCCAAAAGAATACACAGGATCTAAGCTGAAGTTGCTGGGATGACACAGTCCGAGTGTGGAAGACTCAAGAAGTGACCTTTCCCTTACTCTTTTAGACCTGTATGAAGTTTCATTTCCAGAGTTCTCCCAGAGGTTTATTCTGAACCTCCTGCATAGTTTTCTGTGCAATGGACTTGATTTCTCTGTGCAAGTCTTCAATGCTCTTTGAAGCATTCACTGTCTGTTTCCAAGACAACAAAATACAGGACAGATAACAGAGAATACAGAAACATGTTAGTGGACACCAAGGAATGAGAAAAACCTTTTTGTAAAGGTTACTCAATTAAGTTGTTAAGGTTACTCCCCCCATTACCCATAATATCATTACTCTTCCTGAGTAGTGAAATGAGCTAATTACACCTCCTCTCTGCAGTTTCTGGAGTGGATTGGGAGAAATCAATATATGTAGGAATAGGCATTTAAGAAGTACATGTGAGGAGGGTGGGTGAAGGGAAACAGAAGAAACTGATGCTGCATGTTGTTTGCTGGCAGTCTCTCGGGTGTGTGACAGAGGCAGGTAAGCTAGGGATTCATCCCAGGTGCACAAAGAGCTGACCAGGGTCTCCTGGAACAGGGAAGTGCCCTCTCTGCCACATCTCACAGTGCCCTTGGCTGGTCCCCAACATGTCTCACTAAGAGAAGTGGGAAGGGGCAGCACAGGGATGTGACAGGCAAAATTTGAGAGATCTTACTAGAGATCCCCACCCTGGTCCATGACAAGCCCATTAGAGTTAATTCCTCACCTTCCAGTTTAGGGTCTTGTCCTCCATTAGGCAATAGAAGGACTGAAGAACTTTCTCTTGGAAGGAGCTGGTCTCATAACGTTCATGTCCAAAGTTCCCTCGTTCTGCTGCTTCTTCTGGACTTAACTGAAGGAACAGGATCAGGTCTGGCTTTGGGAGTCCAACATCAGGCTGTTTGCACCAATCCAGGCAGAAGTTCTGTCTCAAGCAAAGACAACCGAGCTTGAGGTGAGACACACTAAGACAGAAAAGCAGCAAGTTGGCTGGAGAGTGAGATGGGAAAGGAACAGCCAAGGATGGCAGAAATTGCAACCCAAATTGCACTCACTCAGCACAAGCTACAAACTGAAAGGTGATATCCCAGCTTACCATGTGGGAATTCAGTCCTGGGCATTTGGAAGCAGCAGGTTTTGTCAAGTGTTCAGCACCTTTTGTGCCTATTTGAGTTGGAGAGAGTGAAAGCTTTTCATGCCTCTTCTGCAGATCCCACCTGAGCTCTTCCAAGGCACATTCTGAGTCTCCACACAGCCATTACCAGTCCAGAACTTGCTCAGTCCAAAACAAAGCAAAACAAAGCTGCTCCCAAACACAAACACCACAGAGCTGCAATGCGGACATCTCTAAGCCCACAGAGGCTCCTTCCCAATACTCACCTACCCAGGAATTTTCAGCCCAGACACAACAGATGCAGTTTTCCAACTTTTGGATTTTGTTGAGAGGTCTGAAGACTTTCATCAGGGCATGTGAATCCATGATGTTGGTGAGACTATGGAGTCCATTCATTGCTCATCCACATCTTAAATCCCTCTAAGAGGAGCTGGCACATCTGCTCTCCAATTTCTCCCCAGATGTTCTGTGTCCTGGTAATCTGGGTATTTTTTGGATGTATGTGCAGTGGGTTTTTCAATCCCATGAGGGGGTAAGAGAAGCTGAAGTACCACATCAATCTTGGGTGTGAGCTCTGGCAGCCAGTAGACTTCTGTGTTAGGTATGGGCATCAATATCTCCCCTTCTCGAGTGAAAAACATGCCAAACTCCATTCTTTTAAGAAGAGAGGAGGTCTCTTCCAGCAGCAAAGGATGCCATCCCTGCTTCCCAAGGGTGGCATCTGCATGGCTGAGGCCTGCAGGTCACCAGCTACATTCAAAGAAATGTAGACACTTTTAAACACCCTTTTTCCCCCACCAGAAAGTAGCAGAACATTCCTCGCTGTGCTCATGTGGATTTGGGAACATTACTTTGGGATGACTCAGCTCGTGTTACACATCCTGACTCTTAATTTGAGACTTTTGCAGACACCTGATTAGCACTTAAATGCTTCAATGTATCTGTCTCAGGGTAAGCTACACAATGTCCAGGAAAGGAGAAGGGTGGAAGAAGATGCAGGTGAGGGCTTGGGGACCTCCTCAGTCCTTCCAGGAAGCAGGGAAAGGCTTGGGCAAGAATGAACATAGGTCACAGCTGGTGCTGCAGGCATGGCTGGAGCTTCTGTGACCACAGGATACTCTCAGAGGACTGATGGCTGCTTAGCAGGAACGGGACACATCTGACAGAGTGGGATATGAGTGTCTGTGCAGAATGGCTTCAAGAGTGGCTGGCAGAGCTGACTTGTTCTGAAAGTAGGGACAGGCCAAAAGGCACACGTGGGAATACCAGAAATTCAGGCTAAATCACTTTTACTCTGAAGGTGAGCAGAGAGGAACCCGGAAAGGAACAGATATACATCCCTGAAGATATTCAAACCTTGGCTGGAGGTAGGCTCAAGCAGCCTGCTTATGTCAGCCCTGCTGGAAGCTGGGCTTCATGAATTCCATAGGTCTCTTCTAATGTATGTGGCTCTGTTCCTCAAATTTATGGGCCAGCAGCCTGAGCAAGTACAGAGAGTCTGTAATAAACTCCCAGAATCATTCTCCAGAGTCAGGTCAGCTTCCAGTCCAGCAGTCTGTCCAGATTTACAAAGAATCACCAAGTAAGTTTCACTGCTTGTTCTGGGAAAGGGTAGACCCATATTAACATCTGAACTGAAACTTCCAGCCCATATTTCCCAGAATAGCCCCTGGGCCACTCACACCAACAGCCTCTACCTGGAGCTGCTTCCCCAGACAGAGAGAGGGGCAGGGGCTGCTGCAGGTCTCACTCACCCCTTTGGCACTTGTGAAGGCCACTCCAGAGAAGGCGTATCTGTCGACCACGACCGTGATCCCTTGATGGAGTTTCTCTTTCATCATCGGTCTGAAACCATGTGGGAGATAAAATAATAAAGTTGCACCCCTTTATAGTGACAGAAATGAAAGGAGTTAATCTAAAACTCCAAGTATGTCATTATTAAGGGAGATCACTGGCAGGGGCAGCTGTGATGCAGATGGCAAGTGAAGAACTGTTTGTATTCTCCACCAGGCACTGAGCAAATACCCTTTCATGACACCCAAACTCAGGGTGCCAAGTATTGGGAACTGCTCTAGGCAGCTCCAGGGCTCACAGGCAAGATCACAGATGAACTATATTGACATGGACAGCTTAGTCCTCTTCCCTTTTTAGGTGGTGCAGTAGATTTTGTGATATGCTCTGCCACTTTTATTCATGACAGTTCTTCTTAGAGCTCACTTATCTGCCTTCTGTTTTCCCAGCTTAATTGACACTGCCACTACAGCAGAGCCAGCAAAGCTTTTCTGTAAAATGAGAACATTTTGAAATCTCTATTTCCCGGTAAAAACAACAGCCAACACTGTTGTTTTCCCCACAACCACACAGACTCTGTGACTGAAGCAAGGACAGCCAGTTACAGGTGAACATGGCTGCAGGGAAAATTTGGGAACAATTCCTTAAGCACCATCACTCATAGGGATTCCCTATCAAAGCAAGGTATCTTCAGGAAAGAAAATAAATTCACAGTCTGGTTCAGTCTCAGCTCCCCAATTTTTTAATCCAGTACAGCACAGGAGTTGGAAATATGGTGACAGTGATTAATAAAACCAACAAATTGTGGGGTCTGATCTAAGATTACAAGGGAAGGGTCAGATGGGATATTGAGATAAAATTCTTTCCTGGGAAGATGTGAAGCCCTGGCACAGGGTGCCCAGAGCAGCTGTGGCTGCCCCATCCTTGGAAGTGTCCCAGACCAGGCTGGATGGGGCTTGGAGAAACCTGAGATAGTGGGAGGTGTCCCCGCCCATGGCAGGGGGTGGGACTGGATGGGCTTTAAGGCCCCTCCCAATCCAAACTATTCTGGGATTCTGTGATTAATCCAAAGCTGTAAGAGTCCTTAAGACATATTTCCAGCCTGTTTTCCTGTCTAAACAGGATCACATTCTTGTATTTTCTGTACCCACTGCAAGCTCAAACTCCATGTGACTCAACACCACACATTTTTCTTTTACAACTGAAAAAATCATCATCTTTACACATGTTCCCAGCGGTTGGCAGAGAAGAGCAGGTGAATGGTGTGGTCCTCCAGGTTCTTCTCTCTCCCCAGGTAGGAGCTGATCAGCTGCCCAATCTCTGTGGTTCTGTCTGTAGGAAAGACAGAAGATGCAAAGGCTGTCCCAAACCGCTCTTCTCAGATGAATATCCATCTCCCTGGGGGGTCTGTCCCGGGTGGGAGGTTGGTCTGACCAGAGCAGGGTCAATCTGTCATGGATGGCACGAGGTCAGTCCATCCAGGGTGGGAGTCTTTCTGTCATGGGTGGCAGGAGGTCTGTCCAGGATGAGGGGAATGTTTGTCACAGGTGGGAGAAGATCAGTCTTCTGGGGCTGGGATTTACCAGCCTGGGACAGGTTGTGGGGAGGAGGTCGGTCCATCCAGGATGAGAGTCCATAGTCACATAGGTCAGCTTCCAGTCCAGCTGTCTGTCCAGATTTACAAAAAGTCACCAAGTAAATGTCACCGCTTGTTCTGGGAAAGCGTAGACCCACGTTAATATCTAAGCTGAAACTTCCAGCCCTCATTTCCAATCCTCATTTCCTAGAAGAAGAATGGCCCCGGGGCCATCCCCACCAACAGCCTCTACCTGGAGCTGACCTATCAGTCTATCCGCGACGGGAGGAGTCCGTCGTGGATGAGGGGCAGTCGCTCTGCCGGGGCGTGGGAGTTCCATCTGTCACGGCCGGGAGGCGGTCGGTCCATCCAGGCTGGGAGGGGTCTGTGGGTCGGGGCTGGGGGCGGTCCCTGTGTCCCAGCGCCCGCCCAGAGCCCGGCCGCGGCGGGAAAGCACGGCAGCCCGCCCCTCCCCAGGGCTCACCCCAACCACGCCCTACCTGGGAAGCGAAGGAGGTCGGCGCGGTGCCCGGCCTCCCGCAAGGCCTCCACCAGCCGGCGGCCCTGGGTGCTCTTCCCGGCGCGGTCCACACCCTCCAGCGCGATCAGCGCCCCGCGCCGCGCCGCCATTACTGCGCGGGCCCCGCGCCGCCCCGCCCCTTCCGCCGCGCCCGCCAATCGCCGCCCGCCCCGCCCCTGATGATTATGCAGCGCCAGCGGCCCCGGCGGCCAATGGGCGGCGCGCAGGCCGTGAATACGGGATGAGGCCGCGGGCCTGCTCATGCGGGCCCGGCGGGCGGCGGCGAGCGGCGCGCGGGCCGCAAGATGGCGACTGCCATGTACCTGGAGCACTACCTGGACAGTGAGTGTGGGGCGGGGGCGGCAGAGGGGCCGGGACGGGGACTGGGCCGGGACCGGGGCGGGGGCGGTGGGATTGGGGCGGCAGTGGCAGCGCGGCAATTAAAACTGCGCCACGGGCAGCGCGGGGGAGTGGGGGGAGCGCCAGTGTCGTTGCGTCATCACCCGGCGCCATATAACGTCATCGGTGCGCGCTGGGGAGTGGGATGGTGAGGCCATGGTGGCTGTGGGAGGCAGCGGGGCGGGGGTCCTGCTCCCCTCCCTTCCCCTCCCTTCCCCTCCCTTGGCTGGGCCGCTGGTGCCGGCCCAGTGACTGGCACCCAGGCAGCTGCTCAGGGTCTGCTGAGGTGAAAGGGCGGCTCATGGTATGTGACTCACAGGATGAGTTGGGTTGGGAATGACCTTGAAACTCATCTCGTTCTAGCCCCTGCCATGGGCGGGGACACTTTCCGTTGACAAGGTTGCTCAGAGCATTTAATAGCGTTTTTCTTGCAGGTATTGAGAATCTGCCATGCGAGCTGCAGAGGAACTTCCAGCTGATGCGGGAGCTGGATCAGAGAACAGAAGGTACGTGCAGGTGTTTCGGCAAGCAAAGGCCGAGAGAGCCTGGCCTCAAGGATGGAAAGAACCCAGTGGAGACCGGGCTTTAGAGGCCCCTCTACTGCTGTCCCTTCTCTCAGCCTGAGTGCTCTGCAGCGTTTGTTTGTTTCCTGTGAGGATACAGCTCACATCACAGGGCTTGATTCTGTTTCCAGTTTAAATTCGTAGCTCTGTGATAACTGCACTCAGTGGCCACTTGGATGAGAGTCCTTCCTTCTTCATATTTCTATATCTAACAAGATCTAGATTCCTGTGTGTCTTGCAGGACGATGTTTTCTTCCTTTCTGAAGTCTTTCTTTGTATCTGGTTGCATATTAATTATTTTTATTTTGAACCATCAGGACAGTAAGTGACGGCACAACAAATAAAATGTCCTGCATGTAGGAAGAGAGGCTGAAACTTGTGAGCTCATGGGTTCAGTTTCTGATCTTAACTGTGAATTAACTATCAATTAACTTCTGAATTAGCTCTGGAACACTCAAGAAAGCAGAATCACACCATAAGTGACAAAGAGTGAGCACCTTTAACTTAACTGGTTCTGTTTTTAAAAAGGCAAATGCATTAAGGACTTGAGGGGAGTGTAACAGCTGTCAGGAAGGGTCTGCTGAATGGAAATAGAAAAACAAAAGTACCTGTTCTTTTCTCAGACAAGAAAGCAGAGATCGACAGCCTGGCAGCAGCGTACATCGAGTCAGTGAAGAACATGCTGCCTGAGGAGAGAGTGGAGCACCTGAGGAAGATCCAGAGTGCCTACAGCAAGTGTAAAGAGTACAGTGATGACAAAGTGCAGCTGGCCATGCAGACCTATGAGATGGTGAGCCATGAGCTGTGGAACAATGGGCATCCTCTGGAATGGTGCATGTGGAGATGCTTCACAGTGTCAGCTTTCCCTGAGTTGGTTTTTTTTTTTTTTTTTTTTTTTGGTTTTTTTTTTGTTTGTTTGTTTGTTTTTTCTTTTTCTTAAATTTCTTACCAAAACAAGTTATTAGTCCTCAAGCTTATGTTTTTCACTGTTGCCATCCCCAGAAAGCTCTCTTCATTGGCACCAGGTTTCTCTTTTGCTGAAGAATTAGTGAGATTATCCTCCTTGGAGGTGGCTTTATCAGTAGTACTCATCTGCTGTGTAATAATGCTAGCAAATTTACCACACTCCAGCAGCTCTCTGTCACTGATAATTTATTTGGGGCACATTTAGTTGAAAGCAAATTTTTTTTTTAAACCAGCTGCTGTACTATGTTGTGGAGGAACAGCAGGAATTCTGCTCAATTGCCTTGGTTTATTGGACATCAAAATCTCCTCAATAGACCTTGGGAGAAAAATCTCATTTCTTAAGATGCAGCTTTCCAATTTATTTTTTTTCTTCTGTCTCTCGAGTAATTCTTATCTCCATGTGTTTAACCTCCTTGATGAAAGTTGAGTGAGGGGAATCCTTTTGACTGTAGTAAGTATTTGTTTCCAGCTTGTAGGGATGCTTTGGGTTTTGCTACAGCTGCAGTTGATGATTGATTGCCATCAAATGCTGCAAAAAACATGTAATCATGTCCCAGTAATATCAATGCCCTAGATAACTGGTGAACTCATTTAATGACAAAGTCTTGTAGCAGCACAGCTTGGGGGTAGTGGCTTAAAATCTCTGTTCTGAAAGTCAATTTATTGCAGCCAGGGTAGTAAAAGGTATTTAATTAGTGTGTGTTGACTTGAGGATATTAAACCTTTGTATTTATTGTTAAACTTCTTTGATTCACGCGACAGTGGAGTACCAGGGGAAAAACCCTAACTGCTCTACTTGACACATATCAAGGACTGCCTTTGAATTTTGAACATCACAGGGACAAACCAGTTGTTTTTAGTATCTCTCACCTTGTTTTGTTGAGTCTGAGTTGCTTTGACTCTCCTGTATGTTGCCTCCCTTTTCCTTCCTTTCTGCTTGCTTTTGTGGAGGGTTTGGGCCCTTGTGCTTTTGCCTCCCTCATTCCCTTTGTGTGTACCACTTCCCTTTTCCCAGCCTGTACCCCTTCCATGCCTTCCTCTGCAGTACCACACTCTGCTCATGCCGATAACAGCCAAATTCTAGCCCTTCCTGTTTTAGTTTGGAGCTGTTTTTTGTGTGTGTGTGCGTGTTGCTTTGTAGCTGAGTTTGTGGTTTCCTCTTGGTGCAGGTGGATAAGCACATCCGCCGGCTGGATGCAGACTTGGCGCGCTTCGAGGCTGATCTCAAAGATAAACTGGAAGGCAGCGACCTCGAAAGCCCTGGATCCCGGAGCCTGAAAAGTGGGTACATCTTACATAGCTGAGGGCCTTTGCCAGCACTTAGAGTATCAAACCAGGAAGGCTGAGATGTAAAATAGGCTGTTATTTCTGGAGGAAGGGAAAAAGTGTGCAATTCTCTGCTTGTTTTTAATGCTCTTCAAATCTTCTCTTTATCTTTTGCCCACTATGTTTATAGTGGGCAAAAGATGAAGAGGAATATGGTACTGGGATCAAACTTACTGTTGCTGTTTCATAGATCATCCTGAGGTTGTTACTGATTCTAAGGGTGCTGTGCTAAAACTGCACTGGTGTAACAGTCTTAGTTTTGGGAAAAAATAGTAATTAAGAGAAGATACCAATTTCTGTCATGTATACTGAAGTATTGTGTGATTACAGTGACATTTGAGTGTGGATACAGCAGCACAGCGCAGCTTTGTGCCTTTGAACAATGAAATAAGGGGTAGGAGCAAGGAGGTGGAGTTGAAAGCTATGTTAGTTATTGAGTAATCTATTAACTGTGTTTAAAAATACACTGAGATTTGAGAAAAATACTGCATGTCTAATCAAGTGTGATGCTGTTTATGACCTGTGCTGACATACTGCTCTGTTGCCAAACCTGTAAACACAAGAGTTTGGTGTATTTTGTGGCTTAAAAATGCATTTCAGTCAGCATATTCAATTTTTTTATTTATATATATATATGTAATTCCATTACCTATGAAATGGGCATTTTAAGACAAGTAGCTGCATCTAAAGAACAACAGCTGGGGATGTTTCTGCCACTCAGGCTGAAACAGTGGGGTTGTTTTTTCTTTTTAGAGGGACGAAGTCAGAAAGACAAAAGGAGCTCTCGTGGTCGAGGCAGGAGAACATCTGAAGAAGATACACCAAAGAAAAAGAAGCTCAAAGGAGGGTAAGGCAGACCCAGGCACAGCTCCAGGGCCTTGGGCTTGACACTTGATGAGTTTTCCACAAGCTCTTACTGCCCTATTTATGACTCATGTCCGGATGGCAAGCCGTGTTAAGAGTGTTCTGGTCCTATTCCATTTCATTAACGTCCTGCTTAGGACAGGCCAGCATTGTTAATTAATTCCTTGGTTGGCATGTGGAAGCTCAGCATGCTTGGAACACTCTGGCTGGAAGGACAAGATCAGCCTCCCTGCTGCTGTTGGCAAACTGGGAGCAAATGGCTTTGATTTTTGTCACAGGGCTATTTTTAACAGTTGCTTGTGGTCTTGATGGTAAAAGAAACTCACTTGTCCACCAGGACAGAAACTAGTGTTGTGCTGCTGTTCTAGAAATCTTGCAGAATTTTGGGGGTGGTTTTCAAAGGATTGTGTCCTAGGTAGCCTTGCGTGTCCCCTCGCTGAGATGGGATTTATATTAAAGGGGCTAGGTCTATTCTGATATTTTCAGTTGGCTAAGTAGAGGAGCAGGAAACTAAAAATAGTTTCTGTGGACTGCTACTGGCATGTCAGCACATCTCTGTCAGGGTAAGAGAGTTCACTCATGCCTGACAATGACAAAAAATGTATGTTGAAACAGGTTGAGGGAAAACCCCAGACAGGATATTCTACCCACTACCAGGAGTGACCTGTATGATGATTTTGTTACTTTACTTATGACATCTACAAATCCTTCTCTTAATTATTTCTAGTCATACTGTGTTTGATCCAACCTACCTTATGATTTTAATTACTGGTTTGTGGCAATGTAATACAAACTAAAACAGGATCAGTGTGGTTTAGGGAAGATACTGTAAAACACTAATTTTCCTGAGTAGGATCTAGATCTTGAAAACAACAAATTCCAGAATGATTCGTGTTTGGAGAAAACTTAAAGACCATCCTATTCCAGCCCCTGCAGTGGGCAGGGACACCTTCCGCAGCACTGTGTTATTCCAAGTCCAACTATGAACACTTCAGGGATGGGGGACCCACAGCTCCTCCAGACAACCCGTGCCAGGACCTCCCTACCTTCATAGGGAACAATTTCTTTTCAATATCCCATTTAACCCTGCCCTCTGGCAGTGGGAAGCCATGCCCTTGTACCACAGTTTTGTTTCGCAGTTGAGAAGTGTTTTGTCCTGACTCTGTCCTTGCCCACAGGTCTGAGTTTGCTGATACCATCCTGTCAGTGCATCCCTCGGATGTCCTGGACATGCCAGTGGATCCCAACGAGCCCACCTACTGCCTGTGTCACCAGGTGTCCTATGGAGAGATGATTGGCTGTGACAACCCAGATGTAAGCACTTGAGAGATTGTTGATTTTCGAATGTTTGTTGCTTCCCAACCCCATACAATCCAAGGAGGGGGTCCTTGCTCAGTTAGCTCGTCCCAAGTGGTGGGAACATTTGTGATCCACTGAGAATCTCCTGTGTGGGATTTTTCTTTCTCTTTTGCAGTGCCCTATCGAGTGGTTCCACTTTGCATGTGTGGACCTGACCACCAAACCCAAAGGGAAATGGTGAGTATGACAACATTCAGCTTTGGAATTTTTATTAGGCTGCAGTTTGCCTCAACAAGAATTAAAACCCTGTTGTGGCCCTGACAGAGGAGCTTTGCTCTTGTCATCAGAGGGTTTGCATCCCCTGTGATTGGGGATTACATGTCAGGGTAGAAGATACAAGACAAACTGTCTTCTTAAAATCCATTTCCACACAAGTCTTAGGTGCTGGTGGGAACAAAACTGCCTGATAAACAGAGCAGGTTTTGACCTGAGGCATGTATAAACACAGATATGTTACATCTGAGGTTTGCTCTGTTGTCACTAGTTGTGACTATGCTTAAGGAAGAGACAGGTACCTTGTCTTTTCACTTCTGGAGGCAAATTTTGGAGACTTCTCAGAGTTTTACTATGTGCTTCTCTTGGAAAGGATCGTGGGTTTGTTATTTTTATCTAATGGACTGTTTTAATCAAATTAACAAATTGCCTGTCAAAAACATGCTTAATTGTGAACAAATATTAAAATCAGTTCTCAAGCACTGTGCTGCTAATTTCAGGGGCTAATTACTGACTTTTTTTTCCCTACAGGTTTTGTCCTCGTTGTGTTCAGGAAAGAAAGAAAAAGAAGTAAGGAGTAGAGGGGGATACACCACCGAGGCAAGAAGAATTTAATATATTCCTTCATTCATGTTGCAATATTACCTTTGATTATTTTTTGTTAATCTATCCTCCATCTTTTTCTGGTATGATATTTAATTATCCAGTGGCCAGTTGAAATTCCTGTTCTTCCTAAGACAATGATTTTGGGAGGGAGTCCCAAATCCCTTTGCCACGGAGATTTTATTTATGTTAGTCTTGCACAATAATACTGAGGGAGGGTGTTGCCTTTTCTGGCTGTTTCCATTTCCCTGAAGATTCTTTAAGTACATCACTGTGAAGATGAAACCTACAGTATTCTTAGAGAGAGAGAGAGAAGGTTGGATTTATTCACAAAGTAAGATGAAAGCCTGAACTGTTAGCTGTGATTGCCTGTGTGGCACATGGGTAAATCAGGTTTTAGGGAAAGGCTTCATGAGGACACTCTTTGTTCCAGTGATGGTCTGGCTCTGCTGTTGTAGGCCATTCAGGAATGTTGCAACAGAGCTTGTTGTCTTTTTTTAATGGGCCACATTTGCATGTTCTTGACTTCTCTGGCTGCCTTTCCAGATGATGACTGTGAATCCTTGCATTAGCGCAGTGTCAGTGGCTGCAGCAGAAGGGACAGAGGAAATCAGGACCTGGAAAGCAAAAGTCTCTGTTTTTTCCTTCCTCTAAGATACAGTGGATGCAGAAGTCGAGGGAAGAGCACAGATTGGTCTTGCCTTCACATCTGTCTCCTGCACCATGAGGCTTACCTGCCTTGCAGTGAAAGAGGTAGTGGGGAAAGGTGTTCCAGGTTTCCCTCCTGCTGGTGGAAGGAGGAAAAAAATGCCCCAAACTCATGAACTTTGCTGGCTCTGATCCCTGTTGGGTGTTGGTGGCAGCTCTGTGCAGGGCTGTGTGCTGCTTTCCATACCAGTGTGCTGGAGCTCCAGGTGCAGACTACTGGAAAGGCATAAAAAACTCCCAGATAATCTTTCCTTCTGCTGAATAAACAGCACAGAAGATTAAAAACACTTCTCAGATTCTGGCACCTGTTTTCAAAAGAAAGAGGATTTTTCCTGTTATACTGAGCCTCTTACTCATGTTTTGCAATGAAGGAAAGCAGAACACAGCTCCTGCCACCTCTCCTTCCCTCTGTGGGGCTTTGGGCCTGCTGCTGACCTAGAAGAAACCTCTCAATTGTGAGGTAGCTTTTCTGTGAATATTGATATATGGCAGGAAAAAAGGATGAATTTTAGGAAAAAAATCCCTGTCTTCAGGGTCCTGTCATTTCCAGTGTAATGTTGCAGGTGTCTTTACTGCATTGCATCACAGAGAGATGAAGTTCCCACAGTTCAGTGCATGAAAATGCACATTTGTGATGCACATTTGGCATTGCTGCCGCAGAATAGGACATGGAAAACAGGCAGAGAAATTAAAGCCAGAGTGCTGGATGGAGGGAGGAGGAACAGCACAGTCACACAAACTGGGAGTACAGCAAGCCCTCTTCTTCTTCCTGCCTCTTCATGAGAGCAAATTTGTGATACCTCAGGAGCCAGCCTGTGATCCAGTCCCCAGAGGGTGAGAGCTGCTCCTCCTCCTCCCACTGCACTGGACTGAGTTGGAGCATTGCTGAGTCCTGACAACCCGTGTTGATGCTGTTCCAGGTTTTGTTTTCCCCTTCCACCCAGTGGTATTGTAGGCAACTATTCTTCCTGTTTCTTCCTAAGGCTTTGTTAGTACTGGTATTGCCAAGCATTTGATTTGAAACAATCTCAAAACTCTGGAGATCTTGCTGGAAACATGCTGTGAGGGAAGAGAGCAGTTCTGGGTGAGCCAATGTGGAGCTGCCTTCCCTCAGCTCCAAAATTCTGGTAGGTAGCATAACAAAACACATTTCTAGAAGTACTTTTGGGGCTTCAAAGAGCATTTTCCACTTGAATCAGCGAAGCAAAAAAGAAAACAAGCTCTGGAAGGTAGAGCCCTCAAAAGGAAGGATAATTTGCTAGGAATGATGAATAGCTTGAGGTAGAACATTCTCCTCTTCTTTACAACCTCTGTGATGTGTAAAGCATTTGAGATCTGATACCAGCAATAAACTCTCCCACTGGGAACATGCCAGTTCAGGGCTTGCATGAGCTCAGGAGTGTGTCCTGCCGTCTTACACCTGGTCATAGAGATTTTTTACAACACCTTGTAGACAAAAATACCAGCAGCCTTCGTTTTTGCGTACTAAAGGATTTAAATCTTCTGACTTTTGAATGTACAGTGTTAAATGTTTCTTGGAGAAGGGTGGTCCCTAAAGGAGTGCCCCACTAAACATTGCCCAAAAACCCCTACCAGGGGCCCAGCTTTACTGCAGCTTGTCCAAACTGGAGGTCAAAACCGACTTTCACTCAATTACCGAAATGAGGACAAATATTTTAAAAAAGTAAGGAATGTAAAGAAAAAAAAAAATAAGGAAATGTATATCTGTATTTTTTGGATCTTGGAGATGTTGGATTATATTATAAATAAAGTATTTTTGGGAAAAAATGTGTGAGGATTATTGGGGGGTGAGGGAGGTGCTGATGCAACCTCCGGCCGCCAGGGGGCGCTGAGTGTGTTGGCACTGAGCGCGGGCGGGCGACAGCGCCCCCTGGCGGCTTGGAGTGAGGCGCGCTGCGCGTCGCCGCCGCTTCCAGGCCACGGAGCTTTGGCATATCCCGTGTACCGGGATCCTCACGGACTCTCCCGTGGATTCCTAGGAATCCACACTGCAAAGGGTGCGTGGCGCTGCGCTGTCCCGGCAGAGTGCGGTGCGAGCAGCAGTGGAGACTCGCTGAGGCGGTGCGCCTCCCCTCAGTGCTGAGTTCTGGCACGGCCGTGGGCAGGGGGCAGGAAGGCCGCGGTTTAACCATGGCGTCTGCGGTGCTGTGGCGCCGCGGGGCCGCTTGGCTGAGGAGCTGCCGGCGGAGGCGGGAGCCGCCGGCCGTGGCCCGGGGCAGGGGCTGCTCCAGCGGCCGGGACGTGGTGCCGACGGGCGAGCGCTACGCGGTGCGGCGGCTGCCCTTCGCCCGGCTGGCCGACAGCGATGTGGCCTTCTTCGAGCGCCTCATGCCCGGCAGGGTCGTCACCGGCGAGGAGGAGGTGCAGCCATTTAACGTGGACTGGCTGAAGTCGGTGCGGGGTAAGCGAGCTGCTTGATGTGCCCGGTTGGTGAAACCTCCTTCCTGCCTCTGTTAATTGCCTGAATAACGAGTTTGCCAAAGGAGATCTCATTTGGATTTATGGCCGATCACGCCTATACATACCATAGAGTTGGAAGGGACCCGTGAGGATTATCGAGTCCAGCTGCTGATCCTGCACAGACACCCCAGCAATCCCAGCATGTGCCTGAGCGCTGTTCACACACTCCTAGAGCTCTGGCAGCCCTGGGGCCGTGCCCATTCCCTGGGGAGCCTGGCCACTGCCCAACCCATCTTTCCCTGTGGTATCCAGCCTAACCCTTTCCTAACACAGCTCCAGCTGTTCCCTCCGGTCCTGTCACTGGTCACCAGAGACCAGATGAGTGCCTGCCCATCCAAAATGAGTTCTTCTCATAAAATTGTTCCTTTAAGAATGACCTGATACCTGGTAAACATAAAAGCTTTTGTAAAAAAGTAATTGAAAACCGCTAACTTAATAATTTATTTTTCTCCTGAGACAAGTTGACTCAGCTAGCAGTTTTGACTGAACCTCAGAAAAGAATATGAAAGGTTTTGGGAGATTTGATTGCAGCCTTCCAGTACCTTAAAGGGGCTTGTAAAAAGGATGGAGACTTTTTTTATGGGCCTGGAGTGACAGGACAAGGGGGAATGGCTTCCCACCGCCAGAGGACAGGGTTAGATGGGATATTGAGAAGAAACTTTACCCTGTGAGGGTGGTGAGGTCCTGGCACAAGTTGTCTGGAGAAGCTGTGGCTGGCACTTTCCTGGAAGTGTCCAAGGCCAGGTTGGACAGGGCTTGGAGCAACCTGGGAGGTGTCTCTGCCCATAGAATGAGATGAACTTTTAGGTCCCTCCAACCCAAATCTTCCTGTGGTTCTAAATTGAGCATTGGGAATTCTCTGTTGCTTCTGTCAAAGATTTAATGAGAATTTAAACCATTTCCCGTTGCACCCAGTGGGAGCCAAGTCTACCTATACATGCAATGTTTTTGCAGGGATTAAAGGGAAAAGCTGCTATTTAAATGTTTGTTGTCAAAGTGGTTGAAATGCCTAACAGTGGAGGAAGTTATTTCCCACCTCATGCTTTCCCACCTGTTTCTTTCTGACCTCTGCAGAGCCACAGGTTGCCTTGAGAGTCCCTTGCTTTCATTGCAGGCTGCAGCCAGCTGGTGTTGAAGCCACAGACAACGACAGAGGTGTCTCAGGTTCTCAGGTAACACACACATTTTCTGCTGAGCTTGGTGCTGAGGAGACCTGGGTTGAGTCAGGGATGATCCAGTGTGTGAAGGGAACTTGTAGGTGTTCAAATACCAATTCCTTAAGCACTGGAGTTGCTGAGGCAGTTTTCTTTGTGACATTTCTGTTCTGATAAATGGCTAAAATTGGGTATTGTATGGGTGCTCAGAAAAGAAAAGTTTTATGAAATATTCATATTTATGAAATATTTTATGAAATATTTTATGAAATATTCAGGAGGGTCTGTTTGAAAAGGTAAAGAAGGTTAGGGCAGAAGTGGACAGTTGGAGGGTCTGTGTTATCCACACTGGTGTGAGCATAGCTCTGGTTGGGCAGTGTTGTGCCAGATGACTGGCTGGGGAGCTGAAAGCTGCAGGAATGTGCTCCTAGCTCTGTTAAAACAAGGATGCAGAGCACAGGAAAGGCAGACAGGGCATCTGAAGGAGCTCTGGTGCTGTGGGGCTCTGTGCCACCCCTTGTGCAGGAGCTGCTGTGAGCTCAGAGAGGATGTGGCAGGTGGAGCAGCTGAGGCACAGGTGCACGTTTGTTGCCTACAGGACACTAATTTCTTGGGAGGAGAAGGGCAGTCATGTCTGAAACCACTGCCAGGGCTGGCTGTCAGAGCCCACCGAGGAGCCCAAGCTGTTAACACAGACTGCTGCAGAAGCAGCTTCTGTAGAAACATAAGCAGTGCTTTCCAGGCAGATGTTGGGTGCCAGATGTGTAGATACACACAGGGCTAACCTCAAGTGTTGGTTCTTTGCTCAGCACTGGACTGAGTTCAGACAGGGGTTGTGCTTTCTCACTTTGTCGTTGAAACTGTCTCCTTCCATCAGTTTGATCTTTCGGTGAAATGCTGCTTAATTTTAAGGAGCACTGTTACAACAGTTGACACTCATGTAGAGGTGAAACTTCTCTGACAGACTGATGATGGCTTTTAAATGCATAACAATTCAAAAACCTCTTTCCTTCCAGGTACTGCAATGAGAAGAACCTAGCAGTGAACCCTCAGGGAGGGAACACAGGCCTTGTTGGGGGCAGCGTTCCTGTCTTTGACGAGATCATTCTCTCCACTGCTCTCATGAACCAGGTCATCAGCTTTGACAAGGTGTCCGGTAAGTATTCCAAGGATGTGGAGCACAGAAATTATTCCCAGGCCACAAAACAGGCATTTTCCTGGGAACAGATAGCAGCAGGATCAGGAGGGTTCAGCCCAGCAGCATCATAAGGAGGTTTGTTTAGATTTGGGGAGTTAGGGGTCAGGCTGGTGTGAGTGTCTCTGTTCAGAAAGGGAGAACAACAGGCAGAGACACACTTAATGTGATTATGTTTTACCAGTCCAGAGTTGTGGATGATGAGATATTGAGGCAATAGCAAAGCTCCCTGAGGTTTGAGAGGGGGGCAGTTCCCTGGAGCATACACAGACTTGTGCATTTAAGCTGAATCCTGGGAAATTTTGAAGGAAGAAGTGGTTGTATCTGCTCATACTGCTCCTGCTTTTTGACGAGGCACCTTCTTCTCGGCCATCAGCCTGTAGCAGGGCGTTTGTGTTCCAGGAATCCTTGTGTGCCAGGCGGGCTGTGTGCTGGAGAGGCTCAATGACTACGTGGAGGAGCAGGGGTTTATCATGCCCCTCGACCTGGGGGCCAAGGGCAGCTGTCACATCGGGGGGAACGTGGCCACCAACGCCGGAGGCTTGCGGCTCTTGAGATACGGCTCCCTGCGAGGGACAGTGCTGGGCCTAGAAGTGGTAAGGCGAGTACCTGGCACTTCCCTTCTCTGTTTAATCCTCTGCTGCTTGCTGCTTCCTGCTCTTCTAACTACCCAGCACACAGACAAGTTCTCTCTAGACTGCCACTCCTATCTTTTCACTTTTGGGCTCTTTTGGGAAGGGTCAGCACGTCTTCATGTGTGTAGCATGTTATTGCTGCTGCAGTTTCCAGCTTCCTGACTTCCAGTGCTTGCTGACAGAGCTGGTGGTAGGTGATTTTCTAATCCAGACAAGTGAAAAGAAGGTAGGGAGAGGTTAGGGGATCCCAGGTTATCTAGGTGGAGTTGGTTCCTCTGAGCAGTGGGTCTCTGGAACACTCTGCTAAATCCATCTTGCATCACTCTCTTGTAGTGGCTGCTCACTCAGGTTTTAATAGAATCATAGAATCACAAACTGGTTTGTGTTGGATGGGACTTTAAAGACCATATTAAGGTTTAAAGCCCATCCCATAACAGACCTGTCTACTTTGAGTTCATTTGGCTACTGGCTGTGTCCTAGAGTTTCTGCTGTTCCTCAGCTGCTCCTGTCCTACAGGCAAGTGCCTTGGGATGTAAAGGCTGGATTAGGAGCTCTAAAAGTTTTCACAGCTGGGAAATTTGGGGAGGGAACAAAATCATGGCTTGGTTTTACTGTGTAGGCTTAGAAAGGAGAGCATTTGTCTGAGGCCACTTTGGCTCTATGTCAAAATAGCCTTTAATAACCTGTTTTGGAGATACTCGGCCTTAATTTAAAGCTCAAGGGGTAGAGGGCTTACTTCATTCTTCCTAACTGTTCACTGTTTCAAGTAGCTTTCCTTGTTTCTGCTGGATAGTGGGAGCTAGGGCTGCAGAGAATGGTTGGTCTGCTCCACCATTAGTAAGAAAAGCAGAGCTAACTGGATCTTCTGTTACTTGTCCTGATGGAAGGAGAGAAGCAAGAGGGAAATATCTACTCAGGTAGGATATAGAGCGGGGGAAGAGCTGGGAATGGAGGAGCAGTGTGGGAATGGGCTGCATCTGTGTCCTCATGCTCACTGTGTCCTCATGCTCAAGGTGAGTCACACTTCCCATCAGCTTGGTCATAGGCAAGTTCATGCCAGCAGATTCCTCCCCAGGTGCTGTGACTGGGCCCCTGTGTTCCCACAGGTGCTGGCTGATGGCTCAGCTCTGGACTGTCTGACCTCTCTGCGCAAAGATAACACGGGCTATGACCTGAAGCAGCTCTTCATTGGATCCGAGGGCACCTTGGGAGTTATCACTGCTGTCTCCATACTCTGTCCTCAGAAGCCTAAGGCTGTGAATGTGGCATTCCTAGGTAGAAGCTGATATTAACGATTTCACACCTGAGTTCAGAGAGGCTGGGAATAGGGATAGAGAGGAGAAAGCATGGCTCAGCCTGCTGAGCTGGACTGCCAGCATCAGCTGGTGTCTGGGAAATAGTGTAGGGCTTTGTGCTAAAATACCTGTGCAGATATTTAATATCTCTTGAAATACGTGCAAGGGCAGGTTGTTCTGTAAGGAAAGTGGAGCCAGGAGCTTAGCAGGGTGAGGACGTAGGCAGGACAGTCCTCTCACTGGTGACTGAGGGCCTGATCTGACAGGCTCAAGAGATGAGCAGGGCAAGACTGTCACAGTAGGTAGAGGCAGCCACCATCCAGGAGTCAGGTGAGTGACAAGGTGATGAGGCAAGGCTGAGAAATCACGTCTGCAGGTCAGGCTCTGGATCAGCAGAGTATGTGGCCAGTCACAGCTGCTTAAAAGCTGCTTCTGGGTGTCCCTCAGCAGGTCCAGAGTTGTTTGTGGCGGCCTTCACTGAGAGATTTTTACTTTGCAGAAACCTCCAAAGGATTTGGGGTGGTGTCTGGCTGTTGGTCCTGATTACTCTCTGTTCTGTCTGAAGGGTGTCAGAGTTTTGCCAAGGTTCTGGAAACATTCACAACCTGCAGAGCCATGCTGGGTGAGATCCTGTCTGCCTATGAGTTCATGGATGAGAAATGCATGGAATTGGTTGAGAAACATCTCAAGCTCTCCTGTCCAGTGGCAGGTACCAGTGATATTCACACTATTATAAACGATGTAGCCAAATTAATAATTAAAGAGATTCTTACTGCTTTATCAAAATCAGTTTTGGAAAATCACAACCAAAACAGTGCCGAGCCCAGGGTTGACACTTGGTCAACTCAGATTTGGACTCTATTGCTCCGAATCCCTCTCAGTTTACAAATTCTACCTTTGCAGGGTCCATTTTTATACAGTTTTCCAATTGAACAGAGGTTTTTTTATTCTTTTGTTGCTCTTATTCTACTAACATATTCATCATATTCATGTTTTCTCTTTTCTTGCTGCGGTCTGATGAAGAATTTTCCAGGAAGGGATGAATACTTGATTCTTTTTACACACATTCAGTTTGGGAGTACGCCCTTAATGACCACATTATCTGATCATAGATGCATTTCGGAGGCTTATCACAAAGTCCGAAGCCGTTGTTACAAAGTCCGAAGTCGTTGCCATCTCCAGAGGCAGCCGATCTTTGCTTGATGCCACCCTCTTTTCTGTTGCAGATAGATTTCTTCCCTTGTACCTGATTGTGGTTTCACAATTGCTGAAATCTTTGATTTTCAAGCTCAAATTATTTTATACCATATATTACAACACTGTAGAAAGGGGCGCTGTACTGCTTGGGGATTTTTAGACTACTTTTAAACACTTCTAAAAAGTGACTAATTTTAAAAAGTTGACTCACTGACTTTTTAAAAGTTGATGATTGTGTGGGCATCCCTCATCATGTTTGGATCTATAGATCCATTCCAAACACCTTTTATCTTTGAAGATGAGACTTTTTGCTTGTATTTGTCCTCACAAAACAACTAGCTTTCTGGAAAGTGGTTGCTTAATAAAAGATCACTAGTGTCAGTGAAGTGCCCTACAGATAGAAGACTGCCCTCCCTGGCACCAGACAGTCTGGGCACATAACATGTGGGGAAAGCTCCAAAAACTGCCCTGAATTTCTCTGTTTTGCCCCAGAGCATCTACATACTTTTTTCTCCCTCATTCTCAGACAGCCCTTTTTATGTTTTGATTGAAACTTCGGGCTCCAACTCAAGTCACGATGAAGAAAAGTTGAACAACTTCCTAGAACAGGCCATGGCTTCTGGCTTGGTCACTGATGGAACTGTGGCAACGGACGATAAGAAAATAAAGGCAAGTCAGTATTTCCTCTCGCACAAATCTCTTTGACATGGATTTGTATTTCATATAGGGAAGTGTTCAGACTCAGCTTGGTATATGCATGGAACCCAAGAGCTGCTTGGTTTATGTGGATTTCTGTGATCCTTGATTCCTCAGGGGCTGTGGAGCCTGCGGGAGAGAATCACCGAGGCCCTCACTCATGACGGTTATGTGTACAAGTACGATGTCTCCCTGCCTGTGGGAAAGCTCTATGACCTTGTGGCTGATACGAGGGCTCGGCTGGGACAAAATGCCAAAAACGTGGTGGGCTATGGCCACTTGGGTAAGTGGAGTGCAAGAAAAGGAGGTGATGGCCCTTCTGTGCTGTGGGTGACAGGCATAAATTGAGGGCTGTGGAAGAGGAAGGTGCATCAGGATCTCTGTGTTTGAATTTCACTTATTTCAGACTGTTTTCCACATATTGTTGGCAGGTTGCTGGCCAGTGAGCCACAGAACTGGTCATCTGTATCCTCTTGCTGTGTACTTTCTATTTAAATATGTAATTTGTTCAGTTGGGCCATTAATTTGGTTGATGTTCTTAGACACATTTGGCAGATAACCACTTGTCCAAGTGATTAATCCTACTGGAAATTAGTTTTTTGTGAGCCACTAACCCTCCAACAGAGAGTGATAGTGATACAAGCACAGAAAGGCTTATAGATTTGTCACATGCTGGGAAACTGATCTGATTTTACAAGCAGGTAAATTGATTGTTTAGCAGAATGTTCTGTTACAAAAAACCCACTGGAACACTCTTAAGCACACTTGATCAGGGATCATTTGAAAGACAACGTTGCATGACAAAGGCTCCCTGTTGGTAGCTCTTTGAGGACTAAGCTGTGTGTTGTGAGGGTTTGCTAGGATGCGGGAGGAGGATGAGTAAGTTGTATTTATCTTTGTGTATTTTGTCTTTTGGAGTACCCACCAATTCTGGAGCTTAATGAAATACTGTCACACACAGTGGCAAAAGGAGAAATTGTTCTGCTTTCTTTGTTTCTGTTGACTTGGTGCCAAAGCACATTTAGAGCATTGCACAAACATAATAAGGAGAGAAAAAGTGATGAAGGGCTATGTCAGAATCTAATGATCATTATGAAATGCCATGGGGAAAGTCTTTGCCATTGCATCACGGTGGTGGCACAATCATTAATGCAGCACAGTGGGAATTTTAAAATAACAGAAGTCAGAGTTTGAAAGTAGCTTAACTCAGAACCCTTGCTCAAATACTGCACTGGGAGCATGGAAAAGCAACAGTCCTCTCTGAATTATTTATGCACAGAGAGGCTGACGTTTGTAGGACAGTGAACTTGTCCTTTTGGCACAGTTTGCAGACTGACAAAGGCCCTATTGTTTGAGAACTTGGAAGGGTCAGGAATGAGTATCCATTGCAGGTTTTTCTCCCAGACCCACCTGTGCAATATTTTCTTCCAGGAGATGGCAACTTGCACTTGAACATCACAGCTGAGTCCTACAGCCATTCCCTGCTGGATGCCATCGAGCCCTTTGTGTATGAGTGGACTGCCAGATGCAGTGGGAGCATCAGTGCAGAGCACGGGCTGGGCTTCAAGAAGAAGCAGTTCATTCAGTACAGCAAACCACGTGAGGCAGTGGTGCTCATGCAGCAGTTCAAAGCCATGCTGGACCCCAAAGGGATCCTCAACCCCTACAAGACGTTGCCCTCGGCTCCCGAGGGGGGCACGTGCTGAGGAGCCAGCAGAGCAGGGCAGCTCCAGCTCTGCACCTGCACTTGAGCCATAAACACACTGGATCAACCAGCACGTGGAGTGCTCCGTGTTTGATGTTGTTAGTGGGACAGAACAAGTAAAGGAATGTGGTTGCTCTTTTTAGGGGCGCCTGCTCTTGCTGAAGAACGCACTGCTGAGTTTCCTACTTAGTCTGAATATTGAAACCAAACACAGAGATACTGTGTGTGTGTATGAGCACCCCAACTCTCTCTCCCCTTGGGTTTACTCTGGTTTATCAGTGACAACAGCCAAAGGAGACATTTTCTCACTTGGGCTGTGGAAGTGAAGCATCAAAGACACAGGAGACCTGTGGATGCAAGTCTTCCAAGTGAGGATGTTGCTCTTCCTCATATGTTTAATCTAATACACTTATTCCACACCCACAACAGCGTCTGGTTATGGCTTCTTTAGTGATGCCACCTCCAAGCTGTCCCAAATAAGCATTCATGTTGTCCCATGTACAGGTTTGCAGTGCTGGAAGGACTGACCAGAGAAGAGAGGGTGCTGGAGACCCAGCTTCTGGATTTTATTAACTGGAGGGAAAATACCAGCAGCCAGGCTGAGGGAGGTGGTCCCAACTCTCCTGCCTGGCCAGAGGAAAGCTCTGGGCATGCCAGTACTTCCTGCTTCCTTGACTTTCAGTCTGTTCTTCACAGCAAATCATGATTTGCTCTAGCAGAGAGGTATAAAATTATCTCTCTCAACCTGACTGGGTAATACCTGGGATAACCTGGAGTGGTAATCTAAAAGGATGGGGCTTGGAGCAACCTGTTCTAGTGGAAGGTGCCTCTGCCCATGGCAGAGAAGTAGAATGAGATGGGTTTTAAGATCCCTTCTAACCCAAGCCATTCTGTGACTCTGTGCTGGGAGAGTCTCTGGAGAGACAAGAGGGCAACAGAGTGCTCTGCACAGCTACACCACTGGGCAATGCCAGAGGGATCTGCACAGATACACCACTGGGCAATGCCAGAGGGATCTGCACAGATACACCACTGGGCAATGCCAGAGGGATCTGCACAGATACACCACTGGGCAATGCCAGAGGGATCTGCACACAGATACACCACTGGGCAATGCCAGAGGGATCTGCACACAGATACACCACTGGGCAATGCCAGAGGGATCTGCACACAGATACACCACTGGGCAATGCCAGAGGGATCTGCACACAGATACACCACTGGGCAGTGCCAGAGGGATCTGCACACAGATACACCACTGGGCAATGCCAGTGGGATCTACACAGATACACCACTGGGCAATGCCAGAGGGATCTGCACACAGATACACCACTGGGCAATGCCAGAGGGATCTGCACAGATACACCACTGGGCAATGCCAGAGGGATCTGCACAGATACACCACTGGGCAATGCCAGAGGGATCTGCACACAGATACACCACTGGGCAATGCCAGAGGGAGCTGCACAGATACACCACTGGGCAATGCCAGAGGGGTCTGCACACAGATACACCACTGGGCAATGCCAGAGGGATCTGCACACTGATACACCACTGGGCAATGCCAGAGGGATCTGCACACAGATACACCACTGGGCAATGCCAGAGGGATCTGCACACAGATACACCACTGGGCAATGCCAGAGGGGTCTGCACAGATACACCACTGGGCAATGCCAGTGGCACAGAATTAGTAAGTCCAGCTGCTGGATTCTGCACCCAGGGTGAGCTGGGTGAGGAGTGGCTGGGGAGCAGCACTGCTGGAAGGACCTGGGGGTGCTGCTTAGCAGCAGCTCAGGAGGAACCAAGGCCAGCAGGGCAAATGCCATCCTGGGGGCACCTGACACAGCATGGGCAGGGATCAGGGAGGGGATCAGGGTCTGGCTGTGCTCAGCACTGGGGGGCCTCACCCAGAGCCCTCAGGGTCAGAGATGATGGGGAGGTGCTGGAGTGTGTCCAGAAAAGGAGAACGACTCTGGGGCTGGAAGGTATGACCTGGGAGGAGGCTGAGGGCTCTGAGTTTGTCTGGTTTGGAGAGAAGGAGGCTGAGGGACAACCTTATCCTTCCTGAGGAGGGAGCATGAAGAGGGAAGTGCTGATCTCATGGGAATGCTGATCTCAAAGCAGGGCCAGAGGAGGTTCAGGCTGGACATTAGGAAGTGTTTCTTTATAGAGCACATAATCAAATACTGCACCAGGCTTCCTGGAGAGGGGGTTGATACCCCTCAGTGGGTATCAGACTGTCAGTGTTTAAGAGGCATTTGAGCAGTGGTGTAATTTTAGGGCAGCCCTGAACTGGCAAGGCACATGGACCAGATGATTTTCCTAAGTTCCTTCCAGCTGAACTATTCTACTCTAACTTGGGAGAGTTTTGTTGATTTTGGCATTTGGTTTTATGTACTACAGTCTGTTTTTTAATTTATGGTTTGTTGTACAAAACCACATTGTCACCCATCTGCTACAGAGGGCACTGAGACATTCATCTTCCGGCTTACTTGGTGTATTTACTGATATGTGTCACTCTTAATCCAGGCTCTGTTGTATCCAGATGAAGCAGGTAGTGATAATTAAAGAGCATGGGGATATTTGCCAAAGGTAAATAATGTCACTAACTTGACAACGTTTTACAACAAAAGGATGTTTTATATCAACATGGGCAGAGCAGTGGATGTCAGCAAAGCCTTTGACGCTCTTTCCCGCAATATTCTTCAGGCTAGACAGGGATTTGAGTGGGCTGGCCTAATGGAAGGTGTTCCCTGCCCAGTGGCATGGGAGTTGGAACAAGATGAGCTTCCAACCCAAACCTTCCTGTGATTCTGTGATTCTCCTGGACTGCTGGGTGGGCTGTGGGACAGGCAATAAGCTGGCTCAGACTGTTTTCACAGGGTGCCAGTTGATGGACTTTACTCAAGTCTACTACTTTGGGAAGCCTTACTGGATTCCCTGAGAGTAGGAAAGGTGGTATCTTATGCAGTACCCATCTTCTATTCTACCTGCTTTTCAGTGATGTTGGCTCTTCCACAGAGCAGTGAAATAAATGTTATGTCCAGAGCCTTGATCTTCGAAGAAAAACCATCCTAAAGAGTGTCTTCTGTTTTAGAAGACACAATGTCTACAAGGCTGCATGCTGCCAGATTGCACTAAGGGTGGTGGCTTGTGCTCAGCAACATGTTGCAATGCCCTTCTCATTACAGTTCTAAGATCACACCTCTCTCAATTTGGCCACATGGATGGTTTTGACAGAAATACCTCCATGTGTTCCATGGCCTGTATCTAGTCCTGCTCTCCACTCTTGTCCATTGAACCCTTTCTCTCCACTGGTGCACTCCCCACCTCTCTCTTCATCCCTTAGGATGAGTCAGACTGGAGCTGATTGTCCACTGGAGTGAAGTGACGTGAGCAATGCTATCATTTTCAAAGAGGAAGAATTTTGTCATGGAAATGGTGGTCAGGCATTGGAAGGGGCTTCCCAAGGAGATGGTGGAGTCCCCATCCCTGAAGGTGTTCAAGGAATACCTGGATGTGGCACTCAGTGCTCTGGGCTGATTACAGAGTTGGGATTGGTCACAGACTGAACTCAATGGTCTTGAAGGTCTCTTCCAACCCAAATGCTTTTGGAATTCTGTGGAAAGAGCAGACAGCCTGTCCAGCACAGCCAGCCTGTGCTGCTTGGGTGTGGGGTGCTGAAAAAATATGGGAAGCCCACGATGTCATTGGAAGAGAAATATGCAGGATTTGCTTTCTGCCAGGATAGGCTGATGCAGCTAGTTCTTTCCAGATCATACTGTTTATATCTTCTGTCCTTTTCCTGCACCATTCTTTCTTTTTTCACCCCTAAACTACTGACAATCACTGTGTAAAATACAGACTTTCCCACGTGAAAGGCTCTTTTCGGGAAGCAGAACTTTCCATAATTCTCTTTTTCAGCTGTGTACAGAGAGGGTGCTCAGGAGGGAGACACACAACCCTGTGCTGTGGCTGGGGAAGTTCTGGCACAGCTCCATTTAACCATCTTCTCCTTACACATGAAGATCCTAAAGCTCCACGTAAGTTTTGCTGTTTCACTAAACAATAGAGCAGTTCCCTGAGGGAATACAAGGGAGTGTTAGTGTAGGGTCATTTTATATCTTTCCTAGACCTTACTTCTGTGTTCTAAGGGATGCTTTCACATAGTGGTGTACTGTTGTTTGTAGGAGGGAGAGACAGGCTATGTACGTGTATGTGTATTTTTAGAAAGAATCATTGTGACAGGAATTTCTTGTCCAAAATTCTAGTTTTTCTGAGACAGACCTAAATACTAGAATGCTGTGGGTGGTCCGCACTTAGAACCAATCATCTTCTGGCACAGTTGGCTCTCTCTACTGGTTTTGCGTCTCTCTGTACAAATTTATGGTTGGGATAGAGTTAATTTTCTTCACAGTGGCCAGTCTGGGTCTCTGTTTGGATCAGCAGTGGAAGCACAGGAATGTTGTAGCTGTTGCTGAGTGGTGCTTGCGCAACATCAAGGTCTTTTCTGCTCCTCACCCTGCCCCACCAGCGTGGGGCTGGGGTGTGCAAGGAGCTGGGAAGGGACACAGCCGGCCCTGACTGACCACAGAGGTCTCCCTCACTGTAGGAGGCCGAGCTCAGCAATAAAAGCTGAGGAGGAAGGAGGAAGGGGGGTGTTCCCAAGTCACCGTTATGCGTGATGGAGCCCAGCTTTCCTGGGATGGCCAAACACCTGCCTGCGGTGGGAAGCAGGGAAGGAATTCCTTTTGGTTTGTCTGCATGTGCAGGTTCTGCTTTGCCTGTTCAACTGCCCACGAGTTTTTGCATCTCCACTTTCTGATTCTCCCCCTCCTGCTGCAAGGGGCCGACCACTCCCAGGGCCTGACCCCCAACAGGAAGCAGAGGCAGGATGGAGTGATGAATCACACCTCAGCCTCCTGTGTCACCTGGCTGCCCTTCCCTGCCCCAGTCTCTGAGCAGCCCACCTCTACATGAAGGCAAGTATTCGTGCCTGGCACCTTCTTTTGTTTTTTCTTTTTTTTTTCTTTTTTTCTGGTGTAACCAAAGCTGATGATTCATGTACAACACCCCAGGAGAGAGCAATGAATCAATTGTAAAAGTGTAAAAAAATGGGCTTTTGTTGTCCGTGGGCTCTACCAGCTCCTGAGCGAGAAATGGCACAGCTGACGTGTGTAATGTAACAGGAGAAAGAGGTCGCTGAAATGTCCCCCCCCACTGCTAGCAGCAGCTGGTGCTATGCCAAGAGTAACCCTAGAAATTCTCCATAAAAGAGCACATTGACTCAGGTTCTACCAAGAAACTCAAGGAAAGCAACCCTACACCTTGCTAATCTTTGCATCTTGGTAAGTGCTGGAATTGGGGCTGGTCTGGGGAAGCTGTGATTTAAAAAGAAATGCTGTGTATTTGGGTGCTCTGGAAGTGTAGCAAGGTAGGCGAAGGATCCTGGAGTGCTGAGGATTTGGCTGTTGGTGGGGCACGTTGGGCCAACAGCTTACAAGGGTTAGAAAGCTGGCACTGTGTGTAGGGAGGGAAAGGGGACCACCAGGAGGTGCATGGAACACAGCATGGCTATAAAAGACCAAAGAAACAACTCAATCGCCCCTAATCCAGGCTGGGGTATGTGAGTACCCTTTTAGTTGCCCAAATGAGGAGAGCATTGGCTTCATCCCTGTATGGGGAGTGGGGAGATGAGCCCACCTCCAGACGTGCAGGACAGATTCTGCTCTCTCAGGGCAAACAGCAGCCATCAAACCCAGTTTGTGAAGTGCTGGTGTACAGCAGCCTCAGTGGAATCTTAAAATTCTGGCGCAATATGAATTGTAACCGTTGTTAGTAACACCAAAGATAAAGCATAAAATAATGCATCTTTAGGGGCAGAATTTCTCTGTCTCAAGGCCTGGATACAGCCAAGTCTGTTAAGCTCTTAAACCTCCAGCTACAATAATTGCTTTTTTGCCAAAAAGTTTGAAGTCTAAATGTTTGAAGAGGAATTTTCTGTAGCTGAACACCATTCCTTTTTTGCTGTTGTCCCTAATTTGCTCTTGCCAAATGTGTCTGGCAGGGTATTCCTGTCCTTACCCACCGAGCAAGGAGCAGATAAAAGGGGCAGCAGGCACTGACCGTGGCCCCTGGGAATGTGATGTTGTGCAGGGTGACAAAGGTCCAGTGCCCCCCACGAGCTCCCTGCTCGGATCCTGCTGTGAGCCCCTGACGCCTCCCTCCTGCAGCCAGGAGAGAAAGGGATCCCCTCTAAGGAATCTCAGTTAAACCTTTCCTTCCCGCCAAAGCTGCTGAGAACGCTGTATCCCGAGGCAGCTCTTTATACCTGTGTTGAGTCCTACCATACCAGCGCTTTTCATGGCTTATTAATTAACTCCCACCCACTTCTGGGAACACCTAGCCACTCCCTTTGTCCTCACCTATCCCAGCCATTTATAGCTGTGAAGGGATTCTAGAAATAGAGACGTGATCACTAAGAGCCAGAGGAGACAAATAGGCACTGTAGTCGATTTGCAAAGGAGATATTTCCCAGCTCGCAGCAGAATGAAAAGCCCTGGGAGCACTCCAAGGTAAGGGCAGAGGGAGCTGGGTGCTCGGGGTGCCGAACTAAAACTTGCTTTGCAGGAAGGTCTGGTTCAAGTAATCCCTGGAAGTTGTTAATAACCTATAGTTAGTTACAATTTGCTCCAGGGAAGGGATTCATTTTGCCGTTAGTATTTCTTTCCAGGTCCTTTAATTTAAAAGAATCTTGTTAGTTTGATGCAGATGTCTCTTATTTTCGGCTGAAGCCAAAGGAACAAGAAGGGGGTCTCAAGCCTTAAAGCATCTATACCTGCATCTCTAAGAGAGGTCATTTTCCATGTTTTCTTCCCAGAGGGGAGATAGCACAAGCTGGACAAGCAAGTGAAACCTCTGGCACCAGCCCTGCCACGTGCTCCGTCAGTTTTTTTGGCTTCTTAGAATTTTGTGTCTTAGCAATCAGCTCCCAAATACTTCTCAAAGGTTTTTCAGGCTCATTCAGGCTAACTTCAGTGCAACATTTGAGTTGGGATTTTCTCTTCTGAACTTTGCTTCGCCTGAGCTTAGAGGTGTTTCCAACCTAAACAATTCCATGATGCTGTGCAGGTCAGGGACTTGCAGTGTTGTGACAAAGTGGGGTATGTGACACTAAGGGAACACAGCTTAGAGCTCCCACAGAGATATGCCAAGGTGGTGGGGGCCAAGCAGGGGTGAAACCCCAGGGCAGGTTTGCAGACATAGAATATTCTGAGCTGGGAGAGATCCACAGGAATCATTGAGTGCAACTCCCAGTTCTGCAAAGGACAACCCCAAATACCACAGCAAGTGCGTGAGAGCATTCTCCAAATGCTTCTTGATATTCTCATTATTTCCATTACATGTATTTGAAGCATAAAGATCCTGAAGTGTAATCATACTCGGCAGACTTTCAAACAGTTGTCATGTGTTACTTATTCCAGAATGAGTACTGGAAGCAAGGTCTGATAGCAAATCCCACAATGGCCCTATGCTGTTTTCTGGGAGAGCAGTCACACTGTGTATGCTCTCTCAGAAAACTGTGTGTGCTCCAGGTGAAGATCCTACACGATTTCTGTCAGTAAAACCCCTATGTTGTGGTTTGAAAACAAACCAAGTAAGAGGCTTTAAGTCAGGAATAAAATTTAATGAGAAGAAAAGGAAAATAAAATAGAATAAAATAAAATAAATACAAAAAGAAAAAAACAGTGACAGAATCAGAATACAACCTGATTAGGGTGATGGAAACAGTCTAGATGAGGTGGTTTTCTTGAAACAGAAATCTTGTAGAAAGGTCTGGTAGCTCCGGTCCTCTGGGAATCCAGTGGGTGAGGGCTGCCTCTACTGTCTCAAATCCCAGCTTATATAACTCCCAGAGGGAGTTATCTCTGAGTCATGCAGAAGGCATTGGTGGGCCATTAACTGAAGATGGTGATAGAATACATCTTAAACTACAACCCAGGACACCCTAGAACATTTCAAGAGTTCGTTTCTTTCCAAGCACAAGATGCGCAGAAATGATGGAAGCTTGTTGTAAGAGGAGGGAAAGGTGCCTAAGTTTGCTCTGTGAGAGATTTTTTTGTTCAGACACCTTATTCCCACAGAGCATGTGGAGATGCCACTGGAGCCAGTGACAGCCCTGTGAGTGCAAATGTGGGTGGCTAAGCCCAGGGGGTGATGGGGACACAACTCCTTGAAGTTGTCAGGAACAGGACTCCATGAATGCACTAGCCTGCACCCTGTACCTGCAACCCTCCTCTCAATCTCAGGGTCTCCATTGTCCCACATTCCTCCCTGGGGATGTCCTCAGTCCCTGCCCTTGACATTCCTCTGGGCACCTTCCTTGCTCGCCTTTGCTGGGCTGAGGTGCAGCAGAGTTCCCTCTGTGTCACCACTCCCTCCTTGTTCCCTGGGCTGGAAGGCAGGTTTCCTTCCTTCCTTCCTTCCTTCCTTCCTTCCTTCCTTCCTTCCTTCCTTCCTTCCTTCCTTCCTTCCTTCCTTCCTTCCTTCCTTCCTTCCTTCCTTCCTTCCTTCCTTCCTTCCTTCCTTCCTTCCTTCCTTCCTTCCTTCCTTCCTTCCTTCCTTCCTTCCTTCCTTCCTTCCTTCCTTCCTTCCTTCCTTCCTTCCTTCCTTCCTTCCTTCCTTCCTTCCTTCCTTCCTTCCTTCCTTCCTTCCTTCCTTCCTTCCTTCCTTCCTTCCCTCCTTCCCTCCTTCCCTCCTTCCCTCCCTCCTTCCCTCCTTCCCTCCTTCCCTCCTTCCTTCCATCCCAGGCACAGGAACAAGCACCATGCCATGACAATGCGTTTTTGTTACCCCTGGGATAAGAAGGCTGCCATTTCTGTGTGGAGACTGGCATGTGTGTGGACTGTGTCCTGCAGAGATCAGTCACGCTTGCTCCTTAAAACTGACCATTCCAGAAAGCCACCATAGTTTTGGCCTAGATAAGCCAAACCTTCATTCCTCCCTGTGTCCCCAGGGATAAAACCTAGCTGTTTGGCTTGGGGCACATCCAGACAAAATGGGTCTACTGAGAGCATCTAGTTAGGCTGGAGATGAGCTCGATGTGCTGAATGTGTCTGAATATTTGGAAGCAGAATGGCACTGTGTAATCCTTTATTTAAGTAAACAACTATTAAAATATTGTGGGATGCCTTGAGGTGATAAAGTGCAGAGCTCTACAGAGAATGTCTTCTTGCAGCAGAAAGGATTGATAGTTATTCTAAAGCATGTTGTCATAGGCACATCCAGATCTGCCTTAAGGATGATTTGGGGTGTATGTGATTTGTTTGCCCCATAAAACATCATTCAGAGTCGCTATTTTGAGGACACTACCCTAATTAATAAATGGACTGTTGCAGCACCCATTAAACTCAACAGGAAAGGTGCAGCAGGAGGATGTCAGCTGAGGAAGGATTTCCAGGCAGGCAGGGTGATGTGCTTTGGAAAATCACCACACCTATGGCAGCTTCAGTTTAAATGAAAGGCCAAAAAAACTGGTGCAGGGGCTGTGTGTAGCCTGCTCACTGCCCATGGGTGCCTCTGCCTTTCTTCTCCCATCTCATCTCCAAGGATAGGAGATTGTGCCTCTCCCATCCCCCTAACAGGCCTGGGGCCAAAAAATTAGGAAATCCTGATGAAATCTTGCCTGCAGGTCTGTCTCGAAACTCTTCATGCAGAAGCTGTGCTGTAAATACCTGTCAGAGCTTGGTACCAGCCACGGCTGAGGGTCTTCCCTGGCTTTGGGAAGGGCTCTTGGAGGAAGGCTTGAAGACTTGCTTGCTCCCTTTGAAGAGGAAACCACAAGTGTGGCCATACCATGCTATAAATTGGGATTATATCTTCTCAAAACAGTGTAATGCCTGAGCCAGATCTGCTGCATTTTGGGCATGTCTGCAAACATGAGATTACACAGAGCTAAAAAAGCTTCTAGGATGAAAGAAGTCTGATCAAACTTGGTGGTGAAAAATTCTTTTTAGCTGGGCATCAGACCTTCAAAAGATCCTCTCTGTGTCCCAGCTGGAGTGCACTGGTGATGTTCATGGTACCATAGGATAGTTTGAGCTGGAAGAGACACTTGCAATGTGCAGGGACACTTTGATGGTTGCTTAATTAGTGCTGGAAAAGACACCTCCCTCATCATTATTCCCCCCTCCCCCCACTTTGGAAAATGGTATGTAATAAATCCATTACAGGTGCCGTTGGGTTATTTGATTTTCTGACTTTAAAAATCCTATTTATATTGCAAAAGAACCTCAGTTTAGTGGGTTTTTTTCCGATCCCTGTCTTCTGGAGTGATGTGATTACAGGAGCTGCTCAGGTTTCTCACCAGGGAAATCTTTATACCCCTACAAAGGGCTCGTTTTCTGGTGAATAATCTAGAAGTTTGAATAGTGAATAAGCTCTAAAGCCCCAGAAAACCAAAAGAAAAGCAAAACAAAAGGCAGCCAAGCAGAGCAGGAGGCTGTGGGAAGAGCTTAGGCTCTGCCTGAAGTACACTGTGTCTTGCCAAAGGCCAAAATTAGGAGAGTAATAGTGAAAGTGCAATTTCTCACTGTCTTGCCTCTTACACTAGCGCTGCCGACACAGCTCAGTGTCCAAAGGTGGCTGTCAAAACTGAGATATAAAACTGTGCTCACAGTGATTAAACTTCCTGAGGGCAAGGTAGGAAATGTGGTGGTTTGGGGTTTTTTTACTATTGGATAAAAATCCACTGAAACTCTTGTTTTTTCCAGGTATGTCAGGTGTCTTGTCATTTTCAGCTTCTGCCTGGGACTTACCTGCCTCTCAGGATTCCTCCATATGAAGAATAACGATTACAGGTAAATGAGGCAGAAGCAAGGCTGCACAGTTTCCTGTCCCTGGAGCAGCTGGGATGTGATCTCTGACATCTGATTTATTTATCATGAGGGTTGGGCAAATGCTCAAAGGGTCGTGGCCCAAAACTAGGTACTAGATCCACGTTTGGGAAAGGAATCAAATTAGCCAAAGCACAGCGTCTTTGGGAGAAAATCAGCTGTGTGGGAAAAGGGAATTGAGCTGAAGTCTTTGGTAAGTGAGAATCTGGAGAGGGGGAAAACTGGAGGGGGAAAACATCTACACTGGAAGGTTGGGGCTGATTTGGGTGCAGCCTTGGACCATCTGCAGGTGTAGTGTCAGAGGAGCACCTGGGTTTGGCTTTCCCAGGTCTCAGAGATGGGGTGCAGCGCCAGAGAGTCTCTTTGCCCCATCTGCCACCTTCCTGCAGAATCTCAAAGAGCCACAAAGAGCCGCTGATCCCTCCGACGCCGTGCCGTGCCAAGACAAACGTCATGTTCCTCAAAACCCACAAGACTGCCAGCAGCACTGTGCTCAACATCATGTTCAGGTTTGCAGAGAGGTACAACCTCACTGTCGCCCTCCCTGCTGACGAGCTCTTGCACCTGGGATACCCAAGGACCTTTGTGGCCCACTTTGTGGAGGGTTTTGAAACCATAGGCCAAAATTACAACATCATGTGCAACCACCTGCGGTTTAACCCCTTGGAGGTAAGGAAGAGCCATGATACCTGAGGAGAAACTTGGTTGAGACAAGACTAACCTCTTCTTCCTCCCACAAATAGGTAAAAAGGGTGATGGCAGCCAACACCTTCTACTTCTCCATCCTGAGGAACCCCATTCCTCTGCTGGAGTCTTCCTACATCTACTACAAGAACAATGTGCCTGCCTTCAGAAGCTCCAAGAATGTGAATGAGTTTGTGGCATCACCCACAAAGTATTACCACCCAGCAGATTACAGGGAAAACATTTATGCCAGGAATATCATGTGGTTTGACTTCGGCTACAATAACAATGCGGAAGATGACACAAAGTACACCCAGGCTGTCCTGGAAGAGATCGAGCAGAACTTCCACCTCATCCTGATAGCAGACTACTTTGATGAGTCCATGATCCTCTTGAAGCACGCTTTGTGCTGGGATCTAGATGACGTCATTTACTTCAAGCTCAATTCCAGAAGCCAGGACACTGTCCAGACATTGAGTCTGGAGAGCGAGGAGCAGATAAAAGCGTGGTGCTCACTGGACTGGAAGCTCTACCTGCACTTCAACCGGAGCTTCTGGAGGAGAATTGAGGAGACCATAGGGCTTGAGTTGCTGGAAAAGGAGGTGGATCACCTACGGACCAGACAGAAGGAACTCATGGAGATTTGTCTCTCAGAGCAGGAGGCAGTGAGGAAGGATCATATCAGGAATAGAGCTCTCCTGCCTTTCCAGTCAGGGGCTGCAAATATCCTGGGTTACAACCTCAAACAAGACTTGGACAACAGGACTCTGAGAAACTGCCAGAAAATGGTCATACCAGAGCTCCAGTACACATCCTACCTTTACACTGTCCAGCACCCACACAAGAAGAGGAAAGAGGTGGGATTACCATTGCTGTGGACCAGCCGCCAGGAGGAGATGCAGCTCCCAGTGTCCAACTAGGACATATGGCAGCCCACTGCGGCTTCCCACTGCTTTGCATTGCCCCTTGTCTGACACCTAACTGACGCACAGGACTCTTGTGCATGAGGGGGAGACACTGGGGGCTTTGTTTGGGGTCACCAGCTAGGTGGTTGGTCTCTTTTTGGGGACCTTGAACTAAAGGCTTTGCCTTGACCAAATCCTAAGTGATCCCGCCTGCCTGCTCCTGGCTGGAGAGAGCCAGGCTGGCTGCAGCTGGCCAAGACATTACAGCCTCTTAATCATTAATCACAAGCGTGATCATTTGCTTTCATTTGATTTTACTTGATATGCATCATAACATCAGTGTGGTCACAGGTCACTGGAGCAAGTCCTAACTTTGGAGGGTTTAGGGGAAGGAAGTGAGGGGAGTGTGACAAGGGGACGCAGTGCTCAAAGAAGCAGTAGAGGTGGTGAGTGTCCCATCCAGCAGCATTCCACACTCAGTGAGGACTAACAACCACACGCTGCTGGAGCTGCCTTTGGTGTGGGACTCCCAGGAATCCTGCCCAAAGCCAGGCAGGCTGGCTGCCTTGCCCAGTGGCATGTGAGCTGTGCCTCTCACATGTCACCAGGTGAATGAGCCTCTGTCCCACGTGAGAGAGGTTTTGTGGTTTTGCCCCTTGCTCTCAGGCAAGAGTCCCTGGGCGTGCCTGTTCCTTTGGGTGCAGCATTCCCTAAACCCTCTTATCAGCAGGTGCTTTTCTGGGGCTCTCCTTGCTGTGTTGGCCAAACTCCAGCGTGGATTAGGAGGAGATGGAGTGGTGCATCCAGGTCCCTGCTGCCATCCTGACCAGCATGAGCAGGAGGAGATGCTGGCTCAGCTTTGAAACACTGTGGTTTTGTCAGTGTAAGTTGGCACTCACAGATGTGTTGGGAACAGGTGACAAGCAGTGACACCAAATCCGTTTGGCTTGGTGCTGCCATCCTCACAAACCCTCCTGGCTCTGCCACAGCAGCAGGGCCCCGGGGGGCAGGATGGATCTGGGGTTACTTGGCTGGCAGTGTTGCCTTCATGGTGAAGCTGTGGGGCAGCAGCTCGAGCTGGGAAGCAGGAGTGATGCTGTAAGGGGGAGAGGGGGGAGAAGCAGAGCAAGGATTTTCCTCAGCTGGTTTTAGCAGCTGAGGCAGGGGTTAATCAGCCCAGTGTCCAGCAGGAACAACACAGCATTTTCACGGTCCAGTGTTACAGGAACCCTCACTAAAATTAACCCAAGGCTTGGGAGGTTTGTGTAGCAGTCAGGTGGAACTGCTGGAGCCACATGTGGTCACCTTGGGCCATCCCAGGGGCCATTCCTGGGCAGTTCAGCAGCCTCCGCCTCAGTTTCCCCCTTGGAGCTTCTGATCCCATGATTTGCCATGGGAATTTTGTCAAGCCATTTTTGCTAAACTGATCACAGAGATGGAATATTAGAATATAAAAATATATATTAGGTATAAAAATAGTTTCTTAGTAGCTGATCTATGTGCAGGTAGGGGTCTTGGGAAGTCTGGGGATCCTGGGAGGTCTGGGTTCCTGGGAACTTGGTGGATTCTGTGGTGCTGGGGATCCTGGAAATGCTGGAGGTTCTGCAAGGGTTGGGCTCCTGGGAAGGCTGAGGATCCTGGAAAGGCTGGGAGTCTCTGGACCACAGCTCCCAGGCTGGGGAACTCACGGTGGGGTGGACTGTGAGTAAACCCGTGGTGAACATGGGCTGGAGCCCTGAACAGGGAAGTCTAGCCTCTCCCAGCCTGCAGGAGGAGGGAAACTGAGGCAGGAGAAGCAATTCCCGCTTCCCCTCCCGGGGGCTCCGAGCAAGGTGGCTCGGCAGCCGCGGGGCCCCCGGCTCTGCTCGAGCCCATAACGGAGCCTTTGTGCCACGGGCGCCGCAGCAGCGCCACTGCTGACTCAGGGATTTCTCCGGGCACCGCCGTGGGAGCCCCGTGACCCATCGGAGGGGGGACCCTGCCAGAGGAGGGGGGAGCGGCGAAGCAGCGAGGCGACAGCTCGGTGGACGGCGACAGCCGGCGTTACTCCGGTGGGGTCGAGGGACAGAGGCGACACTCCAGCTGAGCAGGACCCGGTGAGTGCCTTCACTTTCTTCGGGGGGCATTGAATCAGCAAAAGCTCCTGATGAAACCATCGGTGAGAATGGTGACTGCTCCAGCTGAGCCGGGGGTGGATGCCCATCTCCTTTTGTGGGGATAATCTCCAGGGAAATGTAGGGACATATAAATTGGGGACAGCCGACCTGGCCCTGAAGGAAAGGCATTTGAGGACAGCTCTCACCCACTGCCACAGGGACAGCCCAGCTGGGGTCCGTGCTGTGCACCTCAGGTTCCCTGCACAGAGCAGCGGGAACAAGGGCCCGGCTGGGTCCATTGCACTGGAAGCACCAGAGGCACAGGAACACTCCCTGTCACAGTCTGGACTGCTCCAGAGATCTCATCTGTGGGCTCTGTCCTTCCAATGCCTGCTGAAACAGAGCATGGAGCTGCAGATCTCATCCTGCTCTTTGCTCATTGGCATTGGTTTCCCAGACAAACATCTTAAGGATCAAATTAATTTTATTTCATTTTATTTTGAGGTCCCCAGGTCAGCCTCCTCACTGGTACCCTATGCCCTGACCCATCTCTGAGCTGTGGTGTCTTGCCAGCACACAGTCAGCCCCCTCTCCACCGCAGCCCTGCCCCTCAGCCCCTGCTCCTGGGGACTTACCCAAACTCAAGCTCACCAAATTAAACCCCAAACTCTTCCAAGGACAGCCCCGTGCCCCTGGCCGTGCCCAGCAGCCTCTCCCCACGACCTTCATCAGCCCACCACATCCTTCTGCTGCAGCTGCCATGGGCTCCCGGCACTTCCCGGCCCGGACCGTGCTGTTTGAGAAGGAATCCAACGGCGTCACGTACCGTGTACCCGCCCTGCTCTACCTGCCCTGCGTCGCCAAGCTGCTGGCGTTTGCTGAGGAGCGGCTCAGCGCCGACGATGCCCACGCCAACCTGCTGGTGCTGCGCCGCGGCACCATCTACGGCAGCCACGTGGAGGTGGGACGAGGCTGCCCCCAGCCGGGCTGGGGACGGGCCGAGGGCTGTCCTTATCGCCTGGGTGTGGCACAGCCAAGCTCCCGGAGGCAGCCACACGGCAAGGGGAGGCTGGCATGGCTGAAGTGAATCATAGGGTTATAGGTTGGGTTTGGTTGGAAGGGACCTCAAAGGACATTTCATTCCATGGCCTGCTCTGGGCAGGGACACCTGCTATCCCGGGTTGCTCCAAGCTCTGTCCAGCCCAGTGTCCTAGGAACATTTCAGGTAGAGGGCAGCCACAGCTGCTCTGGACAAAAAAGTGTGATGGTCCTCACTCGTCTCTGTCCTCTCCTCCTCCCTGGTCAGTGGGAAGACATGCGTGTTCTGGAGACAGCAACACTGCAGCACCATCGGTCAATGAACCCCTGCCCCCTCTACGATGAGTTCACGGGCACCCTCTTCCTCTTCTTCATCACGGTGCTGGGCAGGACACCCGAAGCCTACCAGATTGTCACTGGGCAGAACGTCACCCGCCTCTGCTGTGTCACCAGCATTGACCAGGGCCTGAGCTGGAGCACAGCCACAGACCTGACGCAGCAGGTCATTGGCGCCACAATCAAAGGTATCCAACTGCAGGGGGATGAGGAGAGGAAAGAGCAGCCAGCAATGGGGTGGCCCTGAGTTTTGGCCTCCTGGAGCCACCAGTGGCATTGCTGGGGGTGACTTTGACATAGGAATCCCATAAGCTTCCAAAAAGGTGGATGAGGACCTCAAGCAGCGGGGAGAAGGGATGGAGGGAGTATCCATATCAATTACTGGGGGTGGGGAGAAGGTGGAGAGGCCCCACAGCCATGGGTAGGAGCATGTGTGAGGACAACCTGGCAGCACTGGGCTCTGTTGCCCTCCCACCCCACCATTTAGCTTGGCTTGACTGAGAGGAAGCTGTGGGGACCCTTCCACATCGGGCATGGCAGGGCACCATGGTGGCCACTCTTTACCCCATCCCACCTTCACCCCATCCCATCTCCTCTCCCCAGACTGGGCAACGTTTGCGCTGGGCCCTGGGCACGGCATCCAGCTGCGCTCTGGCCGGCTGCTGGTGCCTGCCTACAGCTACCACATTGACTGCAAGGAGTGCTTTGGGCAGCTCTGCAAGACCACCCCGCACTCCTTCGCCTTCTACAGTGACGACCACGGCCGCGGCTGGCGCTTCGGGGAGTTCATCCCCAACCTGCAGACGGGCGAGTGCCAGCTGGTCTCAGTGGACGAGGAGGATGGATCCAATGTCCTCTACTGCAATGCCCGAAGTCCCCTGGGCTTCAGGGTCCAGGCTCTCAGCACGGATGACGGGGCCGTTTTCCACGGGGGGCAGCTGGTGCAGCGGCTGGTGGAGCCGCCCCACGGCTGTCACGGCAGTGTCATTGGCTTCCCTGCGCCACTCGTGTATGTCCCCACCTCCTCCCGGGACGCCTCAGATCGCAGGCCGCTCCCTGGGGCACCCCGGGGGTTTGGGCACCTGCCCACCCGACATTCAGGGGGTGCTGAGCTGCCCGCTGGCAACCACTGTGAGCCAGACAGGCCTGATGAGGATTGTCCTACCCCAGGACATCACCGTGATGTCCACAGTGTCACCTTGGCCCAGGGGGACTCTGCAGCAACCCCCAGCCCCACTCCCTTCTTCCAGGCACCAACATGGATCCTCTACTCCCACCCCACCAGCTCCATGTCGCGGGTCAACATGGGGGTTCACCTGAGCACCTTCCCCAGGGACGCAGAGAGCTGGACAGAGCCCTGGGTCATCTACGAGGGCCCGAGCGCCTACTCGGACCTGGCTTACATGGAGCTGCCCTACAGGGAGGCGCCGGTGGCCGGCGGCACGGCCATCGCCTTTGCCTGTCTCTATGAGAACGGGATGAAGTCTCCCTACGAGCAGATCTCCTTCAGCATGTTCACGCTGCACGACGTGCTCCAGAACATCCCCCTGACAGCCGCCGCTCCCCGGCACGGCCGCGGCCCCGCCCGCCACAGGGGGAAAAGGAGGCGGAAGGGTTGCTTCATCTCCTAGAGCCCGCCCAGAGCAGCTCCTCACACCACTCCAGCGCTGGATCCTGGAGCATCAACCCCTGGGTTGGGTCCTGCCACCATCCAGCACGGCCACATCGCACAGATAGGTGTCCCCATGCTGGGGTTTATCTCATTTTTATTGCTATTTTTTAAATTCTATTTTGGTTGGGTAGGGAAGCTTTTGCCCCCAGCCCAGCCCCAGGCTCCTCTCCAAGCAAGAGCCACCTCTGGAAACAGATATTTTTCTGCAGGGGAGAGGTAGCCAGGGGTACCTTGTGCCATCTCTGTGTGCCAGGTGCTGGCTCAGGGGGATGTGGTGCTCCAGCTGTGCCATACCTGGTAGCACCACCCTGCTCCAAGGGCTTTCCTCCCCTCATTGTAAACAGTTATGCTATATAAATATGGTATATGATGTCAAATTCTTTCTTTTTCGTGAAAAGACTTTTTTTCAATGGTCTCTGAAGTCACTGTGAGGGTATGGGCAGGGGTAGACTTCCTCTCCTTCATCATAGCTGGGATGGCACTGGGTTTTATATTTGGGCTGATGACAAGGAAATATTTGTGTTGCATTACTTGTCTGTCTGGGCTTTTAGTTCTCTCTCTTAATTATTGTCCTTTCTGTTACAATTTATTATTATTATTTCGATTATTAAATTGTTTTTATGTCAATGCAGGAGATGCCTCACTTTTACCCCTCTGATTCTCTCTCCCTCTCACAGGATGGGGGTGAGTGGCTAGGTGATGCTCAGGTGGCAGCTGGGGTACAACCACCCCAGTGACCCAGTTAATGTTTCATCTGGGCTGGAATTTGGCTTTTTAATGTGCCATGGCTATCAGTGCTCTCCCCTGACCCTTGTCAGTCTGGGGGAAACCCCCTCCCAGCACAGGCAGGCTCAGGCCCGTGCTGGGTCCTGTGAAGGTTATGGGGAGGGGCTTGAGCACAGGAGTGGGGTCCTGCTCCCTGGGGAATGAGCAGCAGCTGCTCCTGACAGTTGGGGCAACTTGGGGGGGCTACACCTCAATTCCAGCTCTACCTCCCCCAGCACAACTCCATCCGAGTGCCCCAGCTCTGCTCCTGGTGTCTCCTTCACCTGTCCTGCCCTGTGCAGGTGACAAACACCAGCCAAACTCCCCTAAATGTGAGCTGACTGCCAAAAGTGTCCAGCCCTTCAGTCTGTGACACCACCATGTCTCATTTTCCACCGGGGTGGGTGGAGGCTGACAAATGACAGACAACATGGAGAATAGAAATTTTCAGTTCCCTTGAAGTTGCAAAATAGAACTTAAAGACTAACAAGCAAGTGAGATGAAAGGGTGTAAAAGTAGGCACAGAGGATGCGAAACACAGCTGGAAACAGTGGAGAAACAGGTAATGAAGAGCATGGTGACTTTTGTGGCAAAGTTATGTAACAGGAAAACAGCAGCTCGTGGCCTGAGAGAAGTTCAAGGCAAGGTCACAATATTGGGGCACTCAGTGGGTACAGCCATCCCTGTACATCACTCACAAAGTATTACCACCCAGCAGATTACAGGGAAAACATTTATGCCAGGAATATCATGTGGTTTGACTTCGGCTACAATAACAATGCGGAAGATGACACAAAGTACACCCAGGCTGTCCTGGAAGAGATCGAGCAGAACTTCCACCTCATCCTGATAGCAGACTACTTTGATGAGTCCATGATCCTCTTGAAGCACGCTTTGTGCTGGGATCTGGATGACGTCATTTACTTCAAGCTCAATTCCAGAAGCCAGGACACTGTCCAGACATTGAGTCTGGAGAGCGAGGAGCAGATAAAAGCGTGGTGCTCGCTGGACTGGAAGCTCCCTCCCAGGGGTACAGTCACCCCTGTAGACAACCCTCAAGGACCAAAAAAGCACTTCCGGGAAGGGGCAGAGGCATGTACATTGGTTCTAGGAAAAGAGATGTTTATTCTCTAGGAAGTCCCTTGTAATGGATCTGTCTGATCACGATGGAGCAAACACCCTGTTGTGAAGTTTCATAACACACACAACACCTCAGAGGAGATATCCTGTATGTGTCCAGCTCTGTGATAAAGAATGCTTCAAACTGTGCTAGAAAATTGGTTCTCTGCCTCATTTCAGTATCACCAGGAGTGGCTGAGGCATCTGCTAGGCTCCTGCCAGGATGCTGGAAGCCGGATCCTCACCTCCATCCCTTACTGGGCCGGTTTCCAACCCCAAACAGCCACCAGCCCCAGGGGAAGGGACACGGCCAGGGGCAGGGGATCTGCACAAGAGCAGCCCTTGGCACATCATCCCCATGAGCTGCTTCAACACCTGGGCTGTCTGTCCCCCACGGGGGCTCTGTCCATCTCACACAGGGCTCTTGCACCAAGATAGTGCCACAGCTCCTGCTGGGCCCTCTCCATGGCGTGTGCCAGCAGCCAAGTGACACCGGGGGTGACACCTCCTCTGAGCCTCCTGGCACTGCCACTGGGCCCTACTTGCCCTCACAGAAGCCGCAGAGGCAGCCAACGCAGCCGTTGAGGATCTGAAGCAAGGCCAGCACCATCTCAGCCACGCTGAGGAACAGCAGGAGGAAGAACAGGACCACGTGCCAGCTGACGATGCCCTCGGGCTCCAGGCAGATGCTCCAGGTTCTCTGATTGTAGAGGTAGTTCTCAGCCCTGTGTGACAGGAAGGGAAGAAGGTGCAGGAGGTCCAGAGTCCCATCACTTTCTACCATGCAGTATCCCCCAGACATCCCATCCTTTCATCCGGAGGATGAGCAGGGTTAGGGAGGAGTGATGAAGATGGAAAGCACCTTGTAGAAATCCACAGAAGGTGAGAACTCCTTGAGCTACCAGGGTCTTGCATCAACCACCACCAGCGGCAAGCACCCACCCACCCTCCCCCACCGCCTTAATTAATCACTTAATTAGTGATAAATTGATGAAGTAGCTCCTCACCTGACATCAGTCCCCTGGTCAATGGCATCCAGGAAGGGGTATCCCCAGAGGGCTCCGTGCTGGGTGCTGTTGTAGAGGCAGAGGGGGCCGTTGGTCAGGCCCACCCCAGAGAGGACGAAGCAGGCGGTGGCGCCCAGGAGCGCCAGCTTGGAGAGCACCACGGAGATGAACGCCTGCAGGGAGCACCCATGGGGGACACACGGAGTCAGGGGGGATCCAGAACACAGTTGCAGGTTGTCAGCAGAGTTTGGGAAGGGGGGAAAACTCCCCTCCCCAGCTGTGGCTGAGGATGGAGCCATCACTGCGATGGGCAGAAGTGGGCGGGGAGAGGCAGTGACCTGCAGAGCCCATCCCAGCAGTCACTGGAGCCCTGTCCTGTGGGGAGGTGACACCCTGCCATGGCCCATCATAGGGCCACTGATGCACCCTGCCTCAGCTGCAGGACCTGTTCACCACATCCCACCAGGGGACCACGAGAAAGGGGTCTGCGACCCAACACAGGAGAGAGAGCACCTGTCACCACCCACCACGGGGCTGTGGAGAGGAGGATCCCTGCCATGTCCCACAGCAGGGCCATGGAGGAGGTGGGGTACAGCCACATCCCACCCACCCCGCTTTAGTCCGGGGTCCCGGCCCTGCTTACATTGGAGCGGGTGCCGCCGCCGGAGCAGCCGCAGCGCTGCCACCCCAGAGCCGTGGCGTGGGTCGCTGCCAGCAGCACCTGCAGGGACAAAAACACAGCTGGAGGACAAAGGGAAGCCACCTGCTCTGCTCCATCCCTCTGCCCCTGCTCCAGACCAGGGAGGAAGGACGCGTGTGTCCCGCAGTACTCACGGCGATGCCGCCTCCCCAGACACCCGGCACAGCCTTGGCCTGGCTGCTGATGTGCCCCTCCAGCAGGTACTTGGATGCTCCACCAGGGAAGAGCAGGAGGATGCTGGCTGCCATGGAGAGCGTGCCCAGCACCAGCAGGCAGGGCCCCACGATCCGGCTACACTTGCCCACACACATGGCGTTCCTGCATGGGGAGGAAGAGGAGGAGAGAGAAAAGGGCTGCATTTGGCCCTGCAGCACCCCAAGGCTTCCCCACCCCGAGCCCATCTCGCAGCTGTGGGTGAGTGGGAGTTGCTGGGTGATGCTTTTGGGTGTCAGCTCATCCTGCTGGCACTGTCCGTACTTGAGGGCAATTTCCAGTAAAAATTCTAACACTTCTTTGCCAAATGGGCAATGGTGTTCCCACACCAAACCCCAAGACCTGTGTGACCACAGGGTTGGCTCTCCCAAAACGTGTCCCAGCTCATGCTAGGGGAAGATGCTCTAAGGTCCCTTCCAACAAAAGCCTGTCTGAGGTCCTATGGAAATATTACTGCAGGGAGCAAATCACCCGCCACAGCTCAGTTTGGCTTTCAGTGTTTAAAATGAGCAGGAGGGAGCCACTACACCAAGGAAAGAGGCAAAATCCTGGTACAAGGGCTTGTGAAAGTACATCAGTCTCCAATCAAATCAGACAGCAATTCCATCTCTGTCATGCACTAGTCCTGCCATAAGTCTGAGTAAGCTGAAACCAATTGAATTTAATTAAGAAAATATTATTATCTATCCTCCAGCTCCACTGGCATCTTATTAAGTTATGAGTTTATCTAGAAAGCACCTGCCCATCTCCAGATGACACCTTGTCCAAAATTGCTTCTCTTCTGCACCTGCAAGGCCCTCGTCTTGTACAGGATGTCCATAGGTCACTCTGGGACTGCTGAAACTGCATGGTTTGCTGATCTTCCTGGCTCCCAGCTCTTTTATACCCTGAGGTTTTTTGGCTGCAAGTTGGGCTTATGCATTTTCCCCTTTCCTGCTAGATTGCACAGGTTCCCCAGGTCAAACTGTTTCTTGCTCTGGGTGAGCTCACTCTGGCTTTGAAAGCAGAAGTGGCTGCGGCACTGTGTGGTGGTTCCTGTGGGAAGAGCAGCCACAGCCCTCTGAGTGGGGCCTCAGTGTCAGGGAGGAGCAGCCAGGGCAGCCACAGGGGGCTGGGGGACACCAGGCCAGCAGGGTCTGCTGGGGACCAGCCACACCAGTGCCAGCAGGGCGCTGGGGAGGGCTGAGCATGGAGGAACAGGGCTGGGAGACCTGTGTTGAGGGACATGAGCCAGGACGCCCAAGGGGGATCGTCAGCTTCACCATCCTAGAGTTCCACCTCTCTTGATTTCCATCCTCTCTGCCTTGGTTATAGGGAATTTAGGGCCTCTTGCCACCCGTGAGGTCCTGCCTGCAGTCCAGGGACTGTGTGCAGTTGTTTGCTCCCACAGCCATGAGTACCCTCTGCTGAGTCCCACCTCCCCACCACCTTCTGGAACAGCTCCTGCTCCTCTGAGCTCACAGCCTGGACTCTCAGCAGCCAGAGCCTTTCTGCACGTCTCCCTTCAACCTCTCCAAGGATTCTCCTTCCCCTCCACTGCTGCCCTCCCCTTGGGGGTGGCAGGAGGTCTCTTTCCCCTGGGAAGCTCCCATGGTGCGCTGTCCCCTCCAAACATCCCCCTGAGCAAGCAGCTCCCTGGCCAATACAGACAAACCCCTGTGGAGGTGCTCCTGTGTCCACCAGCACCCTTGAAAGCAGGGCTCCCTTCTGCCAGCACATCTCCATGACCAGAAGCACAAATAACTCAGCAAAGCCCAGGGAACTTCTCCCCACCTCCCAGCTTACCTGGAGTGATGCCACGCAGAGCAGCCCTTGGAGGAGCCTTGTCCCAGAGGCATCACCATGGGTGACTATTTATGACACCTCAGTGTGTGCTCCCCTCCCCTCCTTCCCCCAAGGGCCACCCACAGATCATGACCATCCATCTCCCCATCCCAGGGAAGGATGACTGGCTGGATGAGCCAGCCTCTGCCAACACTGAGGCTGCGCTTCTGCCTCCTTCTTCCTCATTTTGGAATTTACACTGGCAGAGCTCACCGAAACAGGCACAGCCTCAGATTTTAAGGCTTCTATACCACATCTGCATTAAATACCTCAACCAGTGCCCGAGCAGTGAACACTGTTGTTCCTGGAACAACCTGGGGTGAATATGTTGGGATAATCTATTCCTCTCTAATACTACAATAAAAACTTCAGGATAAATATTCCCGTGTGTCAACTGGCTCCTAACTCCCACCCTTTGCTTCCTCACAGGTGTCTTGGCTTTTCCTCAGGTGTTGAGTGTATCCCCATCACATGTGGATCTCATGCCTTGGTAATAAGGTTGAGAGAGGAAGGTTATTTCTGGATATCTTAATTATAAGTCATCAGATATCAGCATTTTCTATCAGCCACGACTGGCAGTTAATGTTCCTGCAACACAGGGAAGGTTAGGAACAGGAGCAGGAGAACATGAATGACCTCTATGTCTGAGAACAGGAGTCAGGGAAACTGTAGCAAGAAAAATGGCAAAAATGGGGCAGTTTTGTTGGCAGAGGAGTTACAGGCAGCACAAGTAAAGAGAGGAATGGCTCATGGGCTGTGCAGGCAGAAGGAAGAACCTTCTCAAAGAAGAGTTTTGAGAGCCCTCCAAGAGCCACATGGGAAAAGATGAATGGGTGAGGCCCAGTTGCAGCAGGCAATTCCATTCCTCTTGCAAAAATAAACTGAGGAGCAGATTATCTGACAGCCGCTCTGAAAGGAAAATCAGAGTTGGCATCAGCAGAGGAATTCCTGTTTTAGTCACAGAATCTCAGGACAGTCTGAGGGGGAAGGGACCCAGCAGGATCATGGGGTCCAGCTCTGAAGTGAGTGGCCCATGCAGGGAATGAACCTGAGAGCTTGGCATCATTAGCACCATGTTCAAGCACCTGAGTTAATCTCAGGGTATTTCACCCCTAAATAAGATAAATCAGTCTCTAAAATGAAGACAGACAATGCACACAGGATCAGCAGAGTCCAAGTTCTCCTTCCTCTCTTTTTTGACTTAGAAAGAGAGGAACCCATTTTTCACTCTCTTGGAAGAAAATGTTTTGCAACCTCATCTTGTGCCTTTCCTGCGTCACAGCAATCTGAAGTTCATTCCCACCATACACATGACCTGCTCCATCATCTGCCACAGAAAACCCCACGCCAGGAAGTGTGAAGCATCTGGGTGAATCTCTTTCCTGGATTGCTGATCTTTTCCTTATAAGAATAATCATAATACAAGGCTAATTTTAGCCCTGCACATGAGGAGCTGCGTGCTTGTCTCTCTCACGCCAAAGTTCAAGTGTGAAAGTGTCAGCACAGCAATTACTACTGGCAAGGAACTTGCTGCCAAGTCACCCCGTCCTGGTGTAGCCAAACGTGGTCCCAGCTAACACAATTCCAGCTTGGCAAAGTCCTCCTGTTGATTCCTCACAGCCGAGGAGGTGCCTTCACTTCTCTGCTCCCCTAGACTCTTTTGGGCCTGGGGAAACTGCTGCAGGCTAGGCTTCAAGAGTGGTTTGACTTCAAGGAGAACCAGAGAGACTGAGGTGAGTCTGAATTGGTGAGAAGAAACCGTTCTGTGCCGAACCAGCTTCCACCTTGGTCCTGCATGGAAGACGTTCTGCACCCCTCTGGTCTCTCCCACTCCCCTCCTTAGCATCTGCAAGTCTATTTCTGCCACTGCTCAGCCAAGACTTCTCCAAAATCCCCTTAGAGAAGCCCTCCAGGGAATTTGTGGCTAAAACTGAGGAAACGCCAACACAATGCTGGACAATATTCGCTTTAGAGCTTAAAAATGTCATCTGAATTTACTTTTCTGATAAACCAACCCCATGAAAAGTTGGAAGTTTACAGAAAGGGAAAACAAGTACATTAAACCCAAGAGGTATTTTGAGTTTGAGGTATCCCTGTAGTTCCTTGACCTGCAGACTGATGTAAAAACATTCCTGATTCAGTTGGAACTGGAAATATTTTTCTAGGCTGAGTTCAGGGTTTTCCAGCTTCAACACCATGGCAGGGACTGAACTCCATCCACTGTTCCAGTGAAGACCTACCTACAGTCAGGAACATGAGGGCAACCCAAAATTGATTTCTTAATTTCTCTTTCTCCACTATACATACCAATGACAGAAATGTCCCAAGGAGCCCAAACACAACTGCAGAAGTCAGAGGCTCTGCCTTGCCACCACCTGTACCAGGAGACACTGACAATTCAGAATAGAAAGTCTCATTTTCTCTGCCCTTTCATTGGGAAGGATGGAAAATCCTAGCTCTGCCTTTTTATTAGTTTTCACAGGGGTATTTTTCCCGTCCAGGTCCTGTAAGTTTGTCTCACTTCAAGATTTTGTATCTTCTACAACAGCCTGAAGCCTTCTTGGGCAGTGCTGTCATCAACAGCTCCCTATCCTTTCTACCCCAGTTTCCTTAAGGAAAAACTCAGGAACTCTCCACATAACACAGGGACAGATTTCCATTAGAACAAAACCAACAAATAAACCCCAACCGCAAAAAAACAGGAACTGAAGAAAGCTACTGAAAACAGTTTGTTTTATTTCCAGGATCAAATATTACAATAGGACATTTACATATATTTATAAAAAATGCAGCAGTTGTGTATATAGATCAGAGGTTTCCTTGAGTTTGGTCCCTCCCAGCACAGTGAGCTGAAAACTTCCAAATTAATCCTCTCCCTCCTCCCATGTGAAGTTGCCATCATTGAAGAAAGTGATCATTGTAAAAAGCTGTCCCTTAGAAACAGCCTTATTTTTTAAAAAAATCATCCTTCCTGGAGTCTGGTGTCTGTGAGTTGAGTTTTACTCAGATGTTCTTCATATAAATCTGGTCTATAAAATAGCACCTCATCCCCCGCTCCACAGTTTCAGTTCTACACCTCCAACCTGGGCAGCATTTAGCAGTTACAAAGTGACTTTTCTCTGCACTGCAGACATTCCCAGCCATCAGACAGTGATCAAACCCTGAATTTGCCCACCAACACAGTGGATAACCCGAGGCAGGTTGAGGCAGTGCTGTCAGGTGCAGCAGTCTCTGACTGAACCCCTGTGTGTGTAAATACTTATGGCTCTGCTTGTTGGGAGTGCACAGCATCCCACGGACAAGAGGAGACAGGAATAAAAGTCAGCACAGAAAGGGCATCCATTAACCTCCCCAGCTCCAAAACCACACAGGCCTGTGGGTACTTCCAACAATGCAGCCAGCACAGGGCTCAGCATCAGTTTGTTTTGTCTTTGAAACAGGAGCTGCTCCGTTTATAGAAAATCACTTGTGAAAATAAATAGAAAGGGTGAGGGAGAACAGAGGCTGGATTTGAGCCTATGGGAACAGCCAGACAAGGCACAGCCAGTCCTTAAGGACAGCGACTTTGCACTTCACCCACCTAAAGCACATCTCTGCCATCCCTTCTTCTCTTGGAACACCAGATTAACTGTTATTATCAACTTCACTAAACAGGGATTAAACCAGAAGAAAGTAGTGACATTTAATACAAATTAAAAAGGAAAAAAAATGAAGTGATGAGGCTCTGAAATGACACTGGTCTTCACACTCACACGGACATTCCTACACAGGTCCCTATGTTCATATTTCATTTTTATGTGGTTGACAAAAAAACCCACCACATTTCAAGCATCTCTGCAGCATTTGCTACCTGACAAACAGCCCAAATGCTGCCCTGTATTGGGAGAAAACTGGATTTAATTTAGCCCTTGTTGCTCAAGTCCCAGTGAAGAAGCTGAGTGCTCTGATAAGAACAGGAATTTGAGACCCTTCAGAAGAGAGGCTGAGTTACTAAAACCTGCACCAAACCCAGTTTTTGCAAAGGTACAAACCACAGCACCAGAGCCAGGGCAAGCTGAGTGTACAAATCAGCTCTGAAGAATGTGGACCTGTGAAACACAAGCTGGACAAAGGAGAGATGTCACTTCCCCCTAACAGTGAGGAGAAGGTCAGGGAGCTCTGGAAGAGCTGATGGAAAAATTTCTGTTTAGATCCACTCAAGAATAGAGGTATATTTGAATGCCTTTTACAGACAACTGTATTTTACAAGGCTACCTGCAGATCCTGCACATTCCTCGAAGATCAGTGGTGTTAACTGAACTGATTTACCAGGAAAACCAACACACTGCAGTCCATGAACACCAGAAATCATAAAAAACACAGACCTTAGTTCAAAGCCTAAAGAAAATAACACAAGTATGGCCAGAAATCTTTGGTCCAGCCTCTACCTGCCCTTTTTAGGTCAGTAGGGAATGCTGTGAGGTTGAGGCTGGTCAGTTAGCTTGACTAAGAGCATGCAGCATCAGAAAGATCCAAAATCCTTCTGTGGGCCTCTGCAGTGGGGAATAAATGTGTCAGCTGCACCTGGCAGGGAAAGCCAGAGCTTGTTTCATCTTCTGTTCCAGGATCCTGGTTGTGACGGACTACTGGACATCACATCCCAAAACGAAGCTGTTAGATGGAGAGCACAGGCAAAGAGAACATGTCCACCAGCAGCAAGAAGCTCCAGCTCCAAACACAACAGCCCTGACCAGTTCTCCTTTCAGAAAAACCTCCACTGCCCACATGAACTGCAGCTCCTTCAACCTCCCCAGCCCTGGCAGCAACACATGCAAATCCTGACCAAGTGACACCACAGGAAGCCACAAACCACAGCTTTTGAAGGATTGGTCCTTTGTCCTTCACAGCTCAACATCGTATTTCTCAATCAAATTTAACACATTTTTTCCAGCACAGGCAATTTGAGCTCCAGAGTTCTCATCTAGAAGTGACTGTTTAAAGGCTCTTTAAACATTGCCCAACCCATCACCTTCACTGCCATGAGCTGTCCCAGGCAGGACTTGATTACTGCTTCCAATCACATTCCTGAGGCCAGCAAAACACATTCCTCCAGAGGGAAGAAGAGGTGAAAAGATTCTATCCTGGCTAGTGCACTTTCTCATCAGCTTTCAGCCCCTACAGCACAGCTGATGTGTGGCACTGGGTTTGTTTGGGTTTGGAAGAGGAGAGAGGGGAATCAACAAAAAGAAGAGCCAAGTGCAGGGATACATATTCCTTAAATTTTTTTTCTGTTTCTTGCTCTCAAAGCAAAGCAAAGCAAAGCAAATGAAAAGTGATAGGAAAAAACTACACTGTGACAGAGAAACAAAAAAATCCAACCCAGGATCAGAGTTTCCCGGAACAGAACAAACTCCTAGAAACCACAAGAAAATGCCATTTTCTGTGTGAATGTTCAACTTCCCTATCGTCTTTCCTCTATTTGAGCAATTTGAGTTTGATCCTGGTCTCATCACAAAGCTCAGCCTAGCCCCACATACAGCGGGGAGGAGCAGCCAGGGAAGGTGCCAATGACCACACCTTGTTATTCCAACCAGACAGCTCGAGCTGCTTCAGGGAAGCTTTAGGTCTACCTGGAAATGTGAGTCAGAGATCTGGATATCCAGGAACTAAAGGATCCTTCAGTCTAGAGGTGCCACTGCTGCTTCACAGGCCAAACACAAACCACCCCCTCACTTCCCTTCACACCTGGGGGTCTTTACAAACCAAAGACAACATCTGGTGTCACACCAAGCACCGATCAGGAAACTGAGCTGAGACTCTGCTTTCCTGACACTACATCCTGCAGCAGAAAGGGAAATCAATTTACACAATTGCATGATTACATGTCGAACCTCAATTAGGGGCAGGAGGCAGCTGTGAGCTGAAGTTTTGATGTGGAACGCCTGACATTTTCTGTGATTTCTTGCATTTAAAGATTCCAAAGTACAGATGCTAATATGAAAGCAATGGCAAAATATCTTGAAAAGTTGGAATACATAAATTTCTGACTACTAAAGTGTTTAACAAGGACAATCATCTGAGAGTGGCAGAAAAAGTCAGCAGTCATGTCAGGTCCCATGTGCCTTTCTCCTCAGTGATTGAAGACCACATTAAACTGAGTTTTTAGTCGTAAATAGACAAATTTACGTAAATAGACAAATCACAGTGTGCTGAGGCCTGTGCCAGTTAACTCCTGTCCCACTGGAACACCTGTTGAAACACCAACTGACCAAGAGCTCCATGTCTAGAGAAGACACTGCAGGAAAACCAGGGCACTGACTTGTGGTGCCAGCTTCCACAGCTGAAAGGAAAGCCTGCACCAAGGAGCAGCTTTCCATGCAGCCCTCCAAATTTAGAGGTAAGTGATGGCAGATGAACACGGAAATGGAACAAAAATCATCCCAGGGAATTCAAGCTACCAGGCTGGGAAGTATTTTATGAAGTATTAATTGATGCTCAATGCTGCCAGTGCTGTAAACCCCCTGTAAAGCCACTCACTCCTAGAAAAACCAACCACTGTGCCAAGGGAAAAAAGCCAGCTGACAGTCAGGGCCTTGTGTCATGTGTTTTCAGAGAATCCAAAACCTTTACACAACACTTGTCATTTGCAAAATCCTGAGAGCAAGTAAGGAGACACTTTGAGGATGCTGGGAAGAGGACATGGATAACCCACCCACTCCCACAAAGAAGCTGGTTCTGCTCCAGCACTGGACTCACAGCTTTCCCTCAGGGCCAAGCAGTCGATCCCATATGGTGCACAGCTGGATTTTTGAGGGGTTGGTTGTTTTTCTTACTATGTCTACTGGCCATTTAAAGCAGGAGGAAAACATGCAGGCAGTCTAGAAGCCTTTGAATTAGGTGGGGCAGAGTATTTTACCACAGCTCAACCCAACTCCTTTCCAAAATCACAGTGTTGGATAAGAGAAGGCTGGAAGGTTAATGGAGACCTTTTGTGTAGGGAATCCAAAGAAAGGAAAGACTGTCCTGAAGGTTATGCTCTCTCCTTACAAAAATGCCTCCATGCCTTATCACACACTCTTTTCAAAAATAAATTAAACAAAACAGATTTAAGAATAGCAGCGAGAAGTGTTTGTGTATTATGGCCTCTCCAAGCTCCAGCATGCTGGATACACAGATCACTGTTTTACTTTATTCCAGGAAAGCAGAGGAAAGATGTTCTTCCCAATGCTCTCTGCAGCTGAGGAAGAAAATAAAACTCTGAGCATTCTCTTTTGGTCACTAGAGCAGGAGAAGGGAGGAAGAGAGAGGAGGCTGCCTGATTCCAGCACTGCAATCCCACGACCCTTAAAACTGCATATTTAACGACTCTCGTCCCAGGCAAAGAGGAGAGGGAGGAAGGCTGGGAGAACTCAGGCCACAGTGCTAATTCCTTTCTTGCACAAAGACAGTCTCTTGAGGACACAGGCCTGCCTCCTGTAACGTGATCTCATAGTCCAGGTGGGAGAGTTTCCTCCGAGGGAAGTTGGTGAGCAGTTCAAAGCGTTCGTTGGGGTATCCTTTGGACTGGACATGCTTCACAAGAGCCTGGGGAGAAAGGAAGGCAAACCACTGTCACAGAATTCAGAATGCAGGAAAAAAAAATTAAAAATCCTGTTTTCCTTTAAAAAGGAAGTTTGTAATCAAAGACAACTTTAAAATTTGGCAATTTTGCAGACCCTCTTTAACATTTACTTTGGCCCACACATGGCATACTACGTGTGATGATTAATCACAAAAACCAGTGATCCCTTAACTAACTGATTCTTTACACACAAGGTAAACTATACATAAAACATAGCAAATAGTGCATTAATGCAAGAGAGCTGAATTCCACATCACACATTCAGGTCACAGTGAAATAGAATCTGAAAAAAAAAAAAAAGCCTTAAGTAACCCAAATTAGAAATGCCCCCCTCATTTGTTTATCAGCTATTGCCCTTACCCAAAAGCTAAAACCCACCACAGAAACTTTTTGGTGAGATAGCACTGACCAAAATAAATGCAGAAGTTTTATTAATTTTTTTTCTTGCCTTCAATAAGCAGGAGATTTTTGGGGTTGTTTGATCTTGGATTTTTAAAAGATTTTTTTTAATTCACTGGATTCCCTGCCTACAGAAGCAACTGGGGCAGGATACAGAGCACTGGGATTTGGGGCTCACATCCCAAGCAACAGGCATGTCAGGAAAAGCTTATGTCTGTGCTGTGGTGAGAGAGATTTCCCAAGTTCACCAGGAAACACAGCACCTAAAGCTGAGAACCTAAAGCACAGAGGGGCAGAGAACTGGGGACTGGCAGAAGAAAACAGGATAGAGCAACAGAGCAAGACATGGGCAGGAGAAGTTGTAGCTTTAGTAAGAGAGGAAGAAAAGATAATTTTAAAGTAATAAAACAAAGTGTGAAAAAAAAATCAAGGGGTTCTATCAATACTGTTCACATTGTTTTGGTGGGCAACTCATTCCAGTAAATCACAGCAGCCCACAGCACTCTTCTGGCACAGTTGCTCAGAGAAGCTGTGGCTGCTTCATCCCTGAAAGTGTCCAAGGCCAGGTTGGACTTGGGCTTGGAGCAACCTGGGATAGTGGGAGGTGTCCCTGCCCATGGCATGGAGTGGAATGAGATGAACTTTAAGGTCACTTTCACCCTCAGCTACCCTGTGATTCTGTGAAGGAGGGGACTGAGGCACCCAGCCTCCAGCCTAACTCAGCCTCAGAGGGCTCTGGACAAGCTCAGCTACAGCCCTGCTTTGAGCAAATGCAGGTGATCTCCAGAGAGTCTTTTCAACCTGGGCTTTTCCGAGGTTTGGTGGGTGCAGAACAGCCAGGCAAGTACCAGCATGGAAGTTCCTTCCAAATTCATCAAAATCCACACCCCTTTGGCATGAGGAGATTGTTCCCCTGGACTGGTCTCCAAAGCCTTTGCAGATCACAGTGCCTGTGTCAGACTGGGAATGCAAGGAATGGGAAGATTTCCTTTTCAGGCAACAAAGATGATCAAAATTCCTTTACAAACCACTGGATTTAAATATTCAGTCAAGTTTGCAGCCCTGTCTCCCTGCCACCTCACAGGCCAGTCTTTCCTGCACACCTGGAACACTTGGCAAACCAGAGGTATTCAGGATGTGGAGAAAAGGCTGAGCTGCTGAACAGAGTAAAGTCAACTTAATTTGCACACAATGTGCAACTGCTTCTATAAAAAGGCAGTGAGGCAGTGTTGCCCTTTTTTTTTTGTTTGCTTGAGGAGGAGAAATGGCATCATGGTAATATTGGAAGTGTAAGCACCTCTTGGAAATAACGTGTGTAAAGAAGCCAGTGCTTCATCAATAACAACACAATGATTAAAAATAAAACATGTTTAAAACAAGTGCTGGGGAATATCATCAGTTAAAACTCCTGAAGTGCAACTGTCTCCTTAAGCAACTTCTTTTGCTAGTTCTGGCCAGCTTTAAAATGAAAGCAACTAAAGGCTGAAAAAACCCAGTAATGGAAATGATGCTCACAAAGAACCACCTGAAGACTCAGTCTGGATCTGACTGAAAGGCTCCAGAAGATCACATGAGATGAGCACAAACACTGCTTATTCAGCTCTGCAACCAAAAGATGTCTTTGCCCACAAACCTTGACTCAGCTAAATTCCTCTGCTGTCTGCAGAGCAGAAGGGAAATGATATGCTGAGATAAATTTCCTTTAACTTCCACAGTCCATAAAAGGAGCCAAACGAGAAGTCAGGATTATCAGGGATATCACACTTTTGTACTGCCTAAATGAATTGCTTCAGTATTCAAAAGTGCTATATATTTAATAATACATGGACATTTACTTATTTGAAGCTGCATTCAAAAAGCAGTCAAGCTTTTTTCCCCCTTTATTTTCAAGCAGGTGAGTCAAGGATGAGAACATGAGCTGAGGATACTGTATATTCCTAGAGCTGCTGGCTAGGCAATAGCCCCATTTTCTGTAAGAGATAGGACACTTTTCTCCCAAATCTACATAAAATCCTTCTGATTAAGTGTGCTTTTGCTTTCCCTATGACTCCAGCTGTCAGGCTGATTACATTTCAATGAGCTTAACTGGCCACTGTGTCCTGAAAACTCATGGCAAACAGAACTTCTTTACACTCTCCTCCCAGGTAAGCACCTGAAAAACTTTGATGGAAATGCCATTCACATGGACTTCTCAAGGTAAGGACCCAAACCACAGTCAAGACACACACCTGAGGCACAGTAATTAAATAATACTGTAGTTACTTTGTTTTGGGAGAACTTCCTCCAAAGTCTGCTCCAACATCCACGTCCAGAAGGGAGGGTGGATGTATGTTGGGTGAGAGGGAGAATGAGAATGAAGAGTTTTGCCTTTAATTTTACCATGGGAACCAACTACTTTTAGAAACAAAGCCCCAGAAATGAGAAGCTGAGAGCATTTTATGCTAATTAATGATTAATGCAAAAGTCATTTAGAGTAATTTTATAATGGAAATGAGCAGTGTAGGGATTGAGGAAGACAAAACCTAAGCTGCAGTGAAGACACACAGAGCCAGTAGTTATCAGAGAGGAATGACATGGAACACAGTGCAAGCACTCCCTAGATACACCTCTCCCACTAGATCTGATTCCAAGTGTCACCCCAGGCAGAGAAATTCTCCAGTCTCATCTCTCCTCTACTCAGACAAGGATTCCCATTAACTCCACTCACCAGAAGCTTAGCTTGTTCAGGCAGTGAAACTTGTTCCCTCTTTCCATCTGGATACCTCAGCATCAGCTGTGCCTTTGGTCCTACACAAAGGAAGTTACCACAAGTTAACCCCAGGGCAGCTGAGTTGAGCTCCTGTGTAGATTTTAGGTGGGACAGCACAGTAGGGTGAGGGACTGGGACAAACACAAGGTTCCAGTTCTGTGGAGATAAATTTCCACCACAATGCTCCAAATACACACATCAGGCTTCCAAAGCAGCAGTGACTGACCACAGCACACTGCACCTGTGTTAGACCAGAGTAGACTTTACTCCTGGGCAAGACACAGGCTCAGGCTGGGGCATTGCTGTGCCCAAGTGCTGCTGCTGGTGAATCACTCCCATGTCTGCTGGCAAGGAGGTAGGAAATCAGAAGGGATTTTTAAAAGAAGGGACAGAACCAGGCTTGGCAGCCTATGAACAGTTTCAGGCAAAAAAAAAGCACAAGCCACAAAAAATGGGCACTTACCATTCACGTCCAGGCCCCGGAACGCACTTTCAGGCTTGTCAGGTGACTCCTCCAGTGCCCCCGCATCGATGCAGGGCAGGACTCTGTGGTTTGATGCTGTCCCAGGCTCAGTCCTTGCAGAGGGCTCAGGCTGAGGCCTCCGGCTCTCCTCTTTTTTATACCCCAAGTCCTTGTGTGGAGACTTCCTCAGCTTGGCTGGGATCTCCGACTCCTCCTCCTCCTCAGATCCGCAAACAGAAATGAACTCTTCACTTCCAGAGAAAAGCTCTGACTCCGACTCCTCGTCCGACCGGCTCTCCTGCTTGGCCTGTGAGGAATCAAAATGTGTCTCCTGGAGGGAGGCTCTGATGGCAGCTTCCAGCTGGCTGTCCTCACTGGCATCGATGAGACTCTCCTGTGGGATGCACACAACACATATATCACATGTGCCTTCAAGGATGTACTGAAAACCAAAAGGACATCAGTCTTCCAGAAGGGAAGCCGCTAAACCTGTCAGGAAGGCACAGCAGAAGAAGCTAGGCATGCTGTAATTACTGAATGGCTTCTCCTTGGAGTTCTGCATGGAGTAATCAATATTCCTTTCACACTCTGACTGCTAAATCCAAACCAAGTGCCAAAAGCACAAACAGTGACCCTGGGAGAAGGCATTCCCTGGCACACTGTATTTCTGCACACCCTTGCACTAACTCAGTGATTCTCTGGGAAATCAGCAGATCTGGATAAGCACAAGTCAGAGTGTTCCCTCAGGTGTCTCCAGCCCTTGGGGGCTTGGGGGGGCTCTTCCCCAAAGAGCCCCACACTTACTGAGCGGGAGCATTTCTGGGGAGGGCTGCTGGAGTGGCCGTCCAGCTGGCCGTGCTCACTCAGGAACCCGGTCACTTGGTCCAAGAAAGAAGTCACATCTAACTGGTGCCATTCCACAAGCTTCTGGCCTAGGGAACAAAAGGTGGCATCAAACAAAAGTTCAGCAAAATGCTGCAGTTCAGTGGTCAAACACACTAATTCACTGCTGCAAGAGTCCCTATTTGAGGAACTACAGCTTCCCACAGGTTACCAACTGATAACTATGGATCTTCCTCCTTCCACTCCCTTGAACAGAAACAGACATGGATACAGACACAGCTTATTTCCATTCTTTTATTTTTATCTATGAGAATGTGAGCACAGAATAGTGAATTTGGCCTCCAAACAAACGCCAAACCACTGAGTTTTATGAAAAAGAATTTCTCCACTCTTGCTTAATTGATTCTAACCCTTGGCAAACAGCATTTGTTCCCAGAAGTAAAGTGCTAAGAAAAGTATTCTAACTTCAGCTGCAACATTAAAAAACATATGTATTTTTGGGTGGTTTAAGTCAGCTACAAAGAGGTCCCAGCTCTGATCACAACTTGTGATCAGATCCTATCACTTCAGTTCTGAGAAAAAGGAGACCAGACCAACCAGGCAGCTGCATTATATGATGATAAAAAAGCTGCTGGATACAAAAGAAGAAGCAATAACTTTGAAAGAGTTGGAGGGAGAGAGAGAAGTTTGATTTTTCAGGTAAAAATCAAGCAAAAGAAAACAAAAAATTGAAGGCAAAATGGTATTTCAAAATTAAGATGCAATTTAAAGTTTGCTGAGCCTCACAAACTCCCTCCTGTGAGAGGAGCAGAATGCAGATGCATGTAGCACTTAAAATATTACAGTTATTCATCGCATGATTTCAAGAAGCTTTTGAAAGACTTAAAAAAAGAATTCAGAGTTTTTCCACCAGATGGAACTATTTTCACTTTCAAAATATTCACTAAGCTTCAAATACAAAATTTTTGCAAGTTTTGGGTGTTTTATTCCCTTAGCTCCTCTGGGAACATGCTGAGTCAGTCTTTCAGGTCTTGAAGAGATTCTTCAGCCAAATGTAACACAAACTGCAGTGGAAGGTATTCCAGGCTACAACTGTCAGTCCTGCCCATGGGGTAACTCCAGGTAAGCAGCTGCCACTTGTCTTACCTGTCCTGGGATCCAGGATGGAGACATAAGGGAAGTCTGCTAATTTATAAAACTGTATGTACCGCTGTCCTTCTTCACTGTCATGGTACACCTACAAAATTGGGCAGATTAGTGGCTGGAGAGGGGACACAAACAAATTGTACCTTGAAAATGCAAAATTTTTCTCTCTTCTAAAGTATAAACTGCCAATGGTACACACAGTTCTCAGTAACTCTGACAAGATGGAATTAAACCTCTAGCTGTCCGTGTATTAGAAACAACGTGGGAACATCTTGACTGCACAGCTGAAAGGCAGCCTATACCTTCAAATGCATACCCATGAATTACATTTCCATCCATAAACTACATACAATCCATCTTTTCTGGATGGACAGTATGTAGTTTAAGAAAAAGCAAGATGAGCTTTAAGGTCACTTTCACCCTGAGCCACCCTGTGATTCTGTGATGGAGGGGACCTAACCTCCAGCCTAACTCAGCCTATCCAATGTAATGTATTTTGTAAAATGCACTGTATTTTGTAAAAGAAATACATCTTTTCTGCAGGCTCGCCAAGAGGATTCCATCTTTTCCAAAGAAATCAATTATCTCCCAGCTGTCCCATCTACCAAAGCACTGAGTTATCCCTGGGGATACACATCCATCCCTAGGAGTTACCCCTGGAGTTACACATCCATCCCCAGGCAATTTCTCACCTGCCAGAAAATGAAATGGTCCCGGATGATGTTCTTCACAGCCTCGTTGCTCCAGACATCACGATTGAGGCACTGGCAGGCAAAATCTTGCACATTCTGAATGTTTATCATGAGCCACTTGTTCTGCATCTGACCACACTCCTTGGCCTGGAAGCAGAAGGAAAAGTTTGGTTAGGTCAGGCTGAAGGGCCAGATACCACTGATGCCAGCAATGATCAGAGATGGCTTCTACCACTGCCATACCTTCCACCAAACCCCGTCACAGTGAGGTGGATGGACAGAGCTAGTGAAAAGGCACCCACAAAACAGAAGGCAGGGCTGAAGGATCTGCTTTAAATGAGCCTGGTTGAATTACAAAATCACACTGATGAACAGAGCTGCTGGATTTCAACAAGCCAAGCACAGGGTGGGAAAAGCAACTCAGAGGAGGGACACACATGGCGATGCTGAATAAAGTATTTACTCAGGGAAAAGTGTAGTCAGTCCCACTGATCTGACAACAAAGACCTGCTCAGTCTAAAGATAAACCCGTGGACCATCTAGTTAAGTAGGCTGCATAATTGACAGAGGACTTGCATTGATTCAACAGGATCCCTTCTCTGTGTGTTTTCTTTTTCTCTCCAAGTTTTGAGTTACTCTGTGACTGTCCAACTGCCAAATTAGGCATCCTTTTTTTGATGCTGCTTATCCAGACTGCAAGTGGGGAGGGAGACAGAAGGCGCAGGAAGAAATCTTACTGGTTTGAGTCACAAAGCTGGCACTGTCTGATTGCTTGGTTGCAAGTTAATGGTAGGAGTTTGATCAAGAATGTAATTCTGATCGCTGAACTGTCATACCTGTTGAAAAAAAGAGGGCTAGATCAACAGCAAGAACGCTCTTACCACCTGGAAAGACTGGAACTGGCATAGGAATTCTCTTTGCTTAAAAAAAAAAAAAATTTAAAAGTTATGCTCACCATCCTGCTGGTAATCTACTGTTACGGAATTCAAAGGACAAAAAATTCAGGGGAATCAGGATGTTATGTAAGATTTGGCTGTTTGGGCACTGCTTTGTTCCCCAAACTGAAGTTCTTACTTTTGAAATTAATTTTAGCCAGTGCAGTTTGGAACAGTCTGCCTGTCCACTATGTGACAGACATGTGAACCCCACACACTCAGCTTCACCAAGGCAAGAATCTCAACCTACAAAGTCAGGCTGTGTGGCCAAGTGCCTTGAAGAGGCAGCCTTTGTATTCCTCAAAGGATAAAAATGAAGGTAGAAGCATGGAACAGTCTCATTCCCACAAGGGGCCTCACACTAACTACTTACCACTAATTTACACTGCCAGAATCCAGGTCACCAGGTAAAAGTGGGGAAAGGTGACCACTAAGTAACTGGCAAGGGTCTTAAGTATAATCGTCATGCTTTTATTTAAAGGACCTGTTTTGAGCTAACTGTGCATTTTGAGAATTAATTCTAAAAAATTAGTTTGAGATGAGGCCTAGAGGTACTGGCCAAGTTTAAAAGGAACGAAAATCCTTATGTTGTTTAAGCCAATTGGTTGCCTTAGTCCTGTGCTCTCATGTAGTCTGTAAAAAGAACATTCCCAAAAATATCTAATTAGAAAGCGGGAAAGTGCATCTTGTTGCCTCAAGTTTGCCTGCTTTTCACTGTTTGCATTTTGTTCTCACACAGCTTCAAGCAAACTATGTATATTTTTAGAACTTATCTATTTGTTTACATATTCCTCCTCTGGGAGGAGAAAGATGATGGATGGTGATGTTCACCAACGAGGTCGAAGAAGTGGCAACCTGTGTAGCCAATCTTTGGCCTGCTTGTAAAACTATGTATATATGGAGTCAGAGAAAAGAAAGGAAAGAGCTTTCCTGCTTGATCTTCTGCTGCCTACTTCGTTCTTTCGTGTTCCTAACAGCAACATGCAGCTCACTCTTCTACTCTCACTTTGTACATCTTTTAATATTAATGAAAACCTCTAGTTCTACCTCTCCTGTCAGCTGAAGGCCTTGGAAGGATACAAGCAGGAAATTCCACAGAGAAAATTTGAAAAACTGAGTTTCCACCTGCGGAACAGGCAGAGCTTTTGAAACTACTTTTAACTCCCTTCTAAAAGCAAGCTTTGGATCTAACATTTAAAAGGACACAGTTAAACTGCTGCTATCTCACACACGCAGTTCTTACACAGCTCCAGGGGTTTTTCTGAGGAAGTGGAAGAACAGTATGACGAGAAGAAACATTGTGGATTTGGAGATTATGCTATATAAGGGTCATTTTGGTTAAGTGACAAGGCAACAAGGGAAGGCTCAAGAGCTGGCTTGTGTATCCCAAAGGCTAGGATCTGATGGATTTAGATACTCTGTTTCCCATTCCCCCCTTGAAGGTACAAAGGCCAGTGCCAGGCACTTACAGAGCCCATGGACAGGGCAGTACAGGATAGCCACTCTCTGAGAGCAGAGCCAGTGGAGCTCAGATGCAAAAACCAAACCAATCCAGTCTGTCCTAAGTGTGTCTTTACCCTTTCTGCTCAGTCACATATTTCATCATTACAACTCAGGGCAGCAAACCAGCAACCCAGTGAGATAATCTGTGAGACAAGTCTTGGTTTATGCTCAGTGCTGGATCTCCCTGTCTAACTCTGGCTCTCGCACTACTAAAAATAAGTTTTTCTCTCATTAGACTCCTCTGAACATGTATGGTTTAAAAATGTCAGGGTGGTTCCTCCTGGCTCAGTTTTGTTGAAATGCAATCCTTTCAAGGCAGCAGAGAGAAGAAGGAAGTGGAGCCAGCACCTTGTGACCCTCCGGACACGTATGTGACTCAGTGTGGAAGATAACAGCTGACAGAGAGTCAGAGCAAGACGTTATCAAACAAGAAATCTCCTGTCTGGGCCACACTTCTCCTTCCTACCTGGGGCAGGGCATAGATCCTTTCAGCACCCAGCCACTCCTGAGCCACAGCTGTACCTGCAGCTGTGCTCACCCAAACCAGACAGAAGCACCTCATGCACAGGTAATTGTTCCATTTGAATACAGTGACAAGATCAGCTTCCAAATTATTGCTGTTTTCTAAGTAGAAACAAAAAACCCCTCAGTCTCAGCTGTAAAGCAGGGAGGTAAAAAAGGTAATTGTTAAATGGGAAAAAAATCATATAGACTGACTTGAAACTCTGCAATGTGACATTCAGTCACTTCACTGAAACCCTACTGAGTGTTAAGCACAGAACTGCACACACCAGAACCATCTCTGCACACAACAAGAAGTGCAAACTAAGTCAGTTTGGTGTGTCCACCCAAATTCAATCATCTCTCACATCATAGGCATGTAGAGAGAACACCTGCAATTCTTGAAAGCAGTCTGAGATGAGAACAAAACCACTCTATCAGACATGTTTGGTGTGCAATTTATTTATTCTACTTGAGTGATTTTTTCCTAACAAATTCCACACCAAAGGGAGAACTCTAGTCAGTCACACATTGAACTTTACAAGTACAGTGATCATAAGCTGTTCCGCATGTGAAACACAATGCATTTTCATATATAGCAGATAAAAAAACTCCAAACAATGTCATCCAACTCTTGAAAATTTTTCTGCCGTTAAGTTAACCATACCTATTCCTAAAGCCAGTCATACTGAGTTAAAATGAAACAGCAACTTTTTGGGCCTTACTGGTAACAAGGCTTCTTTGTAACTGAAGAAAAGTGAGGTTTCTTGGGGAAAACTAAAGTTAATTACATGCACTTTATCTCAAAAACCAGCCTTAATGTACCCAAAGAGCAGCAACAGCTGATGAGCGACAAAGATACATAAGACCAGACGTCACCACTCCTGCCAGCAAAACCCTAAATTCTAAATTATTCTCTGATAAATATACATGGCTCAACCCCAGCATACTGTTTCTGCACAGCCCTCCAGAGGCTGGAACACCCCACACACCAGCCTTGGAAAGGAAACCCCACTTAGATCAAAACTTTACAAGATCATCACGATGACAGTATTTAGTCTATGATACTCTGGAACGTGATGAGCATCTCTGGTTTATCATATGGTTTATATTAATTTCTCTCAGCACACAGAGAAGGGAGAAGCCAACAGCAGCTTGCTAGGGATGAATTTTGAGAGACTGTAGTCACTGAGGCCTGACATCGTCCCAGGCAGAAGCAGTTTGCAGTCAGAAAAGGTAAAATGCAAAGGGAAATGGTCAACACAGTGAGAAGGTGTGAAGAGTTATATTGCAATGAAGGCAAGGAGCAGCAGTATGAAATGAAGGGTATCCCACAGGACAAGGAACTGTACAAGAACACAGCAAGGTGAGTGCCAACACCAGAACGTGTACAGGTCTTTAGGATGCAGATACTGCACAGAACAGGGCAAGGTGAGGATACACAAACCCCCTCCCTAACCCCAGCCCACTCCTTTTTTAAAATTACCTTTCAAGACTGAATAAGAATGCAGAGACTTTAGGACAAGCAAATCCATCAATCAGTTATTTGACTCTGACACTACTTTTGACAGCGACAAATGCCACAATCAACGTTGCTAAAGTCTTCATACATTTCCATCAAGACCCAAGGACAAGCACCCATCTCAAATCCCAAAGCAGAGGAGCTCAGAGGGCACTCACTGACTGCTCCTGCAGCAGCAATGGTGGTTGCCATGTGAATTCCCCTTACTGGTGCCTTTAACCACACATTTGCTGGTTTCATCAGCAGGTCTGGACCCCAGGCTCAGCAAGTACAATCAGCTGGAAGCCCTGACATGTATCTTAAAGTAAACCCTGCTCCACAGATCACAAGGCAGAGACACCTGAGCACCAGCTACTTCAGGCTGCTTCTCTGCTCCCACTACACCAAATTCCTTCCCAGCCTGGACACTGCTGCTCTCTGCCAGCATCCTTTCACAGCTGGAATTCTGTTAAGGACATTGTGGAGGACACCCTCAGAACACAGGAATTAGTGACAAGGCAACTGATCCCCGGTGATTTGGGAAGCATAAAAAGATATGAGGGTAATGGGATGAGAGCTGGAGACTCCATAAAGGGCACACAGTGTTTCACCAAAAGTTCTCCAGCAGTGCTCTTGTGCACAGCAGTCAAGGCACATGTGAAAACAAGGTAAATAATATTTTTGTTCAGTCAGTCAGTTGTGCAGACTTGTGCAGTTGGTTCTCCAACATCTGTACTGCACCATTTAATCATTACTTTGCATTCTCATGCAGTAAAAATGACGTTAATCATCAATATCATCTATTCAAAGATGACCAGGAGAAAGTTCAGTAGTAAGTGGAATTTCTGAAGAATATCTGGAAATTATGGATTCAAAATTTAAAAACATATACCAACCTGCATATTCTCTAATCATTAGTTAAATCATTGATCCACATCATAACAATTTAGGAATAGATTTACAAGTGCCTACACAGTCAGGGAAGGTGACACCTGAGATTATTTAAAGCTGACAACATCCTGGATCTCTGGGATACTTTCCCTAGCACCACCAGGAGTGAAAGACAACGACTGTGATTTTATACAAGAGCAACATCACTGAGGATGAAGTTGTGGCTTGATGGCAAAGCCACATTTTACTCACTCAAGTATCAGAAGCCACTCAGCTGTGTTAACTCCACCTGAGCTTCTCAGCAGGGCTGTGCTGCAAACCACACTGCCCCTTGCAAAGTCTTCTCTCACCTATCCAAAGCAATCTTACTCCAGCTTTTTCTGGAGACAGCTCAAGGGATGCAATTTTCCCATTCTGACCAGCCTCCCTTGCTCACTCAAGTCTTTCACCCCATATGATTTGCCACACTGATATTGAAACATAAAACCACGTGGGATGCATGGTCAGGAGTGGGACATCACCCATAAGATGATCCTTATGGGTCCATTCCAGGTGACACCATCATCAGTGAAGTCCTTCAATACATCACCAACATTCCCATGTGCAGTCCATCAAATATTTATCACTGCCCAGTCTTCTGCAGCCTTCTGATTGTCCAGCCATGGATCCATCCTGACACCCTCCCCAGGCACCCTGCAAGGAAGGATCTGCACCCAAAGGTGAGCCCTCACCGTTTCAAAGCTGCCTTTGTGCATCAGGTCAATGGGAGGTCTGAAGAGATCAGCCAATGTCGTCAGCTTCTTGTCCACTGCCCCTCCGTTCCGGAGCTCCTGCTCCTGCCGGACTGCACAGCCCCAAGAGGAAAGGGAGTGGGATTAGACAAAATCTTCACAAGGGGCATTTATTACTGGCTAAATGCTCAAACAGAGAACTTTTGGGGTGCAATTCTCTCAAGCTCCTAGGAGGTTTGGGGAGAACAGAGCTAGGGCAGTTAGTGGGAGGAATGTGAGCACAAATCCCAGGATATCTCTTAAGGAGAGTCCCAGGGTAAGACCCCACCGAAAAGATTAGCTGGTGTGTAAGGGCAGAACCTCCCTGCCTCAGCTTTCTCATGTGTTTTCACTCTTAAGTAACACCTTAATAAACCTGAGGAGTCACATACCAGTACTTGAAAACAAAGAAGTCAAAAATAGCTGTGACTTGTCCCCAGTGACGTTTCTAAATGGGAAACTGAGCTAGACTGTAGCAATATAACTTTTAAAAGGAATATTTCTATTGCAGTGTTTCCATCAGTTGACTGTGGGGCAATCCCACAGAAAAGGAACAAACAAACAGAATTAGTTCCCATGGAGAAACCTCTTTGGATGTTTCTTTTAAAGTGTCTCAATTCCATCTGAAATAATACAGAACACATTTCCTACTCAGACATGACCACGGACAATAAAGGTAAATCACAGCAGATATGTGATGTATTTTATGGAACCAGGTCAGCTGAAATGGGCAATAACTATCCCATGGCCAAATATTTTCCAGTGTGGAAGGAGCTATCAATGAGTCAAAGCATAAAAACCATGCTTGAGCAGATACACAGGGAATAAAGCATCCCTGTGGAGCAGCCCTAGGAGTCAGAAAAAATAATCTGGAATTTCATGGCCAGGGCTGCTTTTCCAAAGACAGCCACACAGTGATGTCCACCTGTAAAGTTCTGCCAAAAAGCATTATAAACTTTCACCGTAAATCCTCATGGTTGCCATCTCTAAATGTCTTAGGAGTGGAATCACAGAGTGGTTTGGTTTGAAAGAGACCCTAAAGATCAGCCAGTTCTACCCCCTCCTGCCATGGGCTGGAACACCTTTTCCTGGACCAGGTTGAAAGATGGTGTGAAAAAAATTAAGGGTATTCATTCTGCACATGGGCAGTGGAGTCACCATCCCTACAGAGATTTAACAAACATGTGGATGTGGCACTTGGGGACACGGGGCAGTGGTGGCCTTGGCAGTGCTGGAGAACAGTTAGACTCAGTCTCAGAAGACTTTTCCAACTTTACTGATTCTGTGGCTACACCTCCGGAACACTCCAGCAACACCATCATGACAGCCACAACTCACCTGGTGTTGTGCTGTTACAGAATCACATTCTGTGACACTACATGGATGAAGAAACAGCCAGTGCTTTGGCATCTGGATATTCTGTGCATGAACAACCAAGGGCAAACAGCAATTAAAGCCTTGAGAACCTCATGTATGGCCAAGGAAGAAGTCTCAGGGCTACTCCAACGTAATTCAAATGCCAGAACATCTGCCAGTGCCTAGCCAAGAAATATCCAGTGGATGAATTTAATTTCTACTTTGGTGTTAGCATTCTTGCCCCATTTCAGTTCCCTCTAGAGCAGAAAAAGGGTTTTTTTTAGAGTCAGTAAGACCAAAGCAGACAGAATATACTGTGATAATCATAATTCTATGATTCTGTACTTTTAATAATGTACCCTGCCACACAATTGGCAATTTAAAAATGTTTCAACAACTGAAAGCTGTCCTAGCCTACAACAGGAATGATTTCTCCATCTAATTTGCATTAAAAGAAATAAAGTAAAGTAAAGTAAAGTAAAGTAAAGTAAAGTAAAACATCAGGCTTACTGATCTCTAGACACTTACTGGTTTCTGTCTGAAAATCCCGAAAGCCATCGAATATTGAGCGAGCAGGTCTGCGTCTTTTAGGAGCTTAAAAAAAAAAATCAAAGAATTATTTGAAAAGTATACTATTAAAATAAATACATAATAGTACTTTCCACCACATGTGTAGGAAAACAGAATAGGAAGCTGAAGCAGGGACAATGTGGCAGTAGAGGTCATTGTGAAAGACTGGAGATGGATGGAAATAGGCAGAAAGTAGTTTATAAATTCCATTTCCTAACATATCCTCCCTCCAGCAAACCTTAGCCCAGAAACAAAACGTGTATGGAAAACATAGAGAGGATTAAAGCCCCTCCTGATGGGCTCACCAATACCCTTCAGCATGGAGTGGCAGTGCTGTCAGAGCATCACCTTATCACAATTCCAGTTAAGATTTTACCCAAGACCTTCAAGAGGATGAAAAACTTCAAAAGATTAAACCCCATCAGAAAACAATTTTTTTATATAGAATCACATTGTTTTCTTCCACAATGCATTTCTACTCTTACCCTGATCCTGTACCAGCTTCTTGGCTGGACTGAACAGCCACACTCTTCCAGTAGATCCAGCATTACTTTTGGAAGGAAACCTTCAGAACTGATTATCTGCAGCTGGACAGACACAGCAGCCCAGGCAGGTGTCAGAAACAGCACCCTCAAGTCCCACTGAAGTCCCAAGGCAAAGCACAAGCACTGCACTTGGAAGGAAAACAGAACTGCCTGCTAAGATTGTTCCAGCTACTTATCTCCTTTCCTATCAACTGAAAGACAGAACTTCCAAAGCTCAATTACTACAAGACATAGTAAATAATAAACAGAGGAAAGTAAGATAAATACAACTTATATCCAGTGGAAATGTGATGATACAGACTATCATGGAAAAAGAAAGCAAGCCTGAACAAGAGACCTGCTGGGGAATAACACCTCTCAGCTCCAGGGAGTAAGATCTCCTTCACCCTGAGTGCTTAGGCACAAGCCAACCTCAAAACAAATTCAGTTGGAACAGCAACTGAAGGACCACTTCAGCAAAAGCAGCATGTTCCTGCCAGGCTCAGCTCGAGCCAGGCAGCACAGGTGAACAGGCTCTCAGCAGTCCAGGAGGATCCTTTATACTGAATGATGGGATCCACATATCCAGCACAAACACACAGGGTCACCTCTTCAACTGGAAAAAACCTGAGTTTATACAACCACATCAGAATGACCCCTACAAACAGAAACTGCCACCTCCCCTGCTGTAAGGTTAGAGACGAGACCAATTATCTCTTCGTGTTCAGCTACTTTGTCAGGCTGTTCTGTGCCAGAAACACAAGTGGCATTGGTGGATCAGACAGTGCCAGGGAGGAATCACTGATCCAGGTCAGTGGATGGTCAGTGACAGTGACCAAAATCAGCGTGTAACACGAAGGTAGAAGAAGACCAAGTGTTAGGGTCAGCAGGTCGGTTGGGAATAACCCACAGGAGTCAACAGATCTTTGTCAAAAATCTATTGGGCCCAACTCTTTTGGGCCACAGGAAGAAGTGCAGAGAGCTCCTCTGTCTTCAGAGGGGCATCAGCAGGGCATCTTCCTCCAGATGCACATTTCCTGCTGCAGAACTGCCCTCCTCTGCTACTAAACACCCCACTTCCAAAATCCAGGTAAGATGGGAAGTGCAAGGATTAGATAAACACACTGTGTCTTTGTTTTCGGTTGAGACTTCAAAGTCCAGCTTCACTGCAGCTGACAAGGTGCCTTTCAGCAGCAAGGGGAATGCCATGAAATTATATCAGTAAAGCTCAGAAATGTGCAAAAACACTTCACTGAAAGCAGATACTTTGTATCTCATTCCCTTTTTGCCCAAATGCAAATTAAGTGCAAATTTCAAATTGTTGGTACTTTATGCATCTCACATCAGTATGTGGAACTAAAGTTAGTCCATTTCAGTGATTCATATTCTGTTTAAGCAATAAACATTTTCTGATGGGACTGAGGACTGAAGTATATTAAAGGAGCTTAAACTTTCCAGCTCCCAAAACAGGCACGAAAAAAACCTCCTACAATGACTAAAACTAGAAAAGCTAATATTGCTCTCTGTGCAAGTACAGCAAAAAGGCAAGTGGTGTGCATGTGTATTGCCTGGCATTGTGTGCTGCCCTCTGATGCCCTCAGCTCATGCATCCTGGCTAAACACCTCTCTAATGCTGAAAAACCAAATCAGTCCCAGGGGTAAATCTGAAGCCTGGCCTCCCTCTGCTTTCTAGCACAAGAACTAAATGATAGAAAAGAGCATTTCCCATGGGTGTGAGACCACTGCAATACTGAGCACTTGCACAACCTTCTTTGGTGAAAAGGGCAAAGCTCTCAATCCATCTGATATGGCAAAGGCCAGCCCAGAAATGACCTGGTCCATGTGAGAAGGACAGAGACAAGAAAAGTAGCTGCATAGCACAGCTTAAAGAGCAAATTAAATTCCTGCATGAGAAATGGAGAAGGGCATGAGCAATCAATCACACAGTTCAGCCCTTCTTTCTGATCTGTCATCTCCTCGAGATGCAGGCATTTGTCCTCTTCATTTTCACTTGCCAGCCAAGGCTCCATGTTCCATCCCAGCACCTCAAACATTTCCACAGCAGTACCCCACAGCAGTTTTGGGCCCCCAGAACACAGATGTATATGTAATTAAGTTAATTGGCTGCTACCTCACCAAGTCTCATGAAACAAGATTTAGCAAATTAGTACCCCTGGGTATAAAACATCTCTCCTGTGTGAGGTTTTCAGTACCACTGGTGTTATTTCTTCACATTCAACAAGTTTTGATTTTCTTTTGTCACTTAGCTCACCTCAAGGTAAAGAAAACAGAAACAAAATAAGAACACAAGCCTACCTCCAAACAAGGGCTCAGGCTCTACTAAGATTTCCTGCTTTTGAGGAATTGGAGCTCGTACTTCATCCCTATCAAAGGAGAAGAAAAAAAACAGAAAACATCAGAGAGACGATAATACGGCAAGTACTTGTACAAACCACATCTCACATCTCATTATGCTCCAAGGCTCCTGCAACTTGAACCAGTTAAAGATGCTGCTGTACCATTGCACAGAATGAAGAAGTTTGGGATTAAGTGGGACCTCAAGGGAGCGTCTGCTCCCACTCATGGCACTGCTGCTGGACATGGTACCCTGTGCACTGAGAGCTGGCACGGATGACCTTCGACAGAAGATTACACAAACTCTTGAGTGACTGTCAATCTACTATTTAAACACTTCTTGTTCTTGAGTAACTTTGTTAGACCTTGGAAGTTTCTAAAAATTTAGCAAAACAAGTTAAATAATCTACTTGTCATCCTACTTTCCTTGCTAGCTACATAGAAAAAAATATTATGTTCCTTATTATCATCTTTTGTCTGTCAGAAGACTTTTTGCTTCCACCTGAAAGTCACAACTCTCTTTTCCAAAGGAAGGAAAACAAGGTCAAGATGGCTATTTCCCCCCATTTCTGAAGCAGTTCTTGGCTTACATAACTGGGCTCCCTCACATGTCAACAGCTTGGTCAGTCATATTTGCAGACACTTACAGATAATCCAAAACTACAATTAGGAGAAAAAGGAAACCACAAAGAAATCAAAAGCATCTTTGTAACAACGGTGTGGTCACCTGGCCCACGGATCTATGTGGAGAAGGATTCATTCATTGCTACATCCTGTCCATGAACTCCCTCTTCCCTCAGACTTCCAAGGTGTGAAGTGTGCACTCTGCAGCTCTTGACCACGCAGGTTTCAAAAAGTAACTCGGGATGTTAGCAGGATGCACTAACATTTCTCTTAACCTCCACATCTTTGACTGCTCTGTGCAGCTAGTTACTCTCCATTTGCACATTTATTGCTCTTTCATCCTAGGAGGAACACTGAGGGTGGTGAGTATAAAAAGGAAGTATTCCAAGAAAAATTTGAAGTCACTGATGTGCCAGAAATTGTCTAGAAATAAGAACACTAACCTATATACCTATTTTAACTTTGTTAAACGTTCAAGTGGGAAGGCACCTCACATCAGCTATAAAGGTTAGCAGTAAAAGAATTGTTTAAATTTACACATGTGCTTCAGAAGTATGAGGAGCAGTGATTTTCCTCTCTAAGTTAGCTGTCTTTTCCTGGAGTGGAAGATTTTTATAAGGACAAAAGCCTGGCTTACATTTAATTTACCATATTTAATGAATGTGGTTCATACCACTCAAGATATTCCCTTTATCCCAAACAGTCACATTAATAGGCAGCACTGAGATTGTCTGCCATGCTTAAGTGGAAATTCTCTTCCCTTTGCAAGCATCTGATGTATAAGAGACTGATGAAGGTGTTGAAGATGCTGATTCCTCTGCATACTGGTGTATGAGGCCTGGCCTTTCCAGTGCCAAACGGGTTAAACCCTCACAAGTCAGACTCTTCTCCCAGGTAAGATGAGACATGATGAGACAAAACAGCCTCAAATTGTGCCAGGGGAGGTTTATGTTAGATATTATGGCAAATTTCTCTGCAGAAAGGGTTGTAAAGCAGTGGCACAGGCTGCCCAGGGCAGTGGTGGAGTCACAGTCCCTGGAGGTGTTCAGTAAACATATGGATGTGGCACCTGGGGACATAGGTTAGTGGTGAATGTGGTGGTGGTGTTGGGTTGATGGTTGAACCTGATGATCTTAGAGGTCTTTTCCAACCTTAAATTCCATGAATCTATGAAATAGCAGTAAGGTGGCTTCATTTATAAGAACCAAACCAAGAGAACTCTCTAACTGCCAAATTAGTTTAAGACAAGATTGCTGAAGCATTTAAAAATAAGACTCTCTTATTACTGGATCCTTACTTTAATGATTTTTAGATTTGGGCTTTGTTTGTAAAAAATGAGGCGAAAGCTACAGAAAACTTCTGAAGTGTAAGAGACTCACTTCTGGTCTACAAACCAGAACAACGCTGGAGCAATCAAGTGAACAAGCTCCAAGCAGTGTGTAATGAATGCTGTGATGAGAAGTGACAGCTGCCTGATCTGCTGTGCTCTGCAGTGTGCCATTAGTGGGACAGGTTGGGTGGCAGAGCCGTGTCCCCGGGTACGTACTCAGGGTGCGGGCGGACAGCGGCCACCGCCGCGGAGCTGGTGCTGGGCTCCTCTGCGATGCCTCCTCCATCCAGAAACATGGTGACAGCCATCTCCAGGTTGTTGTTGCAGGCTTCAAGCATATGCTTCCCCACGCTTTCACTGGCACCTGGAAAGCCAAAGGGAAATCACAGCGTTTTGACTGGAAGCGCCCAGAACAGCTTTCTCTCTCAAAGCATTAATAATTAGGAGGAACAGTTCATCAGCTGCCATTTATCCCTGAAGCACAACTGTGAAAGGAGACAAACACACACAGCTCACAGAGAAGGGAATGCTTGCAGTCAGGGCTGCCAGGCTTCTTGCCAGCAACTGAGACGTCAGACATTTTCGTGGTACATGGACCTGCTGGAATGAGTCCAGAGGAGACCACAAAGGTGCTGTGAGGGCTGGAGCCCCTTTGCTCTGGAGCCAGGCTGGGAGAGCTGGGGGTGTTCACCTGGAGAAGAGAAAGCTCCAGTGAGACATTAGAGCCCCTTCCAGGGCCTAAAGGGGCTCCAGGATAGCTGGAGAAAAGGACTTTGGACAAGGGATGGAGGGACAGGCAAGGGGGATGGCTGCACATTGCCAGAGGGCAGAGTCAGATGGGATACTGGGGAGAAATTGTTCCCTGTGAAGGTGGTGAGGCTCTGGGACAGGTTGCCCACAGAAGCTGTGCCTGCCCCATCCCTGGAAGTGTCCAAGGACAGACTTGGAGCACCCTGGGACAGTGGAAGGTGGCCCTGCCCAAGGTCAGTTCCAAGCCAAACCATTCCACGATTCTATGAGTTTTCCAAACACAAGCAGGCATACATAAAGAAAAATTAAAACCTGACTTAACATTTTAACAGGAAGAATATTAAATCAGCTGCTGAAGTTTTTTATCCACTTGTAAGAGACATTTAGAGATGGAAGAAAAGACATTCTGATTTACTGATTCTGCTGAAAGGCAAAATCAAAGCAGCAGAATCTCAGTTTATATAAGAAGGGAAAAAAAAGCAGCCAATAAGGAGAAAGTAGTACTTGTCTACAGAGTTCTTTGTATAATGACTAACATTTATGCAAATCACAGAATCATGGAATGGGCTGGGTTGGAAGGGAGTTTAAAGCTCATCCAGTTCTACACCCTGCCATGGGCATGGACACCTTCCACTACCACAGGTTGCTTCAGGCCCTGTCCAGACTGGCTTTGAACACTTAAGTGCAACTAATCCCAGTTTTGATGCTGCTGTTCACAATAAAGCAACAGCTCCTAACACCACCTGTTAAGTCTTTCCTCAGAGGATGAGCCTCTACCTCCCAACATCTCCTCAAAAACCATCCCATCAGCAGAAGCCCCTTCAGGAAAAGAAGCTCTCATGCAACACAACTCTTTACAGCACCATCTCCATAGATGGTGGACTGCCAAAGAGCTTATTTTCCTTTAGAAAGGTTGGTGGAGAGGAAAAGTGGTAAAATGCAGCTGAACTAGTCTGGGAGCAGCTTTGGGATCTGTAGTAATTCTTCTTAAATTCGCAGCAAGTCACCAAAATGACAAAAACACTTGGCTCAAAACCAGGCTCACAGACAACATCAGTCTGGGCAAAATATGTTCAGATGTTTCTCAGATTTTCTGGGAAAAACTCAAGAAGCTCTGGTTTGAACACAGAATACACTTTGAAACTGTGGAGACCAATCAGTTCTAAATAGACCAAACCATGGGGAAAGCCAAACTGACTGAGGAAACTGGTTTCCCAAAACACCCAACCTGCCACAACAAGCACGCTGGGATGACAGGCAGCTGTATTTTAAGACCTTAACTGAGCTAGAGAAAGTGCAAAATAGAAACCACTGACATTCCAAAAAAAACAACAAGTTCAGGTTCTTCACTCAAAGTATTTTTTGGCATTTTCAGCACATTTCAATGTTAACTGTAGCAATGAAACCACACCTGTGAGCCTGGAATACACACAGCCCACTCCACCTCAATGCAGAGTCATGCAAAGCCATTGGGAAGAACTGGAAGAAAAATGATAATTCAACCCTCTGCCATTATTTAAAGAAACACTGACACAGCAAGTGCCTTCACTGACTCCTCAGCATTCCTGAGGAAAGTGCCAGCATATCAAAGCTTTCAGTCCTCGTGCTGGAAAACAGAAAATTCTAAATATTTGTTACATTTCAAAGCAAATTTCACAGATATCCCATCATTTCCTTGCGGAAGACACACAGGAGTTACATTCTCTTAGCCGTATTTTCCTGGATGAGAGCACCAAGAAACACAATTCTGCCACCAGGATCAAAGAAAAGCATCAAGGACTATCTCTTCTCATCCCTCATTCTGTAGAGTATTCCCTCAGCCTTTTCCCCACAGACAAGAGTGATGGCATACACTTACAACTCCAAGTTGAAAAAGCTTCTAACACAAAGCACTGAGGTGTGAGCACCTGTCACACCACACCAGCATCAGCCAGACAAGCTCCACACACTTCTAGATGCCACCTTAAATTCTGTTAAAGGTAAAAACAAAACTTCAAAATTCCACTTAATACTGGGTGGGTGAAGCCCTGTAGGCTATTTCTTTTTCGTTTCTGAAAGCACAGGGGGGGTTCTCTTACATTGGGCATAAAACGTGTCTAAACATAAAAGGTGTCAGGAGGAGGAAACTAGCACAGCACTGCCTATTCTGGTTCAGGTTTTAGCAAATATCTCACACAGGCACATACTACTGAAAATACATTTGCTGTAGGTTCTTTTTGTTTAAAGGGTTTACTCTATAAAGATTCTTTAGGAATAGCCGAGAGATTCAATAATTTCCCTCCTTACATCCTGTTGAGGATTTGAATGTGTCCAAGTACAGAGACACAACCTGAATCGGAGCTGGTCTGGACAACCGAACTAGAGCAGTTTCACTCGTCTTCGGCTGTTCAGCTGCCACATGCTATTAAACACTGCTACAGCACCTGACACGCAAAGCCATCGGCCAGGGGGAACTACAGCGAAGCAGATTAAACACAAAGTGGGTCAAGAGCTCCGAGTACACAACCTGAAGCAGGAGCTGTCACCTGACGCGAACTTCCACGGAAAAGCGACAAGCTCTTTCCGTTTGCGAACTCAAGTCGCTGCAAGTCGCCCGCGCTACAGGATATTTCTGTTTTTCCATAGGCGGACTCAGGGCTCAGATCCCGGGTCCCTCCCGGCCGTCAGAGTCACCCGCAGAAGCGGGAAGCGGCTCCCGGGGCGGAGCGCAGGCGGGAGGAAGGGGAAGAGGCAGGGAGGGAGCAGGACCGGGACAACCGAGAGAAACCTCCGAGTGGCCGCTCAAAGGGAGGCGAGGTCTCCGCCGCGCCAGGAGAGGGGCCGAGCCCGGGGCGCGCCCGCGGACAGGCCCCGGCACCGCCGGCGCCCCGCGGGAGGCGCTCCGGGGGCAGGGGCAGCGCGCCCGGAACCGATCCGCCTCGGCCCGCGCCTCCCGCCCCCGGCCCGCCGGCGGTGGGGGCCGAGCGGGACCCTCCCGCGGAAGCCCGGCGGCCTCGGCGTGCCCCGCGCCCCGAACCCACCGGTGATGGCGGTGAACTGCTGGACCAGCGCCCTCAGCGCCGCGGCGCCCGCCGAACCCCCGGGCGCCGCCATCTTGCCGCCGCCGCACCACAACACACGCGCCGCCGGCCGGTGCGCGCTGCGCATGCGCGGGGCCCGCCCGCGCGCCCCTTCCCCCGCCCGCAGCCATGAGAGGCGGGGTCTCGGTTGCCGCGGTAACGAGCCCCGCCCCCGACCGCGCGGAAGGCGGGAGTTGCCGTGGCAACGCCGTCGTGACCCTCTCCCCGCCGCCTCAGCGGCTTTCCCTGGAAATCCCCCCGGAATTCCCGACCCGCCGCCTCCAAGGGGCACGGAGCTCAGAGGACGGACCGGCGCTCTCAGGACACGCACCTGGGGTTCTCAGGCGGATTTACCCCGTCACAGGGGCCCGCGGCGCAGCGAGGGGCTGGGCAGGCCGCGGGCCGGGTGCGGAGCAGATCCAGGTGCTGGGACCAGGGACACCAAGGAATAACCCTGACCACGAGCACAGTGGCGTGACCTGCTGCAGAGCAGCGCTGCTGCGAGGGACCTGGGGGCTCTAATAGGCAACAAGCTGTCCTTGAACCGGCAGAGTGTGCTGGGGGCCCAAGGAGCCAGTGGGACCCCGGGGGACACTGGCAAAAGCACTGCCAGCACCTCAGGGAGGGGTCCTGTCCCTGTGTGGCACATCTGGAGTCCCTCCAAAAATGACGATCTACAAGAATAAGCCAAATTGTGCCTGGTGAGGATTATGGTGCCATGGATATGGTGAGGAATGGGATCATTTGGGGGACCTGAGGGCTTGAAGCACCCCACCTTAGATAGGGCTGCTGCTATAGGTGATAGTTTTTGTACATTTTGCAGTTAAGTTTGGAGTTTATGTAACAATCAATTTTTAGTCCTGCGGTGGGTTTGGTTTTGTTTTGTTTTTCATTCTGCTTTGAAAATGGACTTTGGTTTTTACAAGCTTACCCTGACTGGAAAGGCTCAGGGTCACCAGCATGGAAACAGTCAGCAGCTCTGCCTTTAAAAAACCTTTAATTAAGTTTTTTTTTTTACATCATGGGTAAGACAGAAAATAATCCCAACTGTGGGAAGGACTAAAGAAAAACAGACCCATATTGAAGGAAGACTTCCAGAACAATGGCTGAGACAGCAGGAGAAAAATTAAAAGATTTGCCACCGGTCACCTGTTGTAACTTTCTCAAAAAAATCTCAGAAGAAAACATTTATTTATTTACTTAGGAGAAGCCTACCAATGATAAAGACATGCAGGCTTTGGGGAAAAAAAACCCCAACAATTAATATTTTTGGCTCAAGGTGCTGGTCATGCTTTCTATAAAATTTGGGTTTTTAAAACTTAAACCATCTGAAGATGCTGCTGAGGAAACAAGTCTGTTAGGAATGTCCCAGAACAGAATTAAAGTCCTCAGTGGGGATCAAAAAAAGGACAAAACTGAAACATTTGCTGACTAGCACACACCCTTCAGCACTGCAGCTGGCACTTGGCTGCATTTCAAACACAGACAGTGCAAAAGTAGCTCTGAAGGAGCAAAGAAAAGCCAAAATATGGCTTCATAAAACAACAGATAAAACAATTAGCAAGAAAACTTCCTCTGCATAGTAGGATCTGCCTATTCCCCCGCCTCAGCTTCCTATAGGCCTCAGCACCTCCACATTTAAATTACAATTCTTTTTGAGTTATTTTAGTTTTAAACCCAACAGGAACAGTATTGAGTAGTGCCTCTAGAAATGGAACAGTTACAGCCAGGCAGGGCAGTTATGTGAATCTCTAATTACAGTTATGTCATTACTCACAACTCCAGTTTTCAGTTGCTTCTTTCCCTTTTAACTTTCTCCATCATACCTGGCTTCTGGACTATTGTTAAAATCACATTCAAACCAGTCTGAGTATGAAAATTAAACAGCATTCAACATAGTAACACTATTGTACAAGAATAAAGTTGCAGAACATTAACACTATCTAGTTCTTAACAACAGTGACAATGGGATCTGCAGGAGGGATCTCTGAACAGAAGTGAATGGGAGCCCATGGCCTTGCTATCCAGGAAAGATCCTTGGCAGTGGAGAATGACTTGTTTCTCTTTTCTATGTCCAAGGGAGGGGTGAGCATATGAGAGGGAAAGAGTGGCTGGCTGGTTACACTCGTGGTAATGGGTGTGCCAACAATGCAATTCCAGAAACAGCCTCAATTCCAGCAATGTGCTTCAGTTTACAGAACAAGTGGTTGTGCTGAGGGAAGTTTCAACCTTGCAGCTGAGAGCCAGCTGGGAATACAGATTCATTTTTCACTTGTTTCCTCTATGGAATGTGCATCTTTTCCATTAAAGGCTTCAGATTCTCATTTTCAGACCAGATCATTAGTTTTCCTTGTTTTCCAACACTACCAGTATTCATACTCCCAACCATGTGCAAGTTAGAAAATAAGAAATGTTCCAATTCCTGCAAGAAGTGCTGCAAGTGCTAGAAAATAATATTCAAGGAAAGAACAATTAAAAAATAGAACATTCTGGAGGTGTATGTTACTAAAACGTCTCAGAACTTACAGCACTCTGCCCAAAGTGGTTCCTCTCCAAAACAACCACTCAAAACTGCTCAGGGAAGCTTTGCCTAGCACAGGAGAACATCACCACAGCTCCCATTCCCACTCCACCATGTGTCCATGGCTCTGATCTACTCTGCAACAGGGTTTTTAAACATCTGCAGGATTGTCTTTTGATTGCTCTTAGGCAGTGAACAAATATCATTTGTGTCACTGGTGTTAACCACACAATTCAAAACCTTTCCTTCCTTGATGCTGGGGGATTTCACCCGGACCCTGGCAGGGGACTGCCAGTTTTCATTGCAGGAACCTTTCCGAGGCTTGTGGTGATTGGTTTCAGCCTGTGCCTTTGATCCCTTTGAGTTTCTTGCCCCCTTGGAACTTCCCTTCCTGGCAGAGGAGTCTTTCACAGAGCGAGGTGGTTTAGTGCGAAGCAGGTACTCGTCTGGAGAGCCTTTCTGTCGGTTCAGTTTCCTTTCCTCCTTGTTGAGCTCCTTCTGCAGCTGCAGAGCCAGAAGCCTGTCCTGCTCCTCCTGCCTGCGCCTTTCATAGAACTCCTGCTCAAAGGCTCTTTGTGTCTGCAAGACAAAATCATTCATCTGCTCTCCTTGGTCTTCTGAACCTTCTGAAAAAGTTCTTCTCCTCTTATCGAGTATGCCCAAGTCAATCATGGCATCAGCTGGGGCCTCCAGTAACTTCCTTTTGGGAGGCTCCTTAGAGTTCTGTGGCCTCTCTGGTGTCTCTGCACTTGAGTGTCCAGTCTCCTCCCCCAGATCATGCAACTCAGTCTGCCCTTCAGACATCACACAATTCACTCCTAACTGACCAGAAGTACAAGTTTCATCAGACTTTTCAAGGTTTACCCTTTGGACATCTGTTAAATTGCCACTGTCTGACTCAAGTCCATCGTCATCTCCTTTGGATCTAAAAAGAACTGTCCTAGACCCTTCCCCTTCTGTGGTTCCATGAAGTACATCTGGAACTCCATCTTCTAAACGATCTGGTCCTGGTGTTTCTTTCTGCTTGATGGTGACAGTTTCACCTGAAGCTGAGGCACTGAAGTAGTTCATGCATGATTCCAAAAATGAATCCTTAGCACCAGAATCTTTATTTACACTGGTCAGCTGTGGAGACAGTGTTGGCATTTCCTCTTGCTCATCCTGCAGCGCAGAACTGTTGCCTTCATTGCTGTTGGTCTCCTGAAGAAAAGGGACACACCACGAATTAAGTAAATTTATCAAAAGCCAGTGGGTGTGAATAAATACCACTCACTTCTCATGGCTGCATTGCCCCTTGAGTGCTCTGGTAGCAACTCAGATACTTCTCTTTCTAAAAAAATACCTGTTTAATAATAATGAAAATATTTAAAGTAACTGCAGAAGCCCAGCTAAAGGACAAAGCCCAGCTAACCACAACTGCAGCATTTTCCTCTTATCAGTGACTCTGACAACTGTGCAAGCCTGCTCATCTTCCCTGGAGGCTTTACAGGAATGATGAGCCAGCCATGGAATGATTCAAATCAGGTGCACCCTCTCCCAGTGGACTCCAGAACTGGGAATCATGAATACTGAAGGTAGCTTAAAAAGGGCAAAATAACCTGCCCAGTGCTGATGTGCAAGGGGAAGAGAGGACTGGACACCTCAGGCAAGAGGAATATATTCCCCAATTACAAACTGTGACATTTATAATAAAATTACTCCAGTTACCGCAGAGGTAGAGTTGCTTTTGCCTCTTCCTGTGGTACTGGAGAATGATGCTGATCCCAGCATACCACAATTCTTTGGAGACAGATACCTTAAAAAGAAAAAAAAAGCATACCCCTTTAAACATTTTGCCCTTGAATTGTCAGTCCTTTGCATTGTTCAAGATCTTCAGGGTCATTCTGACAAACAAAAAACAACAAGAAGGCAAGTGCTTCTCCTCCTATTAGGAAATATTTTCAACTTGAACACTTCACTTTTGTCCCCAGTTGTCTCAGGAAGCTGGCCTACAGTGTCCCAAAGAAGCAAATGGGGCAGAGGAACAATGGATCAGGCCAATAATTAAAGAAACACTTGGCTGAATCCCTTACTTCTGAATGTCTCCAGAGTTGCTTGGTTTGTTCTTTGCCTTGCCCAGGTTCAGTGGGGATGTCTGAAGGGAGAGGCTGTGTGCTGGTGACAGGCCGCCAGGCACGTGTCCTTCAGGATCCTCATTCTTCCAGACAAGTAAAAATAGCATTAGGTAAAACAAAACAACACAAACTACAGAAATCTCAGGGAACTACTTTGGCTTTGCTGCAGAATTAGTTACTTTTGTCCAAAGAATTCTAGAACTGTGAGTAATAGATGGTTATGGAGGAAGAAAAGTTACCTGCTCTATACACCTTTCTGGATCTAGCACTGAGGGACAGGAGGCTTTGCTCAATTAAGTACACAGGTTTCATCACTGGTTAGCAAAAATTCAACTAAGCAACACAAATTAATAAAACAAAAAAACCTCCAAAAGATAAGGTACGTTTTTCACTGTATGTTCCTTTCTTCCAGTACAGGTTACAGATATTAATTTTTTCCAAAGAAGGGTTTTTAAAATCATGCGGAAAAGGAAACATACAGCAGAAAAACAATGTTTTAAAATGTTTCAAAATGAAAACATACAGCATGCATGCTGGATTTCAAGTGTGTATTACACAGGCTTCCCTCTTCCCCTGGCCTTTCAAAAACTAATAGTCAATCAAGTCTTTCATGTACTGTGGTGACAACAGCTTCCAACTACAGCTAAAATAAACTTAAACTGTTCCAAATTTTACCATTTGCTTGGAGCAGTCCAAGTTGCTGGCACTATACTGACATTTGCTGCTGTCCAACTTGATCCTAACTCACCAGACTGTTACTGAGCTGCCAGGCCAGCTCTTCATCTTGCTTCAGCTGCTTCTCCACCTCCTTCCTTCTCTCTTCTGCCAACCTGTGCTCTTCCTCCTCCTCTGCCAGCAGCCGCTGAATGTATTCCTCACTCGCTTTGTTCTCCTCTTGTTCATGTGCTCGCCTTTCTGCCTCCACCTAAACCAGAAGTTTGAAAAATCCCAACTGGTTACTTCTGCAGGGCCACACTTTACACCAGAACCTCTGAGATGACACTCCTTAAATACGAACCGTTCGCTGTTCACGAAATACAGCAGTATTTCATTATACAGGTCTCAAAGATGTCAGTATCACAAGGATACTGCGTGCAGAGCTTTGGGTGTGACCACAGTGACAAACCTTTTGGTTTCTGTAAGATCATACCATTAACCTTGCTCATCTGCAAGGTTAAACTCCATTCCTCACCTTTTCAAAGCATTAGTAACAAAAACTAAGATATCCAAACACATGGATCTACAGAGAAACTGGGATTAGAATTCTTTCTAAGGCTGAATGCCAGCTATCCCACAGCATTTACTCCCACAGCACCTGCTTTTATCATTATATCTCCCAAAGACAGCATATCTTGTCTTCCAGAAGAGTGAACAGCTACGCTCTGGAAACACACAAAATCCAAAACAGCAGGCCAGGAATTTTCAATCTGCCTTCTTTACAGCAGACATGCTGAGAGATCAGTTACCAGCAACTCCACAAAGAGAGCAAAATACTTCAAGAATAAAGCTTTCTTTGGAAATTCCCCCCAGTCCTCTGCTTCATGTGCTCCTGTAACCACTAGCGAAGGGATCTCAACGAAAGGTGCATTCCCATATATTTTCCAACTCTAAATCTTAATACTACTGTGTCTAAACTGGAAGAAGGATCCTTAAATAGGCCTTAAAAAAGTTAAGAATTCTTTAAAATCTTCACTGGTTTTTAAATGAGCACAGGTAACAGAGTGAAGAAAAAAAATGCTGTATGTTCATTACTGAAGATTATCTAATTGTGGTCTCTTACTTGGAGGGAAATCAAGAAGACAAATATAAAACCAAAGCCCAAGGAGTTCCAAATTCCTACATTTGCTACTTTTATGTACAATGACTAAGAGATGAGGTAGGAGGTAAGAAAACTTGAGAAATGTCACCTTGTGTCATATACAAAGAAATCTCTTCCATCAACTTAATTCATGATTCAGGAGTGACCAGTATGTTCTTACAGCTGCAGTGCCCTTTTTAAGTATCTTTATCATTAAATAAAATAACAGTTGTTTGTGGGAACAATTCAAATAACTGGATACAAAGCATTGATACTTGTTAAATGTATTTTTAGACTTACCTTACTAATCTCTGCTTCATATTCCTGCCTGAGCTCCCCAGGTTTGCACAGCTGGTGCTGAGGCTTGGGGACACAGACTAATCAAGAGCAAGGAGAAGAAAAAACCAAAGTCAACAAACACAAAGTCATAAAAGTCAACAACAAAGGATTTTAACAACAAAAGATTTTAACTCCATAGCCTGTTACGCGAATGACTCGATTTAAATCAAGTGCTGTGATTTAAAAAAGGCATAAAGCAAAAAATACCAAGGAATATAGTTTCCACGGCAGAAAAGTTTGGTGTTACACAGCGGCAGGAAACAGGAGGTGCTTCCCAAGCACTGAATATAATGTAAATACAACAGAACAAGTTGTCCAGAAAAGCTGTGGCTGCCCCATCCCTGGAAGTGTCCAAGGCCAGGCTGAATGCAGCTTGGAGCACCTTGGTCTAGTGGAAAGTGTCCCTGCCCATGGCAGGAATGGGACGATCTTTAAGGTCTCTCCCAATCCAAACCATTCTCTGTTGGTACACTGACCGTAATTTGTGTCTCTCACTTTTTCATTAAAAACATCTCAGAACACTGCAAGTGGAACAAGCTGCCCTACAGCCAAGCTACCAAAAAAGCCCCACCAAGGGGCTTGCAATATCATAAATCCCAAAATCCTTCTTCAAAAAGTTAATCGGAATTCACTTCCTCTCTCTGACACCACAATTTTCAGCTCACAGATTCCTGCATTGACTGAACCTCTGGAATTTCAACCAAATGAATTAATACCTAAAAATCTTTTAACCACTTTACTTACTTGACAGTGATAAAGAAACACACACACAGACTCAAACACTCTGCTTGCAGATGCAACAGCTGCAAATGAGCAATGAACAAGGCCAGGCAGCCACACACCAATATCCCACACCAAAGGCATGAACAAATACCCACTGAAATGACCACACAACGTAATTTTTATCCTCTGTACTACAAATAAAGAAGGCATTACCCACCTCTTCCCTGCCCCTTTTGCAGGAGAGCTCTATCTCTGCCAGCAGCAAGACACCTGCCTACCCACAGCTCCTTATTTCCCAGCATCTGAAATTCACCCCCAGTAACTCCTGTGCCAAAGCACAAACATCTCAGGACAAGTGACATTTCACTTACTTTCCTCATCCAAATCCTGTCCGTTAATCCTCCGCTCACATTCCTCTGGGTAATTCTTCTGAATCTTCTCCCAGAGCTCCCAGTTGATAAGAGTATTTCTGCGGGTATTGTACCGTGCCCAGGAAGAGACCCGACGCCTACAAAAGGGGCAACAAAGGCTGGCCTTTTCCACTGTCATCTGGAAGCAGGAATTACAGAGGGTATGGCTGCATGGCAGCGTGACAGGCTCCACAAAGATCTCCATGCAAATTTGGCAGAGGCAGTCCGACAAGGAAAGCGGCGCCTTGGATTGCTTCGACATACTGACTCGAGGTAGAGGAACAACACTTAGGACAACATCAGGGCCTGAAAGCAAAAAGAAACATTTATGCTCCTTATAGGAAGTAAAATAAAGGAAAATGCAAAATGTTTTACAGCTACTTTAAGAAAATGTTACTGAATTTAAGAGCCTGCTTAAGTGGTTGCTTTTGCTCAGAGCCTAGGAGATTCCTGAGGAAGAAGCAGATCTTCACAGAAGTCATGGAAAAACTGTACCAGGTTTTCCTACTGCAGTTCCCTGTGAGCTGTAACAGGTGCTCTAGGGACACCAAGGAGATGGGGGAAAAGAAGGTGAGAGTTCTTCCATCTACCTCTGTGACTCTCCTCTTCTCCCACCACTCCCTGTCTACGATAAGATATGCTGGATACGTTATTCAAGTTACCTTAACATCGCATTCATTCATTTTTTCAGTATATGCACCTCCTTTGAGAGCTGCTTTTGGCACAAGCTTGTTTCCAGCACGTTCTGAAGGTGAAATACACCACAGCAGAGCAGCTTCTTGCTCATTCATTTGCTTGCTTAAGCTAGGACTATAAAGCTAAACTTCCTTTTTTCTTAAGATAAATGAAGAATTAGGACTTCAGCACCTTCTTGTGTGACTTGAAACTGTGGGGGTCACCTGTCTCCTCACGGTTTTTCCACTTGGTCCGGGAATACTGCGGGAGAAAAAAAAAACAAAAGACACATACAGCAAAAGAAGAAACCCACTTATTTTTAAGTTATAAGCTTCTTAAACAGGCAGCTCCAGAGCCAGGAGGCCCTCAAAAGAAAGGCTGCCATTCCTCACCGAGAACTCGCCATGGAGACAAATACTCGTTAAGGAGGGTTTTATTATTTCCGCTCTTTTTATTGACCAAAAAAACCAACCTCCAGGACTTCGGCGCCCAGCGAAAAGGGGCCCCCTCGTCCCCAGCCCCGGGCCCCGTCAGTCCCAGCCCCTGAGGCGCCCACCGCCGCAGAGCCCGGGAAAGGCCCCGCAATGGCGGCCCCGCTCCGCCCCTCACTGAGGGGCTGTTCCCGCCGCCCGGCTCAGGGCTCCACCTCCTCCTCCTCTTTCTCCTCCTCCTTCTCCTCTTCTCCTGCCTTCTGCTTCTGCTTCTGCTTCTCCTGTCCCGCCTCCGCCGCCGAGCCTGCTGGGAGACAGAGGCCACGAGCCCTCAGGGGGAAGGCGGGAATGGCTTCCCGCTGCCGGAGAGCGGCGTTGGGCGGGATATCAGGGATGAACCCTTCCCTGTGAGGGCGGTGAGGCGCTGCCACAGGCTGCCCCGTGCCCGGCAGTGCCCAAGGCCGGGCGGGCTTGCAGCCGGGCTTTGGTGCCTGGCTGTGCTCACCTGGCCGCGGGTGCCCAGGGCACGTCCCGCCTCAGGTCCTCCTGCAGCTTCTGCCCCTGCAGGTCGAATTCGCGCTCCAGCGTCTGCAGGCTGCAGTCCAGCTGTGCGAACCGGGCCTCCAGAGACAGCAGCCGGCTTTCTACTCTGGGCCGGGGAAAACCACAGTCAGGGCAGTTCGGAATTCTGGGGCTTTTTGCCGTGACAGTGCACTGTGAACAGCTCCAGAGCCCGTTCTGGGTGTCCTCCCAAGATTTGTGAGAACAAACACCACCGAAAGTCAAGCGGTTTTGTCACATCTTTTTGGCCGTTTCCTGGTGCAGAGATCTTGCAATATCCTAATACAGCTGCAAAATTAGTATGTAGATATATCTGTGGCTCTCAACCGTATGCATTAGTAGTGGCATAGGTTTTTCTCTTAACACATTTTGAAGGGATTTATTCTTTTATTTGTAATGTCATGGTATTTGGAATCATTTTCATTAACATTGAGCAGAACTTCTCCTTATTCCTCTGGTTAAAAATAATGCAAATAATAAACAAGCCACCCAGAGTGTTTTGGGGTTTTTTAATAGGACTGTCCTTCCGTGGAACAACTGTGATAAAAACTGCTTCATAGCTTGTATTTATTAAGCGCTTTTTCATTATTTGGTATCTGTTGTGTTTTTCCCTATTTAAAATTATAAAGTTTTGAGGTTTTATGCCACTCCACTTTTGCTGAAGAAAACTGTCTGGTTTAAAAGAACTTGCTGTGTTGAGACAAGGTACAAGGGAATGCAAGTATTTATTTTTGTACCCATTTCTCTCTTTCCTGGAGATACAAGGTGTGTTTCGTGTATCCAAAGATACACTTAACAGGGCTTCTGTCACTGTGGGTGGTTTTTGTAAAGACTTTCTTCACATTTTCCTCAGTTACCCGATTGACACCAAGGCATGTTCTTGAGAATCCTGAGGATGTGAAAGCTATTATGTAAATAATAATGTAAATAATGTAAGTGATGTAAATTATGTAAATAATTCAAAGTACCTTCCTAAATACTGAACAACTATGTCAGTACTATGTAGTCATTAGTGATTTACTAACAAAACATCACCTACTCCTTACAGAATTTTTTCTGATTTTTCTTTTTATTTCAGGCTGTATCAGCTAACAATAACTACACCATCAGCAAATATTACCGACATATTTTTCTTTATCTTACCTTTTTTCATTCCTTCCATTCCATTTCATTCATTTCATTCCATTCCATTTCATTCAGTTTGCTTCACTGCTTCTGTTACTATTATTATTGTATTGTTTTAATGTTCAGCGATTTGAGTTCTGAATTGTGACCTACATGTGTTAAACTCTATTCGTTTGTGGCCCTGTTACGTGTATCTCTGGATGAACGTTTTTTTGTAAGGACAAAATACCCAGCAGCTGGTGATGACATTAAAAAAAAAATCAAAACCCTTCAAACCTTTTTTCATTCTTTGACATGTATCCCACGGTATTTTAATGCTTGTTCTAAGAGATGGACCAAAAATGCCTTTTTTTTTCTATTAGCAGCTCCTCCCTCTCCCTGCCTTCCTCTCCTCCTCCCCCTTCTTCAAACCAAATTCTACTTTGGATTCAGTCTGCAGCTGACCTGAACGAGGAGAAAATAAAAAGACTTCAAAAGTGGCATATTTTACTAAGTATCCCCGACCTTAATTCATTGTCTGGCCGCTTGTGCTGATCCTCATCTAACGATTTGCTGTTGTTTCCTGAGGCTACGAGGCTTCCTCTGCAGCCTGGTGAAACCTCATCTCACTGCGGCAGGACTCCTCTTGCTTCAGCAAGAATTTTGGGACGAAAATAGAACTTTAATTGGAAAATTAAGCTGGTGTCATGTCGAAATGTAGGGAGTACCGAGGAACTGGAAGGACTGATGTGTCATAATTGGATCGAATCTATCAACACGGAGAGAGCAAGTGCAGAAACTGAGGTGAGGTGAGTCGGGCTTTGTCATGAATAACTTTCAGAGCTGGCTTGTCAGATAATGAGTATTCTTGCCGGTGAATTGCTCCCTGGTTTGCAGCTTTTTATCATGGTAAATAAGCTTCCTCATGGCCCATTCTCCAACGTCCTCGTCTACAAATAAGAGTAAAGTGATCCAAGATCTCATCACTAATACCAGTCTCAGTGCAGCAGTAGTTTCTCAGCAGCCTACACTCCAACGCTGTACTATTTGACCAGTTTTGTCTCTCAAACACTTTTTTTTAATTGCCTGTCTGTAAATTAATCTTCTGCATTTTTAAGCACCTGCAACAAACATTTCAGCATTTGCCAATTTTGGATCTAAAAATGTCTGTTCAGTTATACCACGGTAGATCCATTAACTGATTTCCCACAACTGTAACTGAATTCTGGTAGACTGAGTGCTGCTGCCTCTTGAAGTTTGGAATGAAAAGAGGAAGAATGCATTAAAGCTTCTGCTCTCATTTCCATCATGACTTCTGAACACTTTTTCCTTTAGTGTAAGTGAAGTTACCACTAAGTCAGTGACCTCTAACTCTGACTAGTACACACAAACCACATCCCCATTCTTTATCAGGAAGCTTTTAAAATTCCCCTCTTGTTGGTACACAAGAACATACTTGGAAGCCATGCTGTAGAAGCGCCAGCATTTCCACTTCTCTGGAAGCATGGTTCTATGTGAAACCTTATTTCTGCTATTCAGGCATTTACAGAAAATGCCATTTCAGAGCTGTCACATGGGTTTGATTTTCCAGGCCAGTGCAGCGTCCTGCACTTCTCCAAGCTCTGCCCATTCACTCACTCCATGGGACGTTAGACATACACTTCTTCAAGCAGTTTCCCACAGAATTAATTTTCACTTTTTTCTTTCAGGAATTGTTTAATTGTTTCTCCCTCTGGTCAGGTCTCCAATAGCTACTTTGGTGTTCACCACTGTGTGAATCAGAGTCATAAAGGCTGTGGGTGAGCCAACAGTATGAACAGTATCTTGACAAGAGGAGCAGTTTCTTTCCAAGTCTGTCAGCTGTCTGTTTGTCAACACATAATCATTCATTTCCTAAACAGAAGTATTGCATCCCATCAGCTGTGATATTCTGGATAGGGATCCTTTTGACTGCAGGTAAACCTCAGTTGTATGTATGATACCTGATTTGACTTTAAAATGTCTCAACATTGCATAGTTTGCCTTTAAATGTAATGTATCATAGAATCCCAGAATGGTTTGAGTTGGAAGGGACCTTAAAGCCCACCTCATTCCATCCCCTGCCACCTTTCACTAGCCCAGGTTGCTCCAAGCCCCATCCAACCTGGCCTTGGACATTTCCAGGGATGGAGCAGCCACAGCTTCTCTGGGCAGCTGTGCCAGGGCCTCACCTCCCTCACAGTAACATAAAAAGCCAGATGTGAAAATCCACAGAGGGGTCGGTATCCTGTCTGCCTCTAACTGCTGAGAATTTCAGACCCTTTTTTGACTCTTTTTCCTGAAGATCCATGCTCATATCTTTATATCTGCTCTGAGCCACCTCCACTGGTGCCTGCTGCTGCACAGCCAAGCACAGACTGGTGCCAGTGGGGACAGCTGAGGCAGGATTATTTTTCAGGAAGCCCGTGAACCTGTTGGTCACAGTCCTCTGCCAAGCGCAGGCTTTGGAAATGGAGGGTGAATCAGCATCACCTATGTCCCGATTCCCCAGTATTGGTGATTTGTTTCCCTTAAAGCTCATTCATGGGCTTTTTTTTTTTTTTTTTTGCTCATGATAACCACTTATTCCTTATCTTTGAACCCTCCAGATTCTGAGGCATGGTCTGAAAATCAGAAGTTCACCTCAAACCGCCCATTAGAACAGCAAGCCCAAATTTCACAGAACCACAGAATACACTGAGGTTGGAAGGGATCCACAAGGATCCAACTCCTGGCCTCCCTTTGCAATCCCACCCTGTGCCTGACAGCATTGTCCAAATGCTTCTTGAGCTTCAGCAGCTTTGGTGCTGTGATATCCCGTGGGGTGCCTGTTCAGTGCCCAACCACCTTCTGGGGGAATAACCTTTTTCTAACATCCAACCTAAAGCTTCCTGGACACAACTTAAGGTCCTGTCACTGGGCACCACAGAGATCAGTGTCTGTCCCTCCTCCCCCCTCAGGAGGAAGTTGTAAACCTCAATGAGGTGTCCCCTCAGTCTCCTCCAGGCTGAACAGACCAAGTACCCTCAGACCTGGTGACACTTCATGCACCATGGGTGATGAAGCAACTGCCCAAATCCCACAGCAAACAGCCAGGATGGCAGCCAGGGAATGAACAGAACCATAGAGCTGATGGCTCTGTCCCTCTTTCCTCCCCAGTGAGTGAAGCAGAGATTAAGCCTGCTCATAAGCTCCTCCCTTCCTCTATACACACAAGGTCTGTTGCCCATAGAAGTTTCCAGAGAGGCACAGGTTTGCAGTGCTCACAGGTTGTTTGGTGTGGTGTCCCTGCCCCAGCCCTCCACACCCTCCCCGTCCCCTCACACGCCCCGCAGGACCTGTTCAGCGTCTCGTTCAGGGAGCGCAGGGAGATGCTGGCTTTTGCCATCTTCCTGGAGAACACCAACAGAAGAAATAAAAGCTGCAGTGGGCTTGCTCCTCTCCTGTGGCCAGCAGCAACAGCAGGGACAGGGGATCCGAGTCCTGCAGGAGGTTGTTTGTTCCGAGGCTTTTTATAGCCTGTATATCCAAATATAGGTCATGGATGCACCAACACACGTTCATGGGCACAGCACAGCCTGAACCGCACAGCCTGACCCGACCCCTTCCTCTGCCCCACTGATCCTGTGTCTTCAGAGATAAAGGAGAAAAGTGTAGTTGCTCCCTTTTGTGTTAACCTGTGAATTAGGGTATTTTGTTTTATTTTTTTCTCCCCACGTTTTGGCTTTGATTTGCTGTTGCGCCCACCAGATTACGTCTTGGGCCAAAGCCTCCTACTGGGAAAGGCTGTACAAGCAGATTGCCTTTGTGTTTTTTTCATTTGAAAAGATACAAAGGTAAAATCTGATTTGGATGAGAATGAGTTGTGTTTGATTGCAGAGAGCTGCTTTGAGCAAAAGCAAGACAGTTGGAAACTCTTCCACAAAGGGTGGAGAAAGGCAGCACAACCAGATAATGGTTTTCTGGAGGTGGGTATTAAAAAAAAAAAAAAGAGCTGGAAATTTTTCCATAATAACATGATCTGGCAACAGCCCAGCTGGTGAAACACTGCAGCACAAACCTCCCACCAGGGTAGCAGGTCCTCAGCCAGCACTAGGAATTCAGTTCTGTGACAGGACAAGGACAGCCCAGGAAAAAAACCCTTTTTTTAAATTATTTGTCCACTTCATGGGAAATCCAGCATGAACTGAGCATGTCCAGAACTGTAGCATTCCCAGCATTTCCATTTAGATCTTCCTACCTTCAATTTGCAAATGAATGGAAGCTTCTAGCAAGCTAAGTTCTGCTCCTTGTGTTTCAAAGTTTTCAGAAGACAGGAATTATTTGGGTAAGGAGAAGCTGTGCCTTTGGCCCTTTGTATTCCTTCACCCTGTGATGGGGGTACAAGACACATTTTGACACAATTTTGTGTGAGTCTGGCACTATTAGAGTGAATCTAAGGACAAGGGAACAGTGAGAGAGAAAGCATTTATTTTAAGACAAGTGTAATAGCTCTTATTCCCTGGGATACACAACTAACTGACAGCTGACGCAGCAAACAGGTGTAACAGTTCCCCTGCTCCTTCTTTTGCTGCAGTGAAAAAGTTCAGTTGGCAACCACAGGGAACCTCATTTGATTACTCGTTAATTGATGCACCTCTAGTCTATGCAGCTGCTGACAGTGATGAAAACCACATTCCACCATAACCAGTTTAAGCCAACTGGAACACAGCTTCATGGGAGAAGTTGCACAGAGCACTGCAACAGCCCAAATCACATAGAGCTGTGCCAGTGACAGCCCTGGCTACTGTTCAGCAGCCTCACTTAGTATTGTGGGTGTCTCCTTAGCACTAATTTTCTCCTCCAGGCTTAATTACGTCAGCTTAGCCATGAACTAATGTTACCCCTAAAAATAGAGACCCGTTTCACTTAAATTCAAGCAGCAAACTGCCAACCCTGCATGAGACAGTGGCTGTGAACATAATAGCCACAAAGAACCAGCACGAGGCCAGGGACATCACGAGTGCATAGCAAATCTCTTCCCCTTCCCAGGGACCCAGAGGGGTTCCCTGTACAGTTCACTGTCAGTGGATGTAACTGGCTCCAAGAAGTGGTTTTGTCCCCCAGACTTCTGTAAACACCTAGGTGCCTTAAGGTTCTGGCAATGGGTAGGCTGATACAGACGTGGTCTGGTCAGCAACCAACACTCTCCTGGAGCCTTTGATCTCTGCGCACGACAGCCAGTTCACCTTCTCTCCGTGCTCAATGCTGAGCTTTGGCACAACTCCAGGGCGTTCATTTGAGGCCACTTTGTTGAGCTTCCCATCTTTTCTGATGGAAGCAGCTGCTTGGGCCTTCCTCCTGTGCAGAGATTTTGCTGGACTTTTCTGCTGCTTCCCGATGTTGCTGCTGACATCCCACAGCAAGACTTTCCCGTCATTTCCTCCTGACAACAACCAGTATGCCTCTGGCAGGAAGAGCACCTGTGAGACTCCCAAGCTGTGAGCCTGGAACTCCAGCTCATGTTCAAACCTGACACCGGTGACTCGGAATATTCTGACTTTACCGTCCTGAGCTCCACAGCCGAAGACGTTGCCGCAGGAGGCGACAGACAGGGAATGCGCGAGCGGCGGGTTGAAGAACTGCCCAGCTGACTGCTGGCTCTCTTCCTGTGTGTCACACTCCTGCAGGTTCATGGTCCACAAGGGACGAGCTTTCTGCAGGTTCCACAACATCACCTAAAAAAAAGAAAGGGATGAATCAATAATTCGTGTGTTTTACTTCAAATTGGAGCTTTAATAGTAAAATAAACAACCACGCTTCTTGCCCTAGCAGAGCAAAGGCTGTGCATGACTCCAAGAGGTGTAAGGCCTGTGGTGAGGAGTGGTTAAACTTGCCCTAATAAATGTAGCAAATCTTTCTGGCCTGCTTTCCAAACCCCCACCACCATACTCCGCAGTCAATGACTCAGACTTTTAGACCACCCAAGAGATGCAATCACTGCTCTAAAAGCTTTTGCATTTGTCTCAGCAGTAGTAATTATGATGTACTGCACATAAATTATTGAGAAGGAGGGACATGGAAATGCTATCAGTGAATAGAGATCATTATCATTCTGGATTTCTGTATCTATTACTTGGCCTAAAATAGTCACTTCCATGAATGTGTTTGAAAAATGGGAGGGCAAAAGCAAAACACTAGTTGAGGCTGTGGTTTTAAAATAGGCATATTTGTATTTATTTTTATATCCAGTGAGTGATCTGGTTTATGCTATGAAGTAGGGCATGCTTTACCTGCTGAGAAGGGGCAGGTCATGCTTTTAGACTTTCTTTTCCAGTGCCACCTCACCTCCAAGCCCCCAGTGAAAATCCTGTGTCTCTTGTATAGCAGTTCAAGCACTACAGATTTTTACTGAGCCAATTAAAAATAATGCTCTCAAGACTTTTGTAGGATCTGAATTGACAATGAGCACTCTCAAGGCCAACAGATCGAAAAGCACAAGTCAGTCTAACGCAGCCCTGCTGTCCCATTTGCATCATAAAGCTTCAATTTGTTATTAACAAAAATATTCTTTCAGTATAATCACCAATAAGCAATACAGGAGTCTTTAAATTTTGGTCACAAAAGTGCCTGGCTCTGCATTTCTGGAATCCAAATCACACTAAAACATCTGAAATACATTTCCTGTCCCTTTCCTGTCTCAGTGACTGCTGTTGCTGCTGCACTAAAACTACTTCCACAACAATTGTGATTTACTGTAAATCAGAGGGACTGGGTGATGCTTACAGAAAATACTCCTGCTTTCATCACAGACAACACTGCAACAGCCTGATGAATCAAATCCATCAACTGCTGACAGGTTTTCTGCAAACTAAGTATTTTCTGTCCTCATGGCATTTTCCCTGCTTCATCAGAACGCTTGAAAGAACTCCAGCAACCTAAATTCCAATTCTTATCAGCCATAGCTTCCCAAAGGGTTTGACAAGCCCAGAACACGTAGAGCTCACAACTTATCCAATGGAAAGGTGCAGCACAGGGCTTCAGAGTTCTGCAGCTGAGCTCCTCTTTGGGAAATGACTTATCTTAAAGGCAGCCTCAATGCAGAATGATGCTCTTTTCACTGTACAAAAACACACTAATGAAATCCTGTTTTGGCATACTAACTTTGACCTAAAAACCAACGTGCTGAGCTACAGTAAATGAAAGTAATACTAGAAAGGTCACAAAAAAACTCATCAGCTCACTTGTATGTAGTTGTACATAAATGTTTACAACTCTGATAAAAAGTTTCCAGCCACAAGCAGAATTAAGCCAGCTGAGGGACTGAGTGTTTACTCCTCCCAAACAGGATCTATCATCATGGCTTTAACATAGAAAAATACTAAATATACTAAATATAAGCATGTAAATCTACAGAGTTTATACTAAATATGAGCACCTATTTGCTCTGATGGGTGTGAGATGTACGTTGGTTTCAGGAACACACAGTGAAACTGCTCAACACTGTTGCACAAACTTCACCCTGACACCGCTGGAACCACAAAAACCTTTGAGAAGTGACAGTTTTCATATCGGGCTAAACCAGGAATGTGGTCAGACCTCAACCACTGGAAAGAAATTACTGAAAAATATCTGTTCTGAGTGGCCAACACTGGGCATAACTCCCAGCATGGTTCCTCTCAGAATGCAAAGGACAACATTTCCTCTTGTCCAACATTTCCTTCTGTCCTCTGATGAGGACAGAAAAGTTTAAAAGGCAGAGAATATTTCATGTTTCCAATATGCTAACAGAACAGAGAATAAACTATACAAATCACTTGTCTTCACAGTGACACATTCCACTTTGAAAGATGCTGCTCTACCTGCCTGCCTCAAGCACTATGCCTTCTCCTCACCACCCTTTGCATCTCACCTGCAGCCACAACTGATCCCTAAGGACTGCTGCTGGTTTTGCTCAGTCCAACAAAGAGCTAATATGGCACAAGTGAGCTTTGCAGTGTATCCTGACTTCCCCTCACCTCATTCACTTTCGAATTGTAAATGTTAAGGAAGATAAAAACAGGGGCAGAAGCTGCTGAGTACAACATAGCACAAAGAGCCCCAAGACTTAGTTTTGGGACAAAACTACTTCAGAATAGTGAGGGAGCTTTCCAGTGACTGCAGGCTGAACACCTTCATGCTCGGTGAAAGTCCGCGGGTGCTTCACTACACTGGTGTGTAATTACGGTTTCATTTCATTTCATTTGCACATGTATGCAAATCACCTGCATGTCCAGTCCACAGGAAACCAGGCTTTGAGGTCGCTGAGGTCGGAAGGCAACAGACGAGCAGATGTTGGAGTGTCTCAAGGACCGGCTGACTTTCTTGCTTTCCAAGTCCACAACCTTTATGGCCCCCGAGTCATCCGCCGCAGCCAGGAAGCCGTCGGTATCGTTCACGGAGAGGCAGTTGATCTCCTCCTCGTTCACGTGGAAGCGCTGCAAGGGCTCCTGGAGGGAGCGGACATCCAGCACGCTGACGGTTTCTCCGTGGGACGTGTACAGCGTGCTGGGGCGGCGGGCAGAGAACACCACCGAGGTCACGTCCTCCGCCTGCGGGAGCCGCAGCTGAGCCACGGGCGGTCCTCCCCCGTCCCAGAGCGCCAGCTCGCCCCGCTCCGCGCCCGAGGCCACCAGCCCCTCCGCGCTCACGTTCAGGCACAGCACAGAGCAGGAATGGCCACCTTCCCACTTAACTGCCATGCTTCAGGGACGCCTCTGAAACAAACAGAAAAAATCAAGCCCCGAACTGAGGTGGTTGCTGGTCTCGTTACAACAGAAACTTATCAAGCAACAAGAACATTCTGAGAACTATTTGAAAGTCCAGTGTCCAATTTAAAACGGGCACCCCGACAGCTCAGTACACAAGTAATGCTTTCGCTCGAACAGCAACGACACCTGACACAAACCGGTCTTTCCCAACCTAAACGATACAAGCAGTCTTTAAAAAAGAAGTAGGACTCATTTAAAACAGGTTGCAACATATTTAATTGGCTATCAGAGCACACCCATGGTGTTCACCAGCCTTAGTCCGCCCAGGTGTGACTCCCCACAGCAGGTAGCCTGTGTCACAGCGCTGCTTAGGGAAGCACATCAGCAGAAAATTAAGTGAAGGGCAAAAAAGGGCAGCACAAAAGTGTCGGAGGGACTGGGATGCTGCGGGGAAAAGGGGAGAGGCACACGGGATTTGTGTGACAGCCCAGCAGCCGCTTCGCTGCCTTAAGGCCCGCGTGTTTATTTAACTATTGGGCAATAAACGGTTTGTTTCAGGTGGTTTTACCTTCTTTTCTTTTTACCATGTTATGTTTTCCACGTGATTTTTTGCTGACCCAGATGTAAAGAGCAGCCAGAGCCCATTCATTCTATCAGAAAAACTTCGGTCTTGGCGATCAAATAGCACTACAGAGAGGGCCGATACCTTCCCCGCAGGTGGCGCCAGGGCAGATTCGCGGCCGCCGGTCCCCGGGCCCCCAGGTGAGTCGTTCCCTGCCAACCCCGGAACCCTGCGGCAGCTGGCTCCGACCGCCCCCCACCCCGGCAGGCCCAGCCCTGGAGCCGCCCCCGGCCCGGCCCGCGGGGCGCGGCGCTGCTGAGGCCGTCCCGAGGGGTTCGGAAGCGCCGGGGCCCTCGGCTCTCACCTCAGCTCCCCTGAGCTCCGCCGCGCTCCCCTCGCCTCCCGCGGGCTCCGCCGGGCTCCGCTCCGCCGCCCCCGCCCCCGCCGCCCCCCGCGCCCGCCGCGCACGCGCGGGGCGGTGCCCGCGGCCGAAATGGCGGCGCCGCGCGCCCCCGCGCCGTGAGGCCTCGGGCGGCCCCGGCCACAGCGGGCGGGCGAGGGGAGCGCGGGGGGCGATGGCGGCGGGGCCCGGCCCCGGGCCCGGCCCCGGGGCGGCCGCGGCGTCGTGGGGAGGGCCGGGCTGGCGGCTGCCGGGGCGGGTGCTAGAGCTGGTGTTCTCGTACCTGGAGCTGCGGGAGCTGCGGAGCTGCGCGCTGGTCTGCAAGCTGTGGCACCGCGTCCTGCACGGCGACGAGAACAGCGAGGTGTGGCGCAGCCTAGCCGCCCGCTGCCTGGCCGAGGAGGCCCTGCGCACCGACATCCTCTGCAATGTGCCCACCTACAAGGGCAAGGTGAGGCCGGGACCCCCGAGCGGCGGGGACACCCCCACCCCGCCGGGCCACCCCTTCACCGCGAACCCCGGCGCTCGGAGACACCCCCACAGTCCTCCGGCCCACCCGCCATTGGAAGCGAAGGGGGCGGGAGGTTGGGAAACATGACAGGGTTTTATCTCCTAGAACCACGGTGTTCTGGGTCGGAAGGGACCTTAAAGCTGCCATGGGCAGGGGCTCCTCCCACTAGACCAGGCTGCTCCGAGCCCCGTCCATCTCCCTCACCCACCTTCTCTCGCCCAGGTCCGTGCCTTCCACCACGCCTTCAGCACCAACGACTGCTCGAGGAACGTCTACATCAAGAAGAACGGCTTCACGCTGCACCGCAACCCCATCGCGCAGAGCACGGACGGGGCGCGCACCAAGATCGGCTTCAGCGAGGGCCGGCACGCCTGGGAGGTGTGGTGGGAGGGCCCGCTGGGCACCGTGGCTGTCATCGGCATCGCCACCAAGCGCGCCGCCATGCAGTGCCAGGGCTACGTGGCCCTGCTGGGCAGCGACGACCAGAGTTGGGGCTGGAACCTGGTGGACAATAACTTGCTGCATAACGGAGAGGTGAACGGCAGCTTCCCCCAGTGCAATAACGCGCCCAAATACCAGGTGAGGGGGCTTGGCGTGGGCTCAGGGGTGCTGGCTATCCCTCGCTGTCCCGGCTGGTTGCTGAATTGCTCCTAAGTGGCCCTCAAAGGTCTCTGTGCCTTCCTTGCAAAAGGCAAATGATTCCACCTTGTTTTTTCCCCTCTTCATTTACTGCTTCTGCAGGCTACACCTGTCTGGTGTTCAGTGCACCCGACCCTGGGTTGTTTCCACACTTTTATCTCAAACACTGAGTGTGAAACCTGTACTGTGGGTGTCTGCTTAGCCATTCTAGTGCTTTTTGGAATAAAACCTGAAAAGACTGTTGTAGCTTTCAGAAGTAGCGACTTGCCCCACAGCGAGGTGAGTGTCTGAGGGCTTGTACCCCTTTGTTGTCTGGCAGAGTGAGCTGAAGTTAGTGCTTAGGTGAGAGTCTTCCTGCAAAAACCTGCAGCAGTGCTGATGGCTGCTTCTTTGCTCACTGGCCATCTTTCCAGTGGGTGATATCCCTTATCTGGAGTCTGATGTTCAGGTAACTTCAGAGTATTAAAGAGCAGAGGCCACCCCATCTTTTTGTCCTTACAGCAGTGCTTGTCTTGTCATTCTGCCTGCTCACACGACTGCCTCTTCACTGCTGGATTTGCTGGTGTTACAGCTTAAACTGGATCATTGTAATTTCCATCTCTTCTTCAGAGAATGGGTTAGAAGGGCCTTTAAAAATAATCCACTCAGTGCTGTGGCTTTGTACTGGCTTATATTTCTCTTCTGGGTGAAGATCTGTGTAGTACCTTGTATCTGATACTCCTAAATTTTGTGTGAAAGTTCAAATCAGTGATGCTTCAGCGTATTTAGTGTTTATTAAGATATGTGCAGTGATCTGCTTGTAGCAAACGTACTTAAAGGAAACACATATGTGCATTAGTGTTGGCTGGAAGAAATTCCTAGTGCTGGGGCTGGCTGGAGAAGTGTCAGGAGTTTGCCTTGTGCCTGCTGTGCTTCGGGCAGTTCTCTGGAAGTTTCATTGATATCTGAAATAACGTGTGCTAGAAAAATGCAGGGAGCTCTCGGGCTTGCCTGGATCCAAGGCTCCTGCTGTGGTCAGTGTTGGATTCACTTGTGTGTGTGTGTTTGTGTATATTTTTTAGGGTTTTCATTTTACATTTTGTACTGAAATTTCCTTTTACCTTGGTTGGGGAACACCTCTCTCAGCAACAGCACCTGCATATTAGTCTATTCTGGGATTTTTTTGTAGGTGGCACTTGCCTTTCTTAACTCCACTGTCTTAAAAATGCTCCTCACAGAGCAATTGCTGCTCAGTGATAGCTGGAGCTAAACACAACTCCTATAACTTGGAACCCAAATTGCAAAGACTCCAAAGCTCTGCAATATTTCCAAAGCACACAGCATGTAGTGCCTGCTTTCAGTGCTCTCAGAGGTTCATATGGGAAGTATCATGGTTATTATTGTAAATAGGTGGTGGATGCAGGCTGGCCTGCTTCAGAGGTACTCAGGATCATGATGAAATTGAGAAATTCCTATCATAAGAGCAATCAATCATTAGACACAGGACAGCCCTGCTTTTAAATTCTCTGCTACGTTACACTTTGCATTATTTTTGTTTCCATCTGAACATGCTGGCTCTTTCTGTGTGTTGTTTTTACTCCTCCTCTTGTCTCTGTTTCCAGATAGGTGAAAGGATTCGAGTTATCCTGGACATGGAAGACAAAACATTAGCATTTGAGAGGGGCTATGAGTTCCTGGGAGTTGCCTTCAGAGGACTGCCAAAAGTTTGCCTGTATCCAGCAGTGTCTGCTGTGTATGGTAACACAGAAGTGACTTTGGTCTACCTGGGAAAGCCTCTGGATGGATGACATGGATTCATTGGGACGTCGAGATGTGGATGTTTGGGAGGAGAAATCTGCATGTTGGTTAGAGGGAAACGTGTATTAGAGGAGAAAACAAAAAAGTGTGGGTGTGTGTCCAAGAGCCATCGAGGGAACCACATGGAGTTTGGAAAAGGAGGACCAGCCGTGCTTCAGAAATTGTGTTACATTTCCTCTTTCTACCCGGCCAGAAAAATCCTCAGGGCTGCAGTTAATTGAGTGGGAAGCTGACACATGCATGTTGCAACAGATTTTATTGCTAAAATGGCAGTGTGACCTCAAACATTTAAGAAAGGACTTGATACAAAAATGCTTGAGGAAATTACCCTGGGATTTGTAAGTGGCGTGTTTTGTGAGAGACTCCCATTTCCAAACTGCTTGTTCCTTCCTTTCCTCCTTGGGGCCAGCGTGGGGGCTGGAGCACAGTTGGGGCTGTTTGGGGTATTTACAGTTTTTAGTGTCCTGAGAGGCATGGTCTGTGCCACTGCCCTTCTCTGGTATAACCATACAACACGTGTGCAGCTATTTTTAAGTGTATTTTAAGGATTGTATATAAAGAAAACGTTGAAAAGAACAGTTAAAAGAAAGGGTTTGCTTTATTCTAACTGGGACGGAATTTCTTAAAGGGAAAAAAAAATCACCCCCCTCCCTGGCACCAGAACACACACCTGGGACAGGTGTACAGCCTTCATGTCAGTGCAGTTCTGTTGTAATGTGTTTTGGGATGCTCTTGTGGAGTGAGGTGCTACTTTGGGTTGTTTCCTGTGAAAGTTTCCATGGCTTCAGTGACAGGTTTGTTCTCTGTAGGAAACAAAAACATTCTCCCCGTGAGTTTCCTTTCAGCAGAACTTGTGCTCCCCTCGGGGAAGGAAGGCTGAGCACAGCACTGAGCTTGCTTTCCTCTCCACATCAAGAATGCCACCTTTTCAGAGCATTCTCTCACTTGCTAATCACTGTTGTGAGATGTCTCAACATAATGTGGAAGGAGCATTGTGCCTCTGCAACCAGACCTTACTTTCAGCTTCAGTGGCTTTATAAAGCTTTAAGGCTTGCCTGAACCTCTCTTAACTGAATCAAATCCCCCAGTACCCCAACATTCACCTGCCCAGGACTAGTAAAACTCTCACCAGCCCTTGGATGGGGATTTTGGATCACATTCAATGTTTGTGCTCTTCACTGATTTTCTCAAAGCCATGTCCATGCACTGGGCTGTGCAGGCTGGGAAGCTGCCAGGTGTAGTGAGGAGGGAAATCCTGGTGAAACCGCTTTCCTGTGAGGCTGGAAGGTCTGCAGGGAGCCCTAGGAGGGCCCTTTAACAGGGCAGGGAGGCTGTGAGCCCCATGCCTAGCTCGTGACTCTAGTTTCATGCTGGTTGGCATCTCCCAGAGCTGCCTGGGCTGTTGCAAACCTGCTTTTTGGAGAGGGAGAAGGAAATGTTTATACAAACTCTCAAAAAACCCCAATTTTTTGTTTTGTTTTGTTTTGTTTTGTGTTAGAGAATGTGATATGCTTGGTATCAGACACTGGCAATTCTCTGAGCATGGAAGAAAGAGGAATTCCTCTTGGACTGTTGCTTATCCCCCTCCCTGTTCCTCAAGGAGGTGAGTGAGGCTTTGCCTTGGAGTGTTTTTGGCCAGGTAGATCACAAGGTTCTGCCATGGCACTGTGTGAGTTGTTACCATTTAAAGGATTTAAAAGTATTTATTTGTTTTGTGTGTTCATGCTGCAAGGCAAATCAAGGTCTTTTCCTCTTGCTGCATGAGACAGAATGTGCTCTCAGCAGTGGGGGTGTTTTAGGTGGTGCTGAGAACAGCCAAATAAAGGTGGTGGGATGGGCATCCAAGTACCTCCCAGACAAATTTGTTACAGGCATTGATTGTACTGGACTGTGAAGTGTCTGCAGAGCAGAACATGGGGCATAGAGTTGGGGATAAAGGAAACAAAACCCTGCCCAGTTTAGGAAAATAAATAGTCCCCAGGATGAATGTATTCTCAGTGTAGTCCTGAAAGACACAACCCCTGTGGTTGTCCATGATCCAGTTAGAGGCAAGGAAACCCTGAGAATTCCGAAGAGTTTTAATCACAAATTTAGATTGATTCCCATTCTTCAGACTGCATCTTACCCTCTAAAGAATTTCCCTCTAAATCAGAAATGCTGAAAGTTGAACATTCCTTAAGGGTGGGTTTGGGCGGACTCACTTGTGTAAGATTATAACTTATTCCTGGAGACCAATGCTGGCTGTACAAAATAATAAAATAAACTCTGCTATCATTCAGAAGGATCTGTCGGTGTGGATTGTTGGAATGGCATCTGGGAACCCCACAGATGGGAAGAAGGGAATTGCAGTTTGGTGCCCCAAGAGGACAGAGGCGTTGGGGCTGTGTGATCTGCTGTGTGACTGCTGGGAAGGAGAGAATCTGAGTGGTTAAGGAAGGCTTGGAAACTCAGGGATCTGAGAGCTGTGCTTGGGAAAATGCCTCCTCTGGAACAGGCATTCTCACTGGTGACTGGGAGAAAGGCATTCCTGCCTGCTGGAGGCAGGAGTTGGGGTGCTGTGGTCACTGCTGCATCGAGGGATCTCCTTCCCCCTCAGCTTCCTGCTCTTTCCTTAGCTTTCCCTATGGAAGTTCAATATTTCACAGTGATTTTAGGAAGAAGTATTGTGGTTTTGAGCTCCGAGGCACTTTTCAAACTCTCTGCACCAAGAGTTTGCTTTTAAGCAGTAAATTCTTGGCTAGCACTTTCTCCAGGAGCAGAGAGGTTTGGTACTGGATCGCCGAGAAGGCAAAGTAGGGTTTTTTTAGCCTGAGGTACCTCAGGGTCAGCTGAGCAATTGTTTGGGATATTTTCCCTGCCCTGACAAGGGATTTAAGGGCTTTGGTCAGGGGGAACATCAGATGTTCACAGCCCCCATAACAGAAATCAGTCAGGTTAACAGGTCTTGGCTTCAGAATCTTATTTAGGATAAGTGAGTGTTTTATCTGTCATTTTAATAAAATTCAGAATTCCTTGTGGTTTGAGTGTGCTGTGAAATCTGTTGGGAACTGAACAGTCAGTCCCTGTCATACCTCTGAGGAGGTGAGGAGCTTGATGTGGTCACTAGTTTGGGGGCAGAGGCTGTTCTTGGCCTTGGTGGTGCCTTGTGCTGGCCCTAAATCCGTTGTGTGACAAACTGATAAATCAAGATGGGGTGGGAAACTCCCTCCTGGAAAATGCTTTTATCCCAGCTGACAGGCTGCAGTTAGTGTACATTTTTGGGAGCCCTGTGTGCACCTTCCCCTGGCAAAGGCCCCTCGGTGCTGTCCCTCCTGGCCTCCTTGCCATGTTTCAGGTGACAAACCCAGGCAGGAGCAGATGGTATTGCACCTCCGGTGGGGCTGTGCTCTTCCCTGCCTGCCTTGGAATCTGACAGCCAGAAATCCAACTTTTCTCCCTGCTTATCCCTGATCTACATTTCTAAATTCCCTCAGCACACTGGGTGTGTTTCCAGATGGCTGCCTCCTATTTTTTTTTTCCTCTTCCATTTTTGCTGGGTTGATGACAGCAGCAATGAGTTAAAATAACACTGGGTCTGATCGTAGTCTGATCATGAAAAAGTTGTTTTCTTAAAGTATTTGAGAGATGAGCAGTCCTCAGTCATTCCTTTAGCTATGTATTTCCATGTGAATATTTCAGTTTTTGCATGTTATAAATAGCCCTTAGATGTGTGATTTTTTTTTTTTCCCCACTTACTTGCAGTGAAATCTGCAGACAGAAAACAGCATTGTTGAAATTGCACTAAGATCCTTTCTACACTTAAAAAGCAGGTTTTCAGGGGTTTGGCAGTGGCCATGCTTGACTCTGTAAGTGACAGTAGCCCACCTTGTGCTAGAGTATGATTGAAAGAAAAAAAGAATGAAGCAGTGAATGAACACACAAAGCTTTTTCTGCAGTGCTGCTGGACCTGCTAATCCATCCCTTAAGGCAGGTTTTTTCCCTACTGCTGAATGATGCTTTGTGACTTCCAAAGGACCTCTCCTGTCTCCACATGAGAGGGCAAAGCCCTGGGAGCCTTGACTTGTGCTCAAGCAAGTGCTGAGTACAGTAAATGTTTCTAATGTGGAACCTTCTCCCTTAACAATTACTTCCTGTACTTTTCAAATACCAAAGAAGCTAGAAACCCTCAACAGAAGTGGATGATGGACATAAATTTTTTTAAAGTTCACTCCTTCATTTGAACGCCGCATCCTGAAATAGGCTGAGCAAATATTTGCATTTCAAAAAATGATTTTTAGTGACACCAAACTGAGCCAAAGCTCCAAGATCACCTTTAACGATTGAAAGGGATTTGAGAGGCTCGAACCAAATATCAGAGTTGCTATTTAAGGTTCACTTTTTCCCAGACTTGCTTTTCTTCCCCTCAGGCATTTATGATGAGGAAATAGTGATATCAGCAAAAGATTATTTTAAAAAAATCAAAGTAATTGAAAAGGGATTTTGAAATAAAATTCACTGTACGTTACAAGTGTTGTTCATTGTTCTGCAATTTTACCAAGTCAGCAATTGAATGGATTTTCCCTTCATGCTTGCACTGGCAGGTGTGGTGTGAGCTACCTGCAGTGGTTTCATGTCTGCTTTATTTATTTTGTCTTTTTAATCTGGAGCTTCCCTTGCTTAGGAGAACTCATCCATATCCCATCACTTTTAAATAGCAATCTAAGAGAGTAAACTCTGCCAGCTCCAATATGTGGCTTTATAAAGTCCTGGACAAACCTGCTAGTAGCGAAATGGATGTTGGCCAAAATGCTTTTTTATCATATTCAAATCCTGCAGGGGTAAACATTTTTCATGGAATCCCAGATTGGTTTCGTCCGGAAAGGACTCATCCAGTTCCACTCCCTGTCATGGACGGGGATACCTTCCACTAGACCAGCTTGTACAGCCTTTGCCAGGCCCAAATCACCTTTTGGGTTTTTTGATGGCTTTTTGTTTGTTTTTTCTGTGCTCAGGTGACAGAGGCCACTTTCCTCACACCAGATCCCATCTGACATTGGGCACCTGAGCCCTTCCACAGGGCCTTGTGCAAGAGCAGAGCTGGAGGCTGGGATTTTGCTTTGGAAGCAGCCAAGAGGTTTTATCTCAGCTTCAGCATAAGGTTCTATCTATACCTGGGAAAATCATTGACATGAGCAGAGTTGGATCAGAGTTGGAACATTAGTGGGCCTCAGGAGAGTGTGCAGGATGGAAACCAGCTGGTTTTATGTGCCCTTCTCACCCCACATTGCTGTGCAGCTCTGGGACATGACTGTACTGGCAGTGTGAGCTGTGCTTCCTGGCAGGAAGGTGGAGAGAAGGAGGGGAGATCTGAGTATTGATCTGTGTGTGTGGCTGAACCTCCCTCCCCCCTCCTGCACTCCTGTGCTGATTCAGGCTCCAGGCTGAGAGGTGGAACTGCTTTCAGTCTCTCCCAGGTACAGCTGTAGGGATGGCATTTCAGATACAGCAGTAATGTCACCTGTGTCACAGCGGTGTCATGTGTTAGAGTTTGTTTTAAAGCCCCACAGAATCATATGCTGCCAGCTCTCCTGTTTTCTTACCCAAGACCAAGAGATACGTCGTAAGTGCATGAGTGTGCTCCAACTCCAAACTCAAAACCCCACAGAGAGGCTTTGTCCCTCAGGGACCATGCTAGAAAGCAGAGATGCTGTGCCTCATGGCTGAAAACCTGGCAAAAGAAGACTTTGTAGTGTGGATTTGCTTCCAGAAGATGTGCCTGCCAGACCAGGCTGTGGTGCAGAGAGGAAGATGGGTGGGACACGCTGAGCTCTGCAAGGAGTTGTGAGTTTCACTTCCCTTTGCATTTCTGACTGAATTACTCACTTCTCTGAAACAGAACAGCAGCAGGGAGGGCGTTTGTGGGGCTGCAGATGGGAGTATTTTTTTTTTTTTTTTTGTCACAATTTGCATTCCCGAATGATGTCACAGCAGTGACTTGTCCAAACCTCCTCCTTCTGGTGACTTACAGCCTCCAGCCTTGAGCGTTTTAGGCTAAAAATTGACAGGGAGGAGGTTTAGATTTGATTTTAGGAAGAAATTCTTCCCTCCTGGCACAAGTTGCCCAAAGAAGCTGTGGCTGCCCCATCCCTGGATATGCTCCATGCCAGGTTGGACAGAGCTTGGAGCAACCCAGGATAGTGGAAGGTGTCCCTACCCATGGCAGGGGTGGAACAAGATGGGTTTTAATATCCCTTCCCACCCAAACCATTCCTGATTCTATGATAAAAACTTTGGTTAATGTGCTGGAGTAGCTGGGTCAGGGGTTTATTGCTTTCAATGGTTTATTTTATTGTACAGTACAAAAAAGGTCAATTTATCCATGTTTGTCAATCCTGTGGGAAAAGCTTGGGCAGCTCCTTCAGGTCTAACTGCAATCAAAGCCTAAACTAGATGAAAGCGATCTGGTTGTGGGGCTTTCCAGCCCTTGAGGAGAAGCACAGCATGGTTTGGGTTGGAAGGAAGGTTAAAGCCCATCCAGTCCTACCGCCTGCCATGGGTAGGGACAACACCTTCCACTAGCCCAAGCTGCTCCAAGCCTCATCCAGCCTGGTCTGGAACACTTCCAGGGATGGGGCAGCCACAACCACGCTTGGCAAAACATCAGAGATCTTTCCTTACTTCGGACACTGGCTTCTCATGCAGATGCCATTCTCTAGAGCATCTGGACTGTCTCGGATCATGAGGGGAGTGGATGCACTTGCTTTCCAGCTGCTCAGAAATATGAGGTTCTGCTGCTTCAGCGTTCAATGCCTCCTGCTGCACACTGTGCTTCGGAGACCAAGTGATCCAGATGTTCTCCCAGGAGAAGGTCTGCTCTGGCCCATGGTGCTGGATCCCGAGGAACCCTCAATCCCCGGCCTGGGAACGGCAGGATGGCTGCCAGCGGTGCCAGAGCCCGGCTGCGGGGTGGAAGCGGTGGGGAAATGAGATCCCTCCTGCAGCTTTCCCTCTGCACTCGCTTCCTCCTCATTCACAGGCCGAGGAGGAAGAGCAGCAACCGCGGGTGGAGCTGCCCGGGCTGGCCCTGCCTGCGGGAGGGACACTGGAGGAGCCTCACCCCAGCATGGGGTCTGGGAAGGGGCTGTGGCTGAGCCGCTGACCGGCCCTTCCCTTCCCTTCCCTTCCCTTCCCTTCCCTTCCCTTCCCTTCCCTTCCCTTCCCTTCCCTTCCCTTCCCTTCCCTTCCCTTCCCTTCCCTTCCCTTCCCTTCCCTTCCCTTCCCTTCCCTTCCCTTCCCTTCCCTTCCCTTCCCTTCCCTTCCCTTCCCTTCCCTTCCCTTCCCTTCCCTGCCCTGCCCTGCCCTGCCCTGCCCTGCCCTGCCCTGCCCTGCCCTGCCCTGCCCTGCCCTGCCCTGCCCTGCCCTGCCCTGCCCTGCCCTGCCCTGCCCTGCCCTGCCCTGCCCTGCCCTGCCCTGCCCTGCCCTGCCCTGCCCTTCCCTGCCCTGCCCTGCCCTGCCCTGCCTTGCCCTGCCCTGCCCTGCCCTGCCCTGCCCTGCCCTTCCCTTCCCTTCCCTTCCCTTCCCTGCCCTGCCCTGCCCTGCCCTGCCCTGCCCTGCCCTGCCCTGCCCTGCCCTGCCCTGCCCTTCCCTGCCCTTCCCTGCCCTTCCCTTCCCTTCCCTGCCCTGCCCTGCCCTGCCCTGCCCTGCCCACCCTGTGCTCTCAGAAACGTGGGTTTGCTTCCCACTTAACCCTGTTCCTGCCTTTCTTCTGAGTCCCATAGAGGAAATGGGCATCTTTTGGTGACGGAGGGGTCAAAGGTGAGATCCTCTATGAAGCTCTTGCTGTGGTGCTCCTGATTGGTGTTTAGATCCTCGATCAAATGTCCTCCAAGCCCAAAGACATAATTTTCCCAATTGTTTTTGCTGCAGTTCCTCTGGATCCCTGTAGGCTTGTTGCATGTTGTCAGTCTGGGGATTATTGCCTCCCTCCTCCTCCCTGACCTCCCCCAGTCCCAGCTCGTCTGGTGTTGGCAGCCAGCGCGATGCTCCAAGGGTAGGTGAGCAAACCCAGGGCTCTGCTCAGAACGATCCAGAACTAATCCTGGCTTCAAAGAAGTCTTCTTTGAATCCTGCTTTCCATCAGAAAACTTGGCAAGAGCTAGGAGATTCCTGACAGTTGGAAATATATTGAAGAAATTCTTCCCTGGAAGGGTGGTGAGGCCCTGGCACAAGTTGCCCAGAGAAGTTGGCGGCTGCCCCAGCCCTGGAAGTGTCCAAGACCAGATTGGATGAGGCTTGGAGCAACCTGGGCTAGTGGAAGGTGTCCCTGCCCATGCCAGGGGGTGGAACAGAGTTGTCCCAGAGGAGAGTGCTGGGGCTCCAGGGGCTCCCAGACACACAAGTCCCTGCAAAACCAGCGCCTGGAGCTTTACTGACAGATGCGAGAGCTGGCACATGCCTTTCCTTGGACCCAGGTAAAGCAGCAGGGAAGTGGTTTGGCCACAGCTTGGGGGGGGAAATATGGTTTTGAGGCTGATTATAAATCCTTGGGGTTTGTGCCTTGGTTTCCCCTGCAGGAACTGCCCTGAGGGGAGCTTTGCTTCCTGTAGAGCTCCAGCCCTGCTGCAGCGCTGGGGCCCTCTGAGCCCATGCTCTGTACAGCAGGGCACCATCCTGGGATGGGACACATCCCTAGCAACCCCGTGGGGTTAAACTGGGTGAGTTCCCATTGGGAAATTCAGCCTGATGAAACTCCAGAGCTCAAGTTTAAACTTCAGGCATTGAGCAGTCCATTTTAGCTTTACCTTCTTGCCCATGGAACAAATTCTTTTTTCTTTTTTGCATTCATAGTTCCTCTTAAATTAAAGGCAACTACTGCTGCTGGCAGCTCCTGAGATACAGGAGACCTCAGGCTTCTCTTGTTTTATCCAGAGCAGGTGATTAAATAAAATAAATTACATTAATGACGCTTTGCACCATCATCCCTTGCAGAACCATTTCTTTAATTCTCACCAGTTTTCCATTCCAGTGGGAGTCAAGGAAGCCCATGGAGAAATATTTCTCTTTCTCTTTTCCCCCACTCACCAGGTCCTGCTGCTGTGTGAACTGTGAGTGACCCTTCTGATGCTTCCACTTGGGAATAAATCACATTTCCTGCAGGAAAACACACGTTCAGTGATGGGGGTGCTTTTTCCTGTTGCAGTTTCCCCTTTCCCAAGGGTCCTGTGCTGGGTGCCTTCCAGGAGAAACTGGGAACCTGCCCTCTCACCACAACTTTGCTCTTGGGTTATGTTTGACAACTTGTAAATTGTTAAGGGAAAAAGATTGTTTGGATGGAGGAGGAGGAGGTGGGAGAGCAAAGAAGCTCACTGGGTGTAAAACCATTAGGGGATTCCCAGTCCTCTCCTACAGATGCAGGAATTGCAGCTGCATGTTTGGACATGGCTCCAAGCAGCTGAATCTCCTTCAGTTTAGCCCACCTGTGCCATTGAGCTGCACTGGAGTTTCCCGAAGAGCTGATCAGAGGAGCAGCTCCTGGCTCCTGCTCTGATACTAAAAATTAAATTACCCCCTCTTAAAGCACACATCAAATCTTTATTGAGAGGACTGGGTGGGGGTGTGAGGGGAGAAAAAGGAAGGGACCAAGCAGCAGCTTCAGGACTTCTTCAGAGCCGTACAGCTGCAGGATGTGGGGAAAGTGTGAAGAGCAGCAGCACTGTTGCGGATGCCCCGGTTTGGAGCTGCAGGGTCAGCCCTGGGGTGGGGCTGCTTTCCAGGGACAGTGGGGTGGGGGAAACCTGGATGGGCCCTGCAGGGGCTCTGCCGGCCCAGAGTGCTGCTGGGGTGAGGAGCTACACTGCCCTGTCTTTGGGGATGGGTTGGGGGACAAAGCAGGGAATGAAGCAGGTTGTTTCCTCTCCCAGTTCCTGCTGGTTTGACCCCTAAGGCATCACCCTGATGGTGGCACCACAAAGGGAATCTCATCAGAAGGTCTCCCAGGAGCCTCCCAATCCAGAGAGTGGAGTGTGGTCATAGCTGAGGATGCCCAAGTTTTAGAGCTTTGCCAGCTGCCATGTCTCCAAGCACTAGGTGAGGGGTTTGAGAGTGGGCTCAGGGAGGGGTTTGGGATGAGGATTTTGTGGTCATCAGTTGATAGCCTTTTGTATGCCCTTGAACAATGCCATGGGAATTTTGCCCCTTTGTGAGCTTCTGCCACTCCTGTTCACTTCTCTCTTCTCCTTCTTGATTTTTATACATCAAACTTCCTTGAAAATGGAGGAAATGAAACAGGGCTTTTGTGTGAGTGACATGGGAGAGATCAGCCTCCTCCCAAAGAAGAAATTAAGTTTAGGGGGAAGGCAAGAAAAATATTTCCCTGGGCATTTTTGCTGATTTCAGGAGTTTGGGGGCCACGTGGTCTGGCAGGGAGGAGAGACCCTGGCCAGGATGTCCCTTGGATGGGGTCTTGGTGTGCTGCAGTGGCACATTTCATCTCCTGACTCTGCAAATATCCCATTGGCACCATGGAACTCATGGCATGTGGAGTATGGACCTGCTGATCCCAGACAGAGTCCTGCTGCAGGGCTGGATCCTCTCTCCACAGTTTTGAACCCTTACCCAGCTAGGTAGATCCAGGCAAATCCTCCCCTGAGGCTGGATTTGCTGGGGACTTGGGGGTGTGTGAGGACTCTGGGAAGGGGGAGACATCGGGTGGGGAAATGGAGAGCGGAGGTAGATGGGAGTGAGGAGGAAGGGGACCTCCTTGCACATATTGCCTTAGAAATGTGAATTTTAGTTTCCTGGCAGCTGCAGGAAAAGCCATTTCTGCTGACTTTCACACAGGGACTAACACTCAGGAGGTCCCTGTATCCAGCCGGTTCTGACCTGTGCCTGGGTGCTGGGTTTGCTGCGATGCTGAGCAGCTCCAGGACACCCAGAGGTCAGGGAGCAGGGGGATAGGAGCATCCTGAATCTCACTTAGACAATATGAGGGACAGGCACTGGCATCCCAGAGTTGCTGGGGGCTTAATACCTGGGACATGTCCAGCCTTGGCTTGGGATGCAACAGGAAATAACAGCACCTTCTTCCCCCACGGGATGCACATCCCTTGGCTCCTGTTGAACCCCTGAGCTGGGCATTGGAGGCAAGAGGGGTCTGGAGGGACAAAAAGGGAATAGGTACCATGCAGGGGTGGCATTTCCCTGTCCTGCAGGAGTGGTGGCATGGCTGTGCAGGGCAGAACCACCCCCAGTCACCATCTCTGTGGCCTGAAACCCCGAGCAGGGGTTCTGCTGCTGGAGCTGTGTAGAGGAGTCACCATGCAAGGCTTGTCCCCAGTGCTGGCTTGTCCCCAGGAGCTGCATGACCCCCTATAGCCCTCGCTGCCTGCCTGGGCCCTGTGGTTCCTCCTTGCCGGGGAGCTGTGTGTGAGTGCATGACCCGGGCTGGGAGTGCTGAGATCAGTAAGCGAGAGCTGGGCCGCTCCATGTGACTGCAGTTTCCGTTGGCTCCTTCCGCAAAGGCTATATCGGTGCTCTGAGAGAGGGCGGGTGGCACACGGACCCGTGGGTGGCACACAGACCCCGTGGGTGGCACACAGACCCCGCAGATCACCCCCACCCCTGGCCCCAGGAGCCCCCTGAGCGCGGCTGAGGGGCCGCAGGATGGACTGTGCCAAAGCCCACGCGCTGCTCCATGCGGTGAGTAACTGCCCCCCGATACCTGTGCTGGGGGAAAAACACCAGGGGGGTTCCCTGTGCCGACCTGGGCACCTGTGGAGGCTGTGTGTTACTAATGCCCGTGCTCGGAGAGCTGTGGCTGTGTGGGCCCATGCCGGGGCTGGTGTGAAGTGTGGGGAGCTCTCAGAGCTCTTGGATGTGGGCTCTGGTGTAGGGCTGCAGGCAAGGGTTTCCTGCTGTGGCTGCTGCCTCCTCTCCTGGCTGGGCAGGTGTCATCCCTGCAGCTCCAGGGAGCACTGGGAGGATGGAGGTGCTTCTGGTGTTGGAAGAAGCCAAGAAAGACTGAGCTGGGTGAAGGAAAGTGAGAGTTTCTGCAGAGGGGTTCAAGAGCCAGAACCAAAACTGGTGTTCTTTGGGTGCAGCAGGACCAAGGTCCAGGACAGCAGGATCCCTCTCCTGCCACCGTGCCTGGGTATGAGTTGCTGCTGGACTCCAAGGACTTGAGAGGGCAAAAGGTGCTGCGTGTCAGTTGCAGCCTGGGGAAAGCGGACTACCTCTCATATCCCCTAGAGTGATAAATCCTGCTTTGATAAGGCACCAGCTCAACACTTCGGCTATCCTAAAGAAGGAAACAGCCCAGGACATGCCCTGCTCCCTCTGTGCTGCGAGGCTCTGGCTACCTGGGCTGCCAAAAATAACCCCGTTTCTCCTTCATGCAGTGGCAGCTGTGAAAGTGCCGTGTGGCAAACACTCACCGAGCCCTTGCTGCTCATTTGCCTGAGTTTCAGCTTTTCCCCAGATGCAAATGCCGTCAGCTCCGGTCCCACCAGGTCAGTAATGGGGCAGCTCATGCTGGAGAACATCCACTTCCCTGGAAGGGCCCCCAGCAGGGATGGGCACTGGGGGCATCCCTTGGTGGCGGATGGGTTGGTGTCCCCTGGGGGAGTGTTTGGTGCCAAGAGGGGGCACACAAGCCCTGCTGGGAGACACCCTGATGGAAGGATGCAGCTCAGTGGCCTTCACGAGCAGCTGTGCAGCACAGACCGTGCCTTCCCCCTTGCTCTGCCCTGGGTGGGACTGAGCTGCCACCCCCGCCCCTGCTCCTCCCTTGCCTTCCAGGCTCAAATTGGGGAAGCCCCATGAGGGCTTCTGCTGGGGTGGGTGCTCAGTGCTCCTTCTTCCATGGTGGCCAGGGTCACCTGGGCCTTCTGGGATGACGTTTGCAGCTTCTGACCTCCTCACCTCTGCTTCCCTCTCCACAGGAGTGCCGCCACTGAGATGCAGGCCCCGCTCCCTGGTCTCTCTCTGCTTCTTCTCCTCCTGGCAGTGGTACGGGGAAGAGGGATGGACACAGCCCAGGCAACATCTCCTGGGGGCTGTGAGCTTGTAAGTCCTCTATTGTGAACCCTCACCCCTCTGAGTGCTTGGTCCTGCCTGGCAAAGCTCAGCCAACGCAGTATTTCCAGACCTTTTCCATCCCAACTACTGGCTTGAAGCAGACTGCTGTGCCAAGGCTGTAACCAAAGAGCTGCCTTCTCCCCCCTTACTCTGCTCCTCAGACTTCTCCCTCTTCATTTCCTGCCTCCTATGGTGGTGTTGCATATTCTCCTCTTTCTTCAGGTGCAGAGCATCATGGACTGCACAGGGAGATGGCTGAGTTCCATCCCAGGAAACCTTCGAGGAGATACCGAGGAGCTGTTTCTTGATGACAACACTATCCGGGTACTGAGCAATGTATCTCTGCTCCTGTATCCCCAGCTCTGGCATCTCAGCTTGACCAGGAACTCGCTGGAGCTCATTGAGCCCGGTGCCTTCCTCAGCAGTCAAGGCCTTGAGGTGCTTTCCTTGACAGACAACCTGCTCTTCACCAACTACTCGCTGACAGCCACTGCTCTTTCTGCTCTGCCAGCCCTGAGGATGCTGGATCTGGCTGGAAACCAGCTCAGGGAGGACATGGTATCAGTTTTAGTCTCGAACCTCTCTTCTCTGGAGTTCCTGTCTGTGGCCAGGAACATCATCATGAGGTTGGACTCATCCATCTTCACAAACCTGACACAGCTGCTGGAGCTGAACCTGGAGAAGAATTACATTTTCGAAATTGACAATGCTTTCGAAGGACTGCAGAGGCTGCAGAGGCTCAACATAGCTTACAACTACCTCCCATGTCTGGTGGGGTTTGACCTGACTCAGCTCAGGGTGCTCAATGTCAGCAACAACATCATTGAGTGGTTTCTGACCCTGCAAAATGATGACCTCTTTGAGCTGGAGGTGCTGGACCTGTCCCACAACCACCTTCTCTTCTTCCCTGTGCTGCCCCGGCAGAGCAAGCTGCACTCCTTGCTGCTGCAGGACAACAGGATGAGTTTCTACCAGCAGCTCCCCAACGGCACCTCCCTGGCCAACATTACCATGCAGTTCCTGATCATTGATGGCAACTCCACCAACATTACCACGGTCAGGCTCTGGGACGAGCTCTGCAACAGCAACCTCTCCTCCCTGCGCCTCCTGGACATGAGCCAGAACGAGGTCTGGGGCCTGCCAGACGATTTCCTAGCCCAGATGCCCTCCCTCACCCACCTAAAGCTCAACCAGAACTGCCTGGAAGCATTTCACCTGTCGGAGGAGGACCCCTTGGCCATGCTAACAGAGCTGGACCTCAGCCAGAACCAGCTGGTGGAGTTGGGGGTGAAGGTGGGCCGTGGGGACATCCTGCCCAACCTGCGGCTCTTCAACCTCAGCACCAACAGGCTGCAGGCTCTTCCTCCCGGAGTTTTCACCCACACCAGGAAGATCACTACCTTGGACCTCAGCCGCAACCGGGTTGACCTCTGTCCCCAGCCAGATGAGGCTAAGAGTCTGCCCTGTGTGGACATCAGGGGTGTGGAGACCTTGACCCATCTCTCCTTGGCCGGCTGCGGTCTGCAGGGGCTGAGCAGCCGCCCCTTCCAGGGGACATCACTGAGGCACCTGGACCTCTCTGACAACCGCCAAGTGCTGTCCGGGGACCTGGGGTGGCTGCAGGACCTCGTCCTGACACTGCAGGTGCTGTCCCTGAGGAACACCAGCCTCTCTTCCACCGCCGTGGACTTCTCTGCCCTGAGCAGCCTCGTGCGCTTGGACCTTTCCGGGAACTCCTTGGCTGCGTTCCCCCCGTCGCTGGGCACCCTGAGGCTGCGCAGCCTGGACCTGCGGGACAACTGCCTCCCGGCGCTGCCGCTGGACGTAGTGCAGGTGCCGCTGGGGAGGAGCCTGCGGGAGCTCTACCTCAGCCGAAACCCCTACAACTGCTGCACGCTGGGCTGGTGGGACGCCCTGCAGCTGGCGGAGGGGCTGCGCGTCCCCGACGGGCGGGAGGTGACCTGCAGCCACGGCTCCCGCGCGCTGAGCCCCGGCGCGCTGCCCGAGCCCGTCCTGCAGAGCTGCAGATGGCAGACGGCCGACCTGGCACTGCTCTACCTGGTGCTGGCTCTGCCCACCTGCCTGACGCTCCTGGTGGCCTTCGTTGTCGTCTTCCTCATGCTCAAGGAGAAGCTGCTGAAAATGGTGAAAACCCGGTGTGGGGTGTCCAGCCCTTACTAATGGCTGAGGAAGGGCTCAGGAATAGTCAATAATAGTGGGTGATCAGGAGTACAGGCGATAACCCCTCCGAGGTGGTCAGGATGGAAACCTGATGGATGCAGGACAGGAGGTGCTGGGAGAGCTGCCATTTCTGCCGTCGTGGTACCCAAAGGGTGCAAGCTGTGTCTGGTGGTGCAGCACTGGGAATCCTCAAGGAATATGTATGTCTTCAGCAGAAACCTTCAGCTGGTGTTGGTGAGAGCTGAGTGGATATGACATCAAACATTCCTTGGCTGAAAGGACAGGTTGCCCAGAAAATCTGTGGATGCTCCATCTCTGGAAGTGTTCAAGGCCAGGTTGGAGTGGGCTAGGAGCAGTCTGATCTAGAGGAAGATATCCCTGCCCATGGCAAGGTTGTTGTAACCACATGGATTTTTAAGGTCCCTTCCAACCCAGACCATTCTGGGATTCTGTGACCTTTTTCTCCAGCACTGCTTTCCCCCCACTCCCTTCTGGCAGCTCCTTTTATTTATTCCCACCTGTAGCAAATTCAAAATGTTCTCCAGATCTGCAACCAGCCTCCACAAAGTGCCCCAGGCTGGAGCAAACATCAGTCTAGGTGCTGTGGAGAAGGGTCTCTGTAGCCACAACTTTCCACACTGCTTGATGGCACTGCCAATCTCACAGGCAACCCTGATCATGCACCATGTGCGTGTGCTGATAAAGACAGGCATTGTCAGCAGGGCTGAAAGACACATTTTGGGGTGTCGTTTCTTCACTAAATTGCAGTCTGGGTTAGAAAATTCCATTAAAAACAGCCCAAGTTGCAACAATGGGAAATACTGATTGAAAAGCAGGAGAGTAAATTATATCCCTCAGTGATATTTTATCATGGATTTATATTTCTCCAGTGACTGGTGGATTAAACATACAAAGGAAACAAGAGAAATCCTTCCTCCTTGTTGTGCAAGCCCTGCTCCCGAGTGCAGTCACTCCAGCAGGGCCGGGGGATTTCCTCCACCCAGCTCCACTCACAGCATACTCTGGCTCTGCCACAGCAGCAAGCACTACCTGGGGAAGTGCTGCTCTGCTCCTCGGGGGTCACTGTGGGGAAAGGAGAAGTGATGGTGGTTAGTGCTAACCCAAGAGCCCTTCTGAGAACCGGAGTGGCTTTGTTCCTGTGCCGCTGTTGGGATTTTTCTAGTGAAACATGTTTAATGGGAACAGGGCATAGGGAAGTGTAGAGCAGTGTTAGAGTGGAAATTCTGGGGGCTTGTCCCTGCCTGGGTGTGGGCGGGCTCAGTCGGTGGTGTGGGGTGTGCCAGGGGCTCAAGCCCAGTGGAGCTGTCCTGGGAGGTGATGGAGGGAGATGCCCGAGGCTGGCCTGTAGCTGGGAGGATGCTGGGGTAGTGCAGGGAGGGGGAGCCAAGGCTGGCAGCAGGGCAAACCCCTCCCAGGCACAGGCATGGCACTGGGGTCATGGGGGAGACTGGTGTGGTTGGTGGCTGTGCAGGGCTGGAAAATGGATGGGTCAGACCCTGCTAGACCAGCCAGCAGCTCCACTGGGGCTGAGTGCTCTGGAAACCCAGCTGTCAGATCTGGCACGGAAATGACCGCTTTCTCTCCCAGTTTTAGACTGAAATAGCCAAAACCAAAGCAGGCCCAACCAGGGGAATCCCTCAGCCTCTTTTAACCCTTCTTTTGCCCGTAAGCTGCACCCCGGGGGACAGCAGTGACCTATAAATATGTTCTGGTGCCTCCCCACTGGCAGGGTGAGTGGGTGCCCCTGTGAGCTGCCCTCTCCCTGGGGCTTGGCTCAGAGGGGGATGTGTGTCCTCCCCCACCTCCACAGCTAATGCTGCTGCTCCATCTGGCATGGGGTGCTGGCTGCAGCCATGGGAGAAAACATAGGGAGGAACCTGGGCACCTGGCACTGCCCAGGGCACGCATAAAAAGGAGAGGGATTTAATTGTACAGAGCTGATGGGGATACTCAACATTGCCTCATCACGGTGCCTGGAAAGCTGTGGCTCACCTGGAGCTGTGATATGAGTGGGCTGTTGGGGCAGCAAGAGGAGATTCCACTTTCTGAGTGGTGGGTGTCCTTACAAAGCTGCTCTCAGTGTCTTTGCAAGGCCATGGTGGTCAGGGAAGGTCCTTGGTGACAGGAGAACCCAAGGGTCCCACCCAGTTTCAGTAACAGCCAAAAGGCCATCCCAGACAGCAAAAGAGCAGTCACCTTCATGTTGGGAAAACCATGGAATGAATGTTCTTTGTTCGCAGCACAACTCTAGAAAAAGAGGGTGGCTGGAAGAAGTCAGCATGGACTGCCAAGGCTGTTATGCCTGCTCAACCTGCTTTCCTCTCAGGATGGATCTCTAGGCAAGGGGAGAGTGGTGGATTCTGTCTGCCTGGACACAGTGTCCCACAACGTTCTTCACACATGTGCAGATGTCACGGTCTGGATGGTGGGAGTCAGGCAGGTCAGGATCAGTGGAGTGAAGCGCAGAAGGCTGTGGTTGGTAGCATGTGCTCTACCAGGAGGCTGCTGAGGGGACTGTTTTGGGATCTGTCTCATTCCATGTCTATATGCACGATCTAAAGCTGGCTGTGAAATGCCCTGTCAAGTTCACAGAGGATCCCAAACTGGGAAGATCAGCACAGCTCCAGGCTGAAGGTCTGGGGTGGGCTGGAGGAACGGGCCAGCAGGAACCTCAAGATCCAGGCACTCAATTGGCCTCATGCAGCCATCACTGGAGAGGAGGCCATGCCCAGGGCTGGCCATGTCCTCTGAGCTCAGCCAGGGTGAAGCTGGGGGCAGGCTGGGAGTGGAGGAGAGTTTCCCTGGGGCCCTCTGCTTCCCAAGCAGGAGATTCTTCTGTGTTGTTATGTTGCAATTCTTGAGGCAAGGCCTGTGCCAGACCCCTCCACAACCTTTCTGGTCCTGGGAGAGCTGAGTCAGCCTTTATATTTTTTTAAATTTGGCAAGTGAGGCCTCAGCTTTCATTTCTCTCCTGACTGAAGACCCCCCTGGCCAAGCGTGAGCTCCCTCATCCTCTCTAGTGAAGGCAAAGCACTGTGGTTTAACTGACACTTGATGCATGTTTTTCACAGCAGTGATTCTCATTTTGGGGTGTAGGAGGAGAGCTCTTCCAGCAGCTCCTCCAGCCACTCCTCTTAGTTATGTCAGGCAGCAGTTTGTTGAGGCCCCTCAATTTGGGATGAAGACCCATCTCACCCACAGCCCTCACAGCTGCCAGGGTTCAGGAAGCCAAAATGCAGGAAGTTTTTGGAGTTGTAAACTTCCCCAAAGAATCCTAATCTTAGTCCTCCAGTTCTTACACAAGAGCAGGACTGATCTAGTGGAGACCAGCCAAGGTAGACAGCTGGATTAAAACCTTCAGTGAGATGAGTCTGTCTTACTCCAGAACCACCCCCAGCCTTTGACCTTCTACCATTCTGGTTTTTTGGATACTTTAAGCACATCTCCCAGAACTGAGCACTTATGAAGAAGCATCATCCAGGAGTGTAAGGATCCAACCATCCCATTTGAAACCACTGTATTTGCAAAAGTACTTTCAAGACTAATTAATTTTCAAGATATTCCTTCTCTTACATTTAAGGACTTATTTTTGTGTAAGCTAAACCTGGAGATTTAAGCATTGCTAGGGAAATGTGAGAGAAATATTCTTAATGCAGAGTAGATTTATCCAGAATGACTAATACATATTTAACTTCCCAGCGGGCAATAATAATCACCCTATTTGTACAGTCCAGCTATAACAGTGTCTTCAGGACATGAATTTAATGCTTCATTTTCAGCCAAAGCTGACTGAAATGTAAAAAATGGAAAGATTAATTAATTTAAAATTCTTTTATGTAGGAAAAGACTAAAACCAGCCAACAATTTCAGCTACCCAGTTTCCATTTAAACAAGTCTGGTTTCTTATACAAAGCTCACTTAAGCCTGAGATTGCTGTGGCACCTTGGGCTCTCCTGGGCCAACGCGGGGCAGAACATGTGTGATGACATTGTTCTCTCTTGCTGGCTTGCTGAGATTTGTCTCTGAACTGCCCATCTTTGGAATCAGACTTCTTCATCCGACTCTATGTCCCAAGTACAGGACTCCAGCTGCTCATCTAGTGGGAACTCCACCTCAATGTTGTAAATGAAGTCAGGGTCATCCTTCTTCTTCCTGTTCTTTTCAAAGAGCTCATCCATAATGCTCTTCCTTTTGGCCAGCTCCTTGTCATCCAGTTTGTTCATGTCCTCCTCTGGGTCAATGGTCTCTTCCTGCCGAAACTTTTCCAAGCTTTCAGCCAGGCTCTGTCCTTCCAAATGACCTCTCAGCAAACTGTAGAGCTTCTGGAGCTGGCGCTGTGAGACCCCTTCCAGGTAGGCCTTGTGCCGAGGGTTGTTCTTCAGCTGCTCGGCAGCCCTGCTGCAGTCTGGGGAGAGGCAACACAGGGGTGCAACACCTGCAGCTGCAACAAGCCTCTTCCCACAGACACATCTCCTCCCAAACCCTCCCCAGGGCTCTCTCCAGATGCTCCAGGCTCAGAGAACCACTGCTCATGTTGAGATGTAGCCTTGGGCTCCTCGGAGAGACAGCCTTAGCCCAGCACAGCCCCTCCCTGCATGCTGCTAGGATGGTTACCAACAATGCTGCTACCAGTGGGTTCCTCTCCATGTGTCTGGAGGGGACCAGACTGGAATGAGTGTCCCTCACCTGAGAACTTGGAGAAATTCCTGACAGGCATGATGCGCTGGCGAGTCTTGTCTTGGCTGTTGTCTCTGTAGATGAGGATGATGGAGGGGGGCTGGAAGCAGATCCCGCACTTCTGTGCAATCAAAGTCATCATGGGGCTGTCTGCAGCTCCATCAGCAAAGCTCCCTGAAAAACAGGGAAAAAGGAAAGTAAGTGGGAGAGTCTCCCAGTGCTGATCTTTTTGTCAGGAGTAGAGTTCAGCAAAATCACAGAATCCCAGAGTGCTTTGGGTCAGAAAGGGCCTTAAAGCCCAAGGAAATGATTTATGAAATTAAATTAGAGGGGACTTAAAAATCCCAGCCTGCTGCATCTCTTGTTTCCCAGCTCAGTGGACAGCACTGAGTGCAGGTGGTACTTTTATTTTGGTTTTAAATGAATGAAAATATGTCAAACGTGAAGGTGATCTCCAACTGCCCTACAGACTGCAGTAAGGCAAAGTAACATATTTTGTCCCCCCAAAAAATCAATGTATTTCTCCACATCAAGAAAAATCACATTAATGTTGAAAAGCTACTTTGAGGCAGAATTGGAAACACTTCCTCCATTGTAAAAAATCACATAGGAAAGAGCTCAAACATGCAGTAATGTCCTTAATAATGAAAATTTTCAATGCCAGGTTGGATGGGATATGGAGGAACGTGGTGTAGTGGCAGATGTCCCTGCCCATGGCAGAGGATGGAACAAGAGCAACTTTAAGGTCCCTCCAACCCAAACCATTCTGGGATTCTGTGAAGATGAGGAACACAAACGGGAGCAGATCTTTGGATCTGCAGGAAAGAGCGTTTGGATCTTTTGGTAACCCGGGCTGAGCCCTTCGCTGCCGGCGTGACTCGCGGCTTCCAGCGCTTCGGCAGCACAGCCGGGTGTGGTTTAGGGCCGTGACAGCACCCGGTGCCGTTCAGAGCCGCTTTTCTACCGCAGGAGTGGCCCAGGGGGTGCGGCCGAGGCCCGAACTCTGAGCACGAAGGGCAGCGAGGGAGGGCCGGGTTGGTTCCTCCTGCCTCTCCTAGAATGGGCCAGGCTGGAAGGGACCGCAGTGGGCAGCTGGTGCCAGCTCCCTGCTCCAGCAGGGCCATCCCAGGGCACATGGCTCAGATTGTGTCCAGATGGCTCTGCAATATCCCCACTGAGGGAGACTCCACAGCCTCTCTGGGATCTGTTCAGGGCTCGGTCATTGCCCAGGAAAGCTCTTCCTCATGTCCAGGTGGAACTTGCTGGGGTCAGTTCCTGCCCATGGCTCTGGGGCCATTGCTGGGCCCCCGGGCAGAGCCTGGGCCCTGCTCAGAGCCCTCCCTGCACACAGGGACACCAGGGCTGAGCCCCTCTCAGCTGGGGCTCCTCTGGAGGCTGAACAGCCCCAGCTCCCTCAGCCTTTCCTGGGCAGGGAAATGCTCCAGGCCCTTCAGCATCTCCGCAGCCTCGTTCCAGGAGCTCCCTTGTCTCCCTTACACTCTCGGCCTGTCCCCTCACCTCGGGCGGCGCAGCAAGCCGCCTCCTCTTCCTGTTTTTCCTCTTCTTCTTCCTCTTCTTCCTCTTCTTCCGCTTCGTCCTCCTCCTCCTCCTGTTGCTCCTCCCCCGGGCCGGTCCCGCCTCCCTGGGCGGTTGCCATGGCTCCGCCGGCGCAGCCGAGTTCCAGCGGTAAAGGCCCCCTCCGCCGAAGGCCCCCTCAGGCTGCCCTCATTAATGCCTGAGGGACACCGGGCCGCGGAGAATGGCGAGGGCGGGCCCCGCGCGGTCAGGCGGCGCTGAGGGCAGCCCGCACGGGGCCGCACGGAGCGGGCCGCCATGGCGGGGGGGCGGCCAGAGCCGGTGTGGATCGGGGCCGGGCTGGGCGCGCTGCTCTGCGCCCTCCGTGAGTGCCTGCGGGGAACCGCGCCGGGAAAGGATTACGGCCCCTCTACTCCGGAGCCAGGCTGGGAGAGCTGGCGGTGTTCTACCTGGAGAAGGATTCAGGGAGACCCTAGAGCCTCTCCCAGTTACTAAAGGGGCTCCAAGAGGGCTGGACAGGGACGTTGTACAAGGGATGGAGAGACAGGACAAGGGGAAATGGCTGCACACTGCCAGAGAGCAGGATTAGATGGCATATTGGCACGGAATTCTTCCCTATGAGGATGGTGAGACTCTGGCACAGGTTGCCCAGAGAAGCTGTGTCTCTAGAATTGGAGCACCTTGGTCTTGGGGAAGATGTCCCTGCCCAAAGCAGAGGGTTGGAACAAGATGGGCTTTAAGGTCTTTTTCAACCCAAAACATCTTATCACTTTACATTTGGGAAGTATGGCTCAGCCAATGAAAGAAACCTCTTCTGTTCTTTGATCACAGTCAAATACTACTTCCTTTCTGGGAGAGGATTTGCAGATGAGGCGTCCATGGGTTGTAAAACTTCACTTGTTGAAGTTGCCGGCCCCTGTGATCACTGTTACACTGTTGGCTCTGTGTCACCTTAGATGTGCAGGCAGCCTGTCGGGACACCACTGTCACACAGGAGCTCCTGAAAGAGGGGTTTCACAGGTGAGTCCTCACCCTGCCCTCCATCAGCATAATGTGCCATGGGATTTTCTGTTGGAAGAAGCTTCTCTTCTTTTCACGTGCAGTTGTATCAACTCCCTGGGCCCTGATTCCTGGCCATATGTCAGGAATCTATTAACAGGATCAAAGGATTAACAAGCTGTAGTGGAGGGAAAATAGGAGGCCCCTTTCTAAAGCTTTTGTGGAGACTATTGATGATTCTGAGACATTAACAAAGAAGTGAAACTTCTTTGTTTTCGCCATGGATGTGGAGTTTACATAAAGAAGGCTGAGCAGGGAAGTGTGATCAGAATTAATTGCACACAGTGTGAGAGCTGCCTCTTGTCTCATCTGAGAAATGTCTCTCGGGGGTCTTGTGATGATTTTTGAAGTGTGGGTGTAAATGTTTTGCTCCTGTTGCTGTGTGAAGGGATCTGCTGGTGAAGGTAGAGCTCGGGGAGGATGCAGGAGGATGTGCAGTTGCAGCTCAAGTGCGTTTGCCGCCGGGAATCTACGTGGATCCATACGAGCTGGCAACGCTGCAGCAGCACAATCTAACAAAGGTAATGGCCCCAGTGCCAGGAGAGCTGGCAGTGGGTCAGGTAAGGACTCAGGGCATTGTAATGTCTGGTCATTATCTGGCTCGTGGAACCAAGGTGATTAATCCTTGGAAGGAGTGCCAAACAATATAATCTTCCTGGTGTCTCCTTGTAACTCGGCTCACTCAGCAATCCTCGGCCCTGTGCTGCTGATGTTCTCACACACAGGTGATGTACCAAGAGGCTGCTGCTCCTCTCTTAGCCCCTGCTGAGCAGCTGTGGTAAAAGGGCCTTGGGTTCAGAAGGTGGAAGGGAGACCCCCAAAGAGGTGCTGGTGAGCTCTAAGTCATGTGCTGTGTGTTTGGACTGAGCAGCTTCCCAGTTTTGTTCTCATCCCAGCTTTCTGTGCTGCTTTTCAGTCTTTGTTTCATGTTTTGCTTCACGTTGGAGAGATGTGCAAAGGCTGAGGCTGTTACCTGCTTAGGTGCTTGATTTGTCTAGAAATGAATGCAAAGGCTGTGGGCAGCTCCTGCCTTTGGCATGCCTGGGGTGCAGGTCTGGCCTTGCTGGCACACATCATTGAGCTGACACCTCACAAGTTTGGCTCTAGGCACAGTGACAGTGTGAGCTTTTCACACGTAGGAGTCACTGATTGAACACAGTCTTGAAAAGGTATTTTGGAACAGCTTAAGGCTGAAATTCCCAGCTTGATCATCCTGACCACAAAATCAAGCTCAGTGTTAGAGTGAGGGAAATGGCTTTCAATTTGCATCCCAACCACACCTGTATCTCTCCCTCCTTGCAGGCAGTGTTATTTCCTGATGTCATTGATGTGGAGGCTCCCGAGTACTTGGCCAGGGATCTCCTCCTGCTGCTGTTCCTGGAGCCGGATGCGCGCTGTTCCCGCTGTTTCCGCGCCGCCGTGCCCGTGCACGCGCGGTACCACCGGCCGGCCCAGGGGACAGAGGAAGCCTTGGTTGTGCTGGAGAGCCCAGAGGTGCTGCTCTGCTGCTGCCACAGTGAGATTCTCATTGATGCTCTTGGGCGATTCCCAGCTTGGAATCTGGTTGTGTCTGGGATGGAGCTCTCGGTAGCTGCGTGAACATAAGCAGCAGCTGTGGCCCTGATAAAGACCTCGTTGTCTTCCTCACTGAGTGCTGCTGCCTGGCCAAAGGCAGGGGGGTTGTCAGAGACTGCTCTGTGTTGTGCTGCTGCCATTGTAGCATCCCTGTGCTGCTTGGGCTCTTCCAGATGGAAGACGTGGCAGTTGTCATGATCTGTGTTTGTCACGATCCCAGCAGGGCCTGGCAGTTGTCACAGTCTGTGTTTCTCACAATTCCAGCAGGGCCTGGTTTGCCAAAGGCCCCCTGCTCTGACTGCTTTTCCCTTGGCAGTTGGAGCTGTGCAGGGTGTGTTTAGTAGCCACTCTCACCTATTTAGAGTAATCAGAGTATTCAGATGGCTTCTAACACGCTGTTGCTGCAGTCCCTTTATATAAAGGAAGAATGTAGAAAACTATGCCTGAAGTTTGGAATGGTTGGAGTCTCAAACTGATGAAACAAGAACCTGTTATCCACTACAATTAATATTTCAAGTTATGTGAATAATGAAATCCTGTGTTTTTGTTACAAATATTGTGTTCCTTTACAAAATCATTCCTGCCAAGTCAAGCACAGTAATGATTTTCAGTTCCTTTTTCTTTCCTTGTGCATCATTTGAGCAGTGATTTTCTGGGATAAGCATAGGGATATGCAGGACTACCTGGTCACTTAAAAAGGGGTGTTAAATCTTCCTGGGTTCCTGCCACATTTACTAGTTTTGAGCAGGAAAACATTTATTATTAGTGATTAATGGGAAAGGATTTAAAGTATTGAGAGATCTTTTATGTGTTGAGAGGAGGCTAAGAAGAGAAATTGTTTTCTCTTACTTGTTTTGGGGACTTAGTTATTTTGGGGAAAATTCTAACTACATGGCTAGAGTTGAGGGGTCTGCAGGTTAACCAGGAATTCTTTGCCCTGTAAAGAACAGAAGGGCCAAGATACCACACAGGTGAGATGCTTTCTTGGTATCTGCTGTATCAGAAGGGGAAGAGTTGTAAAGTTCACAGCAAGGACTGCCCAGTGTCATGTTGACCATGCAGAGGTGTTTCACTACTTATCTCCCAGGGAATGGATTCTGATGAGCTCTTGTGGGGGAAAGGATCCCTTATTTGGAAAAAAAACTTGCAGGCCAGATTGCTTGTCCTGCCTGGCTCCTGGTGATGCAGGAATGCCTTCCCTAGGTCACCTGTCTGCAGAGTGCTGGAAACCTGCTGAAGTGGATGCTCCCTGCTCATCTGACAACACCAGTCCCTGTCAGTGGCACAGCACAAAACACAGTCCTGTGAGTTCTCTCTCTGTTTCTTTTTAACAACTGCTGTGTTTTTTCTGGTTAACACCTTTCATAGCACAGGAATTAAACATTAAAAAACTACCTGAGTGGTTCCCCCTTTGTCAGGCTCCTTTCTTCATTTCTAACTGGCTTTTAGTGGGAGTCGTCCTGCCCTTCTGGTGTGTTTACAGTGACTCTGTGCTCTTCTGGCCCTTTAGCATGGCTGCTCTCCTGACCTTTTTTTCCCCTTACTAGTTTACTTGGAATCATAGGATATAATTGGCACTAGTCAAATTAAGAAAAGTCTTTATAATGTTGGTGCTTCAGAAGAGTAACAAGGTGGATGATGATTTAACTAAAGTAATGGTAAAACTGTAAAGATTTAAGGAGTAGCATCCTAAAAAAAGGTCACTTTTATTTGCTTAGTTGTTGCCTGGTTGAGTAAGTGTTTAGGAAAAGGTGAAGTTTCTTATTGTGTTCAAAACCAAGGAATGTTGGATCTTTAGTGTGGCCAACAACTATTCTTGATATTCAAAATTGCCACAGTAGTGTAGAGATTCAAAAATTAGACTAATTTCTATAATAAAATAATCTGTTGTTGTAACCCATGTGCCTTCCTATATTTAAGGTACCTGCAGACTGCTGGGATATTTGTAGCTCTTGTCCATAAACATTTTGCAGCTTCTTTATCCATGAAAAACCAAATGGTTGTTCACTTTGGAGAAATCTGTCTCATTAGTGATCTGAGCTCACCTTGGGAGCTGCTTTCCCTGCAGCATTCCATACATTCCTTCAGTGGCTGGGTAGGAGCAGAGATACAGGGATACAGATGGCAGCAGATCCATTTCCTGAGCTGTGCAGTGTGGCAGTGGCTGTGAATTAAAGAGGATGTCCCATCCTGGTTCCAATACTGAATCTCAGAAGAAGCTTTAGCCATGGGCTATTTAAATCAGGGTCTGGTTCCTAATCCTCTTGGTTGCAGTAAAAAAGAACCAGCTGGTCAAATGCATGTTATGTGTTTTTTTTTTTCCTTTGTAGGCATACAAGGAATCGATGCTGAGGGTTCCTGTGGGGCTCAGGGAGCACAATTCCCTGGTGTGTGCCCTAACCCTGCTCACCACAGTGCTCTGCTCTGGTGTGATCCTTGCTGCTGCCTGCAAGTACGGACACTTCCCACAGTGACCTGAGGAAACATGGAATGTCTGACCTCCATCCAGCAAAACTAACTGGATATTACACTGGATTCCTGAATGGATCCTACTCTACTGCTATTTATACCTTAGGGGGTGCAAGGGTTCCATAATGGATTATAGTTCCTTTGGCTCATAATGCCTGCAAATGCCTTCCACAGCCCAGAAGACTTTTGGGGTGTGTTGTCAATAGCCAAAGCAGATGGAGAATAGGAAAAAAAACCTCAAAAAGCTGAAAGCACTGCTGTGGGCAATAAGGCAACAGTCAGGAATGGATTTGGGGCTCCTATTCCCTCCTCCTGGCCCAGAGCCTGCTTCCTATACAGTGCTGCCTCTTGCAGAGGTGTTTGTGTTTCTTGACTCAGGGATTGGTTATTAAGGGTATGAAAAACATTATTAAGTCATTAAAATTTCTGAATTTTGAGCTTGTCACGGAGGTAGGTTATGTATGAATTTGTGAAGAGATTCTGTGCCTGCCTGGGACACGTCAGTGATCTCTCCCATCCTAATAACTGTGAGGGATTGGCTGCTCTTGGCCAAATTAGAATCACAGAGTCATTAAGGTTGGAAAAGCCCTCTAAGATCATTGAGTCCAACCATTCCCCCAGTGCTGCCAAAGCCACTCCTAATCCATGTCCCCAAGTGCCTCATCCATATGTCTGTGAAATCCCTCCAGGGATGGGAACTCCACTACTGCCCTGGGCAGCTGTGCCAGGGCTGGACAACCTTCCCAAGAGGAACCTTTCCCAATATCCAGCCTGAACCTCCTCTGACACAGTTCGAGGCGGTTTCCTCTTGTCCTGTCCCTTGTCTCCTGCGAGAAGACCCCATCCCTCACCTGGCTCCACCTCCTGTCAAGGAGTTGTGGAGAAGAGAGAAAGTTCCTCTCGGCCTCCTTTTCTCCAGGCTGAACAATTGGTCAGAATTGAAAGAGCCTAGAAAATTTGAAGAAATTTCACCTTATTTCATGAGTGGAAAGAGACCCTTGGAAGATGAAAGTGAGGGACAGGATAGTGACTAGAAGCAAATATTTAGAAGATCTACATTCAGTCTCCAGGACAGTTGATAAATAGAAGGAAATGGAGAGGAAATTACCTAATGGAAAAGCCGAGAGCCTCTGGAGTAGTAGAGCTCGGGTGCTGCCTCTAAATGTCAGTAGGTGGCACTGGGAGCCCACGGCAACCACCGTGTGGCAAAACCAGATTTTATTCCCGATAAACCTCGAGTAAATTAGTCAAAGCAAGTAATCTGGGTGAGTGTGTGTGTGAGGGAGTGAATGAAGTTCTTTTGAAGGGCTCGGTGTGCAGCCTTTCATCGATGTCTGGCTGTAGCCTCAGGGTCCCTTGGGCATCTTTCTGCTGGAATTCAACAAAGGAAATTCCTTGTGACTACTTCCGCAGCAGGTTGGAAACAACCAGAGAGACATTTGGGATGTTCAACCCTGTCAGCACTGGGACCAGCACTGTTATCACTTGTCTCCAAGTGGGATGTTTAATTCCCAGAGCTGAGTTTGTTCCTGTGCTCAGCCTTACGTAGGTAACTCCATGTTGTAGCCTGACCCTTGGAATGGCAACATTCCAGATTGCCAGAGCTGAGGGACAGGACTTCATTGCCTGTTTTTTAACACCAGCTGAAAATCACAAGTTGAATCCCTCAGCTAAATCCATCTCCCTGACAAAACCTAGGGAAAGGGAATGGGAATGTCCTCTGGGCGAACGAGAAAAAAATGTTGCAGGTGGAAAAAATATAGAAGTGAAGTATATATATCGATTTTGCCATCAATCACCTTTTCAACTGAACCTAAGTAATTGATTCTGATTAATGTAAAATATGAGAGGAATGGCAGAGCTTCACAAGGGGTGGTTTTTGTTGTGGAAAATATCTGCTGTTTTTAAATCCACGGCACTTGTATTATAAATATAGCAGACACATTTTTCCTTGCTAGCTGTAAATAAGTCTGATAACCATAGCAGTGTTAATTACAGAGGAATTTGCCAGTTAATCTCTCTCTGAGAGCAGAAACTGCTGTCACTATGCCAGCACACAATTTAGCAGGTGTGCCATGCAGGAGGATTCAAGTGCTAGCCCCAGAGGGATCGCAGTTATCAGAGGAAGAGCTGTAAGGCCTGTGCAAAAATTCTGGCAGTTTTGGAGGCAGGAACGAGGTATTCAGGAGTACTTGGCAAGAAAACACTGCCATAAGGGTTGGACAGAAACATCCCCATCCTTAATATATGTAAGGACTGAATCAGAGCAAGGAAAGAAAAGGGGATGGGGTGTTAAAGGCTGTGTTGGGAATTTAGGCTTTCTGAATCACAGAGAAATGGGTATAACAAAAAAAACCACCCCACCCCCAAAAAACCCCGAAAAAACAACAAAAAAAACCCCCAAAACAACCCAAGAAACCCTTCCTAGTTTAATTAAAAAGCTGTTCCTTGGAGGGAGACAGAAGGGTGTGAGGGGAGTCAGGATTCTGCAAATGGAGCTGGAGCTGAAAGGGTTGGGAATATGAGGCTGAGACAGCACAGAGTATGGAGAGTAAAGCCGAGGGAAGGATGAAGCCACAGACCTGCTGTGGCTTCTGCAGGGGTGCTGCAGAGGTGAATTAGCAGTGGCTGAGCTGGTCCAGAAAGGTAAAGTAGCAAACATGGAAAGAGACGTGAAAGGATGGCTGTGCCTGCAGGGGATTGGAGTGGAGCCACCTCAGCAGCACGGCAGGGTCACTTGGGAATGCTGTTCCTGGAAAATATCTGCAAGGACGAGTGTTGTGTGGCTCTGCAGAGGTTCTATGGAGAGTGAGGGAGCAGACAGCCAATAGGTATTGGCTGGAACCCACAAGCTGGAAATTCAGATGTGCCTGGACCTGCATGGAGGATTGAGGTGCCAGTGGATTCGTTCACCCAAGAGCTGGGCAAGAGGAGCTGCCTGGTGTGTGTCCTGCTCCTTCCTAAAGGAAAACTGGATGTTGATTCAAACCTGGATGGACAGAGGAGCTGAGATCCAGCCCCCAGGCCAAGTGGAAGCTCGGAGAAATCCCAGGAGATACAAAACGAGCCTCTTGCAGTGCGAAAGGAAGAGAGAGCCGAGCACAGAGGAGGAACACAAACAGGATGCCCAGAGAAGCTGTGGCTGCTCCATCCCTGGAAATGTCCAAAGCCAGGTTGGATGGGGCTTGGAGCAACCTGGGCTGGTGGAAGCTGTCTCTGCCCATGGCAGGGAATGGGATGAGCTTTAAGGTCCTTTCCAACCCAGGACATCCTGTGATTCCATGAAGCCCCATGGTGTTCTAATACCTCCACACTCCGGGGGAAGGGTGGGGTTCACCTCCTTGAGCCAGGACAGACCTAGAGGAGACACTCAGACACAGCAAGAAACCCTGTGTGGGGCCAGACTGGCTTTCCTCACAAAACAAAGCACTGAGGAAATAAATTCTAATTTAAGCACTACAAGACAGAAGCAAGGGTGGAGGAGAGACAGTTTAAATGGATGCTTGATTTGATGCTGGATTTTTTGGAGTGGTGGACTTTGGCTCCTGCAGCTGGTTGTTGTCCACGGCCAGAGAAAGATAAGAGAACCAGCCTAGAAAAAGAGAAATGTTATACATATAATATATATTTTTATATATAACATATATAATAAAACGACATAAATGCATATTATATAATAAATGCTATTTATAATATATTTTATGTATTCTATAATAAATGCTACAACATTTATTATATGTCATATATTATGCATAGCATCCATTATCCAAAAATATATATTATGTTATATATAATATTGTTATTATATACAATGTATACATTAGATGTATTTTATATACCATATATATTATTATACCACACATAATATATATAACGTTTATTGTAAAACATGTATTATAAATATTATTTTTGTATATAATATACATATAATTAATTTTTAATGCTGTCAGGCTCTTTTATTTTTCTCTGACTCTGGTCCAGATAAACAGAATATATTTGATACATTAAAATTTATAATTAAGAAAATAACCATACATACTACATGTAGTTTATATGCATAAAAGACATTCCCCATCAGCAAGGAGCGGACTACAACTCCCGTCAGGCCCCGCGGTGACGCGGTTTCCGGCGCACGGCGGGCGGTGCCCCCGCGGCAATGCTCCGCCCCGCCCCCGCCCCCGCGGGCTGTGGCCACGCGCGGCGGTTCCGCTTCCCCTCCGGCCCCGCCGCCGCCCCGCCGGCTCCCGGTCGCGCCGCCGCCGCCGCCCCGCTCAGCCCCGCTCAGCCCCGCTCCGCCCCGCTCCGCCCCGCTCCGCTCCGTCCGGCCCTCGTCCGTCCGCCGAGGCGGCGGCGCCGCCCCACCCGGTGAGTCCGCTCGCACCTGCCGGCCGCGCTCCCCGCTCTTTGTGCGGCCCCGACCGTGCCGGGCCTGCGGCGGGGGCGCCCGGGGCGCGGATCGCCCGTCGCTCCTTCCCTCGCTCTCAGCCCGCTCACTCCGGCCCGGCCCCGCGTCCTGCGGGCCCCGCCGCTCGGCCCCGCTTCCTGCGGGCCCCGCCTCGGCCCCCGGCCTCCACAGCGCCGCGCCGGGCGCTGCGGGCCCCGGGCAGCGGGGCCAGCGCCGGGCACATCGCGGGGCGCGGCCGGGATGGCCGCTCTTGGGAGGTACTGCGGGGAGCTCCGGGCCCAGGGCTGTCAGAGCCCCGCTGGCCCCGGGTGTGCGAGGGCCCGCGCCTTTCCTTCCCCGTGAAAAGGGCTGCTCCATGGTCCCCGCACCGTCTGCCCTCACAGCTCTCTGGGATTCTGTCCCGTTTCCGTGGCTGGTTTTGGTGTTTGTCCCGTCAATGCCAAGCAGGATGGGTTAGAATCACAGAAATGCGGGATGGTTGATGTTGGAAGGGACCTTAAAGTCCACCCAGTCCCACCCCCTGCCGTGGGCAGGGACAACTTCCACTATCCCAGATTTCTCCAAGCCCCATCCAACCTGGCCTGGGACACTTCAGGGATGGAGCAGCCACAGCTTCTCTGGGCAAACTGTGCCATGGCCTCACCACCCTCACAGAGAGCAATTTCTTGCTAATATCTGATGTAAATATATTCTTAGTAGGTTAATGACAGTGGGGAGTGAGGAGAGAAAAGTTGGATCCAGCCTGGTTCATGTGGCAAGTGCCCAAAGGCTGATTTAGGAGCAGAGAGTTCATCAGCTGCTTTCGAGGAGCGAGGCTGTGCTTTGCTGTAGCCAAAATAAACCAGTTCACGAGCGTCCCTATGGCCAGTGATGTCTGGATATGTAACATAAACACCGCTTTGGGAGTTGTGCAGTAATAGCAGTGTTAGGTGCAATTCAAACATGGTATACTGAGAAGTTTTTTATTACTTCTGTCTTTCTCTGGTTTTGCCTATTTTTTGGTGTTGGGTTGTTTTTGGTTTTTTTTTTTTCTCTTAATACTTCAAAAAGCACTGGCCACTCTAGAGGGTCTGGGATTTTTCTTTGAATTAGGGTGTCCTCATTACAAGAGTCCTGGGGTGGTATATCTCCCTAAAAAAACAGAGATTAGCTACTTTGTGCTTCAGTTTGTTCATTTTAGAGACAGAAGTAATTAAACTTACAGGGATATTGTGGAAGGAGGTTAAAACATATGTTACCAGGGAACTGCTGGTCACTACATATTGAAATAGAAGGAAAGTAGAAATACAAAAATGCAAAGTCGTTGTTTTATGAGTTTTTGAGCAGAATCTTTGAGATAGTATGAGCACTTTAAACAAAATGCTCTGGGTAATGTATTTTAGAGGCAGGAAAAACCTCACTGTAGAGTTCACTGGTTGGATATTGCAGTTCTGGAGGCCAGGACAGAAATGCTTGAGGGAGAATAGCTTGGATTTTCTGTTGCATATGCAATTTGGCTCAAATTTGTACAGAGGTGGTGGTTAAAACAAAAATCTCAGACTGTTAACTGTGGAATATTGGCTCTGTCTGTGTATTTTGCACTTTTTATCACCATGCAGCATCTGAGTGCATCTGAGGCTTGTGCTCTGCTGGGCAGCTGCTTGTCAGAGGCTGATTTACTGGGATGAAATTTGCACTGGGATACAGCTTGGACCTTTGGCCAGCAGTGGGATTTTATTCCCGGAGGCACCTGCTCGTGCTCCCTCTCTGGGCTGGATGCTGGGGTAGGTGGGTGGATGCTTCAACCACATTGGGCACCTTTTAAAATTAATGCAGTTTTAAAATCCCAGGTGTGCTTGCATTGTTGTTGGTCAGCGTTTGGGTTGTGTTAAAAGGGGGAAATTATTCAAGTACGTGTGGTTTCAAGATAACTTCAGAATTAAGAGCATTGGTTGATGCTGCAGGTTTTGTTCTTGTGACAAGAAAAGCTGTAGGGACCCCAGACTACGTGTGTGTGTTATTAGTAAGATACTTCTGCTTCAGAGCCCTCACATCTGTCTTGGTTTGGTTTTGTTTGGGTTTTCCCCCCTTTTATCTGTTTCGTGCACGGGGAGGTTTCTGGGCTCTGAGGTTTGTGTGCCAGTATTTTCTCGTTCCTCACAGCACACACAGTTACTGACATGTCTGTGAAGCAGCTCTTTGTTCTGCGAACAACCCCGAGTCACAGAGGCTGCTCCGGACGGCCCGGGAGCAGCAGCAGCACAGCTCCCAGTCCTGGCTCCCAGCACCGGGACACAGCTTTGGGAGGGAGCTGAGCCTCCAGGGCAGCCATGGGGAGATGGAAGCGGGGACATGAGCCAGGCACCACGGATTACATTCATTCTGATTGCTCCTGGCAGCCGGAAAAAGGCAGAAGCAAGGGGTTTGTGGAGCTTTCTCTTCTTCTGGAAACGTGATCAAAGCAAAGGCGCTCCTTCAGTCTCGGATTGATTCAGAAGGCTGTACCATGCTCCATTTTCAGTTTCCATGCAGGCAGCTCCTAAACCAGAACGAAATGGTTGTGTCTGGCCCCTTGGAGGGCAGGGTGTCCTCTCGGGGAGGTTTCTGTGGCAGTGCCAGGGGCTGAACCTTTGCAGGTACCTTGGACGTTGCCACTGCCCGGGTTGCCGCTTGCCTTGCCGGAGATAAGCAGTCAGCTGGGTGCCAGGCCGAGCTGCCAAGCTGGCTCCAAGGAGGAATAAAGTCCAGTTAATGCCGGGCTGGATTGGTTCTGCCTCTTGGCAGGGGTAGTTTCACCAGGACGGCGTCATGGAGGAGGCAGCATCTTCTGCCAGCTCTCAGCAGTAGGTGGGGAAGAGTCCAGAGCTCTCACCTGGGGGCAAAGGACAAGAAGTCCTTGGGCAGGGCACTGGTTCATTTTAGCAAGGAAACGCTGCAGCGTTCCCTGGAGGCCTCAGGATTCTTATCGTGCTGTGCTTTCCTGTGTCTTGAGCTTGATAAGCTCTTTTTGAAAGCTCTTATTTGCATTTAAATGCAGGTGGTAAGAGGTAGTAGGTCTTCTCTGGTGGAAGAAATCTCCTAGTGACCCACCAGGTATGAAGTGCAAATGGAGCGCAATGGTTTAGTTCAAGCCTTACTTCACTGTTCAAGATTCGTGAGAGCTCAGAGCATCGTTTAACTTAAAGCTGTTAAAGTGGTTTCCTTTCAAGGGAAAATACACACTTTAGTGTTTGTATTTTGTCTGATGTAGTGGGCAGTGTCTGTCACTGAGAGCTGGAAATGCTGGTTTTGGTCCTAGTTCTCTACCTGACTTGCCGGTTTTTTAAGGGGATCATTCTTAATGTTTTCTCAGCTTCTTTCTATTTTCTCAGCTGGAAATGGGGATTAAGCAGGCTTTGAAAATGTCTCACCTGGCAGGCAGGGATGTAAGTGCTAAGAAGATGACTTAAAACTGAGTTTCAGGTTTTCTGTTGAGATTAATTTAGATTAGACACACCGTGAATTCATAGTAGGAATTCCTCATGCTCTCTAAAGGTTACTGTACATTGAAATGCTCCAAAAATTGGTGAGGCAATTCTTTGCCTTCGGGGAAAACAAGTGGATTTTGAAATTCTCAGATGGATATATCTAATTTCTGTTTGTGAATTTAAAAATGCTTTTAAAAATCTTCGCTTCAGCTGCTAATGATGTATTGATGCTTAAAATTTTTAGAATGAATACATTTTACCAGAGAAATAGAGTATTTTGAATACTCAGGGAAATACAGAGGGCTTTGTATAATGGATAGGTCATTGTTTCCCAAAAGATCTGAGCCCAGCACTGGAGTTGGTGTAGCCCAAACCTGAGTGATATTTGACTCTTAGGTCAAGGCTGTTCTCTCAGCTAATTAGCAGAAGTTGTTTTATATCTTGAAAGGAGTAACTTTGATAAGACAGGTTTAATTATTTTTAGTTCTGTAGTTTGATTTAACAGCAGAGCATCTGTAGGAAGGAGCATATTGGGGCAGTTGTGTGTGTGATTTAAGTGCTGTTCAGTGTAAAGTGAGGGATTTAACATCATGTGAATCAGAGCCAGGGCAGCTGGCAGGTGTAGTAAGGAATGGAAATACACTGAAAAGTTTTTCCAGTTCAACTTCTACTTTTTTTTCCCCCTGAAGTTTTCTGCTTCCTGTTTAGGTGCTGGATGTTTGACTCGGTGTGTACCCACTGTCACCTTTCCCACAGCTTCTTTAATGAGTAAAATTAGAGTTATCGGTAGTGTGGGGTTTCTTTTATAAAGGGGGTGTTTTCTGCTCTACGTTGCATTAGTTTTTCATTTATAGTCATTTAAGAGCTGCTTTAGTTAGCAGAGGTGTCTCCTGGACAAGAGCAAGAAAAAGCTGCTTCTGGAGGGTGCTTTTTAAAGTCATCTTTGAGTATTTAACCCATTTCCTTTTGAAAAGGTCTTCAGTAAAGTGAGAACCTGGAAGAATGACAGTATCTTTCCCCTAAGCCTGTCTACAGCAAAAAGCTGTTTAAAGGGATCTGGGGATCTGGGCTCCAGGCAGGACCTGGCTGGGCAGATTCTTGTGGAAATAGCTCATTGGCAGAGGCTTCAGCTTGTGAATGATCTGCTTTACAGTGAAAAATAACCAGTTATTTAGTAAGTGATGTTCACGTTTGAAAGTGAATAGCTTTTACAACTCAAAACCATTACTCAAAAGGTGAACTTGGTATTTTATGCTTATGTTAAATAAGCTGACTGCTTGAGATTTTACCAGGACATTAAATCCACCTGCTGGCATTAATTTTGACAAAAATACGTGACGGTGAAGTTGTTAGTTGAGGCCACCTGGGCAAGTGGCACCAGCCACAGTTTGGTTTTTGCCCTCCCCCGACCCCAAACCAGTTATTCCAGTCATCCCAAAGTCCCTCTGTGCATCAGTGCATGTGGGGATTCACATCAGGGAATTGACTGCTGGAAAAGGAATCCCTGATGTTAAACTTGGCTTGGGAATGTTGCTGAGTGATCTGACACTAATGGTTTGTAACAACCTTGGAGCGTGTCTGGCTTTCTGCTCCTCCTGCCTTTTTCCCATGTTTGCTGAGCTTTTGGGAATGCTGCTTCAGATCATGCACAGAAATGAACAAGATCTCACAAAATACTGCCATCGTTTTCTGTGGCGTAGCAAATAGGTCTCTAATGTCGTTAAATGGTTTTTTTGGCTTTGTAACAGCCTTTTATTTTCGATGTGTGAAATGCTAGCTGTCACTACTATAACAATAAATTATGTGAAATCTTTGATTTGTCAGAGCTGGGGCATTACCACCAAGTCTGAAATATTTTCTGCTTTTACGCCAGAGTGGAAAAACCAAAGAGAAGAGTGAAGTCTGGGATTTTCAAAGCTGTTTAGCAACAAGAACAGTTAATTTTAATCTGATGCCAACGTGCTAAGGCTCTTTGATACTAGTGCCCAAGCTCAGGAAGTAATTCTTTGTGGCAAAGAGAGCCTTGACTGCTGCAGCCAGGAAGTTCAGGCAAGTACCTCCTCCAGATTTTTGGGATGAGGCTATTTCGCAGTAACCCAAGTATGTGTTGGCTGAGAACTCATTGCTTTTGTGATTGCTGCTTTTTCTTTTCAGCCCTTTTGGGCCTATTTACAGGGATTTTATATATATATATATATATATATATATATATATATATATATATATATATATATATTTAGAGGAAATAGGTGTCGAGATTTTGATTATTTTCCCAGGTAGCTGCTGGAAATGAAAAACAAAAATTCTAGATAGTTCAGCAGACCTGGTTTGGGTGGTTTCTTTGCAAGCACGACCGTGTGTTTTAATGTGTGGTTGTGATGTATTTTATTTCCTTGTTCATTAGTAATTATTCCATTGTAAAATATTTTACTTCTGAGAGGCATAATTCTCATTCTCCTTGGCTTGTTGTGTGCATGCTGGAAAGTCTTTTTGCAGCACGAGGAAATGTACTCAGTCTTGCTAAACCTGGATGGAGTTTCACTGTGGAAGAAGTTAAGACTTCTGCTGAACCTATACACTCACATCAATCTGACTAGAGCTTGGAGCATCTCATATAATAAAATTCTAGTGTCTTAAAAAAATCAGAAGAGTTAGGGAATAAACTGAAAGAATGAAGGATAAATGAAAATACTGAGAGTAAATGATTTTTAATTTGGTTTAATTTATGGTAGTGATGACAGTTACATCTGCAAAACGAAATTTTTACAAACATCATCAAGATTTAAAGGACTTTTTTTAAAATTCCCTCATTGCTGTGAAGAGATACCTGTCATACACATGAATAGCATTGAATTTTATCTTGTTACTCTTTGGGCAGAGCTCCTTGGAGATCTTTCTTGCTCTGGGATTGAAGATCTTTGGCTGTAAGTCTTTGGCAGTACCTTTTTGCCCTCTCGTGCTTGGCTGAGAGAGTGATGGTGGATGCACTTTACTTCCTCAGCACTTCCAAAGCCCCGGGACCAGAGCATGACGCCAGCTTTCTAAATTCAAACACATCTGGACTGGGGAAGTCTTTGTTTCGAGGATCTTGGTCAAGATTTGAAGTAGATGTGACTTTCATTCCACTCTGCTCTGCTTAGCAAGACTGATCACGTATCCTGTGCTATCCTGTAGCAGCTTTTGCTGCCCAACCCTGAAAGGTTTTGTCAAATAACTCATCAATCCCTTTATTGTGGGTCTTTATTGTGGGTCTTTATTGTCCCTTTCTCTTGGTCACGTTTTTAATTTCCTAGATGAGATGAGGATGCCATCAGTGCCTTATTTTGGTTTCTCACTCGCTGTTTCTGCTCTCACACATATCTGGTTGTAGAATCTCAGGATGGTTTGGGTTGGAAGGGACCTTAAAGCCCATCCAGTCCCACCCTCTGCCAGGTGCAGGGACACCTCCCGCTGTCCCAGGTTACTCCCAGCCCTGTCCAGCCTGGCCTTAGACACTTCCAGGGATGAGGCAGCTGCTCAACAGTGGATGATGGGCCCCTGGTGGCAAGGGGCTGCTCAGACTGATAATTCTGTGGGTTCTGTCTTTGCTGCCAAATTTATTAGAGATCTTTATTTCTGTTTTACTCTATTGAAACGGCTTACTGAAATTTGCTTCCTGTTCTCTTAACAATTGAAAGGACCTGAGAAAATTTTCCTTTAGATGACAAACTCTTGGAAAGCTGACCACTTCTAAAGGTATGCCCTTCTTCCATAGTTACAATAAAATTTATGAAGAGAATAATTGCTTTTTTTTTAAATTAAAAAATATATGCCCTTGGATTTTCATAAACACAAAAAGTGTAAGCCTTCTGTGCTCACTTGTTGCAGCAAAAATGCTTTATGCTCTTGTTTCTATGTTCACTCTTGCTGGTAGCAGCTACTGGTGTTGTGAATTAAAAGACGAAGATTTGGAAGGCATCAAATTGTTGTGCTGGGTGATGTGGATTGCCCAGTGTGGTGACTGCAGTGTCATTGAGATGGATACCAGCTTAGTGGGAGAACTCTGTTAAATGGGTTTTGGAGCTGGGATGTGGCCCAGGATTTGCTTGGGCTGCTGTTTGTATTCTTCTAGCTGAAGGAATGGATTATTAATGCTGGCTCCCCTCACCCTTCTGTGATGAGGGCTCCGTGAGGCTGGAGGCCAAAGCAGCACTGTAATTTGTCTTCAGTTCTTGTGCTGATGGCAAACAGTCTGATGTTTTTCCATAAGGTACATCATACATCCCTTGCAGTGGAATTCAGACCCCTCAGATAAGTGCTGTCTCTCTTATTTCTATTAAAAGAAATAGTTTTAATTTTAAGTTGGGGTGGTGTCTGTGTGTGAGGATATCATGGGCAGACACCTCCATGTGTCATTGAGGTTGTGTCTGACATCCAGAGGGATGTCAGACTTTGGTCCTAGAGGTCTGTTTTATGTGAGTTCAGTCTCACCCTCACAGACATCTTCATCTGCTTTATAATTGCACCGCTATTACTGGGGCAAGATAATAAGGTAGAACAAGAGAGAACTGCATCCTTTTGGTGTGTAAATGCCTGAACCTCCTGAACATGCGTTTTCTGGAGCTTTACTCCTGTCCTATTTCACTGAAATCTTTTAATTCTGCCTATAGGAATGCCATTCCTTGTTTAATGAGCAGGCACAGTTATGTCTGCTTATGTGTTAAACTCAGGATTTGTACAATATAAGTAGATTTTTTTCAAGTGTTTTGCAGCTTTCTAAGTGCAATATTATGTTTTGTCAGCTGCTTCAATATTATTTTAACTTGACAGCTTCCTTTGGAAGCTCTTCAGATTCCCAGGGTGCTGGTTATCCTGTCTGGTTGTAGTTTTCACAGGCCTTCTGTCTATTCAATTGGTAACTGTGTTCTTCATTTTTTATATTTATTTTTTAAAAAATATTTCGTTCTTGAGCTGTAAAATCAATTTTTGTGGCTGTGGTGCTGCTGCATTCTATATAAACAGCCATGGATAGTAACTCCCTGAAAGTGTACTAATATGGGTGGGATGTATTAAATCACTTTGAAAATTCAATTAATTTAACCACTCAAAACTGGCATTTAAAGCATTGTACATTTATTTAAATATCTATGTTTAGGGCATTTTTATGATACATTAGATTTGCAAATTGTAAGCAGTGTATGGGGTAGTCATATTAACACAAACGTTCAGTCTTTTCATGTTTTTTCCCTACTTACTGGCTCCTATACTTGTCCTGTAGGCTTGGCAAAAATCAGTTTCCACATCAGTACAAGAATTATTTATATATTTTGTATTATGATACAGTTTCCTGCTTTTTTTGCTGTTTAATATATTTTGATTTGTATCCTGTGTACCAGTTCTAGTTGGTTTGGATTAATTTTCTTTGTCACTTTAGATAAAAACCTGTTTATGGGCAAGAAGAGTGAGAGAGGTAGTTTTACTAGGAACGACTCAAAAAAGAAAAATTGGAAAGTTAGTTTTTAAAAACTCATTCTGGCAGCCAGTATTTTACGTGGAAATTGTTATTTCCACGTGTCCAAATGAGTGCTCTGACTCCCTGAAAGGCATACAAGATCATTACTCCAATTTTCAGGGAATTTGCTGCATTAAGCTGTAAGTGAATGTGTTAGTTGTATGTATGCAAGTAATTTTAAATCAGAAAATCTGTGAGAGCACACAAGGAAAACTCTGGCAGTGTCACAACAGGAGTACTGGAGTATGAACTGCAGCAAGTGATTTCCAGAGCACCTCTGCCTTGCTCATTTTTCCCCTTTTTAAAGGAAAACATTATTACAGTATTTTGTCTTTCTGTTGAGGAATCCAGGTCTAATGTTCAGCATTGTGTCTGAGTATTCAGGATAATTTGAGTTTGTGGCAGCTGAGCTTTGTGCTCTTGGTACTGTTTATTTTGGCTTGCAATAATGGGGAAGGGGTTGCCTGGGGTGCTCTGCCCTGGCTGCAGAATTGGTTGTATACCTCATCTAGGTACTTCACCTCTCTTAACCGACCTAAATATGCCAGGAAAAAAAAACAAAACAAGGGTTGTGTCCTTGTATAAAATCTGTAAAACTTCAAACCTCATCAGTGTAAGGAAGATGTGACTGTCTTGAAACACTTGTGTAGATGCTGTGGCAGAAGTGTGAGCGAGGTTTCACCGCTGAGCTCTGCAAGTATTTTACTAAGATCTGGTTTCATCCTGAGCTGCTGTTGGCAGGGAAATATTGGAGTGACCCTTCCTGAATGTGTTGCATTTTCATTTAATTAGAAGATCCCACTGGGGAGGAATTTTGCATCCTGCTCTGGAGTCCTCAGCAGAAGAAACATGGACCTGCTAAAGTAAGTCCAGAGGAGACTGTGGAGATGCTCCGAGAGCTGGAGTTTCTCTGCCATGAACGCAGGCTGATAGAGCTGGGGGTCTCCAGCCTGGAGAAGAGAAGGCTCCAGGGAATACCTTCCAGTGTCTAAAGGGGGATTAATAAAAACAGGGAGAGACTTTTTTTTTTTACACAGGCAGATTGCAGTAATACAGCGGGAAATAGTTTTAGAATGAAAGGGGGGAGATTTAGATGCGATGTTGGGAAGAAACTCTTCCCTCTGAGGGTGGTGAGGCCCTGGCACAGCTGCCCAGAGAAGCTGTGGCTGCCCCATCCCTGGAAGTGTCCAAGGCCAGGTTGGACAGGACTGGGAGCATCCTGAGGTGGTGGAAGGTGTCCATGCCCATGGTGTGGGGGTGGAATGAGGCGGGCTTTATGGTCCCTTCCACAAACAGCTTTCCCAGCTATCAGCAGTGAACCTCCTGGTGCAGAAGCAGGATGCTGCAGGGAGCCCGATTCCTGGAGAAGTTTCCATGTGTGAAGAAGTCAGTGTAGTCTGTTGTGACACAAATGCAATAGAGCTCTCCCAGGAGAAATGATCTCTAGTTTCTGTGTAGTGTGGCTGGAATATGCTTGGGAAATAAGCTGTGTCCACCAAAGCCATCTCTTGGGCGTGGGGGGTTGTTATTTCCGTGCTCAAGTGGTTTTGGTATTTACAGCTCCTGCATTTAATTCTTGAAGCCTTTGCTCTCTGCTGGATTTGTGTCCAGTGTGGGTATGAGAAAGGAGGCATCTTGAGCTTGTGTCCTGTAGGGGTTTCAGTAAGCTGGTGAACCTTTTCCAGGGGCTCTGACTATCCAGTCAGCTGCTTGTGTCCTCTGGGACTTTCCCCCTGGGGCGTTTTGTGGCAGGTTGGCACTCCTGTAGGAAGAAATGAAGGGTTTGGCCCCAGGATTGCTCAGCTGAGCTGAAATTCCCACTATCCAATGGTTACTGCGGCTGGAGCAAGCCCTGGGCAGCCACTAGAGAGAAACAAAGAGCTCTATTCTGAGTGCCTGTGTAAAAGAGCTTATCTGGAGGGAGACATTTCATCTTTCCTCTTTGTCTTCTCCCTTATTATTCCTTTTTCCCTTAGCTGACACTTACCAGCTCTACCAGTGTGATGAGGGAGTGCCAGATCCCTTAACCTTGGATTCTTTCTGGTTTTGCCATCCTCATACATACTTTGTGTTACCTCTTCTTTTTCCAGTTACCTCTAAATCTGGATGGGGAAGCCATAGCCTTGTCTTACCATTGCCAAATAATATTTCTGGCAGTTAAAAAAAAAGTTTTAAAAAGCACTTTCATTCTATGTTGGAGTTACTGGTGACCCTTCTGCACTTTGCCAGCAGCCTGAGGTTTTTAGAGCTCTGTTGCATGGTGAATCTCCAGGTTAGAGAGCTGGGAATGCTGTTATTAACACAGAAATGCACCAAGCTGTACAGGTGCCTCATGCAGGGCAGCCTTTAGTCAAATAGCTTTTGCTCTGGAATGTGTGGTTCCTCCCTGGCCATAAATGTCAGCTTTAATTAAGAGAGAATCTCAACAATGAGATGCAGACCTTTTTTTTTTTTTTTCTTTTTTTTTTTTTTTTTAAGTTTTCTTGTAAACTTTCCATACTTGCCCTTTTCCCTATTCTCCTTTGATCTTTAGAAAACCTCAGCTATAAAAATAAAGGCTGAAAAGTGTCTGCTAGGTGGTGAAATATGAGTAAGCACGAACACCCCGACTCATGGATTTGCATGTGCTGTTCCTGCTGCCGGGGCTGCCTTGTCTGCCTTTAGTTGACTCAGGATTTTCAGTAGGCAGAAGAAAGATAATTTCCTTGTTCAGCTCTGAACAGGCTGGTTCAGACACCTTGGAGCACGTATTATCATTATGCATCTTTACACAATGGTTCCTTGAAGGAAAACTCTGGCTGCAGGCTGGATAAAATGGAGCATGCCCTGAATTTGGTGGATAGGTGGCAACTCCTCAGCCCTGCGGCAGAGGGTGGGAATGGATCCCTTGGATGCCTCTGGATTTCATTCCTCCTCTACCACGCTCCTTAGACCTCTGTGTTCCTGCAAGGGCTGCCTCGGAGAAAGGTGGGAATGGACATTTCTGTCCATCAGCTCATCCCTCTGGCTTGTTTCTGTGTGCTGCTGTCATCAGCTGCCTTCCAAAATGAGTTTTCTTGCCGCATTCAGGGGAAATGGGAAATCAAGGCAGTTGGGAAGTCACTTCTGCAGCCCATCTGGTACTGTCACCTGTGGTGGTTGAGGTCTTTCAGAGGCAAAAAAAGGTTCCTGGTTTGCTGGTGGTAAAATGCCATCACAGTTCAGCAGAGCCACATTTATTTCACGAAGCAGAAGTGATGACTTGGGTGGGTGTTGAGTGCTCTGCAGGGTTCAAGGGACAATGTGAAGATGAATCACAGCTTACAGGTGGCCCCAGTATTCAGTGAGCCAAATATTGTTAATTTGCTTAAATCTGCTATTACTAATGGGCTTTTATCAGGACTCTTGGCAGTAGTCTGGGCCTACTCAGATTTTTGATGTTTATTTTTTTCAGTCATGATTCTCCTCAAAAGACTGAGATCTCTTTTGATTTCAAAAATGACATTTTGCAGCCTGCTTGCTCATTTTCAATGCAAGACTTTGCACATCTGCTCAGAGCCTTATGGAGTCAATCATTGCTCCAGGTTGTAATGGATTTTGGCAATGGGTTTGAAGAATATTTTCCCCTAGGAAGCCTTAGGAATCCTTTGAAATACCCCTCAGTAGGGTATTTGTCTTGCGTAACTTAGTTCGTGGTAAGCACATCTATTACAGTTTTGGCTATTCCTTCCTTTGTGCTGAAGATAATTTCCTCTCTGCTTTTTAAATTTCTTCCACTCAACCGTGATTTTATCTTCTTTTTTTCTCTCAAATCTCTTTATCACTTGGCCATTAAACAGCAGTTATGTGTGCTATGTTTCTCTTCTATTTGTGTGACACAGCAAAAATCGTAAGGAAATTAATGGGTTGGAAAAAGACAAATTGGAAAGAATTTAGCTGGGTATGTTCTGTGTGTCATCCAGTCGGATTTTGCCAAATCAGGCAGAGATTTTCCTACACCCTTGTTAAGAGTAGGAATATTATGTGTTTCCTGTGCCACCTGTAGCAGTAAAGGAAAGGTGGCAAGGAGGGACCTGACCTGTTTATAAACTTCATGGCAATTGGTTTGGTTACTGTGTCCCTTTGTAAACCTTAATGACAAATTGGTTTGTCTCAGGTATTTTTTATTTCTCTTTTTTTTTGGGGGGGGAGTGTTTGTCAGCTGTTCTCTCAACTGCATCATCTGAAGGGTGAGTGTCTTGCCTGTTTGTGGTTGTGTATCAGAGGATCTGAGCTTGTTCGGGGTATTTTAGGATAGCGTAGGTTCCTCTGCGCTCCCTGTAAAGAAAAGCTAAATAAAAATAACTTGTTTTTCCTCGGTGTGTGGTTTGGCATTGACCAAATCGTCTTTTCTGAGACCCCCTAAATCTGGAAGGAGAGGTTCCAGCATGTCCCTGGTACCTGCTTTTCCAGAGGAGGGGTGACTCTGAGCGCTGTGTTGCTTTGGAGCATCTGCAAGTATTTCCACTAACTGTAGGTGAACAGATGATCCCACTGGCTCTTCCTGGCCACTATCAGAATTTCTCTTGTCCATGCTTTTGTATGAGTCCTCTCTTGGCAGGCAGAAGATCTGGGACTACGTTTGCCAAGTCTGCAAGAAAGCAATTCTTTGTCTGCCTCTGCTGGGTTTTTTTTGCACAGTTTTCTCAGTTGAAATGATAAGTATTTTCAGTCTCTGAAGGTAGTCTCATTCTGTTCCAGGAAACTCCTTTTTGGATCTGATTAAATAAATCTCGTGGATCCAAATGCTTCAAGTTGGAAAGCTAGACATCCCAAAAGGCTTGTTTTGTTTTTCATGGAGAAGACAGTCTGAGATGTGCTGGCTTTGTGAATTTTTCTGCTGCAGTGAAATAATTTCAAGCTGTTGAGCTGCTGAACTAAGAGGCTGTTAGTGATGGGGCAGGAAGCTGTGGCTAGGTAGCACCATCTGAATAAAAACTTGTCAGAAAGCTGCTTTCTGCTAATCCCTGAGAGGAAGTGAGCTATAATCAGCACTAAGTGAGCTAATCACAGGAAATCTATTGCTCAACAGGAGCCTTTGAAAAAAAGGAGGGGGGCAGGGAGAAAAGAAGAATACCCTTGGAGGCTTTTCGTTCTGTTTTTGGACTCAAAAGTCTGTTTGATCTAAGAAAATTGAATATCTGATGAAGTCAGCAGCCCTCCAATCTCCACTTTGAAACAGCACCTCTTTTCCAGAGTAATGAAGCATCAAGTCTCATCTCTTCCAGTATGGTGATTTTTCAGGTATTGATCGGCTGTGTTTAAGCAAACTACCAAAACCACTGTAGGCCTGGGGCAGTGGGAATGTGTCACCCGGTATTTTCAGCAAAGATTTTTATAATACAGAGTAAGAGTGGGACATGACTATCTTAAATCTGCCTTGTCACACCAGTCTTTCCTTGGAGAATCACACACTAACTCTTGTATTGTTCTTGCTGGCTCTGTGCCCTTTTCACGTGACACCATCTGCCTTGGAGATTTGTTTCCCGGACTCTCCGTTGCTCTTTTCCTCTGCTCTGTTTGTGGTTGTCTCACATGCAGTGACAAGTGTTGCCAGTGGCCCCATAAGGCCCTCCTGGAAGTGGTGAAGCTGCTGCCTGGAGATGCTGCAGTGGTAACTCACTCTTCTCAAACCTAGTGTACTCTGCAGGGACACTCACCAGCAGCCCTTCCTTTTTTTTTGGCCCATTCTCTTTTCTTCAGTTCCTTCTGTCAGACCACAGACAATTTCGCTGTGTTGCCTTCAAGCTGTGTGCATGGCCTGAGTGTTTTGTAATTCAGGTGTTGTCCCAAAAGTGTCCTGCAGCTGTAGTGGCACATCAAAAGCAAAGTGGTTGTTTCTGAATGCTTTGGTAGCCCCAAATTTGTTATTCCTCCTTTTTGGTCAGCTCTGTCAAATGTACTTAAATGTGATATTTGTGCTGCTCCTTCTGTGTTATGCTGCTGATAGTATAAATGAGCTGAGGAATATTTACCCGCAGTGAAGAGCTGAGTTCAGCTGGCAGCTCTCTGAGGCTCCTGTGACAGATTTATTTGATGTATTTCACTGATTCAGCACTGGCTCCTCAGATATCAGTGTAAAGCACTGTATTGTGTGCCAGGAGCAGGAATTTAGGGACATTTTATCAAGCAGCTCTAACCTGGATGTGTTTTATTTTGGTTTCTTTTTCCAAGCAGTAGCCAATGTAGTTTTGCATTGCATCCCAGGCAGTGAAATACAGGTGCAGCCTAGACTGCTCAAATACATGAATTTGAACATCTTAAGAAGACAAATTCAGATCATCATGATGTGAGAACTTGGTACTCCAGCTGTTTGGTTTGGCACATGGTACCATCTTCCTACCCCTGCTCAGGGCTTTGTAAGGCTCATGTGTGTGTGGACTGTAATCTGGATTTAAAACTGAATCTGCTCAAATCCAAGTGCTCCAGGGAAAATGTGAGTGTGCACTATAGCAGAATGATTGGCTTCTATTTTATTTCCTTTCATCCTTTTATTCCTTTTTTTTTTTCTTTTTATTTCCTTTCCTTGTCTGCAGGCGAATTTGAGAAGAAAAATGTTTGTCCTTTTGTAGAATCAGGGGAGCAGAGCAGCAGCACAGAGCCTCGGCTGCGATGGGAGTGCGTGTCAGGCTCCATCCCTGTCACGAGGGAGCTGGGGCCGGCACAAGAGCCGTGCTTAGGAAGTCCTTCAGGAAGCAGCCCAGCTTTATGCTCACACGAGGGGAACTGGGGAGGACAAACAACAAAAAAGGGCAAGTCAAAGCCAGAGCATTCTGACTGATGTGCTGCAGCGGTGTGCATTTGTCAGCTTTCTGAAAGCACTGCCCAATCCTCACTTCAGCTATTACTCGCTGGCAGGGTTACGTTTCTCTGGGTATTTTCCCACCAGGGGCAGACACAGGAACGGCTGTCTCTCCTGTGATCTGGCCATGACTGTGGGTTTTTGGGCCCTTCCCATCCCCAAAAGAGGAAAGATAGTGAGCAGCAGGATGTAGATTGTAAAAATGAAACTTGGCGCATGTGAAAGTGGTGGGCAGGTCCCTTCAGGGCCTGGGAGGGACAGGAGGTGGGTTAAACTACACGAGGAGCTCACTGTGTGTGTCTGGGCCAAGGTGGAAAGGTTCATGGTGCTGAGTGAACTGTTGGACTCAGTGATCTGACAGATCATTTCGAAGCCAAATGATTTGATGGAAGAGGGGAGTTGCAGGTGTGAGGAACCTGGTTCCAGGTCTCCAAGCATTGGTGGTGGACATTTAGGACACCCAGACCCTTCTCGACACTTGCTGCTGCCTCTGCTACTTAGGTTGTTTTTTGGCTACTTAGGATGGAAAGAGAGCACTTAATTTTCACTGCCCCAGTGCAGGGCAAGAAACCTTTGTCAAAAGGAAGAAGGAGTGTCCTGTACTGGGGATGAGGACTGAGAATCAGAGCCCTGTGGTCGCCAGCACTGGCACCTGTGAGTATGTTTTGTGGGTTACGCAGCAGAACTGTGGGGAGAAAAGCTTTTAGCTCTTTTTGTGTCTTTTTGGGAGTGTAATGGGCTGCAGTTGTGTCCTGTGGTGGGACTGAACCGTGTGAAGGCAAATGTTATTTGCAGCTTCTCAGCTGTCTCTGTGGTTCAATCCATTGCTTTGTTGTTCTTGTATTAAATGTAGTGTGAGCAGTGATTGTGAATACATTATTATTATTGCTATTTCCTTCACTGGCAAAGGTGAAAGTGAATCCCTTTTCCATGTACTACCTTTAGCATACTTTGTGAGGCTGCTCAAACTCAGGTTAACTACTTTAATAAACGTCTTTCAGCGAAGCTAAGAAACCCACCATCACTTGTGTTGTCTGTGTCAGAGAAAGATGAACATGACATCCCCTTTGCTGGGTTACAGGCTTCTGGCAGACACTGGAAAAAAGTTCCCCATGTCTTTGCAATTACCTGCACAAGGAATGAATCAGCAGGGCAGGCACGTGGGTGACGGTTCTGGAGTGATTCCGTCTGGTTGCTGGGATCTGAACAGGCTCCTTTTCCTCTTTAAGAGCTGAGAGAGCAGAGACAGAGCTTTGGGGGGGTATTTGAACTCTTCTTTTAATTTTTTTTTCCCCCTTCTTTTAAATCCCTGCTCCAGTCATTGTCTATAATGTCAAACCTCTGTAGTCGTTTCCAAATACTTCCTGATGCTGTGGAAACTTTCCTTGCATGATGAAGGCAGGGTAGGGATAAAGGAGAAAGGAACTGCTTTCTTCTTCAGCTGAGTGCAGGATAGAGAGATCTATTTGGATTTGAACCTGGAGAGAATGACTGATTTTTCACTTCCATTGATGACTGAAGATTCGAAACTGTGCTTCGTGACGTACTTGGCATGAGTGGGTCTGTTGTCATTTATTTAAATGATGAATTCAAAGCTGCTGTGCTTTGAAATGGGCCTTTGTGCAAACTAGGTTTGAATTCAGCACTTCATTTTATCAATGATCTTTGAAACAGCCACTCAGAAATTCTACCATGTCTTGTTAAATAAATCACAGTTTAAATTTTTCCTTAAAGCTGAGGTTTTCCTAGACCACAAATTTAATGAGCTGGGAGGATTTTCATGCTGATGTCAGTCTTCGAGGTGAAAAGCTGATGCCTGAGCTCCTCTGTCACTCCTTTTTGCTCCACCAGGGCCACAGGTTGTTTTCCTGCTGTGGAGCTTCTGGGTTGTATTTGGAATGAGGTCAAGGATCTCTGTGAACACGTGGAACAGTCAACAGCTGATCAGAGCTGCAGCTCTGGGGGTTCTGCTCAGATGCCCTACACCAGCATCTCTTGTACACCAGTTCCCTGAAACGTTCATTTTCTCCTGAAATAGATTTGGATTTCCATATCCTTCCTTCCATCTTGGTACTTCAGAGTCTCTTCTCTTGAGCACACGAGATACTAAGGAATAACTTGTTTTGGATCAAGACTGAGTACGTGATGAGTTGCTTATGTCACTGAAAAGGATTTTTACACTGAAAAGAGTTTTTACTAGAGTGAGAAATTTATTTTAAAATTACATCAGCAGAAGTGCAGTTGGTTGGTGGTTTTGTTGTTGTTGTTTTGGGTGGTTTTTTGGGTGGTTTTTTGGTCTTTTTTTAAGTGTAGCCTGAGTACCACATGACAATGTTGTTAATTTAGTGACTGACCTCTCCAAGGGAGTGTGTGGGGAATTACTGTGTGTTTGCAGGGCCAAGTATGTTCTTGCCCAGTTTCAGATGCAGGTGAGTTGTTTATCCTTTCATCCTGCTCTTATCAGACAGCTCAGAAAAACTGCACAGATGGAGGAAGTAATAGGGTTTGCTTTAAAAAAATATAAAAGGCCACTCATGTTATTTTCTATGCCCAGTGTACCATTTTGCCATTCATGATGCACTTATTTACCTGCTATGGTTTATTTGGCTGATTGCATTTGTTGCAAAGAAGATATTTTTTGTTTTAACTGCCCCCATTTGGGTACCTAAAGATCATATATCCATCTCTTTTCTGAGGTTTGATTAATAGAAGGGACATAGATTATGGTCCCCTGCACTCCAAACCTGACTTCAAATATATATTATAGTGTATATATAAATATATACATATAGGAATATATACATATATACACAATTTTGATTTGGTGGATCTATTGTATATATATATGTTCATAAAGCAAATACCTTATTTGATTTTTACATCTCAAATGGATGGCATGTCCTTGCTGCAGTGTCTTGTAAGGGAAGCATTTGGAATTAAAATCCCTGTGGGTTGGTGGCTTAGGCCTGCTGTTGGGTTGCAGGATACTTAATTTTTGTCACCCGTACTACATGTGGACAACATACATACATACACATGGAAAACAAGACAATCTTGCAGGTAACTTGCAACATCTGAAAGAGCAACTATTAAGTGAATTTGGAGTGTTGGAAATCACTGCCTGATTCACAACTGCATCCCTGCAGCCATGTTCAGGTGACAGGTCCGTTTGTAATTCCATCATCAGAGAAGGGCTCCAAGGCAGGGCTGTGTAGGTGGGTGCTGCACAGCTTGCTGTGCTCTTCCCCCTGGCCTCCAAGTCATGGTGCACATATCCAGTTTCTACTGCTCTGCCAGTGCCTTGTGCTGCTTGTGCCTCTGATATTTTACAGAAAGTACGTTCTTTTATGGTCATTTATGGGGATAATTAATGTTAATCTCTTTGAGCTTCACAACATAAACCAGAGTGTTGCTCTAGTCCAGGCTGCTGGCTTGACTTGCATCCCTCTGTTGGGATTTGGCAGCATTCACCCACCCTGTGAAATGCCAGGGGATGACAGCCCATGTTGTTTTAGTTCTGCTGCTGGGCAGGATGCAGGTGTTGTATTGTTGGGAGCACAGTAATTGAGAGGGGATGGCACTGCCTTGTCGTAGCTCTTGTGAATGACACCCATCACGTGAGTCATGCCTTGAGATGTGATGCAAAGCTGGTGGGCATCAGGAGCCCATTCATTTCCCAATGAAATTCCCATTTCACTCTCAAGGGAAATGTTGTGAGAGGAGAAGGAGGTCAACACAAAGATGTGTTGGTTCCTGTTCCGAAGAGATAGTTTGTTATTTGAGTGAACAGAGGAATTGAGGATACGTTTGTTACTTCTCACTGAGAAGTATTTTCTGTACTTTGTGCTCTTTATTCTGTGGCAGAGAGGCTGCCTGTTTCCTGGCAATCAGAAAAAAATCTCCAAAATACTACAGGGACGGAGGAAGTGCTAGCAGAGATCTTTTTGAATGGGTAATGTGTCACGTAGATGTTTTATTGTGCTGTGGTTGTAGCCCTAGCAGCTGTTTGTGCGTGTTTTTCACTCATGTTTTTGTTGAGGATTCAAAGAGGATTGTGGTGATACTATATGTTATTTTCTGCAAGTGGAGAAAGTTTGGCACCAAGTGGGGAGGCAGTACAAGCCTCATTCAGGAGTGGAGTGCATCCTGTGGATCTTGGTGCTGAGCTCTTTCATGTAGGCTGTGTGATTTGGGTAGAGATGTTTTGAGCGTTGCTTAATGTGGGTAGTGTGCTGAATTATGGCTTACAAACATAAGCTGTTCCTTTGTCCCCACGGTCTTGTCTGATAAATGACAAGAAGGAAAGCATCTAAGGCTTTTAAAGCTGTTTGGTACTAGAGCATGAAGCTTTTTAGACTAGAGCTATCCCCAAAGGATGTTGTACTTAGGCCCTTCGTGTGAGCAGAGAACCAGATCTGGGAATTGTTCATTCGGTCTGGATTACTTTTATCACTGGAAATGTTTGTCGCTCCCTGCCACAAATGCTGCTGCTGGCACAAATGAATGGGTGGCCCAGAAGTGGGAATGAGGAAGGGATTTGCTTCCTTTGGTGGAGGCGTCAGTGTCTGCGTTCCTCAGAGTTGAATTCATGCGTCCCTCTCCTCTGCCAGCAGAAGGAATGCTACGTTCATGTACTCCATGCTCTTTTCCTGTGTTCAAATCCCATTTTTTTCCTCTTCCAGGGCTTTCCCTAGCTATTGAGAACCATGTCTGACAACGGAGAACTGGAAGACAAGCCCCCTGCCCCTCCCGTCCGAATGAGCAGCACTATCTTTAGTGCAGGGGTCAAAGACCAGTTGGCAACCAACAACAGCTTTAAACCCCTGCCCTCTGTCCCAGAAGAGAGGAAACCCAGGCATAAAATCATCTCCATCTTCTATAGCAATGAAAAAGGTAAGATGCCTCCTTTTCCCGCTCCTGTATGTATTCCTTTATTCTCCTTGTAAGTTTTGGTAGTGCTTTAGATGTCAGAGTCCAGCTTGTCTAAGTGTAGAGGTTTGGAAAACCACCCCCTATTTGCTGCCCAGCTTGAAGTAATGCATTTCCAAACATCCCAAATCGATGTCTGGCATTCCTGGGGATCATGTTACTTGGATGCAGATTTCTGGTTCCCAACCAGCACCCAGCTGGTTTGGAAGTTACTTCATGCTGATGATCATTTATGTGGCACCTTGAGGAGAAAAAAAGTCAGTAAAGAAATAGGGGTTAAAGGTGCAGTTGCATGAAGGAAAATTCAGAGAAGTTCTATATTTTTGTCTGTGGAACAGGATTAGGATTGATTACTAGTGGAGATAAACCTGGATTGCTTTAAAGAAGATTATTTCTGAGGAAAAAAAGCTATAATGGATACTTGACCATATTTCTGTGTTTTTTGTCCTCTTCTGTATGGGGAGTGCATGTACAGCAGTGGAGCCCTTTATCCTGGCTCTCCAGAACGTGTATCCATCTACAACAAAACAGATAGAAACACCTTCTGACATCTGAGATGGTAAAACTGCACAGGGACTTAAGCCTGACCTGAATCTTCAAAGCTTCCTGAAAATCTGCTGGTTAACATTACTTTTAATATGCACCTTGGAGAGGACCCTCCTGCTCGTGATGCTTTCTGTGCTCTTGGCTCCCCATGCCTTGCTGCTGGTGTGCTGGGCAGGACTGGTTCAGTCATGCTGACACAGGTCTAGTTGTTTGAAGAGGTTCTGCTCCTCTGGTTGATTATTCTCTTGGCTGAGTGTTTTCCCCAGGGCTGGTTTTCACTCTCTCTCAGCTGTATGAGCAGCTCTGCAGCCGTGCCTCTCCGTGGAGATCAAATCCAGAGAGACAGGTTGCCCTCTGTTCCCAAGATCTGGCTTTCTGCTCTCAACAGTAGGTGGGTTTCCTTTTTTGGAGGATGGAAGGATAGTTACTTCACAGGGTCATTTATTGTGAAACAGCCTGTCTGTGGCTGAGCTATAGCAGTAGCAGTGGTGCTCTTTCTGGTGACATGAGTGAGCCCCAAAGAGCAAAGTCTGTAAGCAGAACATGAAAAGCTACTACAGGTTGGTGGTGGCACACCAAGAGAGACTCCAGCCCTCTGAGAGTGCTGAGTTTGGGTGCTGAAGGTGGCAGGTCTGGGTGCAGGTAGCTCAATGTAGTGCTCTGTGTCTGGAGCAGGTTCTGCCTTGGCCCTTCAGTCCTGCAGAAATGGGTATTTTACCATGTTGTTGGTCCCACAGGGAAATACCTAGGATTTGTCACGGTGAGTTCTGCAGGGAAGTCTTGTGGAAGGATCAAATCCGTCCATCTTCAGGCAAGGTGAACGGTTTAGGAGCTGGGATGTCTTTATGCTGTTGCATTGGTGGTTGATCAGAGCATTTGAGCCCTTTTACAGACAGGATGAAAGAGAATGTAATGAGGTAGGACATAATCCCAAGTGAAGGAAGGTTTTCTTTGCTCTGTAGTAGTAACAAATGAATTATGAATGCAAGTGGGTGCAAGTATAGCTGGAGAGCTTTGTGACATTCCATGACATCTTTTTTTCTCCCTGGACATTTTCTCTTTTCATTTTGATGGTGGATGTGTTCATTGCTGGAATGGGGGGTGGTTGAAGAATTATCTGAAGTTGCATTGGCCCATCTCAAGTTGCTTTGGAGTCCTTTGATGACTATTCAGACCACTCTAGATACTGACAAGTACCAAATTTAGGGAAATTAAACCGCATAGTTATTTAGCATCTACCTACTGATACTTTGTGTTGTGAACTGAAAACAGGAGAAAGAATTTCTGCTGGGAAAACGACATTTTAGAGGAAATGAGTGTCAGTTTGTGTTTTCTAGATGTTAAAAAGTAATTCAAGTAGTGTCCTCCGAAAAAAGCAGGCTTTCCTGCATGGCAAGATATTAGGAAAAATGGAAATTGAATTACCCAACTTACAGAAACTCTCTGAAAGTTGTATATTTTTTTAATTTGAAAGAAACTTGTCTATTGCATGACCTGCAGCAAGGCTAAGGTAAATATCCAAAGAAGGGATTTTGGCCCTCAAGTCTGCAAAACTGGCTGTTGAATGTAAGCAGAACAGAAGTGGGCACAGTGTCTTTCTGGCACTCACACAATAGTCAGATGTTAGTTGTTTTGTTCATTAGCAAGGCTGGGACGCACCCTCCCCAGAAATGCCCATTTCAATCCTTCTTTTCTTTAAATTCAGCTGCTGGGAAGCTTTGCAGAAATACTAACTTCCTGCTCAGATTTTAAAAATACATTGGGACTAGATGCAAAATAATCTGTCAACCTGGGGCAGAAATTTTGTCGTGGGAAAAATGTCTCTAGGCAGCACATAAGTTAACAAATCACTACAAAAATGTTCGATTTTCCTTTTCAGAAAATGAAAAAATCCTTGCCATTATCCAGGAATGTTGTTTGGCTTTGTCTGCACATCTCTGTCCATATGATTTTGCAAGGTCCCTCCTGGCCAGTCTCATCTGCTCCTGGATCCTCTCTTGGGAGGTTCTTGTGCTTTGGGGGACTTGCAGATGAAGAGGTTTAGCAATTACACAGTTTCTGTCCCAAGTCTGAGCTAGTTCTGTGCTGAAATAATCATAAGGGTTTGAAGGGATTATTTAATCACCAGTCATGGAAGGTTTTTCCCCCCTGGTTCCATTGTTTAGGATAAATGAAGTGATAGTCATCTTCTTACTAGAGTACTTTATTGCCGTGAATTTTCTTGGCCTGACTTCTGAAGTCGAAGGAACCTCTGTGTGGTTTTGGAAAGCTTTAAAATAGTCCCCTAAAACCAGAAATGTTTGTCTTTGAGCAGAAGGTATTGGAGGAGGTGCTGAGGGCATCACCCAGATCCTGCATGTCACGTGCTTGGGGGCACATTTCAGTGTGGTTTCAGCTGGAGCTCAGCAACTCCAGGTGCACATCTGGAGTCAGCTGCCTGCTACCTCCAGCTGTTGGGAAACAGCTGTGTTTCTTGCCTTGTGTGTGGAATTTGGCTGGTGGGAAGAGAGGGCAGCCTGAGGATGGGTTTGCCCTGGGAAGTACAGAGGTTGGCACCTTGCTGAGTGCCTGTTGCTTCACCTGGGGCAAAGAGTCTGGTTGTATTTGAGGCACCTTTTTAAATCAGACAGAGCCTTTCTCCAGCTCACCAAATCCTTCCAAAGGACCTGTGTGTCTTCCCCTCTTGGGAACAGGCGGACTATGCTTCTGTCTCTGCAGTGCTAAGGGCCAAATTCTTGTTCCCATGCCCAATAATAAAATGGTAAAACATCCATTTCTGCAGGATTGAAGGGCCAAGGCAGAACCTGCTCCAGACACAGAGCACTACACTGAGCTGCCTGCACCCAGACCTGCCACCTTCAGCACCCAAATTCAGCACTCTCAGAGGGCTGCAGTCTCTCGGTGTGCTGCCAGCAACCTGTACTAGCTTCTTGTGTTCTGCTTACAGACTTTGCTCTTTGGGGCTCACCCATGTCACTAGAAAGAACAACCATGTGCAGTTTGAAAGGAGCATTGCGCTGCACTGAAGGGATTCCCGTTTCAATCCTGACCCAGGGGCTGGGAAGCTGTGCGGCCTCACCGTGGTCTTGTTCTCAAAGTGAGGATGTCCTGCCAGCACATGACTCACCGGGCTTGCCTCTGGCTGGGGCTGTTTGTTTGAAGTGCTGCTCTGCTGTTCCTGTGGGCAGAGCAATGGGTTTTAGTCTCCTGCCTTGCCTACTCATGGGATCTGTGTATTTTTGGAAGGAGTGGGTTTATTTACCCAGCACATGCTGGAGGGCTTGAGCACCAGCTCCTGTTTGCTGCACGTCAAGTGCTCCCCAAACAGGAGCCTTCCTGAGGAGTACAACTTTTTTATATATATATATATGTATATAATATATATATATATATGTTCCCCCTTGCTTCCACATAAAAAACGGCAAGAAATAAGGCAGAAATATACTTTCCTTGGTTTTCACAGCAGCGAGTTTCCCCTGGGCTGCGACTGAACGCTGTTAATGAAACGTCTGACAGCCTTTTGCTTTTTGGCTCTGCCCCGTGCAGCCATATTAAAGATATCCTGTTTATAACAGCCGTGTCTTTCCACGGCATTGTTCAGCTGCAGGCAGCCCACATGGCTTTTCGTTCGGGAGTATTGTCCTCGCTCCCCGTCCTTCCCTTCCCGCCAGCCTGGGGGGATTTCAGACGGATTCCTGCCTCTGAGCAGCACCATCTTTGCTTGCTGTGTAGTAATGAAGAGAGTACTGGTTTACCTGCTTTTTCTGGACTGTAACTTTTAAGGTGAATTTAAAAACAAAGCAGAAAAAAACCACCCAACCCGAACCACCCCCTAAAAACTCCCAAAACAAATAAACAAAAATCCAAAGCCTCGAGTGTTAGAAAATCTCTTATGAACTCAATTGAATCTAGGTTGGATTGTGCATGTGGTCCTTCTAGTTATTTATTCCTGCTTCTGGTACTTATTATGCTCTCCCTCACCTTTTAATTTAAATTAGGCAATTGCTCTGAGGCTATAAACTCTTATCTTCATTACAGGAAGTCCTAGTTTGCATTAATTACCTTGAATTGAAGCAGTGAGGCAACTGAGTTAAGTGTCTTTAGGGTGAAGTTGAGGTTGAACTGAAGTTGTCTTTATTGCTGTTCTTAATCTATATTAAAATGTCTTTTTTTGCATTGTAAACATTTAATATGTTTAGATTTCATGTGCTCAACAGAGCACTCTGGTGCTCTTAATCTCTTTTTCTTCTTGCTGCCATAGTATAAATTATTTGAATGGAACAATGTTCTTGGAATCACAGAATCCCAGCATGGTTTGGGTTGGAAAGGAACTTGAAGCCCATCCAGTTCCGCTCTGCCATGGGCAGGGACACCTTCCTCTATCCCAGGTGGCTCCCAGCCCTGTCCAACCTGGTCTTGGACACTTCCAGGGATGGGACAGCCACGGCTTCTGTGGACAACCAGTGCCAGGCCTCACCACCCTCACAGGGAAGACTTTCTTTCTAACATTGAGATCTTTGAATGTCTTTTTCAGGAAGCAAGAAGAAGGAAAAGGAAAGGCCAGAAATCTCCCCGCCGTCAGATTTTGAGCATACCATCCATGTTGGCTTTGATGCTGTTACTGGAGAGTTCACTGTGAGTATTCCTGCCTTGGAGCAGCTCAGGAAACACCGTAGGTCAGTGCTGCAGTGAAGCCAAGGCAGAGTTTTAGAATAAAGCATGAGTTAGTCTTTGTTTCTACTGAAGAACTATTTTTTCCTGCGTGTTTGTACAGCACACTGTGACCTGTTTGTGCTTCTGCAATGCCAGTGTCACATCTGATGCTTTGTGTCACCCAGGAGAGCCCTCCCTGACAAACCCTCTTCAGTTTGCTTTCTTTAGTGGGTAACACTGGGTGGGTTGAGTGTTTTTATGTTCCCACTCCTCACATCTGGCCCAGCATACCTGGAGGAGTTGTGTCCTGTGATCTGTGTTTTCGCCTTTGGCTCCCCATCCTACTTTCTCATGTGCTTAAGGCTGTGCATGTTATGCTTTTTATAGAGGGAAGAAATTTGTTTTGCTTTTCAAAAAACCTTAAACTACAAAAAGGATCCTTAAAATCCCCTATTTTTTCAGGGAATGCCAGAACAATGGGCTCGGTTACTTCAGACCTCAAATATCACCAAGCTAGAACAGAAGAAAAACCCCCAGGCGGTACTAGATGTGCTGAAATTCTATGACTCAAAAGACACAGCAAAACAGAAATATCTGAGTTTTTCTGCTCCAGGTGAGAGCCAACTGTGCAAGACACTGGAGTTGGGTATTGGGAGCACAGACTTCCTCTGTCAGAATGATAAATCAAGCTCAAGTGCTAAAATCAAGGTGCATTTCAGTGAGGCACAAATGTACAAAGATTGATTTTAAACTGACTGGAAACTGGCGTTGTCCAGTTAATTTCCTGTTTTAAGTGGAGAGGGGAAGAAAAGGAGCTGGATCATTCAGAATAGCAGCCAAAATGAGCTTGAATGTGCTGTGTTTATCAAGCTGGGGCTCTGGGATGAACTGGTTTTGTGCTGGAGGCCTTGCTCCTCACAGCTGTCTCTGAACTTGATGTCACCAGCTGGTGACATCAGTGATGCAGAATAATTTGTGACTTCTAGATGGAGGCCTGTGTTGGAAAGCTGAGAAAAGGACTGTCCCACAACGTGCTGTTTTACCTACTTTTCTTCCAAATTCTTTCTGAAAGTAGCTTAGTAATAAGGCTTTGTAATATTCTTATCCTGTACTTGACAAAGTTCACTTTTTTTTACTTTTTTTCTGATGATTTTATTTATTCTGCTATTTGTTCTGTTTAGAAAAAGATGGTTTTCCTTCAGGAACACCAATGGTGAGTGTGTTTACTATTATTTGGATATTCTGTGGTGCATACAAGATCAGGTCTTCTGGACTTGTTATATCCTGAATCTTGAAGTATTAAACTGTATAAAGATTAAAAGTATAAAAATCAGGAATTTTTGTGTGTGTGTGTGGAATAGAAGCATAAATTTGGGTGGTTAATTGCATATTTCACTGCAGCAACAGTGTTTGAATCTCATAATAAAATTAATAACTAAAGGATAGACTGAGTGGTTTAAGCTATTTTCTTTTGACATGGTAAGAATTATTATCTTTTAATGTGAAGAAAAAAAACATGAAGTCTTTAATACTGTGGGAGAGGCAATTTGTTTATCTGCCTTTTTTAAACTTTGGTAAAAATGTAGACCAACGCCAAAGGTTCAGAACCATCAACAGCTGTGGCAGATGACGATGAGGATGATGAAGAGGCTCCTCCTCCTGTGATTGCTCCCCGGCCAGATCACACAAAATCGGTGAGCAGCTGTCAAACTGACAGACCTGCATTTCTCTGCTTTTTAGGGAAGTGCTTTATTTGGGCAAGAAGCTGCTGTAAGTTTTTAGAGAAAAGTTCTGGTTTTTGAATTTGCTAAGAAAATTCCTAATTTCTGAGTATCAGTTCGATTAGAAGTCCTGTAGTTAATAGAATCGTAGGATCACTTAGGTTGGAAAAGACCACTCAGATAACAAATTTGTTGGTTTCTTTGTCAGCTTGTTTTGAACACATCCAGTTACACTTATCTTTGTGAGGAAAAGGAGGATTCTTATTCCTAAATAAAAAGAATAAGAATTCCTGTAGGCCGTTTGTGTAACTTTGCACAACACGATGATACAGGTGTAATGCATTTGCTTTCTTGTATCTGATTGGGTTGAAATGTGGTATCCCCTCCAAGTACAGCACCTGAACCCCATCCAATGCAGATTTTAGATTAGAAAGCTTATTTCACTCACAAAATCATCAGTACTGCAGGAACAGTGAAATGCTTGAGAAGCTGTTCATTAAGTTTTAGGGTAGCCCTCATCTACACCCCTTGGTAATGGTGTCCCAGAGATCCCACTTACCCCAGCTCCTTCTTTTGGCTGTGGAAGCTGTACATTTTGCCTCTCTCTTGCCCACTTTTTCCAGGAGTGCAAATGTGAATTATGTTTATTTGTCTAGGGGTTTTGCTTCATAATTTCCCACTCCTGGGATTTAGACATACAAAAGGTGAGCGGTCCACAGCTGGATATTTCTGGAGTAGCTGTGTATATCTGTGAACAGCTCAGGCAGGAATTAAATAAACCTCCAAGAAATTAAATCCCTTAAAAAAACCCTTAAATTGGGGACAACTGGGAAATACTTGAGACTCTTATCCTTCTTTTCATGGTAATCAAGCATCTTTTTCCTTTAGATTTCAGTAGAAATTGATATTAAATATTCGTTTCTGCTCTGTTAACTAGTATGGGTTATAAAGAATAAGCAGATAAAAAACCTGAGAAACCCACTGTGGAATCTCCTAGCATCCTCTCTCTTCAGGAAGTGCCTGGATCTCTTTCACAGGTCATGATCTTGTTTTTATGGAGCTTTAATATGTGTCAGTCTAATTTCTGCCTCATACCTGTTACAAAATGTTGCTGGGGGATCTTTGCAGAGCTGTGGTGGGTTTCAGCTGATGGCAGAGCAGTGCTCAGGTCTCTGGTCTCCCTTGCAGATTTACACCCGCTCTGTCATTGACCCCATCCCTGCCCCGGCTGGTGACACGTGTGCTGACAGCGCCTCCAAAGCAGGGGATAAGCAGAAAAAGAAAACCAAGATGTCAGATGAAGACATCATGGAAAAACTACGTAGGTGCCATCATTTCAGATCAACAATAGGGCTGGGGAGAGGAATGTGACAATTTTGCCCTCACCCTTGCTTTGTGTGTAGTGCTTGGGTAGCTTTGTGTCCAGCAGCAGCTGAGAGTGCTACTCTAGCTCAGGTGGTTTGTAATGCTGGAACAGATTTGGGGTTGTGTCATACATGCACATCACAGTGTCACAACTGACCTTCAGTCAAACCATAGTAACAAAAATAGTTTCTGCTGTTGCTTGTTCCGCAAACATCTTGATGATGATTTTTTCACTGTGTTCCCCTGCAGCTTTGGCTGTTGGTGCATCAGCTTTGCCACTTGAGCAGACTCACTCTTGGGCCTGTCTTGGCCAGGCCAGCCCTGCTGTTGGGGGGCAGTGGGATTGGACTGACTTTTTGATTGGTTTTGGGGTTTTTTTGGTTTTTTTTTTTAGGCACTATTGTAAGCATAGGAGATCCCAAGAAAAAATACACCAGATATGAAAAAATCGGGCAAGGGTAAGTATTGATCCCAACTTTTATTCCCCGTGGGCCAGTGTCAGCAGCAGGGTGCTGTTCTCTGCCTCACACCACTTAACAGTGCAGGCAGAGATGTTGGCTGCATTCAGCAGTGAAAAATCACAGAATCCCACCCTAGTTAAGGTGGGAAGAGACCTTAGAGCCTATCCCTTGAAGTCCCACTCCCTGCCATGGGCAGGGACACCTTCCATTATCCCAGGCTGCTCCAGACCCTGTCCAGCCTGACCTTGAACACTTCCAGGGATGAGGCAGCTATGACCTCTCCTGGCAGCAAACAGTAAAGTAAATAAACAGTGAAGGCATCACACAGTGGTGGAAATTTTGAATTGAAAACTGAAACAATTTTGTGTTTGTGACTTGGCTGTGTGTTTGTTATGCAGGAAGATGCAACTTGCTATAACATTTTTTTTCTCTTTACAGGGCTTCAGGTACAGTTTTCACGGCTATTGATGTGGCAACAGGGCAAGAGGTAAGATTCCTGTGTTCATTTTATGTTTAAATGTTCTTCTCTAGGTGGCAAGAATGATTTGAGTGATTTCCTTCAGTGGCTCCCATCACTGCTATCACCTCTCAAATCTGTTTGTCATAGTCAGTTTTAGGAGTGTGCCTTGTTGTATAGTAATCAGATGATGAAAGCTAAAAGCAGAGATCTGTCTTTCCTGTGAAACGCAGAGGGAGTGAGATGTTCCAGAAGTGAGTTTGGAAAATAGTTTATCCTTGAAGAACTGCAGGCATTGTTATCTTACGTTTTCAGAAATAAGATTTTGTTTAGTCTTGCACACTTGGCTGTGTCTGTCTCTAGGGAAGCAGCTTGTCTCACGTGATGCCCTGGTGCAGTCAGAATGTCTTCTCCATATCCTACTCTTTGCTGTTATCCCTTGGTTTCTCCAGTGAAATTGGGGGCATCAGCAATACTGTGCATGCTTTTCATCCAGTGGCCATATCTTGGGGACAACCAGTGGGCTTGTGGGACTCAGATTTTAGGAATTATTTGTCTCTGTTTAACTTCAGATTTCCTTAATTTTCTTCTAATATATTTAAGTTCTTTCCTAAATTTTCCTTTAAATATCCACAAGTAGGTATTCTTTAGGTCACTGATAAGTAGATGCCCTTTCAGCAGTAAGCACAATCAGTAGTCCTGCAGTGAATCACTACATCTTGATTAAACATCAGCCGTGCCATCATCTCAGGGTCTCTCAGTTTGCTCTCTACACACTGCAGTATTTCATGTCCTCTTACTGATTGCAGAGTGAATTTTGGGGTCCAGGGCCTTTTTTGACCTGCTCTGCACTTTGCCAGGCAGTTGATGGTTTGCAGCCTTCATGCAGTACTCAGGTTTCCTCTGCCCAAGGACAGAGTTTGGTTTGTTCATCAGTAAAAGGAACACTCCTCTTAGAGCTACACAGTGACGGGACAGGAGGGAACAGACAAAAACTGCCCTAAAGGAAATTCAAGTTAGATATTAGAATTTTTTCCCTCTCAGGCAGGATGAGTAGGCATGGCACAGGAGCTCAAGAGGGGTTGTGGAATTTCTGTTCATTGAGCTCTCCACTCCATACTCACAAAACCCTCAGCAACCTGCTCCACCTCCAGCCATCGTTATTTTGTCACTCTGTGCTACAGAATGATGAGAATTTCTTCCATTAATGTCCTTGGCAAGATAATAACAATAATTTCTACAGGATTATGTTGGTTCTTGTGCTTGGTTTTGGAGTTAATCCAGGTTGTCTTGCAACCAAACAGCCTCCTCAGAGTGTTTGAGTTAACAGAGCTGGGATGATTCTTCTCCCTTGTAAACTGTAGTACCAGTCCTTGTTAGCTTATTTCCTCTGTGAGGTGGGCCTTTATCTTCCCTTTTCTCTCTTGGATAGTTAATTGAGTTCATGGCTTTGAGACAACTGCCTTCTGCCTCCCAGCATTTTTTATACCCAAACACCAGTGTGGTCAGAATAAAGAACAATGAATTGCCTCTACTTGCATTGGAAGGCTCACATTTTCTCTCTTGAGTTGCTACAGGACTCTCTTCTGCTTCAGGCCTGTTGATAAGGAATTGAGTGAATATCTTTCTATCTCCTGAATGCCCTTTGCTGTATGGTTTGGCCTCTCTTACTCTTTGTGGATCCTGTCAGCTGCAAGAGGATGTTTGCCATGTTGGCCATGGGTGCAAGTTGTGTGCTGATCAAGCTAAATTCTTTTAAGTTGTATGCTGATAAACAACTTGCCAGCCACAAACTGTTCTAAACCCCTTTAATCCTGTTACAGGATTCCTTCTGCCATTTCACTGAATTAAGAGTGACTGAAAGGTTTGGGTACTGACTTTGAGATTGCTGTTTTATTTTGTCCTATTCAGGTAGCTATTAAACAGATCAATTTGCAGAAACAGCCTAAGAAGGAGCTGATAATTAATGAAATCTTGGTAATGAAGGAGCTAAAGAATCCCAACATAGTCAACTTCCTGGACAGGTAAATGCAGCCAGCTGGCTGATTCCTCATCCCAAGGGTTATCCCTTGCACAGACCTGCTCTTCCTCTACCTAAGGGTCTTGGAAGCAGATGAGGCTGTCTGTACTGTCACATGGCACAGGGACATACTTTTGGTTTTCTCTTTGTAGTTACCTTGTAGGGGATGAATTGTTTGTGGTGATGGAGTATCTGGCTGGAGGCTCTCTAACAGATGTGGTCACAGAGACGTGCATGGATGAAGCACAGATTGCTGCTGTCTGCAGGGAGGTGAGTGAGGAGGGGCTGGGTTGAGGAATGAAGGTGCTCCCTTATTCCCTAATTCTTGTGGCATGCTCAGGTTAGCATTAATTGCCACAATTGCTGCTGAAGCCATTGGGTAAAGAATGAATGGGACCATGAGCAGAAATCAATATTAAAATTGTAGAAAATAACAAAATTAGGTTAACTCAGAAAACGGGGGCTTTGCAAGTTGTAACACGAAAGAGCTGCGGTGGTTTTTGAGAATGTTTGGTGATGGAGCAAATAAAGTCTGCGGGTTTGGTACCTGGAGTGCCTCATCCTGCTGACAGTGTTAACAGAAAGATAGGAATAATGTGGACTATTATTAATAGATTAATATGAATAAAGTTCAGGGAGGAGCAATAGAGAAGTTAAGCAGCTGGAAGGAAACAGCTTTTTTAACTTGGACTAACAGAGAACGTTCGTTCAGAGGCATTAAGAAAAAAAAATCTGCATATTCACATATGGGTAATGTAGACAGAAGAAAAAAGAAAAATAAGAACTCCTGAAAGCTTTGAAGTGTTTTCCAGAAGGAAGAAGGGGACTGGTGTTTGCTCATAGTTTGGAATTGGATTTGCTGAAACAGGAGTATGTTAAGAAACATATACTAAAAGATGAACGGAATGCAGACTATCCCTTTCCCACTTTAGTAATTTCCAGTTTAGTCATAGTATGTGACATCTGTACTTCTGTGCCAGTTAAGCTTTCTTCATGGATTTCTCAGGAAAATAATGTTTCAGAAGGTTGTAGCTGGAATAACTTCGAGGTTTCAGTAAAATTTCCAGTGCAAGTGTTAAAAGCAGCCAATACCACAGCTTATCAGTGGTTTCTGCCCTGAGCAAGTGCCAGCATCCAACTGCAGCTTGATTTTATCATGGCAGAAGGAGAATTCTGTAATCTGCTGTGCAGGAGAAACGGAGGGTTTTAAAAAGCCCATCTGACTCCATCAGCATGACGAGTGTTTTTGTGACTCACCCCAAGGGAGGGGAGGGAAAGCAAACTTGCACAGTAACGTGTATGGACAGGGAATGGTTTCCAGAGAAACCAGAGCTGGAAGCAGAGAACCAAAAGTAACTATTTACTGTAACAGTAATGAGCTTCTCTGAGGAAGAAATCAAATGCTGAACTACTGTACTTCATCAAAACTCTGCTGCCCAGTATTTTACATACATTTAGTTTTGCAAATCAGTATCACTTTGCTAAAGCAAACTAAGATTAAAAAAAAACAAAACAAAACAAACAAAAAACAAAAACAAAACAAAACACAAACAAATAACAAAAAACCCCCAAACAAACAAACAAACAAAAAAACCCAAAAAAACCCAACAACCAAAAAAACACCAAACACCACCAACTCAGTGGGGACATCTGTGCCAAGCTGCAAATGGCAAATGTTCTGCTTAGATGGAAAGAGAAAAATCTGGCTTTTGTTCTTTTGCCTTTTAGACTCAAATAACAAAAGTAAATTTCATTATGGTTTTGGGCAGAAACTTAATGTGAAAGGTTTTCATCTGAAAACAATGCAAACCAGTATTAGTGCCTCTCAGAATGAAGATGTTTTACAGCCTTCACTGTAGAAGTTGTGTGGATGTTGGACATGAAGCCTCACCAATCCTTCTTGGTGACACCTCAGCCTGAAAAGCTCTCACTTAATCCTTTATTGTTCTACTGCAGAATCTGTGGGGTGTACCAAAATTAACATCAGGGATTTCCAAGAGCATCTTGGGTGATGAGGAGTTTAAAGGATGCATTTGTTAAGATAGGGAAACTCCACAGTAAAATGATTTTTGACCTCCTGAAATCTGGAGTGTATTTTTGTAGCCCAAGAGCTTCCTCTGCTGGTTATTTTCAATAATACCTTTTTATTCTTGCACTCAGAGCTGGCTGAGGGTGTGCACATGGCTTTTTGCAGCAGTTTTGTTTCTAGATGCTGAATGTTTTTTTTTCTCTCCTATCCAGTGCTTGCAAGCGCTTGAGTTCCTCCATGCCAACCAGGTCATCCACAGGGACATAAAGAGTGACAATGTGCTGTTAGGAATGGATGGATCAGTTAAATTAAGTGAGTAGCAGACAATTGTTTTCATGTTCTGTTTTCGCTTTTCCAGGAATCTCTGGCTTGGAGTGCGTAAATCAGTAAAAGGAGAATGAGCAGGGAAATTTGTGGTGTTTTTTATTGACTATGAGTAATAGAAATCAATTTTGTTATCAAATATATGTCAGACAGCAGGTGCTGATACTCTCAGGGCCCTCAAGACTGGGGCTGTTAATGTGTTGGCCCAGAAGGATGTTGAAGCAAACCTGTGGCCCCATGAATACGTTGGTAAATGGGAAGTAATTTGCATAGGCAGTGAAGCAAAATGGGAATGATTGCAAGAGCAAAGTTGCAGCAAACTGCAGTGGCTTTGTTAGGATGCCAGGACTTGATATTAATGCTTTGCCCCATTCATGAAAAGGCCACTAGCAAGAAAATTGAGCATTACTGATCATTTATTGCAGTCAAGTCTTAACCCTGTACCTTTTCTCAGACTGGAAGTGCAACACTTTTATTAATATAATCATGACAAAACAAGCTACTTGCTTTTCAGGTAATAGTTATGCATGTACGGGCTTGTATAGTAAATCCTTTTCTGGTGTGTGTAAATAAAAATGATGTGAAAGCAATGGTAGCTGTCAGGACTGTTGAGAATTAGGTGCATTATCTGCCTTTCTCGTATGTAGGAATGTACAAAACATATAACATTCAAAGAGTTAAGGCAAAAAGGTGTGAAGCCAAATATGTTTTTAGTAGGAATTTGAAGTGCCATGAAAATGTCTTAGCAATATTCCTGTTCTACGTGGTTTGCAGTCTCATTTTATTTATGAGATGGGAGTGTGGAGAAAGATGATAAGAAGCCTGGTTTGCCTACTAGCATTGCTGGATGCACTGCTCACTTGCACAGGGAATTCTTTTTTAAGGATGTGATGTGTCTGTGCACAAACTGGATTCAGAGGCTGAAGAGAAGTGGACAATTACAGCAGAGGATGTGGCTGAGAAGAGTTAGCTGGAGAAAGATCAAAATTGCAAAAGAGGTGTGGAAAAGGATCAAAATTGCGAAGCAAAGTCGCCAGAGGACAGAGTTAGCAGCTGAGTCAAAATCATCATGCCAGCAGATCGGGGGAGGATGAGGAGGAAGGAGACACAGGAGAAGACAGGAGTCAGCTGCAAAAATTCCCTGTATGAAGGGGAGGTGGTGTAATCAGTGCTGAACAAGCTCTTCTGGGGCTGTGTGATTGTATTGCTTTAGCAAAAGCTTAGGGTGGGAGAAGCTGCACCTATTTTTTTGAACTCTTGCCTTTCTCTGAGGGAGTCTGGTGACAGGACAGGTGTCACCACTGCAGCTACACATGCTCCTGGTGGGTGAAACTGGATTCTTGCCTGTCTTCTTCCTCTGTGTTGGTGGCTGGTGCTGGAGGCCTGGCTGGGAGGTCAGGAGAACACACTGCAGCTGCTTCCCTGGGCTGGTCATGGAAATAGGCTGTGCTGGGAAGTGACTGCGACACCTTGATAAGGCCAAAAAGTGCAGGAGGAACTTGGTGATGACTCCTTTAGGTTTGGTTTTGGGTTTTTTTTTAAGCAGCATCTTGACTGTCAGGGTGGGGTAGTTCTGTGTTAAATGGTCTTGGTACAACTTGGCACTTCCGTGACTTGGCTCTCTCCTTAGCATTGCTTGGCATAACACTTTCCAAAATTGCCCTGGAATTTAAATTTCTCTCTCTTCTCTCCCTCCCTCTCTCTCTTTCTCTAACTTAGTGTCAATGATAAAGTAATATCTGTCTCCTGCCTTAACTGTGTTCTTATTGATGCTTTACATGCCTGGGAAGTGGGAGTGCTGCAGCTGGATAAAGTAACATGATGGGACATGCATTGCTGCTGCACCTGAAGGCTATAGGAATAGGTGACTTTTCTTGTTTTCTTGAGTGTGGTTGTTCTCTTTGGTAGTTACCTTGTGGAAAGGTTTGTTTGTCCAGGTTCCTGCTGCTGAGTGGGGTAGCACTGCACTTCCCTGGAGCCTTGTTTCCATGTCTGTCGGCTGTAGTACCTGTATAGATGGCCAAAGTGCTGTGAAATGTTGACCTCAGTAGCTGCACAAGTACAATCTGTTTATCAGGGCAGAAGCCATGGATTGTGGATGGATTTCTTCTAATTTAGGCTGCATAACACACCACATGCAGAACACTCTGTTTGTGTTCTGCCTGGTTGCTGATTTTGGCTGTTAGTATTCTAGAACTCTTGAAGGAAGGACTGGGCAAAACACCATTCTTCTACAGGGTAATTCTTGTTTCCAGAGGATAAAAGCCTTGTCTTCACTCCATGGAATTCTGCCCTCCTTAACCACCTTCAGGTTTTGCATTTTCATTGCACGTTGGCTTCTTTAATATGGAGAGTGTAGTGGGGGAGGAAAGAAGAAACTGCCCCCAAACCCCTCTCAATGAAATGTATGTGTAGCAATAGAGAAGTCTTCTAGGAAAGCCACTCCTTGGGATGCACCAGTTTGACCTCTTCAACTTGTGTTGTCCTGCAGCCGACTTTGGATTCTGTGCCCAGATCACCCCCGAGCAGAGCAAGCGCAGCACCATGGTGGGGACTCCGTACTGGATGGCTCCTGAGGTGGTCACACGGAAAGCCTACGGCCCCAAAGTGGACATCTGGTCCCTGGGCATCATGGCCATTGAGATGGTGGAAGGAGAGCCCCCGTACCTCAACGAGAACCCCCTGAGGGTAAGAAGCCCTGGTGTTGCTGGAGCTGGGTGTTCACTGCTGTCAATAACTGTTAATTGCACCTGCATTAAAAAGAAAATGAAGTTTAAAAAGCCAACAAGACCAGCAGTACAAGAAAATTCTTCCATAGGAAGAGAGCTGCCTTGAATTTGCAGTCTGCCTTATCCTGACTCCCTGTCCCTGAAAGTCTAGGTTGGACAGGGCTGGGAATAACCTGGTCTAGTTGAAGGTGTCCCTGCTCAAGGTGGGGGGTGGAACAAGATGGGTTTAAGGTCCATTTCAGCCTAAACCAGTCTGAGATTCTGTGATGGTACTTAGAAGACTTGCCTGCCTGTAACTGAAACGCAGCTCTTTCACCTCAGGTCTCTGTGATAATTTAGGGAAAGTAAACCCAAGATATTGTAAGCATTGCTGTGTCACAAACTGATATTAGCCATTTTCTTTGCTGAGGTCAGTATCTGTTGCCAAAAGATCATGAGCATTATTTTGCTACTAGCAAGAATAGGTCATGACTGCCTACACATGTGGCATTTTTACAGTTCTAATCTGAGAAGTTGAGGAGAAGTAGGCTGCAGAGCCCTCTCATCTGAGTGTTTGCCACGAGGCAGGTGAGTTTGGAGTCCTTTAAAGCCTTGGTTTTGGTTATACCTTACTCTTCATTTTACAGGCTTTGTATTTGATAGCAACTAATGGCACACCAGAACTCCAGAACCCCGAGAAACTGTCCCCAATATTCCGGGATTTCTTGAACCGATGTTTGGAGATGGATGTAGAGAAAAGAGGATCTGCCAAAGAATTGCTACAGGTGAGACTCAGCTTCTTCTCACAGTGCAAGGTCCAGATTCAGGTCAGCCTGTGATGAACCACACCATAGAGTAGCAACTTCCTTTTTGTGTGTGTGTGTGTGTTTTCCCCTGGGAACTGTAGTGAGAACATTTGGTAGGAAAGATTTATAATACACTCCAGAGTTATTCCATCATAGTCTGTGATTTCACTTTGTCACTGCCAAAGCATCCAGCAGTTTAGGAACTCCCTTCAGAAGGTGGCTGCTGATAGCATTTGCATTGCTTTTCATACTTCCACTTGTAAATGTCCCCTTCATGGTCCTGATAAAGTAATCTGCTGGTCTGACATCAGTGTTCAAGCCTTGAAAAGAAAAGTTTCCTTTCTCTCCCTAGAGTTCTGCCCTACAAGCTGAGCAGCTGGAGCAGTGTCCTTGCCATTGTGCCACCATTCCTCCTTTTAGTTTTGATTTTAAATACTTTCTGTGCACTGGAAAAAAGCTGATTTGTTAAATGAGATCTGCTTGTAGGCAGCATTGTGTATAGGAGTGAGAGAATCACTGATGCCATTCCTGGGGAGAGCAAGGGCTAGGTCTCAGGCAGATGGTGTAGAGGCTTTCTCAGTAAAGCCAGCTGCTGCTTCTTGTCTTTCTCTGATTATTTGTTGTTTAGATCTTTGTTTTACTCTTTGCCAGTGCAGCTTCAATACACACCTTTTGCAAAAACAGTGAGATATTCCAGAAGAAACTCCATTGGGCAAGGCAGTGTGGTCTCAGCCAGCTTTTTTAGTTTTGTCCTTGTAACCACCCAGAGAAACACGTGAAACAAGTCAGCAGTTAAAATGCAAAGTCATTGCTGCCTAGCTCCATGGAAACATGAATCCTGCTGGAAATCAAACCTTTGAAAGTGTGTCTTTCAACTGATACCTTGTGTTTCTTTCTTCCTGGCAGCATCCCTTCTTGAAACTGGCCAAACCTTTGTCCAGCTTGACGCCACTGATCCTGGCAGCCAAAGACGCAATGAAGAGTAACCGCTAACGTCCTGCCACAGCCTTCTTCCTTTTTTGTTTGTTTGTACTTTACAAATCTTTATAATATATGAAATTGTTACACTTTGGGGGGGAGGGAAGGGGGTTTTGTGGGGGTGGGAAATGTCTGCAAAAGGGAAGAAACTCTCATCCAGAAGACACCCAAAATACATGGTGGCAACTCTAGAGATCCCTGTCTGGGGTCCAGAAGGAATTGAGGGCTGAATTACTGGTCTTTGTGGGGGTTTTTTTAATTCTGATTTTTGTTTCCCAGACAGCCCAGAAATACCACTTGCTGTGCCCGGGGCTTTAAAGGGTTTTAATGACTTCGCTGTAACAGCTCCCGTTGTACCCTCTGGGTACTTTCAATACTTGAATGACAGATTCAAGCTTTCAGAGAGCAGTACTAATTTTAACTGCTGATCTCTTTGCCTCTCTTCTTCTTCCCCTCTACCTGCAATTCCTGTGGGAAGCTCGCAATGTCCAGATTCACGGCAGGTGTAGTGAATGTGAAGGTACATCTTGCCCCTCGTTTCTTTTTTGGATTAGCTGTCGCTGTACTGTAGAATCAACAACTTGGTTACTTAAGGAATCATAATGTATGGAGATGGTTTTCACTTTTTAAGATGAATAAGGAGAGAGAGAGGGGGGGAAGAGAGCTATTCAGCTGTTTCTCATGCCTGTGCTCTGTGGACATTTTTTTACATCAATGATGTGGCCTCTTTGTAGAACCGTAATGATCGGTCAAGTCTTTGGATGTGGGTTGTAGATGTGTAGGTTGGGGTCAGATACTTTATTTATGATCAAATGATCAGTTCTAGTCAGGGCAAGAAAAAATTCCAGCTGTCTTCCTGTCTGCTCTTTTTTCCTTGTTAGACTTGCTGGCCAGAAGCTTGAGGGATAATGTGCTTGGTGCAGTGGGTGGTTCACAAACATGTATCTGTGCTCTGACTTGGGCTTTGGAAGTTATGCTGGTGCCTTTGACTTTTTTTATTTTACATTTCCCCTCTTTGTATCAAATACATTTTTGTATATGTTGTAATTTCTCCCTTCCTCCCCCCCGCCAAGCAAATAATGCATCAACCTATGGAATTGTCAGAGTTTAAAGTATTAGAGCTATTTTTTTTTCCAGTTTTGTATGTGCTCCATTTGTACTAATGAAACCAGAAGAACAAATAACCAGATCTGAGGACACTGATGATACAGGATTTTGGAAACATGATCTAAACAGATGATGATCAACACCTGGAGATGCCAAAGTTGTAAGATGAAGCAGAGGGGAAGCAGTGCTGTCAGACCATCATGGGGCCTGTGGGGCTGGCTAGTGTAACTCTGATCTTTGTCACCAAGGACGTTGTGCTAGCCAGGATGGCTGCAGTCAACCCTTCAATGCAACAAAAAGTGCCTCCTTCTGAAGGACAGTGACAGCCCGAGCAGTGGAGTTCTTGGGGTGTTGCCAGGGGTGAGTTTAGCAGAGCCAGTGCCCCTTCTAATGCTTCAGTCTATGCATTTCAACCTTCCCAAGTGTTGAAGGAAGAGCCAAGTAGTACCAATGTGCCAAATGATTCTGTGAAAGAACAACCATGACTTTAGTGGGATTGTATTGCATTCCCCGTGGGACAGGGCCTGGAACAGACAGCTGTGGTTGGGTGTGGACAGAGGACCCTGAATAAAAATTTTTGCACACTTTTCCAAACGTTGCTGGCAGAGGATAGAAGCATTTTCAGAGAATTTCAGTGTCTATATAGAGAGAATGACATTTTGGGGACTGGTAGGCAAAGTTTGGGGGGATGGTGGAAGGGAGTGGGGCTGGGGTCTCACGGCTCCTGGGGGTCTTGTGGGGCCAGCAGGATGCCTTGTTGGGCAGGTTCAGCTTGTGTTCTGCTCCTGTGTGGTAGTTAAAATCTGTCTTGGGTTAATTATCTTAATTGCTCCTCCCAGAGATAAATCTCTCTTACTGTAAACTGTGAGAACAGTTAGGGCTTTAAATTTTAAATTCAGGAAGTGTCTCATGCCAGGTAAGGAAATCCAAGTTCATTTGCCTCGAAAAAAGTTTATTATGGGCCATGGACACTGTAATCACCCTGGTTTGAGTGTGTCCCAGCTCCCTGGTCAAATGGAGCAGTGAGGAGGCTTGGCTGAGGAAAAAACCTGTTGTACCAGTGGTTCCCTCTTTGTCCATTGCTGGCAATGGACTTGGTGAAACTCTTTGTGCCAGAGTTAAACTGGGAGCTTTTCTTTCTTTCCTTTTTTTTTTCTGTTTTGTTGGATTTTTTAAATGGCACAATCTAGATAAATTTAGCTTTTTAAATAGAAAACAAGAAATCATAAGTAATTTTAACTTATTAGTTCCCTTTTATTGGTGAATGAGAACGGTTTAAATCATATGTTGCAAAATTTGTCCAATTTAGCCTGCTTAGGAGACGACTTCTGAAGATTCAGCCATCCTAATGCACAAAACCTTGCCCAATCCCAAGTTCCCAAATTGTGTGTGTGACCTGGGATGGTGTTCAGCTCAGAGGCTGGGAAGTGCCAACACGTTCCTGGCCCCATGCAGCAGCTGTTCTGTGGTGAGGTTTCCATGGGGATCACAGGTGGGGCCGGCAGGAGAGGAGAGCCAAGGGAAGGTTTTTGTGCTGTGCTTTTGTGTCTGGAGGGTCAGGCATCGCTTTTCTGAGGGTGTCTGCAAGGTGAGAAGCTCCAGGGCTTGGGTTTTCCCTGGCAGGAGCAGAGTGGAGCCCTTGAGTGGGTGCTGGGCTCTGCTGTGGTTCTGGGGCAGGTGGAGACCAGCCAGAGCTGGAGGAAATGATGGGAAGGGATGAGGTTCATCCAGATGTGGGGGTTCCTGTGCATCCCTCTTGGGTGCCCACTCAAGATTCTGAGTGGGGATCAGATCCCTGGGATGTGACCCCTGTGGAGTGTCAGTTGGGCAGCTTGTGGCTGAGGTGCGAGCGTGCAGGGAGTGTGAGGTTCCTGAGTTGTTATCAAAGAACAAACCAGAGTTCTTACTGAAAACAACCATGGGATTGAGCACTTTGCCCTGCCTTAGGTGTTAATGAGACTAATTGGAACCTTCCCCCCTGGCTCTCTGTGCAGGGAGGTGCAAAAGTTTGGCTACAGCAGATGGGTCCTGCTGTCAGAGGGGCTGGGGAGGGAGCAAAAACGTGATTAAGAGAGCCTCTCCAGCTGGAATTGAGTCAATAAATCTCTCTGTCCTGTTTTTCCCTCTGTTCCTTATGCTGTTGATGGGAATGGAAGTAGGTGCAAGCTTTCTTTTTATTTTTTTAACTGTCTTCAGATGTTAATGTTGCCTTTTGTGTAATTTAATCCCATTATGTTATTTAATTGTTACTGCAATATTAACTACTGTATTTGTTGACTTCGTTTAATAACTGTTCTTTCAGGGCTAGAAATAAACTTTTAAAAAACCTTTGGGGTTTTTTCCTCCCTTTTCCCTGTCATGAGTTTATACCTTTGAAGACAAGAGTATCTGGATGAGTTCATGTGTTGGTGGTTTACTGAGATTAACAGAATCTATTTATAACTAAGACTCTTATGAATGCTTAAATTATGGTGGGTGTAATTTTATGCTATACCAGCCTGTGTCTTCTAAAGTTTTATTACTCATTGGTGTCAGTACCAGCCTCAGGATCACCACAAGCTTTCCTTGCTGCTGTGAGCTGCTGGTGGATGGCAGTGCCTCCCAGAAAAACTCTGGATTGCTGATGGGAGGAGAGCAGCTCTGAAACACCCTTTTCACTCACTGTGGAAGAGATCCCTCACCCTCTATGCAAAGGGAGCAAAGCAAAAGCCAGTCTGGCCCATCCCAAAAGCTGCATCTTCCCCCTTGTGCATCTTAGTGCTGGGGTGGGACTGATGGGCCCAGTAACCTGTGGGGACGCTTCAGGAGCTGTTCCAAACAGCTGCACCATGGATACCATCCAGTGTCCTGCTTACAAACATGGCACTGGATCCATGGGAATTGAGCTGTCCTGCTGCCTGCTGGGTTTGCTCCATCTCCACTGATCAGCGTTGGACCATGGGAGTTAGGGCACTGGGTGCACACAGCTCTTCGAGGACTTGAGATGACATCCATGGTGCCTCTTGGCCTCCAAGGCTGCAGAGAAACACTTTTGTTTTCCACTGGACCTACAAAAAGGGCTGTGGGATGTTGGCCTGCCAGTCCAGCCAAGGACAAGGAGGGATTTGCTTTGGGATTGAGTCTGGATCAGTTGGCTCCGGATTAAGTTCCTGCCTCAGTGGTGAAGGGCGAGGAGTTGGTATATCCTGTATTTCCTGTGTGTTACTGGGAAAGGGGCTCTTCCCCTTTCTTGCATGGTATACAAGCTTTGCTCATACACTGACAAAGGGAAATGAAGAAACCACTCATCTCCAGCAGCTGCTTCACCCAGACATGAGAATGTTGTTTTGCTCAAGAGCCTGTCCCTTCAGGGTTATCAGTTTGTTGTAGCATCTCAGTCTTTCTATATGATTGACACTTCGTGCATTTAAACTGGTGTTCTCTAACACTGCATTGAAGTGATTGGGCATTTAATTTCTGGGGGAAAAGCAGACAGGAGGAGAAGGGGCTTAGTGGAACTCAGGACTGCTGGGATTTTTGGGATCCTGAAGGGAGAGGAGAGCTTTGGCTGATTTTGGCTTGCACAGCTGAAAATTGCAGATCCTTGGTAAATCCTTGTAAGTCTTGTGTGAACTTGCTCATCCCTTGCACATACCTGCCTGAGACTAAACCCAAGAGCAGCCCAATTTTTTGAGATCAGCTTATTCAAGTTTGGGCATTTAAAGCATAGTTCTTGAAGGCAGTAAATTTGGGGGCAGCAGTTTCTGCCTTTCAGGGCTGCTCTTTGGCTGCAGTGAGTTACTGCAAAGCTGAGCACAACTGTTTGGACTGCAGCAGGAGCACGCTGGTTAAAACCAGGGTGGGGGAAAAGTGAGGATCCTCATTAGCAGCATTTTCATGGTAGTGCCTGAAGAGCATAGTTGGGTTTCAGTGCAGTTCCCTTGGCTCCTGTGCTGGAGCACAGTGCTGTCCATAGATCCTTGCACCCAGGGGTTTGTACAGCTGCTTTCCCCCCCTTTTTTAATTTAAATTGCATTTTGTTCTCAAGATTATTTTTAATAAAAACAGCTGTCCTCAGTCATGTGAGGAAGCAACATGAAAGTTTGCTTAGCTCAGCCAAATTTGCTTAGCTTAGCTCTGATTGTTGCTCTCCACATGTGTGGAGGAAGCAGGTTCTTCTAACGGGTGTTTTCCCTGCTTTGAATCCAGCCCAAGGAAGGATTTCTTTTCCTTGAGGGTGAGAATTACCACCACATGAGAATGATGGCATTCTGTGACTTCTCTACCTGCAACCTGTTGGGAAGGAGAGGGGTAGCACCAACACAGCTCATCATGCTTTTTCCAACAAGGCAAAGGAACATCCTGCAGCACATCATCACTTAAAATCCTGGAATCAGTAAGGCTGGAAAAGACCTTTAAGATTATCAAGTCAAATCCATCAAGATTTCAAATCCCTGTTGACCTGAGTGTTGAAACAGCCCATAGAGCCTGATGGTTTGGATTTTTAAATGGGATTTTTCCCAGTGGGAACTTAGGGGTTGCTCATTCTCTTTCAGGCACTTAACAGTCCCCCAGACTTCTGCTTTGGAGCTGTGTTGAGTCAGTGCAGAGGGGAAAAGCAGACAGGCTGTGTCAAGGCACGGGTATGTCTCAATGCACAGGCTCCAGATCCTTGTGTTTTCTGGAGGGCTCTTGAACAGTCAATCCAGCTTGGTACAACTGTGGATCAAGTGTGAGGACACTGATGGGACTCAGGGCAGCTCCTCAGAATGGTCTGGATACCATGTACAGGACTGACCTTTCTCAGGACTGATGTCTTCCGGAATGCCACGAAGTTTCTAGAACCAAGGATGACCCATCTTTGTTGCTTTTTTTTCCTGTCAGTGAATGTAGTTCTAAGTTCTAAGGATTTGGGTCTTTTCAAAAAGCACAATTAACTCTTGGATCCCCTGGAGCCCTTTTCCCTGCTTGACCATGAAGGCAAAAGTGCCCCAGGTTCCTGCTCCTTGTCACAGCAGCTGGGAACACCTGGCTGCTTCTGGAAAGCTCTAAGCCACCCTCTGCCCAGGGAAACTTCCCTTAGATAACCTTATTACTCTCTTTTTCTGTAGCTGTTGCCTCTTTGAGGGTGAAAATAGCCAGGGAGCCAGGGTGTGGCTCTTCTCAGCTCTTGCGACCCTTCATTGTTTTTGGGGATTGTTTATTTTGCTGAACTCTGCAAGTGCAAGCTTGTTCCTGTTCTGTGGCTAAACCCCTCCGCTTAAATATCTGCATTTTAAGCCCTGAAAGCAAGCTTGGTTTAGAAAGACAGATATTCCAGCTCCAGAAAAGGGGTTTTTGGTGGGAATACTGCAATTTTTTAGATGGTTTTGTTTCTAGAAGAGCAGCCGTGCAAAGCTGTGTGGAGTCTGCTGTCAGCACTAACACAAGTGAGGGAGTGAGCCCCTGGCCTTGTTTAATTCCGTAGTTATCCTTGGAATCAAAAGCTCCCAGCTCCTCTCTCTCCATTGCCTAGGTTAAATGTCCCACAACTGCAGGATGTGCCATGGGCAGGATTACAAGCAATGGGTAGAAAATAGTTTTTAAACCTTGGAATGTTTATTTCCTAAGGTCCAACTCTTACAGTGATTGAGAAGAAGAGGAAAATCCATTTCTGGGGAAAGGAAAATATGTTGGAATTTGTTTCCCAGTTTCACCAGTCTGTGTCCTGTAATCTGGTGGTTTTCTTTGAGAGACTGGATTTGGGGTGGGTCATCATGAGGTTTTGTTTCTAAAGAGAAAACTCTACTGGTTTCTCTACTGAGAAGCACAGGAGGAGGGGAAGTGGAAAGAATTGAGTTGGATTGTGATGTAAATTATTTAATGGTTGGTTCTGCAGTGGTGAGTAGCTTTGACCAGCACTTTGTTGATGCCGGAGGTCGATTTTCTTGAGGACAAAATTACTAATTTGTAAGACTCTTAAAGAATATTTCATCTTGTCTTACTCAAGCAAAGTCATTTGTTTATTTGAGGTGAAAGATGGGTGCTTGCCCTGTCATCTGGAGGGTGAATTGGGGTAAAAAGTGTTAAACTGGGGGAAGTTCTGAGGCAGGCTGACCAAAAGCAGGGCAGTTTTGGGGCGGAGGAGAGGAGGGCTTGGATGATGGGTGGCTGGCAGCATGGTCCCTCTCCCTGCCCAGACTGTCCATGGTTTCCAAAGCCAGGGCTGTGAGCAGTGATCCCAGAGACCCTTCCCAAAACCACTGCTGGGTGGGCACTTGGGGGTAGAAAGGAGTGGGGAAGGAAGATGACAGGAGGGAGGGTGGTGCAGGGGGAGATGCTGAGCTGTGGCCTTCACAAGCATCCCCACAATGTCTTGTTTCTTCTCTGCTGTCAAAGGCTGTTGAGGGAGAGGCTCCAGTGCATTTGAAGCATCTGCTTCTGCTTTTCAAGGCTTAGGTTGCACTGCTAGAGCCACCTTGAGTATTGAAGAGACTCATCCCTGCTCAAGTGTGCTTCTAACCTGGGTTTCCTGGTAATTTCTTTTATAAATGACACAGGGGGAATAAAATAGCCCAAATCAAAGCTGTTGGCTCTTTGTGTGTGATGGGGCAGGGACAGGAGCTGGGTTACCTGCCAGTACTCCCTACCCTGAGGCCGCTGGACAGCCTGTGGGGATGGCAGCTGAGGCCTCTTCTGCTGCAGGTCAGGGAAATGACCCAGAAGACACGTCATGTATTGTTTACCATGCAATCCCAGAATGGTTTGGGTTGGAAGGGGCCTTAAACCCATTTCCTTCCCATCCACCATGGGCAGGGATGCCTTCCACTATCCCAGGTTGCTCCAAACCCCATCCAACCTGGCCTTGGACACATCCAGGGATGGGGCAGCCACAGGCATTGGAGCCAAGCAGAAAGCAAAGGAAGTTTTTTGTTCCTTCTGGAAGAGCTGTCAGCTCTGGGGAGCTCCTGTGGCCTCTCAGGTGTGAATGCTGGGACTGAGGGCTCAGTGCCTCGTGGGGGTAACACCAGGATTTACTGGGACAAACAACTTGGTGCCTGCTCCAGCTGCTGTGACTGGCAGCTCCGTGTGGCACTGGCATTGCCCTGTGGCGGCCACATGTGTGACCTTTCCCAGGCCTGTTGGGCTGTGCCACGTTTGCTTTTGCTTGCCTTTATAAAGAGGAGGTGCAGGAGCTTCCTCTGCTCCTTCCCAGACTCTGCCCCCAGCACAGCCTTTACTATAGATGGCTTGAATGTCTCCATTGCTTTTTTCCTCCTGGTTGTTGGGGTGTGCCAGGTGCTCCAGTGGCTTTCCAAGAGGCTTCTGTCCCCTGGAACACATGGCTGCCTTGCCAGGGAATTTGCTGCCTCATTCCAGTTGTGCGTGAGCTGCCTCGAGCTGAGGATGCTGATGGAGATTGGGCCCTGGGGTGGTGGCTTTGGCCTGGACGTGGTCCTGACCCTGCTCTTCCTCCTCTCTGCTGTCCATGGCGCCTCTTTTGACGGAGCATCTGCCAACCCGACCGTGTCTCTCCAGGAGTTCCTGCTCCTGGAGTCCAGCCTGGCACTGACTGTGGCCAAGCTGCTGGCCCAGGGTGTGGGTGCAGGGACAGGCTGGGCTCTCACCCGTCTCTACTGGTCCTGGGAGCTGACACAGCTCCACTTCTTCCAGAACTTGATTGCACCCGAGTGCAGCTCCTCCATCCACACCTCCCTGCCCCAGGCTGCCTTTGTGGAAGGCTCCTGCTCCTTCCTCTTCCACCTTGTCCTCCTCAGGATGCGACAGAGTCACCCCCTGTACCGGGTCCCTGCGCTGGCAGCGACTGTCACCTTCCTGACCTACACAGGTGAGCAGCACTGGAGTCTCTTTCTGAGTCATTTGGAAAAGTACCTCATTTGTGGGGAAGGAACAGCCTCCCAGTTTTTCATCTTCCAGGACTGAAGAAGTAGGGATTAACAAGGTAATGACTACTAAGCTGTTTATTTTCTATTCTTTTGGGGAATATTCATTTTGGGATGAAGATGGCAGTTTGAGGTACCTGGGCTGGAGGTGAATGTCAGCTCACAGCCGTAGGTCAAGAATGGGATCACTTCCTTGGAACATCCCCTACTGCAATCCCTTGGTCCTGCACTGAGCTTTTCTGCTTCCCATAAAGTTCAGGGCAAACAAGGGTGGGATTTCCCCAGTCCTAGAAGGCAGGCAGAAGGGGTCACAGCCCTTTGCCAGTGTTCCAAAGGATGCAGTGGGACTGCCGGCCACATTTCTCTTCCCACACAGCTGGACCGTTCACAGGGGCCTTCTTCAACCCTGCCCTGGCCACAGCCACCACCTTCCAGTGCTTGGGGAGCAGCTTCTGGGACTACATCCAAGTTTACTGGCTGGGGCCCCTCGCAGGTGAGATCTTCCCAGGGGGCAGGAGCTGGCATGGGGGCAAGGCAGAAGCGCTCTGTGTAACATGGACTCTCCTGGCAAAGGGCTGAACTTGATGCTGCCAGTGGCAAGTGTCATTTTTCATCCTGCCTCATTGTCTCTGGGGGCCATCTCTTTGCTATCCAATTTTTTAAAATCCAACTTCTGCGTGGTACAAGGTACAGAAACTCTCGGAAGCCAAAGCCTCGGGGAGGTTTAGTGATGATGTTTCAGGGCAATGGCAGGCTGAGCTGTGTTTTAAGGTTGTCCTCAGCTCCAGGGTGGCCATGGGGAGCTGGATGTGGGCTGAGTGGAGACAAGTCCCTGACCAGAGGGTGGAGCCAGGTGGGAGCTGGGCTCCGCTCCCAGATAACAATGATGGGATAAGAGGGAACAGCCTCAAGTTGCCCCAGGGGGAAGTTTAGGTTGGATTTTGGGAAAATCTTTTCCCTGAAGGGTGGTCAGGCACGCTCTGCTGAAGCCATGTGGATGTGGCACTCAGGTCATGATCAGTGGTGACCTCAGCAGCACTGAGGGAATGGTTGGACTCCATGGGCTCAGAGGACTTTTCCAACCTCAATGATTCTCTGCCAGAAAACCACTGGGGTAGTTTATGGCCCTTCTGGGTAAAAAGAAGCCTTATTATGTTAAGGATAGAGTGGTTAAATTCTCCTTAAAGCTTAAGGTCCCCACCTCTTCGTGGGGATGCCAGTGGTGCTGAGCTGCCTTTTGGTCATGGGGAAGGTTGTGACAAGGATCCCAAACTGCTGCTGAGCTGTGGGGAGGGTGGAGATGCTCGACACCGCACTTGGAAGGGGTCTGTGCTCTCATTCCAGGGATGCTCGCTGCCCTCCTGCTGTTCCAGGGCAACATCCCACGCCTCTTCCAGAAAAACCTCCTCTACAGCCAGAAGAGCAAATACAAGGTGCCCAAGGCAAAGGTGACAGCACAGGTGGAGGGTGACAAGCCACAGAGGACGAGGAAAGAGGGGAAGAGCAACTCGGAGCCCCGTGCCTGAGCCCAGGGGTCCTGGCAGCACTTTTCCTGGGAAAGGGTTTCCCTGTGTGGAGGATTTTGCTGCTGGTTCAGTCCTTAAAGCATCACAAAGGAATCAATCCTTGCAGGATGCCTGAACCCCTGAGCTCCTTTGGGAATTGCTTTGAAAGCCTCTCTGGAGAGCCCGAAATGTTTCAAGCCCACACTGCTGCCTCGGAGAGAAAACACTGAACACTTTTGCATGAATTGCTGGTTGTCTTGTACTGCCAGGAATCTTAATGGAAGTTGGGACCATTCCATGGGCAGGCTTGAGCAACTTGGGGTTATTGCATCGTGCAATGACTGAAATAACCACACTGGGTCTCTTGCAGCCATAAAAACAAAGTATAAGCCAGTAATTGCCTTGGACACTTGGAAGGGGGAGGAAATGGGCCTTGATCGTCCAAGTTTTTAATGGATACTGGTTAAAAATTGGTGGATTTTGAGTTTAACTTGACCTGAAGTCCTTGAATTGCATAGGCTGAACCTGGCAAGTCTTCCTCTCAAGGAGAGGAATTAAAAATGCGCCAAGGCAAGAGAGTTCACTGGCCATGGGAGACCCTGCTCCTCTGGGGATGTGCTTAGCCTGGGTTTTGGTGCTGTAAAGCATCAAGAAATGGTGCTCAAAGGGTCTGTGGTTAGAAAAAAAAAAAGATACCGAGACTGCTGCTGTGGTTGAGCAAGTGCATCCCTGGACTCTGCTCCATGTCTAGTGAAATACTCCTAACTCTAAATTTTTTTGTGGAAAAAAACCCTAATAAAAATAAATGCTGTGCTTGGCATTTGGGTGAGTGATGCTATTCCTGGGAGCCGTGCTGGGAGACATCTCTGAACAGGAGAGTCACTGTGATGCCCAAAATCACCTCTGCCCTTCCTGCTCTGGAAAGGTGGGGGGACTGTGGGGGGATTCACCTGCTGGGAAATGGGGATCCCCCCAGGCTGTGCTGGGGTCAGGGCATGCCATGGGAGCTGCACTCTGGATGTTCCTCAGGGAACAGCACAGGGAGATTGTAATGCTCTGGCTGTTCCAGTGTCTCTGCCCTGGACCAGAGCTCCTGACAGGAATGACCTGCTCTTATTTCCAGAGGTGCAAATAGAGAATAAGCAAGTGCCACCCAATTAAAACCTGGAGTGGAGGTGTCAGATGCAGGTTTGGTACCCAGTTTGGTCTAGCCCTGCTCCTCCCTCCACTCTGCTGTGTCCATGGGGAGACAACCCCAGGGTGCTGCATGGCCTCTGGGCTGCCCATCCCAGTTGATTTCCTCTGGGATTGCCCTCTGAGGGGACCTGCAGGCCCCCCAGGAGCCCCAGACCTCTGAAACCATGAGCCCACCCCACATCCTGACAGGACAAAGGAGGGAAGGGACCAACACAGCTATACGTGGATGTGCCTCAGAGATGAAACTTTATGGAACACACAGCACCCCAAAGCCATGGAGCAAAATCCCCAAACGGTGCCCTCTCCTTGTGCCTGGAGGGATGCTTGGAACTGCCCTGGAAAGGGCATTGGGAGAACAATCTGGCTTTTTTCCTGGTTAAACTGAGCAGGAGACCTTTGGGTGGAAACTGAAACCTTTGAAACTCTTGGTGGCTGCCCCAGGGAGAGCCTGGGATGCCCAGATCCCCCTGGGGAATTTTTTCAGAACCTCTTTTGGTTTGGAAATCATGCTGAAAAGCCAGAGATGGAGCCTCTATTTATCCCAGCTTATATGCTGTTTCTGCTGTTGACTCAAGGAGAAGTTCGAGATGAGCAAAGTCAGACTGAATAGCCCTCCACAAGCCATTCCTGCAGGATCTTGCCTTGAGCAGAGGCTATTCCTGTGGCAGCCCCCCGCAGTGGGTTGGGATATCTGGCTGCAGAGAGGCTCATAAGATGTCTCCCTGTCACACAGGGATGGAACTTGAGTCTGGCACTGCAGAGTAGGATGCTGATCCTATAAACGCAGCATTCAAAGGCAACCTGGAACCACAATGTCAGTGCAAAATAATGATGGGGTTCCCTTTTCTCTCTCTCTCTTGTTGTGATTGTGGTTGGTTGGTTGGTTGATTTGGTTTGTTTCTTCCCGGTTTTTGCTTGGTTTTGTTTGGTTTGTTTTGGTGGGTATTTTTGGATTTTGTTTTGGTGTGCGTTTTTGTGGGTTTTTTTTTCCCTTTCAGGCAGGACATATTCAAATGTTTGGAGTCTGCTTCTGGGGCTTTTGGGGAGGTCGTCTACTGAGCACACTGATTTAATTAAGGAGAATTTAAGGAGTGACAGTAACTTTTGTTATTTTTAATTAAGAGGCTGCTTTTCCAGCAGGGTAACGTTAATGGAGCAGGGGGGGAGCTGCAGCTGCACAGACAGAAAGACTCTTTCCCAAGCTGTAAATCAAACTCCACAGCTCTGACTTACAGTTTGGCCCTCTTCTGTCACAGTCTCTGGTGCAGGGCTGAGGATCTGCGCTGCTCCCCGCTGCTGGAGCCCAGTGTTGTGCTGAGGCTTCATCTGCAGACGGGGGGGAGGGATTTCTCTCTGGAAAAGTCCTGTCCAGCCCTTGGGAGCCCCGCTGCAGCCCGTCGTGCCCCGGCAGAGCTTGTGCCAGCGGTGCAGGACAGCGGTGCCCGGGGCAGATCCCGCAGCCCCGTCTGTGTCCCGGGCAGGGCCAGCCCCGGCCGGGAGGGCTGAGCCGCGGTCGGGGAGATGGAGAAGGATGGAGAAGGATGCCCGGAGGGGCCAGCGGGGCTCAGTTTCGGGCGGTCTCCAGCCGGTGCCTCGGGGCTCGCTCCTGCCGGGAGGCAGCGGGCTCGGGAGTCTCGGCGGGCGGCGGGGGGAATTGCTTCTTGTAGAGGAGGCTGCTGTACTGCAGCTCCGGCGTCACCAGCCGCCGGCAGGTCCGCTCCAGCTCCTGCTCCAAGCCCTGCTTGAGGTTATAGCCCAGGATCCTGGCGCCGCCGTGCTGCAGCGGCCGCAGCGAGGAGTCCTTGATGTCCTTGGGGCGCACGCTGCCCGCGCCCTGCAGACAGGTCCGCGCCAGCTCCGCCCGCCGCGCCCGCAGCGCCCGCAGCTCCCGCCGCATGCGCTCCCGGCCCACGGCCCGCTCGATCCTCTGCCAGAAGGTCCTGTTAAAGTGCGTGTAGATTTCCCAGTCCAGCCTGTTCCAGGCCTTGAGCTTCTCCACGGCCCAGTCCGGCAGGGTGGACTTGGTGCTGCTGTCCCTGGTGTTGAGCGGGAAGGAGACGACGCTGTCCAGGTCCCAGCACAGCAGCTCCTTCAGCAGCACCATGGACTCGTCGAAGTACTCGGAGATGAGCACGAAGTCGAAGGAGGCCTCGATGGCGTTCAGCATGAGCTGCACCCGCTCGGGGGACGCGTCTCCGTCGGGGTTGAAGCCGAAATCGAAGGTGATGAGGTTCCTGGCGTAGTGGCGGTCGCCGCTGGCGGGGTTATAGTAGCGGTAGGGCTGGCTGAGGAACTCCTCCAGGCTGCGGACCCGCGAGAAGGCCGACGCTCCCTTGTAGTACACGAAGGAGGATTCCATCAGCTGCACGGGGTTCCTCAGGATGGAGAAGTACACAGCGGAGCTGGGCACTACCTTCTGCACCTGCCGAGGAGGAAAAGGAGGTTTGCTTTAAAGGAGGGACCCACTCACCCACAGTGAGCAGAGGCACCTGCTGGAGGTGGGGGGTTCTGAGGAGGATTCCAGGGTGCAGCTCAGCAAAGGAGCTGTGGGGAGCTCCAGAAGAGTCACACGGGGAGAGCAGTGAGCAGAGCTCCCCACCATGGGCTACCACAGCTGCATGGCTGGCCTGGGATGGAGATACTGCATGTCTCCTTCTCTTTCACCATGTCCACCTTCCCTCAGGTGGCATCCAGAGGAGTGGATGCTGGGCACAACTGACCCGAGCTGTTCTCCTCTTGCAGCTGGTCCCCTCTGAGCCTGTCCAGGGAGCAGGACATATCCCAGGGCTCACCAGACATAAAAGACATGAGAGCTGCTGACTGCTACAGATGCTGTCTCCCACTTTGCCCTGGCTCACAGCACAGGGCACCTGCTCACAGAAGCTCTCGGGAGATGCCAACAACACGCCAGGTACCCGTGGGCAATCCTGGCTCTCTTTAGTTCATCTCTGCAGAGTTTATGTGCTCGCCAGGTGTCCCTCCTTGTGCCCCACGAGCCCCCCTGCCCCTTGCCCGCCCGTCCCTCCCGAGGGGCGCGGCTCTGCCCCTACCTCCGGCTGCAGGAATCGCATGTGGTGGCAGAGGATGTTGAAGCGTCGGGGGCTCTGCGGGGAGAAGCCCTGCACGAACCTGGCCAGGAAGTGGTGTGGGTAGTAGAGCTGGAAACCCCCGCCCTGGGGGAAGGCGAAGGTGAGGTTGTGCGTCTCCCCGAAGCGGAACAGGATGTTCATGACCGTGCTGCTGGCGCTCTTGTGGACTTTCAGGAAAACAATGTCAGTCTTGGGCTTGCACGTCTTCCCTTGAGGGGTGGCCCCTCTGGCCTGCTGACCTTCTACAGCTGTTAACTCCTTGACCTCAAAGGCTTCTGTCCAGCTTGGGAAAAATCCTGCCTCCAGATGTGTTTTGTAAGAATCCTCTGCCTGCAGAGTTTGAGCGGAGTTTGGGATGGGCTGTATAAATGAGGTGCCCCACTCAGGGTGGGGAAAACCCACAGCCTGAGGCTGAGTCTGGCTCTGTACCTCCACCTGCACTATTCCAGGTGGGGACTGGGGATTTGGTGCAGGTATAATTCCCCTCTGCTCCTGTGTGCTCAGCCTGTTTGCAAAGATGATGAACTTGCTGGTGACAGCTTCTGCCAGAACTGCAGCATCCGTCCCAGGAAGGCTTGGAGAAGGACTTTCTCTGGCTGCTTTTTCCAGGCCAGGAAGCTGGGGTTTCAGCTGGGGGGCTGACAGATGGGCTGTCACCTTCTCGCTGCTGTGCTCAGGCTGCTGCATCCAGTGCTCCTCTTGGCGGTTTTCCAGAGGGAACTCCTGTCTGAAGTACAGATGCATTCTGAAAACGTCCTTAGTTGAGGCAGGGGCTGGCTCAGTTTCCCTCTGTCCTTGAGGGGAATCATCCTCCCACAGCAGGTCGGGGCTGGGGAGGGCAGAGCCCAGCCCGTGGACCATGGTTTGCTGCAGGTCACGTTCCAGCTCACGCTGGCAGCTCCTGTGATGGGGAGAGCAAAACACTCAGCTGCTGGAGATGGGAGGACACTGCAGATGCAGCTCCTCTGCAGCTCAATGAACCCCCTGACGCCCCAAAGTCACCCTAAAACATGTCTCCCTCTTTTCTTGGGGTAAGTGGCATTGTTGATGGGTGTAGGGGCTTCACTGCTGCCCTGGAGGATAGGAGTGGATGCAAGAACTTGGGCTTGATCATCTTGAAGGTATTCTACAACCTTTATGATTTTATGAAGAAGAGGACAGGTCAGCAGTGATGTGGCAGTGTCTCTGTCTTGCTGGAGCATGACAGGGTGGTGGAAGGAGCAGAGCAAGAGGAGGCAAGGAGAGAGAAGAGCTGGTGGTCTGGAGAAGCTGGAGGAATGATTGCAAATACCCCCAGACTGGGAGGACTGGGCTCAAGGGCTGAAAGGTTTTTGTGGAGAGCCAGGACAAAGCCCAAAGTAGCCTTATCTGACCCCAGGGTGGGCTCAGCTCTGGCCAGGGCATAGGGGTGAGATGTGGGACCCCCAGAGGGTCCTCTCTCACCTGGATTTTCCTCCCTGTCTAAGGAAGACTCTACTGGGTGGTTTTCAGGAGGGCAGTTCTAAGCCCACCTCAGTGGCTAGCAGGAGGCTGGAGGACGAGGTGCAGGTTTATAATCCTGCTCAGGACTTACCCAGGAGGCTGCAGCTTCTCCACAACCTGAAGTGTGACCAGAAGGAGGATGAGGAGGCTGAAGGAGATCCAGAGCTGACTTGGCTGGCACCTGTAGATTGCGCTCAGCTTCCTGTAAGGAAACAGATATTTGAGACCATAAATGGGGAGAAAAAGCCAGGAATAGTGATGTGTGTGAGGCAGGTGGGAAAGACGCCTTGAGACTGCTTTATTTTTTATCTTTATTTAAGGTATAGTCACGTTTTCAGGGGCCAAAATGATGCAGAGGCAGCGATAACTGAGGAACCTCTGAGGCTGTGCCTCAGCAGTGCAGCCTCATGGAAATTTCCAGATGGGCCACAGATATTGTGCTGAAAAGCAAACAGTGATAACCACTGAGTCCCTTGGCTGCTCAGGGACGCCTACCTGGAGCAGCCTGAGCTCCCCCAGGCAGCAGGAACAGGGCACTGCCTGTATATGTTCCCTGCCCTTCCTGGCCAAGAAGGATTAGGATCTTGTCTTTATCAACATGGACAATAAAACTCTTTCCCCCTGATCTCCCCACTGTCTGCTGTTGGACTGCTATCTGCACAGGCTCCAGCTGTGGCTGCAGATGTGATGCCACCGTGGGGGCCCCAGCAGTGCCTGGATTTTAGTCTGATTTTAGCCATGTCTGCAACAGCAGTGTGATTTCTTCAGGCCATTAGAATTGTGCTGTCATGGTTTGGGTTGTGTATGGTGATGTCAAGGCCACGGAGATGCTGCCACAGGGCTCTTTCTGTTTGAAAGGCTTGCTGCAAACTCTGGTGGAGCTGGATTGTAGCTTTAATCTTCAGTGGAATGGCTGAGGGGCTGAATTTTCTGGAACAAAGGATTTGTTTGTATTTTATTTTTTCACAGAAAGGTTGTCCAGTCCCGGCAGATGTGACTCTTGGAATCATGGGTTAGTGATGGCCTTGGCAGTGTTGGGGGAAAGATTGGACTCGATTATCTTAGAGGGCTTTTGCAGCCTGAATGATTCCATTATTCTGCTGTTTTTTCCCCAGGGAGCTCGTTGTTGCATAACAGGAGATGATTTGTACCAAGGATCTGGTTAAACCCTCTGGGCTCTGCTGTGGGGGAAGTCCAGTGTGCCAGCCCCAGGGAGGGAGGCCCACAGGTAGCAAGGTTCTAAATGGGAGGAATTAATGAAAGCAGAAATTTGGGCAGAGCCTGCTTGGAAACTGCATTCCAACAGCCAGCCTGGGTTCGTTGGCATTTCTGCTTTGCTGCAGTGGTCAGCTTTGGACCAAGACTGGGACTGGGACTGCACAGACCTGCTTGTCCCAGAACTTCTTCATCTCTGTGGTGCTTTATCTCCTGCTCTGGGCAGTCCTGTGGCACTTGGGAGCAGAACTTTCTTGGTGAGGCAGCAGTGACACAAACGTGGGCTGTCCAAAGGGGTCACATGCATCCCACTGGTACAGGTCAGGAATTCAGGTTTGCTAATGAGAAACTGGATTTGTTCCAAGAAAACCATCAGCTGCCATGATTAAGTAGTAGTTTGATAATGACAGCTCTGCTTGCAATGATTGGACACTCATGGACCCTGTTCTGCCCTGCTCCCAGTAATGTCCCTTCACTGAGCTGAAACTCTCAGTTCCTCCCAGGAAGATTTTAGTGTCTAAAGTACTCAGGATTGGAAAGGCTGGGAGGTCCTGGGCTGTGGCAGTGCTACTGAGGATTCAGAAGGTGTCATTACATGTAATTACTGCCCATCAGCATCCCAGCATCCCCCATCCCAATGGCATCCTGGAGGTATCCATGCTCTTTGCCACTTGAGGAGCAGACTGCCAAGTTTGGAGGAAACAAGAGGTGGCAAATGCACGTGTGGGTCACTGCCTGGCCGTGCCAGTAGGACAAGGAGACACTTGTGAGGTCAGAGATCAACAGATGTGACAAATAATGGAGCAGAAAAATGCCAAATGCTTAAACAGAGCTTAAAATACCAAGAGGTGTTAAAGAGGGAGGGTTGAAGCAGAGATCCAAGGCTGCCCCAGGGCTGGTGTGAGGAAAGGTTTGCTGAAATAACTCCATGTAAAAGAGCAGAGAGACCACAGAGGGAGAAGGCAGTGAGGGAGGAGCTGCTCCAGAATGAAGTGATTCCTCTGGATCTTGTTGGAGACTCGATCCAGCTCTCCCATCACTCCAGGCAAGGCTGATCATAATTTTGTCTGGCTGACCATGGTAAGGCAAGCAGCAAGAATGGAATGAAGAACTGCACTGTGATATTAAGTGATACACACAAATTCTTGGGGGCATCAGCAGGAACACACAGATGAAGGCAGAACGGTGGAACACTTCCCCCCAAGCAGAGCTGGGGCAGCACTCTCTGCCACTCCCAGATCTGTATTTGGTGCAGGTATAATTCTGGGCTTGCTTCCACAGAGGTTCTAAACTTTTAACCTGTGAGAATCTGTGAAAGATCCAGGTCCTTTGGCTCTTTTGAGGTGGCTGTTGTGTTGGTGGAACACCCTGAGAACACACAACACGGGTTGGGCTGACGTGTGTTGGGGCTGGCCAGGCCAAAGGAGCCTCTCCTTCCCTCCTCCATGGACATCGAGGAGGGTGTGCTGAGAAAGTGGCAGGGCTCAGAACTGCACTGAAGATTGCCAAGAAGTTGCACTGAAGGCAGCAAAACATCCATTAAATGGCACATGGTGCTTGAGCAGCTCTGGTCTTGGAGGCTGGAGCAGGTTGGCAAGATGTAAGTGAACAAAAAAACCTTCAAAAGGTTCAGCTGCCCTCTGTGGATAACCCCTCCACAATCTCCTCTCCATTTACACTGGGATGGGATCAGGGATGTGTCTTGGGGCAAAGTTAAACACCTGAGACCAGACCACCAGGGAGGTGTCCAGGACTGCATTTGCAGGGTGGACTGGGCTGCAAGAGCCCAACTCCTGCAGGGTCTTTGGAGATACCTCCATCTGCAGGCAGGCTACAGCTGAGGAGCCCCCCCAGACGAGAGCCTGTGTGCTGTCACCTCCAGAAGTGGCACACAGGGTGCAGAGCTGGATGCAGCACCCCAAGGATGCCTTTGGCAGCAAGGGCTCAGTGGGAGAGCCAGAGCAGCTGGCCCAAGGAAAATAATCCAAACCTGAACTGGTGGGCAAATCTTTGCAAGGGATGGTGCTTCTGCTGTCTCAGTGCCAACCCCAGCAGGGGAGAGGGTGCCACTTGTTCTCAGCAGGACAGCAGATTTCCCCTCTGTTATTTCCCCTGCTGCTCCAAGCAGAGCTTCCCTCTGACCCGTGCCCCTTCCCTGTCCAACACAGAAACAAAAGCCCCAGCCAGGATGGGTCTGTGGCTGGAAGTTTCCAGGCCCTCAGGGTCCCAGCCAGCTGTGGGTGCTGTGAGAGGTGCTGAGGCTGAGCTTATCAGGCAGGTGAGTGGCAGGAAAAGATTTGACTAGTTTGCTGTGCCCAGATATTCTCCATGCAGCGGGTGAAATTGCACAAGGAATTAATGTACACAATATGTACACCAGCCCCAGCCTGCTCCCTCTGACCAGTCACTGGAGCCATTTTTTTGGCACTAAATGAGAAACTGGGCAAAATGGTCAGCAGGATGCTCAGGTAGCACAGCAAAGGCACAATGGCACTGCCTGCCTGTGTTGGTGCCTACCCTACACCTGACACTAAGCCCTCTCAGCCTACAGTTCTCCCCCAGCCAAAGAACTCTGCAGTCAAGGAAGTTCCTTGCCCTTCTCTCATCCCTCCTGTCTAAACCAGAGGCTGCGGAAGAGGGCATCTCACCCTAGGGGTTACCATGTGAAAAACTTGTACAGAGACAAATTTCTCCTCCTCTGGTGATCCTTCATTTGGGATGCTTCAGGAGGGACCAGCACCCCATTGCCCTGCCAAGGTCTGTGCCATTCTCCTTCCTTGGTGGCAATGGACTCACAAAAGATGCTGTTTTCCAGCTGCTCTTGGAGCCACACCAGGAGGGAAAATCCCCATCGCTCTAGACTGCCCTGCACCGATGTGCAGCAGGAACATCTGCCCTACCCATTCCCATCACCACTTAAACTGTTTCCCAACACAGAGGGATCTGCAAGGACATCACCTCTGGGTAGGATGGAAAGAGAATTTTACTTAAATAAATACATAAAAATATTCCACTTACGTGACCAAGTACCTTCTGAACCTCAGCATGGTGAGCTGGAGCCTTGGCTGGGGAGCGGGTGGTTATCATCCGCCCGGGAGACTGGAAAGCAAACACCTGGAGCCTGGATTGTGTGCTGTGGCCAGGGGCCCCTCCCTGGGGGGGGCACTGGGACAGAGATCTCGTCAGACCTTCCCACCAGTGCCCTGTGCCTGCCCCAGGGAGTGCCCAGCCTCTAGGAGGGTGAGTGGCACCTTCACCCCTGCCACGTCACACAGAGCGCTGGGCAGCCTGTCCACCCATGCCAGTGTCCCTGCCTCACTCCTTGGTTTCGCCCATGGCTGTTGGTGTTCCACTTTGACCCTTCCTTTTCCTTTCTCATGTCCTGATTTTGCCTCTGACAAACATGAGGGCAGACATGGTTGTGATTGCTGAGCTCTTGATAATCCCAATGTCTCCAGGTTGGTGCTGCTGAGACCCTGTGATGGCTGGGTCACTCCTGCGTGACAGGGACCTTGTTCTCTCCAATGCACCATGGCTCCCTTGATGCTGGGCTGGGGGTGTGGCAGTCCCCAGCTCCCTCTTTTGCTGGCTTGAGGGGCACAGGGGGGCCAATCTGGGGATGGCACATAAAAGACATCTATGAGTAAAGTTGTGTCTGGAGCAGTGAATGTGATGGGGGGGGTAAAGTCATCAAGCCCTCGTGCTGAGACTGTGCTGGTGCCGGGATGACCAGCACCAGGACAGCCCTGCCAGGATGTCAGCTGGCTTCCAGTACCAGTGGGAAAGTGGTCACTGGGTCTGCTTCTTGCTGGCTGGTGAACAATGTACCACAGCTCAAAGGACAGGGAGGCTGCCCTCCCCCATGGAGGTCCTTTGGCCACATCCTTCCCCTTCAAGGCTCATCCCAGCACCCTGCACAGCATCAGCCATGCCCTTTGTGTCACTGGAGGCCCAGGCAGTTTGGCAAGGACCATGTGCTTCTCCTGTTTGGGCACAGACTCCCAGGGTGGTGTGGAGGAGAGACCCTGGCCATGTGTGCTTTTCCTTGACCCGTGCCCACGGGGCTCAGGAAGTACATAAAGGGTGGATGATTCACTTCCAGCCCAGACCTTGACTCTCTGGAGGGACAGAAGGGCCCAGCTTTTCTGTTGCCAGCAGGGAGGCAGTTGTTCCCCTCACCCTGGCACAGGCAGGCACTGCCTCTCCCCGTCCACCTCATCAAAACCACAAGTTTGCTGTGGGGCTCTCATGTTCTCCACCCATCCTGGGCTCCAGCTCTCTGCCCGGGCTGGCAGTTTCCCTGGGAGTCTGGGGCTGCCTGACAGCCCACAAGAGCTTGCAGGGATCCAATCCTTTCTGGTGCAGGGGCTGAGGGTCAGGGCTTCTCCCCTCCGTGCATAAGCCTGCTTGGGGTGGGTGGCTGAGGGCTCTGTGAGCATCCCCCATGCAGAATCTCCAGGGAATATCTATGGGGCCCTTTTGCTTGAGAGCATCCAGAGGCTCATCAACATAAGGGTGCCCAGACAGGCTTGATCCTGCTCCTCTTTGTTTCCTCCTGATGGCCACTGGTGGGATTTGCCACTGCTCAGCTCACTTGTTTGCTTAAGGACAAACCTATCAGTCTATGGTGACCTCATGGAGGTCTAGTTTCCATATGTAATCCTGCTCAAGACATCCTCTATTCCTGTCTGCAGCCTCTTCTTGTGCATATCTTGAGGCACCTGTGGAGGAAAAATTCAAAAGGCAAAGTTGTCTGTCTCTGCAGGAATGTGGTGATAGGAAGCAGGGTGTGTACTCTCCACTGCCTGTGTGCTTCCTGTGCCAGAGGCTGCATCTGAGGGACCTCAGCAGCTCTCTTGGGATCCTTCTACTACCTCACAGCTGCATCCTACAGAGGCTGTGCTGGACTGTGACCTGGGCAGGACCAGTGTGGGGATGTCATTCCTCTGAGACTACACCTGCTGGTCTCTTCCCTCTCACAGATGCTGGAGTAGGGGTCAGGACAGGGGCAGGTAAATGCACCTTCTGCAGTTGTGTCTCTTGAGAGGCAAAAGTGCCCTTGTTAGGAGGGACTGGGCACCTCCTTAGGTGGCTGCTTATCCACTGCTGAGCTCAGCAAAAGGCAGCTGAGGGCCCCAAAGACTCCAGTCCCTTCCTGTCCCCTGTCCTCGTGCAAGACGATGAGCAAGGACATGGCCTCAGGACCCTCAGCACCTTGCCACTCATGCAATGGCTTTCCTGCTTGGCCTGTCCATGGCCCAGAGGAGCTGCTGGTGGGTTTTTCCCAGGACTGCTGGAAAAGCTGCACGTGGAGAGGAGCCATCTCTGGTGCATTTTTACCCAGGGTGGAGGTGGAGAGCAGCACAAGGGAAGGTGCCTCTCTGGTGAAGAGGAAAGGAGACCTGGGAGGGTGATTGCTCGTCCAGTGAGGTGGAGAGCAGACCTGTCACCCAGATTCCCAACCCTGGGGTAGACCAGTTGCCAGAGCAATGGGTGATATGAGTGAGGGAGAGCCCTGGGCTTTGCTACGGCTTGAGCCTCACTGTGACTTCAGCCAGCCATCTGCCTCCCTTCATCCTCACCTTATTCCTTTTCCTGCTGGATGTGGAGCAGGAAAGCACAAGAACAACCCAGCCGAGAGCTGTGTGTGGGTTTTTGTTTGGGCTTGCTGATGGCAGATAATGTTTGCCATCAACAACACTCCCTGCTGAGCCTCGAGGTGTGAACAGCCGCCTGCACGTGGGTGGCACAACAGGGCTCCTGGCAAAGGTGACAGCCAGCAAGGACCTTCCAGGCAGGAGCAGGGGAGCTTTGTTCTCCTGAGAGAGCTTCTTTGTTCTTCTGAGAGGAGATGGCAGGAAAGTGCTGCAGAAGTGAGGAGCAGGAGAAAAGCCCCTGTTGCTCTCTAGGACAATTCCTTAGCTAAGGAGGAGTCTGACATCCTCGTGTGTGTTGGCAAAGGGAGGCAGCTGCAGCCAGGGAGGGTCTTTGTTAGGTGCAAAGTCTGGGATCCTGGGGAAGATGAAACTGCTGCAGGGCTTTGCCAGCTGGGGCAATAGCTGGGAATTTCCTGTGTCTGGAGTGGCTTACAGAGGTTTCCTTAGCGGAGGATGGAGAGTGATGGAGCTTCTGCTGGAAATGGCTCCTTTCTTCTGAAGTCAAAGCAGAACATCTGCAAAATAAACAAAAATCTCAGAAAGAAGGAGTCAATGCTGCTTAAGAGAATGGATTAGCTGGAGCAGGTAAACTGGAGCAATACAGAAAAGTCATAATTCAGGGTTAAAATTATCCTGGAGAGGTCTTGGAGTCAAAGTGCTACTCAGGAGCTCATGTTAAAGGGGCCTGGAAGATCTCTGGGCAGTGCTATGATGGTGGGGCAGACGCCAAAGAGCCCTGGCTGGTACAAGGGGATGAGGAGCCATTCCACAGGGCTGTACCAGGGTGGCACTGGCTGCATCCACAGTGGGAGTTCAGGTGCCTGAGCCTAGACTCTCCTGGCTCCACACTTGTCCCTTTGCCTCCTGCAGGAAGCCAGAGTCTGAGGACCTGGAAGGAGGCTGTTGCCACTGGGATAAGACAGGGAATGAATGCCTGATGTGGGACTGGGTTCAGTTCCTTCCTAGGGATGACTACAAGGACCCTGCTCACATTGCTTAGGTTTTTTTCCCCCTGTATTTAATTATTTAATTTTTCTCTTTATGTTTATGTTGTGTTTGTGTGTTTGCATGTACACTTTGCTTAAACAAGGGTTTATTTCCATAGTTTCCTGCCAACACGTGGTCACTTTGTCATTTGTACATTGGCAGCCTGGAGCTTGCTGGATCTTAAAGGGGGATGAAAAGACATGAGGACTGTGTTTGCCTTCCCAGCAGGAGTCAGATGGTAGTCCCAGATGTAGGGACAGATTGGGGAAACTGAGTTCTGGGACACTCCAGTTTCCTGGGTCAGCAGTTATTCCCACAAAACTCCCAATGGAGAGAATCTTGAGAGAGGGACAAGCTGTCCCCTCTCTGCCAGCAAACCCTTTGTGCAGCTTTTCTGTTTGCTTTTCAGACCAGTTTCCAGGCAGACCTGTTCCTGGACTGAGTCATGATAATTTCTGGATGACTCTCTCTGGGGTATCCAGTGCTCAGCCTTATCAGCAACGTGCAAGTTTGCTCTCCGAGTTGTTCTCCAATCCATCAGCCCCTGGGCCTCCCCTTCTGCACTGGGCAGCCAAGCTCCATCAGTACTCACCTAAATTGATCTTTAGTTAATTTTACAACTAGCAGAGAGAGCGAGGCATGCCCATTAACTCCATCTGCTCTCCTGGACACTGAGCCTGCCCCGCAGTGGCCATACTCATCAACACTAGCTCTCTGAAAGGGTGCTCAGAGAAAAAAATGCATCCAGCTGGGAATGTGGGAGCAAAGCGTGGTGGGAGCTGAGTGCCGGACTGGTGCTGTGTGGGATCTCACTGTCCTGGGGACCTTGTCCTGGAGGCAAGGCAGAGCCTGTGCCAGCACTGGGCAGAGCTTCTCTTGGCTGGGAAGGAGCAGCTGGATAAATGTGGCTTCAGGCAAGGAGTGCATTGTTGCTCTGGCTGTATGGTTTTGGCTGCAGTTGGGACTTTGGCCCTAATCGTACTTTTATTTGTTCTTTAATCTCAGTCACCTTATCAGAAGCCTTTGAACAACCAAACACATCTCTGCTCATCTGGAGAACAGATTGCTCTTTCTTTTGGTTGGTTTTGTTTGTTTGCCAGAGACCACCAGGAGATTAAGTAATCCCTCACAAACCTGGGTTTTGCCTTGAAGCCTCTGGAGGCTGCAGCACTTGCAGCACTTGGGTGCTGAAAGACATCTGTATTTTAGAGTGACTGACATTTGACCAGATCCCTCAGGGCCTTGTAGGATCCAGGATCTGAACCATTCCTGAGACTATCCATGTCTCGGGAATGACACAAAGATGTCTCATCAAAGACATCAGGTTAGATGTTATTGAGGGAACTTGCTGGTCTGTCTGCAGAAGAAGAAATGAAAGTGGGCATCCCAACCACTGGGTGCCATGGGCTCTCCTCAGCAGAGGTGGAATGAGCCTCCCCTTGTCATTATATTTTGTCCAGTTTTGGGCTGTTCAGAACAAGAGAGACCTGAAGCACCCAAAATGGGTCCAATAGAGGATGACAAAAATGCTGAAGGGCCTGGAGCATCTCCCTGCCCAGGAAAGGCTGAGGGAGCTGGGGCTGTTCAGCCTCCAGAGGAGCCCCAGCGGAGAGGGGCTCAGCCCTGGTGTCCCTGTGTGCAGGGAGGGCTCTGAGCAGGGCCCAGGCTCTGCCCGGGGGCCCAGCAATGGCCCCAGAGCCACGGGCAGGAACTGACCCCAGCAAGTTCCACCTGGACATGAGGAAGAGCTTTCCTGGGCCTGAGCCCTGGGCAGTGCCAGGGGCTGTGGAGTCTCCCTCAGTGGGGATATTGCAGAGCCATCTGGACACAATCTGAGCCATGTGCCCTGGGATGGCCCTGCTGGAGCAGGGAGCTGGCACCAGGTGCCCACGGTGGTCCCTTCCAGCCTGGCCCCTTCTGTGGGTGAATTTCATGCAGCTTAGTTTGCTCCCATTGCCTCCTGTCGTGTCATAGGGCACTGTTGAGAACAGCCTGATTTCCTGCCTTCATTTCCTCCCATCAGATGTTTATACACATCTACAAAGTCCCTGGGATGAGCATCTCCAGCTCTCTCAGTCGTTCCTCACATGAAGGATGCTTCAGACCCTCACCACCTTCATGGCCTTGCACTGGACTGGCCCCAGTCTCTCCTGTACTGGGGAGCCCAGAGCTGGACCCAGCAGTGCAGGTGTATCCTCACAAGTACTGAACAGAGTGGGAAAGGAGGCTGCTGGAGCCAGGGAAGCTGTTTCTCCTAGAGATGGTCAAGGACGTCTTTAGGACTCTCCATAGCCAGTGGGAGCCGTGTGCTGTGTCTGACCCCAAGGAGTGGGAAGTGGGAAGTGCTGGGTCCAGCCCCAGCTTTGCCTCATCTAGTGCTTAGTGCTCACAGCAAAATAGTGGAAATGGTTTTCAGGCAAAGCCTGGAGAGAAAAGCTGTATTGATCGAGGGAAACTGGGTGGGGCAGGTGTTTACAGAGCAAATGCCTTTTGAAACATATCAGCAGGCAAACAGGGCGGGGACATCACGGGCTGATGCCACCTCCTATTTATGGAAAGCATGACAAGATGTCTAGATAAATGCCATGCCTCATCTGGTGGAAAAAACAATAAAGCAGTGAAATCTAGGAGAGATTTTACGGTTTCTAGGAAAGTTGAGCATCTCATGTGTGTACTGAACAGTTGCTCCCATCACTGCAAGACAGATGGTGAGGGGCTGGAGTGTGTCCAGGGAAGGGGAATGGAGCTGCAGAAGGGTCTGGAGCATCAGGAGCATCTGAGGGAGCTGGGAAAGGGGCTCAGCCTGGAGAAAAGGACGCTCAGAGGAGACCTCTCTCTCCACAGCTCCATGACAGGAGGGTGCAGCCAAGTGGGTGTCAGGCTCTGCTCTCAAGGAAGAAGGGACAGGATGAGAGGAAACAGGTTAAAGTTGTGCCAGGGGAGGTTCAGGTTGGATATCTTGGAAAACTTCTTCACAGAAAAGGTCATCTGTCATTGGTACAGCCTGGCCAAGGCAGTGGTGGAGTTCCCATCCCTGGAGGGGTTTAAAAGTTGTGTGAATGTGGCACCTGGGGATATGGGTTAGTGGTGAACTGGACAGTGCTGGGGGAGTGGATGGACTCCATCCTAGAGGGGTTTTGCAACCTTAATGATTGCTTGATGCTACGTGTGGGCTACCCTGGCCTAATCTCACACTGAGGGGTGCTCCTGGGCTATGGAGGGAAGCTGAGGGTCCTCACCTGAAGAGGATTGCCAATATGGGCTGCTCCACAGGGTCTCCAAGGGGAGCATCCCTTGCACACCTGCCCTGCTGACTGAGATGGCTTTGCAGGGTCATGCCACAAACAGTTTGCTCTCCTCTTTCTCAGTCCCATCTCTGCACAAGTGAGCTCCTGTTCAGTCAGAGGAAGGACACTGGAGCCTCCTCCTCACATACCAAAAGCCTTTGAACTCCCATGAGGCTGTGTCAGATCTCCTGGGAGTTTGTCCATGGAGTCCCATCAATAAGTGGAGTAGTGCTAGTGTCCACAAAGGACTTGGAGATGGAAGAGCACCCACCAAGGAAAGGGAAAAAACAGTGCCTGGAAAACTACAGTCCAGAGATCTGGGAGTCTTGGGTGGGATGGAAGACCTGCGTACACCAAAGGAAAGATGGGAAATATTGCGACAAATCCAGCAGGGCATGAGCAATTCAGGATGTTCCTGGAATGTGTTGATGAAAATGTCCTTCTCCAAGGAATAGAGAGGTGCTGTGCTGGATTTTGTTCTCACCAACAAGGAGGAGCTGATTGGGAATGTGAAGCTCCAGGGCAGCCTGGGTGCCATGACCATTCAAAATCCTTAGGGCAGCAAGGAGGGCACCAAGCAAACTCCCAGCCCTGGGCTTCAGGAGAGCAGATTTTGGTCTCCTCAGGAAACTGCTTGTTAAAGACCCATGGGATAATGCCCTAGAGGTAAGAGGGGCCTAAGGAAGCTGGTTGATATTCAAGGATCATCTCCTCCAAGCTCAGAAGCGATGAATCCCAAAAAAAGAGGAATCCCAGAATACCAGAATATCAGAATAGTTGGGGTGGGAAGGGACCTTAAAGCTCATCTTGTTTCACCCCCTGACATGGACAGGGACACCTTCCACAGGACCAGCTTGCTCCCAGGCAAAAAATCCAGGAGGTCTCTTGTTGATGAACAAGGAGGTGCTGGAGAATTTCAAACACAAAAAGGAAGTCTAAAGAAGGTGGAAGCATAGACAAATAGCTTGGGAGTAATACAGAGAAATTGTTCAAGCAGGCAGAGATCAGGTTAGGAAAGGTAAAGCACTGATAGAATTCATTCTGACCGGCGATATCGAAGGCAACAAGAAAAGCTTCTACAGGTAAGCTGGAGATAAAAGTAAGATTAGACAAATTGTGGGCCGTCTCTGGAAGGAAATGGGAGAGCTGGTTTCCTGGGACACACAGAACCTGATGTACTCAATGACTTTTTCACCTCAGTTTTCACTGACAAGTGCTGCAGCCACAGCACTTGGGTCATGGGAGGCAATGGCAAGGCCTGGGAGAATGAAGATCCACCTAGTGTAGAAGAAGGTCAGGTCTGAGGCCATCTTAGGAACCTGAAGGTGCACATGGAGCCTGTAAACACCAACATTCCAATGAGGATCCAGTACAGATTCAGCCTTTTGATCCATCCTGGCTGACTCCTGGCTCTCAAGGGATGTGTGAGAGCCGATGGAACCTGGCGATACAGACATAGCACCAGTGTTGGCCTGTCTTGGATTGCAATGCAAGATGTAACTAAAAGTACATATTCTATCAACTATCTGTTGAAACCAGTCGGGGAAGTGTTGTTTTCTCTTCTATGACCCATTCCTCATGGCTCTGGGGGAAGGGGTGGGTGTCTTCTGTTAGTGGGCAGCTGTTAAACCAGGTGGGGCAGTGTTCTTATCTCTTCCAGGACCCATCCTCCCTCCAGGGGTATCTGCTGTTCATGGGCCATCCAGGCTCACTGCAGGGCTGAGACAATTACATCATCCCACTGGGAGAGGCTCCACCCAGGGGGAGGAGCCCAGCATTCCTACCTGGATCAAACCTGGGATTCAGAACAGCAGCACAGCCTGTTTGCACTGGATTCCCAGAGGAAGACCAGACCCATCTCACCACCACTGGACCCTTCTACAGGATCATCTCTGCTCCAACAGAACCACATCTGTCACACCAGGAGGACTTGATTGGACTGCTCCCAACACCCTGACCAACAGGGTGTCAGGTTGTATTCTGACTCTGTTGGTGCTTTTTTTTGTTTTGTTTTGTTTTGTTTGTACTACTACATTTTTAATTTTTAATATTCCTAGTAAAGAACTGTTATTCCTATTCCCATATCTTTGTCTGAAAGCCCCTTAATTTCAAAACTATAATAATTTGGAGGGAGGGGGTTTACATTCTCCATTCCAAGGGAAGCTCTGGCTTTCCCTGGCAGACACCTGTCTTTCCAAACCAAGACAGGGCCCAAGGCAGGGGTTCTGCTAAAAACCCTGCCAGGGCTGGATCTGTCACTGGGAACCAGAAAACTGCTCACAGACCTCCTGCCTCCTGCTCATATGAAGAGGCAGAAAAGGCAGAAAGGGCCACTTTAATTCCTGCCATGGCCTAGAGCCTCCAACAGGAGGGTGCTGCTCAGGGAGAGCTGCTGGGAAGTTCCAAAGAGCCACCTCCTGCTTGCCAGGGTTTTCCCACCTACACCTCCATGAGTTTTCCATCTGTCTCCAGGGCAGGAGGCACCGTGAGGCTGTGGTCACCCTGAGAAGCCTCAGCTGCCCTGGCTGGGGCAGACACAGCCCCCAACACTCTTGATGCCAATGTTTGAGGGCTGTTCCTGGGAAACAAGGTCTGCCAAGGCAGCAGGGAGGGGTGGGCAGAAGCTCAGCCCCAATGCCAGGAGTTCTGCAGCCACCTGGGTCATGGAAGGGGGTGGAGCAGGGTGGCAGTGAGGGTCTGGCACCCTTTGGGATGCACAGTCACCACAGAGCTCCTGGGGGTGCCCTGGAGTGGGGAAGGGCTCTGGGCTTCTTCAGAGGAGACCCATGAATATGAGGCACATCCCAGTTGGGGCTCTCTTGTCCTGGGGAGCCTAGCGCTGGACACAACATTCCAGGGATGGCCTCCTCAGTGTTGATCCCCTCCTTGATCTGCTGCCAATCTCCTCTTCAGTGCATCAGCCACATAATCCTTGCACACAGCAGCCTTCATAGGAGGAATTAGAAACATCAGGAGTAGCTCTACCCCAGGCTATGGGAGGCAGCCCTGGGATGAGGATGCTGGAGACCAGGATGAACTCAGGATGAGAGCAGAGGACACACTGCCTCTGTCCAGGGACACTGAGTGCTGTCCTGGCAGCATGGCATGGCCTCTGCTTGTCCCCAGGTGTGGCCACATTCCAGCCAGGCAGGGCCTGGCTCCCAGCAGGTCTCTGCTGCCCTGGCTCAGCCAAGGAGGACAGAGCCAGTCACAAGTGGGGTCTCCGGAAGAGGAACTTGCTTCCAGGGGTCCCACATCCCTGATGGGTTTGGAGGCATCACCCCTTAGTGCTGGCAGTGGGGCCAGTGGGAGTGCTCAGAGAACCCAACATGAATTTACTGGTCCCAGTCCCAAGGGCAGGAGGGGTCCTGGTGCAGCCCAGCAAGGGAAAGGCAGCTCCAAAGGCTTTAGCAGCAGCTGTCCCTGGACGTTGCTGGCCCTCAAAGCCCCCACAGCTTTCCCTGTACCTTTGGCTGGCAGAGGCACCACGGGCCCTTTGGGCCAGCACACGCAGGAAAGCCCAGGGCACAACCAGGAGCCTCATCAGCACTTTCCCCTCTCTTTACTGGGCTCCACAGTTCATCTCCCAGGCACAAGGAGGTTCAAGGCAAACGGGGATCTCTCTGAATCATCATCCCCCTGCCCTGCACACCCAGACACAGTGCTGTCAGCACCGCCCTCGGCTCCTGCCTGGCAGCAGCAGAACACAGCCCCTGCCCAGACAGAAGGTGGGAGAGCAGCCCTCACAAGAGCCTGGCAGTCATTCCCTTTGTTCCTCCCACCTGAGCCTCTTCTGGCAGCAGCCAGGGACACTCTGCACGAGAAGTCACCTGCAAGTGCTGCCCTTGGAGCGTGCTGGCAGCAGGCAGGGCTGGCAGCCAGCAAAGCCCAGGCAGCGGCAGGAGCAGGGCTCCCACTGCTGCAGCTCCTCGAGTTCAGCTGGAGCAGCTTGGGCTGGGCTCTGCCAGCCTTCCATGCAGAGGGAGCTTTTTGCCCCAGCCCACAGCAGCCCAGGCAGTCCTCCTGCCTGGCAGCAGGCCACAGGCAGCTTTCCTCAGCCCAGACTCTCACAGTCCCTGCACAGGGGCTGAGGGTGCTGCATGGCCAGCCCTGGGCAGGAACCAGAGCAGGCAGCTCCATCCCCTGTCCCACCCCAGCTCCCTTACACAGCTCGGGCTGCAGTCTGAGCCCCCAGGACACCCCACAAACACAAGGGCTTGCTCTCTCTCCTAGGGATGGCAGGGGACAAAAGGCCAAACTCTTGCCAGAACACTCAGCTCCTTCCTTAGAGAGCAGCCTTACTTCCATCCCAAGATCTTCTAACACCTGAACATCTCTGGGAACAGATGACTCCTTTCAAGCCCAGCAAGAGCCTGAGGCAGTGCCCATGACCACAGCATACACTTCTAGGTAAGGAAGGAATTAAAACTCCGGACTGTTATGGCTTATGTCTGCAGGGGTCATCAAAGCAGTGTGGAAATCCAACTATCTGCCCAGGGAACAGGCAGAAGAAAGTACTTCCTGCTCAGAGTTACTTTTTGTAGGAAAAACACCCCTGAGATTTATGTTTTCTAACCTCAGTTGCAATGGAGGAATTTTGACATATTTGAAGGACAAGAAGATTAATCTTTGCACCATGGAAACCTGCAAAGAGGATCAAGTTCACAGACAGCCTAAATTTACACCTTTGCTTTTTGAGGTCTTTTGTGGCCTGCCTCCTTCACCACCACCATCTTCATCCCAGGAGGGAAGGAATTTTAAGTCAACTCCTCACAGGAAGTCCTTCAGGTGTGGGTTGTGCTGGTCCCACCAGCATTGTGGTCTGGTCCCTGGAGCTCCCACAGGTGAGTATGTGACACTCTCAACTATGAATGTAGAGCTGATGCTCTGCTCCTACAACTGCTCCATTGCACACATAATGAACCCAAATGTTAAGGGTGGCCAGTCCTCCTTTGTCCAGCAGCACTGGACTTGAAGCTGTCCTACAAAGGGAGTGGTTCCTTTGTTGACCTGCTGAGCGATCGATCTATTTATTTATCTATTTAATTATTTATTAACTTTTGAGGGTTTTTCATGTGATGGTGATGCTTTAGGGGTGTTCATGGCTCAAGATGTCAATGGGCAGCGCTTGCTCAGGCAGGAGCTGCAGGTCAGGCTGCTGCTGAGGCTCCCAAGCTCCCTGCTTGGTTCTCCTGGCATTGAGGCAGTCGATAAACCACATTCCCGTCCCTTCTTGCCTCCAGGACACAGAAGGTATCCGGGGCTTGGACATTGGTCAAGTCACTCTCATCTTTTCCAGGACCAACTGAGCCCCACTGTACAGCACTGCCACTGTTGATTAAACCATTAGCCATATGGTTAATTAATGATCTATAAACCATTGTTTACGGTTGATTACCATATCCAGCTCCAGTATTGATCTCACTGGGGTGTCAGTGCCCTGTGAGACACTGTGGGTTAGCTGAGGAGTGACGAGGTGAGCCTCAGGGGGAGCCTGGCCCCCATGGCCACAGCGAGCTCCTGTGGGTGCCTGAGCTGAGGTGGGAGTGCACAGTGCTCCACTGTGATCCTGTCATGGCTGGAGAGAGGTTGTGGCACTGCTGTGGGGCTGCAGAGCCAGCTCTGGCCATTGTGTTTGAGCAAGGGCTGTGCAAACAGCGCTACGTGCCGGGCCAAGGCTGCTGCTGCCATTTCTTGTTGGCAGCAGAAGGTCGGAGGTTCAGAGGGACAGGTTTGGGTCCAGAGTCTATGTGTGAGGAGAGCTGTGACTCATCAGAGGCATGACAGGTGCTGGGGACTGAGAGGGGTGGCCTCAGGAGCAGAGTGGGTACACCATGGAGTGCTCTGGGGCACGAGGGGAAGAGCTGATTGAGGTGTATGTTGTGAGGAAGAGGAGCACAGTCTGCTCATTTCCTTCCTGTGTGTTTGCCCACACACCCCCTGCCCCTCCACCAGGTCTGTGGCTGCCTTCCTTCCTTCCTCCTGCCCTGTCTCCTCTGATGTCCCTTCTCATCTGGCTCTTTGGCCTGGAGAGATCTCTTTCCATGTGGTCTGAGGGCACATTTGTCCCACAGGAACCAAACAGAGTCCTACAGAAATCCAAGGAGCAGAAGAAGGTGGGGATGGAGTCCCTGATATGCTGTGGGTTTGTGAGGGGGATGGAGTGCACTGGGGCTGTGTGTGAAGGTACATCCCCCACCTCTCACCCCACAGTTGCATAAGTGGTCCAAATACCAGTTCTTTGCAGATATTCAAACATCCCCTTCTCTGAAAATGCTGTTGAGGCTGCAGCAGCAAGGCTGGGGTAGGAGTGTTTGCTGAGCAAGCAGCTGCTGATTGCACAGATGGGACTCATTAGGCACCAGGTGGGTTGAACTTTGTTCCAGGAATCACCTCTTAAATCTTGTGCTCCCCTCACCTCTGCTACCTTGGCTTTGGATTCTTTTCTCTGCCATGGGCCACAGGAATGATCTTCCTCTGGGCCATTTATCACGGAATCACAGAATGGTTTGTGTTGGAAGAGACCTTAAAGCTCATCCCGTTCACCCCCTGCCATAGGCAGGAGCACCTTGCACTATCCCACCGTGCTCCAAGCCCCATCTTGGACACTTCCAGGGATGGGGCAGCCACAGCTTCTCTGGGATAAGTTTTATTTCTATCTTTGCTGCCTCATGGTTCTTGCTCACAGTTATCTTTAGCATCTTCTGTGATACCTTGACACAGGGCAGCTGGCAGGACTGCTCAGAGGGACTTCTGTCCCACCAGACATGGAATTGGGTAGAGCTGATGCATTTTTGATGCCTCTTCCTGGGATGCTGTAAGGAGGTGAGAGCTGATATTTAGGAAAACAACTAATTCCCTGCAAACCCAGGCTGGGGGCGTGCAGATGGCACAAAATGCAGATCAAAGCAAGAGATGTGTGCAGGCATGGGGGGCCACTTTAACCACTACTGGCACTGGCCATGAGACATCTTTCCCCTGTCAGATCCATGCTGAAGATGCTCAGCTGGGGAGAAGGGAAGAATGGAATAGAAACTGTTGCAAACAATTAGCTGGGAAACCACATCCCAAAAAGAACTGTCTCTTCTTCCTGTAAGTTGATCTCATCTTTGAAAAGGCAGCTTCTGAGTAAAAAGAATGCTGGTCCAGGTTAGGAAAAAGTGAGGAGATGAGGAACTGAGCCCCAGGAGGGAGATACTGGAGCACCTCAGGCTGCTTGGCACTGAAAGGGAAAAAACGAGGAAGCCATAGACACACAAGTGGTTTAAAGTGTCTTAGGATGAATGACAGCTATGAAGGCAGGTCACAAGGAGGCAAGGAGCTCTCTGGGTGTCTGTGTAGCTGCAGTGGTTTCCACCAGCCTCGGAGAGTCTGCAGAACATCTCTGAGGGGTTGGTCTGTGTGTTCCCGTGTGTGGTAGCTCCAGGGAGTGTTAGGCATGGTGCATCTCCAGAACTGCCCCTGCACCCCAGGGAATGGATATCACTGTTCAGAGAACTTCAGACCACTGTCCTGCTGGTGGCGCAGGAGGTGTCTCTTTCCAGGTGTTCCTCAGCCAGTCTGGAAGAAATATTTTCTTTTGAACAACCAACACCAGGAGATAGTGCATAAAGCCATTCCCCACCTTCACATTGCTCCTTAAGGTTAGCTAATCTTACAGATCACCTTCTAGATGTCCCCTGCCATCCCTTTAGCCATCAAAATCTCTGAGTAGGAGGTGCATGAACATGAGAGTTTGACAGCTGTGAACTGACTAAGGGATGAGTTAAAGAAAAAAGAAAGAAAAGGTGCTAGTTCCTCAAACTGAGAACCCAAACTGGGAATCCTGCAGTGTGACAGAGCTCAAAAAGCAGCCCTGGGTCCAGCTCTATTTGCTGTCCCTGGGGCTGTTGAGTCTTGTGTCTGAGAGCTGGAGTTCCCTTCTTGGCTCAGCCAAGAGGATTGCAGATGTAGGAAAATGACTTGAGCAGACCCAGCACTCGACTAACATCCTTCAGGAGATGATGATGTCCAAGGGTTGGGATACTGTTCCCTGGCTTGTCCTCTCAAGCCAAGACCCTGAGTGCTGCCAGGAGCTTGAACAGGAGCTGGCCACAGTCCCAAACTCCAGGTGCCCCAGCTGGGGGCAATGTCCCTGCCACAGGACTCTGGCCACAGCACATCCTCTGTGTTTCCCCAGTGCCCTTTCTGCTTACACCTCTTTTATTTTTGTTTGGTCACCTGTGACTGGGAGAAACTGTACCATGGCTGCTGGACAACTGAGCAGCTTGTACTCTGGCATTTGTGAGCACAGCAGACGTAACCCTAAACTGCTCCAGGTGCCCATGGCTCTCCTTTAAACCAGGATAGCTCGACTTGCAGTTAATCCTTTAATTCAACTTGGTTTGCTGAAGGTAAGAATAACCTCTGAGGCACCACCTGTGCCCTTAAACATGACATACTCCATGCTACCTCTACTGTAATAACCCTCTGAAGGTGTCAACACCCTGGAATGAGAGAGGCAGCTCAGATTTATCTTTTAGAAGCTAAGCCAGTGCAACCTGCTCCTTTCTTTTGTCTTCTCTAATTTAGAAAGTCCTCTGTCACAGCCAGAGCCTGCAAGAATTGCTAATGGAAATATTATGCTAATGAGAAATTAGGCTCATTTGGTGTAAAGCTCTCCCCTAGGAAGCTGTTTGCTTCTGTGCTCTGAAAAATCTGTACTGGCATCCCTCATGGTAGACAAGGAAGGAGACACAGGTTGGTGGCTCCAACTTTCCTGGAGCCTGCTGTCATTACATAAGTCTGATGACCTTGACTAAAGGCCCAGTCTTTTCCTGGGGATTTCCCACCTCAGAGAATGTGGAAAAGGAACAAAAATCTCGTTTGTAACAGGATCCTGCTGTTTGTTCATGTTATGTCCCCATGGCATGTTTATGAGGATGGTGCTGATGTCAGCACGGGGCTGTGGGACTCCTGTGAGAGCCAGGACTCAGTAAAAACATTTGTTGGAAAAATCCTACTGCTGCATACAAGAAACCACTGCCCCGTATAAAGTGGGATGGAAATGGATTGAGGTATGGGATCAAAGCCCTACAAAGAGTTGGGGTCTTGTTTCCCATTCCTTGGTCTAACCAGGGGAGAGCTTTGTGTTCTTGCCTGTGTGCCAGGGTACCGCAAGGGCTGATTGCTCCCAAAGGAATGAGGACCCCAGCGTGATCCTTGTTCCCCATGGTATCCAAACAAAGTGATCAGGATGGGCCCTGGATAACAGCTAGACTCAGCCCAGAGTCCAGATCTCCTGGGATCTGTTGGGGACAAGGAAGGTCTTGAGGCTGGGATCAGATCTGGGGACAGTAGCAGGGTTGGAGACATCCTGGGAACCAGGTAGGTCCAAGGTCTGGGTGAGGAGTGTGTCCGTGGGTTGGGGTCAGGACCAAGAGGGCCATGGCCAGGCAGGGGCAGAGCTGTGGTGGAGCTGGGGACCAGTGCTTCTCCAGCATTGCTCAGGCAGGGAATGCTCAGCTGAGCACGAACAGGCTCCTGAAGATTTTAGCAGAGGTCCCCAGTGAGGCTGGAAATGAGAGAGGATGGGATTGTAGGAGCAGGTGATGCCTTTTGGTAAGGGATCTCTCTTGCACGGCTGACCCGTATTTCTCCAAGGCTTGTTCCCTCTCTCTACCCTCAGCATGTGACCCTGGCACCCTCTGGCTGTGGTGTCTGTCCAGGTTCCACCTGGCAGAGGTGTGGCAGGACCTGCTACCTGCAGTGGATGACGGGAGGAGGATGTTGGTGGTCAGAAGTGTGCAGGTGGAAGGGCAGAACCTCCGGTGAAGGGGGGAACAACAGATGTCAGATCAGGTCCTGCAAGGCTGTGGACCCCCAGTCCCTGGCAGTGAACAGACTCCCCAAAAGGAGTTCATTTTCCTTTCCCACTGCAATTAAAAGGGAACTGCAGTGGAATGAATTTCTCCCTATACCTTGCCTAGAACATAATGATTTTTACAGATCAATTATCATTGTACAGCAACAATGGTTGTTGTTGCCCAGAGAGATTCTGGACTCCCTATCCCTGGAAGTGTGCAAGGCCAGGTTGGACAGGGCTTGGAGCAACCTGGGATACTGGAAGCAGTCCCTGCCAATGGCAGGAGGTCTGGATTAGATGAGCTTTCAGGTCCCTTCCAACCCCATCCATTCTGGGATTTTATGATTACACCTACAGAGTGCAGCCACATCCCTACACCTTATGCAACTTTTAACAAAGCAGCCAAAGCAAGATTTTTTCTGGTTCCTTCCTTGTTCTTGCAACAGTTTTCAGGAGCTGTTAAAGCCACGTCACACTGTAGATGGGCTTTGCCATCAAGTTCCCCAGTGCCACAGCACTCACATGAGCAGAGTGTGGGGGCAAGGACCCCGTGGATTATCTTGGGGGGCTCTGGGAAGGTGCTGCTGCATCTCGATGTCCCCCCCAGCCCAGAGTTCCCTCACTGAGACCAGCCCCAGTCAGACCTGTCCCCTGAAGCCCCCTTATCTCTGCCTGTGTTCTCTGCTCCTTTATCCCTGCAGCTGGAAATGCAATGAGGATTAAAATGCCACGGGAGTCTAAAAGCCCTCAGGAGGGGGTTTGAAATCAGCTCAGCTGGGTCTTTTGCTCCCCTCTCTCTTCTCCTCCCAGAGCTCTTAACAGTCCCAAGACTTTTTTATTATTTTCCACATTGCAAAACAGTAATTACTGGAAAGGACAGAGTTGTTTGAGAGCCAGGGTCCAGCAGTGCCTCAAGGCTGTGCCAGCTCCGGGCGGCCCAGGAGTGAGGATGGGAGGAGCCATTCCCCTTGGATTTTATCCTGATGAGAATATCTTGACCAGCAAGCAGGAAAAAAATTCCTCTGTCACTTAGGAGAGGAGGCACCAAAAGGTCAAGCCTGCCCGTGGGCTCCTTAGCAATCCCTGGACAGGGCAGGGGTTTCACTGGTGGTGTGGTGGTCACCAGTGCTGGCAGGGAGGAGATGCCCTCCCAGGTCCTGGGGCCAGTATTTGCTCACTGGTGTCACACTCAGCTCTTGACCTCTGAAGGGTGAGATGTTTGCATGGCTTGTGACAGATCTGCCTTTGAAAATCTCAAGAGCAGAAGGGAAATTAATTTAACTAGAGTTCAAAAGGTCTCCAATAAAGACTAACCCTTGCTGTTATTCTAAAGTGTTATTTCCATTAATTCCCTTTTAATGCTGCTTTAAAATTACAGAGTGGAAGGGAATGTTGGCCAACAGATTTTTTGGTGGTTTCAAAACAACCACTATTAATCAGCAGGGAATTACATTGGATGTAAGAGTGTTTAAATGGGAAGGTGGCTTCAACCAGGGCACAGGTAGCAGCATGTAGTTGTGGTGACAGATTAAAAATTAGCCATTGTGAAGCCTCCTGCATGAACAGGGGCTTGGAATTAATGATTACCATAAATTAACTAACTGAAAGGGGTTGAACAGCAAGTGGTAGAGTTCAGCTTGACCCACTGGTGAGCTGACCCTTCGTTTCCCACTCATTTAATGCCCAAATCTCATTTCTGGCCAGAGCAATGCTTGGGTGGGTGGCTGTGCCAGCCCAGCTGCGCTGCCTGGGGACTGTGGAGGATGAGAAGAAGTTCAGCCCCTGCTCTCTGGGTGAGATCTAGCAGATAGATCTGGATGTGTGCATGGTATCACTTAAGAGCCACAGCTCTTATTTCCCCCAGGAAATAAGCCACTTTTTCTCCTGCTCTCAGCCAGCCACATCTCTGGGATGGTCCAGCATCTCCTTGTGGGGACATGTCCCTGTGGAAACTGTCTGGCATGACCCAGGGAGCTGGACACAGCCACTTTGTGGACAGAAGAGTTGTGCAACTGCCTGGTGCATGCCCTGGCGTGGGACCTGGGGTCCTGCAGGAGAGGAGCAGAGGGTGCTGTGGCCACACAGGGCAGCTGGCACTCCTGCCATTTCTTTCCCAGATAGCAGTGTTTACCCATTTGTTCCCACAGATCCTCGGAAAATATATAGGAGGCAGTACTGAGTGTCTGACCAGGCTCCAGCCACTCTCTTTGCAAGAGTGTCTTCAGCAGGAATTCACCACCTTCCCTTCCAAAATCCTTTCAGGAATATCACAGCTCCTGGTGTTGCAGAGTTGTTGGTAATCCTGTTAACCTTTGGGTTAATGAAGCAGAGATCCTTCATTAGGAGGAATGACACTAAATGCATGTCTGAGAGGGTGAGTTTTTCATGGATCTCTGGCTGGTGGAGCATGAGTGAGCAGAAGCCACTGCTCACTTCAGCAAGGGGGCTGGGGAGTTAATGGGGACCTGCTTGGGAAAGGAGGTCAAGAAAACCTTGTTTCCTCAGTGCTGCTGGGCCAGCTGGTGTTTGCTGGAGCGGGAGATGTTCATGCTGAGGATGTGAGGCAATGGCAAAGTCCTGCAGAGCTGCCATGCAAGGCACAGAGGGTCGAGCTGCTGGCACCTGGCTGTTGAGCTGCCATTAGTTTCAACCTAAAAATGCAAATCTGTAATGGTATGACCTGGTAAGCAGCTCTGGACAAGAGGCTTCAGTCTGCAGCTGGGCTTAGCACTCCAAGCTGGGGAGAGCGGCTTAAACTCGACAGAGAGCTCTTTGTTTGCAGTGTGTGGTTTAGAAATTAGGCAATACTTAGAAGCAATACTTAAAAGCAAATATTGGTTCAAACAACATCAGCTCCAACTCTCTAGTGGCCAGTTTGGCTCATCCCAGGTAGAAAACAGCATTTTGCAACACAGTCAAAGCCTGACACTGAATATTTCTCCTAACAAGCAGGGGAACTGGTTTGTGGCATTTCCTGAAAAATAAACTAAGCACAGTGACCCTGCAGTTGGAGCATGGCCCCAAAATTGACACACAGGTCCAAACACGGCCTGCAAGCCTGTTTCTGGAAAGCCAGTCACGGCTCTCCAGGTATCTGTCAGGCCTTGGGAGCCACAGGGAATGCCAAGCTGGTCCCAGTCCATCGTCAGCCAAGGCCATGCTCTCAGATCTGGCACTCCCACAGTGGCTTAGAGCTGCTCCAAGCCACATGCTGACCTGGCCTCCAGGGCATGAGTGACTCCCTCTTCCAGGACAGGCTTGGCATCAGGCAAGAAGGCTGGGATTTCCCCCAGGTTCTTACAGAGGTGAGGTAAACAGTTCTGCAGAAGCCCCCTAACTTTTCCCTGCCCCTCCTGGGTACCTGAACATTGAATCCCAGAATGGTTTGAGTTTGAAAAGACTGTTAATGACCATCCCATTCCACCCCCTGCCAGGGGCAGGGACACCCTTCATTACACCAGTTTGCTCCAAGCTGCTTCCAATTTGGCCTTGAACAATTTGGGTGGGGCAGCCACAGCTTCTCTGGGCAACCTGTGCCAGGGCCAAACCTCCCTCACAGGGAACAGTTCATTCCCAATATCCCATCTAACCCTGCCCTCTGGCACTTGCCTTGTCACTTCATACCCTTGTCCAAAGTTCCTCTCCAGTTTTCACAGAGTCCCTTAAGGCACTGGAAGGGGCTCTAAGGTCTCCCCAGAGCCTTCTGTAGTCCTGCGGCTCACACTGCTTTGGATGTGGCCCAGCAGACACTTGGCTGCAATTGCACAGTGCCAGCTCATGTCCAGTTTATCACCCATCAGTTCCCCTAATCCTCCTCCACAGGGATGCTCCCCATCCATTCACGACCTGGGGTCACCATTTCCCATCTCTTGAGATAAGCACCTTTGCCACTTGAGTGCCAGTCCCAGCTTCTGTCCCACCCTGACTATTGACAGAAGGTGATCTGGGAAAATGTATTCCCATCAGGCTGCTCTTCCTGCCTTCACCTGCAGGCCCAGGACAGGACAAGAAATTGAGCCCAGCTTTTGTGGCTGACCCTGGTGACATCCTTGTCGTGGGGACGCTCCAGCCTTGTCCAGCTTCTCCGCAAACTGGGAATTCCTATTTCTAGAGGGAAACAAGTTAACTCTGGAGAAGCTGAGACTCCTGGTGGGTAGATATTTTGCCCTCTTCCTTCAGCCTACCCCACCTCGAGGTTCAGTAGTTTCCCCTTTGTTTTTTTTCTTCCATTTTCAGGGCATTTTCTCCTTAGGGCATTTTCTCTCAAGGTGAGCTGGGTTTTCATCACAGCTGCCAGCCTGATCACCCATGGGAACACCAACATTAGCTCCAAAGGCTTCCACAGCCGCCTAGGAGCACCTCTATGGAAATAACTGCTCCAAAGAACTGGGTGAGATACCTGTGATGGGATGGTGCCTTGATGGCAGATTTCCCCTTTTTTTTGGTGTTTTCCACAGGCCCACACACAGCCAGAGCTCAGCTACAGCCTTGTTAAGCTGCACTGGTTCTGGGATGAGCTGTGCTCTGGGCAGCAGCCAGCTTTGTGGTAAAAGCCAAGCTTTCTCCTACATAACCATGCCAGCTCTAACCTTATCCCAGCTGCAACAAATGTCTTTTCCTTAGGACACAACCAAAACTCCATCACAGCCGCATCTCAGCCACAAACCACAGGGCACACACACAGCCTTGCAGAAATGAGGGAGATGTGGAAATAAACAGTATTAATTTCACCTTCTCTTTCACTTGGCATTGTTCTTTCCCCAGGGTTCAGCTGTGTTTATGCATCACCATTGACCCGTGGCTGGGCAGAGGGTGTGTTAATTTGTATTTCTTCATCACTCATGTAATTTTTAGCAGCATCCTCTTTTGGAAAACACAACGGCTGGGATATGCAGTGTTGCAATGCAACGAACTTGAGATGTGTGACAATAATTCAGGTTTTTCCATGAAGATGTGCACTAAAAAGAGTTGATGTTTCTGGATAACCACGACAAAGTCTGAGGGGCACCAGCTCTGTCCTTTCTTGTAAAGCTGCTCCTGCTCACAGAGCATGGAGCTGTTACCTTGAAAGCAACAAGAATTTCCAGCATTCCTAAAAACAGGCCTTTGCTATTCAATCTGAGCTTAGTCAGCCAGACACAGCCATTTGGGAATGGGATCAAACATGCACCCAGGCAGCAAGGTATGGGTTTGACCAGAACCTGCAGAAGGAGGTGCGTGTACTCAGTGAGAGGCAGGATTCACTGTGTGACTAAATATGCATTTTCTAACACAAAATTTGGCAAAGCAGGTGTCTGACGAGTGTTCAGGGGAGAAAATTGACTGCATCATACAGTCCATCCCTCCTCAACTCCAGGAAGAATGGCATTTTGCAGCTGGAGGCCACCCAGGACACTTTTCCTTTTCCTTCCAAGACTTCCCATGGTGGACTGTACTCCTCAGAAAGAACCACCTTGGAGACCTGCTGGGTCCTTTGAAGATCAAGGCTTGAGCCCTTAGCCCAGGTGGCCTAGAGAACACAGCTCTGGCTGCTGTGCTTCTGCCATGGGGTACTTCCAAGGAAAGATGTGTGTTGGAAGAGTTTCTTCTCCGCAGGCTTGGCCACAGGAGTCAAAGCTGTCAAAGGAACATCCACAGGATGGATACACAGCAGAAGGAGAGTGGAGAAAGGTAGGATTTGCTAGAACCAAAAGGAGGTGTAGAAGCACCTCTCCATGTGGCTGGTGATGTTCCAGATGACTTGTGGCTGGAGATCTGGAAATGCAGGAGGCTGCTGGAGTACAAGGGGTATTGCAATCCAAGCCTCCTCCTTCACCCCTGGATTTGCCCTGATGGCATCTGGGAAAGCAAGGAAAGAGATATGACGTGAGCACCACCCATTCCATCAGCACACTACAGCCATCCCCTTGGCAGGTAGAGAAGGCATTGAGATGCAAGCATAATGTGAGAAGGGAGAGAAGAGCTGTGAGTTGTCCATGGAAAAAGGTCTGGGAACCATGTACAGAAGGCAAAGATAATTTGGGCTCTTCCAGCAGCTGCTCCTCTGTTATTTGAGTGGATCCTTTATGTTTTCCAAGCTCTCTTCTGTATCTTTTCCCTTCACCTGTCATGTGGTAAAAGTATCTTTATCTGGATAGTGCTGTAGCAACTTAGAGAGTCAACATGACCAAGCATTTCAACCAGTATTTATGTGCTCAGGTGTCTTTTTTGTTTCAGTCACAACTACATTTTCTCAATATGTCTCAAGAGAAGAGGCATTTTGGAACAAATCAGCAAAAGGCTCTGGAAGAACCATGTAGGACAGTCTCCTGCAAGCCCTTGTGCTTCTTCTTCTCATGGATGGGGGTGTTGCTAAAGCTGCATGAGTGAGGCAGGGATCAATGAGACCTGCAGGAAACTGGGGATGGATTTCAGCGGCATCTACCTATCTTGGTGAAAAAGACTTTGGAAGACCACAGTTTGCTGGAGTAAATATGGATGGGAGGTCTTTCAAAATGAGGGGCTTGAGGTGAGAGAAAGTCAGTCCTCCTCCAGCTGCAGTATATTTGGAGACACTCTTGACACAAGAAATTCTGCTCTTCTGGGAAAGCAATGGATGAAGGGATGAGAAATAGGAAACAACCATGCTGAAGAAGTGCTACAGATGATGCTGAAATAACTAGTGTGGCCAGCAGTGCCTCTCAGTCACAGGCAGGGTGGGCTCCTGGTACCACGGTGGAGGTGGTCATTGCCTGAGGGCCTCCACCCTCCCTGGGTCACTCTGTAGAGCCAAATCCCTGGCCTGGCACTGGGCTCCCACCTGTACTGAAGCCACTCTGGGCACCACCACCACCTGCAGGTCACTTTGCCCTGAGCCTGCAGAGAAGGGACAAGAGCCAGCCCAGGTGCTTCCAGTAAACCTCCAGCTGTGTAGAGAGTGAAGGCTGTAGGAGAGGAAGGACCTGTGCAGGGCATCCAGGAGGTCCCCCCTCCAAGGGAGGCTCATGCTCATGAAAGCAAGACTGGGAGCTGGACCTCCGGGCTGGGCTTCCAACAGCAAGCCTGTAGCTTCTGTGGGGAGGACATGGTGTGTGGACCAGCCTTAGCAGTGGTGTTGGGATGCTGTTTGGGCTCAAGGGCTTGGTGATGTGCTCCAGGGAATTCTCAGTTCTCCAGGGAATTCTCAGTTTGTGTGCATGTGCCAAAGACTGAAGCTGGTCCTGCACTTGCAGCAAAGATGGAGACATGAAGGCTGGGACAGCATCACAGAGGGTGCCCTTCATAAACCAAGCCATGCCCCACTGGCCGCAGGGGGACAGGGCAGGAGTGACACAATCGGATGGAGAAGGTTTGCGGAGGCAGTGGGAGGCTGACTGCTGATCTCAGCATTTCTTCCCAGGTTTATACAGAAAATGTACCGAAGGTACAACGTGATGCTTCCTTCTGTCTGCAGGGCACTTATGAAGCTGTTTGGTCACTGCTGTTGGCTTTTTTTTTTTTGCCAGATCATGTGTAACAATCATTTACTGCCTTTCAACCCCGCTGCCATTGCCAGGAGCACGCAAGGGAGCGGGCAGGCACTCGGGGCGGCGAGCCAAAGGGCGACGGGCACCTCAGCTGCACTTACTGGCAAACACACAAAACTCGGCTCTGGATCCAGCAGGACTCTCTGAGATTAGTTCTGGGCAAGGCAGGGGGTGGGCAGCACAAAGAAAATCGCCCCTCCTGCGGCGTTTCAGCCCGTAGGAGAATTCAAATGTCACAACTTGGGAATTTTCCATCTGAAGCCCTTTGTAAAATGCAAAGCGCTGTGCTCTGCTCTGACTCCTGCCTGCGGAAGGGTTCAGTGCCAAAGTGAAAGGCTTCCTAAAAAAGGGGCTGATCCAGGGAAGGGGGGCGATTTAGGAGCTATTGAGAAACAAGGAAGGACAAACAGTGTTAGGTCATCGCTTCTGCAAACACAGCCAAGGCTGTTCCTCTATAAAAGGGGCAGCAAGCGGTTCCAGAACCATCACAGACTTGGAGGGGACGGTCTGTGACCAAGGCTGCTGCACCCTTCCCTCGGCACCCGACCCCCCTGCTCAAGCATGAAACTCGCCCTCTTCACTGTGCTGTCCTTCGGGATAGTGGGTAAGTCTGTGCTGGAAGCAGCATCTGGGGGAAGGAAGTCAAAACCTCCGTGGACCCAGGCTTGCCCCCAGGCAAGGCTGTTTTGGAGCAGCGGCATATGCCAGACCCAGGCAGCTGTTAAGGAAAAGCCGGGACATGAAGCGGTGCTGACTTTGGCAGCCGTGGATCTGTCAAAGAGGACGGTGTTACTGTTTTGTGTGTTACTGACGACAGCTTTGGCCAGCCCATGGAGTGGAGGGAGGGTTGCAGCTCCCCAAACTGCCGATGCCCACCCTGAAAGGAGGAGGGATGCTCCGCTCCCACCGCCACGGAGGAGAAGGCTTGGGAGAGGCTCCGCACTCCTGCTGTCACGGGGTGAAGGGACAGATCATCCTCCGGCCAACTGATGTGCTAGGAGAGGGGCGCGGGCTCAGCTAGGGGGAAAAAATTATTGCTAGACCTGCCTGCCAAGCTTGTACATGTGTTTGGTTAAACCTGAGTTCAATGACAATAAAATAGGGCTTAAATAATTAAAGATGTGGTGCGCTTCCCACTCTGCTCCTGCGCTGCTCTGTCCTGCTGCTGCTGCACTTTTCTCAGGCTCCTTCCTATTTTTTGCCAAATTTGTGCTGCTGAAAGGCTGGCTCTGCTTGGATTCTTTCTCTGCTCACAGCTCTGGCAGGCAATGGGCAGGTAGCAATGGCAAGGAGACTGCTGGCTTCACCCGGCCTGGGGACTGATGCCTGGACAGGAAAAGAGGGATCTCCCTCCTGGAGCAGGCAGCAGGTCTCTTCTGATCCCCCACGAATTGTGGTGGTGATTAATGTCCTCTGGTAAGAAGAGCTCCCTGTGCTTCTGGCATCAGGAAGTCCTTCAGCACCTCTGATGAATATTAGGATGCAAAGATTTTTTTTTAATGGTTCCTCCTCTTCCTCTCCTGCACAGAAAGAGACAAGAGGTCACTCAAAAGATCTGTGACAGTGGCCAGGGCACTCAGGCTGCCATGACCTTCCCAGCGTCACCAGTGCAGCTGGGTTGACGCCCTCAGGAGGTCCCCACCTGCCCAAGACAGGACGCTTGCCATCATTAAGTTAAGGTGACCATGGCTTTGTGCAGCCAAGACTTGAAAAATGTATGATGAACTCAAAAACTGTATGAAAAAAAGGGGTGGTGGCCATAGGAATTGAGGCTAAATATTCTCCCTGTGGTCAAATTCAGCACCTCCACTGGGAGGCTCAGAAATCAAGAGAGGTTATTTCTGAGATGACAGAAAAAATGGAAACGACACAGGTTAATCTGGAGATGTTTGGATGAAATGTGCTATTGATGGTTTGGAAGGAGAGAGGAGTGCAAGTGGTCTCTTGGTCTGCACAGCCCTGCCAGGAAGGGGCAAAGTGAATGTGAAGTGTCAGCACAGGCTGGCGACATCCTTGAACTGCATTTCTGGGTTCAGGTTTCTGGAGGAGACATGAATCTACATCCACCTGTGGCTTTTGCTTTGTTCTGGTCCCCCAGAGCAGCCATTCAGCTGCCTTTACTGGTTGGGGGGCTCATGGAAGGACTATGGCACCTCTCATGGGGTGCAGTGGAGCAGGTGAGACATAGAGACAGTTCAATATATCAGATCATTCAGCTGCCAAGGAGGTGAGAGTGGCAGTGCATTGCACACAGCCTGGCCAGGTCAGAGCTCTTCTCCTTTCGGGGTTATTGGCACAGGCAGTGCTTCAGTGCTCCAACTTTCCTCTCTGTTTTTGCAATGGCTTGAGCTTGATTTCTATTGAAATGTGTGGAATTGTTCTCCTAATCCTATAGACGTTGCTGTGAGTCCAGGCTGCTTGAATCACAATAGTCCAGAGACAGGAATGATTGTCCCAGATGTTCCTGATGGTGCACATGGCAGGCAAGAAAGAAAGAAAGGACCTTCCTGCACAGCTTGGGAGATCCTGCGTGTGGCCATCACCCAAGGCCATGAGCACAGGAAAGCAGTGACCTTGTGCTCACAGGAAAGCAGTGACCTTGTGCTCACAGAAATGCTGTTTCTCTCCAATCAATGCCTTTCTACCTCTCTGAGACTATTCCTTTCTGGTTCTTTCTACAGCTCTGTGTTTTGCTGCTCCCCAAAAGCCAAGTGTCAGGTGGTGCACAATATCCTCAGCAGAAGAGAAAAAATGCAGTAGCCTGAGGGACCACATGCAACAGGAGAACTTTGCTTTCAGTTGCCTGCAGAAAGCATCATACCTCGACTGCATAAAAGCCATTTCGGTGAGTGGGCAGTAAATTCCCCTGCTGGGGTGTTTCAGCAGCCTGTTACACTTGGAGATAGAGTTTCCTTTCAGTCACTCATTACCTGTGATCCCTGTTGTACACAAGGATCCAGGAGAGACTCTGGGAAGCGCTTTTCCTGCTCTTTGTTAATTGATGAAATCTCTTTGTTGTTTAGAATAATGAAGCAGATGCCATTAGCTTGGATGGGGGTCAAATTTTTGAGGCAGGCCTTGCTCCCTACAAGCTGAAGCCCATCGCTGCTGAGGTCTATGAACACAGTGAAGGTACATTTCTATGCAATATTTTTAAGACAAGTGGTGGTAACAAACTAAGGGTGAAAAGGCCATCCTTTCCATGCAGAGTTCCCATATATTTGGGTTTGGGGTCCAAGATATTGCCCCTGGTTTCCAGCTCCCAGAGGGGAAGGTGTGGGGGGAGCAGTTCAGAATCATCACCCATGGTCACAGGATGCAGAGTCCCATTCCTTGTCATTTGCTGCAGTGAAGATCTCTGATCCCATAAGCAGAAATCATGGTCCTCCTGAAACATGGCATAAAAATTGTGCAGGTCCCAGAGATCTGCTTTCAGTGGCCTTGAACTCTGTGGGTAAAACATGGAGGCACAGATTAAGTTCTGTGATTTTCTCTGCAGTCATCAAAACAGAAAAAAAAATATTTGGAGAGACAACAGCATTACTAGTGGTTGAGAGGGAAACCCAGCTGAGATCACTGAGGCAAGAAATGCAGGCAATCCCCAGGAAAAAAGGAGAAGCATAAAAAGGGTTCTTCAACAATCCCTTCTGATAGGAGTGAGATCCATGGCTCCATCCCTATTCACCCATTGTACCATCCTTCATCTCTCCCATCTTTTTCCTGGGAGCCAAACAGATGCTATTTCACATCCAAAGCTCTCAATCTTTTTTGACCTCTTCCCTGGAGTTCAGCCCGTTTGTATGCAATATTCAGGATCAAAGCAACACGACAAAATCATTGCCAGCATAGTAGCTAAGAAAAAGATCTTATACCTTAAAAGCTGAGGTCTCTACCACCCCCAAAACTCAGTCACTGTATCCATATATAGCATGTGACAGAGTGGGTAAAATTCTAAAGACTAAATATGGAGAACCAGTCCCACAAGGTGTCCGTGGGCAATGGCATTTGAGAAGAGACTTGCCAGTGGAGATTTGCAAAAGGATTTATTGAAGCTGCTTACAAAACTATGGCACCTTGAAAGTGATAGCATTTTCAGGTCACTTACTGTAAATTGAAATGTGCATTAGTTCAATATGGGGAGTATTAGCTCACCCCCAAGAAAATGAGAAAACCACAAGTGTTCAACGAAATTTGCTGATTGTTTGCAAGTGCAGCACTTTGTTCCCTGAAACTGGGGGTTCAGCAGGATTTGAAATGCTCCTAAGTCCTCTTTCCTCATTGTTTTATTCCTTTTCCCTGCACTGCAGGCTCCACTACCAGCTACTACGCCGTGGCCGTTGTGAAGAAAGGAACAGGCTTCTCCATAGATGAGCTGCGGGGCAAGACCTCCTGCCACACAGGGCTGGGCAGGTCGGCTGGCTGGAACATTCCCATTGGGATTCTCACCCACCGTGGGGACATTGAGTGGGATGGCAAAGACTCGGGCTCCATCGAGCAAGGTGAGCTGGGGCATGGTGAAGTTGGCAGTGGGAGTTAAGCCAGGGCTGGTGTCACAGTGAAAGAGGTGTTGCCCAATCTTCTGTGGGGCTCCGGAGGTAGCTCGTAGGGCAATGACACTTCTTGTGGATCCCCTCCCTTCCCAGCCCTCCTAAAAGTGAATTTTTGACCAACTATTGCTTCCTTCTCCTCCATAGCTGTGGCAAATTTCTTCTCTGCCAGCTGTGTTCCTGGTGCCACCACTGAACCCAAATTGTACCGTCAGTGCAAGGGGGATGCCAAGACCAAAATGTCCCGCACAGGACCTTATTCTGGATATTCTGGAGCTTTTCAGTGAGTGAGAGTTATTTTTCCTTTGGGGAAACATTCTAGCCCTGAAACATGCAAGTTTTTCTTATACCAAGAAGGGCTGTGTTGGAATCAGGGGTCCTGAGGAGACTGAAGTACTTCTCTGCCATTACAATTTCCTCCTTTCCAGCATAATTTTTTGGGGGAAGACCATTGCTTTATGGCTGCAGTTTATGCCAAAAAAAATTTGTTGAAATGGGAGATAGGGAGTCACAATGTCTTTTTTTCCTAACTTCTCTTCTGTTCCTCCCACCTGTAGATGTCTGAAAGATGGGAAAGGAGAAGTGGCTTTTGTGAAACACACAACTGTTCAAGGTACACCTGCAAGATCCCTCATTTCTCCTCTTTCTGGTCCCACCTCTCTCTGCCTCGCCATCCTGCAATTTGTCTACACTGTGCAGCTTTCATTCCTCTCCAGGCCCAAATACTTTCACCTCTTGAAAAAAGTTTTGCACATTGTGAACTGACACATCCCTGTTATTGAGAAATGGGATTATGGTGGATCCATCTTTTCTTCTCTGAGGTTCTTCTTTGTAGTTGGAAAACCTGCTTGGTGCCATATCTCAGAGCCAGCTGTAATGTGAGCAATTGAGAGGTCACCTATCCCTCTGGAAGGGATTTTGGAGGGAATTCAGCCCACATCAAGAGTTCACTAACTCTATGGAGGCCAAGGCTGGCCTGGCACACCCAGGACCTGCAGTGAGCTCAGTGGAGGCTCACCAAGGTGGTCATGGGACAGGGATAACTGTCTTGCAAGGAGGTGCTCTGTGGGATGGTCTCGGTCAGCCTGGCAACTGGATACCAGGTGGAATTTTTTTCCCCTTGAGGACAGTGAGGTACTGGGGCAGGTTGTCCTTGACAGCTGTGCACTCTCCATCCTTGAAAGGTTTCAAGATCTACCTGGAATATCCTGCTCTGTCCTGCATTGACCAGGGATCTTCAAAAGTCCCTTCACACTTGAATTGTCCTGTAACCTTGTGATCTCAGTCCTGGGCCTTGTCTTCAGCCTTGACTTTAGTCACCTACTGGCCTTCACAGACCATGTACAGCTTCTGACCTGCTCAATCCATCTGTATGGAATTTGTAAACCTATTTGTATCCCTTTGTGCATAAATCTTTGTACTGTTGGGTTAGCTACAGCAGAGGCCAAGGTGATCTCTCTTCCAAAGGCATTGTTTTCATATACCCAAGACAACCCCATTTTGCAAGGGAGGTGCCTTGCAACCCATCTTCTGCAAAGGATTCCCTCCGGAGCTTCAGCAGAAATAAATAAATTACAAAGCTTCCCATACTGGCCTTTCTGTCTATTTTCATGGTGATGCAACTTGTGATTCCTCTCTTCCTTTAGAAAATGCTCCAGCTGAGAAAGATGAGTATGAGCTCCTGTGTCTGGATGGCACCCGCCAGCCCGTGGACAACTACAAGGCCTGCCACTGGGCCAGGGTTCCTGCTCACGCTGTTGTGGCTCGAGACGACAGCAAAGTCAGTGACATCTGGAACTTCCTCTCCAAAGCACAGGTATCACCAAGCTCTCCTTTCCTTCCTCTAACATCCCCTGTCCTCTGGTTTTGATTACTTTCTCCAGCTTTCCAAGAGTGTGGTTATTTGCTGATTATTTTTCCCTTGGTGGCAGGAAAAATTTGGCGTGGGCACAACCAACAACTTCCACCTCTTTGGGCCACCTGGCAAGAAGGACCCAGCCCTCAAAGACTTGCTTTTCAAAGACTCTGCAGTACAGCTGAAGCAAATCCCATCACTGATGGATGCTCAGCTCTACCTGGGCTTTGAGTATTACAGTGCTGTCCAGAGCCTCCAGAAAGGTAGGCAGGACATCAAACACCAATGTCATGTCAGCATGGGCTGTGTGGAAGGGTTGGCATTGGCAAATACAGCCAGGCAAAAGGAACATGATGTTCTTAGACACAGACTGTATCATCTGCAGAATATTTCCTGTGAAATCACAGAACCCTCACAAAATTCACTTACATCGACAAAGGAATTTGTTTTATCCAAACCCAAATCACCACGCTGACAAATATGGAAAATCTACACAAACTCCACACTAGTTATTCAGCTGGTGGTAGAGATTGGACATGGTCAAAAGTGCTGCTTAGAGAAGCCGTTTCTGGGATGTAAAAAGAAGGAACATCTCAGGACACCAGGTTCAGACACTTGAGGGAAACAATGTCCTTGATTTCCATCTAGACTCATCAAGCATTTTCTGATAGCTTTCTGAGAGTCAAACACCTCACAAATGATCTCTAAAACCCACTTAGAATTTATTCAATACAATTTAAAGTACGCCACTTCTGTTAAGTGAAATTTCTGTTAAGTGGTGTTTATGGAAGGGGGTGAATGGACTTCACATAGCGCCAAACCAGATAATTCCAGAGCTGTTTTAAAGAAACGTAACTGGGTTGTAATTTTCAAGCTCAGTCAGGTCTTAGTTTCGTGGCTGTCTGGGCTGTGAGGAGTGCAGAAATGTGGGACTCATAATATAGGCAGCAATTCCAAGTTATCAGAGGGGTGTTTAATAGTTGTGATGTTTTAGTTAAAAGAAATCTGCCTGAATGGCTTGTGTTATGCAGCAGTTCACCTTTCTGACCTATAAACTGATTTTTGAGCCTACTTCAGCTCAAGAATCACCTTTTCTATTCTTGCCAGGGCTTAATTAACAAGAACTCCTTGCCCTGAGCAGCAGCAGGCTGGTGTGTACAGGTGGTTGGTGGCCAAGTCCCTTGTCCCCAGGACGTGGCTCATCCCTGTTTTCCCTGTGCTGCCTTTGCAGACCGCCTGACTCCCAGCCGCAGAGGCAGCAAGGTCCAGTGGTGCGCAATTGGCAGGGATGAGAAGAAGAAGTGTGACGTGTGGAGTGTGATGAGCAATGGGGATGTGGAGTGTGTTGTGGCAGAGGACACCAAGGAATGCATCACGAAGATCATGGTACAGCTTTTTTCCCTTTTTCTTCTCACCGTGAACTTCTCAGGTGCTTCTTTTACCATCTGAGCTCTGGAAAGCACTGTCAGCATTTCATTTCTGCACCTTTCCTTTGCAGAAAGGTGAAGCAGATGCCATCAGCTTAGATGGAGGCTTTGTCTACACTGCTGGCATGTGTGGCTTGGTGCCAGTGATAGCAGAGAGCTATGAGGGTAAGCACAGCTCTGTCTCAGGGTCCTGATGGTGGAGAATGGGCTGGTTCCAAAGCGCTGGTTTTATTCTGGAATCTTACAAAGCAGCTGCAGTGCTGCATCCTGCAGAAATCACAGAATATCCCTGGGTTGGAAGGGACTCACCAGGATCATCAGTCCAACTCATAGGCCTGCACAGACACCCCAACAATCCCAGCCTGTGCCTGAGAGAACTGTCCAAAGGCTCCTGGAGCTCTGGCAGCCCTGGTGCTGTGCCCATTCCCTGGGGAGCCTAAGCAGTGCCTGACCAGACTCTGGGGGAGGAGGCTGTTCCTGATATCCCACCTAACACACTCTGAGGCAACTCTGCTCACCATTACATGCCTCATCTTTCCATGAAAAGCCCTGGCAGAGCAGGCATGGATAGCCAGGAGCTCTTGTTTGTTTTAATTAGGATGCTCTGGTCCTTTAGCACCAGCCTTGGTAAAACTGCTTGTTTTAGCTCAGAGGAGCAGCAAGAGGCTGTGCTTAGTTTTGCTGATGCACAACGTGTTACTTGAAATGGTCACTCCTACAAGAGAGTTTCTCCAGAAATTAGTGAGCTCAATTCTTTTGGATTTGAGATGTCTTTAACCCAACATCTTTTTCTTCTCCCCTCCCACAGATAATCACTGCGAATCACAGGAAGAACCAGGTAATTACTGATAACAAAGGGACAGAAAACAGTCCAGAGGGATATAAGTAGAAAGTAGATATGAGTCATGAGTGGAGAATAAATAGCCAGTCTCCACCCAAAGAGTGTCCAGTGTAGACATTAGAATTTTGGGAGATAGGTTTAGCAGTTAGAGGGAAAATTAGGGGCTGCAATAAGATCAAGGTGAAGCATTTGGTATTGTCACAGATTGGTGTGGTCATATCATAACAGTGGCAGGCCTGTGAATAGAAAAAGAGGGTCTAGGCTGCAGCATTAGGAAATTGTTTTCTAGAAATGGAAAGGGGTAGAGGAGGAAAGGGTTTTGTCCTTTGCTAAGGAGAGAATAAGAAATCAGGGGTGGCTATGAAATCCTCACATGTGTCTTGCCTTCTCATAGCCTTCTCATATACCTCAGAGCTTTGGAGGGCAGGGAAATGCCAGATATAAGAATTTCCCAGGAGTCTGGTGGAAGTAGATGCATCACATCTACAAACTCTGCCATGTTTGCTGCCTGGCAAAGTATTTATAAGCACAAAGTAACTCTGTGCTGTTTGTAGGTGCCCTCTCCCAAGTGAAGCCAGTGCTCTCTCTTAAGGGATCACAGTGGGATCCTTGGGTCAGGCTTCAATTCTTCTCTCTTTTTTCTTCTGAAAGCAACCTACTTTGCTGTGGCTGTTGTGAAGAAGTCTGACAAGGATATCAGCTGGAACAACCTGCAGGGTAAGAAGTCATGCCACACCGCCGTGGGGAGAACTGCTGGCTGGAACATCCCAATGGGCTTGATCCACAACAGGACAGGGAACTGCAACTTCGGTGAGTCCAGTTTGGAATCCATTTCTTTGAGCTGAAAATCTCCTCACAAAAAAATGTTTTACCATCCTTTGTCAGGTTTTCAAAATTTCTTGTGCCTCAAAGATTCCCTCTTGGAGGGAGGAAATGGAGAAGACTCTGTTATTTAAGGTTTCACTGAGCAAAATTTTAGTCTTTTGGTGTCTTCTTCAGTAAGATATGGCACATCAGCTGCTTTGGGGGTCTTTGCTTTCTTTTCACATGTCTCCCCTTCCTTTTGCAACAGCCCAAGAGGTATTCCCAAAAAGGGAGTATGGGCTGCCCCAAATGGGCCTGGTACTTGTGCAGGTTGTGGAGTGGGGATAAAGGATGAAACTCAAAGGGAGGGGAAGGACTGAGAACAGGAGACAGAAGCTGATCTTTGAAAAACTTGAAGGATCTGATCTGACTGCCTGAGAATTCACTGAGAGTTATGGTCCAACAAAAATAGTGTGGAAACGTTATCATTGTTATCAACCAAGACAAAATAAGCATATAAATATTAAAAGGAAATCTCTAACCACATGACAATATTAGCGTTAGTAAGTTTTATTCTTGGCTTCTCTATCCTCCTGCCTTCCTTTCCCACTGCCTCTTCTACCCCAAAAGCTCTAACACTGCTGTCAAATGCACCTCTGCTGACCCATAAAGGTTGTGGAGGCTTGGGCTGGCTCTGTGTGCGCTGGGAATGGTTTGCAGGGAAAACATTCCTCTTTTATGCCAAGCTAGTGTCTATTGCACTTGAGCCTTAGGCCCTGCTTCATCATGGAATCACAAAATCACAGAATCAGAGAATCATGGAAGGGTTTGGATTGGAAAGGACCTTAAAGCCCATCCCTTTCCACCCCCTGCCACTGGCAGGGACACCTTGCACTAGACCAGGGTGCTCCAAGCCCTGTCCAACCTGGCCTCATACACTTCCAGGGATCCAGTGACAGCCACAGATTCTCTAGGCAACAACAACAATTACCAATGATGACAGGACCCAAGTTCCATGGTCAAAGCTGGATGCATGTGATTTCCTGCCCACTAAGTCATGCTCCTTCTTGCAGCCTGTTTACCCCTCCCTAGTGAGTCCTAACACAAACTCAGGGTGAGAATGTGTTATTAAAATAAAACCTAACTTCTCAGGCCAGGGAAAAAAGTGAATTTCTCCTAATTTCTGTCTCCAGATGAATACTTCAGCCAGGGCTGTGCTCCTGGGTCTCCTCCCACCTCCCGTCTCTGCCAGCTGTGCAAGGGCTCAGGGGGGGTCCCTCCAGAGAAGTGTGTGGCCAGCAGCCACGAGCAGTACTACGGGTACACCGGAGCTTTACGGTACGTGCTGGGGACACCCAGGCTGCCTCAGGGTCCTGGGGCTGCTCACAGAGGGGAGGGCACAGGGGAAGTACAGCCTCATGTCGACACTAATTTGCTGACCTGCTCTTTTTCTCCATTACACCACTGAAAGTACGTATCTCTGTAATACTATACATGTGCCACATGCTTGTCCTTTGCTTTCTGAAAATGGATGTAAAATATCCCCATTCTGTAAAGCTCAGGTTCTGGTGCCTCCAGGCAAACCCAGAGAGGCACAATGTCAGAAGTGCTCCTCTTTTAACGTAAATAAAGAGTGTAAAGACTGTGTTTCAGATATATCTAAAAAAATCATGGCAGGACTCTTAGACCTGGATGTCCTTGGAGATTAATTGTACAGAGTAAGACTCAAGTCTAAATCAAATCTGTGGGAAAAGCACAGGATTCAAGCATTTACATCACTGGACTCTTTTTCTACTTCCCAGGTGTCTGGTCGAGGAGGGGGATGTGGCCTTTATCAAGCATTCCATCGTTGAGGAGAACACTGACGGTACGTGGTCAGGGCTGCCTTCCCCATCTGCATGATTGCTTAGGTGGTGTTGAGGCTGATGTTCTCCTGCTACACAAGATCTCTGAATCTACAAACCTCTTCTCTTTAAAGGCAAAAATACAGAAAGCTGGGCCAAAGATCTGAAAATGGACCAATTTGAGCTGCTGTGCACTGACGGGCAGCGGGCAAATGTCATGGACTACAGGAGATGCAACCTGGCCAAAGTCCCTACCCACGCTGTGATGACACGTCCTGAGAAAGCACAACAAGTCCGTGAGATGCTGGAGAACCAAGAGGTTTGTAGTGCTGAGAGCAGAAGAAATATTGTGGGGTTGCTCTGATTTTCCCCAAGTCAGCATAACGTGGAAACTTCTACCTCACTGCTGTGGGGTGACAGCCTTGTCCCTTGGCCTCCCCCTTCCTCCATCCCTTCCCAAGTGCTCTTTCTCCTCTGCCACCTTAGCAAACACACCTTTAGGCAGCAGTGGGATTGCAGCTGCTGCTGCCGTCACACTATACTTTTGTGACATGAATTTATCACCTCCTTTCTGGCCTCTGCTCTTGCTGGGCTGTTTCAGAAATTCCTTTGTGGTGCCTGGTCTGTGCCACAGCTGGGTCAGGCTCAGCCCCAACAGCAGCCTCCCAGCACACACACAGTCCTACAGCTACTGGGCTGACCAGAACTAGGCTAAACCATCTCTGTTTCTCCCTGCAAACATTAATACCAGCTCCACCATCAGGGTCTGGTGAGAGGTGCTTGGGGCCTTTTGCTTCTACTCATGGTTAAAGTTACAGGACCTGCTGGCAGCATCTCTGCACACAGGGACATGTTAAGATTGGGGAAAAAATGTGCCTACCTGTGAGAAGTCCCTCCTCTAAGCATACAGATGGAGGGCTCAATCCTAAAATTCTGGAGCCTGGCTTGGGGTTCCCCAGGCAGTTGGTAAAGAACCAGGAAGAAGTAGGCCAACTTTCTACTTCTCTCCTCTTTGTACTTTTATTTCAGAGGCTGTTTGGAGCAAAAGGAACCAGGAATAAAGATTTCAATATGTTTGCATACGAATCCAAGGATCTTCTGTTTAAAGACCGGACAAAGTGCCTGATCAAACTCCGTGATGGAATGTCATACAAGGAATTCCTTGGAGATAAATACTATGCTTCACTTGCCAGCCTCAACACCTGCAATCCATCAGGTAACTGAAACAGCCTCAGAGGAAGTCCTGAATTGCAGTTCTTACCTTGCAGGCATGAGCAGTTTCTTCTGGAACTGTCCATTCAATGCCTTTAAAGGAAGAAGATGCCAATATTCTTTTCTCAAAGTTCCTTGAGGGAAATGAGAACAGAATTAAAATCTGCTGCTCTGGCAGCAATGTGAATAAAGGCCTTTCCCTCACCTTTGGAAAATATGGACTTTGAGAAACTGCACAGAGACACCCCCCCCCCCAACCCATCAGTGTGGGATCTGTGGTTAAAGCTGGTTTTTTTGTGGCACACTGTGGATTTTCCATGGTGTGGCATTGTTGGCATGGCTGGGTGTGTGCTGGTGGGATAGGAGTGTTTAAAAGCAGGATCTGAACTTCTCCCTGTCCTTTCCGTTTCCAGATCTTCTCCAGGTGTGCACCTTCCTCGAGGACAAGTAGGAAGGATCCTCAAAGTGAGGGAGAAAACCTCAAGCCATGACTCCTCTCGTGCCCTCAGCACGAACACTGACACGCGGAGGGCCGTCTGCCTTCACCACTATCCCTGCCCCTCCTCATCACTCTGAAAGTAGCTTTTTGAGACTTTACAATTCTCTGCTGCCAGAACAGCAAAAAAATAAAATCTCAAATCTAAACGGGTGTTCTGAGATTTTTTTCCAAGTGATCACTAAGCCCATCCCTTCCTCAGTGCCTCTCACCTTAGGGCAGTGACAGCTACAGCATGGCTGTTGTCACTTACTGCTGCCCCTTAGAGAAATTTCTTGCACCATGTGCCAAAGCAAAATGGATTGAAAATACCCTTAAGCCTAATTAACAGATACTTTTTACTCTCTGTGCTTTGCCCAGATTATCCCATTGTCTCCTTGGCAGGTGAGGATTCCCCAGTGTGGTTGGGACACAAGAGGGAGAGCGTTTGTGTCAGGGAAGCTGAAGGCTGAAGAAGGAATAAAAACCACTCCAAACCAAAATAATACAGTGAGAGTAAGATGGGAGGTGTGAACAGAAACTGCTGTGTCTCAGATCTCAGTTGGCTGGGTTTGAGTCCCTTCCACCTGACAGGACTTATTGAGCACATACATGCATTGATGGGGAGAGTCCAGGCCTAGTCTTCCTTTCTGGAAAAATCTAGGATTTGCTCAGAAATGTAGTTATTTTGGTAATCTGTCTGATTTTGTGCTGCTGACCTGATTAAAAAAAATGCAGTTTGTTTTGCCTGATTCTGAGCCACAGTGAAAATAAAAAGGTGAGACAAAAAGGGCTGCTGAAGGTCTCTGCTCCAGAGGAACAGCCTGGACTTATCCAGGGTGTCCCAATCCTGCTGTCAAGGCAGGCATGGAGGAGATGCTGAGAACACAAAGCTCCTGGCTTAGAGGGAATGAACATTTTGATGATTTTTTGGATGCATATGGTAAGTGTGGTTAGATGTCCACCAGCCTGGCTGAAAATCCCCCTGGATGGCAGAAATGCAGCGTGTGACAGGAGAGGATAAAATGTAGTCTCTCAATTTATATAGGGTGAATACATTCAACAGGTATTTTTCTAACCCATTCTTCAAAACTAGCAAAGAAAGAGAATTGGAGCCTCTAACAGGCTGTTTCTGCAACTCAGTATGGCTACAGTTAGATAACTTCCCCCTCAAAAAGCTACCATATGTATTTCATATCTGGTGTAAGCCCTTGTCCCATAAGCAGAAGGCATGGATAAAAGGAAGCTCACTAGAGGATCACTCAAAATGGAAGGAACCTCTGACAGTCTCCAGTACCATTTTCTACTCAATGAAATGGATCAACCAGGGTGTTCAAGGCTTGACCTCCAATGATGGCAACCCCACAACTTCCCTAGGAAGGCCGTCCTGCTCCAGGCGGCCCACAAAGGAAAAGAATCCATGGAACAGAGAGAACGCTGCAGGCAGATCTGGTGGCCTCGGTGAGGGGGGTTCTGTGGCTTTTCTTGGAACCAGACTCTTGTGCGCTTTCTGTAGTCTCCACAAGCAGAGAAGCCTGTGTAGCACCTCTCGTGTGTTTACTAGCCCTGGGACAGGGAGAATGTGGCATGCAGATCTGATGGCCTTGTTTTGGGGTTCTTTAGCTTTGGTTGTAGCAGGACACCTGTGTGCTTTCTGTGCTCTCCACAAGCAGAGAAGGCTGTGGAGCACTGTTTGTGCCTCTGGCAGCTCCAGAACCAGAAGAAAGCTGCAGGCAGATCTGGTGGGTGGTTCTGTGGCTTTGCTTGGAGCAGGAGCCCGGTGTTTTTCCTGTGCTCTCCACAGCCAGAAAGCACAGAACCCCCCCACTGAGGCCAGCTGATCTGTGTGCAGTGTTCTCCCTGTTGCAGGTGTGAAAAACGAGTTCCACTCTTTAAAAAAAAATTATAAGTTTAAAAAAAAATTAAGAAAACATACAAATTAGGAGACAGAATAAGTGAAGCCTCTTGGCTGAGGGGGCTTGGCACAAGGTCCACCCATAGCCCACCTCATCGTTTTAGGACTTCTATCTTTAAGGAGCACTGTGTTGAATATTCAATAGATGTTAATCAAACATTCTTCTTTTGATCAGTTTTAAGTATTCCCGATCATCTCATCTGACAGATTTATTTTGTGGGTGGCTCCACTCAATCTGGTTACATGGGTGTAGATTTTCTTCTGATGTTTTCTGGTTCTTTTCATTTGGATAAAAACCCAGAAAGTTAACAGTTTTTTATGAAGGGTCACAAGGTTACCCCCCCTCCCATAACTTCTGGCTTGGTGGTTTAGATGCTACAAAGAAGAGGAAAAAAACCCAAAAAAACCCCAAAACCAACAACCCCACCCAGTCTTAACCCTCTGGTATAATCAGAAAATGCACATTCATTACCCTTCTAAACTCTTATTCATAAAATATAATACAGTGTAATTATACATATAGTAATCATGTTAATAGTTCCGAAAAGCACAACTATATAATATGCATTTTTAACACAGGCAGCCAGATGGAGGCATGGCACTACAGAGCCTTTTTTGCTCCTGGAGAGCACAGAAAGCACACAGGTCTCCTGCTCCAAACAAAGCTACAGAACCCCACTCTTATCCACTTGGAACCTGTATCATTTCAGTGTATTCGTGTTACTCCTCACCCTGCAGCACACTGGGAAGCCTGGCTCTGCTTCCTGATGCCTGCTAGTAACCTCCTGATCTTCCTGGGACAAAATAGCCCCATGGAATGTTCAAAGTGTGGGACAGAGTGGCTGGAGAGCTGGGAAAGGCCCTGGGGGTCCTGGTGACTGCGGCTGGACACGAGCCCAGGTGGGCAAGAGGCCAATGGCCCCTGGGCTGTCCCAGCCATGGTGTGTCCAGCAGGCCCAGGGTAGGGAGTGTCCCTCTGTGCTGGGACCTGTGAGGCACCTCCAGCCCTGGGGACAGCTCTGGGCCCTCATGACAAGAATCATTGAGGGGCTGGAGCGTGTTGTCTAGAGATGGGAACGGAGCTGGGGAAGGGGCTGGAGCACCAGGAGCAGCTGAGGGAGCTGGGAAAGGGGCTCTGCCTGGAGAAAAGGAGGATCAGGGGGAACCTTCTGGCTCTGCACAGCTCCTTTGTTGAAAATAAAGTCCCAAGATACCGCTTTATTGTTAAGCATTTTTAAAGTCAATAGATTCTTCTGGTAAAATTGTTAATGTTCCTTAGTAAAGTTTAATTACTGTTTGTACTGTACCTATTTATCCTTTCTGGTCGTGTATCACTTCCACTACTCCCATAAGGACGTGCGCTTGAGACAATGTGCAAATTAAGAGTCTCCAGTACAAGTCAGGACTCGATGACAAAGAGCCAGAATAAGACTGGGAACTGAGAATAACTGCTTTTGTCCTGCAGAACTGTAAGGAACTTCACACCAATGAGAGCTGGGTCTTACTTTGTCACCATAACTTCAACAAGACTCGACCTGACAGACATCCCTAGACCACGAGCAGGGAATGTTTTGAGGATTTTCGCGAGGACGGGAGGCCCAGACTGGCAATGGGACGGAGCTGATCTCGTCCTTTCCACTGTCCATGGAGCAGCTGTGGTGTGTGCCCGCTCCTCGAGTCCCCAGCCCACGCTGTCATCAATAAAAGCTTTCTCAAGGGAGCTGGTCTGCTTTTTAACACCCGTGACAGGAGGGGACAGCCGGGGGGTGGTCGGGCTCTGCTCCAGAGAACAGGAGAAGCGGAACCAGCGTCACGTTGTGCCAGGGTGCGTTCGTGTAGCACATCGGTAAAATTTCTTTCCAGAAAGAGCTGTCCAGCACTGGTGTATCTGGCTGGGATTTAAAAGCCCTAAGTATGTGACACTTCGGCACATAGCTAAGTGGTGGCTTCGGAAGCGCTGGGATTAGGGAGCTTTTCCAGCCTGAACCATTCCACGTTTCCCCAGGCTTCCGAACCGTGTCCCTGCCGCCGCAGCTCCTCACGGAAGAACTACAGCTCCCATCAGGCCCCGCGCGCCGCCGTTCCCGACGTGCCGCGGGGCCGGAAGCGGAAGTGGAGCGTGGCCACGAGTGCGGGACATGGCGGGCGGGCTGGAGCCTCACCTGGAGGCGCTGCGGCGGGAGCTGCACGGCCCAGCCGTGCTCTCCGTGCTCGTCGCGCTCATCGCCGTCGCCATCACCTTCCGTGAGTTGCGGGACACTCCCTTTCCCCCCACCCCGCGGCCTGCTGGCATCCAGCGCTCGCTGAGGGGGCGCCGGTGCCGTCAGCCGCGGGCTCCGGTGTCCCCTTCTCGTCCTCATGCTCCTCTCTCCCGCAGTGATCTGGCGGTTCGTGCAGGGCAGGAGGAGCAGCCGCAAGGCCGTGCTGTTGCTGGGCCTCTGCGACGCGGGGAAGACGCTGCTTTTCGCGCGGGTGAGCGGGAAGCGGCTCGGGGGCCTCTTATACGGAGGTGAAGGAGTTTCCCTTAGTTCGGTTTTAATCTTGGAATGAAGCTTGAAAGTTGAGGTTTATAGATATAAGGAGGGATGGAGACCGAGTTTTGTCTACCACGGAGTGTCAAAAGAAATTGCGTTTTGAATTTGTCATAGTAAAAGGCTTAGGGATACTTGACCTCACCGCAGTCTGCAGCTCCTCCCCAGGGGCAGCTCCAGTCTGTACTCTCCAGGACCAGGGACGGCGCCCGAGAGAACGGCTGGAGCTGTGCCAGCAGAGGTTTAGGTTGGATATCAGGGAAAGATTGTTCTCCAGAGAGTGGTGAGGCACTGAACAGGCTTCCTAGGGTATGAGTACAGCCCCAAGGCTGCCACAGCTCCGGGAGCCTTTAGACAATTCTCTCAGGCACTGAGTGGGATTGTTGGAATGTCCGTGCAGGGCCAGGAGTTGGGTTGATGATCGTGTTGGGTCCCTTCCAACCGTGGATATTCTGTTACTGCCAAGTCTGAAAATGAAAGGGGCACAGCCATGCTTACAGTGGCTCCAGCTGGAAAACTCGGAAGGATTTGCAGGCACACTCTCTTCTTGGAGACTCATGATATAAATACACACTTATTTTCCTAATGACCATTTTTAATTAACTGGGGAAAGCAACCCCAGCAGTAGGTTTCTGCAGGAACCTGAGCTCAGATCTCCAATGCCCATTGCCGCTGTGTGACCATTTCAGTTTGTGAGCAGATTGAAGGTGCTGCTTTGAGCGTGTGGAGCCTCTGAGGCTGTTTGTTCTGAAGCTCTGCCTGTTCCCCCAGCTGCTGTCGGGGCGGTACCGAGACACCCAGACCTCCATCACTGACAGCTCTGCTGTGTACAGGGTCAGCCAGGACAAGGTGAGTGCACAGCACCAGCTCTGACTCTGCTCTGCCTCTGCCTCTGCCTGCATCCTTTTCCTGCTCCCTGTGCTAAACCTGTCAGTTTTTTGTACTGCTCAGGCCCCGGTTTGGTCTGAGTGCAGGACAGGATTTTTCCATGCCGTGAAAGTCAGGAAATACTGGGATGTGTTAGAGCCTGCTGGGGCTCCACAGGTTCTTTTTCCTTTGCTTGTAAAACAGTGAAACCTTTCTGACTGAAAGCCACACCTGTGGGTTGGAGCAGGAGGGAGATTTGGGGGTTTCATTGTTCTGTTGTGTTGCTTTATTTCCTCAGTAGTAATTTCTGTTTCCTCCAAGAAAACCTGAAATTAAAAGCTTTATCAGGTTTAAGCAGAGGCTCCAGCTGCACTTTATATGGTCTCAGAAAGGATTTTGTTATTTTCAGGTCCTGGGCTGCCACAGACCCGATTATTTTCAGCTTTTGGCAATTCTTTCATTCTGGAAATCTCTTTCTTGTGCTGGATGCACATGTGGCAGGGAGAGCAGAATGCTGTCAGCACTTTAACTGCTGGTGAATTGTGAAAGTAGAGGGTGGTTTTGTGGCTTCATCTTCTCAGTCATTATTAACAGTTATAATAAGGTTACAAGCTTGGTAAAAGGCCATGCACAATTTTTGACTTTTTTTTTTTTCTTTTTCCTATTTTGTGTCTCTTTAGTTGAGCAGACAAGTATTTGGAAGGGGTGACACTGCAAGGCAGATTGCTGCTTTTTTGATCTTTTTTTTTAATCATAGCCAAGGTTTGCAATAAAATCCAAGAGCAGTGGGCAGAAAGGACTGCAGAGCAGTGATGTGGCCGTGCTCGGCTGTTGGTTCTCTCCCATGTCCTGCCTTTGGCTGTTTCCTTCCCTGGGAGGAGAAACCTTTGCAGCTTTCAGTTAAAAAGAGCATTTCTGTGTTATTCCCAGCAAGGTTTGGTGTATTTAGGGGAGACTTTGGTATGTGTGAAAAATTGAGGCTGCAGGTTTATATTTTGTGTCGGAGCAGGTGAGGTTGTGTTGTGCCTTCAGGACACAAATCCAGGGTCAGGCTGGTTTTCCCCAGTCTGTGATCACAGGAACCCTTGGATCAGGTGTTGTTAACTTCTTCTTGCCTGTGTTCCAGAGCACCAGTGTGACCTTGATCGACCTTCCAGGCCATGAGAGTCTGAGGCTGCAGTTCTTGGAGAGATTTAAGGCTGCAGCCAGGTAATGTGGAGGGGATGATCCTTTGGAAGGGGATAAACTAAATGATGGTGCTGGGAGTGCTGTGAGCTGGGATGGTGGTGCCCCAAGAATCAGAGATCTGCTGTGGGGTGGTTCTGGTTAATTTTTGCTTTGCCTTCATAGAATATCCTGAGTGGGAAGAGACCCACGAGGATCATCAAGTCCAGCTCCTGACCCAGGACAATCCCAAAAATTGCACCATGAATTTCCTACTTCCCTGGGCTTGTAGTGCAGCAGGAGGCACAGCCTCTGCAGCAGAGAGATATAGGGGATGTGGGACATCCTGGGGCAGACAGGGGAAGAATTCCTGCTGCAGCTGGCCATGGGGTGTATTTCAGCCAGCACATGCTGTGAATGAACCTCTGCTTGGGCTGGGTGAGAGCAGGTGTGCAAATCCCAGCCCAGGCTAGAGTGCTTGTAGGAGAAGGTGACTGCAGAACTTCATCCCCAACACTTGTCCTTCCCTCTTCTCAGAGCCATTGTGTTCGTGGTGGACAGTGTGGCCTTCCAGAGGGAGGTGAAGGATGTGGCAGAATTCCTGTACCAGGTGCTGGTGGACAGCACCGTGCTCAGGAATGCGCCTGCGCTGCTCATCGCCTGCAACAAGCAAGGTACCCTGGGCTGCCCTCGGGCTGGGCCTGGCCAGTCCTGCAGGCCAGGGCTTCCTGCCACAGCTGCTCAGCTTTGGAGTTGGGATTTCAGCAAAAGGAAGGCTGGAATTTAGGTTTAAACTTTCACTGCTCAGCAGGAGGGTTTGGAACACCACTTGGGAGAGCTGCAGCTCTTTGGGTGGGTGTAAGTAAAGCAGGTGGCTTTTGTTTTTTTTTTGTTTCTGCTTTTGTGCAGAGCTGTTCCTCAGTCTTCAGGCAGCAGGAAGTAGGATCAGCTGGAGCATAATGAACTATCCCTACACACTCGACAGCTTCAAAGTTAAAACGAGTTTTTCAGCTGCCAGGGTTCAATGTTTTCTCTACACCCACCTATAGGAAAAGAGTTGATTTTCAGACCACTACAAATTCTGCAGTGAAAGTGTGGGTCCCTCTGTAGCAGCTGAATGTTTTGGGGCAGTATCAGATTTGGGTTTTGTAGTTACTTCCTGCACTAACTCAGGAGCTGCCTGAGGCCTTCATGGGTCTGCATCCCACAGTGGAAGGTGCAGGACAGGAGGGAGTGCCGATGCATCAACCCCATCCTCTGAAGTATCTTCTGCCCAGCAAGAAGAAGCTAATTCCCTGCATTGTATCAGACTGTTCGGTTGTTCCCATTCATGCCTGCAATTCCAAAGCTCCAGCATCCCTCATCCTACTGCAGGCACAGCTGTCTTTGTCCTGGTAACTCCAGTGACTGCACAGTGTGACCTGGCCTTACTTTAGGGAGAGGAAACAGGTTTTGAATTCTGACAGACAACCAAAGAGCTGATGTCATGATCTTTTCTTTCTAGATGTCACAATGGCAAAATCAGCAAAACTCATCCAGCAACAGCTGGAGAAAGAGCTGTAAGTATGGAATGGGATCTCAATCCCTCTGACCTTTTCCTCTTGCCCTTTCTCTCTTGCCTCATTGCTCAGTGAGCTCCCTGGAGCCGTGTCTGAGTTCTCTGTGGAGCTGGGAACAGTCTGTTCAGTCTGGGGCTTGGCAATTCTGGGTTTACAGTGGGGCTCCATGGTCTTAGAGGTCTTTTCCAAGCTAAATGATTCTCTGGATCTATAATCCCTTTGGCCAGTAGACGGCAGCAGGGGTGTTTGTGCTGTGGCTCTTCCAGGCTGAACACCCAACATTCTGGTTTTTAGCTGAGGAGTTAGTTGCCACATACTCACGTTCTCCAGGAAAATAAGGATTGCTTGTTCTGACGTTGAGCATTTGCCAACTACCTGTGTGTAGGTGTTGGATTTCTAGGTAGTTACTGTGCCCTGTTAGGCACCGTTATTCCAGTGTTTACTGTGGGCAAATTGGGATAAGGACATCATCATCATCATCTGACTTCTGCTGTCCTTTATTACAAATCCAAACCTGTTTGAACACCTCTCCTTGTGTGCCCTCCTACTCTGTTGAGACTCTGCCCTTGTGTCCTTGCTGTAGGTGGCATGCTGCTGGCAGAGCTGGATCATCCTAGAACCATGGTGCAGGTGATATTCCCTGGTGCTCAGTTCCTGACCCTTTCCCTTCTCTCCTTGCAGCAATACCCTGCGGGTGACACGCTCTGCAGCCCCCACCAGCCTGGATGGCTCAGCTGCAGGGGGCCCTGCCCTGCTGGGGAAGAAGGGCAAGGACTTTGACTTCTCCCAGCTGCCCATGAAGGTGGAGTTTGTCGAGTGCAGTGCTCGAGGCAGCAAGGGAGAGGAGGGAGAGGCTGACTTGGAGGGCCTCGAGAAGTGGCTGGTGAAGGTGGCCTGAACAGAGATGGACAGGGCTGGGGGGCTGACGGGACAAAGATGGTGTGAAGCACTCAAATCTCATCTTGATGTAAAAAGAAGGAACTTCAGCTGCAAGTCAGCACTGTGGTGTTTTCCTCTGCTGGTCGTGGGCTTGGGAGTGATGTGACAATTGCTGCTGTGATTTCCTCCGACTGTCCATTCATGCTGCAATGTTGTTATCTTCTCCCCTCTTCCCTTGCCCTCCTCTGGGCTGCTGAACCTCTGGGCTTTTCTTTTTCCTTAATCTTTAGGCTTTTCATTTGGTAGCTGCCAAGCAAATTGGGAAGTAATGCGCTGGCAGGTGAGTTTCAAAGCCTGGAGTGTGCCTGTCGTTTCCTGCCATGGTTTAAACCCCTGTTGCCTCTCAAGAGCCACTGACCACCTTATGGCTGGGGCTGTTGGGGAGCACTGCACAAGCTCCCTAAGTTGGACAGGCATTGAGAGAGTGTAAAAAGCTGATTTCCTCTTTGTATCTGCCTTCCCATTGTTCCAAACTGCTGGAGCCCTGTTTTTGTGGGGCCGGAGAAGTGTGAAATGCCCAAACCATACTGCTTGCCCTGCTTTACTCCCTGGGCCCAGCTCTGCGCCCTCTATTCTTCTCCTCATCAGCTCCTGGGAGTTTTTTTTTAGCTGAGGGCTATGTTCTGAAAGCTTTGTTTCTCCTTCTCTGTTTCTCCTTCAAAGCTCTCCTCACACAGCCAGGAACAAACAATCCTAAGAGTGGCAGAGCTATAGGGAGTCATGGCATGAAACTCTGAGATGGGCACAGTTTCAGATCCATGCCTTCCTCTGGGACCTGTTGTGCCGGGCATTTGCTGTGCAGTCTCCTGCTGCCTCCTGCTCCAGTGGCTGCAGGAAGCTCTTGCTTTGTTTGTAATTAATTAGTCAGCACTTGTGGCAAAAGTGAGAGAGAAAGTCAAGGAGCTGCCAGCACGTGGGTGTGCTTCCTCCTCCTGGCAGAGATGCTCAAGGAAGAGGGGAAAGAAATGAGAGATTTTCCCAGTTTGTGTCTCACTGCACATTGCAGAGTCCTAGTGCAGTGACATTTTCCCTTTGTTTGTGACTTCCCCTGTTGTTTTAGGGTTGAGGGGGTGACTGGCTCCTGGCAGGCCCTTTTTGTAGTTTATAGCCCCCTCTCCCCTGTGGTTTGATGCCTCCTTCACGACTCAGCTCATCTGTTGTGTTCTTTTCCTTCTCTGGGGCATTTCCTGCCTCCCTGTAGCATTTGCCAAGTGTTGGGAAGAGCAGGAACAGCCTTCAGCAAAGCCCTTTGCTTGTAATGAAGCTGATCTTGGCATTTCCAGCCTCAGGAACCATCCGTACCGGAGGTGGGGAGGGTTGTATTTACCAAACATGGTAGATTCTTCTGTTTCCTGCAGGCAGAGTCCTGTTGGAACATGTTTGCCGTGCTTTGAACTCCTTTAGCTGGAGGTCTTGGGCTGCCTGCCTCAAATCCATAATGCTGAAGTGATTTGGGGCCAAAAAATGCTGTTTCTTTGAGTGATTGTTCTTGCAAAGATGCAGAGGCCAAGCACCAGCCTCAGCTTAAGGGGGGAAGGTACCATGAGGCCATGGTGGGTTTTAAGTTACTCTTTCAAAAAGCATTCCTTAAGTAAATTCTTTTTTGCTTAAATGTTTGTACTCAAGTCTTGCTTCAGTCTGTGTGTTTGCCTTGGCTGTTCCCATGGATGGGGCTCTGCTCTTGCTCAGCACAGTTTTAGGGATCACCTTCCTGCTCTGTGGCCAGGTCTGTGTTGTCAAAAGACATTGTTTTCTGCACACAGACAGCTTCAGGGTTGGTGGGTTTTTTTGGTTTTGTATTTACTGTGTGGTCCTACTACTTGAGAGATTGATAATCACACGGCAAAAAATGCCAACAAATCGTGATTGGAAAGCACAGTGGTGATGTGCACAGGAAAGCTCCAGCCAGCTGTGGTGACTATGGTGACAGAGCAGCACTGCTCTGCCCTGGAGGTGGCTTTGGTACCCTGTGGCTTTGCTGGATGGAGATGAGATGCCTCAGCTGTCCCAGACTGGGGAGTGGCTGCACGGCCATGGCTGAGCTGGGGCTGTGCCTGGAGCTGCTCATGCTGGAGCACAGAGCAGAACTCTAAGAGTTTTTTGGGCTACACTCCATGATTTTTTAAATATTCAGGGCTGGTTTTCCCCCGTGGCTGAAGGCAAGGAGCAGAACTGGAAACTCTGAGTGTTGTTTTCTTGTTTTTCTTTATTCCCTAGTCAGCTCTGTGCTTTGTTCTTTGCTCTTCTGACCTTGTTCCCAGCCCGTGGCTCTGCTGGCTGGACGTGCTGCTCCTGAGGCTGCAGCTCAGCAGGGCTGTGTTGGGATGACTTTGGCAGGACAGTGGGATGTGGTAAACTCAGCCCCTTTTTGCTCCAGCTGCCTGACCCTGAGTCAGGAACCTGCTGTGTTCACACATCTCCAGGGACTGAGGCCCTCACTATGCTAAAGCTCTTCAGGTCAGTGTTTTTTTTCCTATGGTTTGTACTCCAAATTGTTCCCCTGGAACAAGGCTGATGTTTTTGGAGGAGAATGACAAGCAGAGTGATAACTGGGATAGCAGAAAACCTGAAAGGGGAGGAGAGATTTCAGAAAGGCAAAGAAAAGCAAAAACAGCAATGCCTGGACATCAGCATCCCTAGGGATGGTTTCCAAAGCTCCCCAAAGCAGGTGTTCCAGCTGTGACCTTTCCTCTGCAAAAAGCCACCACCCTGGTGCCTTTGGGGCCAGGAGCTTCTGTTTGCCGCATTTGGGCCACCTTGTGCGCTTTGTGACTGGCCCCTCATGGGGCTTGTCCTGCTGAAAGGACAGCACCTCTTGGGGCTTGGCCAAAGAAGTGGAGAAACTTAAGGAAGGTCCATGTGGGTGTTCAGGGAAAAAATCTACAGGGTGGAGGTAGAACAGGAATAGGGATAACATGGAGAGAGAGCTCTTTTTCATGAAGGCTTTGGTGATCCAGAGCAAATCCAGGGCAGGTCCCCTCCTGTCCTCTCCTTTTCTTCAACTCCCTCTAAGAACGTGGGTGCAGCAGGGCCAAGAGCACAGGGAAAAGCCATGGGGTGAGGACAGCAGGGGCTGAATATATTCAACCCATAAGCGCCCTGAAAGCAAGCCCTAAACCCAATTGCACTCTGCCCAAAGCCCACTGCATTGAAAGAATTGCAGGATTTTTAAGTAGCTCAGTGCTTGACATAAGTAACTGGACTTGTTAGGCCATGGGTTGAACTTGATGTGAACCCTAAGCCTGTGCTGTGTCAGGCAGAGATGGATCAGAAGGAAACCTGGAGCTGACAATCTGATCAATAACAATAGTAAAGATCATTAATAATAGGTAAAAAAAAAATAGGTCTATGTACTGTAACAACCCCATCACAGTGTGGATTAACAGAGTCCACCAAAACCCACCTGAGGGGTGTGAAACAACCAAGAAAGCAATGCAGGGAAGGGTGAGAAGGACCCCAGACTCTGATATGGCTCTTGCTCAGGACCGTGGTGTGAGGGAGGGGGAATGAAACTTCTTAATTGCCAGGCATTTCTTTGTTCGTGGTCCCTCTGAGGCACCAGCTCCAGCAACCAAATACTAGAAGTGATCTGTGTCAATGAACCTATCAGGGATGAGAACCTCAGGTCAAAACCTGCTGCTGTGCCTGCAGCCCCCTGCCCATCGGGGAGATGTGGGCAGGGCTGGGCAGGTTCCATGAGAGCTCTGTGTAGCCCCTACCAGCTCTCCCCCATCACCAATGGAGCTGCAGAATAATGTCCCCCTCTGCCACCATTTCATCCCCTTCGCAGCTGGAATGTGCTCAGCATGGGCCAGGCCATGACCAGGGCTTGTCGTGCTGCTAAGGGGAGACCAAGGAAGCACCACAGTTGGAAAAGTGACCTTTATTTAAAAAATAAAAAGAGCAACAAACCCCAGCTGTTCTGCAATAAACCCCTTGTGATGACTTATCCCAACACGTGTGCGGTATCCCTGCTGACCTCTGCTGAGGGGACACCGGGCAGCCCCTCGGGGCTGGCAGCCACCTCCCCTGCTTCTGTCCCAGCCGGGAAGGCACCTCCAGGCCGGGAATGTCACACCAGAGTGGGACCATCGCCCACGGCAGGCACTTCTCCGAGTCCGTGTGTTCCAGGCCCCTCTGCCTCCTGCTCTCTCCGCTGGAGAACCTGGCAGATGCAGTCCCCAGGACGGGGCTGGCCCGGAGCGCCCCTCGTCGGGAGAACCTGGCCTGCGGGAGAGGAGCTCGGAGCTGCCAAGGCGGAGTCGCTCCCGTGGGAGGTAAAACAAACCCAGACAAGACAAAGTAGTGGCAGCGGGTGATGGGGGTGTGAGTCAGTCTTCGGGGGCTACACCAACCCCGCCGCCTTCTCCTGCACGTTGTACTCCTTGCTCCTCTTCACCTTCCAGCTGATAAGGGCCAGCAGCACGGTGCCCACCAACTTGTAGCCCACATGCAGCCCCAGGTATCTGCCGGGAGAAGAGCAGGGGCATGCCACGTCCAGAGCTGGCATTCCTGCCGGCTCCAGGTGGGCCGGGGCCCCTGCCCTGCCCGGGGCACAGCGTACCTGTTTCGGAGGAAATCGTTGTTGTAGTAGGCGCAGAAGCGGCGCTGGGTGCACTGCTGCTGCCAGTAGATGCAGGAGGAGTCGATGAGGGCTCCAAACATGGCTGGGGCCGGCAGCCAGGCTGGCGGGAAGAGAGGATGGAGTCAGGTGCTGACCCTGAGGAGGCTCAGTGCCTCCCGTGGCTCCAGAGAACCTCATCCAGAGATGAACACTCACCCAGCAGTCTCATCAGTAAGAACTGGACTCCGATGGCAAAGGACTTCTCATCCTGGTTCACCACCCTGCAGGGGAGAAGCCATGGGAGGTCAGAGCTGCTGGCACTGGATTTGGCCAAGACTTGGGCTGGTTGCCCCTTTATGACATCCTGTTGATCCCAACACAGGGAACCATCATATCTGCTCCCCTCTGGGACTCAGGACTCCCCTCGCCCCTGCTCACCGTAACACCATCATGTAGAGGGGGTTGTGGGACAGGCAGGCGACCAGGGCAGCAAAGGAGATGAGGAATATGGCAGGAAGGAGCATATGGGAGCAGCTGACTGGACAAGAGCCCGTGTATGTGGAGAACAGCTCATTCCCATTCAGGGAACAGTTGTGGTAGATCTGTTGGAAATGTTTGGAACAAAACAGACGTCAGACTCCCAGAGCCAGGAGCACGAGTTTCTTGTGACCCATCATCCCACATCCCTGTGCAGGACACCAACAAGAGCACCAGCTCCAGTCTGAAGGCAGAGCCAGGGTATCCTGTAATGGGATTTGCCACCATCCCTGTTCCTTCAAGCAGGTTCCCAGGGCATTACAGCAATTTGCCACAGCACCTTCCCAGAGCTCAGCACACTGTGTGGAAAATGTTCCACTCCTCCTTATTTGTTGGGTTCCTGTAGCATCACTCCACTATTCCCCAACAAGGAATAGCCACTTTGCTAACCACTTGCTTTACTCACCTGTTGTCTGGGATTGGAGGGGTTGGTGCTGCTGCTGGTGCAGCCAGCAAAGCAGGGTGAGATGTATTCTGTGGTGTTTTTCCAGCACACAGGGTGGAAGATCTGCTTAGAGCATTGGCACCCAACCCGCTCCTTAACCTGCTGCTGGGAATTGGGTGTACTGCCAGAAAGGAGGGAGGAAAAAATTGGTAAAAAATTAAGAAATAGGACAGGAGGAATTAAAAAAAAAAAAAAAACCAAAAAAACCAAAACCCAAGAACACAACTCTTTTATTAGTTGAGCAGTTTTCCTGTTCCTGTCTGGGCTGGGACACTGCCAGCAGCAGCCTGGCCTTCTGCCAGCCTCTGATCCCTGCAGGTACCTCTGAAAGTGTGCAGTGAATATCACAGGAATTATGTTATGTCTACAAACAAGTACTCACATGCTTCTTTTCTCTTTCTCTCTCTCTCTTTTTTTCTTTTTTTTTTTTTTTTTCTCTCAGCTGAAAATTATCAGCCAAAAACGTGGAGAAATGGATCTGGGCTGCATCCAGAGCGGCACAAACAGATGTGTTAACAGCCACAGCTGGAAGCACTACATGGACACAAACTGAAAGTAAGCATGTTGCCAAACAAGCCTGATGACTGTGGAAGTGAAGAGGACAATCCCAAATCTGCCCTGTCTTCCCTCACTTTCCCAAGGAGTGGGTCTGCTGGAGTCACACAGCCTGAATCTTGCAGGAATGTGGCACTGGGGGAGCTGCCCTTGGGCAGAATGGGATGGGGCCTGCTCCACCTCCTCTGGGAAGATGGCATCAGAAATCTCTTCCTTGCTGGCAGTGCGCTGGGAAATGAGCTCAATGCATTTGACATCAAGCCTTGGTTCTATATAAATGTCATTTTTATCTTAAGAATTCATAGTAAGAGCCAAAAATATCCACTGAGGTGAGGAGAAGGATGGTGTCCAGCTGTAACACTGGGAACGTGTGAAGTGATGTGGACACAAAATTACTAATTTTCCCCTAAAAATCCGGAGTGAAAAATTACAAGTGTAATTTCTTGTTTGGCCCAGAAAATCATGGATAAACACCCTCTTGAGCTCTCTGGCCTGTGAAGCACTCAGATCTCCTCCATGCAGTGGGGAGATGAAGGAGCAAGAAGCAGCAGGGTGATGTCTTCTGCCTCTCCACCAGCGTTCATCCCTCCCCACGAATAAGAGCTGGAGAAACAAGGAGCTGGGAATCAGCACCTGCATTACCTGGGGTGGTAGATGCCCTCGATGTGCCCTGTGGAGCAGCCTATGAAGAAAATGGGCAGGGAGAGGAGGATGGAGAAGACGAGCACCACCACGGAGAAGCGCGGGATGGCCCGCAGGGAGAAGGAGAAGCGCTTCATGATGATCCCTCCCAGCAGCATCCCAAGTGCTGCTGCAGGCAGGTTCACAGCTCCTGCAGAGGAATGGAGCCATCAGAGGGGTCCTGCCTGCCCAGAACCACCCCCATGGGCGGGGGGCAGCTCCCTGGACCTCACAGGAGTTGGGAGAACCCACAGATCCAACTGTTGTCCAAATCAGCCCAAACTCAAGGTGGCTGGAAAGCCACCAGCTACCCCAAGGTGAACCCCAGGTCTCGTCCAAAAATGAGCTTTCAGTGACTTATCTAGGATCTAAAAAGCCTGGAGAATATGGGCAGTTGGCTCCCTGCTGGTGGATATCTCTTGCCTCCATCTGTGCTCACCTATGAGGAAGTTGGCCTGGGAGGGGGAGGCACCATACTGCTTCTCCAGGAATTTGTTGAGGAAGGTGGCCAGGCCCGCAATGACAGAGGAGAAGCTGCACTGAGCCAGCACCAGGAGGATGAAGAGGGGGTTGAGCAGCAGCCTGATGAAGATCTTTGGGAAACCTGCAGGGAAATCATAGGAAAAATGTCTTTTAGCTGTGTGATGCTCATGCCAACAATTTCTGCTGGGAAGAGGCACCCACCCTTAGCCTGTTCCCAGTAAGGATATATGTGGGGTGATGATGATGATCTACTGGGGATGTCTGTGGGCATGGAAAAGTGGGAGGGAAGACACCCTAATGCATCCCAGCAGCTGGCAGGACCATGGATGTGTTTTCCTGTTGGAACATTGTGTCCTCTGGTCCCATCAACAGAGGCAGATAGGCTCTAGGAGTAACTCTGTTTATTTGGTCTCTTCCAAGTTTTCTAAACAGCTGAGAGTGCTGGAAAGCCAGCATCCATTAAAGCCCAAAGAGAGGAGAAAAGGGAACTGACAGCTCCAGAATATGACTGCAGTGGAGGAAGAGGCAAGGAGGGAGAGGCTTTATCTGGGAAGAAGTCCTCGTGGAGCTAAAAGAGTGATTAATCTGGTTCCTCAGCAGTGATATCCCTCTCAAGCCTGTTTTGGCTCCTTATAAACAGTGTCAGCTGCAGTGGGGTGACCTCATTGAGCTGGTGGCCCGAGAGCCCTGTGCCCACTCCTGGAGCTAGGGTTAAACCTCCCAGCAACCCTTGTGGTGGCACACTGGTACCACTTTAAGTTCCTCAATGCAGAATTTGGCCCCACAGAAGAGGGCTCTCAAGAGGTCTGTAGCCAGAGGGAAGCTGTGCCCACCTTCCCGTGGTCCTTAGACCTGCATGGTGCTGGAGCTGGTCCACACACGGTGCTGGGCTCCCAAGGACTCCCAACAAGCCCCCTTGGTGTGAATCTGCCCACCCATCACGGCCCAGCATCCCCATCCACCCTCGCCTGGACCCGCCAGGAGCTTACTTTTCATAAACTCCAACAGGGAGGTCTCTTCAGCAGCCCCTGGCTCCATCTTCCTGAGCATCCCGGCCTCCGTGTTCCGCTCCTGGGAGGGGAGAGAGGAGCAGCCTGTGGTGAGAGGGACTGGCATTGTCCTTGCACAGGGAGGCTCAGGAGGGGCAGGGCCTGTCCCAAAGGCCTTTGACCCCCAGCCAAGCCTGACAATTACAGCAAAGCCTCATTCCACCTGCCCCGAGCACTTCTCCAGCCTGGGAGAGCTGTGAGTGTTCACCTGGAGAAGAGAAGACTCTGGGAAGAGCCCCTTGCAGGGTCTAAAGGAGCTCCAAGAGAACTGGAGAGGGACTTTGGACAAGGGCCTGGAGTGTCAGGACAAGGGGGAATGGCTTCCCACTGCCATTAGGGTTAGATGGGATCTTGGGGACAAATTCTTGTAGAGGTGAGGCTCTGGCACAGGGTGCCCAGAGAAGCCGTGTCTGTCCCATCCTTGAAGTGTCCAAGGCCAGGCTGGATGGGGCTTGGAGCAACTTGGGATAGTGGAAGGTGTCCCTGTCCATGGCAGGGGTGGAACAGGATGAGCTTTTAAGGTCCTTCCAACCCAAATCATTCCGGGATTCTGTGATTAAAGGGGACAGATTATCTCAAAGATCACTGCAGCCCCTGAACAGAGCAGCAGAACAACAGCTTGCCCTTGGGAGGTTTTAAGAACTTCCTTCCCCTGAATCCTCACAAAACACCTCCATTTTAACTCTGCAAAAAGTCTGAAAATGAAACTTAGAGCTAGTTCAGCTCAAGTCTGGGGAGTCCTTTAGCCATAACTGTGAAATATTTTGGCTTTTATTTTACGTTTAAAGAATCAGTGAGTAAACAAAAAAACATGGCAAAACATAACTAAAGTATTTTTGTAACAAAACCAGCAGGGTTTGGCTTTGAAAACACCAAAATATACGTTAATTACATGTTAATTATTTTCCATCTTTTAAAATTTGTTTTAGTGGGAAAAGGTTGCTGGACTGCCTTCCTTCCTCCCAATCCCTCTCCTTTGGGGACAGGTATTCCCTCCCTGAGCATATCCCTGGCTCCAGGATGTTCCAGCCTCTGGAGATGAGGTCTCACCTCTCCTTTCAGCATGTACCGAGGGAAGAAGAAGTAAGGGATGGAGGTGAGCACCAAGCAGCCCGAGGAGATGAGCAGCCCCAGCCACCAGGCTCCGATCCACCGCTGGTCACTCGGCGTCAGGTCCACTGACATTGCAAGACACAAGGACACACTCTAAGAGCTCCAGAGGTGAAAGGGACAAATCTGCATGAAAATACGGACTCGTGGAGTATGAAGAGTCCATGTGGACGCAGCCCAAGGGTCTTTCCACTGACATGTAAGAGCAAATGTATGGAGGTGGAAGGTCCCATCACTGCTGGCAGTAAACACAACACCCTGGTTGTGTTTGACCTGTGCTTTCCCTGGCCAGGGCCCTGTACTGCCACTCATCCCAACTGTGCCGAGCCTCCCAGGTGACTGCTGGATGGATTTGGTCAGCATGGAAGCATGCTGGTGGCACAGCCAACCAGTGAGGCAGAGATTGCAGGGGCCTGAACTCCATCCTCTGCCTGGAGAACACAGTGGGTTGGACCATGCTGAGCCAAGACAGGGACTGGGAAAAGGCATGCTGCTTTCCTGGAAAAAGTTTCTCTCCCATTGTTCCAGGCTTGGTCACTTTCTGTTGCAGGGACTGAGGGAAGGCCATATGCTGGCAGAAGCTCCTGGTTTCCGAGTGGACCAAACTCTGGGCGCCTTCTCCGGAAAAAGGAGGAGAAGATGAGAGCCACCCTGTCTCCAGCACATACATCCTTTGGCTGGGCCAAGTGATGCTCACGGGAGGTTTGATAGATTGCCTGGCTTGGCCTGGGGACCTGGCTGCCCACGGCCAGAATGTGGTGGCTGGGAAGGAACCAGAGGCCAGCTCTGGGTGGGAGCTCTGTGCCAGAGTGTGACAGGAGAGGAGCCCACACCCCACTGAAACAATCATCCCACTTCCCCAAACAGGACCACTCCACTCTGGAGCTTGGACGTCATTATGGAGCGACCAGGCAGAGGCTGCTAAATCTGTCTGCCGCCGCAGGGAGCGGGCCAAGGCTTTTTGGCATTTCCTGCCCACGTTCATTTATTATTTTTATCAGGCACCAGACAAAAATGTCAGGCAGGCTCTGATCTCTCTAAGGAAACACAGGAAAAGCCATGTTAATGATGGAGCTGGGGAGAATTCTTTAGTGATTAAGTTACCAGCAATAATAAGCACACGCCATGGATAAAACAAATTATCCCTGCCGTGGCGTCAGCTCAGCCCTTCTCTCTGCAGGCGCTGGGGGTGGGTGCTGGGGAGGAACATGAGTAGACTCAAGTTCTCTGTGTATCCGTAGGGCAGTAGTTGCTCTGTGGTTGTTTTCTCCATCCCTGGGTTCCTCGGGTTTCCCTGTTCCTCTCCTCCACCGTGCTGGGGTTGTGGGATACCTCCTCAGTGTGGTGGCAGTGGGCAGACCCCAGCCCACCATGACCTCCAGTGCAGCACCATGAGTTGGGCATTGGAATGTCCCTACCCTGGAGCTCTGCCTCAGTGGTGGTGTCAGAACCACCTGTATCTGTCCTTATGGAGTGGAGGAGTATGCTGGGGATGCTTTTCCAGGTTGGGTCTTTCCAGGGGAGTGGGTTTTATGGGTCACAAGACTGGTGATTTCTGTCACCTTTCATCTCAGAGTGACCTTCTGACCCACAGAAGGTCTTTAGGACCATTGCTACCTGAGCAATACTCACCATTGTCAACCCTTCCGATGTCCACGAAGAGCCGCAGCACCACAGACCCCAGCAAATATCCAAAGGCAGGGCCAAACACAGCAATGGCAAAGAGGATGGCTGGGGAAAGGGAGCAGAGACAGCCCCTGTGAGCAGGGAATGGTAGTTTCCATGCAGATATGGCTTCTGTCTGCCCAGGAGATGCAGGAATGATGGCACAACACACAGAGGGGAGAAGCCACCCTTCATCACGCTTCAGATAGTGAGAAGGTCCCCACTGCCCCGACAGTGAAGGTGGTGTTTATCTGATGGGAAAAGGAGAGGGAAGGCAGCTGCCTGTGGAAAAAGTCCCTCTGCTTTGCTGCCATCAAGGCTTTGCTGACATGATACAAGTTGTCAGCTACACCATGAAAATCCATGATATTCGTAAACCCCTGGGAGCAGCAGGGCAGTGACATCCTGGGCTCACACAGGGGATTGAGACCTTTGTTTCCTCTGGGATGCCAAGGAAACAAACACATCCTAATCTTAAGATCCAAGGAAAAACATTTGGTGCAAACATCAGGAGAGGTGAAAGATTCTGATTCACCCTGACAGACATTCCCCGAAAGGGAGCACTTGTATTATAAACAAAACACTGGTCCCACTTTCCTTCCTCTTCAGAACCTTTTAGGTTCCTTCAGTCCTCTTTCCTTCATTTTCGTTGCAGATTTGGAAATTCTAAGGGATTAGTGGGGTAATTCATTGGAACAGTGATCTCTCACTGCAGAGGGAAGACAAGGATGCTGGAGCTTGGAGCAACTTGATCTAGGGGAAGGTGTCCCTGCCCATGGCAGGGGATGGAACTGGATGAGCTTCCAGGTCCCTTCCAGCCCAAACCATCCTGAGATTCTGTGAAACAGAGAACAATGTACAGCAATGGTCCCACTTACCGACATACAGCGGAGAATTGTTGGCATCTGCAAAGTCATCCACATAGGATATCCCAAAGGGCTGGATGGGCACAGTCCCGATCCCGGCCAGCAACTGGGCGATGACCATCATGGCCCACATACTGCTGGCCTCCTTCTCTGGGTCCCGGGTGGTGTTTGGGCACACAAACTTACTCTCTGCATGGCACAGCTCAACCTGCCCCTGGCTTTTGTTACCTGGAAGGGAAAACAAGAGCATTTCAACCCTGGGTACATCCCCTGCCTCCTCCCACACTAAATCCCCAAATAGCAGGAATCTCCCAAACTCGCTGAGTAGGTACAAACTGCTGGATTTTGGATGGATTGCTCATTTTATTCAGCAGTTGTCATCACCCTGCCCTTCCTTTGGAGTATTATACTGAGGTCAGAGTAGCCAACAGCCAGGCTGTGATTTTTTATATCAAACTTTTAAAGGGTTCATTCCATGGAGTAGGGTACTCTGGGTTTAACAAGGGCAGATCTAACCCATGGCTGGCTTTTGCTATCTGTGGTCTCTGCCTCCCTTGTGGTACCTGGGCAGGGAGTGATGCCCTCTGGGGTCAGCTGGCTGCCCTAAGCAGGATGCCCTACCCTGAATCTCTGCTCCCCCCATGGCTCAAGGGGAGCCCGTGGACTAGTCCCCAAGGACTAGCCCAGCTCCTTCCAAAGCATGGCCCTTGCTTCTTCATACAGCCCAGACACTGAGAGTCTTCACCCTGCTCCAGACTCCAATCAGGACTGAATTATCTTCAGGGGCTGTTCACAGACTGAATATGTTCTTTTCCATCATCAGGCAGTCCTCATAATGTCAGTATCTCTGCCTTGTCCATCTGTTTTTGCAGTCCATCCTCTAATCCTGTTCAGTTTAGCAAAGGTGTTCTGCAAGAATTTTGCTCTATACAGAACTTTTGGGTCAAACACAGTTCTTGGTATTTTCTTTTGACCTTTTCAGTGATTTCTGGTTATACTCCCATGGTTGCACACAAGTTCAACACTAATCAATTGGGGCATTAGCATTACTTGACCAATGCATAATTCCAGTCCAGTTTTCTTATTGCTGTACCTATCCACTCACACAGGGAGCCCGGCTCCGGGCAGGGAACAGGGTGATACCTGCTCCTTCCTTATTTCCTTTGCAGTAAGAGCAGCCCCTTGTCCCAATTCCTGACCTGTCTGTAGCCTGATGCATGAATTTAGGCTGCTGGAAAACTTGGCCTCTGATGCCTAATTTACTATCCAAACTCAAAAATCATGGGATGGGGACAAGCAGAGATCTGGGTTTCAGAGGTGGCAATCTCTCTGGAGCCTGAGACTCATCAGCATTCTGAGGATTTAGGGACCAAAACTACTTTGGAGAGACCTAAGCCAGTCTTGTGGCAAGTGAGGCAGGTTCTTCTGCTTATTCTATTCTGCATGGAAAATAGACCTGTCATTGTTCACCTGGGTTTGTCCCCAAAAGCATTCCCAGTTAAAGCAGCAGCCTTCCTTGGACTGGATCATAAATATCCTGGCCAGAGCAGAACAGGCCCTCGGGACAAGGGAGCTCTGCTATATCGCAGAATTCCAGAATGGCTTGGGTTGGAAGTGACCTTAAAGACCATCTTATTCCACCTCCTGCCACAGGCAAGGACATCTTCCACACGCCCAGGTTGCTCCAAGCCCTGTCCAACCTGGCCTTGGACAGTTTCAGGGATCCAGGGGCAGCCACAGCTTCTCTGGGCACCTTGTGCCAGGGCTTCATCACCTGCATGGGAAAGAATTTCTCCCTAATAGTGAATCTAAACCTACTCTCTCTCAGAGAAACTATGGCTGCCCCATCTCTGGAAGTGTTCAAGGACAGACTTGGAGCAACTTGGGGTAGTGGAAGTCGTCCCTGCCCATGGCAGGGGGTGGAATGAGATAGTCTTTAAGGTCCCTTCAAACTCAAACCATTCCCTGATTCTGTAACAACAGCTGGAATAACATGTGCAGGAGAGTCAGAAGAAATCCCACATGTAATTTTTGAAATCAGAAGAGGTTCCAAAGCTATAATGACCTCATGTTTAATCAGCAACTGCCCACCTGCAGGCTCTGCCTTCAACCACCATTTAAACCATGTGTGCCCTGGAAACGCCCCCCTTTTTGGGCAGTCACAGGGTAACCCATCCCGGAGCAGCTGGATCCTGGTTTTTGGGACACAGCTGGGGGCACTCACCGGTGCTGAGTGCAGTGTACTCATAGGGGCTCGAGAGGAAGTGTGGCAGGGTCACCAGGAAGGCCCCCAGCGCCAGCAGCAGCCCCCCAATGCCGATCACGCGCGGGCGGTGCACTCGGCTGCCGAAATAGCTGACAAAGATGATGAGCACCACGTTGCCAATCTGCAAAAGGCACAGAGAAGCGGAAGGGATGTGAGAAGACATCACAGAGGACATCCAGACCCCATGGCTGGGCCTGGATGGGTGGACACATCTCATCAGGAGATGTTTCACCCTCACAGGAGCATCCTCTCGCCCCGTGTGCTCCTTTCTCATCTCCAGCCAGAGGGTCACTCCTTGGCCTCAGCCACATCTGGGCATCCCTTGTTGGCATGAACAACATCACAGCCTCCCTGTGACCTGATTGGGGCTTTTTCAGCACACCCCCACCTTGCCCCCACCCCACAGGCACCACAGAATCATTCAGGTTGGAAAAACCCTCTGAGACCATCAAGTCCAACTGCTCCCCCAGCACTGCCAAGCCCACCACTGCCCCATGTCCCCATGTGCCACATCCACATGTCTGTTAAACCCCTCCAAGGATGGGGACTCCACCACTGCCCTGGGCAGCTGTGCCAGGGCTGGACAACCCTTTCAGTGAAGAAATTTTCTCTCATACACAAACTAAACCTCCCCTGGCACAACTTGAGGCCACTTCCTCTTGTGCTGTCCCCTGTTCCCTGGAAGAAGAGGCTGACCAATGTGGCATAAACTGACAATTCCTCCAAAACCAGCAAGGAATGAAACATATTGCCTGCATTCCTGTGACTGAAACAAACATGAGCCCTATTACAAAGTCCAGCTCACTGCAAATATTTATGACCCTGGACATTTGCAACTGCAAGATAGCATCAGCTAGAAAGCCATGAAGCCACCCAGCTCACTCAGGCAAGTGGGTGAACACCACAAAATTCCCATTACATGGGCTTTGACAGCTCAGGACAAGCTAAACATCATTTATCTTTGGCATGTTGAAGCTGTCCCTGCTTGTTGCAGGGCTTTCGGCAAAATGGCCTTTAATGGTCCCTTCCAACCCAAACCATTCTATGTATGGCTAAGAAAACTTTGTATTTATGTTTGTGTGGGCTCCTTTGTCTCTTTGTGGGTTTTCTTCTTGGAATTGCTGTAGGCACCAATGCAATAAGATTGTTGTCATGGACAGGCAGGGCACCCCACGCAGTCACAGACAGCAGGAAGTCTCAGTGGGCCCTTAGACATCTTTTTAATCCCAAATGTTCATGCTGGTTAAGGTAAGACTTGGGCATCCACTTCCCCAAGGACCCACAAAGATTCCAAGTGTCCAGCTTCCTGATGGAGCATCCCATGTGCTCACCAGGGAGCTCACGAACAAGTGTGCTGCCACTTGGTGCCAGCAAAAAAGTCTCTGCTAGCAGATCTCTTCCTGGCCTTTGCCAGGCCTTGAAGAGCTGCCAGGAAAGACAGAAATCCTGAAAAGGTGAACGAGAAAACTTGTTCCAAGGGATATCTTGATAAGAAAGTGTTTGTGAGAAAAATCCTCAGCCAGCTCAGTAATATGCCTTAAACTATCAGAGGGCAGGGTTAGATGGGATATTGGGCAGTAATTCATCCCTGTGAGGGTGGTGAGGCCCTGGTACAGGGTGCCCAGGGAAGCTGTGGCTGCCCCTGAATCCCTGGAACTGTCCCAGGCCAGGCTGGACAGGGCTTGGAGCAACCTGGGGTGGTGGAATGTATTCCTTCCTGCCTGTGGCAGGGGGTGGAATGAGATGGGATGAACTTTAAGGTCCCTTCCAACCACAACCATTCTGGAATTCTATCCAGTGAAAGTCTGCTCTTGTCCAAGGGCCATCACCACAGGGTCCTCTGTTGCCCCCTAGATATGGCAGAGCAGAATGAGGTGTCTCAGAGCACAGCACAGCTGCTCCTCCCAGCACAAGGAGGCTGAGGAAGCCCTGGGTGTGAACAGCCCTGAGACCCTGTTTTGGGAAGGTGCCCCCCAGGTTCTGGCCACTCTTTGGGTGTTCCTCTCCCAGTTACCTCGTGCAAGCTGGAGATGAAACCTGAAGAGAGGCTGGAGAGCCCAAAGCGCTTCTCGATGGTGGTGAGGCTGCTCTTGAAGTTGGCACTGTAGAGGAGCTGGGAGAGCTGGAGGAGCCCATGGCACAGCACAAACACCTGTGGGCAAACAAAGAGTGGCACCCCAGTGAGGACCCAGTTGGAATCACAGATTCGTTAAGGTTGGAAAAGGCCTCCAAGGTCATCGAGTCCAACCTGTGACCGAGTACACCATGCCCACTTAAATCATATTGAGGAGTGCCACATCTAGTCACTGTTTGAAATTCCCAGGCATGGTGACCCCACCACTTCCCTGGGCAGCTTGTTCCAATGATTAACCACTCTTTCAGTGAAGAATTTTCCCTGATATCCAATATGAGCCTCTTCATGCACCCTTTGAGGCCATGTGAGACCACAGTGCCCTGCTGTTGTGTAACTGCTGGCAACCACATCCTGCATGAGCATATTCCAGCTGACTTTGACCAATGGCTGCACTTCTGGCATGGAGCATCCCGGGATTCACTCAGCTGGAAAGTGATTTAACAGAACCTGCTCCAAGGGGTGTCGCTAGAAAAAGGCAAAGAAGGGTGTTAAAAGCCCCAGAGGGAGAGAATGAAATATGCACAGCATGGTCTCACTACTGGGAGACTCCAAAATAATATTCCAAACCCAGCATCTTCCTTTGAGCCAGGCAGTGTGCCGAGCCAGAGGCCAAGCTGAGCAAAGACAGAAGAGGGAATACAGAGAGTTTAGGGAAAAATCTGGTTGAAAGAGCCTGGGTGGGCTGCGAGAGGAGCCAGGGATGAAAGAGGTAGCTCACAAGTGTCTTTTGATCTATATTTAGTCAGAACAGTTTCCCTCTATTTTTCTTGGAATGGAATGTATCCATCCACACGGTGCCAAAAGTATTTTAAAATCAATAAAATAAAAATAATAATTAAAAAAAACCCCAAGAAACTAAACAAACAGGGGAACATCTTTTTATTTAGATCCACAGGAAATAAAATATTTGCTGAATACCGGAAGGGTGTCACTCAACGATAACATTGGGAAGTGTGGGATGATGGATGGGGGAGCAAAGGTACTGCAGGGCTGACAAATTCCTGAAGTCCTTGGCCAAAAGAGCAGCAATAGTCCTGATGAGTATCTATCTGGAAGGACAGTAGTGCCCAGTAGCCCTGACCCACTAAATGATTTAAAAAAAAAATCAAAAAAACCTGAAATTGTCCACCCAGCTTGGAGGATGCAAATTCCGTGAGTGGGTGGAGTTGTGTTTTGGGAGCAGAGGATGATGTAGGGCCAGGACTAGCAATTGTTCTCGCAGTGGGAGGCAGGGAAGCGACACACACACGCGCGCACACACACACACACACACACACACACACACACACACACGAGGATCATGCAGCAACAGCCTGATTTATTAAGGTCTCTTTTCCTTATATAGATGAGAAGGCACCTGCAGTCAATCCTCACTGCCTGAGCCAGTTGCCACTGAACCCCCAAAGGGCTGAGCCTGCTCTCCAATGGGCCTTACCAGTTGAGTGACACAATCAAGGTAATTATATAATCAATCAAATTTCAGTTATATGGTCGGAATTAATGATAACTGTGGGCTGTAGGCCAGACAATTCCTCCATTTCATTTTTAAATACAAAAGCGGTGCCTCGTCGTCCTGCAGACAAGACAGGGCATTGTGTAAAAACCTCAACCTAAGCCTCGGGAAGCTTCAACAAGTCCTTCGATTCAATTGGACAGGCTCAGTCCTTCCTCAGTCAGTGATGTATCTCACCTACCTTCGAAGCTGTGACATTCACCCTAGAGAGCCGTCAGGCAGGACTGCCAACTATACAAGTGATCAAGTTGACATGCTGCAGGCTTATAGCTTGAAGGTTACAGACTTCCAAGTTAACAGTAGAGAACAGGAAACATTTCAACTCTCGAAACCGTGTGAAAAAACAACCAACAGGGCAGCGTCTTTGTCACGCTTTTGTCTAGGGGGTCTGCAGAACAGCGGTGTGTTTGCCTTTCGGTGTCCCTAACCAGTGGGTGCTCCACGGGTGACTCTGGGAGCAGCGGTGCGTGTGCGGAGGTGACAGTGACTTTCAGACCCTGCGGCTGGTCTGCTGCTCCCAGGTGTGACATTCGCCAGGTATCCAGGCACCAGCAGTGATGCATTTCTGGGATCTGTCCACAGACCGGCTCCGGTGCTCGGCAGGGCTCTTCTAGCGTCAGGTTCTGCTTCCACTGTCCAGGTTCAGCTTGGGGCCTGCTTGATGTCTGTCCATCCTGACACGGGTGGGCAAGGCAGTCTCTAGAGGCTGCAGGGTCCTTTCAGGGAGAGGTGGTGCAGCTGTTTTACTCCTCCTCACACCCACACCTCCTGCCAGCTCCTCCAATGCCCGGCTCTCCTCACCCATCTCAGGAGTCCAGGCTGGCCCCTCGGCCCCCCTTGTGCTCTGCTCTCTGTGTAGCTGCTTCAGCAGGTCCATTATGAGTCTCCATGGCTTGATAATGCCAGTGGCAGCCTCATCTCTAATGGACACTGCTTGAAGTACGTGCCTGCCAGCCCCGTCCCACGTTTTAAAATCTAAAGCGACCCCTTCAGTAGTGTCCAGCTTGTGGTTTTTGTACCACCTTAGCAGGGTAGCTGAATCCCAGTTGTCATACCTTACACCTCTTTTCTTTTACATAAATGTCCATACCTTGAGGATAGGATCCTCTTGTGTAGAGCCCCATGCTCCCATCCTGGTGGTTTCCTCTTAACAACCTCTAAGAACAAGGGACCCAGACATGGCTCTCCATATCATCCTCTGCAGCTCTACACGCTGCCTTTGCCAGGGCTCCACAGCTCTGTATGCTACCAGCAGCTGTTCCTGCCTCCTTCACTCTACCCACAGGGGGCTCTTGGTATAACATCAGGGTCACCAGATATCGCAGTGAGAGGCAGGGAGGCGACACACACACACACACACACAAGGATCATGCAGCAACAGCCTGATTTTTTAAGGCCTTATATAGCTGAGAAGGCACCTGCAGTCAATCCTCACTGCCTGAGCCAGTTGTCACCTGGCCAACCAGCCAATAGCAGCCTGAGCCCCCAACGGCCTGACCAAGGTAATGATATCATCAATCAAAATTCAGTTATAAGATCAGAATTAATTAGAACTGTGAGGCCTATAGGCCAGCTGCAGGCCACCACAATTCTTTTTTTTTTTTTTTTTTTTTTTTTTTCCCAGCAATTGTAGCAGAATTTGGGCAGAAGACGGGCAAGCAAATGGTTTCTTGGAAGCTTTTTCCTGTGAGGGAGGAGAGATCCAGCCAAAATACCTGGAATCTAAAAGCATAAGGAATGGGAGGGATGCTGACAGACAACAGAAGAGAAGAGGATGGAGAGGAAGGAGAAGGAGAAAATGGAGCCCCAGCAGTGTGAGGGCGGGCTTGGAAAAACCTGGAGACTGTGGGGAAGATGAAGTAGAAAGGCAAATCCTCACAAAATGAGGAAAGAAGGATCACAGGCACAAGCTGCCATCACAGAGTACCCAGTTACATCTCGCAGGGGTGAGCAGACAGGCTGGCATCAGGCTGGCATTGCCATTGCAATAGCCAGGAGAGGACAAAGTCCCAAGCTGGGACTTTGCCCCAACAAAAAGCTGCAGAACAGGAATTTGGGGTGTAACGTGGGAAATCCTCCCAGATGGGGCCAAAGTGGAAGTGAAATAAATATCTGCCAGTAAACTCTTGAAGCTGAATGACCTCTCCACCCTCCCATTATCAGCTCCCGCACTTGAAATCCCATCCCAGGACAAAATCCTCTGGGTGGAAGCTGCATCCACCACCTTCCCCAGGCCTGACCTGGAATCATGATGGGCTGATCTGGAGCAGAGGGGTGACTCCTGTGAGGATGGGAACTGGAGAGGGGATCTGGTTGCCAGAGAACATCAATTTTTGTTTGTGTGGCTCTGACCAGACTACTGAAGCCACTGGAGCAAGGAAGAGCTGGCTGAAGAGCAGCAATCTGAGACTGCCTGCTGCAGAGCAGCTAGACACAGAGCTCTCCTGGAGCCAGGCGTCAGCTGGAGAAGCAAAGCTGTTTACCAACAGGGAGGGAAGAGGGTGGATCACCGAGGCTGAATTTAGAGCAGCAAATGTCAGCCCAATCTCAGGGCAGATGAGAAGATGGAGGGTTAAGGACAGAGAGAATGATGGCACAGAGGGAAGATGAAGAGGAGAGGCAGCCTGGCTCCCCAGAATGCCAGAGGAGAGGAGAGGAGAGGAGAGGAGAGGAGAGGAGAGGAGAGGAGAGGAGAGGAGAGGAGAGGAGAGGAGAGGAGAGGAGAGGAGAGGAGAGGAGAGGAGAGGAGAGGAGAGGAGAGGAGAGGAGAGGAGAGGAGAGGAGAGGAGAGGAGAGGAGAGGAGAGGAGAGGGAGAGGAGAGGAGAGGAGAGGAGAGGAGAGGAGAGGAGAGGAGAGGAGAGGAGAGGAGAGGAGAGGAGAGGAGAGGAGAGGAGAGGAGAGGAGAGGAGAGGAGAGGAGAGGAGAGGAGAGGAGAGGAGAGGAGAGGAGAGGAGAGGAGAGGAGGACAAGTCATGGGTAGAGAGGGCAGGGAGGAAAAGGCAGAACTGCCAGGAGATGGCCTGAGATGTGTTTATGCCTTGGTGCTAACTTGGGATGGCCAAAACAGAGCCCTGGATGCAGAGATGTCTGGGAACAAGCTGGGGCTTCCTGCCAGGAGGGAAGATGAGGTGGGATAAATGCAGCTGGAGGGCACCACCAAAGGGAGAGGAAAACCTTGGGATGTGACTGCTTCTCCCTGCCCATGAGTCCTTCAAATCCAGCCCTTGTCTGCAGGATTAACCGGAAAGGCAGCAAAGCTGGAAGGATGCTCCAGGGATCTGATCCCACCCTGAGACCACACAGCAGCCTCAGCCCTCAGATGTGCAGAGCCCAGAGGATGGGAGGGGAAGGGCAGGGGTGATTTTTTTCCTTGGGAAGAACCTGCCGCCCAAAACAGCAGGAGAAAGGCAAAAAACCTTTGCTGCAGGACTTGTGCAGCTGGAGTGTGGCTTTTCCAGACATTCTCCAAGTGTCTGGAGGTAAGATGAGGCCCGATTCAAGACTTCCCCTGCATTCAGCAGACTCAGTTTTAATTAAAACAAGGACATCCCAAACCTTGAAGGCTCTGAGTGCAAAACACTGGGAAAAGGCCTTACTTGAAGGGCTCCCCAAAAGGGGTCCATGCACCCTCTGAGGCTGGTGGACATGAGGAGCACCACTGTCCTGTGTTTCCTCACAGGTCCTCATGGGTCTGTCCCATCCCTGCCTCTCCTCCCATGTGTTCCCATCCCCACACATTCATGCTGGTGCATGGAAACCAGTGCTGGCCCGGCCATTCCAGCTGCTCCAGATGTGCCCTGCTGCCCCAAGCTCCTGCCGAGCAGCCCCGAGAGGGAAGCATGTCCCTCATGACAAGAAGGGGTTCTTCAGGAGGAGCCATGCTCTCTCACAGGGAGGTTTTGCTGATGCAGAGCCCACGTGGGGGTGAAGGCGTGGTGGGAGGTTGAGGTCAGCCGGGTGCTGACCCTCCGGAGCAGAGGCTCCCACGGGAGCCTGGAATATTTTTGGAGCTGCGGGGGCGGAGTATTGCACACAGGCATGGAGCAGCACAGGAAGGCCAAAGGCGTGCACCCACATGGACCACCCCCAAATCCCCTCATCATCATCCCCACGCTTGTTTTGGAGCCATCCTGACTCCAGGCTGTTTATACAAAGCACTTGACTCCTTTCCAAAAGGAACTGCATTTAGAAGGGAAGCAAACTCCTGGGAGAGACAGGCTGCTGCCCCCACCCAACTCGTGGGGACCAGCACCTCCCAGGGCAGTGCTTTTTCCAGAGGAAGAGAAACCTATCCCATTGCAGGGAAGGGGGAGGACTGGTCCTTCCATGCTCTGGACAACGGGAGCTGGCAAGGATTCGGTCAACCCCAGCCTAAACTTTCATCTGAGATGCGTCTAACAAATACTCGGGTTTCATTTCATAGGAGTGAACCATCTCTATGGAGCCTCCAGGGATCTCCAGCAGTCAGGATAATACTCTTCCAGGTGAGAACCTAATTCTGCTCTGGAGGGTTTGGGAGGATCCTGCTATGTGTGGCATGGCCATTGCTCCACCTGGAGGAGCCAGTTATGGGTTAATTCCTTGCCCTGCTTCCACACTTCATGTCCAAAGTCATCCCCCACTTCAGTTTTTCAGTGCCTTCCCCTTGGCAGCCCTGGTTGGAGATAAAGAGGGTGGAAATGTTGACGGCACTTGTGCTGATCTCCATGCCCAGCATCTTTCCCAGGGCAGTGGGGATGGAAAGAGCCAGGGCTTTGTTGATTAGATGGGCACAAGGACTGCCTGGAGAGCTGGAGACCTTCACAGAACTTGTCCAAATGCTCCCATGTGACTGATGACACCAAAGTAGGACGTGGCTGAGAGCAAAATTAATCTGGCTGGAGTAAACCTTTGGAAAGGACTGGGAGTAAGGATGTTCCATTAGTTCTTTCCCTACACAGAGTACAACTGGAGCTGAGTCCAAAGCAAAGTTGTTTGACCTGAGTGGAAAGTCAGAAGACTTTCCTCCCAAAATCAGGGAACATTTCTCCCAAAGCAGGAGACTCCAAGCTGCCCACCTCTGGCGACTCACTCCACTTTAGTCTCCTGAGCTTGCAAAAGAAAAAACAAACAAACAAAAAACAAACGAAAGGAAAGGGGCAACTGTAAGAGCTAATAAGAATATCCCCAAAATTTTAATAAGGAGAAGACAGAGTGTTTATTTTAGAGCTTGCGTATAGTCAACTCTTACTACACTGGGAGATCCTCCTGCAGTGGGACAGCTGAGGTCACTCAGTCCACAAGAAATGTATCAGCTGGATATGGAAAGTGTAGGGATGAGTGGGGAAATACATCCCTCCTTGGCATCACTCTCCTATGGGCAGCTGATTGGATTTGCAGATCAAAAAAGTACCATGAAAGATGAAAAAAAGCATGGGTTTTTTTTCCACAAAAGGAACTAAATACCCTGCCAGAGCCCATCCTTTAGCACAGAATTTCCGAGTCTGGTCCAATGGCAGAAGTTGGCTTCTAAGTGGGATTTCTATTGCAAATAATAAAAAAATACACAAATTACCCTGATCAGGGATTGCCTGAAGCCTGCTGGAATGACAGTAGTCTACTGCCAAGCTACACATGTTTTACAATCTGTCACATGCAAAGACAATATTTGTTCTTTTTGCAACAACACAGACGTGGGATTTCCTGGCACTGTGTCCTGGTGACTTTGCAAGGCACAGCTTTGCCCAGAATGGAGGTTTTTGGCTGCAGAGGACTGCTGAGACAGACCCTCAGTGTGGGATGCTTCCTAAGAAAATACTCCCCACGAAATAGGATGCCGAGTATCCCGCAGCCTCTCCTCCCTCCGGCAGGTTGGGTGGTTGCTCTTCCTTCATTCTTTCCTGAAAGTCTCTTTTCATTCTGAGGCATCAGGATCTGATCAGGGTTTCCTTGAGGGCAGGTCCAGACTGGCGGGGTTTTGCCTGACCCAGAAGTGTGTGCAAACACTCCTCCTGCCCCGCCAGCCGTGCCTCGTGCTCCCTATCAGCGTCACTCCTCTCCCGTCCTGCTCCCGATAATCTTATCTACACTGACCACTCCTTGCTTCTGTTTGGGCACCCTACCACCTCGCCCCTCATAAAATTACCTTGTCTCAGGCCTCCTAGACCTTGATCCCACTAAACTTTCCGACCCATCTTTTTTCCTTATCCCACTGCTGGTGTTGCTGGCGAAGACCAGGTGGTTCTTCCCTTCTGGAGCCTGATCCCACCAAAAGCAGATGTGACCACAGTGCTGGACCATCCAAACCCAACCTGTGCTATCTGGTGCCAGCACCATCACCACAAATGCTGGAAGACCCTGGTCACTGCAGGTCCTTTCCCTCATGTCAATAAGGACCCTTCTTTGCCACAAACTCTTATCCAACCCACCGTGCCTGCACAGTGTCCAGGATTGCAATATTGCTTTGATTTTCTTGCTTAAATCAATGTCTCTAATCAACCATGACTCTCCTTTCTGCGTTTCCACCTCCAAACCTACAGCCATGCTGCCTCCAGATCTGTGACTTGATGAATCTCCTGTCCTGGCTAAACAAAGCAATTCATAATCTTTTCCAACAGGATATGAGAGCACAACTGGTACATCTCCAGGCTTCTGGAATACACTCCTCAGCAAATTCCTTTAGTCCCTTGGAAGGAAGGGACAAAAAACTTGCCCTGCTGCTGTTGGGACCTCAGACCCCAAGGCCAGGCTCTGTTTCCTCTGCAGGAGACATCCAGCCTCCCCAGGGAGGCGAGAGCTCCCTGCTCTGTTCACTGCTCCCCACACCTTCACCCCGGGATGCTTCCAAGCCTTATCACACTTTGAGAGCCCCCAGACTCCTCTTCAGCTTGTTGTCCCCTCTCCTACCCTCTTCCATTCCCTCTCTCTCCCTGCCCCAGTACAACACCAAATTTAAACCTCTACTAAGGCTTTTAAACCTCTCTCTGGATCACCTCTGGCTGACATAAGTGAGAATAATTCTCTGTTGTCCTCCTGTTTCCTTTTCCATGCCAGGTGGTCTGCAGACATGGAAAAAAAATCCTCCCCCTGCCTTGCACTCACAATGCTTTCACACTGCTCCTCTGTGCTCTCCAGCTTCCAGCTGAAACCAGTCCAGCTCCTCTAAATCAAAAGATATTTATAAAGCTCTCCTCCTTGACATCTTTCTGGGGATCCCAAAATCAATTAAAATAGTTCAAAACCACGAATGAAACAGTAAAGGCTAAGAAGCCAAAATATCTCAGGCTCTGTAAACAGAGAATTCCTGTGAAATAATCCTTTTCCAGTGGTTGTCTGGGAGCAGAAAATGAATCATAGCATCATTAAGGTTGGAAAAGACCTCCAAGATCATCAAGCCCAACATGATCTTAAATCACGTGCTTGGGGCTCTGGATTGGGGGACACTGATGGGATCCCTGGCCATTTGTGGGTATCAAAAGGACCAACCACCTTCTCCATCTTTTAAACCTGTCTTAATCCTTTAGGCTGTGAGGTTCTTGGTATCCCCAGTGCCACCAGGTGCTGGAATCCACCTGAGGGTTGGGTTCATCCTGCATTTGCAGAGCAGCACACCTGCAAGTCCCCCAAACCCCAGGGCCAGTCAGCACAACCCTGGGAGCTCTGGTGAACGTCCAAGCAGGGGATGTCCCTGCTCATCAGAGAAATCACAGAACTGTGGAATGTTTTGGGTGGGAAGGGAGCTTAAAGCCCATCCAGACCCACCCCTGCCCTGGGCAGGGACACCTTCCACTATCCCAGGCTGCTCCAAGTCCTGTCCAACCTGGCCTTGGATGCTAGCAGGGATGGGGCAGTCACAGCTGCTCTGGGCAGAATTTCTCCCCAGTATCCCATCTAAATATCTCATCATCACCCCTATCTCCACCAACGCTGTGGGGTTACCAGGATGGTCCAGGTTTCTGGCCGAGGTCAGAGCTCAGCAGCCCCAAAACCTCCCAGCCCCAGAACCCGAAAGCCTTTTGTGTTCTGCTTTGTCTGTTCCAGGGGGCTCAGGGTGGAGGCAGAGGGCTCAGCAGCCCTGCACTCAGGCTGAGAGCAGTGTTTGTGCCCGTCCCAGGTGTGAGGCAGGGCAGGCGGAGCCCGGCGGTATCAGCGCAGACCCAGCCTGGCTGTGTCACTGCCACAGCCAAATACCCACGTGTGCCTGGGAGGGACTGCACAGCCCCACACGGAACTGTCACAGCCCAGCTCCAGAGGGATCGGGGAGCAGCTGGAACCACACAGATCCAAGGCCACATCCACAGGGAATTGCTTCCTGAAGTGCTGCTGCATCCCTAGCAGTGTCCCCATGACTCCAACCCCATCCCGCTCTTCAGATCCCCATAGAATCCCTCAAACTGCCTCTTTCCACCAGGACTTCTCCCTCCGTGATGCCCATCCCTGGCACCACCATATTCCCACACCTCCAAACCTCAGTGGCAATGGGTCCAGTGCAGGGGGTGGACCCTGTCACAGCCATCACAGAGGGGCAAGATGGTTTGCATTGAAAAAAAATTTGTTATTTTGGCCCTAGTCCTGCAAAAGACACTCTGAATATCATCCCACCACGTGGGGCTTTGGGGATTAAATATGAGTTTCGTGATTAAGTCTTCCAAGTCTTAATCATGTCCTTCCAAGCCTGTTAAAAGTAGGGAATTTTGCTGTCCCCATCAGAAACTGCCATTGCCTGTATGAGGATTTTGTGTCTGATGGCTCTGGAGAGGGTGATGCCCTCAGCTTTCCATAAAATCTGAGGTTGAATGAGGCTTTCTTATAATCCATCATTCATAGCACCAGTGGCTTCTTGTACAAGTAAGAGCTACAAACCCTTTCAAACCCAGGTGTTGACCATGCTTTGCCCTCTGATGACCCTTCACTCCAAAACCCCCCAAACCTGGAAATTCCACTGTGACACTTGGATGTCCTACTCATTTTGGGGGCTGAGGGGACTGACACTACACACAGGCTGATGCTTTCTGACCCTGAAGCAGTTCTTTTGTAAATGTGTATGTTTTTAATGCAAATATCACAGGACAGGAAGAGTGAACAGGTCAGGAAAGGGTGGGGGATCTTGTTGCTTGTCGATTTATACATTTGCTCTTAAAAGCAAGAATATTTCTCTGAGAAATGGGTGTCCTGGGCATCCTGACTGTCCACCACCCCAGATGGTGAATCACATCATTCCCTCTGATGCCAATGAGCATGTTTGGGAAGAGCTCAAACTCTTCCTTCACGTGCTTGCACAGTGCCACTGCCATACTGTTGACTTTTAAAACCAGAAACAATTTTAAACTAGAAAAAGTTAAAAAGAAAAAGTCTTTCTTTTCAAAGAAAAAAAATTCAAGAGAAAAGGAAAAGTTTCAAAAGCAGTTTGAAAGTTTTTCTTCAGGCAATGTTTTCCTGCCACTAGGAAAGGGACACCCCCGAGTCATCTGCCCTTGGCCAGATGCCCCTAAAAGGTCCCATCCTGACTCTGGGGCACCCACATCCCACACCCTGCAGCTGCCTGTGAGATGTACAAATGGAGTAGTATTTATTTGTTGGGGCTTTTGTTTTTTAATCTGAAAGTCTGACATCCTGCAAGAGGGTTTGGCAATGTTTTTTCACTCCAGGCTATTTTTGCTTGCTGCCAGTTTCCAGGAAAGAGCATGAACTGCAAGAAGGGCTCTGGTTTGGGGTGACTTTATTCACCCCAAGTCAGGATCATTACTGCAGCAGCCTGGAGGGGACCGTGGGCACATTTTGCACCTCCACCAGAGCAAGGGACAGGTCAGCAGTCCCCTCCAGAGGAACATCAGAGTAGCCCAGAGGAAGCCCCAAATCACCCAGGGTAATCTCAAGCCCTTCCTCCTGCAGCCCACAGCCAAAAAATCTCATCAAGTCACCTGCTGGAATAGCCCAGCCTAGGCAGTTCAGGGGGATGGGACTGGGAGATATCATCTGGTGTCGTGCCTCCAGCCCTGGGAGCCCTGAGGAGGAGCAGCCACTTGGGAACAGCCCCCGGCACCTCCAGCATCCCCACAGAACCCCGGCACAGTCCAGGGAGGAGCGGGCAGCACCGGGAGCAGGATGAGGGAAGCTTGACGGCAAACCAACCTCTAACCCATCCCGACCACGACTCCTAATCCACGGCCACACATCCTGAAACCCCTGCGCTGGGAGGTGCTGACACACCACAGCACACAGGCTGGAATCCAGCCCGGCTGCTCGAGGGGCCGATGTGTGGAGACGTGGAATCCCACCCTTGCAGGGACATCCAGGAGGATGTCCCGAGGACAGGAATCAGCACGTGCGGCAGTCTCGGTGCATTTCCCAAAACGGGCCAAAGAGCGGGGGGTAAAAACCAGCTGAGGGGTGGTGTGAAGCCGGGAAGGTCGGCAGGGTGTGAAAGGTGACACACGGCCGGGCTGAGCGGTGTGTTCGCACGCAGGCAGTGAGCACAGGAGCCTGCAGCTCCTGCAGGGGCCGGCTCTCAGGTGACAGAGGAACTGGGCAGCCAGCACCGGAAAACCCACCTCGACCCTCCGAGCTTTTGTTTCTGTCACTGAAAAACTCCGCTCACCCAAGTTTTTAAAGCGAGCGCGAATTATTCTGAGGTAGTGTTTTCTTTTCACACCAGGATGTGGTTAATCATTCCCTAAACAGCAGCACACCGTGTACCGGAGGCGGTGGGGAAGCTCACGGAGAGCTCCACGGGGCGAAACACCCACGTGCCATGCAGGGCATCACTCCGAACCCACAGACACCGAGCAGGGCAGGATTCGCCGGGACTGCCCCAGGAGCTGATGCTCAAATTCTGCCTCATCAAACACCCCTCGTTCCACCCGCCGTGCGTGCGAGGGACGCGGGGATGAGTGGGGTGCGCTGGGGTCCCTCTCCAGGCTGGAATCCCCCTCTCTCCCTGCCAGCATCCCTGCCCCATCCTTACTTTGATGTTGCAGAAGATACTCCTGGAGCAGGTGCCGGACCTCTTGTGGATGTCAACCGGGGATTTGCCAACCTCGGGGTGGACGCCCATGGCGAGGGCTTCACGGGGAGCCCGGAGTTGCTGGGCTGCGCTGCTCTCCGACCCGTCCGGCCGCCCGTAGCCCGCACGGACTGTGCCGAAATCCCTCCAAGGCTGCGAGTGAGCCAGGGCAGCGAGAGCGTCAAGTTTTTATAAGTCGGCTCCCGGGAGCGATGATGAAACGCTTTCTCCTCCCTCTTTTGCTTTGTGCACCGAGGGAACTTTAAAGTCGCAGGGAGCAAAGGCAGCGCGCGTGGAGCAGGTGGAGGCTCGGGCTCGGCGAGCCCTGACACTCGGGGAGTGGGGGCTGTGGAGGTGTGACAATGCTGTACCCACCCGTGGGGACATCCAGCGCCCCGACCCACCCTTGTGCTCGTGTGCCAGGACCTGGCTGGATAAGGAAACGGCGCCGGCAGCGGAGCCTTCCCGCAGAGAAAACGACTGGGATTTTCATTCAAAAGCCCCCTGAAGGGGAGAGAGGAAAGGGAGGCACCTTTCAGCAACGGAGATTTGGCTGCCAGGTGGTGGGAGGGGGAAACTGGGTGGCCAGATGGAGAAATCCTTCCCCGGGTCGAGGGGTTTTGGAGGGAAAAAAAAAAATAAAAAATCGGTGTTTGTTTTCATAGAAAAAGCTGCATTCGTGAAGCTCCTGAAAGCAGTGCTTTTTTCACCGGCACCTCTCGGGGCTTTGTTTATGCAAAGCACTGATTTATTTTGCAAGCTCCTCTCCGAGGGAAACGCGTCAGAAGGAGAAGGGCAGGTTGATCCAGCCGGAGGAAAAACCAGCTTCAAGCGTTTTGTCCGCATTAATCGCTTTCCCTGCGTAAGGCAGGTGGAGAGAGCAAGGGCACCCCGCGCCAAACAGTGGCGCCCACCCTGGAGAGGCTGGAGAAATAAATCCCAGCTCCCGGGATGGTTTCCCTTGGGAGGGCTGGCGGGTTCCCCGGGAGTGGTGACAAGGACCGAGCCTCTCTCGGTGACACCCCCGGCCCCACGTCCCGGCCGTGGGCGCTCACCACGAGAGGGTGCCTGGAACCCGCGGGAAGCGGCTTCCCGGGCGCTGCCGCCGTCCCCAGGTGAGGCCCCTCGGGATGTGACCCTGCCTAGGGCAGTGTGACAGTCAGCCCTGCTAGGATAAAAAGAGCTCGTTTTGGCTGTCAGCTTCTCGGTTTCTGAACGCTGTCCCAGGACGAGCATCCTTGTTTTCCAGCTTTCTTTTTCCACTCGCATCCCCAAATTTGTCAGATCTGGGGCATGCAGAGACCCTTTACTCCCCGTGAGAGTCAACCAAGCCCCTTTACCCAACATTCTACTGCAAGACGTGGAAGTTTCAGCCTTACCAAGAGAAAAGCTCAAGCAACCCAAAACCTCTGCTCCTCTCCCATCCTCCCCGGGAGACACTGACCTAATTTCTCAGGCAGAGCCTGACCTGCTCCCCATTCCGTTTATTTTGCAGCAGCCATGACGCTGGCTTTGTCATAACAACCCCCTCATGCAGCAGCTGTTCTGGCCACTGACTCCAGCTTTTCCCTGAAAATTTGTCTCTGTACAGCAAAACACAGCTGGGAAGATGCTTGACAAGTCTGAGCCCCGCCTGGCAGCAGGGAAACACCCCTGCCCCGGTGTCCTGTGCCATGGAAGGGGTTGGACACCCCGTGAGGGGGGTTGGTGACCCCCACAAAGCTCTGCTGGGTCCAAAGGGAATCAGGACTTTCTGCATCTGCCTCCACCTCTGAGGGCTGGATGTCGCTGCCCCACTGGAATTGTTTAGATTGGAAAAGCCCTCTAAGACCATGGAGTCCAACTGTTCCCCCAGCACTGCCAAGTAAAGCACTGACTATGCCTCCAGGTGCCACCTCCACTCCTCTGTTAAATTCCTTCAGGAAGGGGGACTCCGCCGCTGCCCTGAGCACCCCCTTCCAGTGCCTGACCACCCCTTCTGGGAAGGAATTTTCCTAATATCCAGTCTAAACCTCCCCTGGTGCAGCTTGGGGCTGTTCCCTCTCCTCCCTTCCCTGTTCCCTGGGAGCAGAGCCTGACCCCTCCGGCTGTCCCCTCCTGTCAGGGAGTTGTGCAGAGCCAGAAGATTCCCCCTGAGCCTCCTTTTCTCCAGGCTGAGCTCCTTTCTCAGCTCCCTCAGCTGCTCCTGGTGCTCCAGACTCTTCATGGATGCAGGTCCTTGGTGAGAACTGACCACACACCCCACTCAGTGACTGGAGCAGCCTCAGACACGCTTGGCAGCACAGGACCTCTGTCTCCCCAGGCACCACTGTCCTCCCTGAGTCTGGCCACCCCCAGCAAGCCCCTGCTGGATCTCAGCCGTGGAGAGGAGCCCCAGTGGGGCTGATTTGCTGGAGGGCAGGGAGAAATGATGCTGGCAAACCACGCTGCCATTGTATTTCTCAATGTGCAGCTCTTGCAACAGGTAAGGCAAGAAAACAACTGGTTCATGCCCAGCCATGAACCATGGACCACACTGGGACCCCCAGGGGCTGCATGCCCTGCTGACCCACCCCCCGCCACATCCTGGCCTGTGCTCCATGAAGAGCTCCCAGGGAACATTTTTCCCAAGCAGAGATCACTGCTCAAGCCTTGGCAGCTTAAATAGCCATAAGCAACACATTAAAAGGTGACAATGTGAATTTACAGTGCAGGCACCTCTGACCATCAGAGAGCACTGCTGACATCTCCCAAGCTTTTATTCTGCTGGAAGAGAAACTCCAGCCCTTGGACACATGTTCATCTCCAGCTTTCTTGCACCAACACTGCCTTTAAATCATGGCCTTCAGATCGTGCAAACAGGAGTTAACAAAATGAGCACGTGAGAAAATGGGGGTCTCTTGCCTCTTTTTGAGAGTTCTCTGCTGCATTCCACTTTGTTCATCCTGGAAGATGAGTGCACAGAAGGGAAGTTATTTATGGTGGTCCTGACAAGCGGAGGAAAGTTGGGTTGCACATCCTTCTCACCGTGCTTGGTCAGGGCGATACCTGGCAGGAGAGAGCCCACATTGGTAGGGTTTGGTTTGCTGTATAGTGTTCCTGGGCTGTGCTTCATCCTCAGCCCTGGAAATGAGCTCCTCCTCCAGTGGTGATGCTCCCTTGGCCAGGGAATCAGCAGGAAGGAGAACCCCTCATGCGGTTGACTGAGAGGGAATCAGGTGCTTCAGTCAGCAAGGCTGAGTCGGGCCACAGCTCTCCATGTGCCCAGCAGCTCATCCTCTAACCCAGCCCCTTCCCTCCTGCAGAACAAGCCAAGGTGGAATGGTTTGTCACCATACGAAACGTGCCCACCTTGAAGGTTTCCAGTGTCCAGAGCAAACCTTCACTGGTTCCAGCAGTGCAGGAACCAAGACAAGCCCCTCTTTGGGGTGTTCACCTGATTCACAGAACACCAGAACCTTCTGACGCCACTTTCCTTCTGCTGGGGAGGTGATTGGGTCAAACTGCTTCAGCATGACCATGAGTAAAGAGAAGACTTTTTCCCCACATCCCCCTTCTCTCAATTTCCACCGGGTGGTGGGCTGATGCTTTCCTGGCCTGAGGACAAGGCTCACTCTGCTTCACCAACCACCTTCAGTCTGGTAGGGATTGAAGAACCTCACTTTTCCTCCATGGGATTGACAACCTGTCCTGCTCAATTATCTGTTGCCAGCTGGGCTTGAAAAACACAGAAATCATGGAAAGGTTTGGGTTGGAAGGACCTTAAAACTCATCCAGTCCCACTCCCTGCCATGGGCAGGGGCACCTTCCACTACCCCAGGTTGCTCTAAGCCCCATCCCATCTGGCCTTGGACACTTCCAGGGATGGAGCAGCCACAGCTTCTCTGAACTTTAAACTCAGAAATTATTTTCTTTGGCTGTTCTGCCGCCTCTAGAAGACCTCAGAGTGTTCTGACAGCCACCACTGAGCAGAAATTAATTCACTGGGGAAGCAAACACAAAGCCCCCCTTGGCTCCCAGGAGGTTTCAGAATTGCAAGTACAAACATTGCACTGGGAATGTGGATTTAGAAGCCCCATGTTACCTGAGCCACCTGGGGGTGCAGAGCAGCACACCAACCCCACCCCTGGAACCCTCATTTATTCTCCAGGGCTGCTGGTGTGGCATGGGGGAGAACAAGTGACATCAGTGGCTCCTGCCAAATGCCTGTGGCTGGGAATTACAGAGCTGGGTTTGATCTGTGTGTTTGGAGCTGGGGTACTGCTTGGGGAAGTGCACAGCTGTACCTGGAGAACAGGCTTGGCTGGCTCACAGCCCCACTGTCCTGGGCATGGAGTGTGAGGGGCCAGAGGTTCTCCGGCACCCCTGGGGTGTCCACTGCTGTCCCCAGGGTGGAAAGGCCCAGAAGGGATTTGCTTTTGGGACAAATGACAGCTGAGCCCCAGAGCAGGAGGTGACACTGCCTGTCCTCCACCGGAGGCCAGCAGCAGCCCTGCAGGGCAGCCAGAGCGACGCCCAGGATTAGGAGTAAGGTCAAGGTGGGACAGAGGACAGGGAGCTCCTCCGGGAGGTGACGGCAGAGCTGCGTGCCAGGGTTAAACCTTCCCTCCCATGGTGCTGACTAATAGCTACGTCAAGCAACTCCATCCCATGTCCAAACCCAGGCAATCAAGCCTCTTGCAGGGCAGCAGCAGAAGCAAGGTGCATTCTGGAGGGATAAATGGGAAGGCAGGTTTTGCCAGGCTGTGACTCCAGGGTGGCTGTGGAGCCTGGAAACTGGGAGGCCATGATTTTGGCAGGCTGAGACTTTAGGAAGAGCAGAGAGGAAAGTAGAAGTTCCTCCACTGTCAAGAGCTAACATGGGAATGGAGGAAATGCTTTTAATGAGCCCTGGTGGTGCTTCATGTCTCTTAAAACCGCCACTTTCTTTTCCTCTGCTTTTTCTGTTTCAAGTAACTCCTGTTTACTCTGGGGCCACTTGAGCTTCACCATCAGTTAAGTCAATGCCATTGTACACCAGACACTCTTCAGTTAAGCTGGAAATGGCCTGAGGGGTGGATTATTTTGGTGGGAGAGCCAACTCTCCATTCTCCATTACACCATTCCCACTTCTCCTTTCTCCCCAAGAGCTTTTGGAGATGCCAGCCCCAAGGTGTCACGTGTAGGGCCTTTAGCTCAGGACATTCCAGAGGACAAACTCTTCTGGCTGGCCAAAGGAGGAGGTGGGAGATTGGAATTAAGATTATTTATTCCACGCCCTGCCCATCTGCGTTGTGCCATGCATGAGGGCAGCTGGAAGGATGGGCGATGACGCACATCCCTCGGTACAACGTGGGTGCTGTGAATACCAGGGGTCACCCAGCACCCAAAGGGCCCCCCAGCCCTCACACCCTCCTGGCACTCTCTGAGCATGGTATTTTAAACAGGCAAATGTTTGTAGCCAAGCCAGAGCCCCGGCCTTCGCTGCAGGATATGTTCTGCACACCAGAACAAAGAGATAGTCTTTGCCTCGGAGGATTTGAAATCTAAAGCATCAGTATCCTGTAGGAAAAGCAATTAAAGGAGGCAGACAAGGATCTGACAGAGCCATTCAAAGCAGGATTGTATTTCCTTGAAATTGTTTCAAGTGATCACGATGAGACAATCTAAATTACTTCTGCCCACTGCCAATAAACTGCACAGTTGGTAAATATTCCAGGAACAGTGCCCCTAAGCAAGGATTCTGCTGCCTGAAAAGGTAGAGTCAAATACTTTTGTAAAATTCCCTAACCTCCACACCTCCATGGACTTATAACCTGGAGAGACAGATTTTCCAGTTTCTCCTCTGCCTCAAAATGGGTTGCAGGGCAAAGCTGGTGCATCCAGCAGCATCAAAACCTGCTGTTGCTTGTACGAATGTCCTAAAATCCCTGCAGGTCTGCAGAGCTGTGAGGGGTGAGACATGGGACTGCATCAGACCCTGAGCAGCTCAGGCAGGGTCCTACCCAGAGGGACACCCCATGCCAAGTGGCTCACCCCAGCCTAGGGAAGAGGATGGTGACATCTCAGCATGACCTGTCCCAGCAGCTGCTCCCAGCTGGGTGTGATCCAGCTGCACTGGCCATCCCAGGGAAAGGTGGAGAGCTCAGGTGTCAGCCTCCTGCTTCCCTTGGGAAGGCCTGGCAGGTGACGTGTGAGATGTGTCACCGTGTGACACCCTCTAATTCACCGAGGGTGAAGAGTCTCTCCTCTCTGACTGACATGAGCACAGAGTCCCCACAGACACCCCAGGGAGGGCCAGAAGGGCTGGGATGGCCTCTGTGGTTTGGGACATAGGACACCCAAGTGCCCACATTGGCCACTGGAAACCTTCACTTCCTCCAAGAGCTGATCCTTGTTGGGTATATCAGGGAACCACACAATGGTCTGGGTTGGGAGCCCACCCAGTCCCACCCCTGCCCTGGGCAGGGACACCTCCCACTGCACCAGGCTGCTCCAAGGTCTGTTCAAGCTGGCCTTGCAGGGACAGGGCGGCCACAGCTTCCATGACCCTTAAACGTGGAAATTATTTTCTTTAGCTGTTTTGCCTTCTTTAAAAGACCTCAGAGTGCTCTGGCAGCTACCACTGAATGGAAATTAAACAAAAAAAAAAAAGCAAAATATCCAAAAGCTTTAATGGCTCTTTCCCCATTACATGACAGGACCTGGTCCAAGCACTGTGCAAAGATCACAGCTCTGATCTGATTCCTCCTGAAAATGTTCTGAGGACAGTAAAACCACGAACTTTGGATGCTTGTAGGCTTCTCTCTGGAAAAAAATGGTAAATTCAATAAAAAGAGGATAAGTGAGAGTGAATTCAGCACATCTCATTCCTAATATCTCTGGCTCTGACTGCACTCACACTGCTGCAAGTCCTGAAGCTCTGGGTATTGTTAAATATGGAATGAGAGTTATGTGTTTGCAAGGAAAATGCTTCAGTCTCCACTAATAGGCAGCAAAATATTTTTATTATACTATATATTGACTTACTTAACCATGATGGCAACAGGAGTGCCAACAAAGTTGTGTAATCATCTGGGGTTTTTTTCCCCATTTTGTTCTTTAACTGCTCAGAAGTTTCATACAAAACTCCTTGTTTGGTTTGAAATATTGCAGATCTCCCCGATGCTGTGGGGTATCACCGCATGGTTTGGCTGTCAGTGAGGAAGGGTCACCCTCCTCCATAAACCAGCCTGGATTACAGGCTGGAATTCAGCAAACTCACCAGCACAGCCCAGCACAAAGCCATTAAACCTGCTCTGCTCAGACTGGACACGAGGCAGCGGCGGCTCCGAGCAAGGCGCCGAGGTTTGGCAGCCACCAAATCCTGCTGACACGAGTTTTGTAGAGCCCAGCTGGGAATCAGGTTTGACAGACTCATTTCTGAATGCTCAAAGCAGTTGGATTTCTTCGTTCCTCCTCCGAGGTTCTCCAAGGAGACAACGCTGCTGCGAGCTCTTTACGTCCCCACACAAAACCCCTTTGGAGGGTGTCTCTTCCCATAGGGTTCCTGCCAGCACTGAGATTTAGCAGCTCAAACCCCAAAATGAAGGTGAAGGCTTGGCCATACCTTGGCACTGGCAGCTCTGGCTCCATCCCGGGCATCATCCCGAGAAGGGAATGCAGGCGTTGCCCAGGGCAGGATGGAAAACTGCAATGTCCCTCGTACAAAACGTGCTGGAAACTTTCTGTTTGGAGAAGCTGGAATCAAAACAGCAAAAAAAGTTTTGGATCACAAGAGCCTCTCCAAACTCTGAGTGTGGGCAGGGAAGAGCTGATTTTGAGCTGCTATCAGCATGAGCCATTGCAAGTGAAATTTGTTTTCCTTGGAACGGGCAAGTCCAAGTGGAACAATGGCTGGAATCGACATTTTGCAAGGAAAGATTTTGTTTCATCTTGAAAGGTTGCAACACCTTGAAATATTTTCCAATGGAAATGCCATTTAGTTTCTGCTGATACACAGGAGTCGTCCCATCACGGTTTCCACCCTTCTCTGGCCCTTCCCACTCCAGCAGGAGGGATCCAAGGAGCCACATGCAAGAGCAGTGGAGAGCCATCCAACCATCGCACCCAGGAGGATGGAGAGCCATCCAAGCAGTCACCATGGGCACAGCTCATGGAAACACGTATTTTATTTGGAAAATGGAGGGCAAGCCATCCAGTGGGACGTGTTTTGGACTGAGGAGCCACAAGACCTTGGGGGAAGGCCAATAAATTAGGAGAAAAACAGTACTGAAATGTGATGTATCACAGAATAGGTCAACAGGGATGGTTTTTAAAGCTCGAGATTGCTACCTGACAGGAGGAGGAGGCCTCTTTGCATCTCCTCCATGGACTGGGTGGGAGCAAGTCCCTCTGGACCCACATCCAGGACACTGGAGGAGCACTGGAGAGAAGCCAAAATCCCTGTCAGCTTTCCATAAAGAAATGGAAGGAAAACAGGTAACAACTGAGAAATCTGAGCCCTGCTTTGTTGTAGTCTCAAGTTTCTCATACCCAGAGAGCTAAAGGAACCTCCACCCCCTCCCATCTCCAATCCTGACAAACACTCTGTTCTCAAAAAGCTTCCTCAGCAGAAGAAAGCTGCAGTCTCAGGTTGGCCACAGTGTTACCCTTTCACAATTTCAAAACATTTCCTTTAGATCATGCCTTTTTTAGCACTATGTGATTAGCTCACATTCCTAAACAATCATTTCTTAGCAAAATAATCTGCTGCTCTTTCATTTCAAAAATGGGCTGAGGACTCTGAAACATCTTCCTCCCCTTATCCCCCCACCCCACACCCTAAATGATTGTGAAAACTTTGGGGTTTGAAACAAAATGTGTCCTTTTTCCCTTCTTCTTCTAAAAAAAAATTAGCACAGATGGGGAAAAAAAATCACAGTATTCCAGTTAAATGCGTTGGGAAGAGGATCATTCGTTTCTTCTTCTCCTTTAGGAGATAGGACAAGGGGGAACAGCTTGGAACTGAGAGAGGGCAGGGTTGGATGGGATATTGGGAAGAAATTCTTTCCTGTGAGGGAGGTGAGGCCCTGGCACAGGGTGCCCAGAGAGGCTGTGGCTGCCCCTGGATCCCTGGAAGTGTCCAAAGCCAGGTTGGAGCAGCCTGGGGTAGTGGGAGGTGTTCCTGCCCATGGCAGGGGGTGGGACTGGATAGGATTTAAGGTCTCTTCCAACCCAAACCGTTCTGGGATTCCGCAATCCTGCAAGAACATCCTGACAGAGATGACGCCCAGCTCCCACCCCACACCTCGTGTCCCCCTGACTGTGCTGGGGATGGGCTGGTGGAAGGGGCGACTCAGCACCACATCCTTGGACCAAGCCCAGCCCACACAGTCCCTGCCTCGGGCTGTCAGCACCAAAATGTCAGCAGGGGAACCTGACTGCTCCTGGCTGCTCCGAGGACAGCAAGAAGCCAAGTGGCACAAGAAGAGAGTGAGCTTGGAGCAAGGAGCAGGTGTGGTGAGAAGCTGCCAGTTCCCATGACACATATTTTGCCTTCACACTCCACCTGAGCCACTTCAGAGCCACCCTGCCAGGTGACTGAGAGAGAGACTGACTGACTGACTGACTTCTCAGCCTCTGCCACGGCTGCTCAGTCTCTAAAGAGTGAGACAGATGTTTATTTTTACAGGGAAATTAGTAAATTGTTTTGACAGCCACGAGCGAGCACTCCCACCCAGAACTCCTCCTTTGATCAACCATCTTCCTGATGGGCTTGACTTTACTTACCTTAGAAAGTACTTGTTTTGAATCAGGAACATTGTGTTCCTCGTCTGTGTCTGACAGCTGACAGTCAGATGAAGGATCTGTCATAAGGTCTGAATTCCAGAGCAAAAGGCATGGCTGAGATCCCACCAATGGATCCATACTGGCTGGCTGCACAGGGACCCCACTCCAGCTGTCTTTGACATGCCAGCACAGAGCTGTAAAGGGGAGATGCATTTTGGTATAAAAAGGATGTGGTCAGTGGGGGTCCCCTGAAGCACTTCCAAAAATCAATAATTTCAAGAGTGAGCTGCCAGTTCATGGAGCAAGCTACCTGTTTTCCATTGGAAATGACATTTTTAATTTCCCCCACACCCTGAGCAAAGGGAGAGGAACAAGAGTGTCTGCTCTTTGGAGAAGAAACTCCCCTGAGCTACTCACCTGAAGGGAGGACCACACACTGCTGCCATAGGGGTGGGACAGTAGAGGCCACTGGGGGAGTTTGGTCAGCATTTGGAATTGCACAGTTGTCCTTTAGCTCCTTCCCTACCTCAGATCTCCTGGTGAGTTGCAGTTGAGGAGAATTGGCTTCACCTGGCAGGGGTGGGCACCATCTAGCCAGAATCACGAGGAGCTGCATGGACACCACCACCACCACACTTTTTGGAGCCTCTTGAGCTCTTCACAAACAGCCTGTGAGGTGATTTCAGTGAGGCTGCCCAGCCATCCCATCCCAAGCACTGGTGTGCTTTTGGTGAGGAGGCACCCGAGTCCTCACCCCATTCAGCCCTGACTCCCCAGGGACACCAGAAGCACCACACCCCGGTGCTCCCCTCAGCACCATGAAGGGAAGAAAAGCTCTGACTCACACTCAAAGACATGTTATCCACATGAGTTCAGTAATTTCAGCAAGGGGTAATTTCCTCAATGCCTGTTCCTGTTGTTTGACCTCTGGCTTTGCTTTTCTTTCTTTTGCAAGGTCACCCCTCAGCCCAGGTCACACCAGTGAGAAATGCCAATCCACTTCTGGGAACCGCTTCCTGAAACGTGCCCACCTCTGTTATCTCTGTGCTGACACGCTGCTGAAGGAGCCTCTTGACTGGAAACACTCAACTGGGAAGAGAAATGGGACATCCCATCCTGCTCCTGCCTCCTCCCTGCTCATTTGGGGAATGTCTGTAGGAAACACAGCCCTGTCCCTCGCAGTCAGGACATTCAGTGGCCAGACTGGGCTGTCCCGGTCTGAGGGCTTCATCACCAAGGCACCAAACCTCAGACAACAGCTTTCCTCATGTGATTCTTTTTTTATTCCAAATTTAAAACACAATGAGCCTGCAGAGACAAAAATAGTGGTTTAAACTAAGGTGGAATAGACTGAGAGGCACCATGACACTTCCCCTTCCAGCGACAGAGGTCTGCAGCCAGGAGGAAGCAAACAAAACAGGAGGAGGAGCGCTGCCAGGCCAGCTGTAAGATGCAGTTGTTGAGGAGATAGCCAAGGAAAGATGATAGCATGATGTTTGTCCCCTGGAGACTCTCTGGACAATGCCTGACTCATCGTTTGTTGCCTGCTCCACTGCTACAGCAAGCGAGGCAGGGGATGGAACATAACTGGAATAGGTGGAGCACAGCAGCAGTTCCTCTCTCGCATGACTCAAGCTGTACCTCCTCCCATCCCCAGAGACCCTGCATTTGGGGTCTTCCAGGCATCCAAGCTGCCCTCTCTGTGGGCTCTTGATAGCAACAGAAGGCCGTAGGCACCTGGAGACTCATCTCCTTCTCCAGTCCTGCCAGGAGGTTTGCTCTCAGACGAACGATGTCAACTCTAACCCAGTCAACTCTAACCCAGTCTGGACACAAACAGAGCAGCAGCAGAGGGCTGGGAAGATGCTACAAGGAATTAAGACTCAGCCAGTTCCCCTCTGCTGCCAGAAAGAGCAGTGCAGATCTTGCCTGGTCCATCCATGCATCAGGAAGCAGGTTCCTAACTCACCTAAATGAAGGAAAATTAACTCCTGCAGAGGTTGCTGGTGCTGGTACTGGCAGCAGCTGCTGCCCCTCCAAAATGCTGGGGAAGACCCAAGGACAGGCACATCTACCTGTCCTGTCAGCCAGGAAAACTCCCAGAAGAGATGTCAAGCATATGATGCAAACCTGGAGCTACGTGGGACCTAGAGGGGAAAGATCAGAGCCTGGTGTGGACAGGACCCATCAGATAGGTGGGTACAGGCAGCAGGTTTCTGGCACTTGAATGCAGGTGGTGCCATCCACATGGACAAAGTTTCTGGGCTTTCATGGAGCAGTGCTCTGCCACGGTCTAGAGACAGATCCTTGGGAAAATGACTATTGATGAAAGACACCAGGCATCCTCCTCACAGGTCATGGGCACAGAGGGGTTGAAAGAGCAGGATTTGGTGCTGTCTTTGTTCCCCAGGCCTTTCCCTGCCTCCTCCAGCCTGTGTGTCCAGAGCCAGCCCTGATCCTTGATGCAGCCAGGACATTTCACAAGAGAGTGCGGCAGTATCGAACCAGGAGGAATTGTTCTGTGCTCAGCCTGTCCAGAGCTGTTGGCATCCCCAGCTGGACACCAGCCCGGGACTCCTCGTTCTGCAGCACAGCCCTCCATCACCAGAGATAAGAGGTGGCAAGAGACAGCCAACACCTCTCCTGGAGGGACCAGCCTCGGGAACAGCACCTTCAGCACCCAAATTCCCTGGGGAGGGCAGCAGGTTGTGCCTCTCGTTGTGAGGAGGGCACCAGTGCCAAAGCAAGGGCTGCATGTCTCCCAAGAGTGCCCACGGGGGTGTTTTTCCTCCCAGAGCCCGTGAACAGATTCCAGGGCATGCCAGGGCATGGCAGTGCTCTCTCACAGGGAAGGAACAACCTTGTTGTGGACACGGCACTGGGCTGGGGGTCTCACTGGAGGGTGGGGTGTTCCAGCTATCTTTGTGACAGTCCAAGGACGCTCCATATGGAGAGTTTGGGACAGCTGCAGTTCCCTGGGGTTGCTGCAGGCAGATCATAGAACCACTGAAACCCAGGATGGTTTGGGTTGGAAGGGACCTTAAAGCCCATGTCATTCCAAAGGCCCTTCCACCAGACCAGGTTGCTCCAAGCCCCATTCATGTGGAGTGCAGGATGCTGTGCTTCGACTGCCAGTTTGGTGTTGGAAGCGTTCCTGGGAGTCACACAGGAATGGTGAGGACATTACACCTGGAGTGTGATGTGGGGCTTGATTTAACACACTCTGTGGTTATATGGTGAGGTCCTTTAAGAAGCAATTTCTCATTCTTTGCACAACAACATACCCAGAGAAATCCAGCCCCTCTCCTGCTCCTGCCATCCTGTCCAGGAGCACAAGGTGTCTCTGATGGGTTCCCAGGCCAACATTTCCCTCTGCAGCACTCAGTCCCTTTCTCCTTGCCAGACAACAACACAGTTGGCAGAAGCAGAATCTTATGGTACAGAGCAAACCCAACAGGTGTGGGGTGTGAAGAGGAGAGCAGACCTGTAGCTCCTTAGGGCAGAGCCACCCCCACCACACAGTGCCAAGTCTCAAATGTTTTTTAGCCTCTTTTGCAATCCCCATCCCAGGAATTCTCACCTGGGCTCCTGGCACCTCTTCAACTCAGAAAAGTGCCAGGACAGGGGATTTTTCAAACTTTCATGGATAATTCCCTTTTTCTTGGGCCAGGTGATACCGGGACATTTCTTGCAGTGTCCGAGAAGAAAGGTAAACAGGACACTCGATGGACTCAAACAGAGGGTGTGTGCTTTTCCTCAGCAAGTATTTTGAAAAGGCTGACTGGAATGCTGGTATGGCTTCCTCTGGACTGGGAATTTCCCCTGCTACTGCTGGGGCTTGGATCAGGACCAGACGAAGAGGCGCCTGCGTTGGCAACACAGCCGGAGATGTGGAGACATCTGGGTGGCAGGTTTTGTTTTCTCCCACCATTACACGTGTACAAGAAACTCTTGTAGGAAGGGTTTTCCTTGGGAAGGATCCAGGAAGAAAGTCAATGATTTCAGCAGAAAAAAGCCCAAAGCAGGTGTCCACCCAGGTAAAAGCAGATCCAAAGAGGTTCTTGCTCCCAAATTCAATTCCTTAATTGAATGTGTTGCACTCGAGCTCAATGGAAAACAGCAGAAATGAGACTAATAAGAGGCAGAACTTGAGGAAACCATTTTTTGATCAAACACCATAGATTCAAGCAGAGGAATGGATTTCTAGAAAAGCTGTGGCTGCCCCATCCCTGGAGGTGTCCAAGGCCAGGTTAGATGGGGCTTGGAGCAACCTGGAATAGTGGAAGGTGTCCCTGCCATGGCAGGTGAATGTAACAGAATAGACAGGTCCCTTCCCACCCAAACCATTCCATGATTCTAGGATTTAATGCTCCAAAAGGAACTATGGCTTATGAAATGGACACCAATGACTCAGTCATATGCCAAGTGAGGACCGAGGATCCACAGCTGGCCTTGTGCCAGCTTAGCTGTGCAGACAGTGTAACACAGGTGCCAGAGGGCAAAGCCCTGTGTCACCAAGCAGGACATTCCATTGCTTCCCATGACAAGAGAGGGATGGACATCCAGTGTGCAATCTGTTGGTCCCCTTCCCTGGGGAGTTTGGGAGTGTGGTGGTCCTTTTTCCACGACAGATGGAAATGAGTGAGGTACAGGTACAATATTTTCCCTGCTTCATGTTTTTTCAAGCCCTTTCAGAAGCTGAGTTTCCAAAGAGAAGGGTGGATCGGCATCATCTTAATGATAACTAATTAAACATAATTATTTAGCCCTTGGAAAATATTCCCGCTCCACCAGGATCACCCTGCAGTTGGCTTTTGAAAGTCAGGAAGAAAGTACTTCTCCAGAAGCAGGTTTTCATATCAGTTGATGTGGTGGGCAGAGCTTCTCATTGAGGTCTTTCATGCTCACAGAAACCAGGTTGGCCAAGAGTCTGGCACAACCAACCTGAGCCTTGCATTTTTGAGATTAAGGAACAACCTCCTCCACCCAGTTTCATGGATTTAGGAAATCTGCAGGGAAATGGGTAGAGTGAGGGGGGAAGCTTTGCCCACATCTTCTGGTTTTTCTCGAAAGCCGCTGGATTTGGGGCTGAAGAGGTTTTACAGAATACGACAATTCCTCCCAAGACATTCTCTGCTAGCAAAAACTCCCAAACCACACGACCAGCCACAGATGAGCACATTCTGTCTGATGATCTCAGTGAACTGGAAAGGCCATCTCTCAGAAGAGAACAGTCAGGGAAATGTCAGCCCCTGGTTTGGAGAAATGGATGAGCGTCAAGCTAAGATTGAATTACTAGAAAGGCTAAGGATCCTGGGTTCTAGGAATCTGGCGTTTATATATACACATTACTTTTCTCCTCTACTATCCCACAGCTCTGCCTCTGTTTCCTTGTGGCCCCCATCTCAGCACCAAGGACACGCAACACTCAGTGGTCGAGGCAGCAAAGGATGGGAAAATCCTTCTGACCTCTCCCTCCTTGGGATGCTTCTTCATCTCTTCCCTCCATTTCTTGGGAGTTGAATTTTTCCAGAGCCTCCTTGCAATGTATTCAAGGGGATCTCTCCATAAACATATTCCAGGTGGCCCAGAGCAGCCGTGGCTGCCCCATCCCCGGAATGTCCAAGGCAAGGTTGGACAGAGCTTGGAGCAACCTGGGATAGTGGAAGGTGTCCCTGCCCATGGCAGGGTGCGAAATGAGATGAGTGTTAAGGTTCTGTCCAACCTAAACCAGTCTGGGATGCTATGTTTCACATCTGGGATTCTGTGTTCCACATCTGGAAGCTCACCATCACACGGGCAGGTGTGGCAGGGTGGGATCAGTGCTGGCAGTGCTCAGGCACAGCAGGGGATATGCCTGCATGTGTAGGAGCTGTCTGAAATGGAGGAAGCCATGAGCAGAAAGGCTGGGCTGAGACCTCAGCACCAGCTGTGCTCTTCTCAGAGCTGAAAGAACAAGAAAAAGGAACTGTGTGTTGCAAAACCATTGGAGTCTGCAAAGACGCAGCAGACTGACCCACCCTGGCCAGGCTTTGCCCGGAGGGAGCCCTGTGACCAAGGTGGGTGGCAGCAGAACTGAAACATCTGGATTTTCAGATGTCAGCTTTTCACAACTTTTCTTCCAAGGAAAAACATATCATTTTTGATTGAAAAGAACCCAAAGGAACCCATTCTCAGGCAGACAATCCCTGGCTCCTGGGACCAGTGAAACAATGGGAGCTCCGTAGGAAGCAGAACTGAGCCTGTGCTGATGTTTTTGGGCTGTCAGTGTTTCAAAAGAGGGGTTTCGGGACCCCTGGTCCTTGACCACCAGGGAGGTGGCATCTGCCACTGTGGCTCAGAGAGAAAGCCAGATCCTGATGAGAGGCTGCTGTTCAGCAGTGGAAGTGATTAGGTCACTCTCCTTGCTGCGCAATGGTCCAGCCAAGGCTGGCAGCTCCTCCTGGGGAAGGTGTAGGCTCAGGCCAAACCCAGCTTGGGGGTGTTTTGGAGAGTGAACAGCCCAGGATCCACTCAACCTCTACAAACCCAGCTGCACCAGCAGAAACTTGACCTCCACACCACTCACAGGGGTTACAAAGATGAGCCCAAAAGAAAACCTGAAGCACAGATCCTACTTTTTAATGGACAAGGGGCTCAGGGATTCCAGAGAAGATCATGCCCCACTCACACCCCTCACCCTTGTGCCACCAGGCTGCATCTTTTCCATGTGATCGCTCAGTTCCCTGTCTCAGCTTCCCCAGTGCTTCAGGTGAGCACAAGTTTTGTAAGTCATGGCTAAAATCACAGCATGTGCCAGCACTGGAGTCATTGGAGCAGTAGGTCAGGTCTGTAGGAGAAAGTAGCACCTTCTATTAATATTTCTAACCAAAGCATCACGTCTTCTCCTCAGCCTCATCTTGCTAAAGGTGTGCACAAAACTCCTCCTAAATCTTCCCAGGTAAGTTTCTAGGGCAGTTTCTGGCATGCTTATGGTAATTTCCTCCGAATTGTTCATTATTTTGATATTCAGACTGCCTTCTGCAGGATCAGAAGTGATGGGCCTCCAAAGCCTGGGCTGGGCTGCAGAGCATGTCCTACACCCCCAGCTACAGAAACATGCACACGAGAAGTCTTGGCTGGAATATTAGACAGAAAATATTGTTGGAATATCAGCTAGAAAATAAAGGAGTTTGCCACTGCACCCTGGGGCAAAGTGGACCAGAAGGAAAGGTCATATACAGAGGATGCTCATTTAAGAAAAGTGATCAAAGGAGGCTTATTTTGGGTAATCGAGTGCAATTTTTATCTCTACAAAGAAAAATTTGAGTTACACAGCCCACATGTACCCTCTGGAGCAGAATTTCAAGGAAGAGAAACTCCCTGCATATTTTTGGGTGCCTCATTTACTGAGAGCAGGCTGAATCACAGCATTTGACTAATCACAGTGAGGAATCCAGCTTTCTTCACAAAAACTCACCATGGCACAACTTGTGCTACTTCCCCTCCTCTGGACCAAGCCATACTCGATGTTTCCCAGGAGATCTAAAAACTGAGACACTTTGCTAAAACGATTGCCTGGTGGATATAATCCAACTTTCAGTTTCCAAGGCTGCAAAAATACATGCTCAGGAAGCAACACAGCCCCATGCCAGTGGTGCAAACATAACCAAGGGCAACCTAAGGCAAGATGTCAAGTAATTTACTCCAGGATTACTAGGGGTTCTTTTGTGCTGACAGGGGTGAGGAGCAAAGGAAAACAACTTACATTTGAGAAGTGGATTATTTACAGGGTTCTTCGACCCTCCTGGCTTTCAGCTCAGGACCTGGAATGGCTTTCAGGGTTTTCTGCTTCCCAGGTATGACCCAGGTTGAGCTTCAGCAGTTGCCACCAAGTTGCTTTCTAGGCCAGGAAATAGCAAAATCCCTTCGGAGCTACTTGTGGTAACTCCTGACTTCCCCTTCTTTTGTCTCCTCACTCCCTGGGTCACTGCCCTTTTTTTTTTTTTAATATGTTAAGGATGTTAATTTTTTTTTTTTTAATATGTAAGGATGTTAAAGCAGAGCAGCCCATCCCAGGGAGTGGATCAGCCTGCACCAGGGGTGGCTGCCCCGTGCCACAGGACAAGAGTGATTTCCCTGCAGGGAGGGTTGACTGCCTTGGCCAAAGACCTCGAGCTGCTTGGGGAGCACGAGTCCTGCAGCAGAGCAGACAGGATTTCCAGCTTGGAGAACAATTGCCATCAGGATGTGTTGCTAAGGTCACAAGTGGAAGGAGCAATGATTTCCATGCCAAGACTCTCCAAAGAGCTTTATCCAGGCTCCAAAGATAAATGAGGCTTTGCAAGACAGACACAAGGAAGCTGGACCTAGATCATTCCTGCAAGGAGAAATGGATGCTCACATTCCCCAGCCCAATGAGCACCACAAGGATCACCCTGGATACCTGTGGATTCATGGAGGAAAGACCAGTCCACAGGAGACAGAGGGCATTGTTCCCATTACCTATTCACAGGACCTATTTCCTTCATGAGGAGAGCAGCAGAGTTGAGTTAAGCAAAGCCAAAAGTGTTGTGGGCATGGCTTCCAAGGAGCATCCTGAAATGTTCCCTTGAGGCAGGACAGTAATGTCCAAAGCTGGCACAATCCAGACAGAGATGAGAAGCTTCTTTAATGGCATAGAGTGAAGAGAGGGACAGATCCACACCTCTTCCCTGGGCCTTGAGACATGGATGAGAGGAGAGCAGCTGTCACCCAGTAGTCCAGACAACATCCAGCTTCCCACAGCAATGGTCCCAGCTGGCCCTGTGGGATCAGGAGAGCAGGTCACATGCTTCCAGAGCACATACAAACCCTCAGCATGGGTGGGGAAGGGAATCATGCAGTGATTCCCAGCAAGCTGGACACACAGGGTGGCATTTTCCTGCATCAGTGATGATGCCCAGCCAGGCAGAGCTGGCTGTGAGTCAGCACAGGAGCAGTGTCCCTTGGCACCGCACCCTTGTCCTTTCTCCAGCTCCTCCTTCCCCTTCTCCTTGCCCTCCTGCTGTGGTTTCAGCGTGTTATTTTCCTCTGAAGCCCACGTGTGCGGAGACTTGCCCATTCTTCCCCCAAAGCCCCTGAGCCATGGCATTGACGTCAGCAGCACTCCAGCTGTCAAACAGTGAGATTAAGGCTTGGCAGGCGGTGCCAAGCCGTGGAGCGCGCGTGCCTCCCCGGGCAGGTGAGCAACACTCCCTGCCGAGCAGGAACAGGCACATTGCATCAACCCATCTGCGGCACCTGGACACCTGACCCAACCTGATCCCCAGCCTGAGCCCTGGCGGGGGCTGGGTCATGCCCAGGCAGCCCCCAGGGCTCAGTGGTCCCTGTGCTCACCCAGCAGGACTCACCGTCGCCAGGGCACAGGGCTGGAGGAGCCACAGCCCAGGGGCTGCTCGTGGCTCCAGCCCACGGGAGGGTTATCCTGCGTGCCAAGGGATGTGCAGTGCTGGGAACAGGCCCGGGGCTTGTCCCTCCCTGTTCTGCCCAGCACAGGGACAGAGGCCATGACATACTGCCTCTTGCAGAGCAGTGGCACAGCCAAAGCCTCGCTCCCCGCTCGGGAGGTTCAGCCCTGGGGCTTTTCCTGGAGCAGACAAACATCATCAGGACACTCAGATCCAACCCACAGCAAGAGCCTGGGCAACATGGAATGTCTGGGATGTGGCCAGGCTGGCACCAGCTTAAGGGAGCAGCTGGCAAGACTCCTGGAAAACAGAAAAGGAGCCGCTTCTAGTCATCATGCTTGACCATCCCATCAGCCTGGCTTTGCATGCCAACCTTCCCATTCCTGCTACAGGCACAAGGTACCCCACTGCCAGCAGGGCTGACAGGACCTGTCTTTTGCCAAAGTAAAGGCAGGAGAACTGCAAACACCAAAGTCACCCAGCACTGCCAATGTAACTCAGCTCCCAGGCTGGGCTCCACAAGGACCTGGGGGCCCTCAGGGCCAGAGGAGAGACAGAAACATCTCTGTGAGCAGACCAGAACCTGAGCCACCAGCAGGGCACCAGTCTCCCTCCCAGTCTTCACTCCTCACCAAACAAGCAGGGCCAGGAGGGCACCTGAGGTCAGAGAAACATGATCTACAACACTCAGAGATTGGAACCCACTGGGATGTGACAGCTCCAGCACAAGCTACAAACCCTGCGGGGCTTGTGCCCTGCTTTCTGGGAAGATCTCCCAGCTTGGTGTGCCTCCCACTTCAGCTGCAGGATCCTGCTGGCAAACTGGGTCTCACCAGGTGCAGGAGGGAAGCACGTGGCTCACCCAGGTGGGACAGACAGTGCTGGCCTGGGGACAGGGGCACAACACACCCATGGACATGGCCAGTATCCAAGTTCTGCCCAGTCCCTCCACACCAGGCTGGGAATGCCAGACTCCAGGCACCAACAGGAGAGCCAGGCTCTGGCATCTCCTTGTGCCAGGGCTCCTGTAACTCACCCTGCCCATGGCAATACCTGTTGGTGAGGTCCTGCCTCTAACCAGGACATCAGGAGATGCTCCCTCTCCCAGGCTTTCCTTCTCCAGGTCCCAAGGAGCAGGTCAGGCCCAATCCAAGCTGCCTGTGTTTGCTGGAGTCCCTGCTCTACAGCTCAGCCAGGGTTCAGAGCAGAAGACAGGGGCGTCCAGGGCAGGAGGTGCCCAGGGTAAGAGCTGCTGCAGGTGCAGCAGGCTGGCAGAGACAGCACTTTCTCATAGGCTCTGTTTACTTCTCCTCCCTAGTAGTCCCTGGTGTGCTGCTCCCTCTAATGCCCTTCACAGCAGCCCTCCTGGCAAACTTCACTTTTCACCCACCCTTATCAAGGGCCTGGCGCAGCATGGCCGGATGGGAGGGGAGCAGATGGCCCGTTTGAGTCCTTCCCATTTGTTCTCCCTCAAGACACTCAAAAGAAAACCCTGGAAGTCATTGTTCTATTTTGGTCCAATGAGGGCATCCAGCAGCTCGTGCCAGGAGGGGCTGTGCTGGAGGAAACAGCTCCAGGGAAAGGTCCCATCAGAGGGGCCCAGGGGGAATATCCAGGGACACAAAGTCCACACAACCACATCGTGCCCACCGTCCTGGAGCACCTGCCCAGGGCTGACAAGACACTTGAAACACTTCACCCCCACAAAGAAGGTTCCCTCCAGGAGCTGGCATGGCAAGAGGGATGGAGTGCCATGACTCAACATGAGCAAATATGAGCCAGGCCTTCTCCTCTCTGCAGGAATACCACCAGGGCTGCTGGACACCAGTGCCTGGAGGGGACAGGAGCAAAGGAACAGAGCACTGGGAAGAGCAGCAGCTGCCACCAACAGACTGAGAGAGCCAGAGGTTCTCACTTGGAGAAGCAAACTTTGGGGGAGACTTTATTTGGTTCTTACAGGGGCTTATAAAAGAGAGAGAACTAATTTTATGCAAGAAAATAGTGAAAGTATAAGGGGAAAGCATTTTAAACTAAAAGAGGAGAGATTTTTAGATTGGATAGTAGGGGAAAATTCTTTCCATTGAGGTGAGGCCCTGGCACAGGTTGCCCTAGAGACACTAGGGCTGCCCCATCCCTGGAAGTGCTCAAGGTCAGCTTGGACAGGGCTTGGAGCAACCTGGGTTAGTGGAAGGCGTCCCTGCCCCTGGCAAGGGCTGGAGTGAGATGGGCTTTAAGGTTCCTTTCAAAGCAAACCATTCTCTGATTCTGCAAAAAGCCCAGAGTGAGATTTTTCACAGAAAGCTGCACTGAACAGCCCACCCTACCCAGGCACCCTGCAAGTAACACCGACTGTGCCCACAGAGCCACAGTGTGACACCCAGCCCTGCCCTTCTGTCTGGACTCTGGGTCTCTGCAAAGAGACCAGGAGACCATTTTCCAGCACCACCTTTGCTGCTGCTCCTCTTCCTGCCCCCATGGCTTCCTGCATGGAGATCCCTCACTGTGAGGACATGGTCAAGGGCAGGACATGCTCATCCATCCTGACACAGCAGCTCAGCAAACACCTGGCTCCATCCAGGGCATGGTGGGGACAGGTGACAGGCAGCCACCCTACCCTTCCACTGTATCACTCAGGTCTGATATTTGCTGCATATCCTCAGTGGTATCTGAATTTCTCCAAGGTCCAACTCCCTGCTCACACCAGGAGAATTGGTCTGGATGACCTTCAAAGGTCCCTTGCAACCCAAACCACTCCATGTGTCCACCTCCATCATGTGTTCCCCACTGGGTTTGTGATCTTCAAAATATTCAAGTGTTTTGGTCTCATCCAAGTTTTCCTCCATCTTCAAGGCTGAAGTTTTCTTGCTGGCCCCAGAAGATGGCTCTGGTCAGTTTATCACAACACTACCTCCCCTGAAGCACCTGCACAGAGCCCCAAGTCTCCTCTGGGCACTCCTCCTCTTCCACGGCAGAGCTTTCCAGGAAAAAACTTAACCGAAAATCTGCGGCAACATGGACTTTGGCCAGCATGAAAGCAACAAACAAACATAAAAATACCAACCAGGCCCATCAGCGTTTCCACTAAATGCCGGGGCTGAAGGGAAGAGGAAGGACTGGGGTTTGTTTTCATTCTCATGGGGTTGCACAAGAGCCGCAGCTCCACGTGCGGCCGAGCCCACGCCAGCCTTTATCTCCGTCAGCAAACAAACCATGGAGAGATCCTGAGGGGAGGATGTGCCACAGCTCGGCCTCATCCCAGAGCACACGGAACCACCCTGCTGACCTGAGCCCAGCCTGCAGCCAGGGATGCCAGCAGGGCACAGCCCCTCGAGGCTCTGTGGCACCAGGGAGGTCCCCAGGAATGACCTGGCGGTGCAGGTGGCACCCGCCTGCTCTTCCCAGCCCGGGTTTGAGTGTCCTTTGTGCTGCTGGGCTGGAGGATGCCTCTGCCAGAGGCAAGGTGAGGGTCTCTGCATGATGAGGGAGCATCCTTACTGCCCTGCTGCCAACAGTCACGGAAGCCTCAAGTTTGGGAAAGTCCTCTGAGATCACCAAGGCCAACCATCAACCAGCACCAGAGAGTTCACCACTAACCCATGGCCTCAAGTGCCACATCCACATGTTTTGGGAACACTTCCAGGGATTGTGACTCCACTACCTGTCTGGGCAGCACATTTCAACACCTGACAACTCTTTCTGCGAAGAAATTTTTTCATAATATTTAGCCTACTATCTTCTTATGGAATAGCCCTGGACACAGCAGCAGGGACAGGTGACCCAATGCTGTGTTGGAATCCTGGGAGACATTAAGGAAGCAAAGCCAGCTCATTCCTGGAAATTCCACACCTTGCTGGGGTCAGAGGGCAATGCAGTCATGTTTTGCTCTGGGTTCTGACATTCCTGGGAGCTTAGAAAATGTGCCTTAGAAACCTGCCAGCCCTCTTGACCCCTTGCTGTCTCCTGCCAGTGTTGGCTGAGATGCTGCCGTCCAGGTGCTGCTCTGTTTGCCCAGGGCACGTGGAGGAGCCATCCTGTGGAGCCGTGCTGGCTGCTCCCAGTCTCTCTGGGCCCTGCCCATGCCTCAGCCTGGTTAACAACTCTGTTGTTTCAGGAGGCCTCCCCACAAAGGGTACAGCTCCCACCTGTTTGTTTCCTTCAGGCCGAGCTCGGAGCGTGGCTCCTGCTTCCCTCGCTGAGCTCATCAGCCACCTGCCTTTGTTTGGACAAGCCAAGGAATGAGGCTCTGAGGGCTGGAGCATGCCAGGCTGGAACGTGCCACCCACAGGGACAGCTTGGCACAAGCTGCAACGAGGAAGTACATTCTGAACATGTCAAGCAAGTTCATGAGCTTTTGGTGGCATCAAACCTGCATCTGCAGTGGAACCAGGATGCAGCAAAACTGCATAAGGAGACTTGAGCATTCCCTCCCCAAAATGTGGCCAAAGGGCTTGGAAAATTTTGGATCTCTTTGGAGCAGGAGGGCCCCCACACAAAAACTGGGTTTACAGATGACTTGACAGCTTTGTGTGACTCAATTACAGAGGAATTTACCCTTAAGATCCCTGACGAAGGAAATCCTGGGGTGGGTAGGATGGCCACAGCCATGTTTTGCAGAGGATTCACAGGGACAGGGACAAGAGAGGCTGCTTTGCACCACACCCCACTAGGGTTCACCCATGGCGGCTGCCCATTCCAGGTCCTCCTGTGCCCTGTACTGGGACAAAGGGGGTCTCTGCCAGCCTTTTTACCCTCATTTACCTTTAGGGACCACCTGGAGCAGCCCCTGCCAGCCCATCCCAAGGCGTGTGCTCACCTCACTACTGGTAGAGGTAGAACAAGCCTGAAGCATCCTAGGGATGGAATTCCCAAAAGAGGAACTCATCATAGTAGCCCCAAAATATGTCCTGATAGCAGAACTCGCCTGAAAGAAGAGGACAAGCCCCCAGGACAAGCCAATGCCTTCCAGGACACATTCCCCTTATCCCTACAAGTACCATCTGCTGCAAGCAAAGGCTTGGGGAAGCTTCTGTGATTTCTGAGTTGCCTTTTGCAGCTCCTGGGAAGGTTGTGGAGGCCTGCAACAAGACACACAGCAGCTGAATAAAGTGAGTGACTTTTCTTCATGCAGTCATGGAATGGTTTGGGTTGGAAAGGACCTTGAAGCTCATCCTGTTCCACCCCTGCCATGGGCAGGGACACCTTCCATTATCCCAGATTGCTCCAAGCCCTGTCCAACCTGGCCTTGGACACTTCCAGGGATATGGCAGCCAGAGCTTCTCTGGGCACCCTGTGCCAGGGCCTCCCCATCCTCACAGGAAAGAACTGCTTTTTAACATTTAATCTAAACTCACTCTCTTTCAGCTTGAAGCCATTCCCCCTTGCCCTGTCACTCTATCCCTTGTGCAAAGTGCTTCTCTTGCTTTCAGACACTGAAAGACCACTATCACCTTCTTTTCTCCAAGCTGAACAATCCCGATTCTCCCAGCATTTCCTCCCAGCAGAGCTGCTCCATCCCTCTGATCACCCTGGTGCCTCCTCTGGACTCTCTCCAGCAGCTCCACGTCCTCCCTGTGCTGGGCCCAGGGCTGGGGCAGCTCTGCAGGTGGGGTCTCACCTGAGTGGGGCAGAGGGGCTGGATCCCAATCCCTTTCCTGCTGCCCAAGTTGGGGGATCAGCCCAGCACAGGGTGGGTTTCTCAGCTGCACAGGGAAAGAATGAAAACTTGAGACTGGGAAATTAAAAAACAAACTCTGAGCAATTAATCGACACTTAGAGCTGCTTCCTCCACCAAATGGCTTCCCAGATTACAGTATTTTTGCAGAATACAACAATTTCCTTCTTTCCTGTGCTGGGGCAGTCCAAGCTCTGGGTGATGCTCAAGGACTGACGCATTACCGGCACCTGTGCCATGCATGAAGGAAAGCAGTTTTCCTCCAACACAGAAAAAAACCTCAAAATGAATTAAGTATTTTTTATAAAATTACATTCATGAAGATATTTTCCCAATTAGAGCCCATTTGTTTTCCAGGTTTTGGTTCTTCAGGGCTGGGAACTTGCTGCAGCACCTCAATGAGGTGTTCACATACAGACAGGACTCCAGACTCTGACATTTCTAAGGGAGTAAATTAAAGCAATGCTAAAAGAAGCCCCATTTGGCAGTTTTCTGTGGTTCTGACAGCCAACCTGTGGTGGCTGCCACAGACAGCAACATCTGCTCACCAAACCTGGGCTCTGGCCCTGCAGCTACCTCACCCCATAGGGACAGGAAATCCAGGAAACTCTCAGGTTTTGGAACCCCAAGGACCTGCCCAGCATCAATGATAGGTGAAAAAAGCCCAAAGGAACTTTGGATGTGGTACAAGACGCTGCTCCTGGCTGAGGAGCGTACATGTGGGAGGCCCCAGCAAGATCCACATGGGGGTCTGACCACCAAGGCCCTTGGAACCACAACTCCACTGCCAGCAGCAAAGGGAAGGGAGAGTTTCTGCTCCAGGGAACTGAAGGAAAACACAGACCTGTCACAAATTACTGTCAGATGAACTCTGCCAGGACACAGGAAGGAGATAAAAAGAAGTGGCAGCTCTCAAGCTTCCTGCAAACCCACAGCATCTCATCAACAACTTGCAAGGAGGAAATATATTCGTGGGAGTGGCGGCTGCTTAATGTGCTCTCCCACCCACCTCTCCTTCCTATGGCTCCCAGCTTCCCCCCTGGGATTCAGCGTCTATTGAGCAGATGTGTTGAAAAAGAAGATATTAATTCCCTAAACGACAGGGTTTCAAACTGCTCTGGTCCAAATTAAGCAGATCTTGGGAGGGGATAATAGTAAGAGATTCCTGTGTCTCAGTGATCATGGATCCAGGCAGTCTGGTCCCACACTCAGAAGCACCACCTGACAATACATGTAAAAAATGCTTTAATTAACTTAATTTTTTCCTTAAAGCTCATAGATTTAAAGATTAGAGACACACACCCAGCATGGCTCAGGCTACCTAAAGGAACAAAGCAGCCTTGAGAGAATTATGTGTTTCTGTAGACTCGGAGACAATATCCACAAGTCTCTTCTTGCAGCAAAACCCTGTGTGTACAACTTTGGGCATTAAGCTTTTCATCATTAAAGTCTTTTTTCCCTTGTTTGGGAGTCATGCTGAAGCTTTCCAGTATGGATAATTGTCCACAGTGTGGGGCAGTCCTCATTATACCAGCGTTACATAAGGGAGAATGACAAATCTAACACCTGGGTCAGGAGTTCCATTATCTTTAATTTATCCCTAAAGACTTACTGTAATTCCAATGCTCCATGACAATGTCACTTTCTTCTCAGCGGGGAACTGAATGCGAGGTGCTGTGTGGAACGGATCAGAGTGGAAAAGAGGAGAAATTTCACTCTAATGACAGGTAAATCCACAGTTTACCCACACCAGGAATTGTCTGGGTGTTTATGGCCCCCTGGCCCTTTTTGTGAAGAAGTGTTTTGCTAATATACAACCTAAACATCTCCCAGTGCAATCTGAGGCCATTTCCACTTGTTCCCTGGGAACAGAGACCAAACTCCCCCAGCCCCACTCTCTTGTGAGGGAGTTGGACAGAGTGAGAAGGTCCCCCTGAGCCACCTTTTCTCCAGGCTGAGGCCCCCCAGCTGCTCCTCATCAGACTTTTGCTCCAAAAATTACTTGGACACTGATTTTTAACATCCAAGGGAAAGGGATTGTATCTGGTGAGTAAAGTCAGAACCAAGAGCAGAACAACAGCATCTCCTCTGTGAGTCCAGGAACCACACCAGGGGTTAAGGAGGGGAAGTCACTCCAGAGGTAGTCCCAGACTGGGTGAACACACTTCTTCAGACCTGCAGCGGCAATGCAAGGGTGGTTGGTTCTATCCCAGGAGTCCTCCTGTTTCTTGGAAGCAGTGTTCCTGTTGCTCCCAGGTACAGCTTTCTGGCTGAGAGTCTTTGGAGGACACATCCCAAAAGCCAAGGCTCTGACGTTTTGCAGCACTGGCACAACGGGGGATTGGGCAGCAGCCAACACCATGCCAGGGCACTGACACCGAGGATCCAGCACGGATCCCCAAGGGCACAACAACTCCCTGCAGACACCCAAACCCGGCTCTGACATGCAATCCTGTTTTCCCAAAAGCTGAGCAGTGCTGGATCTCACAGCTCTTCCCAGAATCCACGTTCTTTGTTATATCCCAACGGTGCCAAAACAAAGTTAGGAATGGTTTCTGCAGGTAGGACCAAGATATCCCGAGGTAACATGATGTCAGAGAAGGAAGGACTGACGTGGTATCACCTGGGATACCAACAGCTGGGATTTCTGCTGGACACTGACATTAAAAATACTTTTTTTATGAAGACGGCCCTGACTCCCACCCAAACTGCTGCCATCACCCAGGCTACAGTGGGCATTTGTAGACCAGCTGTGCCCACAACTCAGCTGCCAGCACCACCCTGCTGGAGAAGAGGATCAAGCCAGCAAACAGCAAACTTTTCAGTGGGTTTTCACCATCCCTTCATGGTTTTGTAAGAATTCAAGGCAAATTGTCTCCTTCAGTTCCCCAGTAAACCATTCGTTTGCTTCAAAAGTAAAATCTGGTAGTTAATCTACAATGGCACCCTATGGAAGGGCCCCTTGGAGATGCAGCACAGGTTTCCCACTCCCAGAGAAGCTGCCAGCAACTCCCTCTTCCCATGTTTCATTTCCCCTGTGCTATTTCCAGTTAATTGACAACAGGATGGAAAAACCCTCCAGGATTATTGAGTCCAACCCCACCTGAGCACTGCCAATGCCACCTCTAACAATGTCCTCAAGTGCCACATCCACACAGCTTTTAAATCCCTCAAGGGACAGGAATTCTACTACTACACTGGGTAGCCTGTTCCAATGTCTCAACACCCTTCCGGCAAAGAAATTTTCCTTAATATTCAATGTAAACTTCCCCTGGCCTTGCTTCCCCACCATTTCTTGGTGCTCCTTCAGCAAGGCAGTCTCAGCCACCATTTCTTTCAAGATTAAATGCGAATTTATTTGGGGGATTTTGTTGTGTGTTTGTGTTTCATTGTGGTTTTTTCCCCCATTTTTTCCCTGCTTCACTCATTTTCTTTCCCTGCCCAGCAGGACTGCAGACCCAACACCAGTTTGGGCACTGGTACAGAGCAGCTCTGCACTAATTCCATGCCTGGTCCTGTGCATCAGCCGGGATTCTTTCCGAGGGGTGTCCCATCCAGCTGCTCCAAGAAACACTGTTTATGTGCAAAATGAGATGCTCCAAACATGACATTTACCCAACACAGCGCATGAAGCCTCCTGCCAGGCCAACACAGCTCTTCTCCCCTGGTATTTGACCATCTCCTTGCTCGGCTCATGCTTTTGTCATGCCATGATACCATGGTTGGTATCAATATCCTCTTTCCACAGCAGCTTCCTGTCTCCCCACCTCCTAAGACCGAAGCCTGCAAAGACAAGTTTAGTTGCTCCACTTCCCTATTCCTTCAAGCCTTTTCCATTAAATCCTATTATTCACTGTCCTTCAGCATTTCCTAGAGAGCTGCTCCCAGATGTTCCCATTTGCATCACCCAGATAGACAATGCATTTTTTCCCTTGTAGAGCAAGAGTCACTCCCAGCACAACACTTTCTCTAAATGGGACCTCAGAATATTAAGGTTTGGATGGGATCTTAAAGTTCATCCCATCCCAGCCCCTGCTATGGGCAGGAACACCTTCCACTATCCCAGGTTGCTCCAAGCTCTGTCCAACTTGGCCTTGGACACTTCCAGGGATGGAGCAGCCACAGCTTCTCTGGGAAACCTGTGCCAGGGCCTCACCACCCTCACAGGAATTTCTTTCCAATTTTCCATCTAAACTTACTTTCAGTTTGAATCAATCTCCTCTTGTCCTGTCACTCCAGTTCCTGATGATGAGTCCCTCTCTGTAGTTCTCAGATCCTGGAAGGCTGTTCTAAGATCTCCACACAACCTTCTTTTCTACAGGCTAAAACCTCAACCTCCTCAGCCTGACTCCACAGGGTAGATTTACACAGAGGTGGATCCACCCCTGGGTTTCTCCTGGCTCAGAGACAAGGCTTGGAGGGCAGCTCTATTTTACAAGTCCCCCCAGCTCTGCTCCATTTGGAAAGGAAGGACTGAGAACAGCTGGATTCTCTGTGGGCAAGGGGCTTCAAGAAACAAGATGTGTTCACAGCAGTGATGACCCAAGGCTGCCTGGAATGAGCTGGGACAAAGAGGGCCTGAGCTGAGCAGTCTCAGGACTAGGTAAGCTTGAAAACAGCTTTTATATGTTGGCTGCAGCACTTGATTTGCATCCTGCAGAGGCTATCACATCTCAGGCACATCCAGAGCAGATTCTGACTGGCTTTCATCCCAGTCTCGCAGCAGAAATGCACCCAGCACTCACAGTTTCAGCTTCCAGCCTTCTTCAAGTCTATTCCAGAGGCTGAAGCATCACAAATATATTGGAGCTATCTCCCCTAACTTCCACCCTTAGAGCAACTGGCTTTTACAGGGCAGGTAAGCCTGGTACCTGCACAGAACTGGGATTTCTAACCCATTCCAACAGTGAAAATGCCGTGTTTGAAGGTGTTGGACAGCTCCAAGAACAAGCCTCAAGCGCCAACCTCTGCTCTGGATCTTTCCCAGATCAGGACAGGTCCCAGACATCTTGTCATCTCCAGGGCGACAAGAGCAGAACCACACAGATCCTTCTCTCACCAGCTGGTTCCAGTCTGATCCCATGAGCCACATTCCTTAGGCTGGGGGACTCTTTGAAGCCCAGTGCCAGAGTTTCTGGGTCCTTCTTCTGAGTTTTGGCTCCACAGGGACACAAGGCAAGGCAGGAGTTCTCGGATCCCAGACAGTTTCTCCCAGACATAACCCAGTTCACCAGGTCCAAAGCTATGGGATTGTGACACAACTGAAGAACCTGAGATAAAACTTCCCAGGCAAAGAAAGAGCTGGAATAAACAAAGTCATCCTGTTTAAGAAACTCTGTTTAAGGAAGCTGAGAGTATGGAGCTGCAGAAGGGGCCGGGGGCAGAAAGGAGGGAGAGGATGAGACAGGTTGATGATCCAGCCTCTCCCACTCTAGGAATGCACAGAAGCTGGCATATGAATCAAAAACACACTTGGGAGATGTTATTTTGTTTAACTTTGTCCAATTCTTGGATTTCTTAGTGGAAGAATGTTTTCATTGGAAGCTTCTGGAAAGCCACCATGTCTGGCAGCAGGACATCAAGCTCAGCCATGTGAGAACACACCAAGCTCTGCTGAGTCCAACACCCAGCACCAAATCAGGCTCAAAACTGACCCAAAACACCCCTTAAATTTTCCAGCCAAACCCTGCCTCCTGCTCAGAGCTGCTGCACAGCAACACAAGCCCCTTCTCAGCAGCACTTAGTTGCTGCTCCAAGCAAGACCCAGCCTGAGGTCAGGACAGGCACAGCACAGCCCTGCAGGAACAGGGTGAGCTATCAGGAATAAAGCACATTCCCTCCAGCCCAAAACACTGCCTCTCTGCAATGCCACTTCCATCTGATATTTGCAAGGCACTCCCATAGCAAAGGCAGGTTCTCCACATCCTCACCCATGAGGAAGCAGCAATTACCAGGAGCATCATGGTATGGAGCCCACGGATGACTGCAGGAATGTCCTTATCTGGCTGGAAGAACCTGGATGTGCCAGGGCGTTAAGTGCCTCACTCCCCCAGCAGCAGCTCCACAGATTGCAGCTACCAGGCTGGCTCCTTGTCAGGTACTCTGTGACTCCAGTGGAGCTACTTGGATCCCTCACACCAGTTCTCAGAGCCCTTTTGTGTTTTTTAAATACATTTCTTTAATTTCTTCTAATGGCTCCTCACTGAAATTCCTGTGCTGAGATCAAACAGCATCCTGTGATAACCCACTGGCACCAGCAGGAATTCACCTGACAGACAGGGATTTCTCAGGCTGAGTTACCATAGTCTCAAGCACTCAAAATCCATAGGTCATCTGCACATGTGTTGTGCTGAAAAAATACATGATGTGAGGTACAAAACACTCCAAAGGTGCTGCTTCCCAATGGGATTGCATGGACACCCTTCAAGTGTCAAGTGAGAGTTATAACACTGGCACTTGGACTGGTGACTTTTTTTCCTTAGTGTTTTTAATCTTCCTTTTCTTCAAAATGATTCCCATCCATCAGCTACCACGAAAATGTTTAAACTCAATGCCCTGAGAGGAATTCCACTGTTTTGGCAGCATTTCCACTTGCCTCTGACAAACACCAGCTGACCTTTCCACGCTGTAGTTTAGAGCACACAGCACACGGAGTCTTTCCACACCAAAGTACTGGAAGCCTTCTCAAATCCCAGCCCAAAGGCTGTTGAACACTCTGGGGTGCTGATTCCAAGTGTCAAATGCCAAGGAAGAAAATAATTAAATAAAACGAGGTGACCTCTTCATTCCCACTTTCTTCTGCCATGTTTGCCCTGTCCTTTGCTGCCAATCTGGACACAGTTACAGGGGGAAAAAAAGGACTTGAGGCTGAACAAGGGAAGTGTTTTGATCCTCCAAGGTGTCTTGAGTTACATGGAAAAACCACTGAGCAGTCATTCTCTGAGTGGTATTTTCCAGGGTGCACTTCACCCCCCTGAACACCTCCACAGCTCTCAACCCATCACTTAAGAAGCCCTGTCTGCTCTTAGCCTTCTCCTCTCCCCATGGTTTGATCCTTCTCTTCACTCCAGAGTGATCACTCCTCCATCTGAGTCCACCCAAAAGCTCTGCCCTCTGTCCTCAAAGGGAATCCCATTCTACCCTGTCCTTCAACCAGCTTCCCACCTAACTTAATGCCCAACACTTCTTGCCTTTTACTCAAAGGAGTAAGGCGCCTCATTTTTACTTCTGGATTACCCTCTCAAGAAAAAACAAAAACAAAAACAAAAAAAAAAAAAAAAAAAAAAAAAAACCAACAACCTGGGAGCCAAAATCTTCCTTATTTCTTCTTTCCTGTAACCACAGATTTCTGTTCTTCATCTCTTTGCTCACCTCCCAGCCACGCTCCATCCAGCTCTCCCCAGGGTCACACTGAGATTTTTCCATGTACTTTAAGAGTAGAAGTTATCAACAACCTTCTCCTTCCAGGAAGTCTGTCTTTCCAATCATCTACTCAAGTGATCTCCTCCTCAAGAGTTTCCCCAAAAGCCCATGGAGCTAAGATACAGCATATACAGCAAAATCTCTGCAGGAAAGCTACTTGCAGTCTCATGTACAACAAATTCCTGCAAGGAATCTACTCGAGATAGCTCTGCTATCAGCAAAATGCCTATCATAGAAGCATTGAATCATTAGGGTTTGACAAGATTTCCAAAATCATTGAGTCTAACCTTTGATCACAGCCCATATGCCCAACTATATCAGGAAGTGCCACATCCACCTGTTTTCTGAACACTTCCAGGGATGGGGACTCCACCACTGCCCTATGTGGAGCAGGTGGCAGCCTCATCCCTTGTAGATGAACCCTGATTAAATGAAGGCAAATTTCCAAAATTAAGAATTGTATCTGTACCCTAACCTATGCTGAACCACTTCCCAGTCTCTGCAGATGAAAGCAGGGGAGAAGCAGCCTAGAGGAGGGAAAGCTCACACATTTCCCACAGCTCTGAGTGCAGCAGGTTCAGGTGCAGCACATCCCTGAGCCATGTCCAGCCCACAGTGGTCACATGTCACCTGTGACACCCCTGGGGTGTGAGCAGAACTTGCACCATGCCATCCTGTATGCATCCAACTCTGCCTTGGGCATATAACAACAGGTGGATCATTTTCACCCTGGGCTGTTCTCCAGCCTCACTTTTAGAGCTGTGATCTCTGCTGATCCTGTTGGGACACTGACCTGGATGTCAGAAACTGCCACTGCTGACTTCAACATCCATGTCACCGTCAAGTCCTGCCACCGGTATCAGTTCTCCAGGTCAGAATGGAGAGACCACACCCCCAAAGCCCTGCTGCTGTCCCCAGATTCAGCCACTCCAAACTCAACCAAACAAAACCAGTTTCAATTCCGACAGGCAAGCACAGCCCATCAAAACATGCCCAAACTTGAGCCAGCAGGAAAATTTCCTTCCAGGATAAAGCAAGGCTTGGGTCACTGGCCACAGGTAACAAACCTTGGAGTACAGACAGCAAAGCTCTGGTGTTTTGAGGGACAGAGACCAAGAAGGCTCTGCCTCATGTGACACTAATTAGAGAGGATTAATTTTCTTCAGCAAGGTTCACCACTCTGGAAAGAACAGAAGCTGCACATCTGCATGACCCAGCCAAATCCAGCTGCTCATACTTGTACAGCAGTCTCCTAAAATGCTTGGATGGTTTCAGAGCCTGTCAGGGCAATGTCCCACTCCTGTAGCTGCACAAACACTTGAGGCAGTGGGTGCTCAGCTGCAAATGGTGAGAGACAAAAGACAACTTTTCATGTCCCACACCGTGCTGAAGCACAACCCTCCCTGTGGTGCCACCAGGCAGAGGATGCAGCCTACAGTTCACCAGGAGAACAGGGAGCTATCCTCCAAGTAACTTTGTTACATATAGAAAAAGCCTGAATCTATCACACATTTTGCTGAAGAAACATGTTCAGTCCTCTTAAGCAAGGCTCCAAGTCAAAACAGCCTGGGCTGGAATGAATCTCTGGGTTAAGGAAGGCAGCTGAAGTCTCAAGGACCAGTTCCACAGGGACACAAGTGGCCTCTTCCTGCCAATTCCAACTTAACCACCACCAACCTGCACAATCCACACACAGCGCAAGGTGAGGGACCAAGCTTTCACATTAAGTGTAATAGAAAAACATTCTTTACTCTGCAAGTGTCTTTACAAATATATATTTATATATTTAAGCCCATTTCAGGCTATAAAATCCCATAAAAAACAACCAGTACCTTTTTGAACAAGAGAAACTGCAGGGCAGAAGCCGGAGGTGACAGACTCCCACACAGGGGCTGCTCTGGCGCTTCTCTGAAGGCCTTTAGTTAGCACATAAAACCATCTCAAAAATCCTTTGATGTGAAAGGAGGGGGACCATTCTTACCCCACTTTCACCACTCTCTGTATGAGGTAAACTGGGATCACTTTTACATCATCGCTTTAGAAAGGAGATGTTGTATCCTGAAGACCAGCTTTTCCAAAGAACATTTGTGAGTGGGTTAAAAAGGTAAGATGTGTGGATCCAACCATAATGTGTTGTTGTCTCAAAATAGAAGAAGTTGATACTAAAAAGCTATTCCAGATACATACAAGTACAAATACTAGAGCTGGTCAGAAAAATTCAATTTCAACTTTTTTTTAAAAGCAGGGAAAATTTTCTGCAGTGTGGCTTTTCATTTCCCCTCTCCTCACTTTTCTACCAGTTCCATAAACCCTTCAGAAAAAATCACGTGTCTGTTGTCAGAGTGCACAGTCCATCCAAATCTCATGTTTCAGTTCACTATCTCTACACTTTACAAATCCTGATGGAAAACCAAAAAGGTCTCAATTTAACTTAGCAAAAGTGTTATCTAGAAAATATTCAACATCAAGAGGTCTTACAAAAAAATCTTGAGACTACTAAGGCATTCTAAGGCACAGTGTTTTGGAAGAAGTGCTTTCTCCCTGTAGTGTTGCTTTATACACATCACGTGTGTGAGTCCGAGGGATGCATGGAGATGCAGATGGATGCCAGGGCTTCTCCCAAACAGGGAATTCCATCTTCTGCTGCTGGTTCAGACGTAGGCTCCCAATGCTGCATGAAATTCAGTGAGACATTGCACCAGCTGCTGAAACTTGGGTCTCTCCTCAGGATCTAGGGCCCAACAGCAGGCCATCACAGCAAACCTGCAACACAGAGGCACATGGAGCACAGGGGAACGTCAGCCAGGCAACCACAGCCCCAGCCTGAAAGGCAAAACAGCATTTGCCACTGGGTAACTGCCTGAGCAACAACCAGAGAGAGACAAGGAGCCCTGGATCTTATGGTTCATAATGCTGAACAGCTCCTTCCAAGGATGGACACCTGGAATGATGAGCAAAAGGGCTGTCATCAGAGGTCCTGGCTTGATTTAGCATATAATCCATGACAATCCAGGAAGGAGCAGTACATAGCTCACTGGAAATGGCTCAACTGCCATAAAAGCATGGCATGGTTTGGGTTGGAAGGGACCTTGAAGACTATCTAGTTCGACCCCTGCAATGGGCAGGGACACCTTCCACTAGCCCAGGCTGCTCCAAGCCCTGTCCAGCCTGTCGTGGAACTCTTCTGGGGAATCCAGGGGCAGACACAGCTTCTCTGGGCATCCTGTGCCAGGGTCTCACCTCCCTCACATGGAGGAATTCCTTCCAAATATCCCATCTAACCATGCCCCCTGGCAGTGGGAAGCCATTTCCCCTTGTCCTGTCACTCTACCCCTTGTCCCAAGTCCCTTTCCAGCTCTCTTGGAGCCTACTTAGGCACTGGAAAGGGCTCTAATGTCTCCCTGGAGCCTTCTCTGGTCCAGGCTGAACACTTGCAGACTGTGTCCAGAGTAGAGGGGGCTCCAGCCATCAGAGCATCTCCATGGCATCCCCTGGACTCACTCCATCAGCTCCACATCCTTCTGATGCTGGGGACCCCTGAGCCAGAGGCAGTGTTCCATGAGCAATGTTTACCCCAGGGTTTGTCTGACAGGCAGAACAAACAGGCAGGAAAGGCAACCCTGGCTCTCTCTTTGGGCAACCTGGCTTAACACACCAAACACCAAACAGCCCCTTTCTCCTCCCCCAGCAGGGCACTCACAGTTCATCGGGGCAGTTGATGGGCTGAGCTATTCGATAGCCATCCTTTAAATAAGCTGCCATCTCGAAGGGGTCGATGTCCACGTATGGGGTCTGTCCCAGGGTCATCAGCTCCCACAGCGTCACCCCGAAGGCCCACTGCAAAGGAACAGGGCAGGCATTAACACAACATGCTGAACCCCCAGAGCTCCACCAGACAGGCTACAAAATCAGCTGTAATGAAGATTACACACAGTAAGAAAGCTTTACATAAGTGCTCTATATAACTAAATTCAACATGTCTTGAACTGGGCTAATTGGGAATCGCAGAACTGGTGTTAAATTGCTCAGAGAAGCTGTGGCTGTCCCATCCCTGGAATGTCCATGGTCAGGCTGGATGGGGCTTGGAGCAACCTGGGCTAGTGACTCCCTGTCCATGGCAGGAAATAGGATTCAGATGGTCTTAAGGTCCCTTCCATCCCAAACCAACCTGTGATTCTACTAAGTTGAACTAAACTTAAAATCTTACTGCACTAAGATATCAGTGCTAAAAATCATGCATTTTTTAACATGACATTACAGAACACCTAAATCTAAACAATACTGAACACTGAATGACTGTTAGTATAAAACTGTTGGTTTTTTTTTTTTTTTTACATTTTACTTCTTCAAAACCCCTCAAAAATCCTGAAAAAAGCCTGTGAACTTCAAAGGATCAGAAAGGCAAATCAAATGAAATTGTAATTTTTTGATTCTAAATAATCTGTATATTTGGAGAGTATGCTCAGGAAAAAAAGAGATTTCATGTCAGTAAACCTGACAGCTGGATCATCATCTAACACATTCAGCTGGCAACCCTTGACAGAAAGTGCTTAAAGTGATGAAATATCCATCAATTAATACACACACAAGCCAAGTACAAGGAAAATTATTTATTATCTGGTATCCAGAGACCCTGGAGACCAAAGGGGGATGGGGCTGATACTGCTCGCTCATGACTCACTACTCAAGTTACACATCATCATTCATTAAAAAGGGGCAGAATCCTGCAAGGCTGACACATTTCTTGTTTTAATCAAGAGAAATCCCACCACTGCCTTGACCCAAGCCTTAGGGAAGGGATACTTTTAGGTGGGAAGGGCAGAGAAGGGCAGGGGTGCAGAGGAGGCCTCGCTTCAGTCAGCAAAGGAAATAAGAGTCCCTTTTCACCTGCAGTGGAGAAGAGTGCTGAGGGACAAGGGGTGGTCATGAAGATGAGAAAGAGAGGGATTCAAGCAAAACCACTCTGGGAATACAGCTGTTCTAATTCCATAGGTAGCTGCATAAAAATGGCATGAAGAGATGCAGAGCTTGATGCCCAACAGCAGGAAAACCACAGAATCAAGATTCAGCAGGAATCATGGTTTGTTTTCCTACACTCTGGCTGACTGATAAAGCTGTTGGCAGAGGAGCAACACATTATTGGGAAAGTTTCAAGCCAGCGAACACATTTGAAAGAAAGTCTTCCAAAAAGCAAGCCTGGAACACATCCCATGGCATCTCTGCAGACACAGACACTGTTTGTACCACACTTCATCACCCGTTCCCTGTTACATGCAATGGATCACTAGGTTTTTCCTACTAAACCCATAAAAACATCTGACATCAGCTTTTTGTGAAAAGAGTCCAGGTATATGCAAAGCTGATATTTAGGGCACATGGTGTTTTCTACACCCAGAAAAATTGTTCACTTTTGAACTCTACAAAACTCAGATGGCCATGTGTCTGCAGCTAGAACTATGTGTTAAAAGGTGGGTGGCATTTATCCCTAAGCAATGGAAAAAGGACTTCTGGGTTAAAATGGGCTGAAAGAGATGCTGAATTGCTCTGGAGTTTTCAAAAATGGTTACAATACTGAGATTTACTCATCCTAATAAAATTCCACATCTCACTGCCACTGTTACATAAGCTTTGATTTCCCAGTCCTCACAAACAGCAAATGCTTTCACATTCCAGATTTTAAAAAATGGTAAAAATATAACAACCCACCACTGGATTGAGCTCATTTAGCTCTCTGAAAACGCAGTTTTACAGGCAGCTTCCATTTCTTCCTCTGTCTTCAGGTTTGCTAAGACACAAATCCCCATGTGTTTTCCAATGAATACGCATGCGGAGCACAACTGGCACCTTCCCTTCCTTCCGTCTTTTTCTTGTTGTTTATATGGCTGCAGCACTAGTACAGAGACCATGGAAGAAAAAAACCCAACCAGAACTTCTCTGAACTTTCCCAAGCTGGCACCAGACCACTATTCCAGATGGGATGCATCCAAGGGCACCGAGGGCACAGGCTTTGATCTCTGAAATGTCACCTCAACTGGGAGAGGTTCCTGACCACAGGAATGAAGGCATTCTCTGGAAGAGTTGGGATGTAGAGGACTATAGGCCACACAACCAAACACAAGCTCCTGTCCTGCTAATGTTGGGGAGCTTGTTATCCTGGAACTCACTCCTGTGTGTATGAAGCACAGGGATGTCTGGGAACAGCCAGTGTGGACTTATGAAGGGAAGCCATGCCTGACCAGATCTTTGCTGAACAGACAGAGGGTGAACAATGGATGTCCACCTATACTTCCAGAGGCTGCTAGGGCATGGAACAGGATCCTCGGGGAATGAGCACGGCCCCAAGGCTGCCAGAGCTCCAGGAGCGTTTGGACAATGCTCCCAGGCACAGAGTGGGATTGCTGGCGTGTCCTATGCAGGGTCCTAGTCCAGAAGCTGGACTAGATGATCCTTGTGGGTCCCTTCCAACTTGGGATACTTTATGAAAAGTAGACTAGTCCCAGTGCAGCACTCTGAATTTGACTGTGCTCCCTGCCAGCAGTCCCAAGGGAACAGGGGGCAAAGGGCACTTTTGCTGTTCCCAGAGGGCCTGACTGATCCCCGAACCATCTGCCACAAGCAGTTGATGCAGGAGTGGTTGCAGAAATGCTGCTCTGAACGAGCCACTGTTACATATCCAGTGCCATGATCCCCTGCCTCCAGCTCTGGGGTCCCCAACATCAGAAGGATGTTGGAGCTGCTGGAGCGAGTCCAGAGGAGGCCAGAGAAATGCTCCAAGCGCTGGAGCCCCTCTGCTCTGGAGGCAAGCTGGGAGAACTGCGGGGTGTTGACTTGGAGAAGAGAAGGCTCCAGAGAAACATCACAGCACTTTCCAGTGCATAATGGAGCTCCAAGAGTGCTGGAGAGGGACTTTGGACAAGGGATAGAAGCACAGGGCAAGGGGGAATGGCTTCCCAGAGGGCAGAATTAGATGGGATATTGGGAAGAAATTCCTCCCTATGAAGGTGGTGAGGTCCTGGCACAGGGTACCTAGCAGCAGCTGTGGCTGCCCCATCCCTGGAAGTGTTCCAAGCCAGGACTGGAGCAACCTGGGACAGTGGAAGGTGTCCCAGTCCATAGCAGGAGGTAGAATTAAATGGGCTTTAAGTTCTCTCCCAACCCAAACCATTCTGGGATTCTGTGATTCTCTAACAGCTGAAAAAAGATAAAAATGTGAAGAAAACATGGAAGAAACCCTCACCACATCACTAGCGCTGGAGAATTCATTGTTGACCAGGCTTTCCAGAGCCATCCAGCGGACTGGTCTGTTCTCATTGTCCCCCAGGCAGTGGTAATCCATGGGGAACAGGTCCCGGGACAGCGCATTGTCCGTGATCTTCACCTGCAGCGCGTCGTCAATGCTGCAGCACACAGAACAGCAGCATTCAGCAACCCTGGCAGTGCAGCCCCACAGCAAACAGCCCTGCTCAGCCCTCAGCTCCACACCCACCATCTAACTGGGGACTGCTAACCCACATCTCAAGCCCTGCCACTCTCCCGCAGCAAGACACGCTTACTCTGTGATTAGCAAATATTATCACGGCACCAAGTTACTCTGTGCCAACTGATAAGCACTAGAAAATTCAGCAAGCTTCATTAAATAAAACCAAACATTTACAAGTGAAAAAAACCCCATTAAAGCAAACAAGTAACTGCCTTAAGTTACTCCTGCTCTTTTAGAGATCCCCTATCAGAGCAATTAAACACTTTGTAGCTTTAGTACCTCTGTGGCAATAATGAGGAGAAAATTTAAACAAAGCAAGAGCCAGTGGTATCTTTAAGCAACCAGTACTCTTTGTAGTCCAAAAACATGTTTCTGATCAAGCCATCTGCTGAAAAACTGTTTATTCCCTCCACAAGAGATATTGATGCTTGTCAGAAACTGGGTACTAAGGGAAACTTACTTTAATCAAGAAAAGATGACTCAAAATAGCACAGAAAATTTGCCCCCTCTGGGATGTGATTCAAACTCTTTGAACTTAAAACTGTGTGTAATAAATATCAGTGTTCTCATAAACGGCTGACCTCAGAATGCGGCTGAGATGTTGGCTTCAGCATTGTATGACAAAAACACAGAAGGAACATTGGGCTGGGGGTACTGCAACAAATTGGTTTTTGTTGTCTTCTCATCTTGCCAATCATTTCTTTATTTTGATGAGAAAAATGAAATGTAAATGCTCTATCTGTGTGTTTCCCTCTTTACTATCTCAGATATCTTTTCATTTATTTTATTTCTATGCACTTTCAGGCCAGTTCCTTGTCCTCAAAATTAACACACCAGGAAAGTTCCTATCTAGCCATTATTAAGAGTTCAGAGAAATTCCTAGAAGACCCGTTTGAAAACAAATTCAATCCAAAGGGCAATTTTCCAGTGATTAGAGAGCCCTGACTTGTGTAATCCTCATGTCCACTGTAATTGGACCTGGCTGTGCCGTGGGTACATGAGACCCATGGCATTTCCTCCCTTAAACCTGCCAAGATCACTGGAATCCTGGCTCATTTCCCAAAATTAGGACATGAGTCTGATGCACTTCCCAGCCTTTCATCACCCAGAGCAAACCTGGGAAACAAAGACGGGCAGGTGGAACCCAATCTTTCAGGGGACCTTGGCTACTGTCAACCCTTTCTCTTTCCAATCCATGCCAGGGGGTGGAATTAAATAGGCTTGAAGGTCCCTCCCTACTCAAACCATCCTCCAATATGAAAAATAAATAAAAATATATTCTCAGATATAAAGCTCCAGGTGATGTCCCTGATGTTTTTGACCTGTGTCTCCCATGGTGCCCCTTCCTACTCAATATGCTCACCAGTGAGGAAAACCAATATAAATTAGGGACAGACTCTGTCAGGAATCCCATCACACTGAGTATCCTTTCAGGGCACAAGAGCAGAGATGGTGCTCACTGAGCGACTGGGTTCCTAGAAGGCCACCAAACACCTCCATCTCTGCATTCTGGAGTGTATTCCAGCCTGAATATGGTCTCAAAGCCCTCTCTGGCATTCCTGCCATTCCAGAGCACATTTGTATCTATCCATCATTTGGCAACTAAGAAATGTACCAATAAACAAAGCCTTTAACTCAGATTTTTGTTTGAAGTTGGTTTTCTTCATTTTTCTCTTTTAAAACTATCGATAAACTGAGGAGATATTCCAAGTTTTTATTAAAGTCGAAGGGAAGCTTTAATTCTTTTCAAGCCTTTGAAAAAGCGATCGACAAACCCAAGTGAAGTATTTACAGAGAGGATGTTCTGCATCCTGGTTCCCCTTGCTTTGGAGGAAAACAACGTCACTGACTACACCCAGTGACCCCAAACCTGCATTTTGAAGGAGAGCTCAGGCTGAGTGCAGAGGGGACAGTACTTACACACAATTCCTTGCAGCCAGGTCTTTGTGGATGACCTCCCGTCTGGCCAGGTAGCTCATCCCACAGGCGATCTGGATGGCCATATGTACCAGATCCTGCTGGGAAATCGCCTGCAAGAGCCCAGAGCAGCAGCCATCAGCCCCTTCAGCCCAGAACCTGCAGGGTTAATGGGTTTGCTGTATCCCAGTGCCCCCTCCCCTCCTCTTCCAGTCCCTCAGACACAACCACCTATAGACACTCATTATGGTGACTCACTCTAAATTTTAACTTCTTTTTTTGATGTGCCAAGGGAAAATACTTCCATCTTGCAAGTGCCTCACTCTTTGTACTGCTTTTCCTTTGATTGGTAGTGGACATAGGCAAAAATTACCCGTTTTATCCCCCTTCCCACACCTTTTTCACTTTGTTTCCCTGGAAACCAGCCATTTCCAGGCAGCAGCACACTCAAAATCCCTCTTGCTCTCCAAAATCGCTATCAAAGGCTGTTGCTTCACCTCCTTTTGAAACTTCACAGTCCCATCATAATTAAAATCTTGCATGTATTTATAGCTTGGGATACCAAAAGTAGTATCAGTAAATCTGAAATTTCTCCATACATGATTTCCCTTAACTTAATCCACCATTTTCTCTAATTGTTGATATCATTTTAGGATACACTGAGCTCCTACCCGAGTAAGAGGTACCCTCTCACCCTCTGAACACTCAGGATAAACAGCCAGGAACGCTTTCCTGGTGAGAATCAAGGCAAACACTTGCTGGGGAGGCACCTCTGCAGTTCTCCTGCCATCACACTGAACAGGAGAGTGCCACAACCATTCCTCTGGTGGCACAAACTCAGGAGCCAGAGCAAATGGAGATTTAATTTAACAAAGTCCCACATGCTCAAGGGTACCTGAGGATTGTTGGCCTCCACCAATTTGCACTGTCGCAAGAAGAGTTTAAGGTTCCCCCAGTTCATGTAGGGCAGCAGCACCATTGGTTTCTCTCCCTCCTCTATACAGACGTGAGTGATAGGCAACAGATTCCTGGAAGACAGAGAAATTCCTGATGTTATGCAACTGACATTTGATAAAAATACTTTTGATTCCTAAACACAGTAATAAAATTAATTCAACATGAAAGAAAATAATTTAATCTTGTATTAGGAATTGCAGATCACAACACATTCAAATAACTGAAGCCCTGGCCAGTATTTCTTTTAATTTGACTACTTTCCCATTTGAAGAACCCTCCAAATGTTTTCACTTGGTCCAAGAGGGCCAACATAAATTGTTGTGAATACAGGTTGCCATTTGTACACAGATGTGCTATATCCTAAACTGGGAGGTGTAGCATTCCAAATCAACTACAGATATAAAATATATGCTTACATTACAGCAGTTTACCCAAATAAAGTCAGAACATCATGTTTGAGCTGCTGCAAAGTGGCAGAACAGATTTCAGTTCTCCATCAGCCACTTTAAGGGCCTTTCCAAGCCTTCCTGGCTCAGATAACTCCCATGCTGCAGTGTCTCTGCACATCTTCCTTAGAAGAAATATAAAATATTACATATATCAATATGGAAATTCACAGAAACTCAAACCAAACTGAATACAGTTTCAATTTCCATTAATAACTTTTTTAAAATACCTGTATTTTCCATTGAAAATCATTAGAAGAAGTCACCAATTACTTACAACTTTGTTTTTAACTTTGAATTTTCTTACTCTTCCCTGAAAATTTCTCACAGCCAGGTGTCACATCCATAACTAAAGACCCATGAAGGTCCCAGCTTTCTAGGCAGTGTAGGGAAGTAAAGTTTTTTTCACTTTTTTTTTAAAGTTTGACTTACAAAAGGGAGGATAACAGCTCATTTGGAGTGATGAGAGAGGGGCAGGTTCATTTTGTTTCTATCTTAGGTATGTTTCACCAAGAACCTGTTACTCCTGTATTTTAGGCAAGGCCTTTATTATTATATAAGGCTGGGAGAGCTGGGAATGGTCAGCCTGGAAAGGATCCAGAGAGAGACCTCAGAGTCCTTTCCAGTGCCTGAAGGGGCTCTAGGAGAGCTGGAGAGGGACTGGGGACAAGGGCCTGGAGTGACAGCACAAGGAGGAATGGCTTTCCATTGCCAGATAGGGATAGATGGGATCTTGAGAAGAAATTCTTCCCTGGGAGGGTGGTGAGGCCCTGGCATAGGGTGCTCAGAGAACCTGTGGCTGCCTTATCCCTGCAAGTGTCCGAGGCCAGGTTGGATGGGACTTGGAGCGACCTGGACTAGTGGAAAGTGTCCCTGCCCAGGGCAGAGATGAGCTTTAAGGTCCTTTCCCACCCAAACCACTCTAGCATGCCATGATTCTACAGAAGTGTTGCTGAATTCCCAATAAAGAGCTCCCTCTCCTCAGGGAGCTTTAGCCCAGGTACTTCCACCTCACAATGACATGGATTTGTCACCAGCCCTGCCTGCCCTACCTGTGGTGAAGCCCTCTGAGTTTACAGCTTTCCGTCAGCATCATTGTCACCTGCACCTCTGAGGCTTGATCTGAGGGAAAAAGGAACCACAGATAAACTTTGGAAACAAATCAACATATTAATTAAAATTCAGTCCAGATTTGCAAGTCACTTGTGGTCATTTGAGCATGAACAAAACTTGTTTGCCTCCTTTCTTAAAATGGCACTTACAAGAAGCCCTAAAGTGCAAGGCCAAGTTCCGAGGCTCATTTCTGCTTAAAAGGGTGGGGTGAAGCCCAGAAAGGGAAATCAAGCACATTCTAGGTGTTGACAGGCTGTGGTTCTGCACTTCCTGACAGCTTCTGGGCATGCACAAGGCGGCTGCACTGGGCAGTGTGGTCCCATCCTGCACAGGACTGGTGCCCATGGAAGCAATGGGATGTGCCAAGTGCTTGCCAAGCATGAATGTGCTCTGAGGACACTGCTTTGCTGCTGAGTTACCACTCCAGGTACAGTTGTGTTTACTGCCACATGGCTGGAGGCTGTTTATGTCTAGATTTACTTATTTCCTTGCTCTCTGCTTGACATACTTGACTCTTGGTAAACTTGGAACTGTTTGTTGTTCTCAATCCCACCCTCAAAAACAATAAATAAATAAAACCACTGCTGCCAGCTAAAATTCAGGCACCTGTGATAACTCCAGTAACCTACAGCAATCAGAGCATACTGGGCAGAAGCACAAGTGGTGCCTGGAACCCTCTTCCCACCACTATTTGTGTGTTTGGGGCTTTTTTCACCCTTTGGTGGCAAGAACCTTCAGGGAAGCTTAAGGAGATGTCAATGAGAGCTCTCCTAATCCCACCCTCCTCACACCTGGGAGCATTTTCTGTGTCTCCCTCGTGCTAGGACTAGTTCTGGCAGGGATCTGGCACAGGAGAGCCTAGCACAGCCCAAGGAGCTCTCCTTGTTGCACTAGGGGGAATTTGCATGTTGTGGATGAGTCAAGAGAAGGTTTTACTGCCCTGGGAGGAAGAACAGGCAAGAAATTCTCTGCTCTTCTCCCTGCTCCAAGGTCTGATCCTGCTCCCTGTACATCCCTGACACCCTTTTCCTCAATCTGAGGCCTGCAAAAGAAAACAAGACTCTGGCTGAATGAAGAGTGATGGGAGCACTTTGGAGAACCTCAGAAGTGCCATTAAATTAGTGACAATTATGGCTGTGGTATATTATGGGATGCCAGTGCTTTTGGGCCCATCACTTCAAGGATATTAAGGGGCTGGAAGAATGTGTCCAAGGAAGGGAATGTGGCTGGGGAAGGGGCTGGAGCACCAGGAGCAGCTGAGGGAGCTGGGAAAGGGGCTCATCCTGGAGAAAAGGAGGCTCAGGGGGAACCTTCTGGCTCTGCACAGCTCCATGACAGGAGGGGACAGCCAGGGGGGTCAGGCTCTGCTCCCAGGGAACAGGATGAGAGGAAACAGCCTCGAATTGCGCCAGGGGAGGTTTAAGCTGGATATTGGGTAATATTTATTAACAGAGAGGATGGTCAGAAAATGGAACAGGCTGCCCTGGGGCAGTGGTTGAGGGTTTAAATCTGGAGGGATTCAAATCTGTGTGGATGTGGCACTTCAGGACATGGGTCAGTGGTAACCTTGACAGCACTGGGGGAATGGTTGGGCTTGATGGTCTTGGAGAGTTTTTCCAACACAAACAAATCTATTATTCCATTCTATTTGATAACAAGTCTGTATGTGGGGATGGTATGAACAAGTTCTTGCAGTCCAGAGAGACTGAAGCCATGGCCAGCTGAAGTCTCTGGTCTGCTCTCCAACAAAAGCATGAGAATGAGAAGGTCTTTCTCATGTGGGCTGGACACTTGATGAATTTGATTATGTACAAGACAGATGCAAAAGGATTGGAAAGAGGAAAGAAAAACCAAGATCCTACATTAAAACAGTTACATAGCCTCGAATGACTGAATCAGGCAGTTCTAAAAGCCAGCATTAAAAATGGAGGCTGGAAAAGCAGATTCTGGGAAGTCAGGAGTAGGTTCCTGTACAGACCTTCAGGTGTAGAAGCAGTAATTAATTACAGGGCCCAAAGATCTCAACCTCTTCACCCAGCACACAAAGAAGGGAAGAAAGAGATTCTTGGGTGTGAGTTTAAGCTGATTAACTCCTCGCACACTCTCTGGCCCTGTGCTTGCTCAACTGGTTTGCTTTTAATTATAAGAGCCATCAAGCAATAATTTGAAGCTTTAAAACAGAGACTGTGTAAGAGTGGATTTAGAATCTACAGAACGAGTCAGGCTGGTTCAGACAATGCACCCATTCATCTCCCCATGGTGACTCTTCTGCCGATGCCTTTCCCTTTCCAGCACTCAGGGAAGTTTCCAGCAGGTCACTGTGACATTCTGTTGTTTTCTCTCCACATTATAGTGGTTGAGCACCCAAAAGGACGATTGACTCCCAGGCAAGTATATACAGAAACTGAAATCTTATCTTGTGAAACAGTCCCACCATCCATATTGTGTTTGCTTATCAATATTATTTCCTTGTTTTCTACATGGAAAAAAACTTACCCAACATCAACAAATTCAAAAGACTCAGAACAAACAATAGTGTTCAACGCTAATCCTCCCCTAGTTGAGATGAGTGCCAATTTAGAAGCACCACAGGATTTGATTATTGTGAGTTTGTACTAGAAATCATTCAAAACACATTATTAATCACCACTTCTTGGAGTGATTCCTGCCAAAAGGGGGAAAAGAACACCAAAATACTGCTACTGCAACAGTCTCCACTCCAATCAGGCTTCCTATTAAGGGAATTTTCATCAGTTACAAAGGAAAAAGTTCAGTTAAACAAACTTTGTCACATTTAGTAGACTATAACCACTTTTGAACAACCAACACACAAATATTCATAGACCAGGATGAAGGTGATTTTCGCAATATTACATTTTTTGTTGTGAGGGCCTGGTAAATCTGACCATCCTGTACTGAAAACGCTTAAAACCAAACTAGCAAACCCATCATTTCTAGTTTTGATAAGAGACAGAGTCCCAGAGCCAAGCCAGTGACAGCTGTGCCACAGCAATCCCACCTTGCTGAGACTTTTTCCAAGGACATACTGAGATGAATCCTACAGATTTCATCTTCCTGCCTGGGCCAATATATAATCCCACATTCCTCAAACTGTGTCAAGCCCTGAGTGCTACATGCACTTTGTTTTCTTCTCAGAGCTGTTTGTGCAGCCACTCAAACAAAACAGGGGAAGGATCCTATCAAACTCACAGGATGCCCTGTGGGTTTTGTGGCTCCTTTTGAGCTTTTGTGGCTCCTTTTGTCTGCCCCAGATCCGTGAAGATGTCAAGTGTGAGCACAGCCACACACACAGCTGCAGAGGGGAGAGGGGGGGGAACCCTCCCACAGAGCCAGAAACCTCTGACATTTTAACAGCTACTTGGAGACACAACTGAGGAGGTCACAGTCTCCTATTTATTAAATTTGGGCACCAAGAACAGCCCTGAATTTAAGTTGAGCACTCCAGGGCAAGGCAACAAGGGCTCGTTGCAAAACTTCCTCAAAGCCCTGAGAAAAGCTAAACTGAGGTATTACCATTATTTGTGCTTAAGAACGTGTCAGTGCTCAGCCAGGAATGGAGTTGCAGTTGGATAGTTATGAGCCGCCAGGTTTCTACGAGGTGATCATGCACCAATAGCTGAGAAACCAAAGAACAGCAGCTTCAGGTGAGTTCAGAGGAAGATTTAACCTCCAGAAATATTCCAAATACTCTGTTAGGATCAAAAAGGTCCAACTTTCAGAAGGTGCTTAAAACTTCTGAGATAGATGTAAGCGCATTCCAGAAAGGAAGATGCTCTCCAAGCCCAGGTTTTACCCAAAAGCCAGGCTGTGAAAGGCTGCCCTGAGGCCCAGGACAAGAACAAGGCAGGATTCCAAGCCCTGATGGAGCTGCAGGTTTATCTCCTGATATCACAGGATTTGTATGCAGCCAGGCACAATGTGGGGCTTGGTACTGTTGATTTTACAGAAGAGGTTGACCCCTCTGTGCTGGGATGGGCTGGGGCCTTGCCTAGTTCATGGGCAGAAAAACCACCTATTCCATTTTTACCAGCTTCTTAAAATCCAGGTGCAAAAACGTATTTAAAAATCTGTGTTCATTATCACTCTTCGATTGCATGAATCATCACATGAAAAGATCTTGGGGAAGTTCTGTGATGATACCAAATAAGAGGAGATTTCCTGCTCTGAAACCAGGCACTCATCAGCTGCAGGGCACCAGGCTCTGTTTCACCAGGAAAACTCACTCCACACCCCAAAGGATGTAACAGAGATGAAAAGCAGCTATTACCTGGATATTGCAGTGTGGAGCTGATTAGCTGGATGTTTTCAGGAGTCACCTTTTAACTCAGACCTCCCAGAGTCACAAAATAGCAAAGTACAGCTTAAGTAGGATCACAGAATCCTTTAGGTTAGAAAAGCCCTCCAAGATCATCAACTCCAGTCGTTCCTCCAATGCTGCCAAAGCCACTCCTAATCCATGTCTCCAAGTGCCACACCCCTCCAGGGATGGGGACTCCACCACTGCCCTGGGCAGATGTGCCAGGGCTGGGCAGCCCTTTCTGGGAAGAAATTTTCCCTGATATCCAACCTAAACTTCCCCTGGGGAAATGTGAGGCAATTTCTTCTTGTCCTGTCCCTTGTTCCCTGGGAGCACAGACTGACACCCACCCTACCACAACCCCCTCTCAGGCAGCATCATGATTTTAAAGACTTCTGATTGTAGAATGGTCACTGAAATTTGTTTCTTCAGAAGACAAAGCAGAACCTGAAAATCCATGTAACCGCAGGTTTCAAAATTGAACTGAGTCGTATTTGAACCTTCTCACAGCCTGCTACAGGCAGTAACAGCAGAATCTCTCAGCACTCCTGTCAGAAGCAGCTCTGCAAATGCTACAGCCAGGAGCTTCAAGGCTTCTGATGAATGTTTCCAACAGCAATATTTAAGAAGATGTTTCACCTGCATTTTTTCTCATCTTTGGACCATTTGTAATGGCTTGTTCCCTCTATGAACTTCCTCCTGTTTCACATTGCAAGGTAATACTCCCCCACATCACAACACTTACACAGCCCATTTTCTACACACCTGCCTGTTTTCCCAAATTTCTATTACCCTTATTATTTTCAGCCTTGCGAGCTTGACAAACATCCCATGACAAAGCACACAAGTAAAGGGTGACAGGCACACAGGCAGCACAGTGGTCACAGAGTGTGGCAACAGGAATTGAGAGTGCCAGACTAGAGCACTCCAGGTGATAAATGCTCCCAGTATCAACACATCCTTGTTAATTACTGCTGCTTCTGCATGGCAATTAATTAGGTAAAATTGCTCCGAAGGCAGAATTCCACCCCAGTTCAAAGAGAATGCATGCCTGAGTACTGCTTTAACCCTTCTACACAGGTCTTTGGAAGAGATTCAATGCCTGTGCTCACATCTGTTGCACGGGACATTTTTAATGCTCCTAGCAGATAACTTTCCTTCACCAGAAGGTTGCTAAAGGAATGCAAGAAGTCATGATCCAACCTGCTTTTTCAAAGGCAGAAAGGAAAGTACATATAAAAACATTTCAGCTTTAAAATGTTGAGGCTCCAGGAGTCAGACATGGCCAAGTGGAGCATCTGATGCTTCCTCCTGCCATGGACTGAACACAGCACCCTGTGCTCCTGTTTGCAGCTCAGAGCTGCAGGAGGTGTTCAGGTCATCAACTCCAAAAATCAACATCCCCCTATTTTCCAAGGCAGCCCTGCATCCTACAGAATTCCAGTCTCCTGGCAAGTTAAGGCATGCACACCAAACCACGGGAGGAGGAGATTACAGCAGGGGACACCACACTTAGTCCTGATAAATTTTCCAGAGAGCAAGATTTATCTTCCAGTCCTGCTATCCAGACATCAAGTATCAACCACAAGTGTTTATTTTGCAAAGCAAGGCAGCTCACACTGACAAATCCAAGCCTAATTTTAATAAATCCTGGGATTGAGTCAACATGACACTGCTAAAATAGGGAATGTGAGTCTGGTTATCCTACATTACAAATGCACATGCAGTTTTAAACCACAGGAAAGGGCAGAGAAAACCAGGATTTGAGGATAGTCTTTAATTCCCTGTGTAACAGTAACACCAGAAGCCAAGAAACAGCAGTAAAGAGGAAGAAGTAAAAGGCCTTTTGCTCAATAATCCATTTAACTCAAAATGAACCCAAAGTGTCAAGTACAAAGTGAAACTGAGAAAGAGAGACATGACCGATGCCATGCTCCAAAGGTCAAGGGGCAGCACATAATAAAACTGATGCACAAGTAGAGATTTTAACTGTATGTAAATTAAAGTGTCCTGCAGGTGAATATTTTTTAGCATGTGGAATAATAAAACTTTAAATGATGTAGCACAATACTCTGGAAATCATCCCCTCAGTATTTTCTGAAGCATACTGTACTGCTTTAGGTGTCTCAGGGTATTTTCCTAAAGAACTAAGATTAAATGAAAAATCGAGTGCATTTTTAGGTTGATATTCAGAAATTTGCTAATTATCTCTAATTCTTTAAGTTCACATATCTTCCTTTATAAAAACACTCAAGAATTTAGCTCAGATGAGCAGTAGCTCTTGGTTTTTTGTTTGTTTGGGGCTGTTTTTTTGTTTGTTGTTTGGGGTTTTTTTGTTTGTTCTTTTTTTGGGTTTTTTTTGGGGGGGGGGTTGTGGGTTTTTTTGTTGGTGGTGGTGTTTTTTTTTTTTATTGTTGTTGTTGTTTTGTTTGTTTGTTTTTTGTAATTTATTTTCTTTTGCATAAGCTATAATCTTCAGAAACAGGATCCTGCACTCTCATTTTGGGAGGTTAAATACTTCAAACAATTAATTCAAATACTAAATGTTTTAGGTAAGAACTTAAACTTAGAACTATTTCCACAAGGCTGTGCTTCTAAGAATTAATTGCCCAGAGTAGCAAATTTCATCAGTTTAAACATGACCCCTTGAGAACAATGATGGATGCTCCAAGCTCTGGTATCTGTTGAGTGTAAACAGAAACCTTCACCTTGGTTAACACAGAGCTGCTTGTCCACACTTAAACCCCCTAAATGTGCCCATTGCTTTCTTCTGCTTGGCAGAATTCTCAGGATTTTTATTCCTACACTTCTCAACTGCATGAAGTCCTAAAGGGTCACCAATCTTGCAATCATGGAATTGTTTGGGCTGGAAGGGACCTTAAAGCTCATCCTGCTCCACCTCCTGCCATGGCCAGGGACACCTTCCACTAGACCACAATGCTCCAAGCCCTGTCCAACCTGGCCTGAACACTTCCAGGGATGGGGCATCTCCTCTTAACTAGACTAGCAATAAATTTAAAAGATCTAAATAGTAAAACATCAGAGATAGCCAAGAATGCTGAAAGTCTTTCAGTGACCTAAGATGACAGAACTCAAAGCTTTGTTAAAAGTTGGTAGAACAATAAAGTTTAAGGAGGTGACCTTTGTCAACATTGATTTTATTCCTAGTGCTTTCCATGGGTGGTTTGTTTCCAAGCACTCTTTCCTTGTACCTCAGAAAAATGTTAAGTGGTTAGAACGTGAAATGGGAGCAGCGAGGTTATCTTGAACTGCACGCTGGGTTGTTTTTACCAAAACTGTACCTTGGCCAGAACATCTCAAATGAGTCAGGACTCTGCACTGCTCACCCTCACTTCATATGTTCCTGGAATAACACAATTGCATTTGTTTTACTAAGAATTTTCTCCTTGACAGGAAAAGCACCATTAAACAATGTGTACTTTAAATCAAAGGTGAAACCTGTGTGTTTTCTTCCTCCTCTGACATTAGATGATTTAAAAGAAAAGGCTGAAGGGATCTGTTAAACCCTGTCAAGAGATGCAATGCCAGCTTGGAGAAAATGCTACCAGAGACACTTTCAAAACTGAGAGGGATTTGAAACCTCTGATTGGAAAGTGAAGCATTCCATCCCCATAACACAATTTTTCTGTAAAACAAAAAACACAACAAAGAAAGCATACGCCAGCTATGTCTCTCATCTTTCTAACAAAGAACTTATTCAGGATATGTTGATCCAAAGATTCCAAAATCCCAAATATTCTAGATAACATATCCTTTCTTGCTGGCAATGACACACATTCTCAATCTTCATCAGTGTCTGTTTGAAGACAGAACAAAGGCGAATTTTCCACTGAAATGTGTTAAGTGTGCAAGTAACTACGACTTTGAGCACCTTGCCTAGCAAATGAACACAGTGGAAGTGTAAAGTGCAAAGACAACACAACAACTGTATGGCCAACATGAAGGATGTAGGACAGTCTGAACAAGTCACACCTTTTCCCCAGAGCTTGGAATCTTTGTAGTCCAAAGTTATTAGAGTTCCAGAAAGCCAAGACAGATCCATTTTCCTTTTAAGCTCTCCTTGGCACAAGGCACTGCACATATGAGAAGGCTCTGGCACCCAGACACAGATGATACAACATTAAAAAACCTTATAAACTCATCTATTTCATGAACCTGCATGTAGAAATTTTGTCACTGCCATGGGCATATTACAACTTCCTCCCTGAAGTGAACTAAAGTTCCATGAAAGAAAAAACTCTTTTAACGATCTAGAGTGAAACCCAGGGATGAATCCTCCTTCAGCTGGTCATTATAAGAGATGTGGTGTTGGGGCTTCAAGAGAAGCGTCTCCAACTTTTACACCCCATCAATTCAAAGAACTACAGAACAAGTAATCACTGAATCACTTCAAAAGTGCTTCAATAACTTCATCAAGTGTAATAATGGAAGACCCCAAACTCTGTTGTGGATGAGAAACCAGTCAGATCATGCTGAACAGGAACACTCCAACCTATTCAACCTCTGCATTGATATTGCTTAATCAGGCTCAAACTTGCTGTTTGAGAGTCTCACCTAATAGTTCTACCCCAGCTTGAGACAAGAGGGAACAGAGAATATTCCAGGATAGACTCCTCCACCTCTCCGGCAGGTCCAGGCTCTCTCAGTTTTCATGTATTACTGACTCCTTTAAGAGCAGATCACTTCAGAAGGGGAAAAAGCACAAAACTCAGAGAAATCCTGTTTTCACTGAGCACGCTCCTGGTTTATAGCAATGCTCTGCATCTCACTGGAGCTCTGGAAAACATTAGGGAAGGAAAGTGGGGAGGGCTGCTGCAGTTACTGCAGTCAACTACCCCTGCTTTTGATCCTTTGGGGGCAACAATGAACCATGGGGGAAGAATACAGGGAAGAGACAAACTGACAAGGCTGCACTCACTCTCCCTCCAGAGCAGAAAATACCCACAGATGTAACCATCACCTGATGAGCACAACAGCCACAACATTCCCTTTCCCAGCGCAGGAGATGGGAAAACTGACAGCACATTCCCTCTTGTCCACATTATTGGAAATAACCCCTCTTGAAAGGGTATGGCTGCTGTAATACACTGATAGCTGAAGGAGAGACACATGAAAAGAGATCCATTGTGACAGGCACTTAGGGCATGACTTTTCTTCATGGATTTTCATTCAGAAACCACTCCTTGAAGAGCACAACATTGACACTCGCCCAAATGGCACAGAATTCTTCTCCTAACAGCCAACAAACTCAAGCTCATGGCCTATCCATAATACTTGCTGGGCTGAGGAGGTTCAGCCTGGAGAAGAAAATTTTCCAAGAACATCTTTGTGGATTGTACAAAAGACTGAGACAGACTTTTCATCATGGCTTGCGGGGACAGGACAAGGGGCAACAGTTTTAAACAGGAAAAGGGTAGATTTACATTGGACTTAAGGAAGACAATTGTTTAAAATGTATTTATTGACTCTTCCCTGTGAGGTCAGACACTGGCACAGGGTGCCCAGAGAAGCTGTGGCTGCCTCCTCCTTGAAGTGTCCCAGGCCAGGTTGAACAGGGCTTGGAGCAGTCTGGGACAGTGGAAGGTGTCTCTGCCCACGAGAGGGGTGGGAGTGGATGGGCTTTAAGGACCCTTCCAACCCAAACCATTCTGGGATTCTAGGATTCTCTTGAAATTCCAGGTTTAAAGCCATAACAACTACCCTAACATCAAAACAGTGTCTTCAGTTTCTCAAGCTCCGATCCTGGTGAGAAAAAAAGAGGTGTTTTTGCTCTCAAGGAGGTTATTCTTCCTCATGCAACCTACTAAAAGAACCTCGGTTCACATTTTCCAAAGATCTGGGATACTCCACCCCCTCCCCATTGTTTCCTGCCATTTGGGGCACCACTGGACTTCATTTTATCACTTTCAGAGTGCACCTCTGGGTAAAACAAGACAGTTTTGGAGCAGCTCATACTTTTGTGAAGGGATAACTTAACTCCACACACAAAGCCTTTATTTCTTGTCTATTTTCCGTGACCCTCAGGCTTTATTGCCTTCAGCAAAGAGATACTTAAGCCAGTTTAATTGTTCTCATACCCATCAAGCTTTTATGGTCCTGCCCTGCTCCTGTTCATGCCAGAACAGCAGTGTGTGTGTGGCCACAGAATGACTGAGATCAAGGAAAAACTCCTCTTACAAGAGAACTTTTGCGAGTTTTTTTCTTCCAACCAGATCAAATTCCCAACTTATTACATGTCCCAGCTGCACATGCAGCAATCACAGGCCAGGGTGTGAAAATGAAGATGTGTGATATCAGCACTGCAAGTGAGCTCCTGTGAGGAGAGGGGATGTTACAGGTTTTTTTTCCTTGCAAACTTCTGTTGCCTAAGCCCAAGTATCAGCAAAACCTACTGTACAGTTTTTACATACAGATCCTTTTTAATGCTGGGGAGCTCTCTACAGTGATCCTATGAATGCCATCACTCCCTAAAGACCATACTCCGGTTCACTGCAGTGAAACCTGCTTCGCAAAGTGAAGAGCTTTTTTCCTGTAGGACACAACTGTGTCATAAACACATGCCACAGTTAAGGGTGAATTATAGATTTAGGAGTGCATTGGAAGTCCCATTTTGGGAAAGCAGTTTAATAAGAGGTCATGGGAGGCAGCTAAATTAAGATCAGTTTTGACAAATGTTGTTATGTTACTTAATCCAACGCTATAAAAAGTAGCTTGTATGCCAAAGGCTAAGTTTTTGAGAACTACATTAATAAGAGCCAAGAAAAAAAAAAAAAAAGAACTGTTTGGCAGGGAAAGGTAACAGAAGGAGGCAGAATTCAGAAAATGTTCCCAAAATCCTGGAAAGAAGAATATTTTTTGGTTTTTAAATATGAAAAGTCAGGCTAGGAGAGCTGGGGGTGTTCACCCTGAGAAGAGAAGGCTCCAGGAGGAACTTAGAGCCCCTTCCAACACCTAAAGGGGCTCCAAGAGAGCTGGAGGGACTTGGGACAAGGGATGGAGGGACAGGACAAGCTTTAAGCTGCCAGAGGGCAGGGTTAGATGGAACATTGGGAAGAAATTCTTCCCTGGGACAGTGGGGAGGCCCTGGCACAGGCTGCCCAGAGAAGCTGTGGCTGCCCCTGGATCCCTGGAAGTGTCCAGGGCCAGGTTGGACATCGGAGCAATTTGGGCTAGTGGAAGGTGTCCCTGCCCATGCCAGGGGATGGAGCTTTGAGGTACCCCCCAACCCAAACCATTCCATGATTCATTCCATGATTCTATGTCATGTGAGAGAAAAGAACCCTACATAATAAATTAGATTGTGTCACGAACAGACCAAGGTGGCTGCTTCCTTTAAGCAACACATTTTTCTTAAAGTTGGCAGAGAATAAATGGGTAGCAGAAAGATCCAACAACAAAATTCAGCACCTTCACCATTTCCCAATCAGTATCTTCAAAATTTAATAGCCAGGGAAAAAAAAAAAAAAAAAAAAAAAGCAGAATGAGTTGAAATTCTTATAGACACTTATTTCTTTTGCAAGGAAGAATTAAAGATGTTGTCAAATGAAAAACCAAAGGCAATAAGGCACCCAACTGAAATGACAAAAATAAGTGGTAAAACAACCACTGTACTGGGAATTTGGCAAAACTCTACTGAGGGACCAGGCAACTTCCGATGATTGCAGAGGAAGGGACAGAGGTAGGATACACCTAACATTGGGATACATTTAGGATACTTGTAATATACACATAGGATACATGTGACAGACATGTAGATGAAAATGTTGCAAATGTCCTACACCAACTTTGTTCCTTAAGTCTTCCCATCCCCATTTCAATCACTCCAGCAAGGAATTTCCTGAACACAGGTGCTGTATCTGGATAAATACAGCTCTAAATGCCAATTCTCATGCTTCAGTTGCAAAGCTTAAGGAGGGCAGAAACTATGCCCTGTCTTTTGTACTGCCATGCATTTTATTTGCAAAAGATTTTTAAGGTGCATTTCAGGTGTTTTTCAACAATTTGCAGGGGACAAGGCTGTCACTGGGGAAGACAATGACATCCTGGGGAAAAAAATTTACTTAGAAGAATAATAAACAAAGTATTCAAGGGTGATGACTGAAGGCACTGGTGGAGAACACATGCATTTTTCTTCCATATAAGATTGCTGTTCTCTGTGGCTGAAAGAAGCATCCAAATTGCTTTTGCTTTTCATCATTTGCATACTTAGCAAAGAAAGGGGTTGTTATAAAGCCAAGTTTGGCATTCTCAGCCTGCAGCGCAATTCAAACACCTGCACACAAACCCGCTCTTTTAGGCAAACATACCTTTAACAGTTTTGACAAAAACTTGTTTCTCTTTACTGGGGTCTTTTTCTTCTATTAGAATTCCATGGAAAATGCGCCCAAACGTGCCTAGGAATAGAACATCCAATTAGTAATGTGTGTTTAAGGAACACTGATAACATTAGGAGTATCTTAAGCAAACAGTACCTTTCACAGCAGAAAGTGAGGCATGCCTGCAGTTAAAGGCTCTAAACCTATACAGTCACCTAGAGAGAAACCAACTGCTCTCCAGCATGAGGGGTATTCACAACTACAGGCATTAAATGCTGATGTTTTACATAAATAAAACTTAAGGAGACAAGCAGGAGAGTGAACTAGTGATAGTGTCAATGGCACATCAGTCAACTCCCTGCACTAAGAACTCCAGCTCCCTTTTCTCACTCATCCAGTCCGGAATTCTAAGCTGAGGCACTTCTCACAAGGACCAAGTTCCTTTAGAAATATTCACAAGGAAACAGCAATTCTGGCTGCCCAGCACACAGGGAACACTTTGAAATAGCCAGCATCACATTATTCACAAGTTTCACCTCATTTTGGGAATCTTTCAGACTCCAGCAATCTTTCCATTCACAGGATATTACTGATGCTACTGCAGGAGGAGGAGCTACTCTGAGGAGCTGGGCTGAGAACTGATAACACACAGAATTAATTGGGTTTTACTGCTCAGCTTGGCAACATTTTTTTGCATCAAGGTGTGCATCATCTCCACACAGCGTATTCCAGCATTACAGCCCCTACCCAGGGATTCCCCCTGCCTGACTGAGTTGAAAGATCCTTTATCGTATGAAATACAGGTCTTATTTGTTTCTAAATACCTTAAATAGGGGCAGTGCAACATTTCTGTCACCTACCCTGGGGCTGCAAGGAAACCCTGCATGACAGGGGTATTCAAACTGCAATCTCACTAAGCAGCAGCTGAACTTGGGAGACTCTCAGGCAACCAAAACACCATTAATTATTTAACAGCAACTAAAATCATCCAGTCTTGGTTCTTGAAGACTTCAAGAAAGTGCCTAAATACCTATTTTCAAAATGTTAAAGCAGGTGAAGCTATGGAAACTACATGAAGTTTATAACGAATCTGTGGCAAAGATCTGTAAAAAAGTCTCCCATGCATGCATTTACTTCATCCCCTTCTTCCCCTCTGAAGCTATTTTGTTCTTTTGTTCAACGACAGAGACTCAACACCACTACAATCCTGAACTAAAATTGGTCAGACCTTCTAAGTCCTCTGACATGTGGATGTAGCACCTGGGGACATGGGTGAAATTGGCAGTGCTGGGAGAGTGTTTGGACTCGATGACCTTAAAGGGCTCTTCTAACCTTAATGACTCTGCGATTAACTTTTGAAAGTTCTGACGCAAATTAACATCTGGAGACTAAGAAACAAGATCCCAGGATTAACTGGGTCCAAACTGCATTCAACAGCTCCTTATGCCTCATCTGGCAGAACAGGACAGCTCTGAAGTGTTGCTGGGGCACTGAGTCACCCCTCATTATGGATGATTCCCAACATCCTAGCTCCAGGCAGCCCAGAGGAACACGAAGCACATCCCACAAGGAAGGTTTTTGCAGAGCCCACACTGGAAGTGAGCATGGAGCAGCCTCCTCAGAGGTTCAAAGGCACACACTGAATGAGAATGGGAACATCCTCCACTGCTGCTGAGACTAACACAAAGCATTCTGCCTCTAAAGGATGATTATCTTCATTCTCCAGCTTAGGGAAATTTGATTTCCCAGGGAACAGAGACTCAAAATACCAGCAATAAAGGTGATTGACAAAGAAAACTAAATATTTAAGCCTATTTTTCAAGTTCAGTGTCAACATGAATTGATTCTTCTTGATTCTTGTGCATGATCACTTTCAAAGTGCACATTAAACAAAGAGTGAACAATTCATGATCTGGATGACCCCTGTGGGTCATTTCAACTCATGATATTCCACGAAAATAATCAGGTAATCTCTGATTCTTTTGTATCAGGGCTGTAAATGTTGCATGTGCTGATTAGATTTCCAAATCAAAGTTATCAAACTGAGATGCAAAATTTGGACAACTGAAGTTCTTCTGGGCCGTGGGTTGGTTTTGCTTTGACTTTTATGTTGTAACGAGCATATCTCCTGCAGGAACTCCCAAAAGTGAGTTACCTTGGCATTGAGAGCCCTGACTGATTACCTCTCTCCTCAGCCACCCTTCATCTCAGGGAGCAGGTTATTAAGACAGACAAGCTGAATGATTTACTGAGCACGCCTGGTTGCTCCTCTAGCCTAATGAATTCTGGAAGCTACTTTCCCCACACCCCAAATGCAAACATAACTCATCATTCTTCCCCTCCACCAAAGCTATGAAGATTAAAAATGTCATCTGTGAATGATTTCAGAAAAACCTGTAAATACCTATATATTTGTATTGATATATCTACACCACATTGCAGGAATGAAGTGTCTGAGTGCTGTAAATACCTTCTTGGAGCACGTCTTTGAGGGTGATCCTCTCCCTGGAGATGGCTATGTCCTTCACTTTAGCTTTGGCCTCCATGAGAGTGACACTTTTCAGATCATTCTTCTCTATCCGTAATGTGGGATAACCTGAGGAGCCAGCAGAGCCAAACAATCCAACATAAATACCCTTGGAATGAGAACAGGCTTCACCTCTGACCGCCTATGGCTCCACACACAAGGGAGCAGCACCACCTTAAATATATTATATTTTAATTTTAAAAAGATGGTAATATTTAGTAACAAAAAAACCCAAGAATAATCATCTGCAGGGTAAGAAATCAAACATGTGCTCTCTGTAGTGTCATGCAAACAACTATCATTATTAACTCCTGGTGAAGGAAACTCCTGTACTGAAGGTGATCAACACTGCACTGCCCTCAGGAGGAGGAAATAGACTGTTGGAAAACTTGAAGCTGGGAAGATGCCTTATCCCAGCAGGACATTAACAAACTACAAGTGCCCTCTTCTGGCACTTCCAGACATCTGGATACACCAGTAGAGTCAGAAAGGCCAGAATATTTTTGTACATGTGTATGAATCATTAGAGGAAATCTTGAGAATTACTCTAATAATACCTTTTTTCAAAATTTAAATGTTACTGAAAACAAAATCATGCAACTGTGGAATGACCAAGAATGTCAATCCTGTTTTTTAACACACATCCAACCTTTTCTCTTCTTCTCCTAGTTTTCACCACTTCCAATGCTACTGGGGCTATCCCAAAGCAGGTAAGAGACCCAGTGAAGCAAGGGCTGCCCCCAGCAAACAGGTGCCACTCAGGCACAGTGGCCACCACACTGGGCAGGGTGAGGAGGGTGGAACCATCACCCCGGACTTGGTCATCTGCCCTTGGCCAGAGGATTCTGAGGGACAACACTCCAGCAGCTGGAACTCAGCCAAATTAACCTGAGTCACTTAGAAAGCCAAACAAAGAACCTGAGGCTGACTGGACATCAACAGCTCAACCTGAGCTAGGACAAGACACTGAGGGGCTGGAACATGTCCAGAGAAGGGAACAGAGCTGGGGAAGGGCAGGAGCACCAGGAATGGCTGAGGGAGCTGGGAAAGGGGCTCAGCCTAGAGAAAAGAAAGCTCAGGGCGAAACCTTGTGGCTCTGCACAACTCCCTGACAGGAGGGGACAGCCGGGGGTGTTGGCCTCTGCTCCACGGAACAGGGACAGGACGAGAGGAAAGAGTCTCAAATTGCACCAGGGGAAATTTAGATTGGGCATGAGGAAAAATTCCATTCCCAAAGTGTTGTTCAGCCCTAGCACAGCGGCCCACTTGATTGAGTTCCCACCCTGGAGGGAGTAAAAAGCTGTGGGGCACCTGGGGACATGGGTGGCCTTGGCAGTGCTGAGGGAACAGTTGAACTTGATGACCTGGGAGGGCTTTTCCAACCTAAACGATTCTGTCATTCTAAGAGACAGAATATAAAAAGACTGGGGAGGGACTCAGGTGACAAGAGGGAAACCAGCTCTAGAATAATTTGCAGATAAGGTCTCTTCCAAACTCTGTGAAAAGGAATTTTTTTAACATTCCATATATTAAATTCTTAAAAGCCTGTTTTTAAATTAATGCTTATACCAAATGCATTTTGAAGGCAGCTCTTTGCAAGAGAAAGATGAATTCAGATGACAAATAAGATTTTTTTTTTCTTTTTTTTTTAGGGAGATACAGTAGAATTTAGAAGCGAGCCAAGTCTCTCCCAGAGGTGCAGCTCAACCTCAGGTAAACACCTGCTTCCACACATGGGGAGGAAAAAAAGAGAGCACTGGAGGGCTGAGAGTAATGGTGACCTTTCTGCTGTGCTCCCTCATGATCTGACAGTCATTACCAGCAAGTGCCATCAGAGGACAACGGGATAGACTTTTGGGTCTTACTAGTAGTTGCTTTAAAAAAACCCCATGTGTGTCCCTATGCTGTCCACCTTCCCTCCAGCTGGAACAGTCCCTTCCCTGGAGCAGTGCTGGATGGGAGAGCCCTCTACCAGACAATAATTTGAAGAGTAAAAATTCCACAGGTAATAAATATGTTCATTAACTACGAAATTAACTCAGAACACAGCTGAGAGCACTTGGTCTGTTCAAACTGGAGGAAGACTGAGAGACCTGATCTGAGTCTGCAGCTCCTCCCAAGGGACAGCTCTGAGCTCTTCTCTCTGTGACCAGGGACAGGAGGACCCCAAGGAATGGCTAGAGCTGTGCCAGCAGAGTTTAGGTTGGATATCGGGAAAAGATCCAGAGGGTGCTCAGGCACTGGACAGACCCCCCCCAGGGAATGGGCACGGCCCCAGGGCTGCCAGAGCTCCAGCAGCATTTGGACAATGCTCTCAGGGATGCACAGGCTGGGATTGTTGGGGTGTCTGTGCAGGGCCAAGGGCTGGACTGGGTACGCCCTGAGGGTCCCTTCCAGTGGGACGTTCTGTGATTCTGTGGTATCAGTTACCAGCTCAGTATCTAAACTGCTGCCACCCCACATTTCCACTCACTGCTCTCTTCAGCTATTGCATGTCATTTCAAGCAAAGCTGTAAGCAACAGATGACAAGAATAACACAACTATCAGGATTCATGCACAAGGCATCGCCTGCTTTAGTAACTGATCCCAGGGCTGGATGGAACAACCCAAGGGATAAAGCCAGTCCCACGCTCATTTGACCATTCACACACCCCCAAACTCACTCCTGACTGTGGTGTGGCTGGATAAAACACGCATTGTGTGAATTCAAGAGGCAAAGTGACAGAGCCAAAGAATTAGCCATGTTCTTATCTTGCACCTGACCCCAAAGCAGCATGGCAGGAGGGTCTGTGCTTAGATTAACACTTACTGGTTACTGGTGTGGCGTTGTTGGGTGTGTCAGCTCGCAGGTACTGCGTTGTCTGCGTGGAGGGCTGCGACAGCCCCTGCGAGCTGCTGCTGTCACTGATGCTGTGGGGAAACAAAAATGCAGATCAACATCACTGCTTGCCACTCCAACACATTCCAAATTAACTTGCTGAGGTCAAAACCAGGAGAATTTCCAGGCAAGACTTTAAAAGAGCAGAGTTTTTGAAGTCTCTCACAGATGAAAATGTATCTCAGGTAACTCAAAAATCTTGGCTCTAAGCATGAACAGCTTCCTCCTATTTGCTTTCCAGAATTTGCTCTATCTTCTAGTGCTTCTCCCCACTTTTGAATAATCAAAGTGACAAAACATTGCTTGCCAGAACCAGCCTGTCATACCAAGAAAAACTATTATACTCCAGGGAAGATTTGAACACATTTCTCTCATGCACTGATGTCCCACTCACACAAGGGCTCTATTTTACAGACCAAACTGCTCTACCCTACTTTGTCATTCCCCTCCCTAAGGGTACCTGTTGCCCCTAAAGGGTACCAGCACCACCTAAAATGTGCTTTTGGAGATGCTTTCTTTGGGTAGAAGGACCAGGGGTGCACAGAATATCCATGAAACACATAAACCACAGCCTAAAGCACAGCAAGCCAACTTCTGTCTTATTTTCATAGGCAAAACTCTACAAAAAGGGCTGTTGCATCTCTAATGGACCAAAACCCTGCTAGCAGGTCAGATGGTAGGGCCAGAAGCTTTTCTGATGTTCTCCCCCTCCAAACACACACAAGCATCCCCCCCCACTTGATCCAACTTCAAAGCTTCTCCACTGCTGACTGTATTGGGGGGACAAAGAGGAAACTTTGGGTTTGGGATACAACCTCTGCTTTGCCAAATAATCGACATTTAAGGTCTCTTGGGCTGCTGCTGAGCACTGACTAAGCAGTGCCAGCCATCCCTGTAGGACTGTCAGATATGGCTGGTGAGGCCCTCCAGGCCCACTGCTACTTTTGAAGCCAGGCTTCCTTTAAAAACCAAAAATCCAAGTCCACTCTTCCCCATTATACCAGTACCATGGATGCACCCGGTGAACTTTTTCTTTGGAACAGAATCTACTGAATTTCACAATACAAACTTACTCATTTATAGCTGGCCTCAATCTCTCCCTGGAACCTTTTTTTTTAGAGTTATTCCCACATTCCCTCTCTTCCAGGTGCAGGGTTCCAGCACAGCATTTAGCACGAGCCTAAAAGCCACAGATGCTGGTCTAGCTCCTCCCCTTTAAACTTCCTTCAGAGTTTTTGAATGAATACTCTTTGGTGCTGGCAACTTATTACTGCTTATTTGAACTTATTTGTTCCCACTATTGCATCCATGAGCTGCCTCAGTATGATCCACTCTGCAGCGAGCTCCCCAGGAAAGAGAGTCTTGGCATGGTCACCACATCAAACACCAAGGCACGACTTGCATTTCCTTTTCTTGCTCCAGCTAGAAACTCCTTTTGTAACCTGATCACCCATCAGCCCTGCAGATTCCTTTGGCTAGAGGCAAGTGTGAGGAAGGAATTATTCTTTTAATGCCTGTTGCAAGATTGAAAAAGTCCCTTTTGGGCTGGATTCATTCTGGTTTTTAGGTTTAACTCGCTTCCTGAGCTTCCTCACTTGCATATTCTGTCAGCTATTTGAACGATGCCTTCTTGCTTTAACGACTCCCATTATTCTGCTGTTAAGCCATGCCAGCTTGCCTCTGGCACCTTTGCTCTGAGGTTTGCAGCATTTCTGTGGACTTCCAATACAATGTTCCTAAAAAATTCATGTGCAGCCTGTAAATCCAGCTGCCTGGCTTGAGCTTCCAGTTAACAACCCTCCTCTATTTTAGTTAGTTGTGGCGGTTGAAATTAAGAGCACCAGTGGGTTTTTCAGGCTCTGTTGCTCCTGGGAGGTCGTTAACCCTAATGACATTGTGATATTCCACTCAGGAACCTTTTACAGAAACAGTCTGAGATTATTTTTCACAAGCAAATCAGAAGTTCTTCCTTCCCTCTGTGAGCTTGTTCAAAGCAAACCCCACAGCTCCTGATTTTCAGGCACATTTTGCTTCTGTTACACCTTTGCTCTGGCACTGCCTGAGCTTTTACACAGCAACACATCCACAGCTCTGCCAGGCCAGGCATTTCCAGGCTCAAAAAACAACTCATCACATGATGCTTGAAGAGCTAAACCCAGGAGGTGCACAAACTTCATAAAATCACACAATGGTTTGGGTTGGAAGGGACCTTGAAGATTATTTCATTCTATGGACAGAGAAAGCCCCTGAATTTATCAGAGTTTATCAGTAGTATATATGGTGATTCAGAGCAAATTACTAACACCCACAAACCATAGAGTGCTAACAGCAGATGGATTTTTAGCTTTATCCCCACAGAAAGTCAGTTGTTTTTAAGGTTTTCTACATTGTGTCTCCACAGAAATCCAGTGCAACGGAGTACATGGAAGGGTATCTGATCACACTGCTGGGCTGGACATCTCAAAACCTCACAGATGACACTATCCCACACTTTCATGTTTTTCCTTTCTGAATTAAAGCAAGCTGCTCATCCTTTAATACCTTCAGCTGATTAAAACCCCTCAACCAATTAGGCACAAAGCAATTGAGGGATGCTGAAGAGTTCATTTTGTTACAATCAATTGAGAAACCACAACAACTCAATGCAGTGCCACCACTAAAGCCACATGGGCTGGGGACACCAGGGGAGAGAATGGCAGGGAGAAAACTGAAAGGAACAGATGAATGGATAAAGAGAAGGATGAAAAGATAAAGCTACTCCATGAGGCGGCAGGCAGCACAGAAGCAGTTCAAGACATCCTTTAGTTCAAGATATCTTTCACAGGGGTGACCACCCACAGGCCGACTGCTCTCTAAGGGATCCAGTTTCACACTGCCTGCTCCTGAACAGTTGCATCTCATGCAGGCTGTTCACACAGCCTCAGCCCACCTGCTTTTCCAGCCTCCCTTTTCCTCAGTGTTTAATCCCCACTCCAATGCCCCTGGACTCATGTTACAAGTCCCTTTTCCATGCATGTGCTACAGTTTTTCCGGATTGGAAATATACTTGGGAGAGGCCAACACTGCCAGTTTTATAACCAAGCAGTTGTAATGCTCAGACTGCACCCTAAGGCCAAAGCAAATGCTGGGAAATCGATCAAAGTAGAGAAAACTGAAATTCAGTCTCCTGCAGATGTCAGCAAAACCCAAATGTTTTCATCCAATCATGTATCATGGAACAGTTTGGGTGGGAAGGGACCTCAAAGCCCATCCAGTCCCACTCCCTGCAATGGGCAGGGACACCTCCCACTAGCCCAGGTTGCTCCAAGCCTCATCCAGCCTGGCCTTGGACACTTCCAGGGTTGGGGCAGCCACAGCTTCTGTGCCAGGGCCTCCCCATCCTCAGAGGGAAGAATTTCTTCTCAATACCCAGTCTAAGGTAAAATAAAGGTAAAAACTCTCTGGCAGTGGGAAGCCATTCCCCCTTGTCTTGGCATTCCAGGCCCTTGTCCAGGAGGCCCTTTAGGCACTAGAATGGGCTCTAAGGTCTCCCTGGAGACTTCTCCAGTATGAACATCCCCAGCTCCCTCAGCCTGCCTTTCCAGCATGCCCAAGTCAATTTTCCCCTCAATCCTGACAATCCCTGCAGATCTGATTCTATCTTAATCTTCCCATTCCACACAAATATACTGGCAAAACCTGAACAATCCACCTCATAAACAGCAGAGCACCTGCAACTGCTGCCTTTCTGCAGCACAGCTCTTATCACAACTCCACACAGTTGTGGAGTTGCTACAGCTTGCCACTGAGAGCAAAAAATGCAAACTACCACAAAGTGCTCATTTTGAGACCTGAAATCTGAGTAAACATGTCCCAAAACCACGCTGGTAAAGCTTGAACACATACCTGTCATCCAACTCTATCCTTTTCATGCTCTGCAGGTGCAAGACAGCCAGGATTATTGCCACCAGGAATATCACAGCACAGCACACGCCTACACTGATATAGAACACCCGGGTCGAAGTGGTGGGAGCTGCATTTACAGGATCAACTGTAACAGATGTGGAAAGTTACTGAACCCTTCTCAAAAAGGAGAAAAAGCAACAAAAATCCCCAAACAAAACCCCCAAGAAATTATATTTTGTTAGGTTGTTACAGCAACACAAGCAGAGGTGCTGGAGGCAGAGAGAGGCAGCAGCCTCAGCCATCCCAAATGTTCAATAAGGCATCCTGGAGAACAACTATCCTGGAAGAGACAGTGAGAGGTAAAGAGAGCACTGAACACTCTTTCCCACTGCTTTCCAACAGCATTTTGGCAAAACTGCTCCCATTTGGGGTATTATGGAGCCACAGTCAGCCAATGACATTTCCAGGTAGAAGGGCAGGAAAGGAAACTACCTCATTCTATTAATTCAATAGTGATAAATTAAAACAGCAAACCAGACAGGTCCTAAGGTCAAGAAAATAGATCAGAGTCATGTATGGAAACCAGAGCCCCTAACATGCCATACAAAAGTTGTTACAAGACTTGGAATAGGGCTTTTTCCTCTTCACCAGTTAAAACAATTAACAAAAACCACTGAAAGACTGGATATAGTACAGACTACCTGAGGACTGTTTTCACAGGGAAAGCTGTGGAATCAAAGCACATATAAAGTTTTTCAGCTTTTACACCCCAAGTTGTACATTCAAGATTACTTACAGATAGTCTTGCTGTTGTTTTTATCAGCTGTTGGAGATTTGACTTCTGGTTCGAGCTCTAAAGAGATAAGAGAAAGCCATTAAGTTTGGAGTATATTTATTATTGCAGCCCTTCACATTGTCTCAGCTATGGAAAAACAGATCTGCTTTTGCAAAGAGAAGAGCTGACTCAAGGACTACACTCATCCCTACATTTCCATTTAAATACCAAACCAGGCAGAATTAAAATCACACTGAAACACACAGGTCAGGTATTTCACCATGGACACACAAGTCCAGCGAGGCAAAGCTTGAACCCACCGAATCCACGTAAAACCCTGCAGCTTTGTCCAAGTCCAAAGCAGCAGAAAGAAGAGGTGCAGAGAATGAGTTTGCTAAGGCACTAAACAAAGACCACACAGAATCAGTTCCTACAGGAGAGAAAATCATCACTGGAATGTTCAGGCAAGACTACTCTCATCTTTTGGAGGAAATCCTGGCTCCAGTCTAATGTTGCTTATCCTAGGAAGGGATGAGAGATGCAATCACAGGCACTGTGCCTTCTCAGCTGACGCCAGTCAGGAGTCAAAGAGTTAAAACAGAAGGATGGAAGAGGTGATGTCCACTGAAATACTCATAAACATGCAAGTGAAGGCAGGAGGACAATACTCAGCTCGTGTGCTGGCAGTCCTTTAGAAAGTGGGTAAATCTTTGCAGTGGTTTAGCATGGATTGTGATTGACAGGTTGGCTGACAAATGGGAGTGTTTCTACGCCTCTGGAAACACAGCCTTAAATCACAAGCTTTCAAGTGACTCTTTCCTGTTCCAGTCATCGAGAAGGTAACATCACCTCGTGGGTCGGGCTGGGCCCCCTGGGGCCAGGCCTGCCAGGCCTCGGTGGGGAGGTCCTGCCTGTGGGACAGCAGCCAGGGCTGGCTGTGTCCCCTCTGTCCCCTCCCATGGAGAGAGGAGGAGGAGGAGTGCAGACCAGCATCTGGCCCTGCATCAGGACCACGGTGGCCGTGCTCTGGGCCTTGGCTGCCAGAGCCTCTGGTCCCAGGGAGGAGAGACTTTTAAGAACTTTTCTCTGGAGCTCCAGGGAGCTGATCCAAGTTTGAGTCGCTTTGGATCTGACCAGGGCTGGAGGAGATTTTGTCCATCAGCGTTCCTGAGCATGCTCCCTCTCCCCCTTCCTCCCATCATCACCTGTGGCCTTGAGCCCACTGAAGAAGGAAAAAACTCTGAGCAAAGACTTTAACTTCCTCCATGGAAGACGAGACAAAAAGATTTGAAATGTAAAGAGAGAGAGCACTGAGAAAAAGTGAAAGAACTGAGAAAGAGTATTTTGAAGATGGGATGGAGGAAGTGGACATTTCTGACTGGACTTCTATAGATGTGAATTATGGGGAAATGGACTGTTTCTGTAATATCCTAATGTTGCTTGGGGGAATGCAAGTTCTAGCCAAAGGGCTGTGTGTATTGATATACATGGGTTTTAACTGAGAATTTTGATTAGAATATGTCCCCGGCTCCTGGGAAAGAATAAGGAAGTCTCTATTTCTTTTGAGAGAGAAGTGAATTTAGAAATGGAAGAAAATCCTTGTTTTGTACCAGAAAAGCATTCTTAAAACAATACCCCAAACATGTGGAAGCCCATAAACAGTGTGGAAAGCTGTCATATGGGTGAGACTGCACAGAATCTGCAAAAATTCCGGGCAACTGCAGATCTCTGAAAGCCACTACATCTTTTTCTTGTGGCATGTTCTCCATAACCCCAGAGAGGCTCCTCTCCCAAGGTGATGTAGGATCGTGTTTAAATGGTGGCAACTGATTGAAAATCATAGTTTTCTCTCTGTAGTGTGTGGGAAAGTGAATAGTTGGGGGGGAGGTGTTTGAATGTCTCAGCAGGTCTCTTTTTTTTTTTTTTCCTCTCTTTTTCTTTAGTGTTGTTGTGGTTTAAAAACAAACCAAGTAAGAGGCTCTAAGTCAGAAATAAAATTTAATGAGAAGAAAAGGAAAATAAAATAGAATAAAATAAAATAAATACAAAAAGAAAAACCAGTGACAGAGTCAGAATACAACCTGATCAGGGTGATGGAAACAGTCCAGACGAGGTGGTCTTCTTGAAACAGAAATCTTGTAGAAAGGTCTGGTAGCTCCGGTCCTCTGGGAATCCAGTGGGAGAGGGCTGCTTCTACTGTCCCAAATCCCAGCTTATATCCAGGTGAGAATGCTTGGCTCTTCCCCATGGGCGGAGCATCTCACAATGGGATGATGAGTCATGGAAGAGAGCCTTAATGGCCCATTAAAGAGAGAGATAACGCCCGGAGGGAGTTATCTCTGAGTCATGCAAAAGGCATTGATGGGCCATTAACTGAAGATGGTGATAGAATACACCCTAAACTACAACCCAGGACAATCCACCCCTTATTCTATTACCATCTACAACATGCCTAAATCAATACATTCTTACAGATGAATGCATATATACATACAGAATGAAACCTTACACACTGCTCTCACTTAAAATTAAGTCTCCCTGTGGTACACAACGGGTTTCTCCATCTTTCTGCATTACCCACCAAGTGTAGCCAGGTCCTTGAGCAAAGACAATCCCATGGACGGGTCTGCCTTTGCCTGAAGTGGGATTAATCCAAACACTCTTTCCTAAAATGCCCTTCATGTGTACCACAGGTACTTTGTCTCCATCCACTGTGTGTAAGGGTTCAGACTGGGCAGGACCACCTCGATTGACAGACCCTCGGGTGTTAACTATCCATGTGGCTTTGGCTAAGTTTAGTTCCCAATTCTTGAAGGTTCCCCCACCAAGTGCCTTCAGGGCAGTCTTTAATAGTCCGTTGCACCGTTCAACTTTCCCGGCAGCTGGTGCATGATAAGGAATGTGGTATATCCATTCAATACCATGTTCTCTAGCCCAGGTGTTTATAAGGTTGTTCTTGAAATGGGTCCCATTGTCCGACTCAATTCTCTCAGGGGTGCCGTGTCTCCAGAGGATTTGTTTTTCAAGGCCCAGGATGGTGTTCCGGGCAGTGGCATGAGGCACAGGATGGGTTTCCAGCCATCCAGTGGTGACTTCCACCATGGTCAGCACATACCGCTTTCCTTGGCGTGTTTGGGGAAGGGTGATATAGTCAATTTGCCAGGCTTCCCCGTACCTGTACTTCAGCCATCGTCCACCATACCACAGAGGCTTCATTCGCTTGGCCTGTTTGATTGCAGCGCAGGTTTCACAGCTGTGGATGACCTGTGAGATGCTGTCCATAGTAAGGTCCACCCCTCGGTCACGGGCCCATCGATATGTTGCATCTCTTCCCTGATGACCAGAGGCATCATGGGCCCAACGAGCTAGGAATAATTCTCCCTTGTGCTGCCAATCTAGATCCACTTGTGATATTTTCACCTTGGCAGCTTTGTCTACCTGCTCGTTGTTGCGATGCTCCTCATTAGCCCGGCTTTTGGGTATATGCGCATCCACATGTCGAACCTTCACGGTCAGCCTCTCTACTCGGGCGGCGATGTCTTGCCAAATGTCAGCGGCCCAGATGGGTTTTCCTCTGCGCTGCCAATTGGCCTTTTTCCAGCGATTCAGCCATCCCCACAGAGCATTAGCTACCATCCATGAGTCAGTGTAGAGATAAAGCCTCGGCCACTTTTCTCGTTCAGCAATTTCCAAAGCCAGCTGGACAGCTTTAAGCTCTGCAACTTGACTCGATCCACCTTGTCCCTCGGTAGCTTGTGCAACTTGTCGTGTGGGGCTCCATGCTGCAGCTTTCCATTTCCGGTTAGCTCCTACAATTCGGCAGGAGCCATCAGTGAACAGAGCATATCGTCTTTCAGTCTCCGGTAGCTCATTATATGGTGGGGCTTCCTCAGCGCGTGTTACTTGCTTTTCTTCTTCTTCTTCTTCAGACGATAATCCAAAAGTTTCACCTTCCGGCCAGTTCGTTATAACTTCCAGAATCCCAGGGCGATTTGGGTTTCCAATGCGGGCGCGCTGTGTAATGAGGGCAATCCATTTGCTCCATGTGGTATCGGTGGCATGATGTGTGGAAGGAACCTTTCCCTTAAACATCCACCCCAGCACTGGCAGTCGGGGTGCCAAAAGCAGCTGTGTTTCAGTGCCAATCACTTCTGAGGCGGCTTGAACTCCTTCATAGGCAGCCAAGATCTCCTTCTCTGTGGGAGTGTAGTTGGCCTCGGAGCCTCTGTAACTTCTGCTCCAGAATCCCAATGGTCGGCCTCGAGTCTCCCCAGGCACCTTCTGCCAAAGGCTCCAAGACAAACCATTGTTTCCAGCTGCGGAGTAAAGCACATTCCTCACATCTGGTCCCGTCCTGACGGGGCCCAGGGCTACTGCATGAGCAATCTCTTGCTTGATCTGAACAAAAGCTTGTTGCTGTTCAGGCCCCCAGTGGAAATCATTCTTCTTGCGGGTCACCAAGTAGAGAGGGCTCACGATCTGACTGTACTCAGGAATGTGCATCCTCCAAAAGCCTATGGCACCTAGGAAAGCTTGTGTTTCCTTTTTGTTGGTAGGTGCGGACATGGCTGTGATCTTGTTGATTATCTCTGTGGGGATTTGGCGACGACCATCCTGCCATTTGACCCCCAAGAACTGGATTTCTTGAGCTGGTCCCTTAACCTTGCTTCTTTTAATGGCAAAACCAGCTTTCAGCAGAATTTGGATAATTTCTTCTCCTTTCTTGAAGACCTCCTCTGGTGTATTCCCCCATATGATGATGTCGTCAATGTACTGCAGATGCTCTGGAGCCTCACCCTTTTCCAGTGCAGCCTGGATCAGTCCATGGCAGATGGTGGGGCTGTGTTTCCACCCCTGGGGCAGTCGGTTCCAGGTGTACTGCACGCCCCTCCAGGTGAAGGCAAACTGAGGTCTGCACTCCGCTGCCAAAGGAATGGAGAAGAAGGCGTTGGCGATATCAATGGTTGCATACCACTTTGCTGCTTTGGACTCCAGCTCGTACTGAAGCTCTAACATGTCTGGCACAGCAGCGCTCAGTGGTGGCGTGACTTCATTCAGACCACGATAATCCACCGTCAGTCTCCATTCTCCACTGGACTTACGCACCGGCCAAATCGGGCTGTTGAAAGGTGAACGGGCCTTACTGACCACCCCTTGGCTTTCCAGTTTGCGGATCATCTCATGTATGGGGATCACAGAGTCTCTGTCTGTGCGGTATTGCCGACGGTGTACTGTTGCTGTGGCAATTGGTACTTCTTGTTCTTCTACTTTCAGCAGTCCCACAGCAGAGGGGTCATCTGAGAGACCAGGCAAGGTATTCAATTGTCTGATGCCTTCTTTCATCACTGCGGCTATCCCAAAAGCCCAACGATATCCTTTTGGATCTTTGAAATATCCATTCCTGAGATAGTCTATGCCGAGGATGCATGGGGCCTCTGGGCCAGTTGCGATGGGGTGTTTCTGCCACTCCTTCCCAGTTAAACTCACTTCGGCCTCTAATACAGACAGTTCCTGGGACCCTCCTGTTACTCCTGTAATAGAAATGGATTCTCTTCCTACATTCCTTGATGGCATCATGGTACATTGGGCCCCAGTGTCAACCAATGCCGTATATCTTTGTGGGTCAGATGTGCCAGGCCATCGGATCCACACAGTCCAGTAGATCCGATTGTCCCTTTCCTCTTCCTGGCTAGAGGCAGGGCCCCCCTATTCCTGGTCATCGCATACGTTGTTCTCTTCCTGTAAATGAGTTGCTGAGGTTCCTTCAAGAGGATCAGTCATATCATCATTCCTGTAACGTCTGGAGTTCTGTGCACGAGAGACCGGAGCAACACTGATTCTAGATGAGCTTTTTGTTGTAGGCATTTCTCTTTTCAGTTCACGTACCCGGGCTGCTAAGGAGGAGGTAGGTTTTCCATCCCACTTCTTCATATCTTCTCCATGCTCCCGAAGAAAAGACCAAAGGTTACCTCGGGGTGTGTATCCTCTCTCCCTGGCTGGGGGACGCCTGCTCCTAATCGCAGAGACTCTCGTCGGCTCTGGTGAAATATCGTAAATTTCTTCCTTAAGTTCTTTTTTCAGTTTCTGATGGCCTTCTTCAATTAAGTTCCTGACTTGCTCAGCCAGTCTTGTTTCCACAGATGAGACATGGGCACGAACTGGGGCGGTGACAGTGTCCTCGTAAATCCTTAGTTTATTAGCCAGGACACCCACCTTGTCCTCACCTTCTCTCCATTGCAGTGTTGCCAGGTAACGCGAGTACATTTCTGGTCCAAGCCGTGCAAATCTCAACCACATCCGTGATGTGCACTGGACATCATCTGGGCTCTTAGGAAATCTCTCATCTTCTGCAAAAATGATCTCCAGCACAGCCAATTCCCTTAGGCATCGGATACCTTGTTCTATTGTGTTCCATTTTCCTTGGTGCACTAGGAGGTCTTCTTTACAAAGGTATCTGTCTTTCACACTTGTTAGCAGTCGCTGCCAGAGGCTGAGAGTTTCTTGGGTTTTTCCAATTCCCTGGTCAATGACCACATCGCGGGACAGTGATCCCAGTTGCCTGGCCTCAGTTCCATCCAGAATGGTGTCATTGGCTGCAGCATCCCAGATGCGGAGCAGCCAGGTGAGGATGGACTCGTTGGTCTGGCGGGTGAATTCCCTTCGCAGGTCACGCAGCTCACCCAGAGATAGAGAGCGGGTGATGATCTCTGTCTCTGTCTCTTCAGCTGAGTGCGAAGGTCCTGCTCCATCCTCGTCAGTCGCTATGCGGACTGATTTGCTCCTTGATTTCTTCTTCTGAGTGGTGGCAACTGCTACTGGTTTAGGCTGTTCCGGTTCAGTGACGGTTTGTGTGGAGATGCTGACAGCACTTTTGGTTCCTTTTTCCTCTGTGAGAGTCTGTGTAGTCGTCGATGTTATTGCTTTGCTTCTTTTTACCTCTTCTACTTCTTTAAGAACATGCTCCAACACACCATGTAGTGTTTTGATTCTAAGCATGGTGCGGGCCGTACAGAGAAAACCAAGCAAGACTAACAAGAACATCATGCTGTCCTTGGCATCCAGAGGGTACTCAATATTTTCAAAAACTGCTGTGTCCTTCCTGAAAAGCTGGAAAAAATCATTCTTTACTCCTCCCCACAGGGGCTGGGTGAGATTGTTGAGGCTCCAGACGTAGCATCCTAGACTAGAACAAGAATACAAAACTGGGTATATATTCTGAATAATGTTCATTGCCTCAGATTTTATCAAGCAATTGACATAATAGACCAGTAAAGCAATTTTAGTACCATATCCTGGTCTATGCAGGAGCATTAATGCCGGCAGATAGTGCCCCACGTTTGGAAAAATATAGAGAGATAGGTATAAGACACATGTAAGCATGTTGGGCATCATAACAGACAGGTGTCCTCAATAAGATTGTAATTTCTGACTTTTCTTATTGCCTCTGCCGCACGTTGGGCGCCAAAAATATGTTGTGGTTTAAAAACAAACCAAGTAAGAGGCTCTAAGTCAGAAATAAAATTTAATGAGAAGAAAAGGAAAATAAAATAGAATAAAATAAAATAAATACAAAAGAAAAACCAGTGACAGAGTCAGAATACAACCTGATCAGGGTGATGGAAACAGTCCAGACGAGGTGGTCTTCTTGAAACAGAAATCTTGTAGAAAGGTCTGGTAGCTCCGGTCCTCTGGGAATCCAGTGGGAGAGGGCTGCTTCTACTGTCCCAAATCCCAGCTTATATCCAGGTGAGAATGCTTGGCTCTTCCCCATGGGCGGAGCATCTCACAATGGGATGATGAGTCATGGAAGAGAGCCTTAATGGCCCATTAAAGAGAGAGATAACGCCCGGAGGGAGTTATCTCTGAGTCATGCAAAAGGCATTGATGGGCCATTAACTGAAGATGGTGATAGAATACACCCTAAACTACAACCCAGGACAAGTGTATATTAATAAAATCTATCTGTTTTTACTTTTAAGTTGTGCCTGTTTTGCCTTTTTCTCCCAGCGTCCAATCGCCCAGCTGATAAACGAAATTTGACTAATGTCAAACCATGACAATCTTCATTAAGCTTATGCTGGTTACCAAGAGCAGCAGAGCAAACCTGGAGAATGCAGATGTCTCCAGATGAACCTCCCTGAAGATCTACAGGCAGCTGAGGGAATCCCACAGATTTCTGTGGCTGCAGAGGCACAGTCCCACCTGCATATCCTCCTTCCTGCTCTCAGTTGTGTCCAACACAGCACAAAGCCCCTTCCCACTCCGTGGTTAGCCAGTGCAGCTTAGGAAAAAGTAATCCAAGAGAGGAAAAAATCCAAGAATTTTTCTTCTTATCCCTTTTTTGAACTTGAGAAGGAAATATCAGGAATGCCCTCAGCAAAACTACTAGCAAGTTCCTGCATATTCTTAACTTCTGCATTAAATTCAATCAGAAACCCCCACACGCTCTACACCAACCAACACACACCAAAGAAAGCCATTTTTTTTGTTTTTATGAACCTGCAGAAACAAGATCCTTCTGCTGGTTGAAGCAGTGGCTGTCTCACCCCCCAGAGAACTGTGTGGTGCTTGTGGAAAACTTCATTGCACATCCACAGCTCAGTAAGATGTGAATGGATCAGCAGGGCTGACTTCCTCCAGCTGGAGTATTTGAAAAAATACCCAAGAAAACATGAAATAAAGGTAACAATACCAACATTATCAGCCAGACCTCCATTTTACTAGAAGGAGACACACACTTTGAATTAAGAATGGCCATTCTGAAGTCTCAATGCAAGGAACACGGGTATCTCAATGTTATGTGCTACAAGGCATGGTTGCCTCTTCCAGCCACACCTTCCCTGAGCTCATCCTTAGATATTTATGCTCAAGAAAAATTATAAATCCTGCTTTGGAAGACAAATACTATACTTAAAGGCCCAGGTAAGCTGAACAGAAGCAGGAGAAGCATGCAAAGAAAGCAATGGCCGTCCCCAAATCCTGCCTAGGAGTGGGATACCACACAGGCATTTTTAAGAAGGGAACATCTCTTGGGATTCTCCAAAATAATTTTTTTCTGATGCCTACAAAAATGCTAGAAAATTTTAGGAAGCAGCAACAGTAAACAAGAACAATGCAAGAATAAATTATGCTTGCAGATTCCCAAGTGGTAACACAGAAGAGTCAATTTAAGATTTCCAAAACCTGGATTATCTCTCAAGATCGTTTTGTACTTCACATCTAACAGACTAACACCTCCTACACTCACTAAATTTTATCACAATTTATAAAGTAAGTCAATTTTCTTGGTAATTCTCAGAACAATTTGAATTCTTAGAATGCTGCAGTGTTGCAGTTTTGAAGGAACTGTTTTTTTCTTTCCAAACAGAGAGAAAATGCTTTTTGTTATGTATCTATAAAAAGGTCAGTCAGTGCAGCCGAACTCTTGGGCAAAGTTGTTCATTCACCAGCTCCTGCTTTAACCCATTCCTCTCTGAAAGGCAGAATTTTACCTGATTTCTTCTGATCCTCCCCAGAATTCACTCTGTTACTCTGTCCTGGATATACACCATCCCACTTTTCCTTTTTCCTATCACATTTAAACAGTAAAAACTTTTAAATATCTGAAATTTAATCTCTTACTTTTGTAGCACATTTTCCTTCGTTTGAAATTTAAAACTGTGATGTTTTTTGAGGAATTGATTGTTAAGTTGAGCTGCATCAGTATTGTGACGTCGGAGTCAAGTCTGCCGGTGCAGGAGAGTTCGACACGGAACACTGTGAACACAACACAGGGGTTACAGGGGAGTGGGACATCCCCAGACACTGGGATCAGAGAACATTTACAAAAGGGCCTTTTGAAGTTCATTACAAACATCATAAATTATCACATCATAAAGAACTCGATACTAGGAAATGCTATTTTAGTCTTCACGCCTCATCGCTTCAGCTACTAGAGCATTAAAAGACATGGATTTTAAATTAATTTTTGTCAATTTTATTAAGCATTCATGGATTACTAAAACTGCATTTGTGGCTAAATGACCATTTTTCATCCATGAGTTGGGTGGGGGTGGGGAGTTTACCTGAGAGGGTGCGAGGAACTTCTCCTTGTAGAGAAATGTTGGCCTGGGGCAGAGCCATAGCCATGGGATCATGTACCTGAAATCCCAGTTTATATTCAACCTGTAGCAACAGTTGGAAGAGAGAAAACATACCAGAAATCCGTTTAGGAGGATAAAGAAATGCAACATAACTTTTCATAACTCTTTTTGAAATAACTCCTTTTCCTAACTCTTCTTGAAAATAAAAAGCCATACATTATTTTCAAGGAGTGCTGGTAATTTTAGGCATCCATATTTCAAGCTTTTATGTGACATTTTAGGATCAAGACTTTTGTGACAGTTCAAATTAAGAAACCCAAAACAGAAGCTACTCTTAAAATCATTCCTTAAAATTTGGCGCAAAATTTGGAGTGCTTATATTAAAACAATTCCTCTAAAAATCTGATTCAATGATACTTTTAAACTTACTTGTTCAAAAGTCAGTTTGTTAAAGCTGCTATAAAAAATTCCCCCTCCCACAGTCAGTTTTACCAAAAAATTGCTTAGAAATAGTTTTTTCAACTATAGTCAAGATTTTGTTTCCACTTAAGAAGCTGACTCTGCAAACATTCATTCAAATAAAAGTACAGGACCTGCTTGAAGCTATAAGCTCCTGCTGGAAATTCATCCTACCCCTCCACCCTCAGCTGAATTAATTTGTTTGACTTCATCCCAATAGTTAGTGTTTTCTCCCTTTCTAAAACATAATATGGTTCATTTCTGTTATCAATTTATTTTTCAGTCAAGATGCCAAGGGAAGAGACACAACCCAGTTTCTGAGCTCCTCCAGGTCACACTACACCAAGTCAGAAGGGAAGATGCCAAGGGGTGGAATCACAGGAATGGGAAGCAGGGCTACACAAGCTCCAAAATTCTTCCTCAGAATTCACAGCCAGGCCCAAGGAAACACAGGGCAGGGCGAGGGATTTAGGGAGCTCAGCTGAAGCTGTAACAAGGGAATTCCTACTCAAATGACAAGTGACTGAATTGTCACTGTGCACGTAGAATATGGGATCAGGGCTGGCTGACACTCAACCCAACTCCACTGCAGGCCAGAAGTCACTCCTCTTAACAAGTTACACCTCAAAGGCAAGAACAATGGCAGGAGAAATCTTCAGGACCTGAACTGGTGGAGTTGTTCAATGATACTGCTCCTACTGCAGCCTTTCCTACTTAAGGACAGAAGAACAACCATCACTCAAGTTTAAAAAACCCAGAATGAACATCTGGCAGAGACTAAACAGATCATTTCCTATATGAAAATAAATTGTTAAGTAACTGGAAATGCTTCAGAATGTAAGAGTACACGCAATCCCTCCGACAGCTGTTGCTGCATGGTCCAGGCATGGTGATTAAGTGACATAAAAACCCTTTCCATTTAATCAGGGCTCAGTAATAACATACTGGATGCTGCTTTTATAGGCTCTCCTTGTCTCCAAGCATATGTTTCTAGAAATCTCTACAACAATTGCTCTGCATATAATTTCCAGAGGCTTCAGTTCATGGCTTCCCTTCTGTGTGTCCAAATGTACCAAGGGAAGCAATTCCAGAGCCAGTGGCTTGTATGCACATAAGGACCTTGTCAGGAGCAAGAAGTATAAAATACTTTGAAATAAGTGCTTCAGCTTTCTAAGGAACAGCTTGGATGTATGCCATCTTAACTTATTGCCTGCAGTCATACAAACGAGTATTTTCCACCTTGCATATGCTAATTTTTGTGAAGAAAAAAAGCCATTAAATGATAACAGTGGGTATTCACAAAGCAGAACTTGTGTCTCAAGTAACCAGAGTAGAAATCATGTCTGCTCACCTTGGACTTGGCATGCCAGGTGAAGTGGAGATTGTTGGTCTCACTGGGTATTAGGAGATTGAAGGACAAGGCATAGTGATTAACCACATCATTCCTCACGTAAGACAACTCTGCATCCAGACCTGTAAGAAGGAAGAGAACAGTAAGGCGGGGAAGAACAGGACCAAACACATTGGAACAAACAACTTTCAGGACCATGAGCTCCACTTGTATCTTCATGTTTAAGTGAACACTTCCCCCAGTCCATAAATTCCAAGGCAGGTTTGGAGACCAAGGCTCACAGCTGTCAGCTCTCACAGAGTGCCGCAAAGCCTTACAGAACAATCGCTTCAGAGAGGTGCCACAGCCTAAGGAACAAGCTGGAATGCAATGGAAGGAAACACAACTTTTCATACAAACATCCAGGAGAGTCATTACAGGCTCTCCTGAACATCCCCTTTTCTGCTTCTGGGAATCACAGCTCGTTTTCTTTACAACTGTGATCACTCAAACCAAACTGCTCTGGATTATCAGTCAGCTCTCACAGGTTATTCCTTCTGGAATAGCTCATTCCTTGAGCCCGAGACACCTGGGCAGTCTGGAATTAGCTTTAAGGTAATTAGATCACAGAATCCCAGAATGGTTTGGGTGGGAAGGGACCTTAAAAGTCCATCCAGTCCCACCCCCTGCCACAGGCAGGGACACATTCCACTATCCCAGGTTGCTCCAAGCTCTGTCCAACCTGGCTTTGGACACTTCCAGGGATGGGGCAGCCACAGCCTTTCCGGGCAACCTGGGCCAGGGCCTCACCACCCTCACAGGGAACACTTTCTTCTGAATACCTCATCTAAATCTCTCTTTAACAGCTTAAAGCCATTCCCCCTTGTCCTATCCCTGTCAGCTCATGTAAAAAGTCACTCTCCTTCATGGAGAGTGAGAGGTGACATTTGTACACCCAGCAATACCAACATTTCATGTCTACCCTTTGCTCTCTGAACATTTAAATACCCCTAGAGACCTGAAAGCCTCACAAAACTATTAATTTCAAGGCACTAAGGTGCATTTCCCTACATAAGACACAGCCTCTGATATTATAAAAACTGCAGCTGCTGCTATATTTGTGGCACATGATCCAAGGTCACACTGAACACAGGGTAGGACCCTGCAGCTTGCCCTGGGTGTCAACAGCAATTAGTGGTATGGTAAGCACTGCTTCCCTGCAGGGTTAAAATTAATCCCAGCTCCATATCCTCAGGACAAAACCCCACTGGATTTGCAGTCAGTACTATTTAGCCTTGTCTCATACAGCTCCTCCTCCAGTGCTCCCAGTTACACTACCAAGGCTCTTGGACATGCCAGGAGAACGGTGGGGTAAATCAGACACTGAATATTCCACACAGAATGGAATTCAAATCAAACAGTCACAGTGCAAATGGGAATGGACATAGCAGATTCCAGGATTCCTCCTCATGGCCTTCCAGTATCTAAAGGAGGCTTTTAAATAACAGGAAGACATTTTTCAAAGCGAGACAGTGACAGGACAAGAGGGAATGGTTTTAAACTAAGAGGAGAGATTTATATGGGATATCAGGAAGGAAGTGTTCCCTGTGAGGCTGGTGAGCCCCTGGCACAGGGTGCCCAGAGAAGCTGTGGCTGCCCCAACCCTGGAAGTGTCCAATGCCAGGTTGGACAGAGCTTGGAGTAACCTGGGATAGTAGAAGGTGTCCCTGCCCATGGCAGAGGGTGGAACAGGATGAGCTTTTTCCAACCTAAACCATTCTGTGATTCCATGGATTATTTTCTTTTATGGCTAGAAAGTCAAGAATACTGGAGAGGCCGTGACTCCAAGCATTTAAGGCATCCTGAAATCATTTCAAGAATCCAGGCAATCATGAAAGGCTGGGTTTTCTTAAGAAATTAAGAAAAAAATAAATCCAAGAGCAATGAACTGTGTAGATAAGCTGCATTTGAAGAAACAGAGCATCAGCTAAGAGAATTAAGTCCTCCTGTTTAGCGCAAAAACTAGGTACAGATCAGCACAAAGTGACATTTTCTCTTATTTCAGAACTTGATTTAATCCACCTTGTTTCCACAAGATACAAAAATGCAGTCAAGATGTTCCTCTTCTTTCTTCTTGTTGTTAGCCACTTTTATTCCCTGTTGGCTCATCAGGGTCCCAAAACTTAACCAAACCCCCATAGTTTAATCACAGGTACTGGGGGTGGCGAGGGAGAGCACTCCAAAGACTGAATGCATGAAAGGAATCAAGATAATGGAATAATCCCAGGGAGAAATGATCTCATATGAGATGCTGAGCAGAAAAAGAAGCAGGTGCATCTAAGTGTTGAATGCAAACAGTCTGAGACTGTATCTGAAAGAGAAGTTCAATAGTCCTTGTACACATAGTCCCTATTTGCACTTAAAAATAAATGGGAAATGCAAAAACCAGCAAAAAAGGGAGGAGGGTGAAGCCCACACAGCCCCAGACACAAAATAAAATTTTGAAAACACTTAAAAGCAACAGCAAACTTCAAAAACTCCTTTTCCAGATCACGTCTACATGTTTATACATGAAACCCAACTCAGAGTTACCAAACGCAGAAGGAGCCTGGAGAAAAGCTCAGAACTATCAGACACTTGGCATAAGTTCCAATCAAGATGGGAAGGTTTAAAGGCAGAATCTTCATTCAAATGAACCCCATTATGTACAAATCATTTTAAAAATTACTGAAACAAAAGGATTAGCAATGTGAAACAATGCAACTGGAACAAGGAAAATGCCTCCAAAATAAAGAAAACCTCTTGTTACTAAGTGGTCCCAGCTACCAGAGGTTCACAGAAACATTTCAGAATTTCCAGATGATAACCCTTGATTCAATAAAACTTTGCAGAGAAACTGGTCATTTTAATCAAACAGGTAAACAGCGATAAAATTACCTACTGCAAAACCCCAGCTTCATAAAAGTAACATAAAATGCAATCATAACTGACACTGTCAGAAGTATCTCGATGTGCAATATCATCTGAAAGCGTACAAAAGCAAATTATCCTACAGAATATCAATCAAACCTCTAAGCTTTAATTGTGGTACAACACTGAGTAATTTCATTTTAAAGGACACTAACATTTTTGCCTGTACTGCCAGAAAAAGCTCCACACTAACAGGAGACATTCATAATTATAGGAATGTCACAAGCAAAATAGAAGAGCTGCATGAGAATCAATGTTGTGTTGTATTGCTTCAAAATATTATGCTTCAAGACTGTGAGAGAAAAATAATTTTGGAAGTCTTGTAGTACAGCTCTGAATTCCTGAAAAAGGTAGAAGATTGTCTGACTCAGAGTCCTGTTCCCATCAGGGAGCTAAAGAAACTGCCTAGAGAAGGATTAAAACCCAAGGACACAGTGACAATTTACCAGCAGATCCCCTGTGCTTCCGGTGTTCGTGGATCACAAACTTCAGGAAGTTCCTCAAGAAGGCTGCAGTGGGACTTTTGACTTGACTTCCTCAAGTGGGCTGGAGTGCCAGGACGAGGGGGAATGGCTTCCCACTGTCAGAGGGCAGGGTTAGATGGGATACTGGGAAGAAATTCTTCCCTGTGAGGGTGGTGGGGTCCTGGCATAGGTTACCCAGAGAAGCTGTGGCGGCCCCATCTCTGGAAGTGTCCAAGGCCAGGCTGGATGGGGCTTGGAGCAATCTGGGATAGTGGGGGGTGTCCCTGCCCCAGGCAGGGGGTGGGACTGGATGGGCTTTAAGGTCCCTTCCAACCCAAACCTTTCCATGATTCTGTGATTAAACTCACAGGCAGTATCTCTCAATTGCTTCTCATTAGATCTATTTTCTCCTAGGAATCTGAGTTAATGTTTTCTCCAAGCCTGGAAACCGATGGATACACCCTTGGGAAATGTCAGTGTTTCAACACTGTACAGAAATTTCCTCTTTTTTAAACTTATCAACAATTAAGACATTTTCTCTCTAGCACATCTTTTCCCATCAGTTAACTACAGACAAAATTCTATTTCCTATGCACAGCTAAGAACCAGGGTCCTCTCCAGACAAGCAAGCTCCCATATCCCCACCTCAAATCCACCACAGAACAGATCTGCTTCCAGATCATCCTTCCATTCCTAATTTTTCATCCCCTCACTACCTCCCTAACTCAACCTTGAATTCCCCAAGCACTCTGTATAATTTATCTCAATCAGGCCAGCAAAACACACAAAACTTTGCAGCTGAACCTGCCAGTGAGAAAAAGCCCCAGCCTGTGCTGCAGGCAGGCAGCCAGGCAGGCTGGTGTGTTCTGCAGCCACAGGGGAGCCCAGTGCTGATCCTGAACCCAGGAGCTGCACCACATTCCAGCTGTAAGGGAAGGCACCGGGAAAGTAAGGCCAGGTCAGGAATCACACAGGGCACTGCAGAGAACAGCAGTGTGAGCCAGGGTTCGCTGATGGGGTGCGGGATCTGAGTCTCACCGTGACAGCTGAAGTCTAGCTCAGAATTGCTTTAATTCTGCATTTCCCCTTTTTCCTTCAGACTTGCACACTTACACATGCCTGGCAACATTCCTTATTTAACCCTTCAGCGAGCCAAGTGCAAGGAGTCAAGCTGGCACTATGCAAGGAGAGTAAACAAGTGAGGGAACACTCCTCAGTGAGTTTAACTCCCTGGATTAGTGAGGATGCCCAGGAGCATCTCAAACGGAGGGTGAGACTGCAGCAGCACTTGGATGGAACTTACACTAAAACACTCCTGTGACTTCATCAGATGCTGTAAGGTTTTTCCAATGCACACTTTGGACATAGGCAAGTTAGAAAAATGGCATCAAATGAAGCAGGTCACTGCCAATACAGCCTAAAGCAGTGACCTTGACTTTCCACTTTTTTAGTGTAAATCACTTTCAAACTCAGCAGCAGCATAAGATGCACCAGCTCAGGTAGCAGGTTGCAGAGCAAAAGAGAAACAAGTTCAAGTTTCTCAGTTGTTTCCGATTTCAAGAATGGTCAGTAAACTACTTAACCTAAACCTCCCTACTGGTGGGTGAGGGGAGGGAAAATGTCATCCTGCAAATGCTGGGTTCCTCTGAAGGTGCTGAATTCTTCCTTTGCACTAAGTAGGGCAAATCCGAGATGGATTTAATGTTCTGTGTCCTAAATGGAATAATGAAAGGAGAAAACAGGTGGCCCTAGGAGGAAAACACGGATGCTATACAACCAGCTACAGGAAATGGGCAGCTCCTGAATAATTTTCCGGACGAAGTGGCAAAACCTAAATAAAGGGGTGAAGACTCTTACAAAGAAATACCACAAAATGCAGAGGAGGAAAAGCAGCTTCTGTTGGTTTAGGCAGAATATTGGTGATCGATGCTGACCAGTTTGAAAAGCTGGGCCTAAACAAGTCCATATGCAGACACGGCACAGCACGGATGGATCTGGTTTCTCCTTACTTAGACTTGACCAACCTACACCAACACACACAAAATCAGTTGGGAGCAATGCTCTGCTGGATTTCGAGGCAAAACCACCAACCTCTTACCCAGGCAACCTCTGAATCTCATTATTAACTTCGCCCTCTTTATACCTTGAGCACAGACTTGAAAGAATAAATTAAAGTTCAAGGCAAACAAAAAGGTAGATTTAAGCAGCAGCACAGAGAAAGTCTGCCATTCTTTGCACTGTTTAACATAACAAAGCATCTGAAGAAGCTCAGAAAGGAAGGGGAGAGGCCAACTTTTATTCCCAGATGCCAAGGATGCTGGACAGCCCTTGTGTTCGTGATAAAACTGAATCAGGTCAGACAGACTAGCAGCCTAACAAAACACTTACTGGCAAATGTCCTTGTGCAAATGCAGTCTAGCTTCAACTTTTTTTTTTTTTTTTTTCTTTTTTTTTTTTTTTTTTTTCCTTTTTCTTTTTCACAATATACAAAAGAAATTTGCCTCTGCCACCATGGGAAAATTGGATTTTATTTTTATGAAGCAAATCTATCATGCAACATGCACCAGAACTAACACGTTCATCTTAAAGACAGTGTTTAGGAGTCTCTTACGTGGGGTTTCACTTCATTACTAAAAGACTTCAAATCTCCATAACATAATTCTGGCAGATTTTGTCTTAAATGGGGAGATCAAAAATGAGTGTGCAATGCAAAAGTTTCCTATTAGACTAGGGCTAGAATATTGCAAAAAAGCAGCATTTCATTAAAAGCTGTCTGGTAACAACAGCTGACAATTATCTGTCCAGTGGCTCCCCAGCAGAGAAATGACTGAAACTGGGGACTGTTTTCTTAATGCTCTAGTCTGTAATTTAGAAGAGTTTCTTCATCAGCAGCTGAGAAATCTCCACAGTGTGACATAAAATCACCACAGCCCACCCAGAGCAGAGCCACTCCTGATCCTGACTCACAGCCACTGAAACCAATTAACAGGGAAGATTTACTCAGTTCAGTGAGTTATGATCTTTCTATAAACATTTTATTTGTTCTATTATGTCCCCCAGAGAATGAGGCCTCTGCTCCCAAGCAGCTCATCTGGGTTAGTCTCTGGCCAGACCAGAAGTTTCCAGGCCAGGATGAACACTCATGTGAGAGAGTACAAACCTCAAGGTTCAACAGCCCTCCAACATCACCCCCCTCCCAAGCCTGCTCATCCCACTCCATAAACACACTGGATTCTCCCACTACTGGACAATTTACCCTACTGAAGAAAGACAGCTTCTTCTTACTTTCATTTTCCTGTCATTTAAAGTGCATCCTAAGTCTGAAACACTGACTTTAAATGCTAAACTTTGCTGGTTTTGTAGCAGGTTCTGCAAATGTCTACTGGAAAATACGGCCCAAACGTCAGGAAATGTGACTGCAGAATTAAAAATCAGCTCTTGACTACCGAATTTTATTTTTTTTAACAGAGTAGAAAGAACACGTTCCCAGAGCAAGCCTTATTAGTTTGAATGTACTTAATTAATTCAACAATCAGCTTGCTCAGGGCTGAAACTACAGCTGGGAGTTCAAAGATACAAAGGAAAAAAATGCAAACTGATCCACATGGATCGATTTAGTTTAGAAAATAGCAAACTATGAGGAATGCAATACTAAGCCTCTGAAAATACAGACACACGAAAAACTACTCACATCATTTTTGTGCATATCCAGTGTATACAACAACAAAGTGAAATTTGCTTTACTAAAGAAAGTAATTGACCAGCCTTCCACCTGCATTTTTACCTAAGTTTTCCATAAAGCTACAGTCTGCCAGTTAGAGTTGTTGGTCAGGATTTTGGGCTGAAATACTTGTTTTTAAACACCTTCACACATTAGGAGCCTCTGGAAAAGATGACTGATGAAAGATAAAACCGGGCAAAAACAAGTTAAACCTTCAGCAACATGGAGATGATAAAGAAGCAGCTTTTCAGTCTCCTAACACAGGCACCAGGGACTGTCAAAGGATAGTGATCAGTGTCAAGCTGAAAGACACAGCAGCAGCACAGACCCAGCAATACTCATAGCTCTGCAAGCTCACCTAACTCCAAGGAGCAGCAGAAGAGGGAACATGGGCTGTGGTTGTTACCTGTGCAGAGTTAACTTCTCATGAGCTGGAGGGGGAATATAACGTGCAAGGCATTCAATTTGAGGAAATACCCAACATAACTTCAAGGCAATTAATGCACCTTTGAAAACGGACCAAGACTCCTGGCAGGAAATCTTAGCAGGAAGCTTTCCAACATCCAGCAAAAGGGAGAAAAACTCTGAGCTGAGAGCTCTCATTAAGTCCTTGTGAATCTTCACAGGCAGTTCACCCCCAATTCACATCATTGATACTGTTAAATACAATTTGCAAATTCAACACGTCAGGCAAACAACGGGATTTTTTCCCCTGAAAGGCCTTTGGGAAAGTCACAGGGAGGACTTCCTCACTTCCACAGGAAGAAGCTCCCCTAGGAGATGCCACCTGCTGCTGAAAATAACAATATTTTCCTCAACCCATACTAAATAGAAGATATTTATTCTTCCTAGGACCCACCTGCTTACCCTTTTTCTCTGAACAGCAACAGCAATTACATTCCAACCACCTGCTTCTTCTTTTCTCCTTTGGCTACAGAAAAAAAAAAAATCTCCACTTTTCTGCTAGGAAGGACATAAAGCTCCCTATAGAAATAGTTAAATGACACTTCTTCATGGAGAGAGGAAAATCCAAACCAAAACCATATATCTCACCTCAGAGGAAAATGCAACTGAACTCTGCTCCTGAAAACACCTTTCTAAAAGAAATTCAGCAAGAAAAAAAAAAAAAAAACTAGAAAACTCACCAAAATCAGCATCCACGTTGCTTTTAATAGGCAGGTTGGTGCACATGAATTACCTGGAGCACAGATTCCAAAGGAAAAATGCAGTAGAGATCCACAAAAAGGATACTTGAAGGCAGAGGAAAATTAGTGGCAAGGACCTACACAGAGGGCACGGGGAGACGGGACAAGAGGGAATAGGAATGGCACAGGTACAGGGTTGGAAGTAACTGAAAGGAAACTCTGTAACACAAAATAATAAATCTAACTTTAGGGAAATATAGAAAAGAACTTTATTCTTATAAAGTTGTTATAAAAAACTTTTATTCTTATGAAATAAAAATTTAACACAACAGCTATGGCAAATTTCATCATTACTGTAATATGAAGTTTGATGCTCCTTTTGAATTAGAATGAAAACAAACACCAAGTATAGAAAACCAAAAAGTTCCCTCCTCATGAACTGCAGCTGGCAAGAACCCAGCCCTCAAAATAAAACAACCTCTGATCAAATACTCAGTAGTGCCCCAAAGCTTTGGAAGGCAGCTGCTGTCATATTCCCAGCTAAAACACCACCACCTCACAGAGGTGTGCCAGGTGTCAATTGGGCTCATGAGCAATGCGTGTTTGTGGTGTTTCAGTGTCACCTACTTAGAGAAGTCATGCCATTTTATTTTTATTTCATTTAGTTATAGCAATGCACACCCATGTTGATTTAGTTATCCCTGTAGACAAGACCCTAAGTCACCTCCAGATCAGTGTCCAGGCCAGCGACATGGCTATTCCAGCAATGAGTACCCGACAGAGAACAAATACATTTAATGTTAATTAGGAAGAACAGACACACCCTCTCTCTCAGTGCTCCAGATCTCTCAGCCTTGAAGCCCATACTCCTGGTTCTGTGCCTGACATGACTGCTGAAGGGATAATGGACTGTCCACATTTTTTGAGATGCTTTGAACAGCATCAGAATGACACGGATCATTTAATACAAAACCAAGCTCTAAACAAACTAAGCTAGGTCTGTTCGCTCCTGTGGCCATCTCTAAACCCACAGAGCTTATTGGTGTTTTTTTAATTAGGAATTACTCTACAAGGCCTTTAATTTATTTCAAAAAAGGCCCAAACAGACTGGAGAGGAGAACCATCATTAGTTTATCAGCCTGCTCTACCTTTCCAAGCCTCCCAAGCAGCAGCTCCCATGCCTGTGTTCCCACTCTGCTCTTTCCCAAGCAGTGTGCTGAAATCAATACACTGGTTAATTTAATTACAGCTATTCAACACCCAGTAAGTGGCAGTGAAATTCTAAAGCATCACATTAGTTTCATGCTGTTGCTTCTGCTCCCAGCTCTCCGGAGCAGTCAGTGCAAATATGTGAGTTATCCGCTTGAAAGAAGGACAAAGGCAGCGATGGAAGAGCAATAATGCGTTTGAAGCCTCTGCCATCACGCCCTTTGTGCCGCCACAAGGCGTTTGCAGAGAGTGTTAGCATTCATCCCGACACGGGAGCTGCTGGTGCTGCTGCCATTCCAGGGAAAAAGGGAAAAGAACTGAATTCACCAGGCACAACTCATTAAATGCACTTCAGCCTGTACGCGCTGCTCTCACGGCTGAGACCTCGAGTATGGTTCAATCCTACACACTAAAGTACAGAGGAGTAACTCTGACTTAACACCCATCCCCTGCAAGGAAAGTAGGAGCCTCCGTGATATTCCAGTCTGGATAGTTTCAGGTAGGAATTAGTCATCAAGCCATTTCACTAGAGCTCAGCACAACCGTGAATCAACGCATTTGGAATTCGTCTCATTAATTCAGCTTTTCCAGTATCCAAACACAACTCTGAATAGCAGAAGAGGAGGAGAAAAACACAAGGTTTCATCCTTTAAAATACCCAGAGTGGACAGTACAGCTGCCTCCACAGCTCCCACTCTCAGGAAAACATCACCCTGGGATTCCTCATGCCTGTGAACATGATGCCTATCTCCTGGATTTCTCTCTGTGCAGGTGGTGTTTAGGAGCAGTTTCAGGCCCTGCCCTCCTCCCAGTATACTGAGTCCTTCTTGCTGGCTTTTCTCATGCATGCAGGGAGCTGTGCCTCCATTTCCTCTCTTTTGCTCCCACTCTGTATGTGCACTGGAGGGAGAAAGAAGCCAAACAATCAGCAGTGATAAATAGGATGCTGCCAAACAGAATGCAGGTGTAAAGTCACAGGAGTGAGGAATGCAGCCTTGGGAATTTTTCCCCTCGCTACCACCAGGACAGCCTCCAGTCTCAGAGGTCAGGTTTCTTCCAAGTCCCTGACACACAAATGTTACAAGAGCCACAAACATTTATCACTAAACAGACCTTGGCCTCTTGGGAGCTGAAATGGCTGTTTCCTCCCAGGCCTGAGCACAGACAGAGCTGCACGAGGCAGCCAGGCCACGCTCTGCCCGTGCAGTCCCGCTTGAACACCAGTTTGCAGAAGGAAAGAGCCTTCTTCCAGGCAGGATTCAGACAGAGCCCCCAGCAGTGTAAATTCCAACACATGAGCTGATGCGATAAAGCAAGACTCAGAAATCAGCAATGCTCAGCAGATCAACACATGCAAGGACTGAAGTTTATTTCACAGACTTCTGCCTTAGTGGCATCATAGAATATGGTTTCAAAGCAATCCTAATCCAGGCCAGAGGCTGCCTCCTCCAGGAGGAAAGACTTTCACTGGCTATATCAAGCTTCTAGAAGCTTATTCTTCTGCAGGTTTGCAAGCATTACCAATATGCAGTGGATCATATGATTTTGCATATCTCCAAAGAAATGGCAGTGCACTGTTATTGGAACTGTGCCAGCTAAAGGGGAGGTCACAGAATGGAAAGAGACAGTGGAACCCCAACCACAGCTCGTTCTCGTCCAGAAGCCTCAATACGGATGTGAACCACAGCACTGGGTCAAATCAGATCAACGGGCACCCAGGCACAACGGGAGGCTCCAGAACAGACACAGGTAAATCAGACAGACACCCAGGCACAACGGGAGGCTCCAGAACAGACACAGGTAAAACAGACAGACACCCAGGCACAACGGGAGGCTCCAGAACGGACACAGGTAAATCAGACAGACACTCAGGCACAATGAGAGGGTCCAGAACGGACACAGGCTGCTGCAGAGAACTTGTCACGACCTGCTGCTGCTGCACAGCCCCAGACATCCACCTGTCCCCAGCCCCACTGCTCCAGTGCAGGCTGGGTAACACTCGCCCACAATCCCAAACCCACCAGCTACTACACAGCCATCATGGACTGTCAGTGGGCTAAAGGGCTTAACAGAGTGAAGTAAAATAATTACTATCCTAAAAACAGCACTTGCATTTCACTGGATATATCAGGACATTTTCAGCAGCTTGATTTTGTTTCAGTGTCTGGTGTTTGTCAGGATGAGAAGTACGCTTTCCATCCAGGTGTGCACCTATGTAAATCTTCCCTTTCTACTGGTGCCATGAAGTGGGATTTTGTACTCCTGCAAAGACAGGCTTGTGGAACACTGCAAAAGTAGAGTGTGCAAAAAGCTTCTGTTCTTCAGAGCCAAGCACTTAAAAGCTATGAAATGAAGATTTCAGAACACGTATACAAGAGAACCTGATCTTGAACAGTAAATCATGTACCACACACACATCTGCTTCCATATCTTGGGATACTCAAACATCTGCTCCTTGGGGAATATCTTCTTTATCCTCCTGCAACTTTAGAGGCTCTTCACTGCATTTTTTCTAGTACCTGTGAGTTCCCCAACTCCCAGGAAAAATGATCTTGGGTGCTGCTAACAACCTTTACTCAGATCACAGCACTGGCTGCCTGGTGGTGCTCCAGGCTGTGATGCTATCCAAGACAGGCTGAGTGAGATTTTAACAAGGCCCTTAATCTTTTCAAGAATCACAAAGAATACACACTTTCAGCTCCCTTTCATAACAACCAAGCAACAAAGGAACAAGAGGATTTCCAGCCACTATATACTCAGTGAAAGTACCATAAAGCACTTTTGATGGGAACTCCGGTGGCCAGCTCCCCAAAACAGTGACATCAACACTGCTGAATCACAGTATAAAATGAAGACAATTAACATCATCTGCTGCAATAAGATGATGTTTAGACTCAATTTCTAACATACAAAATTGCATTTGGCCTGTAATTTCCCAGGACTCTGACCAGCCCTTGTGAAGGCACACAACAGACCACTGGGCTTCCCAAGAGAAGAGGCAGAGCTACAGGAGAGGGTTCAGTGAAGGACCACAAAGAGGATTAAAGGAACTGCAACACCTCTACCATGAGAAAACACGGGGGAAGCTAGAGCTGTTCATCCTGGAGAAGAGCTGGCTCAGGGGGATCTCATCAATGCATATAAATATTCCAAAGTGTGTACAGAGAGGATGAAAGCAGGTTCCCACCACTGCCCAGTAACAAGATCCTAAAAAAGGGCACAAACTGAAACACGGGAGGGTCTGCCTGAACAGCAAGAAAAACTCATACAGTGAGGGTGACTGAGCACTGGCACAGGCTGCCCACAGAGGTGGTGAAGTCTCCACGCTCTGAGATGTTCAAAAGCCCCAGGATGTGGTGCTGGACAAGCAGCTTTGGGTGGCCCAGTTTGAGCAGGGGGTGGGACCAGATGACCTCCAGAGCTCTCTGCCAACATCAACCACTCTGTGAGTCACCACCTCAATTTAAAAACCAAACAACCAACCCTCTGCTGTAATAGATTTTGCATCGATGTTGCATCTTCCAGACAGACAATTCATTTAAGTAAACTGCACAATAGCTTTTAATGGAATTCTAGAACACGTAAGTACAAGCCACATAAGTGAAATTAATTTAACGCTGAATTGAGTGAGTCCAAATCTAAAACTAACAACAGACAGCATTCAGTGATTGCTCAGAACAAACTAGGCCAGAGAACACTAAATTTGGAAACTCAATGTAAACATTGTAGGACTTCTGACTTTTAAATTCCCCTGCAATTCTAATTTAGCCCCTGTATATATATGCATTATGATAGCTCTTAGCTACACAATGCGGGGGAATTTTCCCCCCATGGGACTAAAGTCTCAGTTAACATCCAGACCAGATTCCTTAAAAGACCCAGAACCATGTGACAGGAGGCCTATCCACAGGACCAAATTCACAGCTGAAATACACGAAGTCTGCAAAAAAAAAAAAAAACCAAAAAACCTGCAGGGACAGAAAGGGTTGTCCTCACTGCTTAAGCACCTTATTGCTGCCATGAATGCTGCAAAAGAACAGTCTACAATGCCAGGAGAACTGCTTAAGCCAAGTTTTCACAGGCAGCTATTGATTCTGGTCCTCAGAATTAGAGGATAAGACCTGAGGTCTGTGAGGCTGTGCTCAGAACTGCTGGGAACTCAAAATCAAGGTCTAAAAGATACACCAGGAATGCACAAAATGCCAGATAACACCGTTTATTGAAACAGACTAGATCCAATCCTTAGTTACGAAAGCTTTCTAATATTAGAAAATATTCTAATAACAATGAATATTTCCTACCTTATTCTCTAAACCTTAGATTGCTACCTGCTAAACAGAGATATATCAGCCTTCACATCCCAGGATCCTATGAAAAGCAGAACAATGGAGCATCTCAACACAAGGCAAACACCACATTTTGATTTCATGGGAAAAGTGGAATGAAAGTCACTAAATCAAGTAACTCATCACTAACTTCACACCACCTGTGTTTCCAGCACCATAAGGTGGTGACTGGAAAAAGGGATAGAATCAGGCAGTGTTCTCACATCTGTACAGTCACTACACAAGAGTAAAAAACTTTCTTCAGGTCTAAGCACAACACCAAGAAAGACTCTCCAGACGAATCAGCTCAAAAAGCTACAGATGACAGTGCCAAGAGAGTTCACACTTGGTTGTGGTGCTCTGGATGTCTCTCCACAAAAAGCAGCACTCTCCTTCCTCCTCCCCAGCTCCCTGCTCTCAATCCTGACACCTCTGGCTCCTGCTGCCATCGCTGGAGTCATCTCAGCCAAGACCCCTCAGCTAGCTCCTTCCTACTCCATCACCTCTATTGCCAAATCCTGCCTGGTGCAAGCGGAATCTGACACATTCAGCTATGTGAAAACCGCACGTTATTCTTCCCAAAGGCTTGTAGTCTGGATGGCTGGGAATATTTTCCATGGGAATGGCAAGAGAGATTTCTGACAGAGACACCATATGCCTGCCATATAGCAAGTCCTGCTTTCAGACCCTGAGAATTCCACAGCGTTTCGAAATAAAAATCCACCTCACACAACAAGATGAGCCAGTTTCTTCTAGTTTTCTTCTACATAAACCCCTGAAGACTACAAAACAATTCCTCCTAAGGCAGACACATGGTCAGAATTCCACAGCCCGACGGTGGAAATCTGGCGGGAGCACACAGGAAAGGAGCAGGCAGTTTTCACTGTAAATCACCATATTTGTCCTTCTTCCACGCCACAGAGAACAGCAGCCACGAATAATCTGCAACAAGTTCCTGTTTCACTTACAAGAGCTACAACCTGATTAAAACACAACCTATGATTCTGCAAGACAGCAAAGCCCGAGTTTGGGGAAAACAGCAGCACCAGACACTCCACTGAACCGTGTCAGCCTGGCTGATGGAGAGATCATGTGGAGATACTGCCCACAGAGCTTCCACCAAACCCCGGGGATGCTCCAGCTCTGCATTGCTGGCTGTGACTGATTCAGCAGCCACATGGGTGCTTACATTTATTCCTAATCAAATTTGTCACCTGAAGATGTATAGGGGTGATATGTAAAAGTGTGACAACAGCACAGGCTGTAGTAACTGCAGTAATTCCATGTAATCTTTGGGTTTATAAGCAGAAGAGTTTGAGAGTTTCTGTTCAGCCACAGCAAGGCAGTAGCAGAGAAAAGTTTGTTTAGAGACAAAAGGTGAAAAAATCCAGCTTCTATTAGCAGCTTCACTGAACTTAACACTTCACTTCACAAGCAACCCCATTTTTCTATCCCCGTGACTATCCCAGCATCTGCCGAAGCACGGGTTTTCTCAGGGAAGTTCCAGAAGCTGAACCCCCTCACTGCTCTTTGCAAGTTCACACATCGGTACGAGGCCTTAAACCATGAACTTGATTGTATGTAAACCCCAAACAGATACTACAAAATGGAACACATGAAAGCCTAGGTTTGCTTTCAGAATCATGGAGACCTGGAACAAAACTGTCTGTCCCTCTGGATTTTATTCTGCCAGAGGAATACATGAAGCTATTGGTAAATTGGCCTGTGTCTAAATACTTCCTTAAACTACACCTCACCTACAGCAGAGAGCACATGTAGAGATACCCCTAAAATTAAATCTGCTCATGCCAACAACACAATTTAGATCCTGGAAGTTTAGTGTGCAACAGATTTCCAGTGATCTGAACCCCAGCAACTGAAGGAAGTCCCAGTTTACTTCCACATTAGATTCCAATTTATCCAAGACACTGGGGTCACAGAGAACAGATCATTCATGTCAGATACTTAAAGTGATATAAACCAGCTACAGACAGCTGAGTAGTGCATGCCCTTCAGCCATGCAGTAACAGACATCCATAAGGGAAGCCACAGGAAGAAATTTAGCTTTAAAAATAGTAACAGCACATCTTGCCTCCTCAGTTGCTACTTCATGATGAATAATTATGCCAGTGGGCCACAGAAGCCTGAACAAATTCAACTAACAGAGATTTCAAGCACTAGACACATGAGAGATCAAACCTTGCCATTCAGTACTCCCAAGATTAACTACTTATTTAGAATCCCAGCTCACCAGACATTTCCAACCTCTATCTGTACCGTAGCATCTGGCAGCAAGCACGTGCCATGCACAAATGACAACAGCAGGACACTGATCACCAGGGCAAATCATGAGGGAAAGATATTTACAGTGTTCTTCAGTCCCCAGATCCCCTGAGTTAGGTCAGCTGTGTGCTCACAGAGTGCAAATTAACTGGAGATATTTTTATTTTGTCCATTTGACGCAAATAAAGTGTTGCACTGCCAGTTTTCCAGCTTGCAGAGATACATGGCACCTGGGAAAACAAATCACTGGAGACACCAACAGATTTGTTTTGAGACTCCAACCACCAACTCTAAAAAAGAGCCTATGCAAGCCAAAGCCTACAGAAAACAAATCTTTGTTTAAGTCAGACTCTCCAAGCACAGAACTCCTGTGAAAGCCTTCCACAGCAGGCCAGATGGGGGACTTCAAGAACTGCCTCCAAGTCCTTGCGCAGCGATTGTCAGCCTGCCTAGAAATTAAGATTCCTTTCACACACACACCCGATTATTGCCAGGTCTCCCCTCTGCCGTCTGCATGTCACTTGCCTGGCTAATTAAACCATGGGCCTGAGCCCACCTCTTCCAGGGCTAACCCTGCTCCCACAGGACACTATCCCTGGTTGCTCCAGTCTGGGGAACCCCTCACTATTAGGGTGAAGCTAATGTGCTTTTTTCTTCCTCCAATCACACACACACAAGGCAGCACAGAGACCACTTTGACTCATCCATTCTCACCACGACCCCAGGGCTACAAACCCCACAGATCCCTGGGATCACTCATCCCAACCCCAGTCATAGCTCTTCATACCCTCCTGAGCTTCAGGTCCTTCATCCCCGCTCAGGACCCTTTCCATCATCCTGTGCACCCCCCAAATGTGCATTCCTTGCAGGAGTCCCACAGACATCCCCCGTCTCCTGGACCCCACAGCAAACCCCTAGTCCTGCTGACACCCACCACAGAGCCTCAGCCCTCACCCTCCCGAGACCCAGATCCCTCATCCCCGCTCGCAGCCACTCCCACAGAACCCTCACAAATCTCTGGATTCACCCATTCCCACTCCAGACCCAGACTCCCATTCTCTCGTGAGCTGGAGGTCCTTCATCCCCACTCAGCAGCCCTCTCCGCCCTCCCCTGCATCCGAGCTCTGCTTCCCTCTCAGCATTCCCACAGACACCCCCAATTCCCTCCTGGACCCCACAGCCTCCTCCGGTCCTGCTGACGCCCACCATTCCTAGCCCAGACCCACAGTCCCTCATCCTTTTCCAGCCCCCCAAATTTCCACCTCGGCCCACAGAGCCCCCCTCAGCCCGTCCTGAGCGGCCGGACTCCCCCCGCCTCAGCCCCGCACCGCCTCCGGGCTCCATGTCGCCGCCGGGCACACTCACCGATCAGCTGCCGCACCTCCTCCTCGCTCAGGTAAATGCTGAGGCTGGGCCCGGGGCCGCCGGGGGGCCAGTCCGGGGCGTGCGGGCTCGGGCCGGGCTGGCCCCGGACGCCGGCGGGCAGCACCAGCAGCAGCAGCAGCGGCGGCAGGAGGAGGAGGAGGAGGAGATGGCGGCGCGGGCCCCCGCACCCGCCGGCCCCGCCGCGGCCCCGCGCCCGCCTCCCCCGCCGCCTCACGGGGCCGTCCCCCGCCGGGCTCCCGGCGGCGCGGCGCCATGGCTCCGCGGGGCCGGAGGGCCGGACGCAGGGCCGGGGGGAAGCGGGCGGAACCCCCCGCCCCGCCGGACCCTCGCACGGCGCGGCCGCCGCCAGGCCCCGCCCCGCGCACGCGCCGCTCCCGCCGCCGCGGGCGCCCCCTCGGCGCTGGCGGGAGGGGCGGGATCCCCCTCACGGCTCTTCCCGCCTCTTCCCGCATCCCGCCCGGCGCCGGGAGGAAGGGGAGGAGGGAGAGCGGCCCCGGTCCCTGCGGAGTGCCCTCGCAGAATGACAAAATCACTGAGGGCGCGGAAGACTTCGAAGACCACCGGGTTCCAGCCTATGACCGATCCCAACCTTGTCACCCGGCCCGGAGCATGAGTGCCATGTTCAGGCCTTCCTTAGACACCTCCGGGGACGGAGACTCCAAACCTCCCTGGGCAGCCCTTATAATGCCTGGCCACCCTTTCCATGATGTCCAGTATGAACTTCTCCTGGCACAGCCTGAAGCCGTTCCCTCTTATCCTGTCCCTGTTCCCTGGGAGCAGAGCCCGACCCTCGCCTGGCTATTCCCTCTTGTCACGGAGTTGTGCAGGGCCAGAAGGTTCATCCTGAGCCTGCTTTTTCTCCAGGCTGAGCTCCCTCAGCCACTCCTGATGCTGCAGCCCCTTCCCCAGCTCCATTTCCTTCACTGGATATGCTCCAGCTCCTCCATGTCCTTCTTGTGAGGGCCAGAGCTGGACGCAGCACCCCAGGGGCTTCACAGTGCCCATCGCTGCCCTGGTCCTGTTGAACCCATTGGCCTCTTGCCCACATGGGCACACCTGGGCTCATGCCCAGCCACTGTCGACCACCATCTCCAAAGTCCTGTTCAGGTCTTTTATGGCATCTGATCCCATCCTGGAGGTCACCCACTGAATCACCTCATGCTCGCCCTGAGACATTGCACATCCCCATGCTTTGGCTTAGCTGTCGTTGCCTCCACCCCCAAACCCTCCCAGCCTGCTCTAGCCATCCATCCAGGATGGGCCAAGGGGTCACGGCCATGACCAGAAATGCTCTGCCAAAACATCCCTGATAAAAGATAATCCCAAGGTGACAGGCTATGGGATGCCTGGTGCCCACCAAAGCTGCTCCATCCGCTGGACAGGGGAGAGAAAATAAAGCTCTCCTAAGCTGAGGTAAAAACGGAGAGACCACTCAGCAATTACTGTTATGGGCAAATCAGACTCAGTTTGAGGAAATGTATGGAATTCATTACCAATCAGATTGGTAGGATAATGAGAAGCCTGTTTTGGAGCTGCGCGGCATCAGCCCCATCAAACACGGGAAGATTCTGGCAGTTTCTCAAATCAGCCACTCCTTACAGCTCCCCCACTACCCAAAACTCAACACACTGCTCAGAAGCTTTCCCAACTAGAAATACTGCTGAAATACCAGCGTTTTAGTTTAAAAGAATTTCCTTTTTTGGTAATTTTTTTTTAACAAAACATGAGGGTTTTTTAAATGCACTGTTTATAGGTATATAAAACATACTGATATTATATTTAATGTTTTAATCTGCTTATCTTTCAGAGCTAAGAAGCAGCAGCATTTCATTTCACTGTAACAAAGGGCCTTTGGCCCACAGAGGATGGGGATTTCAGCTCCAGCCAAGCCATTGCTGCCTGTAACAATCCTGAAGTAAAATCCAAACTGTAAACACATCTCCTGTTCTGTTACAGTATGGAATGCCAGCAGCAGGGCTGCTTGACAGCTGATATATTTTAAAAGAATGCAATAATAATCAAGTCCAACGATGCAAACAACATTAAATTCCAATGTGAGGCTTTGAATCTCCTATACAAACATTCCTGACCTTTCCCCAAAATCCTCTGCTGTGCAGAATTTCAGAAGTAAGGATTTCTGTGGCAGTTTGGTGCAAAACTCTTTTTCAAGGTGTCCACCTTTCCCCCGAGACATAAAACCTCTGTTCCAATTGGCTTAGGAAGGGGATTTTGGTTTTCTCAGCTGGCTGCTGACCTAAACACACCTCGTTCGGGCTGAAGAACCACCTGCATTGTCACCTTCCTCCCTGCTGTCACACCTGGCTGCTCTCCAGCTCCTCTGGAATCCCCAGCACAGTGACAGCTTTATTATTAGCAAATCCATCACTGGGAGCTGCCTGCTTGGTTAAGATTTTCAGCAAAAGCATCGAAATATTCACTTATGACCATTAAATCCCTTAATGGCTTTGAATTTTATGCTCCCTCCTGACTTGCTGGGAGGAATTTTCTCCTGTGGGACACCATGACAGGAGGACAGTGCAGGGTAATTGGCCATGGTGGGGTTTAATCACTGAGTCTTTCAGCTCATAATCATAAGTGTGAAAAGTGTGTGGGAAGTTTCTGCTCTTCTAATCACTGAGGTGAAAGATTGCTCACACTCCTCCGCACAATATCCATTACTTAGTTAAACAGTATCATGCATTAAAAATAAAAAACCAAAACAAAAAAAAATCACAAACAAACAAACAAAAAAACCCCAACCAAACTGGAATGGAGCTGGAAATTACATGCAGGTCTGTAGCTGGGGGACGAGGCCCAGCCTGCGGAGCTCTGGTTGCTGAGAGAGCCCTCCACACCACAGCTTCTCCACAGGCCATTTCCTCAGCCTGGAGACCCGGCGCCTGGGCATCTTTGTTTATTTGCCCTGCAGATGTAGCCTAAATCCCAGACTCTGCATGGTTTCTGATGCATCTCACTGAGGGACTTGTGGACAGACAGACAACATGTGGTATCTGATGTGATCAAAATCAAGAGTGAGGCTCACAAGCCTGAGACCAAGCAAACTTTTGATGCCCTTTTCTGGTGATATTAGCAGGTAGCTTGTGTGGGAAGACACTGCCAAAGCCACCCAAGTGTTGGCATGGATTTATCACTTGGAGAAGTCCCTGCTTCACTCACAGTGAGCTTGAAGGAGCAGCGGAAATTGCTGCTGCTGTCTGGATGTTGGACGAGACCAACGAGGTCAAAAACATGGTGTAGGCAGCAGGCAGGAGACAAATAGCTCTTTTTATCCATGAGTTTGTCAAAGAGTCGGAAGAAGAGACAGAAAAACATGAACACTCCTTGGCTGTAACACCCTGTAATGGTGGCAGGACCCACAGGAACCCCAACATGGAGGTCCATTTTTCATTTTCCACTGAGCCCCATTTTCCCCAAACTTATTTCTGGGCTGTCCTGCACAAGGACCAATATTCATGCAGCCACCATAGATGACAAACATGACTTTAACCTTAGCCACCCCTTCCGTGGGCATAAGGACATGATATTCAGCACAAATGTGACGTTCAGCATGTGCGGGGTTATTTCCCTGCATTTCTTTTCAGAGAGTATGTAACTTTGCCTCCTGGAAGCCACTGGCTGTTTTTAACAAAAGGTCACCAAAGCCACATAAACCAAACACAAATAAACACATTCTTGGTCTGCAGCTGCCAGCCTGTGCGCAGCCGCTCACGGGGCTACAGGCCTTGCTGGGCCCCTCTTGCCCATCAAGCCAATTGCTCACTGGGCTCTGATGTTGTAATTAAAATGCAGGCTGCAAGAATAATTGGGAGTATTAGAAGCCAAATGAAGGTTTCATGGATGTCAAGAAACATCTCATTGGAAAAAGGTGAAAAATGCAACTCGCAGGCCAGCTCAAACACTGAAGATCTTGTGTTGATTTTTTTTGGCTGCTCAGACTGTTTTTGGCAGGATCGAGTTCACGGTCTTTCAAAACTGTTCTGGGGAAGACTATATTGCAAGAGGATACACAAAGTCTGTCTGTGGCAAGCTGCTAGCAATAGCTGTGAACTTGCAGCACTCATATGGAAAAGTTTTGCTTGGATAGACACTGAGATGCTTCACTGCGTGTGCTCCCAGCCTGACTGTATCAGCAGTTACCACCACCGAGTCCCGAGAGGCAGGGGAGAGCTAGGATTCATTTCTGGATGTAAAACAAATCTCTAAAAGCAAATAGCTGACAATTAATGGCACTGATAGGAATTTGATACATGAGGGCCTCATGGAAGACACATGATATATGGATGTTTACGTGGGTGCTGGAAGATGGGAGACAGGGCTTTGGGAATGACTGCTCCGTGTCTAGACTCGCTCGCACACGCTGCTGCGATAGGGGGTGGCTTTTCCCACCTCTTTATGATTGTAAGTGACTGTGCAGCATTCCCTGGGGAAGAGCTGGCCCCTTCACACAGACACAGGAATGAAGTCCTGCTGCCTCTTCCAATCAGTCTTCCAACATTTTTCCTGTCAAACAGCTTCTCTCCTTTACGAGTACCAGGTGACCTAAGTGCTTGGATGGCTTCCAATACAACTGCACCTTGGTTCCGTGGCCCTGGAATCTTCAGCTCCTCACTTGCACAAGGACCTCTGCCCGCAAGGCTTCTCTGCAGAAATGCTCTGGAGCTTTGGCTTTGCTCATGGATGGGCATTAGAAATGGGCAAGAGGAACTTCAGATTTAGGTGTGCTAGGAAAAGATGGCACAGCTGAGCTTGTGCAAGCAGCATGTTCCCTAAGCTATTTAGTATGGATTAACCTCTTTATCATTTACTGTTCCCCTTTATATAGTTTTTGTTGACCGCTCTCCGCGGGCAAGGATGTGTCCTTACAACTCTGAGTGGAGATAAGACCATTCATTTGCTCTGCTCCACTTCCTGCCATTTCCTGAGGGGTTTCTCACTTCTGTCTTTCACAGAGCGTGGTGCCCCAGGATTTCCAGTTCTTCTCACTCATCAGGGTGGAACAAACTGCAGCCTGCTGCTTGTTTTCTCCCACATCTCTGAATTTGCCATGCCTTTTCCCAAAGCATGAGGAGGGCTGAGAATGAGAGGATGGACGACATATTGAGTAATATAAATAGACAGATGGCTTCACTCAAATCAGCACTGACCCATGGAGTCTTCCAGGGAAGGGAAGAGCTGAAATTTCAAAGTTTAAAATGTACAGACCTTCCCTCAAACTCTTTTTGTCCCATTATATCAACTGTAAACAGGCAGCACTGGGAAGGCTGATATTCTCTGTTTCTGGAATAGCACTGAGGCAAAGATAAAAGCCTTCAGCCTTCCAGCCAGCTCCCCTTTGCACCAGACTTCTATTTTCCCCTCATTTATTTCCTAATTGTGCAAACAGGTCCATAAAGCTGCCCTGGAGAAGGAAGGGCCGTGGCTGCTTCGTTGCTGCAGTCAGACTGCTCAGGCTGGGATATACAGAGAGGAAAAGTCACTCACACAGCAGCAGAGGGAAATGTGTGTACAAGTTCCTGGAAATGTAGCATCTAATGGAAAAAACATCCTGAGAAGATGAAGCTGGCCGGAGCTGCTGTGGCATTAAGCAAGGGAGGCTGGGGGACAGCAGAGCCTTGGAATATGGTTTCAGCATGTGGTTGGGAAGGCACATGCTGTTCCTGTGTTTGCCTTATAAGGGGAGTATGCATGCCATGATATTGCTAAATATGAAATACATTGTTTGTGTTTGGGGGCTGGCTGTCTCACCTCTTCCCTCCCAGGACACCTGGGGGTTGCTGGCTGATGTGTGTGACATTGGGCGCATTTTCCTTGCCAGTGGATGCCAGGATTTGGGGCCACGGATGTTGCACAAGAAGACTTACAATGCTGTTACAATTTGTTCTGCACTCAATCATAGCTTGATACTCAAGTGAGAGTTGGTGTTGGGACAGAAAATGACAAATCAAACCATTTTCAATGGGAAAAATTAAGGGAAAATTGGATAGGTATCTGTTGGAGGGAGAAGAGAAGGAAAGCAGGCACCTGAACCTGCTCTTGCTTGGTCTTTTGCTGGCTTTTCAGTGCAAATGATCTTTCAAAATTTGTCTCCAGGGGTTTGATTATGTCTGTGCTCAAAAGACAGACTTCACTGTAGGTCAGCACATGACTCGAAACACAGCACCCATCCTCAGGGAGCTCAGTCTTCTCCTTGACTTCCCCTTTCCCCTTGGGAAGCCGACAGAGCAGCAGTTATAAACTGATGTGGTTGTGTTTTACAGGTCACTTATTCAAGTGTTTCCCTGTGCTTTGGCAGTTGGAGCTGGTTTATGGTTTACCATCGTTTTTCAGAGCCCACACACAATACAGGAATGGAGATAATGAATTGTAGGAGTCACTGTATCCCATCCCTCTTTTACAAAAGGCACAGTTGGAGCATTTGCCCAGGAAGTGGAAAATATTTATATGACTTTCTTTTTGAGAAAGTATTAAAATCTCCATTTTCACTGGGATAAATGAGAAGCAGAAAGAAGTACTGAGCAAATCCCACACCCTCTACAGAAGAGATTATGTCCCCCCCTGCATCCATCAAAACTGGAAGCAGAAAAGAGGAGGACTCTCCCACTGCTCTCAGGGTTTAGATTGTTCTGGGCAGCAGCAAGCCTAAATTTCTTCAGGTTGCAGAGATCAAACTCTTGTCTCCCATTTTCTGTGCAAGTGGCATTACAATTCTTGGAATGTCACCAGCAGCAGCCAACGAAGGGGCTGGGAAGCAGCAAACCCAGTTACCCTTCTCTTTTCCCAGCACTGGGCAATGCTGTTACACGCTGAGCTCACCTGGACGCTTTTATTGAAGACAAATATATTTTACTTCTGAAAAAAACAGATTCCTCTGGTTGATATATTCTCATATGGATAAAAATAGGTGGATTTTAATCATGCTTACATTGCAGATCCCAGGAGCCAACTATTTTAATAGATTCGGAGTCCTTTTCTTTGGGCTTGGAACGGGCTCAACACCAATAAACTAAAAGACTTAGCAGGATGTTTTTGCCTCATTAAAATGCTTTGTGCCTTTGGCTCTATTCTGTTCTTTCAGTGCTGCTGTGTTTTCATAGATCCTCGTCTTGAAATTGTGGGAAGAGTCAGGAAAAAGGCTTTGGAAAGGCAACCTATCCTCCTCCCATCCAACCATTCCTGGGTGATTTCAGAATCCTGGCCAGACCATTTGCTCTCCAGCAGCTCCCACCACATGAAGCCCTGTACACCCAAAATTGAATGAAAACTTCAAAAAAATAAAAAAAATCCAAAACATTTTTAAAAGCTTCTCATAAAACCTACAGTATTCCCACATTGATTTCTGTGCTTGGAAATCATGTAAAGCACCAGAGACAGCGAGAAAGGATTCTGGAAGCAAGAAGGGAACCTGGAAGCAGGAACCTGCACAGGCCAGGTCTTGCCCTAGTCTGGAGGACAGTTGCAAGATCCTCACACATTTTCACCAGCTGATTAAAATTTTGTGTCCATGGCGGCAAAAATCCTTGGGCATTTTCTTGCTTTGCAATCACTGTGCTCAGCTGTTTTGCTTACATGAATGAAATAAGTGCATTTCCTTCGGTTTTCCCTGTGAAGCAGAAGTTTGACCTTGAACCACTTCCACAGGTCTTATTTCAGCATTTTCTTGAGCTGCGGGTGACTGGGCTGGACACGGATGGGTCACAGCAATTAATTCTATCCCGTTTCCTACTGGAGGCATCTCTTTGTGGAGCAGGGTGAGGGTTAGGTCAGCTGGAAAGGGACTTTCTGCTGTTTAATATCTCTTGAACACCACAAAAAGCAAAAGGCAGGTCTTGGAAAACCATCCACAGGCATTTTTATGGGGTGAAAGTTGTACGGACCATTTACAGTCATGCATTTCACTTTCAAAATTGCTTTTAGGTTGATGATATTTGCATCTCACTGCCCATGCTCATAATCCCACCTGGACAGGGCGACAGATTCCCTATTCCCCTATTCCCCCATGTCCTGAACATGCAATGGGGTTGTCATTAAAGACTCATTATTGTGAGCAGAATGAAACCAGACAGGGAGAAATGTTTCTGAATGAATCATGGGGAAAAGCCCTTAGCTGGAAAACACCACTGCCACACTCCGCTGTGGGAAATGGGTGACTAAATGCAATGTAAAGATGGACTCATAGAACTATTTAAGTTAGAAAAGCCCTCTAAGATCACAGAGTCCAATTGTTTCCCCAGTGCTGCCAAGGCTTCCACTGACCCATGTCCCCAAGTGCCACATCCACATGGCTTTTAAATCCCTCCAGGAGTGGGGATTCCACCAGCTGGGCAGCTTTGCCAGCCCTTTCCATGAAGAAATTTTCTTTCAAATCCAATCTAAACCTCCCCTGGCACAACTCGGGGCTGCCTTCCTCCTTGTCCTGTCCCTGTTCGCTGGGAGCAGAGCCTAATCCCCCCCGGCAGCCACCTCCTGTCAGGGAGTTGTGCAGAGCCAGAAGGTTCCCCCTGAGCCTGCTTTTTTTCCAGGCTGAGCCCCTTTCCCAGCTCCTTCACCCGCTCCTGGTGCTCTAGACCCTTCCCCAGCTCCGTTCCCTGCCCTGGACACGCTCCAGGATTTCGGGCGCCGTGGAGGGGTGAAGGGGCAGGCACGGGACACTAGGAGTCGCTGTCGGCGCGGGAGAGGGACCGGGCAGGGAGGGCTCCGGGAAGGGGAAGGGGAAAGGGAATCGCCTCACTGCAACTTCCAGTGTCTGTAAGGGGCTCCAAGAGAGCTGTAGAGGGGCCTGGGACAAGGGGCTGGAGTGGCAAGACAAGAGGGAATGGTTTCCCACTGCTAGAGGGCAGCGTTAGATGGGCTATTGGGAAGAAATTCTTCCCTTTGAGGGTGGAGAGGCCCAGGCACAGGTTGCCCAAAGAAGCTGTGGTCGCTTCATCCTTGGAAGTCGTCTTCCAGGCTGGGTTGGAGAGGGCTTGGAGCAACCTGGGGTAGTGGAAGGTGTCCTTGCCCATGGCAGGCGAAAATAGATGATCTTTAAAGTCGCTTCCCACCCAAACCTGATTGTCTGATTTCATCCCTTGGGAAATTGTTCCTCTTCACATCCAGGTACAGACCAGCTCTTGCATGTGGTCAAGCAGCCCTGGCACTCCTGGCATGGAGCAGAGGCCATGGCACCATCGTTCCAGATAATGTAATTAACACTGGGAATCCCTCAAGAGAATAAACATTACTACAGATCCAGATTTTTCCAGGAGATATGAGAGCCGAAGGTGCCGGATCATTGCAGGGTTTTAAACCCAGCTGGATTCTGGCATGCCTGTGGCTCCCCTGTGAACTCCAACTGGTACCACAGGGATACATGAGCCAGACTTGCATCACCCTGGCCAGAGTGGGAACTCCAGGCTCCCATGCCGTGCACTGCCTCTGCACAAGAAAGAGATGCATTTTCAGAGTATCAAGGACATGAAGCACAGGGAGCAATCCATGTGCCAAAACCTGCTCATAAAAAACTGCCCACAGAGTGACCTTAAATACCCAGTGCACTGATAGCAACAAATCCCTCCAGGATCAGAGGAGCCAGGATACCTTCCTGCCTGCAGGTGAGCATCTCACCCTCACTCAGGCTTGGCTTGCTACTCAGCTCAGCTCTATTCTCATGCTGGAGCCAGCCCTTGCCCATCCTTACTCAGCTTCTCCAAGGATTTGATCCTATAACTTAGGAGTTTATATCCCACACTGCTGTTTGCCAGCTCCACTCTGGGTCCTGCTGTCAGGATCCAGCCCTGCTGCCATCCTGCCAGCAGCTCATCTGGAGCAGGCTGCCTCCCGCAGCCAACAGGGATGTTTTGCTTCCAGCCCCTCTCAAGCACTCCTGGAGCCCGGGACCAACTTTTAACAACGTTCCTGAGCAGTGCACAGTGCTGCAGAGCCCCAGCTGGTGCCAGGAGTCATGGTTTAAATAACACACAATAAATATTGGAACAGCGTGAGCTGTGGAGAACTCCTCAGACACCAGTTTCTAAGGATGATCTAATACATTTCTTGGACTTGTTCGTCCTTCTCATTACTCTTCTGCATTCCCCCCCTCCTATTTTTCTTCTCTCCCATTGAAATGTTTTGGTTTTGTTCTTTTATTTTTTTCACTGCTTGAGTCTCTGAAATATGCAGCCATGGCAACAGGCTGGAGGAGCGAATTCCCCTGGTCCGCCTGCATGTCCTTGGGATCTGGTGGAGAGCGAGGGGGTGAATTCCAGCCATTCCCTCTCGCTGGGAGCAGTGTTTAGTAAACACACGGCAGCACACATGTGTTAAGCCTGCCCGGCTCTGCCAGCTCGGGAAAAGCTTTTCTGCGGCTTGAACACGTCTCCCCTCATCCCGCCGGAGTCGAGCAGCACCCTCTCCCCAGCACCCTCTGGGCTGGCATTCTTTGAGAGCAGCACTGGGGAGGAATGCAAGCCCCTGGCGTCGGGACAGGAGCTGACATTCCCGGCTGAAGAATGTGGACATAGTGTCCGCTCCAAACTCCAGCACTGGAGTTCATTCACCCTGGAGGAGGGGGACGCTGGGATCTGAGCAAGACTCAGCCCTCGGTGACCAGGCTGCTGTAACCTGAGGGTGAAGAGCTCCCCTGCGTCATGCCATGGCATCTGGGGACTCGTTCCTTGTTTGTCCTTGTTTTGGTCGCTCCGTGGCCTCTGCCCCTCAATCTGCAGCTGTGTCAGCTTTTTTTTGGAAAAGCTGGGAGAACATGAGGATGCTGCTAGCTGAGGAGTTAGGTTCAGGGCAGCAGGCAGCTCTGACTTTGGAGAAGCTAAACCCACCCTCGGTGAGCCACTGGCAGGGAAGGAGACCAGAAGTTAGGGACCAGCACCCTCGGGTTGATGGGTGTTACTTAAAGACCCAGAAAAGGCAGTGCAGCTGAAGGTATTAAGCAAAGCCAATTCGTTTTAGTGTCTGTAACATGGCAGGAACCAGGACTGAGTGTGAATTCAAGCCCCAGGCCCATAGCTGGCTTTCAGCTCATCTTTCCAAGGCAAACAGAGCTGCTCTAATTCCCCCTGCCCCTCCGACACACCCGATGAGAGCTATTTATACACTTTACAGTGTTACACACCGCTTGGGTTACTGCATGGCATCCAGTCTGTTTGGAGCAGGGTCCCACGAACCAGAATAGTTTTGCATTAATACAGTTCTCACCAGTTCCTAGGTTTGAAACTGGATACAGCAAGGTTACTCGCCATTTACTCCGGCTGGATTGTGTGGGACTTTGTGGATTAAAATAGCAGAACTTCAGCACTAACAGCGATACAACACGGTTCAGGCAGAAAGATCCCCACTGATTCACCACCCTGTTACATCAGCATTTCAACACCAGGAAATGCTGCTCATTCCACAGAATTTGGAGGACAGTGAGGTCTTGAGATGGCAGCAAAGCTGAGAAAGTTGGGGAGTTTTAAAAGAATTTGTGGAATTTTTGCACAAAACCTGAATACAAGAGGAGAGTTTTCCCCAGCACATGGGTAATCATTTGAGAACAGGATAAAATAAAAGAAGGTATCACAAAATCTGCCTTGGTTCTGCTCCTGGGGAGGGGGTGAGTGCAGCAGCATTCCCAACACGCTGTACCAGGAGCGGGGTTCAGCACAAGCTGGTGGTGCGGGACTGCAGGCTGACCCAGCAGCATTCCCAGCGCAGCCTCCCATGCCTCCCTACCTGCTGAGCCTCTGGAAAGGCTCCAGGTGTTGCACAAAAGCAAAGCAGCAGAAGTTCATTGCAGAACCTGCAGGAAGAGGCAGTGCTTGCCTCGGCATGTTAGAGCCAGCCAGTGCTTTCCAGTTGTGCTCTGAAAGTCAGGCTTAGGGAGCACACGGGGTTACCTGGCAAATTCTTGTCTCCAGGAGGGAATCACTGAATCCCCAGATCTCAATCCCACTGTTGGAAGGGATCTTAAAGCCATCTCATTCCACCCCCTGCCATGGGCAAGGACATCTTCCACTATCCAAGTTGCTCCAAGCTTTATCCAGCCTGGTCTGGAACACTTCCAGGGATGGTGCAGCCACAGCTTCTCTGGGCAGCTTGTGCCAGCGCCTCACTGCCCTCACAGGAAAGAATTTTCTCCCAATATCCCACCTAATCCTGCCCTCTGTCAGCAGGAAGCTATTCTTCCTTGTCCTGTCCCTCCATGCCCTTGTTCAAAGTCCCTTTTCAGCTCTCTTGGAGCCCCTTACAGACACTGGAAGGCTGCGGTTGGGTAATCCCAAAGCTCTCTCTTCTCCAGACTGTTTTATGGTGGTAGAGCTCACCCTGGTATTCTCCTGCTTTGTCATCCCAAGATTTTGTTCCCTGGTCTGTGAGTGAGGTGTGACAGTCGGGGACATGCACAGCCGTGCCTTGGTTGTGCAGCACATGGCTCTGTGTATGTGTGTGTGTTTAGGCAGCCAGAGGGATCCACAGCACAGCAGGAGCCTGTGTGCTCAGGGCTCCATCAATCCGTGTTTGTGCCATGGTCACCCCAAGGATCCCTAGTTCTAGCCCCAAGGCTCCCTGGTGCTGAAGCCAGGAGAGGTTGTGGAGCTGGAAATGTTCCAGCTTTGGGGTTGTTTTCAGTTTTCTCCCTTCTGACGGGGCACCAGCATCTATGGAGTGCTGGGAGTGGAGATGGACCATGGACTGGAGATGGTCTTTGGACCATGGGAATGGGGATGGTGTTTGGTGGAGCATGAAGAGCATGTGGTTTGGAAGGGCTGGGACTGGTTTTCCTGCCTGGAAGCAGGCAGGGGCCAAGAGGGGTGATGTGATGAGATGACTGTCTCGCTTCACCACAGAATGACACTTTCTCCAAGCTCTCTGAAAAGCCTCCCAAGCCAACTCATGGTGCAGCAGTCTCAAGGGAAATGTTCATTCCTATTCACTCCTGTTCCCCTGACCACAAAGCCATGAGCTGCCTCCCTGAGCTCTGCTGCAGCCGTGGTACACATCCCTCTTTTCCAAGGGTTTTTCTCCTCCCTTACAACTGTTTCAGACCTTGCAAAGCAAGACTGGATTTTCCTGCGTTGTCTGCCCAGCTTGCCTCACACTCTCCTGGATGCAGCTCTGTGGCAGGGCAGAGAATCACTGCCAGCAAATGCCTGACATATAAGAGGAGGACAGCAGGGATTACACCCTGCAAGCAGCCGTAAACAAGAGAGTAGAGTGCTGGGATTTGCAATCCAGGCTTCCTGATTTGCCGGTGAGCCCTGTGCTGGGCAATGCTGAGCATTCCTCCCCACTGATCCATGGGCATTTCCGAACCGTGATGGCTCCAGGCACTGCTCAGACTTGGAGGCAGCTGAGCATGGGGAAGGAAAGCAAAGCTGCTGATTAAATAGACCCAAAGCTGAGGGAGATGGGGAGAAAAAAGGATGGAAGGGGAAGGAGCAAGGACCAAAATATTGGGTCTTTTGGGCAGGACAAGCTGTGTTTGGGCCACAGGGTTGGGGCCTACCGAGTGCTGGAGACACATTTAACTCTGCAGGGGCACAACCCAAAATAGCTGCCGTGGGGTAATGTCTCCATGGGGGCTCTATTGCGGGATGGAGCCGCTCCTGGTCTGGGCATGGGGCAGCAGCTCAGGAATAGCCTCGGCTGGCAAGGGCAGCCCTGGTGCTCTTAGAAACAACCACAAGCATCTTCCCTGCTTGTATGCATCCAGCATTCCTCAGGGAGGGCCAGAGAGAGGGACCAGCCTGCCAGTTTTCCATCAGATTTCATTTTCTTAGAATTTCCTCTGATGGTTCCATTTTTTTTCCCCTAATTCCACTCTTTTTTTTTTTTTTTTTTTTTTTTTTTTTTTTTTTTTTTTTGGCAGCTGGAAAAAATAATGTTTTGGTTGCCTTGGAAACATGCTCCTAAACTTTTGGCAGATCCAAGACATGTCTGGAGCTCCAGGATGGCCTGTCAGGGTGGTGGGGGCTTGCTCTCCCTTCCCAAAAGTGGCAGGAGCTGCTCTCCAGTGGCTCTGGACACACATGGCCCTGACCTACCCTCTGTCCCGACCCCTGTTTACTCAGCAAATACAACATTGCTTACAAATTCCTGGGACATGCCATGGGATCTCTAGGCTGGGTAGTGTTACTTCATGCTGGACTCTATGCAAGAGGGAAAAAAATAACAGGATCGCACTTTAAGGCTGTAAAAATGCGGGTGGGAATATTTTCCAGCCTGTGTCATTTTCCATCAAGGCCAAAATTCACATTCTGCCTTTCTCTGTTTGTGTTTTTCTCCCTGAAACCTGGATATTTTTTTATCCTCCAGCTTTCTCGAATGAAAAATTAGGAAATTCAAGGAAAGCAATTCTCACCCCCACCATGTTTCAAGGAAACTTTGTACATATACAATTTCAAGTGTCTGGAGTAAAAATTTTCCTTTGGCCTGAAGCCAAATGTTTTCCCGAAAATTCAGTATTTCTGTGATTTTCTGGGAAAGTGGGATATGGGCCCCTTCTCTTCCATTAACCAACACACTCTTAAATGCTTGTTTATTTGGAAGAGTTAGCTCCAAAGAGGGGAAGAGAGGAAAGGAAAATCACAATGAAATGTTTCCCCTGCAGTGGGCAGAGAGGTTAAACATCCCATTTTTCCTGGAGGGAAGAAGGCAAGATTTTTAAATTAAACCAACCAAACAACAACAACAACAACCAACCAACCAAACAAACAAACAAAAACACACAAAAAACCCGAAGACATCTCTATGAGAAAACACTTGAAACTGAAGTTTCACTTGAAATGGCCTGAGCAGCATTAGTGTGTAATGGCTCTGTACTGGGAGAGAGAGACCTGGGAAATGAAGTTGGGTGGGTTTTAAAGTCTTTCCCTTCCTGGAGCAATGGCTCTGGCCACTCCTGTCTCCTGCAGCTGGATGTTGCTTCCCCCTCCAGCTGAGGAAGTGCTCTCTTTCCAAGCCCCTTTGCTTCCAAATGAGCTTCTAATGACCACAATTTTTCTCCATGCTGTTAATTCATCCCTGGTTCCCCCAAGATATTATTCCAGACCATGTTGCAGCACCCTGTGGTGGGATGTGGCCCATCACCACAGGGACTTGCCCTTTGCTCCATGCTGGATCCACCCTGGTGTGCCAGGACCTGCCACAAACCCCTCAGTTTTTTCTGCTGCTGCCAAACTCAGCAAGCAACCAAAACCAAAACCCCATCAGATCTAGCAGAATGCCCCTTCCCTTCCCTTCCCTTCCCTTCCCTTCCCTTCCCTTCCCTTCCCTTCCCTTCCCTTCCCTTCCCTTCCCTTCCCTTCCCTTCCCTTCCCTTCCCTTCCCTTCCCTTCCCTTCCCTTCCCTTCCCTTCCCTTCCCTTCCCTTCCCTTCCCTTCCTTCCCTTCCCTTCCCTTCCCTTCCCTTCCCTTCCCTTCCCTTCCCTTCCCTTCCCTTCCCTTCCCTTCCCTTCCCTTCCCTTCCCTTCCCTTCCCTTCCCTTCCCTTCCCTTCCCTTCCCTTCCCTTCCCTTCCCTTCCCTTCCCTTCCCTTCCCTTCCCTTCCCTTCCCTTCCCTTCCTTTCTCATGCCATGCCATGCCACGCTCCGTCTGGCTCCTGCCACCCTCTCCCAAAGCCCCTGGTCCAGGGAAAGCTTTCCAGTGGAGGATGAGGAGGCAGGAAAAGGAAGGAAGAGTCTCGGCCCTGTCAGGGGAGCTGTGGAGGGAACAAGGGAATACCTGCTGCCAGCAAGGGCTGGATGGTCAGGCTGTTCTCATGTGCCTCTCAACTCCCAGCTGCCCACATCATTCTTGGACACAATTTCCAGCTCTTAGGGATGCAAGGTGAGGAGCACAGGCAGCATCCCATCCTCCAGATGTCCATATGAGCTGCACCCACTGGAGCGTCCCCAGTGCCTTCAGCATCCTTGGCCACTTCCAGCATCCCCAGAACCACAAGGATCCCCAGCATCTCTGAGCATCCCAAACCTCCTTAAGCATCCCCAGCACCTCCAGCATCCTGAGTGCCTCCAACACCCCCAGCACGCTCCAGCATTCCCAGCACCTCCAGAAACCCCAGTGCCTTCAGCATCCCCATTCTCCTCTGCCGTCCCCAGCCCCTCAAGCATCCTCAGCCTCCTTTGACATCCCTAACACCTCCGTGAGCATCCCTAGCTCCTCATCCAGGGGAGGAAATGAGCAAGATGCCCAGCAGGCAAGATGCTGCGCCACCGCCAGGCTCAGCCCCGAATTCAATCGTTGGCGGCCACGGGGAGCAGCGGGAGCGGCAGCCGGAGCACGGCCGGGAGCGAGTGCGAGCAGAGACAGCCAGGGAGCTCATCCGCTTGGTTTTTCAAGGTCACAGAGGTGGTGGGAAGGAAAGAAAAGAGAGCGAGGAGGGGAAAAAAAAAAAAAAAAAGTTGACTCAGAAACCGCAGGGAATTTTTTGCCTTTTTAGAATACTGGGAAGAGAAAAAATAGCCACAGTTATTCAAAGCATCCAGGATAATAACAGCCTGTTTACTGTTTGCATGCAAATATGGCAGGCAGGCAGCACAGCGCAGGGAAGAGGAATGAAGAATTCGCCGCGCTCACACCGCGGGTCCGACCGCTCCTGCTGAACCCAGCAAAGGCCGGCTGGTGATCCTGGCTGAGAGAGCAGGAGCTGGGCAGCCCCACCAGGACACCGGGACAGTCCCCGTCCCACAAGGGGTTCAGGTGGCCCTGGGGCTGGGAGCGATGGGGAGGGAGCTCCCAAGCTGGAACGTGCTCCAAGGCTAAGGGGATGGAGCATCCCGCAGGGTGTCACGGCCAACCTCTAAATAACAGCTCCCATCCTGCCATCCTATCCCTGCCACAGAGGATCTCCAGCCACACCCTCACAGGGGCATGGGAAGCCAGGATGCAAGGGGACGCAGGGATACAGGGATTGAAGACAAGAGGGGTGCAGGGTCATGGGAATGCAAAAACCAAGACATGCTGATGTTCTGAAGGGAGGGGACACCTTGGGGTGGCTCATTCTGCAATGGAATGCAAATCCCCATGAAAGGAATTCAGGAAGGGAGCGTTGACCCCCTGGCAGAAGAAAGCCCGGGGGGCACCCCCCAACAAGCTGTGGACACAGAGAGGAGCCTGGAGGCTTGGGGGACCTCCGGGAAAGGGGTGGGATGAGAGAGGGAGGGAGGGGGAAGGGAAGGGTTCAGCAGGACCAGCGGGGAGAGCTTCATTCCTGCCGGTCCGACGAGCAAGCTGGGACTTGAGGCGAGAGAAAGCACCGGGTTTGCCTGACTGGTTTGCTGGGAAGCGCCTGCAGGGTTGGCCCGCAGCCTTGCCACATTTCCCGCACCAGGATCAGGATTATTTGGAAGGAGGGCGAAATTCCCTTTCTCCTAAATTCCAGTGAGGGTTTTTTGTTTTTTTTAAACAGGTTTCCATATGAAGGAGAGTGTGATGAGCTTGTCTCTCCCCATTCAGCTCTGGCATTCAGCAAGTGGAAAAGGAGTGGGGATGCACAAAGAGATGAGGAGGAAGAACCAGGGTCCACAACTGACATGTCAAAATTTGAGGATGCTCCAAGGACTGAGTTCCAGTGTTCTCCAAAGAGAAATGAGGAAAAGCTGGAACCAAAGCTGCAGAGAGGCTGCTATGGTGTGGCACCAAGGGAATGAGGTGTTCCTGGCTGGGAATGGGGCTTGGTGGACAGCCAGGGAGCCTCAAGGAGATCCTGGGCCTTGTCCCAACCCAGTGTGACCACAAAGGGACCAGAACTCCCCAGACATCCCTGGAGCAGCAGAGCCATCTCCCTGTCACCCACAAAAGCTGCTGCCCTGGGATAGGGCATCTCACCCAAAGCCACCAAGGTGACACTGGTGGCACTTGGAGCAGAGCCTGCTGGCCCTTTCCTATCTCTCCAAGGATAGGGATGTGCAGCCCACACCAGCAGTCACATCCAGGTGCTAGCCCAGCCAGCAGCTCTGCAGGCATCTCCAGCACCCCCTCCCAGGGCATGGGAGCCCTGTGTCCTAGACAGGGATGTGAGGATTGAGGATATAGGGATGCAGGGATACAAGTGTGGAGAGATTAAGGACACTGAAACAGAAGGACGCAGGGATGCAGGGACACAAGGATGACAGGATCAAGGACACAGAGATCACAGGCACAGGGATGGGAGCAGGAGGGTTGGCTCCCACATGGTATTTCAGCTGTGCCATGGTGACAGGGACATGGGATAAAGGACAGTGGGTCCAGGCGACGCCGATGGTGAAATCCAGGGAGATGGTGTGGGAAGGGCAGACAGAAATGCCTGAGGACAGAGCAGGCGATAACACACCCCACAGCAGCTTCCATGGCCAAGGTGTGCGGCTCCTTTGGGGTGTTGCTCTGGCTGAACAGCATCTCCACTAAAGCATATGGCTCCTTAAAAGTGTGGCAGGCAGAACTGGGACCTCCTGCTCTACCTGCTGGATTTAGGAATCCTCTCCCTACAGCCTAAGTCCTGTATCCACAGGTGGGCTTTGTGCTTTTTTCTGACTGCCTGAGAGTGAGAGCCCTGAGGGTGAGGATCAATGGACAAAGCTCTCAACAGGAGCCCATTTCCTGAATCCCTGGTCCCAGAAGGCTCCCTGCTAACAGCCAGACCTGCAGCCAGGCCACTCTGCATCCGGATTTGGGTAAATAAAGCGTGGGGTGTGAGAGCTGCGGTATGCCAGGAATGCTGCCGGCCTTCCTGGGCTCTGGAGCAGCAGGAGCTGGGGGAGGCAGGGCAGGTACAGCCCTGGCTGGAGGCTGCCAGGATTCCCCAGACATATTCCCAACCTCAGCAGTTCCCTGTGAGCTTCCCACTCTGTTCTTCCCATCCCTGGCCCCATTTCAGGGTCGTCTTCAGCCTTCTGCATGGGTGGAGCTGATTTCCCTGCTTACAACACCCAGGAGAAGCCAGAGGTGCAAGGAGGATCCCATGTCCAAGCTTCACACTGTTCCAAATCTCCCTAACCTGCTCCTCAGGGATGAGGACCTGTCCCACAGCCATAGAAAGACCCAAATTTTCATTTTTCAGCCATACTTCTTCCTCAGTGGGAAGGTTGGGGCTCAGCTGGGATTCAGCATCACTGTCCCACCAAGACCAGTGATCCTCAATGGAGTCCTAAGGCATCCTGCCCAAGGAAGGGATGGAATCGCCATCCTTGGAAGTATTGAAAAACTTGTAGATGTGGTACTTGGGGGCATGATTTAGTGGTGGCTTTGGCAATGCTGGGTTAACAGTTAGACTGGATGATCTTAAAGTGCTTTTCCAACCTAAACGATTTCATGATTCCATGGAAAAGCTCACAGCAAAACTGATTTCTGATGCTGTTGTTCTGCACAATCCAAGCTAAACCCCACTGCAGAGCACAAGAGCTGCTGGTCCCCAGGGACAGTGGGATAACAAAGATGAGCTCCCAGTTAATGCCAAGGGATGGCACGAAAGAAAAGCCTTGGCCTGGCTGGAGATAGCAGAGTCCACAGAGATGTTCCCTGGGAAGCATTAACACCACAGTTATCAGAGAAGAAAAGTCCAACACCTAGAAAACTTCTGGTCTTCTGGAAGATCAAGGAGCCAGGCAGAGTGAGAAGGGCTTGGAGGTGGCTGAAAAAGCTAGGGAAAGCTTGGGAACCAGGTTCATCCATGCTGGAAGGCATCAGGGAATCTCTGTGGCAGGGGCTTAGGAGGGCAGGAAGGGGTTTTGTCAGGAAGAAGAGGAGGATCACATCAGGATGCAGTTATGGGATGCAGGGATCAAGGACAGCTGGGTGCAAGGGTCACAAGGATGCAGAAACCAAAGACACAGGGATGCAGGGATGCCAGAGCAGGAAGGAAACTGGATCAAGACTTTTGGGCAAGTCCATCCTTTTCCCCCATGAAGGTGAGGGGAATGGGACCCCAACAGGATTTTGGGGAATGCAGAAATGCTCTTGAGCATTTTTCCCCTCTGCCATGGTTTGCACCCCAAATCTCTGCCCTGGGGAGCTGGGAAGGACATATGAACCAGGGGGTGAACACCCCCAGACTGTCTTCCCCTGGCGGCACCTCCATCTCTCCACCTTGCATGGAAAAAAAGAGAATCCATGGATCAATATTTGGGTTTTTTTATTAAAATATTGTTATACCAAGTGGAATGCTACAGCAATCTCGGTATAGGGCGGCGTAACGAAACAGCCAGGTTTATGTTTAAATACTTAAAGATAACTTAAAATGCACAAACGAGAACTTGTCGTCTTTGGCAGGAAAAAAGTTCACAGCACGAAAAAAATACTTAAAAAGAAATACCAATATTAATACAAAATATATTAAGTCATGGGGTTTGGGGGTTTTTTTCCTCTTTCATAATTTTTTGTTTCTTTTCCATTTTGTAAACAATGCACAACAACCAAACGCATTTTTTACGTGTCTGGGGAGAGAAAAATAAAAAATGCAGTTGGCCAGCAAATGCACACGTTGAAAAGGGAAAGAAATAAAGAAAAATATATATATTTACACAGAGGGCAAGGATCTGAAGCTCTGAGGTGGGGGATGTCAGCGCTGGCTATGGCAGAAGCCAGCTGCCAGTAGCCAGGGGATGCAGCCAGGAGAAGGGCAGCGCATCCCGCCACTTCCATTGGCATCCTCGGAGCCTTTCACCTCCACCTTTCATCCCCTCCATTGTCATTTTTGTTTCACTGTCACCCCATCACAAAGCCCGTAATAAAAACCCAGGGGCAGGATGCAGGTGGTGGAAGTTTGATGCTCCCAGGGCTTGGCTCAGCCATCTGGATCCAGGTGGTCGATGGGACCCACAGAAGATCCCTCCCAGCTCTGTCCTCACGCAGGGACTTCAGCTTGTGGGCACAGTTCGGGCCATCAGAGAGGGATTTTCCAGTCAGAAGCCAAGCACCTGGATGGGTGCAGACGGCCAAGACCCAGAGGTGGGAGCTGGGATGGGGATGGAGCTGGGATGGAGCCAGGATGGGCATGAAGTCACCACCATGGGGTCTCCGGGCTCCAGCGTGCCCTGCGCAGCCGGGGACCCACGTGGGCACCGGTGGGGGGGGGGGACAGTGACCCTCCCACACCCCAGAGTCACTGCCGAGACCGGCTGAGGGGACACTGCTGAGCTCCTGGCTCGGTCCCTCCTTCCCAGATGCTTCTCCATCCCGACATGCTGGCAGGAAGGGCGGAGGGGCCACCGTACAGCCCTGAGTGGCCTTAAATCAGGATCTCCACCATGTCAGACAGGTCCGGGGCTCTGGCAGTGGCTGAACTCTCTGCAGAGAAAGAAGGGATTGGTTTACAGGGATTTTGCAGGGATTTGAACCAACCCAATTCAACTGGGGCCTTAAATAGGCCTTTAAAAAATTGCTGATGCTTGTATAAAACCTGTCCCCAGGGATACTAAGCACACATGGGGGCTGGAGCATCCCAACTCCCTGCCCCATGCCATCCAAGGGGGCTCACCCAGCACTCCGGCGCCCTCGCCCTGCCCGCTGCTCCCGGCCGCTCCATCCGTCTGCGTGCTGCCGTCCTTGCTGCCGTGCTTTGAGTGGGATGGCAAGGGAAGGGCAGTGGACACTGCTGTCCCTTCAGCGGTGGCTTTGCCTGTTGGAGGAGACTCTGTTAGGGATTCAATGCAAGGGATTCAAGTTTTCAAGGCCAGGGTGGATGGGACTTGAAGCAACCTGGTCTAGTTGAATGTGTCCCTGCCCATGGGGCAAAGGGTGGAACAAGATGAGCTTAAAGGTCCTTTCTAACCCAAACCATTCTGGGATTCTGTGATTGCTGGCTGGTCCTGGAGGAATCACCCCTCCCCACACTCTCTATCTCCAAAACCACAGGGAAAAAACTGCAAGCAGGTCCCCACCGCCAAGTGAAGGTAGGGAATGGGCAGGTGTCCCTATTTACCTGTGCTGCCATGGGAGCTGCCCTCAGATGACCGGTCACTCTGGCCAGCCCCTGGCCAGCTTGGGGCAGCGGAGGCAGCGAAGATAGAGGGCACGGATTTGGCCGGCCGCAGGGAGCCCTGAAGGGCTTTGCTGGGGTCCCTCCGCGAGCGCTGCTGCAGGACCTTAATGACAGCATCCTTCTCCAGGATTTGGGCATGAAGGGCTTTTAACCTGGAGAGGAGGAAAGGCAGAAGCTGGAAGAGGAGCTGGATGGGGAGAGGAGGATCCAGCCACCACCTAACCAGACCCAGAAAAAGTTTGGTGGGCACCAAATGCCTCTGGCAAGGTGGGACTTACCTGTTCTCCATCTCCTGGTGTTTGTGGCTGGCCAGGAGAAGGTCCTCGTTGAAGCTGCTGTTGGGGGAGTGCCGTGGGGAGTGGCTGATGAGGGTGGTGTCGCGCTGGGCGGCTGCCGTGGCCGCAGCATCCATGGCAAACTGGCGCATGGTGCACTCCTCCAGGTACTTCTGCTCCCACTTGGTCATGTCGGCCTCCAGTGCCAGGATCTTCTCCTCCCTCTCCCTCAGCTGCTCCGACAGTGTGTGGGCGCTCAGCTCCGGCGTCCCCCCACTCGCGGTGCCCGCCTGCCTCTGCAGCGGCCAAAACAAAGCCGCAGTGAGGATGAGGAGGTGCTGGGAGGATGCAGCACCCACCGTGCCTCCCTAGAGCCACCGTGGCTCGCCAGCACCCACCTGCTGAGCCCGCAGCATCTTCAGCTCCTGCTCCAGGCGGGTGCGGAGCCGCAGCTCCAGCTGCTCTCGCTTCTCACAGGCGGCCTGGAGCTGCCCCAGGGCTGCCTGCAGCCGCTCCACCTTCTCCACGTAGGCTCGTTTCTTCCGGAGCTCGGCCTCTGCCTTGGCCGCCCGCGCCTGGGCGCTGCCCAGCGCCTGCTCCAGCAGCTCTGCCCGCCGCCGCTGGTCCTCGTTGGCGCTGCGCAGCAGGGACACCTCCCGCTCCAGCTTCTCCTTCTCCTGCTGGTGCTCGTAGCCTGCAAGGGAATCCCGCAAATCTCAGACGTTTGGCTTCCCCAAGGCTGGCCCATGAAGCCCAGTGGGAATTCTTTGCTTCCCGACATCTGGCCATGCCACCCCTTCCTCCAGATCTTCTATCAAATGGTGGTCAGTGGCATTCCAGCCACCTGGGCAGATGGCCAAAAGCCTCCACGTGCCACATTCCAGGGTAAATTTTTGCTCAGGAAGGGTGAAACCTCCCTAGTGTGAATCCAGACACCTTAGGGAAGCAGATACAATTCTTCCTGACCAACAGCATGTCTCTCTGCTAAAATTGAAGTACATTTTCCCCCAAAAAAAGTTCAGGCTGGCATGGCTGCGAAGTGCAGGAGGGAGGAGGGAGAGAACGGCCGGGCTGGCGTGGGGCGGGAGTGCGGGCTTGGTGCTGGAAGAGCCGGCGCTGCGGCAGGAATGTGGGGAATGCGGGTCACGCCGCCGGCCGGCCGCCGGGATTAATGGCTCGAGTCCAGCGCCAAGAGCTGCTCCATCCTCCCTGGGGAAGGGCGAGAGCTCCGCCCGACACCCGCCTCCTCCTCCAGCAGAGCCCTGCTCGCAGATGCCACGGGGAGCCAGGCAAGGATGGGTGTCCCCCGGGACTTACTCTGTGCCAGGAGTTTGGCCACGCTGCCCTGGTTGCTCTCCTGGTTTTCCTGGGTCTTGCTGGCCAGCTGCTTGTTCGCTGATTCCAACCGCTCTGGTCCAAAATAATCAAAGCAAATTAAGATTTAAATACAAGATTTGAGCTGGAGGAAGTGGGAAAAGCCTGGTTTCCCATGGAAACAGCTGAGGGACACTGAGCACCCACAGGGATGGGGACACAGAGGGTCCCTCACCTTTCAGGTCCTGGTTGAAGTCCTGGAGCCGTCGCATCTCACAATCTCTCTTGCTCCTCATGGCTTTCTCCAAGGCTTCCCGCTTGGAAGATGCCTTGACAAGGTTTTCATAATCCTCTGAGATGCGCTGGATCTCGCTCTCCAGCTGGGGTGGAGGAAGGGACAGGCCAGGGTTAGATATTCATGGAATGAGGGAAGGGAAGGGAAGGGAAGGGAAGGGAAGGGAAGGGAAGGGAAGGGAAGGGAAGGGAAGGGAAGGGAAGGGAAGGGAAGGGAAGGGAAGGGAAGGGAAGGGAAGGGAAGGGAAGGGAAGGGAAGGGAAGGGAAGGGAAGGGAAGGGAAGGGAAGGGAAGGGAAGGGAAGGGAAGGGAAGGGAAGGGAAGGGAAGGGAAGGGAAGGGAAGGGAAGATGCTGGCCAAAGGCCAGCCGGGGTGCTCAGCCCAACCTGAGCTGCAAGAGGAGCTCAGTGCACCCCAACTTGACCCCTAGCACACATTTTGGGGGAGGAAACTGATTTTTTCAGTCTTTTTTCTTATGGAAGAGTCTCTCCGCAGATTTTGGCTCTGCCATAGCCTGGCCACGGGGAACAGCCAACCCTTGTACATGGCCACACAAAGGGCTTTCTGTGGTGGCCGGGATGGGGGCCACAGGAGAATGGGCTCCTTCTCCCCAATCCCGGCTGCCGTGCTGCAGCTGCTCCAAGGGGAACAAGCCGCCAGAGAGAGGAGGAGAAAGGATTAAATCACTAAAGAGGGTGAATTTTCACAGCAGCTGGTCGAGCATCCCCCTGGGCAGGGGGGGGACACGGGGCTGCCACCATTCATTCCCTCACCTTCTGGATGCGGCTGGCCTTCTCAGCACAGCTCTCCAGCTCCCGCCGCAGCTTCTCGCTCTCCCGCTGGAGCCTCTCATTCTCCCGCAGGACGGCGTCTGCCCGGGCCAGGCGGCTGCTGGCTGACACCGCCTGGGCGCTGACCAGGGCCTCCACGCCAGCCGGACCCAGCGTGCCCGGACACAGCGGCAGGAACGCGGCCGGCACCGGGGTGGGCAGCACCCTGCAGGGAGTGAGGACAGCCTGTCAGGGTTTGGCAGGGTGGGAAAGCTGGCTGCAGCTCCAGCACCCCATTAAGCACGTGCTGCTGTCTCCAAGTCACCTCAAAGGAGGTGGAAGTGGCCTATCCTGCTTTTTAGAACTGGGAAGCGCTTGCTCTCTAACCACAATTCCCATCTTGCAGGGGTGCCTTGGCCTGACCCCTCAAGGACCTGGACAGTGAATCTGGATGGGTTCCAAACCCCCCAGGCCCTTCTCTTTCTGGGAATGCTGCAGGCAGCCTAACATAGGACGCACCTTGGAAGTCAGCATTTTCTTTATTTTCTGGGCAAAGCAAGGGCTTCTGACATAGGTCCTCAATGCCAAACTATGGATATGTCCTTTTTATATTCAGAGGAACCAGACTGGCCTGGCTGTCCCTTGTGCCACTGCTCCAGCATCCCAGCCCAACATCCCTCCTGGAATACCCTGAGCAGGGTGGCTGTGCACGGCCCGGCCCCATTGCGTTCCCCCGCGGGCTGCCCGCCAAGGGCCTGCATTCCTGCGGGATGATATAGGAGCAAGGAAGAATAAATACATCTTCCTCGCAGCTCCCCTTCCCCTCTTTGTTCCCTGGAAGGAGAAGGTTTTCCTGCTGGAAATGCTATCGCTCTCTGCCTGGATAGATCAGCAGGGCTGGGAGCAGTGTGTCCTCCCATTGAGCCACCAATTCTCTTCTTCCCATCATTTTCCACACTGGAAGAGGTTGTTTGCAAATTCCTGGACCCCCAGATGTCCATCTCACGTCAGCCTGGGGCTTCGCCAGAGGTGTTGAGCTGCCAAAGGGCCACAAACCACTTGGCACCAGCCCAGGCTCTGCTCAACAGTAATTCCAAGTTACATGGACATTCCCAGCTCAGGACCATGGGATAGGTTTCCGTGGAGCAGGGAGCATATTTGTCTTCCACCCTGCCCCATATCTATTCCACATTTAGCTGTTTCCTGGGCTGCTTCCAGCTCCTAGATTATCCCCCAAGTTACCCCCAGATTCCTCCTGCTGCATGGGGAGGGAACAGGGTCTGTGGGAATGGGATTTTCATCACTGGTTGGAAAAGCCCAGCCATGCTGGGGGAATTGGGGAGAGGAGCAGAGTGGTGGATTCCCAGCAGACCCCCACGGCCTGAGCCAGTGCGGACAGGAGCAGCTGCTCTGGGCCCCCACTGCCCTTCACATCTTGCAAGTTCCAAGCATCAGTCCTGGACATTCCTGGGAGGCATCCAAAAGCAGAGCCCGGGAGCCACAATTTACCTGATCTCAGGATGCTGAAATCCAGCATCTTCCCGGGAGCAGGGTCGGGGTTCAGCCAGGTAAGCGTCCTGGGACGGGATGACGTAGGGATACTCCGGGGGCGGTCCCCGCGGCTCCGTGCCCTCGGGGTGCTGCCCGCGCAGGGGGACGAGCTGGCGGGAGAGCTGCGGGAAGCTGTGGGAAGCGCTGATGGGGCTCTGCGCCTTGGCCCCGTTCCGCTCCAGAGACATCCGCATCAGCCGCTCGCTCAGCGACCGCACGTGGCCGTGCTTCAGGTCCTTGAGCCCCTCGTCGGGGTGCCGGGCCCCGTTCTCGGCCCCTCGCGGGGCGTTCTCGGCCCGGATCCCCGCCGCTCCCCGCTGCGAGGCCAAGAGCTGGGAATGCGCCTTGGCCTCCTCGTAGGTGGGGAGCTCCTCACCCTTGGGCGGGCAGAGCTGATAGACGCTGTTCTCCAAGTAGACGTGGTCGGAGTGATGCTCCTGGCCCTGCGGCTCCTGCCGCGTGGATTGCTGCACCATCTGGCTCTCCTCGGGGCTCAGGCTCTCCAGGGAGGAGCGGGGGCTCCCGGCGCCGCCGCCGCGCAGGGCCTGCTGCTGGATGGCCAGCAGAGTGCGGTTCTCCGTGAGGTTCCCATAGCGCAGCTGCTCCTGGATCAGGCGGTGCAGCACCGTCCCGTTGGAGTCCTCCGCCGTCCTCATGTCCGTCCGTGCCGGCGGCAGAGCCACGTTTCCACCCGAGAAAGGGCGTCCCGGGGGACTCAACAGCAAGTGGCCACGCCGAGACACCTGCAAGAGGAAAAAGCGGGATGGTTGGGAAGCAGTCGGGGCAGGACAGCGCGGATCGTGATGGACACGGGATTGTTTGCCAGGAATGCGGCCGGGACGTGCCGGAGGGGTGGGAGCCCGTGGCGGAGCAGCCTCCGCAGTGAGGTGGCCGAGCCCCGGTACTCTCAGCGCACCCGCGGCCGGGGCTGGGAGCTGGGGTTGGCTCCGGAGCCGGCGCCCCATGGACCCGGCTCCGGCACCTGCCCGGGAATGGGGGATGAAGCGGCCCCACGGGAGCAGGCATACAGCTGCCGGGGACGGATAGGACTCATCATCCCCGGACACGGACATGGAGCTCCTGGACTTGCAGAAGTGTCCCAGTCCCGGTGAGGGTCCTGGGATTTTTCCGGGAGGGGCTCTAGATGCCGTCGGGATGTTCCGGCCCCTGCTGGGAGGGTGCTAGGAGGGTTCCCAGTCCCTGGGGGTGGATCCGGCATGGGAGAGGGTCTTTTTCCCGGAAGGGTCCAGGTGCCGAGAGGGGCGAGTCCCGGTCCCGGGGAGAAAGGTCCCGGTTCTGGGGGGCGTCTTTTTCTCGTGGAGGGATCCCAGTCCCGGCTGGGGACTTCCCTGGGCCGGGGGGGGGTTCGATCCCGGTCGAAGAGTCCCAGTCCCAGGGGGGTGTCCCAGTCCCGGCCGGGAGGATGGCGGTCCAGGGGGGTCCCGGGCCCGGGGTTGCTGGTCCGGGTGGGTCCCGGTGCCAAGGGAGGTCCCGATCCCTGCGGGGTGTTCCGGGTGCCGGGGGGCTGAGCTTTCTCCAAGGGGCATCCCCGTGCCGGGGGGGTCTCGGTGCCGGTCCAGGAGTTCCCAGTGCCGGTCTGGGGTCCTGATCCCTTATCGGGGGCGTCCCGATGCTAGGGGGTTCCCTGTGTCGGGGCGGGGGGGGGGGGGGGGGGGGGGGGGGGGACCAGTACCGGGGGCTTCCCGGTGCTGGAGGGTCCCGGTGCCGGTCGGGGGGGTCCTGGTGCTGGGGAGTTCCCGGTATCGAAGGCTCTCGGTGCCGGTCGTGGGTCCCGGCGGCGGAACTCACCGGGGCATGGCGGAGCGGAGCGGTGCTGCGGCGGCTCTGAGCGTCCCGGGGCCGCGGGGGCCGGGCCGGGCTTTGCTATGCCCGGAATGTGGGGCCGGTCCCGCCCCGCTCCGCCCCGGGGCCGCCGCCGGCGCAGGAGCGCGGCCGGGAGCGGGAGCGGCAGCTGCGGGCAGGGGGGTGGCTCTGCACGCCAGCTGTCCCGGGCCGTAAATCTGCCCCAGCCTTTGTCTGCGGGGCCGGGACAACCCCGAGCCTGCCGGCCCCATCTGCTCTGCCCCCGCGGGCCCCCCTTCTCGCATCCCCCTCCTTACATTCCCCTTCTTCGCATCCTTCTGCCTCGTATTCATCGTCCCTCCTCTCATTCCCCTTCCTCGTGTCCCTCTTCTCACATCCCCCTCCTCACATCCCCCCCACACCCCTATCCTCTCATTCCGCATCTCACATTCCTCCTCGTGTCTCCCTCCTCACATCCCCCTCCTTATGTCTCCCTCTTCGTATTTCACATCTCACTTCTTGCATCTCCCACCTCGCATCCCCCCTCCTCACCTTCCCCCTCCCTGCATCCCCTCTTCACATCCCTCTCCTTTCATTCCTCCCTCTTGCATCACCTCCTTGTGTCCTCCATCCTCACATCCCCTTTCTCACAGCCCCTCTTTCACATTCCCCCTCACACCCCTCTGGCTGGGGGTGCCAGCTCCCTGTGGATGCAGTAATTCCTGCAGCTCCTGTCTGGCTTGGCACCTTTGGGTGTTCCCTGCTGCTCTCCCAGCCTCAGTTGCCCCCTTTGGGCTCTGCCACCCACCTCCCTGGGGGTACACAGGGATGGAGAAAGCCATCAGGAGCCAAACTCCCCATTCAAAGCTCATCTTGGGGGGGACACTGATCCCTAACCCAAAGCAGTGAAACACCAGCCCTGTCTCAGCCCCAGGCAGTCAGTGCAGAGTCCAGAGGCCCCGAGATGGCAGATGGCTGGAGGGGAGGTGGCGGGGGGAGGCAGGTGCAGGGGAAAATTGCTTATTAGCTCCGGGACATTAAGCTCCCATTCTTTTGAGGGAACTCGGCATCTTCTGACTGGCACAGAGCCGGGAGGCTGAACTGGGGAGGGGGACATGGGGAGTCTCCAGCCTCCTCTCCTTGTTTGTCTGTTCCATCACATTCTGGTATCACCCTGGTGTAATAGCAGGCACAGGGCTGCAGGCACACCTCACTGCCTCTGGGTTATCTCCCAAAAAATGGGGAAAAAAAGTCTCCAGCATGTAGCAGGTATCAGACTCAAAGGCAGGAAAGCATGGAAAGAAAATGCAGAGATGGACTCAGTGCTTGGAGGAAGAGGAGCACCTGGAAGCTCAGGAAACAGGTTTTTCAGCTCAGTTTTTCCAGTGACAAGTCAAATCCTCACGGATGAAAGTTGAAATGTGGGAATTGGCACTGACCCTGAAGCCTCAGTGAGAGCCTAGTTTTGTGTGGGGAGGAGATGAGAGCACAACACTTGTCCCTGTGTTCCTGGGCACATACAGAGTCTGGAAACACTGGCCCAGGCCCAGCACCACAGGGCAGGATGGAGGGATAGATGGATGGATGGATGGATGGACAGGATGGGTTGGACAGAGCTTGGAGCAGCCTTGGTCTAGTGGAAGATATCTCTGCCTCAGGCAGAGGGTGGAACAACATGAGCTTTAAAGGTCCTTTTTTACCTGAACCAGTCTGTGGTTATATGGAACAGAGGGATGGATGGATGGATGGATGGATGGATGGATGGATGGATGGATGGATGGATAACGCACCACTCCAATATACCAAGCTCAGCAGCAGCATCTCTGAAATGACCCGGCTGTTTCCCTGCCCTGCTCCTTCCCAGGTGGTTGGGGCTCCCGCCCGAGCTCCAAGGGAGCCAGCCCAGCTCGCCCAGCAGCCAGGGTTCCCCTCCTGGCTCATCCCCCCCGGCCTTATCTATGCCTGTGTCATCCTGCTTCCCTCCCTATCTTAACACTGCTCTATTTCTGGCAGCAAGGAACCCCTCTGGGCTGATAACACCCCTTTGGAAAGTGATCTGAAGTGTTTCCTCTCGTTCTTTCTAATACTGGAGGTAAGAAAAGCCACAACCTTTTTGTTTTCCCCAGGAGAAGGTGAACTAGCAGCTGGACCAGTGGGAAGTGGTGAGGGCACCTTTGGCTGCCTGCACAGACCCTCTGCCCGGGTGGAGCATCCTGGCTGATGGAGCAGGGGCTCGGAGATCTGGCTTGGGGAGCCAGGAAAGCACAGGTGCCGTGTCCCAGGCTCGGTGGGGTGACACACAGCTCCACAATGCCAGTCCCTCCCACTGACCTCAGCCCAGCCTTATCGCCGAGGCGTTGGAGCGAGGAGACTGAGCCAAGAAAATACTCGTGGGATGAGATCACCTCGGCTGTCTTCAGGCTCCCAAAATGCCTCAGCCCTCAGCCGTGCTGAGCCTGGAAAACTGGGGCATTGTGGGCAGAGGAAGGTGCCTGCGATGGAAAGGGGGTTTGCAGCCTCAGCACATCTCCCTGGGTGCTGGTGACAGTGGTGACAGCATCCTGTGACCACTGAGCCCCAGTGGCAGTGCCCCATGACCATGCTAAACCCCTCAAACTTCTCCATGGTAATCTTCCTCATAAAGCTTCCTCCAGGTACCTGCTCCTGCCCCAAACTCAGGATTCAAAAGTGCGACCAGGTGAGGAGAGTTGGAGTTCAAGGAATCACACAAATGCTGTTTCCTAGTGCCAGGATTCCCCAGGCTGCCCCCAAAGGGAACTGCATCCCCATGGCAGGGAGCCAAGGCACCACCCCAGCCCTTCCCCTGCTCCCACCATCCCAGCCAGAGAGATCCTGTTCTCCTGGAGATACCCCCTCAAGCTGCCAGTCTTCCAACTAGTCTTCCCTGTCCTTTCTCTGAAATCTGCATTTTGAGGTGTCCCAGGTCTGATCTCTGCCCCCCCACCTTGGGAATCTGTGGCCTGGGGTGCTGCCGTGCAAGAGAGTGCATTCTGTTCTCAAACCCCAACAGGGAACATGCCTCGATGTGACTGGGGAGGACATAACTGGGATTGGGATGCTCCTGGTTGTGCCAAATCCCCTCACTCCTGTTCCTGCTTTGTGAGCTGACAACTGATACAGCTCTTCCTCAGTGGAAGAAAGAATGGAAAGATTCCCTTTCCACCCAGGGAAAAACCCCATTAATCTTGGTGGGGACACAGTTGGAGCAATGAGGAGGCCAAGACTGATCCCATCTGAAAGAGGCTGATATAGGGACATTCCCATGGGCAGCCATCCCCAAGACATGAATCCAGCACTATTCCCACCTGTCCCGTTGCTCTGGGGACAGCCAGCTCCTCTATGCCTCAGGTGTCTGTCCCAGAGCCAGACCCCTGGAATTCCCCTTTTTTCAGGGGGATGCTGGATCTGCCCCAGGTAGGGGTCACAGAAAGTTGGAGTGCTCCTGCTCCCCTCCCTCCCACTTTCTCCTAGGTTCTCTCCTCTTCTATAGCTGATCTATAGATTCCATATCTGTCACTTGGATAACCCAGGGCACAGCCCCACTCCCAGGAACTCCTGCCAGAGTTCTCCATCAGTCAAACACTCAGGGAGGTGATGCCACAGGTACTTTCACAAAGCCCCTTCTTAGGAGTTTTGAGAGGGGAAAAATGTGGCTGGAAACGGGGCCAAGACCCTCCTCTTTCTTGTCTTCCTTGCATTTTAATCTCCCTGAGTCATTTCCATTCCTGGATGTTAAATTGTTCTTTTCTGCTTTCCTTTATTTCCCTGTTTCCTGCAAGGGGCTAGTTCCTGGCCTGCCAGCACCAGTGACATCCAGTCCAGGGAGATGCCAGCAGGGACAAAGGTGGAGCCACCAGCCCCAAGGAACACAGCTCCACATTTCCATAGCAAAGCCTCTCACTGTTGTTTTGGCACCTTTGAGGAATTTTCTCTTTTTCCTGAGAAATTCAGAGTGCTGGGTGTGATTTCCTGCCCACCTGGCAAGGCACCCCCCATGGCTCTGGGAGAAGGGAGGCTCCACCCTGTGTCCCAGAGCTCAGTGGGGATGTGTTGGAGTCCAGAACATCAGAGGGGTGACACAGAGACGGTGGGCAAGTGTCACAAGCAGGTAGCCACCTGCAGCCCTTCCTCACTGAGCACATTTGCCCACTTGACCCTGGAGCACATCCAGGTGGATGGATGGGCCTGTGGCCCCTTCCCAGGGCCATGTGGGGGATCTGCAGCCCAGTTTGGAGCCTGCACTTGCAAAAGGAGGAGGCAGAACCCAGGGGGGCAGGGGGACCCAGACACCCTCGTCCCCATTGCTCTGCAGGGATGAAGATAAGCAAACACATCTGGATCCCTAAGGAATTTCACATCTTCCTGGCTATGAGGAAAATGTGACAAGGATGCTGCCAGGGCAAAATCAGCTCAGTCTCGTGTTCCCAAACACAGAGTAAGTGAGAACTATCCATGCTGGAAGAGCAGTCCTGGCTGAGGAGATGTTGAGGAGAGAGAAAAGGGCTATCACTCCAGTGCCCAGTGATGACATTTTAAAGGCAGGTCGTCTCCAGTGCAGGGGAGAGGCTTAGTGAAACAAGAAAGGGGAAAGATGGCATTGGCCCAGGGTTGTTCTTCATGCTAGCATCCCAAAGGCAGCAGGAATTGTCACTGTCTTGCTGCTTCACCTGGGTGCTGCCTGCTCCCTTGGGCACCTACCAGTGCTGGGGCCTTCCAGGCACTCTGTGGTAATGAATTAGAGATGGCCGGGAGGCCACACAGAGCAGGACAGAGTGGGACAGGGCAGGACAGAGCAGCTCTGTGGCACCTCTGGGATCATTGGCAGCTGCACCCAAACACTGAAGCCGTGCTGGGAGCTGTGTGGTGGTGAGAACACAAGGGAACAACGTGCCAGACATGGAGGTGGCTTTGATGGCACTGAACATCCCCTGGCACCATAGCAGTGAGGTTGTCACCAGGATGGTCACAGCTAACAGGGTGGGATGGCTAAGGGTCTCATTGCCTGGGGACACAGAAAGCCTGGAAAACACCCCTGACCCTCTTGCTATGCATTTTTGAGCTGCTGTTGATGATTGCTGGGAGAGAGGCTGGAGTGGCCTCGGGACAAGTGTGGAGAGAGGACAGCAAAGAGCATCCTCCAAGCAGGTGCATGGAGGGAGCACAGATGGTGTTATGGTGGAGGGTGGAGCTGCACCTCCAAACCCAGCACTGCCTGGGAAAGATGGAGCAGGGATGAACTGGCAGGTGTGGAGAGATGGGCTCCAGGGGGACCCATCACCAGCAACTCTGATGTCAGCAGGATAAACAGGCAGGGCCTCAAGAGGCTGGAGGTCTCTGCCCACACTCTCACTGCCATGAGTGGCTGAAATGCTCTTTCACAGAATCACAGAATGCCTTGGGTTGGAAGCAGCCTTAAAGATCATCTTTCTATTATCCAGGGAGCAGCCAGCACGTGCGTCCTGAGTGCTCCTTGTGTGTCCTGAGTGCTCCTCTGCTCCTTCCCACCCGTCTCTCCTCCCACGGCTCAGCTGGGACAGACACACAGACCCTCCTTGGCTTCCTGCTCACAGTGCTCTGTTCCTGGAGCTCCTCATCCTGGCCCTGTCCTGGCACACAGCACAGATCCTGCCTCTAGCAGTGGGCAAAAGCCAAGGAAAAAGGTGGGAAGACCAGAAGTTGAAAATCACAGAATCGTTTGGGTTGGAAGGGAACTCTGAGGGCCACCTAATCCAATTCTCTGCCATGAGCAGGGACACATTCCACTGTCCCAGGCTGCTCCAAACCCTGTCCAGCCTGGCCTGGAACGCTTCTAAGGATGGGGCAGCCACAGCTTCTCTGGACAACCCATGCCAGTATTTTAACACCCTCATTGTAAAAAAAAAAAAAAAAAAAAAAAAAAAAAAAAAAAACCAAAAAAAAAAAATCCTGCTAAATCTCACAATTCCCTCTAAAATGCAGAGTACTGACCTCTGCCATGGCAAGTTTCCACCAGGCTCCCACGCTGAAGGGCCACTTGCTCACAGCAATGAGTTTGGGGCTGGCCCTAGAGTTGGCAGCCTGCAGCCAGCTTTTTTCCCAAGCTGAGACCCTTCTGGGATCATGGGGACATGGGTACAAGCCCACGTGTGGCCCGTACAACTCAATATCAGTTCAGGATCCCACAGCCAGATCCAGGCAAGCTCAGGGTCGGAACAGCAGTAAATGTGCAAGTTGGGACAAATTAGAGCCCTTTGGCCAAGATGCTGGAGCTGTTTTTGATGTTCCAGGGGTTAGAGCTAACTTGGAACCCCTCTGCCACATCCAGGCAGAGCCTGTGACACCTGGAAGCCTCCAACAGGAACATGAAGAGACCCAGCAACACCAAGGTGGTTCTTCTCTGCAGTCTCTCCTATCCTGTGTTCATCTCCTAGAGAAATCTTTATCCATCCATGGAGTGAACCTCCCCCTTCCCAGCCCAGCCAAGGTGGGAAGGTTTGGTTGGGATAAATCTCCCCCTTCCCAGCCCAGCCAAGGTGGGAAGGTTTGGTTGGGATAAATCTCCCCCTTCCCAGCCCAGCCAAGGTGGGAAGGTTTGCTTGGCCACGGAGTGAGTCCCTCCAAGCGGAGCCGCGTGTTTTATCCCAATGATACAATAGAAAATGCCTCCCAAGTCCCGGCCCTCTGGAGCATTTCCTTAGCTCTCTGGAATTTCCGTTTGGTCCTTCCTCTCCCGGGCTCTTACCGAAAACCGATGTCACCACACGGCTCTGGAGAGCAGCCAGCTCCCAGGGTCCCTTCCCAGGTCTCCCACCACCGTGCTGCGGATTTGCAAGGAGTGAGCTCCTGGAGGGTGTCAGCTCCGTCGTGCCCCTTGATTAATCACCAAAGGCCACTCTGCCAATCAAGGAAAGGTTTACAAGGCAGGCAGGAAGCTCTTGTTTTTACAGGAGTGCCTCAAACACACGCACACAGTAGGAAAAGCAAACATTCCAGGCATACCAAGGGATCCACGGGATAAAAATTCCCCAAACAGCCCAGATTAAGATACTTGGCTGCACAGGGAAACACTAAAACCTGGCTCGAGGATTTAATTGTCTTATTTAGCAGGGAGCCCTGTGGGATAACCTGAGTGCCCTGGGAACAGCCACCCCGGGGGGCAGGGACAGGGTCAGCGGCACTGCCCTCGCTACAATAAAGGTCAGGGCTGGCCCCCACCCCTCTCCCAGCTCCATATGGTCGCCAGAGCCTCGTGGCAGGGTTTAATGCGAGTTTTCCTTTAGAAAGGCTCAGCCTCGCTCCGGGGTGAGTCAGGCAGGGTCGCTCTGGATCAAGGGAGTGCTGAATCCGAGCCCGGGGGAGCAGAGAGAGCCCCCGTTCCAGCTGCAGCCCTAAGACCCCCGGCTCAGAGTGGTGTTCATGGTGTTGTGTCGATACCTGTCAGCTCCCATCCTCCCCTGAAGGCTCTGGAGAGAGGGGGAACACTCCCATCCTCTCCAGTCCCATGTCCCAGCCCAGGAGAAGCCAAACTTTGCTGGCTGACAGTGACATTTTGGTTTACAGCTTTTACAGGGTCTATGAAAAAGGCAGGAAGGAATTCCTATCCCTGGAAGAGTCCAAGGGCAGGCTGGATGGGGCTCTGGACAGCCTCTTCTGGGGGATGGTGTCCTCTCCCTGCAGGGTGAGAAAGCAAGAGGGCACAAAAAATTGTTGTGAGCTGGAAATATCCTCCCTCTGAAAGGGTTGGGGGCTGTGTAAAGGTTCTTGTCTCATCTTTCTGCAAACCACAGCACAGCACAGAGAGCGGAATTGGACCTCACCTCTTACAGATGGTTTGTCCACTTCTGCTCCAAATCCAGCTGTTAGTGGCTTGTCCCAGCAGGATGCTCTGGCTTGCACTCACGGATGGTTTCTGGAAAAGCAGAGGAACTAATAGGGAAATAAATCACCTGGAAGTGAGAAAGTGAAAGTGAGAGTTAAAGGGAAGCCCGTGCTTGAGATCATGGAATGGTTGGAATGGTTGGAGTTGGAAGGGACCTGAAAGCCCATCCAGCATTACCCCCTGCAGCAAAGGACACCTTGCACTATCCCAGGTTGCTCCAAGCCCCATCCAGTCTGGCCATGGACACATCCAGGGATGGGGCAGCCACAAGTTCCCCTGGCAACCTGTATTCCAAAGTGCAGCCCATGCTCAGGCACGAGTGGAGCTGCCTGCTCCAAAATCTCATGCCAGCCTCCCTCCTGCAGCCCAAGCTTTCCCAGAATTCCCCACGGCTGTGGGGATGCTCCATGGGATACAGATGTGGGATCATGGCTTGCATGATTGAGTGTCTGCATCTCAGCACATCATGTCATTCCTGCAAGCACTTCCTTGTGCTCCTTCTCTCTTTCCCCTGCTCATCACCAGCTGCAGTCCAGGACCTTCCAGCAGCCAGCTCATGGCTGGGACATGGATACAGCCTCCAAGAGTTGGTTTTGTCCCAGTAAACATTTGCTTTAATGTGGATGGTTTCAGCATTTTCTGAACACTGCCAGGGCTGTCTTGAGTGTGCAGCCCTTTCCCAGAAGCCAACACTTTCCCTTTTCAGGGCTTTTCCAAAAGCTCTGAGGCTTACAGCTTGGCAACTCCCATCTGAAGTCACTGGAGAAGCCATCCCAAGGGAGATGAGCACTGCACACCGCCCAGGGACCAGAGGGTGCAGGGATCCAGCAGCAGCTGCTGAAACACGATAAAGAGTGCTGGGTCTGGAAGGAAGTGGTCAAGGATAATCCCTGGCTCACACTGTAGAGGGTCAGGGATAAACTGTCTGGAGTGTGGAGTTCAGGAGATCCGGTGTCAGGAGGGCCATTGCTGTCACCCACCCCAGACACTGGGCAGGCTGGAGGACTCTGTCTTCATGCCAGGAGAATTCCCAAGGGCTCCCAATTCAGAGTGAAGATGCCTTTGGGCTCCTCCAGGAGACCTCCAGCATCTGGCTGCTCCTCCTGGGCATCTTCTGCCCACCACAGGCTCATCTTCTGGCTGGGAGGAGAGAGTGTGGGAGGTGGGGAACACAAGGGCAGGTGGAACTTCCCATCTTGTCCTCAGAATTGGGTTGGGACACCTGCCCAGGCTGCTTCAGCTGCCCTCTGTCGTGCCTTGCCTCTCTTTACTCTTTACTTTGCCTTCCCATTCCTCCTCACAAGGAACATGTAACATTTCCCTGATAAATTGTTATCTCCTGGCTAATAAACACGTGTAGCAACTTGAGCCAGGCGTGCAGGTAAAGGCAGTGTTATCCCTCAAGCACTGGAATAAAATTATGCCTGCTCCTTAATACTGCATTGGTGTTTAGGAGTTTTATTCCCGAATTTCAGAATTTCTGCCTTACTTTCCCTTGTTTTCCGCTCTCTTACCTTGCCTTTCCTTGCCATGCCTTCCCATCCCTCCCCTTTCCCTTGTTTTTCCTTACCACACCTTCACTTCCCATCCCTTGCTTTGCCTTCCCATCACTTCCATTTCCTCCTCTTCTTTACCTTCCCATCCCTTCCTTTGCTTTTCTTTGCCTTCCCTTCTTTTCCTTCCCTTCCCATCCCACCTGTTCCCTTTCCTTTCCCCATCCCTCCCCGCCATCTAGGTTGACTACCTACCCTGCAGGCACAGCTGTCCCACCTGGCATCCTGCACTAATGTAAAAGAAAGGGATTTAAATGACAGATTACGCCTATTTGGCTTTATCTCACTAAAATCATGTGTCTGCCTAGAATCACTCATCATTTCCCTAATTAACTAATGTCTTGGTTTGGAAAAGACAGGTGTCTGCTAGGGAGGGCAGGGCCTCCCTAGGAAAGGAGAATTCCCTCCCTCGGAATTATTATAATTTTGAAAATTAAGGGGGCTTTAAGGCAAAGACATGGGGATAGGAATAACAGTTCTTTACTAGTATGTGTAACAAGGCAAACAAAAAACAACAACTACAGCATTAATAATAAATAGAACCAAGCACCTCGAGGGGCTTTGTTTCGATGCTATACTCACTTTTGGCCACCTCTTCGCTTTGGTCAGGCACCCACAAGTACCCAGCAGTTAATCTTCTAGCAATTTATGGGGAAAAAAATTCCTGTAAGTAAAAAAGAAACAAATCTAACCCCCCACAACTACTCAGTGGAATTACTTCGTTATCCAAATATTTTGAAGTATCAGGTTCTGGAACCCCACAGCTGTCACATGGAAGCTGCGCTAAAGGTAGAGATGCTTTGAGCAATGCATAAATAATAGGCCATAATTAATAATTATTTATGGAAATTCCTTGTTCTCCCTCTGTTGTCAGAAATGGGCCCCATATGATCCAGGTCTGTTTAGCCGGGAACAGCCAGGAACTGGATTTTGGATTGCGTGCATCAAATATCATCACTTTGAGTCACAGCACGTCAGTGCTCTGAGCAAGATGCTCAGGGGCAGAATAAGGATGAAGTCATGGAGGGAACCACAGCTGCAAAAATACAGGGATTGGGAAACGCAGCCGACGTCAAACTGCCCTGGGAAGGCATGGCAGGAGTTACAACACAGACACTCATTACGTTTTTTGGGGAAAAACTAAAAAAAAAAAAAAAAAAAAAAAAAAAAAAAAAAAAAAAAAAAAAAAAAAAAAGGCAAACTTTTGCTGCATGGAAGGCAATACAAGAAGAAAGTTCGGTCAGTCTGGTGGCATTATTTTAATTAAAGTTTAAATTATTCACGTATTTGGTTTTTGGTGTTTCAGAGATCGTGATAGTCTGCATATCAACGCTGTAGAAAAGAGAATCGGCTCACGTAATTCATTGTTATTTATCCTGTGTTTGGGATAAACTCTTCCAGCTGCACAGGTTACAACGACTTGGATGTGCAGTGATCACTGCCACCCCATGGGCACAGTCAGGCTCGTCCCCAGCTCAGGAAAATCCAATCACAGGCGTTAAAAACCATTTGACAGCCCTAGGATCTTTCTCCTTCCACTGTCCCTAGAGGATTGGGGAGGGATTGACGGGCAGGTCCTGCCCTCTGCTGGGCTCTGCATCCAGCCTCAGGCTCCTTCCTCCAGGTCTGAAGCCTGGAAATTAAACTCCTAAAGTACCCAGGAAGGTCGTTTCGATTAAAGGAGACCCCACCACCGCTTAGATTCCCTGAGGGACCGACTGCAGGGAAAACTGCCCCAAAGTGCTTTAATCTGCCCATTTTCCTCCCCGATTCCCTTTAAAACTCCTTTTCGCTCCTGAGTAAAATGCTGGAGCCAGCTTGAAGCGAGCAGCTGGAAAGCGACAGGAAAAGCATTAAAAAGCCCTTTTGTCACCGAAATTAATTTTAGGAATAAAACTCCTAAACACCAGTGCAGTATTACGGAACAGGCACTTCTTTATTCCAGCGCTGGAAGGTCGAGAGATTACCCTGCCTTTACGTGCGCGCCTGGCTCAAATTGCTACACGCGTTTATTATCCAGGAGATACAATTAATAAAGAAACTGTTGCATGTTCCTGGGCACTTTGTTACTTTAGGCGGCCACAGGGCAGGTGAAATGAATCGGGCCCCTTGAGCTTGTTCCCGGGCTCTCAAAGAAGTCCCTTCTCCGCGATGCGCCGTGCGTTTAGCACGGGGCCGGGGCCGGGAGCGGGGCCGTGCCCGGGGCTCCGGGAGCGAGGACCGGGCGAGCCCGGCCGTACCGCCCCCGCCTCGCGCTGGAAGCCCCGGCTCGAGCCCCGCGGCCGCGGTCGCACTCAGTCGCGGTTCAGTCGCGACAGACAGCAGCAGGCGAGCGCGATGTCGGGAAGCAGCAAGCGCCGCTGTGAGCCCGACGCGGCTCGGTGAGGGAATTCCGCACCGGGAACACGGAGAGGGAGGGCAGGGAGACACGGGGACCAGTCCCTGCTTTTCCTGGGATGCCGGGGGTTCTGCATCCCAGGGTTCCGAGAAAGCACCAGAGTCTAGTGGGAAGTGCACAGCAAGTCCCAGAGCCTCGCAGGGAGCCGCGGAGAGCTCCTCACGCCAGGGCCCCACTGAGGCCTGACGACCGAGTCCTGGCGTAGGGAAAGCTGAATCTCTGCGAGGGCAAAAGCTCCTGATCCTCCAAGGGGGCAGCGTTCCTGACCCTCCGAGATGGCAAAAACCTCCTGACTCTAGGAGAGGGCAAAGCTCCTGACCCAGACCTGGTAGCCTTGTTAGGGCCGGCTGGGGTGGCGGGGGGACAAAACGACACGGGACAGGAGCAGAATGGGGAGAAATAGCCCAGATTTTGGCCTGGGAATGTTGAAAAGCACACGCGCGCATCGTTCCGCCGGGCGCGCTCCGGGAACGGGCGCGGGAGGGGCGGGGCGAGGAGCACGGGGGGCGGGGCCTGTGGGGCGAGGGGCGGGGCTTGTGGGTCTGCGACCTGGGGCCGGCGGCGCTGTGGGCGGGGCTTCCAGGCCTCGTGCCGATCAGGGCGGGGCTCTCGCGTCTGTGGGCGCGGAGTGCGGGGCTGTGGGCGGGCCCAATCAGGGCTGTGGGCGGGCCCAATCCGGGCTGTGGGCGGGGCCTGAGCGCCGTTGGCGGCGCGGGGCGGGGCCTGGCGCCGGAAGTGCGCGCGGTCCATGTACCAATGGCTGCTCGCGGTCCTCCGCGCCCTCCGCGACGCCGCTCGCCAGGCCCCGGCCCCGGCCCCGGCCCTCACCGCGGCCCCGCGCCCGGACCCGCCGCCCCGAAAGAAGCCGCACCCCAGGTCAGCCCTTCCCGCCTCGCCTCCGGCCTGCGCCCCGTCCGCTGCCACGCCCCTCGGCCCGGCCGGCGTCCGCACGCCCCCGGAGCTCCCCGTGCGCGTGTGGGAAATTCCTGCTCCATCCCCGGTGTTCACGTGGTTGTGGATCCCGGGTATTCCCCACAAGCCTGTCCGCAGACCCGGGTGTGGCGGTGATGGTGGGTCGCAGGTGTTCCCATTGGCCCCTCGTTCCCTCCCACGTGCGCGGTGCGGGCTTCAAAAGGAGCAGAGGGCTGGGGCTTTGGAAGGGGCTGTTCTGGCGGAGCACGGAGGGGTACACACACTCACACCTATGGGGGTGTGTGGGCTGGAGGATAGTCATGGAATGACATGGATGTGAAGTAGATAAAAGAAGGATGCTTTGCTCGGCGTTAACCGTTTTGGGTGACGATGGCCGAGCTACCTCCATGCCTGCCGCTTGGAATGTACGGATTCCACATCTTGTGCTCTGGAGAGCGTGTCTGCTCCCTCTGGGGGAAACTTCCTCCGGGAGGCTTTGCCCAGTGTCCCATCCCGGAGTGAACGACACAAGGGAATGGCTCTGGAAAGAGCCGTGTGTTGCACGAGTGGTTTTCACTGAGGAGCAGCTCAGGAGGAATTAGCTCATGGAGGGGATGGAAAATAAAGATAGGAACGTTCTTTGAGCTCTGTTCGTTAAGGAGATATTTTTACCGGGTGTCATGATGGTATCAGCTGATAAAAATCCTTGCATTTAGGCTTCTGAGAAAAAGTGAGGCTGGTAATTGTTTCAAGGATGAGTTCCTGAGCGCTGACTCAGCAGGAAGTGACTGGAGTGGATGTGAGCGGGACTGGCTTTCCCACCTTTCGTTTCCTCTTCTACTTAAACTTTCCTTTGCAACTCAGCTTACTGACATGAACTTGGATGGCTTAGTGACCTCTGGAGTGCTTCTTTCCTGGAGGAAAGAGGAAATCATTATCTATTAAGGCATTTTTTGGTGATAGGAACAAACATACAACACGAGGAAGCATTAACAGAAGGAGAAAAAGAGGCCTGATGTGCTTTAGTGGGATGATCAACTGTCTGGGAGATGATCCTGGGAAAGTAGGAAAGCCTCCTTTGAAAGTTTGGGCCCTGTGAAGGGAAGTCAGCCTGCTGGGAGCTGAATTGTGGTTGAAAAACATTGTTCTTTGTGTTCTTCTCTCAGTGTTGTGTCACTTGTGGAAGATCCTGAGGAGATTCCAGCAAAAAAGCTAAAAACAGGTACTGCCTCTCACAGAGGGGTTTAATATGTCTGATTTTCCTTGGGTTTGGGGTACCTTGGGGAACTCTGGATTTGGTACTTTGGAATTGCTGCTGAAACTGAGGACTTTTGAGCCATTCTCATGGCTGGAGGGGGTCTCATGGGGCCTGGGTCTGTCAGTGCTGTGTCCCAGTGTTCATGGATGTGGCCTTGGTAGTGCTGTAGGTACAGTTGGGCTTGATGACCTTATAGGGGTTTTTCCAACCTTTGTGACTCTGTGATTTTCAAACCAAGTGGATTATGAGAGATCCTGGTCAGATAGAGGCAGGAAGAGAAGGAGGGAACAACTTTTTCTGTCCTGGGAGGGCCATGTATTTGCACTGAGGATAAATCCTGGCTGGGGCAGGGCATGGGATGTCCCAGGTCTCTCTGGCAGGGCAGCATAGAGAGCATTTTCAATCAAGGCTGTTGCTGTTCCGTGGGGGATGTGGAGCTTCCTAATTCCTACTGAGGAGCCAGTGATGGGGTGGGGGTGCTGCCGGGCTGTTGCTGTGTTGTTGAAGTGAGTTATCTGCTCCATGTGGGATCAAGGAGCTGGGCTCTGGTGTAAGCAGAATTCCCAACCCCTGTCTCCAGTCCCATTCTTTATGGCCTGGTGGTGTGGTTTTTCCAGACTATGTCTCTGGGGCTAACAAGGAGCCCGAAGAGGTTTCTGTGGCTGCTAGGTTGCCACCTGAGGTAACAAGTAGAAGCCAGGAGACTGAAGAGAGAGATGAATTCTCCTTCTCTGAGGATGAAGACTCTGAGGATGAAGATGAGGTGAGCAAGGATTTTGAGGGGAACTCAGGGATCAGCTCCCACAATCCCTGCATGTGTGAGATCCTGTTTTACAGAAGTGGTGCTATCAGTGCCCCTGCCTTCTGCTGCAACCCATGGGCTCTGAGTCAGAACACAGCTGACTGAATTTTGGGAAGGGGAGGTGTCTGCTTGGATTCACATTCAGGTTATGCTCACTCTGGTACTTGTTTTTATTTCAGGTTGTGTCCATTTCTTCTGATTCTTCATCTGTAGCATCTGCAGAGGATGAGGACGCAACAGAATCTGGTAGGGCTGACAGCAAGTCCTTCACTCATTCCTTTCTTCTGCTGCTCTGAGTCTGGGCAGCTCTGCCTAGGCTGGGGGCTGGTTGCTGAAGGCAGAATATCTGGGTAGCACCCAGGAATAGTGGAGGGTGAGCTCTGTTTCTTCTCTGCATCCTGGTATTGCTTCTGGATTGGAGCCGGGGTTGGGAACAGACTCCACAGGGAATGGGCACAGCCCCAAGGAGCTCCAGGAGCATTTGGACAATGCTCTCTGAGGTGCACAGGGTGGGATTGTTGAGGTGTCTGTGCAGGGCCAGGAGTTGGACTGGATGATCCTTTGGGTCCCTTTCAACTCACTATATTCTGTGGTTTATCCCAGGGTGCTCACATGGTTGTGGATCTCAGATATTACCTGCCTTGGATGCAGTTCTAGTGTGTCCTGCTGCTAGCTTGCCAGAAGTTGTTATAAATCCTGATTTTAGGTAGTAGAGCCTCAGAACCCTTTTGTGTTAGGCTTAGGCTGGCAACATTCTGCAGTTGCCAATATGAAAATATCCTGAAGCAACATAACACAAATAATATTAGAACATTAGAAAGTAATTTTTCTTTGGTGAAGCTCTTTAAACTCATAAAACTCCTGTTTTCTTGATCAGTTGCTGATGGCTTGTGCTCTTCTCTCACAGACAAAATGCCTTGTGACACCAACCCGTGCTTGACTGAGGAAATACCATCCTCTCTTTCCAAGGGAGTTTCATATCTGAGGTAAAAATCCTTCTGTTTTCTTTCACTTCTGCTTTGAGGGCTTCCCTTGCCTTTCACTTTCATCTGTGAAGTTCCTGTGTTGCCCAACATTTGTATTTGTGTCCACAGAGCAGCATTTTTCCAGGGTGTTCTGGGACTCCTCCTGGCTGCCATACTGAGGGAGGTCTCCAATTGCATTCTTGCCTTTGACCAATTTTAAACTTTCTCGTTAAATCCAGGTAGTTGAGAGACTCAGGAGATCAGAGAAAGATTAACAAGTTCAACACTCTCACTCCTGTGGTAGGAGGAAGTGTTGAACTTGGGAAGAGGCCAAGACTAGGAATGCAAACAGAAAAACCCACAACCACCGAAAAAACCCCAAAAAATCCCAAAGAAACCCCAGAGAATTTCCACTTCCCCAGAGAATTCCATTTTTTTCCTCTGAGAGTGTTCAGCTACTGCCACAGGTCACCTAGAGAGGTTGTGGAGTCTGTCCATGGAGATGTGGCAAAACCTTCCCAGACACAGTCCTGGGCAGCCTGCTGTGCCTCCTTGAATCAGGAGGTGCTAATTAAAACCTAATTAATAAATCAGGAGCTTTGACTGTTCTCTTAATACTGTTTCTTCTCCCTTTGATGTTCTCTGCCTGAGTAGGAATAACCACATCCAAGCTGTTCCAGAGAGCCCTGTCACACCCAGGCCTCCCATTAAGGAGCCAGGTCCCAGGTCTCCAGGAGTCAGTGGCACCAGGAGGCCTTTGTGTGCTGCTGAAGAGGTAAACTGGGGAGAAGGGAATTGTTCTGGGATGAAGCAGCTGTGGAGTCCCTGTACAGTTAGGCTGAGGCAAAGGAAGGGCTGGGAATGCCTGCTAAAGTCTCTTTTTTTTCTTTCCCTTTTGCAAGGATGTTCAGCAAGCTGAAAATAAAAAATACAAAGAGTTCTTAAGTCTGTTCAAGGAAAAATATTCTGGAAGGCTTACTTCTCCAGGGCCAGCAAGACTCAACAGGTAATTATGAGCAAAATAACCCTTAACTTTCTAGTGATGAGTTTGTTGGAAGTGGAAGGGGAGGAGAATTGATTTTTTCCTACTCTCAGCATTCTGGACAGAACCAAATGTCAGGATTGAGTCTCTTTTGAAATAGTGGACACAGAAAATGTGACTCTTGTATGTTTACTGTGCCTGAGTTGAAGGTGGCCAGACTTCTGGATGTAAACTCCTAAAAATGCCTTTTGCATCTGGTCGTGGAACCAGTGACAGTGTACACAACCTTAACAAGGTTCTGTTAAGGATTAAACAGCCTGATTTTACTTCATGTATTTCTGTTGTTTTCATTTAGCCAGTTGTGTACAAATAGCCATGTCCTCTGCAGTGAATTGAGGTGCACTGCTAACAAATCACCTGTAAAAACTCTGTCCTTTTCTTCTGCTACACTAAAGAGATAAAACCAAGGAGCCAGGGATGACTGGGAGTCTCCTGAAAGAGCAGAAATCCAGAGGTGCCTCTCCGCCTGTGCCAGAAAGGACTAGTGAGTATCCCCAGGACCCAGGTCTGGTCCACTCTGTCGGTAGAAGTCCAGCCCAAACAGGGCATTTCCTCAAACTAGTTATTGGCTGAACTGGTTTTGTGAGGGTTTTACTGGAAGGGAAGAATTGGTTGAAAGTGGTATTTGAGAGCTGACACTGTAGCAGTGCAGTTTGTAGCTGCATGTGACCCCACAGTACGGGAGAAGGTTTGGAGTACGTGTCTTACCCATTTGTTTTTTTGTCCCAGAGGAGAGGGATAATTGACTCTGCACCCTCAGAGCTGCACTTCAATCCCTTTTTAATGCTAGACAGGACTGTTTTCATAGTGAAAAGCAGAGCTTCAAAACCAAGTAAACTAATCACATGTATGTTTAATATTGTCACAGGGTTGTGTTTTTTTTTCCCTGTTCATTACTTAAATACTTTTTCATCACTAGTTCTTTTAGGTCTTGGACTTTGTGACATGATCATATGGGGATTGAAATGATTTCTGAGCAGGTGCTGGAGTTTGAACTTCCAAGTTGAAAATGCTGATGAAATGTCTGTGATGTCACCCAGAAACTGAGAGCTCTGAGCAGCTGCTGGAATGGGAAGTCACCTCCTTGTTCTCATATTGCTGCTTTTCCCTGCAGGTGTCAAACATGGGGATGTTTTCAGCCCCCAGCTGCCTCAGAGAGGTGTCATGGTCAGGTAAGAGTTGCTTTTAACCATACCCTTTCTTTTGGTTCTGTCAGCCTCCAGAAGACCAATCCTGTTCAGTGTCTCAGTGTTGGGTAGAGGAGCAGCTGTTTTGGGGAATTGCTTACAGCCAGTTGCCCCTCAAATCCAGCTCCCCTCTCACAGCTGGGCAGCTGTGGGATGTGCTGGGTGTTTTTTGGGAAATGAAGTAGAGGTGACAGTGGTGGCCACACCAAGTTGACCTTGGGTTTGCAGAATCTGTTTTTGCTCCTGAGTGTCTTACTGCCATTAATGGGCCGAGTTTGCATTTCCTGTGGATCCTGAGCAAAAGGGATAGGGAGCTTGTAAAGGCTGGAGGGACTAGAAGCAGTTTTTGAGGCTTGTAGGATGCCTTGGGTTGGAATAGGAGACCAAAGAGGAAGCGTTGCTGTCCCTCTTCAGGGGCCAGTGGTGGCAGGATGAGAGTGCAGGAGGCTCCTTGTGGAGGGAAAAGGGAAAACACAGCTCCATGGGGAGGGAGCCTCAGGTGGCTGTGGAGCCTGTGGTGAGGACACTCTCCCCTGGAGAAACAGCAGCCTCAGGGCTGTGGTGAGCCCCCAGGGAAGAAACCTTAGGAGATTGCTATCTTCCCTAGTGATGAGGTGTGTTCCTATCAGTATCAGGTTAATTGATTGTACCCCATTGATTCTTTCCCTCCTTCTTCCTTATCATCCCAGTTAATGGGTCTGATTTCGATCCTTCCCCTGGATGGTCCATTTTCAGTCCCTAACCTGATTGGCCAAGATATGTAATCTCAGTCCCTGCCTCCCCTGTATAAAAATCCTATTTTTTGTGTGGCTCTTGGGTCTTCTGTCCTCGGATCCCCTTGAGGAATAAAGCTGGCCAACTCTCCCAGAAGGCTCCATCCCTTTCTTGTGTATCACCTGATTCACAAGACAGCTACATCACTGCAGGGCCTGTGTGTCCCCCCAGAACATCCTTTTCAGGACACTTCCAAGAAAGGTCATGGCACTTCTAAGCTCCAGAGGGGGATTTTGGTGTGTCAGTTTGGTGTCCTCCTCTTCCTCCCATTTGAGAAGAGAGGAGAGAGTGCAGATGGGGGCAGAGAGAGGTTTGGTTGTGGCAGGTCTTGTTTTGGGGTGATTTTGTCACTGTTCTCTTTTCCCCTCAGACAGGAGCACTGTATTGAGCTGTGCATTTGTCCTGAGTTAAATTGTCATTGTCCCCTAAGCTCAAGGGAAGAGAGGAAATAATTGATGGAGTGGCATTTGTCACCAGGAGATCACAAATCCCTCTATCTTCCTTGCTAGAGGAAGTTAGTGTTGGTTGCTTCGCTGTTTTCCAAAGATTAAAACTGAGAAACAAAAGGAGTTTGGAACCTGATGGTGGAAAAAAGTTTGCAAAGCTTCCAGCTCATCATTTATCCCAGTCTGGCTGCTACCAAAGGAATGGGTAGATTCTGGGAAAGAAACTGGGATGTTCTCATGGCAGAATTTATGATGCAGAAGGTGAATTTGGGGGGATTTCAGGGGGCAGTGTCCAGCTCACTTCTCTTTGTCTCCTGCCAGCTACTACACACTACCAGAAGACTCTCGTGGACAGGGAAAACAAGAGAAACAAGCTGCTTCAGTGGTAAGCATGAGTTAGTCATTACTTTAGTTCATTTTCTGGAAAATAGAACTCCTCTCTGCTCAGGATTGAGATCCAAAATAAAATTTGAAGTGTGGAAATCAGAAATAATTACCTTGCTCTCAGCTTGATACCTGCATGAGGAGGCTTTCCTGAGGTCCTGGATGTTAATCCAAGTCCAAGGAAAGTCCTGCCTCTCTGAGCACAGTTGGATTGCAGTCGCCAATCAGACATGACTTTGGGGTTTGTTGCTGGGATGTGTTTATACAACCCCTTCCAGTTTCTTGCAGGATTTTCTGCCCTGTCCCCCAGCAAACCCTTTGTGCTTCTCTCTGACTTCCTCTCCTTGTGCCTGGCAGGGCCAGCATGAAGGTGAAGTCCCCCAAGGAAAGTTATTCCAGGTCCATGTGACACCTGTCCTGTCCAAAGACCTCTTCTTTGTGGACAGAGAGCCACTGCCATGCCTGGAAAAGCCTTCACATGACCTGGCTCCACTGACAGAGGTACCTGTGCTCAGCCAGTGCTGTGGCTGGTTCAGTACAGGCCTGCAAGGCTCCTTGCTCTGGCACTAGAGCTGCACTTGGAGCCTTCTGGGGGGGTTGGTGTGCTTCATCTGCTGTTCCATCGGCTCTTCCCTATGGAATCCTTTGTTCCAGGCCATGGAGAGTGAGGTCTCTGCTGCCTTTGACAGTGGTGAGGCTGAGGACATCCTGAGCAGGGCCTTCAAGCTCTTTGTCACCCGAGAGGACATCTACACCCTGCAGCCCCTTGGCTGGCTCAACGACAGGGTATGGGATCCTGCATTCCCTGCACAGGGAAGTCCCCCCTCCCTGGGCTCAGGAGTCTTCCAGGAGCTCCACTGCAGAGCCCAGAAATAGCTGTACACTCTTTATTTTGGTTCCTGTGTGGGCTGGTGTTTCTGGAAGCTTTCGCTTGGATGATGCAGCTCCCAGGAGTCAGTCTGGGTTATCAGAGTGGGGACGGGGGCTTTAACCAACAGCACAAGTCCCCCGGGGTAAAATTCTGGGAGCAAAAGCTGCCAAGCTGGAGTTTTCTCAGCTGCAGGGTGGCCAGTAAAGATATGTTGCTTTCTTTTTAATTTAGTGTCATATTTCACTTTGCTTCTCTCTGTTCCAGATCATGAATTTCTACATGAGTCTTCTGGTGGAAAGAAGCAAGAAGCAAGGATATCCGGCTGTCTATGCTTTTAATACTTTCTTTTATTCCAAGCTAAGCTGTACAAGCCACAAGGGGGTAAAGAAATGGACCAAAGGTGTGGATATCTTTGAGCATGATATCATCTTGGTGCCTGTTCACCTCAGAATTCACTGGACACTGCTGGTGAGTCAAACTCGCTTTTTATTTAGGGGGTAGGGAGAACAAAATTAGCAACCACAGTCCTTTAGTGTTTGGGTTGTGCATTGTGTAAATCACCTTTTAACTCCAGGTTGTAGACCTCCGAGAGAAAACCATCAAATACTTTGACTCCTTGGGGCAGAGAGGAGACCACATTTGTAAAACTGTCTTGTGAGTAGCTAATTATTTTATCCTTTTTGGTTGTTTTGGGGGCCTTTTCCCCTCCTTGTGTGAAGTGTTTCTGCCCTGTCCCATGGTGCTCCTCACTTCATACCTCTTCTGTTCTGCTCAGTGTTTTGAATCCCCTGGAGTGTCAGAGGTGCAAGTTTTTACATGTGCTGCACATCCTGACATGTCTTTGCAGTAAAAACCCTTCATCCAGCAGCTTTGTGTAGGGTGAGAGCAGGAGAACAGCCCCACAGTGACAAATCCCAGAATCACTGAGGCTGGAAAAGCCCTCCAGGGTCATTGAGTCCAACCCATGTCTGATCCTCACCTTGTCACCGGCCCAGAGCTCTGTTGTGCAGAGCCTTCCTGCCCTCCCCACTTCCACCCAGCTTGATGTCACCTACAAAGCCACTGAGGGCCCCAATCCCCTCACCCAGGTCATGAATAGATACTACACAGGGCTGGGCCCTGGGGAGCTCTGCTGACAGCCTCTCACTGTGTCTCTAAGATTGGGATTTTTTTCCTCCATGTTCCTTAAATCCACTGCTGTGAGGATCATCTGGCATTTCACTGTTATTTATCTTCCTGTCACTTTTCAAGAGCTTTTTGTTGTTGTTGTTGCTGCCCTAAATCAGGGAGATGAAAAGTGATTTTTGTGTTGTTTTCAACAGGAAATACCTGGAAGAGGAAAGCAGGGAAAAAAGAAATATTGAATTGACTGCTTCTGAGTGGACCCTTCACAGCATGGGCACAGAGGTATGGGAGCAATGCCTGGGTTTGGAATGGGAGCTAGAACTGCTTGTCACAGAGGGTTTAATACCTCCCCGGCAAGCAGAGGAGAGAGATGATGTGCAAGTTAACTGGGACTGTTCCTTGGGTTTGGGAGCAGCAAATGGATTGTGGAAATAGGTTTTCAGGAGGAGGCGTGGGTAATGTGTGCTGCCACCAACTTGCTGCTCTTTCAAAACAGGTAAAAATTCTCCATGTTTTTGTATTCCTCAGGAAATCCCTCAACAAAATAATGGAAATGACTGTGGAGTTTTTGTTTGCAAATTTGCTGATTTCATCTCTAGAGACAAACCCATCATCTTCACCGCGGTGAGAGGAGGTGTAAACAGCTCCAGCCTTTCCCCACACACGAGAGAGCTGGGGAAGCTACAGAGCATCTGGGGCAGGGGCTCTAAGGGGTTCATTATGTCTGGTGTCTGCTTCCTGGGCAAAATCATGGAACTGTGGAATCCCAGGGTGGTTTGGGTTGGAGTGGACCTTAAAGTCCATCTTATTCCAACACCAGGATGCTGCAGCCAGTGGTTGGGGATATCTGGCCTTTTTATCTCTTGGTGAAATATGTTTCCCCCTTGGAAAACCAGCTCAGACCCTGGTTATTTTCCAGTGTCGTTATCTTTAGTAAATGTCCCTGTAAAGAAATGTGGTTGTGTCACCCTCGTGTGAAGAACACCTTACACTCAAATGGCAGATGCTCAAAAGCAGTTTCCCATGCAAGATTTCCGTGGGTGTTAATGGAGATTTCCTTCCTTTTTTCCCCCTGGCTTCCTATGTGATGGAATTTTTCCTGTTTCTTTTCAGGAACACATGCCTTATTTCCGCAGGAAGATGGTGTGGGAAATAATCCATCAACAGCTGCTGGGAGACATGCACTGTTAGGAAAACACTGTTCTGTAAAAGAGTAGTATTTATTTCTTATTGTTTAGATAAGATAAGCTAAATAATAACTTATGCAAGAGCCTTATTGTATGAGAATGTTCCTTGTTAATAGAGTAATTTATTTTTTAATTGAAAACTGATTTGCTGTCTCTGTGTGGTTTTTAACTTGCATCCCATCTGAACAAGAACAGGGGCTCTGTCCTCTTCTGGTGGCTGTGGGGACATCCCTGTGCTGCTGCTGACCAAAAGACCCACAAGATCTCAGCAGAGCTGCAGAGGGGCTTTGTCTGGCTTTGTCCCACAACCTTGGGGCAGATACTCCAAAGGAGAAACAATTCCAAAGACACTCTTGTGTTATCCCTACAAATAACTAATCAGGGATAATTAATCTTCCCTGAGGATGCAGAAGATATGAACATGTGGATGCAGCAGCTGGGACTGTTTTAGTTGTCCTTCCCTTTGGTTCTCCCTGTTTGGTGCTGAAGTTTTGACTGTCCCAGGTGCCACCAGAGCCACTCTCCTGTGGCAGAATTCCTGGTGCTGGAGGGGTGGGAGGGAAAAGCCTGGCTCTGGGGCTCATGGAGGGGGTGGTGCCTCATTGTGGCACCTATCAGCATCCCAGGCCCTGCCCCCAAAGGCCATCCCAGCCCCGTTTGGCGCCTTTTCCCACCCGATGTTCCATCCAGGGATGTGCAGGGAGGGGAGAGGTGGCTTCATGATGGCAACACTTCCCAGGTCCCTGGATAAAAGTACACCTGGCAATGCCTGCAACCCCACATCCAGCCCTTCCCTCCCTGGCAGCAGGGGATTGGGCACCAGGGAGGAACTCCCAGCTGTGACCACCAAAAGGGACCCCAAAGAAAGCAACAGAGAGCAGACTCAGGCTCTGGTTAGCTGGATATATTTCTCTTTTTTTTGTTGGTGTCTCGGGTTGGTTTTCACAGAACACTTTGCAGCAGAGGAAAACACAGATCTGCAGCCCATGGGAGTGGTGCTGGCACAGGCACCTCCACTCCCATCCCTGCTCTTGCCCGTTGGCTTTCACCATGTCCATCCATCACTTGGATTTACTTCAACCCTCTTTTTTTTTGTGTATATTTGGCTTTTTTATTTTTCCCTTTTTTTTTTCTTTTCTTTTTAACCATTTCTCAAGCTTTCTCCGAAGGAACAGCCACTGGCTCTTGGCTTGCAGGAGACTACGGAAGAGCTCTGGGACACAGGGGATGGTTTCCTTCTTCCACCTCGCAGCTGACTTGGTCAAGATAATTTTTCCAACTCGTTTTTTTTTTTTATTACAAAAATAAAAAAATGCTCCAACTATCAGTTTTACAAGGCATACAAAAATCTCTAAAAGGGCAACGCAAGCGCAAGGTGCTGAGGTACAAAAACCTGAGGTAGTTTTTCTGTGTGTGTATGTCGGGAGGCTTATTTTTCATTTGAAGCCAATTTTGCTGGTTGGATTTTCCAGTGCCAACCTCTTGTAAATCCATTTTTTTTCACCCATTTCCTCCTCCTCTCCCAGCAACAGGGATCTTTCCCGAAAGTTCCCAGTCCAAAGTGGACCAGGCTGGTGCTGCCCATCATTTTTCAGGGATGAGTGAAATGGGCAGTGACGGACACAAAGGGGGGACAGAACGGATGCAAACCCTGCTTTTGGTGTCCAAAGCAAAGAGGAAAAGGTGTGTAAATGAGAGAAATAATTCCTACAGGCCCTGCTCTTCTCAAAACCCTTCAGAAATTGCTTTTCAACAGCTACTTAGTATTTTTTCCCTGCTGGCGATCCTACAGCTCTGCTCTACCGTGCATTAGAGAACCAATGAACCAGCTCCTGCTGTTAAACCTCGAGATAAGCCTGCTTTTGTTAAAAAACAAACAGTCCCCTCCCTCAAAAAATTTTAAAAAGTGAGTTAAAAAATAAAACCTTACAAAACTTAAAAATCGGCGTTAGTTTCATTACTGATATATTAATTCTAAATTAACAAGTGCCACGGCTGCCCCTGGCCGGGCGAGCTCCTCCTCCAGAGTGGAATGGGTAGGTTTGGGGAGAATTCCAGAATAAAAACCACCTCTCTGCCTGTGTTAGTCCAGCTGACGGGAAGGGGAGGCAATGGAGTAAGGCGGAAGCTGTGGGATGGAGAGAGCCCCCCGTGCCCCGGGTCTGCACTGCTGGGGGCTCGGGGGTCTTTGGTTTGTCCCCCGCCCTGCTGGGCTCTGGCAGTGATGGGGTTACATTCGTCGGGCAGTGCTGGCGGGAGCCTCACTTGCTGCTGTGCTGCGAGGCCGCGGCTCCCTGAGCGTGTTTGTGCTCCTGCTGCTTCACCTGCTGCACGATTTCCCTGATCTTGCGCTGGGCCGTCTGGGGAGGGGGCAAGAAACGGGGGTAGGCACAGCGGAGCTGAGCCCCTGCCAAGCACAACAGCATCACAGCCCCACAGCTTTTAACACCAGGCCAAATACGTGAGTGATTCTCTGATAAATGGCGATGTGCTAAAATAAGGGTTTGGGCTTGTTCTTATCATCATTTAAGAGCCTCGATTTTGGGGTGTCACCACGTCCTCACAGTCAGGAACCCAGCCTGGTTAGGTGCACCCAGGTGGGATTCAGGAGCCAATCCCCACCCTGTGTCCAAGGCACAGATTTTGGCTGGTACAAGCCAATCTTTCATTTTAATGTAGCCAACAACCCCTTCAGTGCATCCTGGGTGCACAGAAACCACTCAGAGCAGCTCAGGGGATGCTGTGCTTGGCAGCTTTCTTTAAACTGGAAATGGTGGGAGAGCCAGGGTCAAACCTTACCTGACTGGCAAAGAAATGCCCAATGATTTTGACGATGACCTCCTCGTTCTCGTCCGGGGTTTGATCTCGCGGCACAATGACTTCTGCGCTCGTTAAGTTCTGCAGTTCATTCACCTGGAGCCAACAACAGAGATCCAGGCTTTGCTGGGGAAGAGCCAAAATCCTCCTCTGCTGGTGCCACCCCAGCTCTGAGCCGGGACATGGCACCAGGCTGCTGTGCCTCATACCCTGTCTGCCTCCTTGGGATGGCTGCCATCCAAGAGCCACCGCCAGGACATGGGGCTGGGACTGAGACATCACTGCTATCACAGAGCACCTGTGATGGTGCTGATGGGGGACAGGGGACGTCCAGCACTATTCCCGGGGCAGGTGGGAGCTCACACACCCTCACCTACCGTCTTGCCACCTTTGCCGATGACACGGCCGGCGGCGAAGGAAGGCACCTTGATGTGGGCTTCGAGCTTCACTTCTTCTTTCGGGTTAAAGAAGTTTTCCTCTTTTAGCTTGCCAAATATTCGCCCCTGAGCCTGGAGAGGGCACAAAAGAGACACAGAGGTGGTAGGCAGCATCCTGGAGGTGGCCTTCAGGCATGTGCCAATGTCTGACAGCACCAAAACCGTGGTCCCAAGCTGAGAAGCCCCCCTGGCACTGTGGGGACCAACGGAATGCTCTCACCTTGCCCCTACCCACGTCCCCAAGCCAGCCCCTCACCCTGCCACCAACGCACCTTGAACTGAGCCTCAGGCGGCCCCGTGATAATCACCATGCGCTCACTGGCATCTGGACCTTCTGCGGGGGCGATCTGCAGGGGCACAGGGAAGGAGTGTGAGTGTGACCCCTCCTTGGGCCAGACCTCCTCTGTGTGGGATGTGCCCCAGTGCAGGGACAACCCCCATGCAGAGACACCCCCTACCCAAGCAGTGGAAACAATCAGGATGCTGCAGGACTGGCGTTCTACTTATCTGGGGAGCAAAACCATCCACCAAGGGCTCCTTTCTCTGGCCTCAGCAGTGGGAAGGGGAAACTGAGGCACAAAGCCCTGGCCCAGCCCCTCGTTCCTGCTCACCTTGATGGAGGCACCAGCAAACCGTGCCAGCTGCTTGATGTGCTGTCCCTTCTTCCCAATGATGGCTCCCACTGCCTGTGTTGGGATGAACAAGTTCACAACCTCCTGCTCCGGCAGCTGGAAAGGGCATGGAAGAGCCAGAGGGTCAGAGGAACAGCTGGATCAGGGGGCTGCTTCCCCTTGCCAGCAGTCCAGGCTTGAAGAGGTGGTGCACTGGGTTGGATTCTGTTGGGTTGGGCTGTGGTCCTGGCACATGTTCCCTGGTTTCTGCCTGCCCTCCCACAAGGTGCCCAAGGGAGATGTCATGGCGGGAGGTGCCAGGGAACTTTTGGGGAAGGGAAACTTACGGGGTGCTGATGGGGGAAGGTGCCGGCGGCAGGGGTTCCGTACAGACTCGACAGATAGGCTGAGGAGCCCTGTGGTGGGAGAGAAAATGAAGGTCAGTGACATCAATGATGTCCTCAAGGTTCGAGCCCCTTCCCAGACACCCCCAACCTGACACCGGGAGTGTATCACCACCATGGGCAACACAAGGGACACAGTGACCACCCCTCATCCCCTGAAACCCCTCCAGGAGAGTGCAGGCACATCCAAGGACGAGTTGCAGCCCAGACCCTGTGCCTATGGCACAGCACGAGGCTGGGATGTGGATGGGAGCTCCTAGTTAACCCCAGTCCCTCCCCACTGCTGTTTTCTTGCCTTTGTCCTGCTAATGTTTGTATCAGGAAAAAAGTTCTCTTCTGGCCTGTTGGGGATTAGGTTTGTCCCTCTTTCATTCTAAAGAATTTTTTTTCCCCATAAGTTACCAAGGAGATCAAGTGTTGGATCCGTAAGAGTACTTAAACAAAGAAGTGGCCGAAACCTGGTTGAGGAGAGGTTAACTGCCTTTTCTGATAAGAAGCCAGCTGTTAAAAACCAGGTGGGTCAGTGTTGCTCAAATGGGGCAGTGTTGCTCAGATGAGTCAGCGTTGCTTATCTCTGGTCATTGTTCCACTACCCCCATGGGGCTATCTTCTGTTAATGGACCATTAAAGCTCACCAAGGACATGACACATTACATCATACTACTGTAAGATGCTCTACCCAGGGAGAAGGAGCCAAACCATCTTTGCCCAGATAAGAGGACCCACCAATGTCACCAGGAGCTCAGTTTTCCACCGGATTCCTGGAGGAAGACCAGACTCATCTCACCATTACTGGACCCTTTTTCTACTGGACCATCTCTGCTTCTAACAGAACCACATCTGCCACTCCAGCTGGAGCCCTCCGCTTGGAGCCCTCCAGAGCCACCACACCCCCTACACATCCTCCCAGGCACTCACCGTCCTCCTCTGCCCGCTCTGCTGCTGGCATTCCAGGGAAAGAAAACAACACAGGTAAATTAACCCACAGCTCAGAATAAATTATTTAGGGACTAACAGAGACAGTCCACAGCACCCAAGAGACCTGGGAAGTACCTTCTCCACCAGCACCTGGGCCATCCTGTTCTCCCAGCACTGCACCATCCCTGCCCACTGTCACCTCAGGGGTTGTGAACATCCTTGCCCAGGTTTCAGCACCCCAAGAACAAGGAGAGCCCTCCCCTGTGAGGTGGAGACTGAATCCCCACAGGCACAGCCCCTTGGGTGTCAAGGCAGGGACACAAGCTGCTGTCCGTGGATGTGCAGGGTGGGCTGCTTGTCCCTTGGAGGGACACACCAGGGGGCTCTGGTGGCCACCAAGACTAGACTCACAAGGCACAACCCAGCCCATACCATTACAATCCAGTGGTGGGCTTGGGGTCAGGACTGAAGACCACCCACATGGCTTTTCCATGTTCTCTTCGGAGAGCAGCACCCTTGGGACACAGGCAGTCCTTAAACCCTGGTGAAACCCAGTTCAGCACAACACAGGGATGCAGCTGAACCCAGGGGGTTACAGCCAATTCCTGGGGGTTGCCACCTTCATTCCCTGTCCTCTCCACTTTGCTGCTGCAATGAGCATCCTCCCCAAATGGCTGAGAGCCAGAGTTCCCCATGAGGTGGCTCCCACAGCTACAGTGTCCACCCAAACCCAACAGCTCTGGCAGGACACTCCAGACATGGGGAACATCTCACACTTACTGCAAAGGGGTGGTATGGGGGGGCAGCTGCAGCCCCTCGGGCCCCTGGCGTGGATGGGAGCATGGACAACCCTGTGGAGAAGATGCCCAAAGCATTGAGGTTCAGTCCTGGGATCAGGTTGGCCTGTTGCTGGGAAAGGAAAGACACGGAGGAAAGTGTGAAAAGTGGAGCACTGAGCTTCTCAACACGGTGCAGATGTGATGGGCAAGGCTCAAGGCTTGCTGTGACACACTGGCCTCCACTCTGAATTTCCCTGTGGCCACCTGCAGCAGGAGCAGGCATGGTGGGAGGGCCGAGCTTACATTGACGGCCACCATGTCGTTCTCGTAGGCCTCGCGCAGCTTCCTCATGATCTCCACCTCGGCGTTGGAGCAGGCCTCTGTGCTGCCTTTCACCGTGATGGTGCGCTCAGGGTTGTAGATGGTCAGATCCTGCAGCCTGCTCCACAGAAAAACCCAGAGACACGGTTACATTCCTTCTTCAAGTCAGGAAAAACCCCAGGAAAACTCAAACCACAGCTGAGGGTTTCCCCCGAGACAGTGTGAGAGCTGCAAACCCTCTCCTTGCCCAGCAACTGGGGTGAGGAACATCCACCTGGGATACGGAATGCACACGGAGGAACACAGCTGCTCTGTTTTTCGGCACCAGCACTGTTTGTACCATGTTGGATGGAATGGGGTGGCCTGGGGTTCACCAGGACTTCACTGAATGATAGATCATGGTTTGGGTATAAAAGGATGTGAAAGCACATCTAGTTCCATCCCGACATGGGCTGCGGCAACTCCCACTAAACCAGATAGCTCCAAGCTCTGTCCAACCCGGCCTGCAACACTTCCAGGGACAGCCAGACCTTCTCTGGGCAATCTACCACCCTCACGGGTAACGGTTTCTTCCCAATATCCCATCTAACTGTGCCGTTGGACTGTGGGAAGCCATTCCCCTCGGTCCTGTCACAGAAACTTACGGGGAAATGGTGATCTTTGTGCCCGTGTCCTGCTCAATCTTCTTGAGGTTGCGGCCCTCCTTGCCAATCAACCTCCCCACCAGGCTGTTGTGTGCCAGGATTTTCAAGGGAATCTCTTCTGCTCTAAAATGGATTTAAAAAAAATAAAATCTCAAGGTCCAGTCAGTCAGGAAACATAGAAATTTCCAGCCACAGGTCCTAAGGATGCGTTGGAAAGGATAAGGACTACCACCACCATTTCTGTCTTGGGTTGCAATGTAAGATGTATTCTACTCCCATCTGCTGAAATCAGCTGGGGAGGTGTTTTTTTCTTTATCACTTCTATGACTCATTCCTCATGGCTCTGGGGGGAAGGGGTGGGTGTCTTCTGTTAATGGGCAGCTGTTAAACCAGGTGGGGCAGTGCTCTTATCTCTCCCAGGACCCATCCTCCCTCCAGGGGATATCTGCTGTTCATGGGCCATCCAGGCTCACTGCAGGGCTGAGACAATTACATCATCCCACTGGGAGATGCTCCACCCCGGGGGAGGAGCCCAGCATTCCTACCTGGATCAAACCTGACATTCAGAATATCAGCACAGTCTATTTGCACTGGATTCCCAGAGGAAGATCAGACCCATCTCACCACCACTAGACCCTTCTACAGGATCATCTCTGCTCCAACAGAACCACATCTGTCACACCAGGAGGAATTGATTGGGCTGCTCCCAACACCCTGACCAACAGGGTGTCAGGCTGTATTCTGACTCTGTCAGTGTTTGTGGGAGGCGTGTGGTTTTGGTGTTTTGTTTGCTTTTTTTTGTACTACTACATTTTTAATATTCCCAGTAAAGAACTGTTATTCCTATTCCCATATCTTTGCCTGAAAATCCCTTAATTTCAAAATTATAATAATTTGGAGGGAGGGGGTTTACCTTCTCCATTCCAATGGCTTGTCCCTGGCAGACACCTGTCTTTCAAACTAAGACAATTCCCACCATGCTTTTGGCTGAGCCAGGAGCACTCACGATTTTGTTTCTTCAGCCTCTTTCTGCATGATATCCAGGATCATGCGGCACGCTTCTGAGCATCCCTCCGGAGTGGCATGGATGGTGATGGGCTTCTCAGCAGCGCCAGCGTTCTCCTTCCGATGGATGTCAACCCTGTGGCGAAACAACCAGCAGAGAAGAGACCCTGAGATGGGTCTGGTGCCACACAGAAGTTTCTGAGAGCTCAGAAGCTGAGAAAAACTCATTTCAGCACTTGCTCAAGCTTTGGGGTGAACCTAGGTCTCAGGTGCATCTACCATCACCTGGCTCACGCAAGCCCAGGCAGTGTTTGGTTTCAGGTGGTTTGACTCAGATTTGGGCCACATTCGCCTGTAGGACCTGAGGTCCTGGAAGCTGAGGGGTGTCACAACATCAACCAACGCATCAAGGGGGCAGAACAAATCCTCAACTGGACAAAGCCCTGAGCAACTTGGTCTATCATCCCTGACGCCAGTCCCGCTTGGAGCAGGAGACCGGATCAGAGGCCCTTCTGACCTCTGCCTCTCTCTGCACAACACCCAAGGCTGTCCAGCGACCACGTCCTTCGGGACAGAGAGCACTTACCCATGGGCAGCATCTGTCACGGCACGGAGGCACCCGGCAACAACAGCGCTGGTACTCACGCCCTTCCAGGGGAGACCAGAAGGCTCCCGTGTGCACCGGCAGGGACCGTGCTCTACTCCTCTGGTCCTCCCTCAGCTCATGGCGGGAGGAGGCACGGCCTCCAGCTCGCTCCTCACGCTCAACCGTACCTGGCAAAGCCCTGAGAGAGAGGGAGAGAGGAAAGCAGGGTAGGAGACTCCCGCACCTCAACCACGCGCCTTGGATAACAGGGGCAAGAACCTTTCCGTCTTCTCTGCGCCAGTCTGCGTGCTCTTCCCACCGGAGGGTGATGCCGTGCACCCATCCTGCCATCGGCCACCACCTTGGTGTCCCTGTGACTGCTGCAGCCAGGGCCAGATCTTCCGAGCAGATGTGGTAGTGGCAGCTCAGCCACTCCGGATTGCCGCCAGCACTCAGCTCCAGTGGGTCCCCTCCAAGGCCACGTCTCCGAGGTCTTGTCCCAATGGGATCATCCAGGGTGCTGCTGCACATGCCAGGCCAAGGACTGTGGGGCCAAGTCACCACACAGAGCCATATGGGGATGCTGCAGGGTCCAGGTGGGTGGGTTTGCACAGGTCAACTCTTCCAAGAGCTCAAGAGCCAGCACGTTGGAGCACAGATGGTGGAATGGGGGCAGCTGGGTGAGCCTTTCCTGAGAGAAGGGCAGGGCCCACCCCACCTGCTCCAAAGGGACTCCAGAGTGGTTCCTTCCAAGTGCTGAACAGGGAGTGAAGACTGTATGATTCCCTTCGTAGGCTCCATCTCTCCACATCCCCCATGGCTTCAGTTGGTGCCCCAGTCATGGAGCTCACTCAGGTTAGCCTGGAGGTCCCGTTCCCAGCAGGTACAGGGACACTTGCTGCCACCCCTTCAACAGGGACAGGGTGAACACGTCATGACAGCCATATGAAGTGATGACGGACCAGGCTGATGCTCCCCAGGTAGCGGGAAATGATGAGGAATCCCAAAAAACCCCATAGATGGGAGCCAGGCAGCTCCCTGGACCCATGAACAGGCGAGGAAGGTGGAGATGAGAACACAGCTGAGCCTTTGTGCCAGAGACCAAGTGCCACAGAAGTGATGAATGGAGGCATCAAGGTGATGAGGACCTTGGACAAGCCTTAGCAAGGGGCACACGCCAGGCTCCTGGCTGACCAATCCATCCCACATCTGGATGTGCAGGCACAAGCTCATTTGCCAGAGAGAAGAAGGGATGCCAAGACAGGGCCACTGCATTCAGGCACATCCCACCCCATAGATCTGGGGAAGGAAAAGCTCTAGAACTCCCAGCACATCCCAGTGCCACTGCTGAAGTGCTTCATTCCAACAGGAGGATGGAGAAGGAGACCTTCAGTACCTTCACCCCATCACCACATGCTTCAGAGAAAGACGACCAGGGCTGGGGGGACTGGGTTTGCATACGGTGCAGCAGGAAAAGCCTCCAAGAGACTTTATGGGGGGACTTGGAATGCTTCAGGGAGTGGTTGTCGTTAGGGACAGCCCTCTCCAGGTGGACAATACAGTGTGCCTGTTGGATTATCCAGGTCCCATGGCTGCTGGGTAGCCATCATCCTCTCTTCATGGGTTTCCAAGGGCTGTGGAAGGTCACCTGGTGGGGTGGGCTCTTGGTCTGCATTTCTTCATGGAAAAAGACGGCTCAGCCTGGGGACAGTTTTGCCTCCTGGGGCTCAGAAGCATCTTTGGGATCTCTGTGTGTGGAACCAGGGGTGAAATCAAATGCGACCAGAGGAATCCAGAATCCGATGTCACTCTGAGGAGGAGCAGGGACCAGGCAACAGGATGTCACCCTCGGATCATCACATCGGTGGATGAGGGTGGCCTGGGCAGGGACAGTGTGGGATGGCACCCAAAGTGGAGGACAGGGGCTCCTGTGACTGCCTGGGATGGCTTCTTGAGGTTCCCTTCGCCCAAGCCTGAGCAGAGGCAGTGCCTCACTGTGGGTAGGGCAGGAGAGGGTAGAGCACTGAGCACAGCCTTCCTCCACAGCATGGGGTCTTCAGGGCAGGCACAGGGAGCCACTCCACAAGGAGGGACAATTCAGTGGCAGAAACTGCTCCAAGCAACAGCATTTGGTTTCATGGTTGGGAGAAACTGGCACTTTCCCACCTTCCTTGCTAGGCTCAGGGCTTGGAAAGGGCAAATTCCAATCTTGGGTGGTGAGGACACAGCTACACCTGCTGCTCATCCCACCAGGACTCACCTGGAGAAGGGCTTGCAGCCAACCAGGATCTCCTCACGGCTACCAGGCGGCCACACTCTGGGGTGAGCCAGTCTCCAAGAGCTCCTCTCCCTACTCCTCTGCCCCCCTTCTGTACAAACCTCTTCCTGCCAACCCAGTGCCAGGGTCTGGCTCGTCTTTCTACCTCCAGCCACACTACTGCCAAAGATTTGCCTCTAAAAGCTCCTATGAGAACTAGGATGCTCTGGGACAGGAGTCCCATCTCCCATGGGATCACCAGGTTCAGGATGATGAACACAGGAGAAGATAGCTTTGGGTTAAACACAAACACACCTGGGCAGGAGCAAACCATGCAGGAAAACCATGCAGAGAATAAGCGGTGAGACCAGGAGAACAGCAGCAAAAGAAACATGGAAAACTTTGGCAAGACAACCCCACTTCCTGTTTTTTTTTCCTTTTTCAGTTCAAAAATAAACATGTTAATAGCTAAAAAGGCTTCCAACAGTTACAAAAACCCATCCTTCTTCATGGCAGCGCTTCCACAGTGTCCCTTTCCCTTCAACAGCTCTAGCCCATGTGGGATGCTGCAGGATGAGAAAATCCCAAGAACAAAGACCACCGCACTGAGGATTCACCTCCATGATTTTATCCCCAAACTTGCCATTTCTCCCTAAAGCCTCGTCCCCCAGCTGTTCTCATGAGGCTTTAGGAACTCATTCCAGGCCTTTTCCAGTGTGCATCCCCCTCTTGCCACCCAGACCACCCTGGCCAGCAGGAATGGTTTAGGACCTGAGTTCTGCCACCACCCCCTGAAGGCTGCACTCCAAGAAATCAGCAGTGGCTGGCACTCCAAAGCCCCCAGTGCAGGGAGAACCCGAGCTGGGACCTACAGCACCCTACGGAAGGAAACAAAACCATCAGAAGTACTTACTTGGACTGGGTTTGCTTAGTAAGGTTCTTTATGGTCAAGCCCTCCTTTCCTATGATCGCACCAACAAACTGCGTGGGCACCAGCATCCGCAGTGGGAAATCGAGCTGTTTGGGCTGCGAGGAGCCCCCCGGGGAGGAGCCCCGCTCCCTGGAAGAGTGGCCCCCACGGCGGGATCGCTGCAGGGGCGGAGGGGAGCTCACCTCTTCATCCGGGATGTAGGAAATCTTGAAGGAATAGTTCTCAAACTGGTGGTCGCTCAGCTTCTCTATTGCTCTGCAAGGCAGGGAGATGTAGGGGGTGCTGAGGGGCTCCCCAGGGATGGGTTCCCCCTCCAGCAGCTCCTCCACATGCAGAACATGGGCCCTTCCCAACTTGCATCTTCCTCCCTCCCCAGTCTGGGTAAGGTGGCCATGGGAAGCCAGAGCCCCACAGTTTTCCCATGAAGAGCAAGCCCTGTAACCTGGTGGGACATCATCCCCTTCCACGTGGATCATGCCAAAGCTGGCATATGACTTCTTCCTCCAGCAGGAGTGGGATGGCAGCTCAGGGACCTGCCCCTTCACCTGGGCAAAGTCGTTGCCAGGAGCCATCACGCAACATGGGAACAGTCTCACAGACATGGAAAAGGTGACATGTCCTTTTCCAAGCCACCACCTCTGCTCCAGGAAGAAGGATGCAGCACGTGGTGCCCCCTCTGTTGGGAATCCCAACTCCCTTCCTGGCTGGATGAGGCTGGGAAGCAGCACCTGTACCCAAGCCCCTCCTCAGCTGTGATGTTTGGCCAACATCCTGCTTGGCTTCAGCTTTCCCTGCTCCTACCACATCCCACTTTGGCTACTGACTGATCACAAGCAGCTTCTTGTCAGGCTTGAATTCCACATTCTCTGAGGACTTCTGAAAGTTCACCATCCCTTTCCTACATCCAAAAATGGCACTTATCCCAAAGAATTAAGCACTGCTGTGTTGGAGAAGCTCTTTGTCTTCCTTTATTGTCACACCTCTCAAGCCCATGGTGGGATTTTTGGGGCTGCCCTGTGCAGGACCAGGATTTGGACTCAATGATCGTTGTGGGTCCCTTCCAGCTCAGGGGACTTCAGGATTCTAAGACACTCACATCATGTTTATCCGTGGTCCATAGCACATCCAGCCCAGGCTGGAGGCACAAGAAGGATTCTCCTCTGCCCTCCTGGACTAGCAGATCACTGTCCCCATCTCTGTTCTCACTTATCCAATGCCATGGTTGGTCAACTCAGATGGGAAGCTGGTGGAATGTCCATCAAAAAATGGACTCAGAAAAGCTCTTTGGGGCCTGGGATCTGCTCTTGATCATATCAAAAATACCCTGGCCACTAATAATAATAAGCTCACTACTTAGTGGCTGGTCTCTAGCACAGGGCTGAAGTCTCTACAAGCATGGAACAAAACGTTTTGTTTGGAACCATGCTTCTGCTTCTGAAATAACCCCTAATTTGTACTACCCCATCTCCCATGCCAGGGGAGAAGGCAGAAGACAGTCCAATGGTGGGACAGCTTGAGAGAAGCCTGGAAGACACCTGGGATTCCTTGGGAAAGCTGGTGTGGTATGAAATTACGGGCAAACCAAAACAAACCCCACTCACACTTTTGCCTCTTCCTTCGTCGCGTAGGTCACATTGACAACGGCAGTTTCTGTGTCTGTGTTCACTGCAGGGAGCAAGAGAAGCAGAGTTGGAGCAGGGATGGGAGAGGTGTCACCACTGCTCTAGGCATGCTCCAGAGGGGGATACAGCTGGGATGGGGGGAGAGGGAGATGCCTGGCACCACCGCATGCCAGCACAAGGACTGTTAGATCTAAGGCTGGATCCAAGCAGAATGCAAGGCTGGATATCCCTGACCCACCAGTGGTCAGCTCCAATCCCAAGCTACACTCAGCTCAATTTTGCTTGCAGGGATAATAGTTTTTCTCAGTTTTTCAGGGACCAGGAGCATTCCCGGGGATGGTGAATGGATGGCCCACATCATCCCACCAATGGGCAGGTGGCTCAACCTCCACCAGCAGTGTTTGTGTCCAAAACCCATTTCAGACCAGTGCTGCAGGTCTCGTTAGCCAACTAGGTTTCATCTCAGTGGGCTTCCTGCAGCCTGGGCAGAGCTAGGGAGCAGTGCTGGAAATTTTCAGGGATGAGGACCACACTGCACCATCTTACCTTGCTCTACATTCTCCACCATGCCATACTGAGCTAAGAGGCCATCCAGCACCTGGGGACAGAGCAGCAAACCACACAGGTGAGTCTCCAAGCAGGCAGAGCAGGAGCCCACCCCACCCACAAACACGCTCTAGCACCACACAACTGCTCCAATGCCTCCACCCACCTGCATCCCATCATCCCAAAGCTGACCAAGCAGTCAAAGCTGGCCCACAGCTCTGCTACCCAAAAGCAGGCAGGAGCTGGAGCCCAGTTCATGCTCCCTCCTGTGGTTATTAGGAAGTTAAAGGGTGGCCCACGTGCAGACCATGTGCTGCTGGAGAAGGAGATGAACGGGATGTTTTTGGGATCAGCCACTTCTTACCTCCCACTGTAGGTGGGGGGGAATGTTTCGGATCTGGATCTTTCTGCTCCTGCAAAGACAAAGCCCTGGGTTAGGGTCTGCAGTCACCTCACAGCTGAGGGAAAAGCCTCTCTGGGAATCAGACAGCAGCTGCTGACAGCTTTCCAAAGCACCCCCCTTCCCCACACTGTGAGCTAGAGCAGCTCCAGTATCCCCAGGGAAAGCCATTTGTCCCAGCTTTGCCCTGGTCACCACTGGAGCTGAAGCTGTCTCTGGAATGCTCCCTCCTCATGCTGGCTGTCAGGTTTCCAAGGAAACCTCCTGAAAGGAGCCTCTGCAGCAGAGTCATGACCATACAGGGATGCGTGGCCAGCCCTGCCCACACTGCTCTGGGCTGGATGGCTGGGTGGGAACAGGACCCCCAGCCCCATCGTGGCCAGCCCTGCTATACCTTGGGGAGCGCTCTCCAAAAGCACATCCAGCTGAGGCCCACCACTTCCCAGCAACATGGGGCTGCTTTGCTTGGGGAAACACAAATAAATATCCTTGGAGGCCTGAGCTTGGAGATGGCCACACACCCAACCTTGTCCAGTGGCACTTCCAAACTCACATGACAACATGGTTCACTCCTGTCTTGGGTTGCAATGCAAGATGTAACCAAAAGCATGGGTTCTATTCCCATCTGCTGAAAGCGATTGGGGAAGTGTTTTTCTTTCTCTTCTAACTCTGGGGGTAGGGGTGGGTGTGTTCTGTGAATGGGCAGCTGTTAAACCAGGTGGGGCAGTGTTCTTATCTCTCCCAGGACCCATCCTCCCTCCAGGGGATATCTGCTGTTCATGGGCCATCCAGGCTCACTGCAGGGCTGACACAATTACATCATCCCACTGGGAGATGCTCCACCCAGGGGGAGGAGCCCAGCATTCCTACTTGGATAAACCTGGGATTCAGAACACCAGCACAGCCTGTGTGCACTGGATTCCCAGAGGGAGACCAGACCCATCTCACCACCACTGGACCCTTCTACAGGATCATCTCTGCTCCAACAGAACCACATCTGTCACACCAGGAGGACTTGATTGGGCTGCTCCCAACACCCTGACCAACAGGGTGTCAGGTTGTGTTCTGACTCTGGAAGGGTTTTTCTTTTTGTTAATTTGCTTTTTTGTATTACTACATTTTTAATTTTTAATATTCCTAGTAAAGAACTGTTATTCCTATTCGCATATCTTTGCCTGAAAGCCCCTTAATTTCAAAATTTTAATAGTTCAGAGGGAGGGAATTTACATTCTCCATTCCAAGGAATGGCTTTTCCCTGGCAGACACTTGTCTTTCCAAACCAAGACAACTCCCAAACTGGTTGTGGTTCCATTCCCAACCTTGTTATGGTTGCATTCCCAAGCTGGCTGTGGCTGCACAGGAAGCACTGCCAAGGCTTCCCAGCAGTAACAGCCCCCAGACATCTCCCCAGCCTGGCTGTGAGAAGTGCTTGGGCAGTGAGAAGCTCTGACACAGCCGATGGAGGATCCAGCTGAGCCATGAGCTCCTCCACAAGGCACCAGATCAGCATTCCCAGTCCTGCCTGGAGTCAGTCAGCTCTGACTACAGCACTGTCCTATGTTCTCACTTGGTCCAGCTCTGAGCAGAGCACAGCTGGGCCACCCTTCCCAACACCAGGGATGGCTTTCCTCACCAAGCCACCCCATTTCCACACACAGCCAGATTTCAGGAGCTGAGCAGCAGCTGGAAGCTGGTTTTGTGAAGTTCTCCTTTTCCCTGGGATGAGTTTAAGGAGGATGCTTGGAAGGACAAGCTCCACCAGACAAAGAATTCCATGGGAACACAGAAGCAGCCCCAGCTGATTGCCAACAACACCCAGGGGCTTTGGGCCAAATCCTGCAGGACAAGGAGGCAGGAGGAGGTGGAAGAAGACATCAACAACCTGATCCCACCAGGAATCTTCAACCATTGGGAAATGAGACCTTCCAGCTCTGGTCTCTGCTCTCACAATTCATTGGACAGACAAACCCTGAGCCCCTGACAACAATTTTGGCAGATGAAGATTTTCCTCGAGTAGTCTGGGATCAGACACTGAGGCCAGCAAGGAAAAGGCAGGGAAAAGGATGTTTTTTGAGCTGTGGGCTGTCAGGGCAAGACAAACCCCACAGCTCATGCCATAAGAAGGACCACGGACAAGCAAGTGAAACCATCAGGGAACCTGGCATCTCCTGAGGCTGCTCAGCCACGGTCAGTGGGACAACAAACCCTGTACTGGCATCCAGCTGAGCAGGTGTGCTTGGGAAAAAGCTCCTGTCCCCACCTGCCACTAGAGATTTCACAGCTGGAAATCCTAAAATTCCTGCAAGGGAAGGAGCAGGATTCATCCTATCCCATCTCCTGGAAGGAGGACCTGGCCCAAGGGAGACCCTGGCAATGATGATCCTGGTCTGTTCACCAACAGCCTGAACCCTTCTGCCCTTGTCACATGTCCATGGTCAAGGCTGTTCCCAGTCTTAAACATCTCACAGGGACCACCCCAGAAAATGGGATATGGTTCATTGTTAAAACCCACCAGCATTTTCCAGAAGGTGTATTTTAAGATGCCCAGATCTTGCCCAGATGCTCAGTTCCCAGGAGACTGCTCCTGCCTCCAAGGGACGCATCTCACTCCTGAGATAACAGGTGCCATGCTGCGAGGCCAGAGTGCCTGAACAAATCCCAGTGAGTCTCAAACCATCAGAGAGAGCTGGACATGCTGCCCAGTCACTCTCATCACCTCCTGGACCCAATCCAATGGGGGCACCTTCATGCCAAAGTGCCACTGCTCAGCTCCAAGACAAAGCATCACCCCAGCCACCCTCCTCTCCCAGTGTGGGAATGCCTCAGGCTGGACCACGGAGGAGCCCTTCTCCATTTGGGCTTCATTTGGCTCAGCACACCAGTCACAAAAGCCCAGGAGCCCAAGGGACACACGGCACATCCAAGAGAAACCAGCACAGCAGCTGGACACAATCCCTTTGCCACTCCTGGAAAAGCCCTGCCTTGAATTGAATTGCTCCAGGGCCATAATTTCCCTACTCCTCTGCCAAGGGAGATGCCAGGGGAGATGCCAGAGCAGCCCTGGTCTCCCAAGTGGCTGCCTCGCCCCTCCTGGCCCACCTCCCAAAACATCCAGACAGATGGATCACAACAAGGTGCCACATAACCCCACTTCAGCATGTTCCCACTTCCAACATCTATCCAAACCAGTGAAGAGCATCTAAAGACACCCAAAGGGCACTGAGGCTTCAGCTCCTGTGGGCAGGATTCCCAGCAGCTCAACGTCACCACCCAGCATTTAAGATAAGGTTATTATTCCTACTGGGTGTGCTTATGGCTCTTGCAATTCCACACCTGGTTGGAGCAGTGCTGGACCACACACAGCCATCACTGATGGAGTCATGGATGTACATCTGGAGCCATGGTGGATGGATGAGTTATTCCCAGGGCTGGGGCATGGGCCATTCTTCTCCAACACCACTCCCAGGAGAACTTCGTGGCAGAACCCCCCTTTATTTTGATTTCTGGTTTTATTTTGGTTTTATTTTATTTTCATTTTCCCCACTCTCCCAGGGACTGACTCCAGGGCATGCACAGAACACTGGCACAGGAGCTCATGACAGCCACGTTTCACCCACCCAATTTTGCAGCAGACTGGTGAGGGTTTAAAGAATGAAATAAATCATAATTACCAGCTGGGAGAAAAACACTCAACTGTGTGATGCAACTGGCCCTGCTGTAGTGAATGCCCTCAGATAACCTGGAGAGCTGCATCCCTCTGCCTCCTTCCTATCTCCACACGCCCACCTTGCTGCCTTAGCAGCTTCAAGAGTTGAAGAAAAACCAGGCTCATCTGTTTTTTTCCCTTCTAAATCCCAAACTAGTCCTGCTCACCAGCAGCTCGAAGAGGAAGCATCTCCTCCACCCCAGAGCAGGGTTTGGGTACCGGGAGCTGCCGGCAGCACAGGGAGGATGAAGCAGTGAGTGAGGAGGTAAAGTGGGCTCATGAAATAACCCAGGGTGGAGCAGGGTGTCCTGTCATGCATCCACCAGAGCAGAATTATGGGGCTGGCATCACGATCCTGCAGGGAAAGGGGATGGAAAACCCCCGGCCATCCACACCCTGCCAGCATCACTACTGCCATGCACCTGCTACCTGCACTTGAGAAATCATGCAGTAAAATAGAAAAGCCTTAAAACTTGGGGTTTCTTCCCCGGAATCAGGAGGATTGAGGGGTTTTTGGCACATCCCCCTCCTTTTCCAGCATGGCTTCCTGCCCTCCTGTAGCTTCCAGGAAAACAGAGGGTAACAACCCCCTCGAAATCCAGGGACACAGAAGGACAAGAATAAAAATGTCATGAAGTTGTGAAATAAGAAGGAGCCACCAACTCCGTGCCCAACATCCACAAGACCTTCCTGGATTTTCCCTGTTGGCCCCATGGATCATCCATCCATCCCTTAGTCAAGGTGAGGTTCCAGAGGGGCTTTGTCTCCCACAAGAATTTGGGAAATAGAAAAAAGCTGGCTTAAATATAAGCTCTATAATGCAGTAATAAAACCTCAATAAAATAACACAATAATAAAATAATACAGTAATATAATACTATATTACTATATCATACAATAATATAGAAATATAATATATAATGGTATATAATTAATATAATGGAATACTAGGGATGGCTTCACCACTCTCTGCCCTAAAAAACACAGACCTTATTCCTACTCATGCTTTGTAATATCTTACTATAATAAAGCTTAAAGGGATTTTATCACCTTCCACCTCGGGTCAGTGCTGAGGGCAGAGAAAACATGCTCTGCCACCTCCTGTTCTCCATAAAAATGAGTTTTAAGAGAACTGGGGTAAAAGAACAAAGGGAAAATATGCAGAAAACCCAGTGGAGGCTCTGCCTGCTTTATGAAATGTTTGTCCTAGGCAAGAAAACATCTACAAAAAAATGATTCCCATCATCAAACTCTGTCCCAGATGAATTTTCCAGACCCAGCAGCTCAGAGCCCGAGCCAGCCACAGTCCCCTGACCAGGCAGGGAAGGAAGAGGCTGCTGGATTTGTGACTGCTCATTATTATTTATATTTTCTGAGTGTGCTGGGGTTCTCCTGAAGGAGCTTTGCTGTGGCCCAGGCCCACCCAGCAGCGGATCCTGCGGAGCAGCAGCTTGGTGAGGGATGGATGAGCATTAAAGAGCTGCCCCAGTTTCCACCAGTTGCTAGGAGCATGGAGGCTCCGACTGCACCAGTTCCCCTCCTGGCCCCGGGGCTTTGCCCTGACGCTCTTAAGGAATTAAAATCCCTGTTTGGAAAAGCCCCTGCCGAGGGCCGGGCAGCAGCAGAGCGCTCCAGCCCCAGGGATGGATCTACAATAGGGATGGAGGAGAATCGCGGCCCATCTGTCACTGTCCCGGCAGATTAAGGGGGGAAAACAAAAGAGGGTGGGGAAGAAGAGGTGGGAAAGAAGAAGGTACAAAAAAAGAAGACGGGGAAAAAATTAAAAAAAAAAATGAGAAGGGATAAAAAGGATTGGAAAACAGAAAAAATGGGGACAGAAAGAATATCGGAAAGTAGAGAAAGAAGGGCAGGGGGAAGCGGAAAGAAGGAAAGGGGATAAAAGATACGAGGAAAAAAAGGAGGAACGGAAGGTAAGGGGGGAAGAGACAGAAAAAGAAAGGGGAAAAGAAGAGTAGAAAAGAAGAGAGGGGGAAATGAAGGGGGGGGAAGAAAGGGGAAAAGAAGAGAGAAAGGAGAGAGGGATGAGAGGGTTTAAAAGAAAAGGGGAAAGAGTAGAGAGAAAAAAAGAGGGGGGGAGAAAAAAGGGTAAAAAGAAAGAAAGGGGGAAAATAAGGGAAAAGGAAAAGGGGGGAAAGAAGGTGGGGGAAAGAAAGGGGAAAAAGAAAGTCAGAGAAGAAGGAAAAAGAAAAGGGGGAAAGAAGGGAGAAAAGAAAAAGGGAGAAAACAAGAGTGGGGGAAGAAACAGGAAGAAAAAGGAAATGGGGGGGATAACGGGGGGAGAGAAGGGATGAAAAATTAATGGAAGCAAAGACCCACGTGGAAAGAAATCTAAAGAAAACCAAAACTCAAACATCACCAACTCTCAGTTCACCCACACCTGCAAATAAAAATAAAATAAAATAAAATAAAATAAAATAAAATAAAATAAAATAAAATATATAAAAATAAAAATAAAAATAAAAACAAAAAATAAAAACAAAAATAAAATGAGCACCAGCGTCATCCCTCTCCAGAGCCAAAGCTAGAGTCTGGGAAAGAATCAGCTCCGAGGGAATTCTCCTGGCCAGCTCCATTGGGAACAGCATCCCAAACCTACGGGAAACTGGGCAAACATCCAGTGGGCAGCAGGAGAGGGGTTTCCCATCCTGAATGTGGCCAACATTGCCCTGGCAAGTTCATATGTATGTCTATATAAAAAAATTTTATATATATATATAAAATTTCTTTTTGTACATAAATATGTCTTATAAAGTTTTATATATTATACAGGACTATTATGTGTATTTTATGTCATTTAATATATTTATATAAATGTTTCATATAAACACACATATATATAGAATCATAGAATGATTTGGGTTTGAACTTTAGAGGTCATCTAGTCCATATATCTCATAGAAAAATATGTATTACAAGTATATTTTTATACGTATAAATATATATATATCTAAGTACCTTTTATATAGTGTCTTTATACATGTAACATCTTTTATTTATATCTACCTAAAAGATACCAAATACTTTAAACACACCATCATGCATTATTAATTTTTATCAATATGTAACACACTAAAAGTTTTAAAAGTATCTGTTTTGGGATACAGAACTAGGACGGAGAGCAGCCCCACTTTTAGCACTCCAAATTCAATTTTCTGCTCCCCATGTGCATTTCCAGACACACGTGGGGAGGTTCCAGGAGCTTCTCCTGCCAAAGCAACCGGGAATTCCTCCCTGCTAATTAAGCAGCTCACTAATGATGACCAATTATTGATCAGAAAAGCAAAGATGGGGTGTCCAGAGGAAGAACAAAGAGTGTGGATGTTTATCCCAAGCTTTAACATCAGCAGAATTTCTGGGTTGAAAAACACAGGGAAATAAGTAAATAATCAATAAAGCAAAACCAGGCAGAAATGAGAATTGAATTGATGCTCAAAAGAAAATTATTTAAGGGTAATTCTTATGGAAACAGGAGAAAGTGCCATAAAATCACCCCCAGAAAAGCCACTCAGGTACCAGCACTGCTCCCCCTCCAGCCACCTTTGTCTGGGGCAAAACCACCCGAGTTTTAGACATAATAATGTATTTCTACATAATCATTTAATATCACAGTGATTTCCAAGCTCCCCTCACTGCTCTTCACATCTCCCTCGTGCTTTCCTTTCTCATTTCTGACAATAATGGCAGAAGCAGGAATTGAAAGGCACCCTCAGAACCAAAACTCCCAAAATTTGACTGATTTGGGGACAATAACTTGAGCTCCACTACTTTTTAATACAATTCTTGCATAAAAGTCAGCACTGGGTTAGCTGAGTTTTACTTCCCATTCTTCACATTTTAATTTTTTTAAAATGCTCTTTTTTTAATATACCTTTGCATGTTCCTTCTTTTCTATCTTTCTTTTCCATTGTAATTTTTTTAAAGATTTTAGGAATACACAGTCAATCTTGAAGGGGGAAGATGCTGCCGCTTCCCCCACTGCCACACTCCAAAAGCAAAATACTCTTGGGGTGGGATTACTTCAAGCAAATAAAAGTATTCCCCTGCTCTTGCTGAGTTTAAAATCAATTTTAAAAGAATTTAAAAATTGAAAATGTTGATGAAAGTATAAAATTATTCTTTTTTCTTTAATTCCCCAAGGCACAATTCAACATATACAAAGGAAAAAAAAAACCAAAACCAAACAAACAATCAAAAAACAAACACAAAAAACCCCAAAACAAAACCAAAAACCAAAACAACAACAACAAAAAAACAATTACAAAGCTGTTGGATCCTTCCTACAGGAGCCCAGACCATTGGGACGGCAGCAGAAGGGCTGATTTTAAACTCGTGGGAGGTGAATCGATGGACTGGGCAGGATTCAGGCTCCTTCCCACCACTGTCACATTTAATTCGTGCCTTCGGAGAAACAGAAACAACCCCTCTGCCAGCACCTCCCATCGAGGAATTCCCTTCCCTACTTCACATGGCCAGTTATCCCAGGGGTTTTCCAGCCAGCTCCTTATCCAAATATATTTATATGTATACAGATATATCGATAGAATAGATCTGTATTAGATTTTAATATCAAAATTAAGAATTTCAGGTGAAGTCAGGGAATGGAGGGAAGCGCCGGGCATCGGCACCTCCTCACATTCCCGTGACGCAGGAATGTCCAGGGGTGAGAGCCAACCTAGCTTGGGTTCTCCAAGCCCAAATAACCCCAAATTCATTTCAGTAACAGAAAGATTTTTACCATTTCACTCCCTGAAATCCCAGTGTTTCTCCGGCACTCAACCACAACCATAAAAATTTGATTTTCTACAAATTTAAAGGGGGGAGGGGGAATAAACACGACCACGTGAGGCTCTGTTCCCTGCCAAAAATCACATTACAAAAATAAAATCTATAATCTACCGAGTAAGGCACAGCCCCCCAAACTGGGGATATTAATATAAAGCAGGGTACATTTCTTGAGCCGGGCATAAAAAGATACCAGCTTAAATTAGACCTCGATAATCAAAAGAAACTTGGGAATAGAAAACTTGGAGCCAGCTGAACACAGAGCGATGTAAAATAAATCAGTATTTATTTCTGGGCTGGTTAAATGGATATTTTTCCCCCCCTAATTTTAAAACTTGGGAGGAAGAGCAGGCGCACCGCAGCCTTGACGGAGAATTTAAAGATGAATTCCTTGTTTACATCCCCTGCTCCATGGTAAAGGTCGAGCCCTGGCTCCCTACTATCGCCCCAAACTCCCGATTTCTGGCTCCATCCCTCTTCCAAAGTCACCACCAGCACAACCTGAGGCTGCTGCAAAGGTTTAGCTTAGAAATATCACACCTGGGGATTCCTGGGGGGCTCGTTTGGATGGTTTTTCTGAAGGTAAGGGAGCGTGTGATCCCTGCCGAAGACGAAATCCCACTCCGGCACACGTGATGCCGGGCATGAGCCATTCCCCCCCCGTAAGCCTCAATTACACAACAGCATTTCCAACCCCCCCGTCATTTCCAAATTAATACCCCCGCAGCAATCCCGGACCAAATCCGTATCCCGCCTCCCAGCCCAGGCCAAACCTCCGCGCCGAGCGGCGCCGAATTACCCACCCGAAGCAAGCGATGGGTTGTGGTTTTTTTTTGTTCCCTTTTAATCCGACACATGGCAGGAGTAGGGGGAGATAAACCTCGGGATGAGGCTACGCCACACGGTCCCGGGGTTTGTTCTCCCTGCGGAACGCGTGTGCCCATCAGCCCGGCCTCGGGCACCTGATGGGAAAAAGAGGGCGCGCTCGCCGCGATGCATTAAATATAAAACGCTTCGGCTTTGGGGGTTCTCCGGCTAGATAAAGGGGGGATGAGGTGCTCGGAGAGGGAAAATTAATTAATTACCCACTGAAAAATAATAGCCCTAAGGGTGCGCTGCTGGCTGCGCTGCTGGGAAAACCTCCGTCCACGCCGCGCAAAGTGGGAGGAAAGGGCTTTTCTCGCGTTTTCCTGCTAAATAAGCGTCTGTTCTCCCCGGGAGCGGTGGGGAGTTGTGGGGCTGGGGGGCATCGCGGGGGTGCCCCCCGTGGGAACGCAGCCGTGGGCCGGCAGCTCCTTCCCCGCCGCGCTGCGCTCGGGAGCGAAAGTAAAACCGACGGGGCTCCTCCGCCCCCCCGCCCCATCCCGGAGCGCCCGGCGCGCCCCTCGTCCCGCTGGGATGGACACGGCCATCGGGGGGACTCCGGGGGGGACGGCGCGGGGTTACCTGAGCTTTTTGGGCACCGAGTAATCCACTTCCATCACTTTGCCGTGCAGCTCCACTTTCCCTGCGGAGACAGCGGGGCGCTCAGCATCCCCCCCGGGATGGGGCAGGGCAGCATCCCCCCCACCAAATGCCGTCCCACCCCATCGCACCCCATCGGATCCCACCGCACCCCATCCCACCCCCCGGCCCCACCAGGCTGTCCCCGCGTCCCCACACCCCCCCCGGCCCCCCGGCCCCCCCCGCTCGGCGCCCCCGGGGAGTTGGGGCTGGGCACCTCGTAATCGGGTCCCCGGGGGGCGGCGGGGGGCGGCGGGGCGGCGGGCCGGGGGGCGTCGCGCCCCGGGGGCTCCCAATAAAATCGGAGAAAAAAATCAGCGAAAAATAGAGGCGAGGTCGGGAAGAGCCGGGGCGGGAGGAGAGAGGGAAGGAGGGGAAGGAGGGAGGAAAGGGGGGACCGGGAGATGCGCGGGGAGGGGGCGGCGGGGAGGGTGAGCAGAGGGGTCGCGGGGGGGGGATACGGGGGTCGCGGGGGGGTCGCTCACCCGAGAGGGTCTCGATGGCCCGGATGGCCCAGTTTTGGTCCGGGTAGTCCACGAAGGCGTAGCCGGACTTGAGGAGGACCTGGCCGGGCAGGGGCAGCTGCCGCTCCCCGAAGAGCTGCCGGAGGTCCTGGGCGGTGGCGGCGGGGCTGAGGTTGCCGATGTACAGCTGGTTCATCCTCCGGCGCCTCATCGGGAGCCCCCCGGGCTCCTCCCCAGGAGCCCCCCGGCTCCTCCCCTCCCAGGAGCGGGACGGACGCGGGCTCGGGAGGGTCCCGCTCTGCGCCACCGGCCCCGGCCCGGCGGAGCCTCCGACAGCGGCGGGCGGAGCCCGGCCCGGCCCGGCCCCGGGGCCGCCCCGCGGGGGGAGGCAGGTGGAGCCGCCAGACCCCCGCGGGGACAGGATGGGCCGGGGGGAGCGGCCCCGTGCCCGTCTGCGCTTCTGTGCGGGAACGCGCCGCACCCCAGCACCGCCGCACCCCGCACCCCGACCCCTGTGTCCTGGAATTCCCCGCACCCAGCACGTCCAACCACTCTGCCCGTGGAACCCCATTAGCCCTAAGCCCCCGCTCCCTGTCATCATCCCCGAGTCCTCTGCCCTGCGCCCCGCCGTACCCCATCGCTCCCAGCCCCACCATCTGACCTGAACCCACCGCCCCCCACCACTCCAAGCCCTTTGCCTGGAAAACCACCACAGCCCAAACACTCCCAAACACTACTCAGCCCTGGAACCCGCTGCATCCATCACCCCAGACTCCATCACCCCTGATACCATTACCACGACCCCAACACCCCCAAACTCTGCCCCAGAATCCACCACAGCCCAGCACACTCAACCCTTCAGGAGTTCCTTCAGGGAAAGGAAAACCGTTCTGCTCAGGAACCAAAGAAAAGAAATAAATAAGAAATAAAAAAGAAATAAATCTTCATATCTATAAATTTATCTTTATGTCTAAATATTTATCTACATAGTTACTCGATGCAGTTAAAACAAATAAACACAAATAATAACTTTTTTACTTTTTTTTTTTTTTTTTTTTTTTGGAAAACAGGGATGTGTGAACCCTTCCCAACCCAGATCCGACCAGCCATCCCTGCATGTGATCCCATTGTGGGAAAAGCTCCAAGAGATGCTGAGCCCGTGCCAGACACTCCAGCCATGAGCTGTGCACATTCTCTGCCCGCTGGTGGATGGCTCCTGCAGCCTCTGGGGCCCTGCTGAATGGCATCCTCAGGCTGCCAGGATTTGGTGTCACCAGCTGCATGCAGGTAAAGTAACATTTTTCTCTCCCCTTTTGAGAATAAAAGCTTAATCCTCATGGAAGTGCATCGAGGACATGACTGGAGACAGAAGAAAGGTGCAGAATAATCCTGGCTGGGTGAGTGACAAGTGGCCTTGTGCTCTTGGAACAGAGCCTTGTGTCCAGGGCCAGGCATCCCCTCCTGTGCTGTGGGGGGTAAAGGGCTTTAATCTGAATTTCCCAGATTTTAAGGCAATTAAGGACACTTACACCACCGTTTTCCCACTGCCAGTCTTCCCTGGCATACAGAGATGGATGGAGTACGAATAGTGGTGACGGGTGCTCGATGCCATGCCTACAGCAAAAATAGATGTGGTTGGGCTGCGATGATGCAAAGCCAGAAGAATCCTTCTCCGATTTCTCCGGCTTTGCTTTCAGCCTGGCTCCTGCCTGGCTGTCATTTGTCACCGGTGCTCGTGGCTGCTCCATCCCCAGTACATTTTTTGGGGTGACTTTAGGCTGAAACTGGTTGATCAAGTCCTTTTCAAAGATCTTACCCTTGTTCACGTCATTCCTGCCTCCTCAGGGATGAGCTATCAACAGGAATGGGGCAGGAAGGAAGCTGCTGGTTCATTGTGTAAGGTCACTGCCACTGGGAAGCAGTGGGAGAAACAGGAGGTTTTGGGATTAATTAGTGCCCACAGGATGCAATACTGATGATTTACTCCTCCTCAAACCAGCCTTCTGCCAGAGCTGGATGTAAACAGAGGAGTCTCCTGCAGTTACCTGCATGAGCTCATCCCTCCTGCCCCCGATTTTTGGATTTGCAGAAAGAGCTCAACAAACTTCTGTGGATGCTTTCCCAATGGAGCTGATACTGTTTCCCAGTTTTGGTGGATCTGTCTAGATCCAGATGTGATGCTTTGGGGAGGAAGATTTCACAGCACTGGTACAAAATAGTTGGAGAAGCGGCAACCAGATGGAAAATGGTCTCAAAAGTAGTGCAGGATCCAGCAGGAAAGGGAAAGCATCTTCCAAGGGCAGCCTTGTAGGCAAGATCATTCCTCTCTGGAAAGAGATGCTGGCATGGAATGAGTCTGGCAGCAAGACTGATAAAATGAGCAAAAGGCCATGCAAGATTGAAGGAGGGTTTGTTTAGTCTGGGAAAGAACAGGATAACCCGCTGTGTCTGAGGGGCTGCCTTGAAAATACAGACAAAGTAGAGGAAAAAAGGGATGTTCGGTCAATTGGACACTGGAAGAGAAGGAGATGCTGTTCCTCAGCTGAGTGTTTTGGGAGGAGGTCGGGCAAACACCTGGGACTACCAAATCCATGTTGGGACCAGCCTGGGGGGGGTGTTCCTGAGTCTCCTCTAAACTCAGGATAAACACTGGCCCACAACTCCATTTTAATCCAAGCCTTTGGTAAGCCTGTCTCGGAGCAGGCAGGTTGGGATCCACGAGGTCTGATCAGCCTGTCCTAAAAGACTGGTCTTACTGTGACGTGCACTCAGCATTGGTTGGGCTCCTGTTAAAGGTGGAGGCTGGAGCAGCTGTGCTGGGATCTCTCCTTGAATCCCACATCCCCAGGGGGTGTTTGGAACAGGACAGAGAAAGGACAGCAGGGGAAGGGAGGATCCTGCAAGGGGCCAGCAGAGATGCAGTGGCTCCAGAAGTTACCCCCGGAGGCTGGGAGAAGTCCAGCAACCCGGCCCAGGAGGAACCCACCTCACCTCTCTGACCTGTAAGTTTTCCCTGAATCCTTAAGGATAATTTTCAATATTGATCTCACAGAGAATCTCAGGAGAGCTTCTTCCCACCCCTGCACTGTTGGGATTGGGAACAAGGTGGGAATGCAGCTGCTCGTTGCTCCATGGGGGACACCTCTGGCTGCAGAGACTGCACAGGTGAGGCAGTGCCAAAACAAAGCCCCCGAGTAAACCCTGTCCTAAAAATGAACCTATTTCCTTCAGGAAAGGACTTGGTTTGTTGTCCTTTGTTCTCCCGAGCAGCTGGCAGAGGTGACTCCATGCCACAATGCAGCACAGTGGGATCAGAACATGCTGCCAGAGCAGGTCCCACATGCCCCTCCACCACTCTGAGCAAGCTACAAGACAGCTCCAGGCCAGGCCAACCCCAAGTTTCTCTCATACAGTGGTGACAAACTGTCTGAAATGTGGTTTTTGGCTTTTAGAAACCTCTCAGCCAGAGAATAGTGCAGCTGCTATGGAGGTGAGGGAAGAGCATCAAGGACTGGCATTGGAAGCATCCCATCTTGGGAGGTGGGATTACCCCTCAAGAAGAGCAGAGCTGAGAAAACAGTTCACAATTTGGTTGGAAAATGCATCCATGCTTTTCAATTGTTTTGCTCACCCTTTGCTGGCACATGAGTGAAAATCTACTCACTGCTCAACGGATTTCAGAAGCTTCCAAGTCTGTAACAGCCAGGAATGCCGAGGCTGAGGCACTGACATGGCTGGGTAATTTAATTAGTGTCTGTGTTAATTACTGGGGCCAAGCATGAGTGAGACATTAATGATGGGAATGGTGGACAGGCACCAGTAGCTCCTTCCCACCAAACTCCAAGTTCTGCTGACTTTCCCGAGGTGGCATCAAAGGTATGGATCTGTGGGAACACAGCGTGGAGCAAAGGCCAGGTGCCGGAGCTGGGCACTAAGGATGGTCCTGTGGAGCTGTAGAACACTTCCTATCCAAGCAGGAAAACCAAAGGATCAGCTCCATTGGGATGGGAGCAGCTGCCTTGTGTATGATCAGTCTGCTGGAGCCAGAATGTGAACTGCAAAACAAAAGCACTTGAACCTCAATGAAGGAGTTGCAAGGAAAAATGGGATTTTTAGGAGCTCATGGAATTCCATGAGGACCAGAGAGCTACAGCACTACTTAGGCAAGGGGTGCCTGAATGTACTGAACCCACGACTGCCTCAATACTGCACAGCTCCTCTTGTGCCCAGGGTAAGCCAGGAGATGCTACAGGGACAGGAGTTATCTCCTGTGCAGGGAGAGGCTCAAACTGCCCTAGAGGAAATTGCACCTGCATGTGCGGAGAGGACAGCAGCACAAACAGCTCCTGGTTTCCTTTTTCCCCTCCACATGCTTTCCAAGGCTTTTATGGCCTCTGCTGACAGGAAAGCAGGTCGGGAAAGGGCAGAGCCTGTCACATCCAACCAACAGATGCTGCTGCACCAGAGGATTCCTCGCTGTCCTGGTGGGATTTATGGCAGGGGTCAGCATAGGCTCCCCCCTCCCACGGTAATTCCTGCCTCACTGCCAGCAGAGCACCACACCAGCCAACTGTGGATTCCAGCACATCACATCCCACAGCTGCCTGTCAGCCGTGCCACAGGACGCTACACCCTGACAGCATCAGAGCCTGGGCTGCTCCTGGACTGAGAGCCCTTGGAATGATTCAGCAGCAGGAAGTGCTGGGTAATAGGCTCTCCCCACGGCAGCTACAGCAGCTGCCTCCCCAAAGCCCAGAACAGCTTTAACATGGATTCTGTGGTGCACCTCAGCCAGTGGCCACTCACACCCACTTTCTCTGGCACCTGGTGGAATTTTCATCAGGATCTGAGCCTTACCAGCACCCCTGGTCCCCACGATGGCATTGAGGGGCTGCAGCATGCCCAGGGCAAGGAACACAGCTGGGGATGTGTCTGGGGCACCAGGAGCAGCTGAGGAGCTGGGCAAAGGGGCTCAGCCTGGAGGAAAGGAGGCTCAGGGAACCTTCTGGCTCTGCACAACTCCCTGACAGGAGGGGACAGCCTGGGAGGCCGGGCTTTGCTCCCACAGCCCCAAGCTGTGCCAGGGGAGGTTCAGGTCGGACATCAGGAGGGATTTCTTCATGGAAAGGGTGGTCAGGCACTGGAAAGTGCTGCTGATGGAGGTGGCAGTCGCCATCCCTGCAGGGATTTTAAAGTCCTGTGGATGCAGCTCTTGGAGACATAGGTCTGAGTGGTGGCCTTGGCAGTGTCAGGGAATGGTTGGAGTCCAGCTCAGATGGCTTTTCCAAATTAAATGATTCCATGATGCACCATGGCCCTGCAATACTCATACCAAGCATGGACCTGGCAGAGAGATTTGGGACACTCTCAGCAGAAGGAGCCATATGACACATTACAAAAAATGCAGCCAACTCAGCCCTGGACAGGCTCACACAATTTAAAGTAATTACTGCCATGGTCCCATTGTCCACTCTGAACAGTAAAAACAGGAAGTTTCAACAAATACCTGGATAATTTGTAAATCACTAAGACACCTGGTGTGCTGCTGTTGGCCACCTACTCTCCAGGCAGCTGAAGCAGGTAGGGCTTGTTCCTTCAGTCCTTTCCTCTGCAAGATGGCACCTCCAACTCTGATCCATGGAAGTCATCAGTTTTGAGTCTAAAAATTTCTAGTATTTCCACAAAACCCCACATCCTCGCCCCAAACCAAGATAGAAAGCTCCTCCAACACAATATTGAAAAATAACTTGCTCACAGATCCAAATTCATTACGTGGTATGACAGATACACTGTGAAGTGCTGGCCCCAAATCTTTTAACTCCAAGAAGCAGCAGTTGAACACCCGAATGAAGGAGTCAGTGCTGATTTCATAAGTGAGAAATGGACTTGAGAAGCACCTCAGGTGCAATTTACTTGTGGGACACCAAAAAGACTGGTTCTTCCTGGAAGGAACGGATGGCACTTGTCCTGGGATTACCTCCGCGGTTTTGTTTTGGCAAAAGTAAGTAGGAAAAGAAAAAACCAAACGTCTTTTTATTTTATTTTCACTTCTGGAAAGCATTTTACACAGGTTTAGATCTTGGGAATAACTTGGAATCAGTAGAAAAAACTAACTCAACAATTTTCTTTACAATAGAAACTTTTCAGGAGTCAAAATGGAGACTAAAAAAACCACATGCAAAACATACTCCTTTCAAAACACACCTGGAAACAAAGCACCAAACTACACAAATATGCAGAATGAAACAGCATTGAACACCACAGAAGTTGTCTTCATAATAGGTGTAAAAGTCACCTAATTCACTAGGCACTGTCACTTGGTTAAACAGAAGAGACAATAAAAAAATATTGTCCACAAACTTGCAATTTCAACTCAAAGGCTGTAGCTAGAAATTCCTTTATGTGCCATGCTTTAATAGCGACCTGAAAGACAAAAACCCAGCAGTCAGACTTCAAGGATAGAGGCTCAATAAAGTATCCACACCAGAGTCAATCTTAGTGGGCACAGAAGCTCAAAAGAAGTTCAAGGAATGGGAAATTTACTTCTGACAGGTGAACTCTGAGACTGGGCCAGGCCCAGTTAAGTCTGGGCTGGACAGGGCTTGGAGCAACTTGGTCTGTGGAAGGTGTCCCTGCCCATGGCAGGGGGTAGAGCTTTAAGATCCCTCCCCAACCCAATCCATTCCCTGAGTCTGTGGCTACTTACGAGGTGAGTAGGATCGGGATCTGGACCGGGATCTGTAGCCCCCTCGGCTGTAGTATGGGGATGGTGACCTCCTCCTGTGACAGGGGTGACACAAACAATCCCATGGTTAAAACCTGCACAGGTGAGTGGCAGTAGCTTTATGTGGGTAGTTCTAACCCTATCCTGGTCTCAGGAATACTCTTGGGAAAGCTAACAAGAAGCATGGGAGACCTGACCACATTTCTACTGTGTAACAAAGCAAGGATTTGAATTCTCTTTTTTGTTACCAGTACTATTTTTGACTAACACAACAAACACAAGCTCTTGCACTCACAATCTGCTTTCATGTTAATTTAGTCTGAAGCCAAGAGCATCCCACACCAGCAGGGTAAGCCAAATCCATCTTCACTTCTAATCTGAATTACTTGTCCAAGATCAAGATTTCCTTGACTTGCAGTGAGTGCCACAGCCAGACACCCCCAAACCCCTCCAATTCAGGCATTTCCAAGTTTTGTGTTTCCTTGCCTAGTTCCACTAGTCCAGTACACACCTGTAAAACTGATCCCTGTCCTGAACAGCTCTCCAGCCTCCTCCGCCACCGCCACCTCCTCCTCTGTGAAAACAAAAGCAGAACGACTTTTAGGCATTTAGAAAATAAACAAAAAGTTCACTGTACAAAACCTCCCCAGCAACAGAATAAGAAAATGATGTGAAGATATGAAGATAAGACAACATCAATTCCTACACCAGATAATGCTGACTTACTTCATGTAACACTTAACATTTTTAAACACTTGCCTACTCAAGGAAAATACTTCAACTTATTATTTTCAAGTAGCAAGATCAACTCACTATACTGAGGAAAAATATTGATTCCAAGGTGGGGACAGGGAAAAACCCTCTCATCCTGACTTTTTAACACTTTAGAGTCACGTTTAAACACAAACTGTGATGTAACTTCTTACAGAAAATAGAAACATCATCTTATAGCATTAATACTGAGTGACTGGATACTGTGTGACTACAGATGCCCAGTACACAATTGGAATCTTCTCCAATTCTGATCAGCAAAGCTTTACCAGGAGACTAAACCAAGTTTAAAGTCTTCCCCAGTGGTTTTTGGGGGACTGCTTTTTTTTTTTTTAAGGTTATTCCCTTATGTAACAGACACTTTTTCAGGCAAAATTAAGGCTCCCACAGCAACAAGGAGAAACGGAAGTTTTAACAGGACAATTTCCATCTGACACTGCATTTCCCTTAAGGCTTCATTTTCACAGAGGGCAGGGAATGCAAAGGAATTGTTACCAATGGAATTTTTAGGGTGGGGTATGCAATGCTCCACTGCATCTTGAACAATTCCAACTTTTCCTTCCTGAGGGAAGCACTCACAACATAGCAACACTTACTTCTCTTTCCCTCAACCAACTCATGTCTGCAGGAGGGGAAAGTACCAGACCATGACACTTTTTAAGTAGCCACATACAAGTCATTTTTGGCTCCATATTTATTCACAGAACCCCAGAATGGTTTGGGTTGGAAGGGACCTTAAATACCATCCAAAGACACTCCTGCCACAGGCAGGGACACTTCCCACTAGAGAAGGTCACTCACTGGCTACCTCCTGACCCAATCACAACTTCTGGTAACACCCACAAACCCCTTCCAGAATGAAAAGGCACCACTTAAAGCACTGAACACTGCAACTTTAACACAGAATTCTGCAATTGCAGGAATGTGTGGCAGTGCAGACAGAAAAAAACCAAACTCTTATCTTTGTGTTCAACCTAACAGTGTCCCAGAAATTGTGAAGACTTCGCAGGGGACAAAGATTTTGCTGGAAAATGCAGAAACCCAGCTTGTTCATCACCAAAACCAACCACACCCCAATCATGATTACACACACATCCAACCAGACAAGAGATGTTAAAAAAGCCGTTTAATTCATATGTCCAATACGCAATAGGTCATATTCCAAACCCCAATTCCTTATTTTTGGCACCACCTGAGGTGCCATCAGCAGGAGATACTGGGGATCACCTGAAATTTCCCACTTTTTAGCTACTACACTGAGCTCAAAATATAAGTTGACACTGTAACACCAACTCAAATATTAATCTGCACCATTTCACTGCTAACTGATGAACCAACTAAAAATTCTAAAATGAAAATACAAAAAAATACACTTTGTTTTTCAAAACTTAGTGCAGATTCAGAAAACATTTTGGACTAATCCAGGCCAGAGTATTTAAACACTAAGTATTTCTCAATCTAACCAATTTGATTTGTGCAGAGCAGTCATTTTGGTGAAGATTTCACAGGAAGATTCCAGAATGACAGTGAGTGCAAAAATATTTTGGAATAGTTATGTAGGATGAACTGCTTAATGCTTGCACAGGCAGATGAGAAAGCAGCAAACCATACCAAATATGCTCACCTGTACGACCTGCTGTAATAGTCACGGTCATCGTAGCCTCTGTCATAGCCTCTGTCGTAGTAATCCCGTCGCCGTGAGCTGCCACTGAAAGGAAGGAAGGGAATTGCATTTGCTAAGATACAAAACATTAACTTTGTCTGCAGCCTGGTAAATTCACACTAGTTAAACTAGGCTATATTATTACTGCCCATCCTCACAGATGAAAGATGGGGAGCACTCCTGTTTTCCCACAAGCGCGAGTGGGAACAGAACAACTTAAATAATTGCTTTTCAATGCTAGCTTTCAGTTATTTTCCTCAACCTTTTGGTATCACAGGCATATGAGGAATTCCATTCTGAGACAGGTCTTCATTCACTTCTAGCTCTGAAAAAGTTCCTGGTTCAATTTTTCTGTTCCAAGTTTTCTGACTAAAAAAAATTAGAAACCTGTAGTCTCAACACAATGTTCCCATAAACCACCAGCAAGCAGAAAGCCTTGGGAAACTAAGTTGGGAGTGACTCGGGAAAACAATTTACACTGTTGGCAACTGGAAGTCAAAAATGCAGTGTGTGAACACAGCAAACTGCCAATTCAAAATGTTAAGTGAGCCCTGAAGCTCCTCGACCAGTATTTGCTCATTCACTTTTGAAAATCTGAGCTTGCAAAGGAAATGAATATTTGAAGGTACACAGGATACTACTGAACTATATTAACTACTTAAAAATAATCTAGAAATTGTCAAAATATCTTCCTGTTGATGCATGCATTACTACTGATGCTCATGTCCAGTGTTTTCATTGTACAGCACAGCAGCCATAAACATGGAAATGCACACAAATTAAATTTGTATGCATAAATGCACACAACTTGTGCATTAATGCCGAAGTCCAAGGAATCAGGAAAATCACACATAATCAGGTCTCTCAGAGGAGAAACACGAGTTTTTACAAAACAATGAATCCTATCCTGTACTGGTTTTGGGGGAAAAAACCCAACCAAAACAACAGATAAAACTTACTAAGTGGGTCTTCCCATATAGATTCCAGGGGTAGGTGTGTGAGGTCTTTTTGTTATGGAAAAGTCTACCCGGATCCTTCTTCCATCCAGCTCCATTCCATTGGCACGTTCCTTTGCCTAAGGTGTGACAGAAGAGCATTAGCTGTAGGTATGAACTTGACCAACAACACAAATTTTTAACCATTGCTTTAAGTGTTAAAATGTCCAAAAAAATGGCTCAGTTTGGAGGCAGGTCTGAGTGCCACATCTTACAGTGAATGTAAGATACTTTAGGCCAGCTGGACTTAAGTGACAGTAACCACTGAAAATGTGACTTCTGGGGCATTAAAATCCTGAAAGGAACATTACTGAGCAATTGTTTCAGGGCCCCTGACATGATTAAGAGCAACCTTTGAACATGCTGATGTAGGAGATGTTACTACTCCACCACACAACATAAAACATTTATTTACAGGTTAAAAGACCACTGCTAAAGTATCCAAATACATCCTTCAAACTACCATAACCTTGAATATAATATCAAAGTCACAAATAAAAGGTAAAAAATAATTGTATTTTGCAGCTTTTTTTTGTCTGCCAAGTAGCAGGATCTACACATCAAGCTCCAACCCAACATGGAAGCCTTCACAGCAGATGTGGAAAGGACTGGAGACTTTCTGGAGTGGAGTTTAAGTGAAGTATCAGCCTTTTTCCAGCACCAAAAAGGGCAGCTCTATAAGGACTGGCATGGGTGTAGAATTCTCTGCTGGGTGACTACAAAATTGCCAATTCATTCTGCAACACCTGTATGCCCCAATTCCGTGATTATGAGATTCCAAGTGTTTTTGAGGCTGTGAGCTTCCTCTGGCTATACCCTGTGACAGAACACACTCCCCAGGAGCTCAGAGCCCAGCAGACACAGCCCACACTGTGCACCCCAACCTACTTCCTTGGCATCCTCGACGTTCTCGAAGTAGACGAAGGCGAACCCTCGGGAGCGCCGTGACTGCTGATCGTACACAATGGAAACGTCAGCGATGGGCCCATACTTGGAGAAAACCTCCCGCAGGTCTCGTTCTGTAGTGTACAGACTCAGCCCAAACACTCCCAGACAACAGTTTGGATCAGGATTTGCCTAAAGGAAAGGAAACAGATGTTAGAATGACATTGGGTTTATCTGCAGTGCAACGTACTTCTCAAGTTGTGACTGTCAAGGCATCAAGATGAGTAACAACAAAGGTGGGGCTGAGATTTGGGTCACTTGTTAACAGACAGGAATAAATTAAACCTACAGGAACACAAGCCTTTCAAGAAAGGCCTTTGTGTTTCTCAGGGCACAGAGACTGATTCCAGGATGCACCCAGGACCACGACTCACCCCTCACCCACGTACCCTGTTCCCGATGTGACGTCTCCGAGTAGACATGGGGGAATGGCTGTGACTGTGCCGCCGCCGGTAGTCCCGACTGTACGACCTGCTTCTGGATCTCCTGTGGGAGCGGGACCGGGAGCGGGACCTGGTGTAATGTCTGCGGGAACTCCTCCTCGATCTAGACCTGAGGGAAAGAAGAGAAAGGTACAGTGCTGGGCTGTTATACATTTCAAAAATCCATCAGATAGCCACAAAAAGTTCAAATAATTGTTTTCCAAAATCCTGCAGTACCACATACCTGAGCTACAATCCACCTACTCACTACTCTCAAGGGCTGTGCCCTAAGTCTTTACTAACAGATTACTGCAGATGCTCTCAGGGCATTCCTGTGCAGTCCAGGAACTTGAACCTGATCAGTCAGTTCCTCTTTTAACAAAGCTACTTGGGTGTGACCCACTAGTGCTTAGAACAAATATTCAGTGTTTAGGTATAAACAAGTGGGGTAGCTTTCTTTTCACATGTATCAGACAAAGAGGACAGTAAATATGCTTTAACACACAGCATGAACCACTGAGGGAGGCATTCTCTTAGTGCTGCCTTGGGTGACACTGAAAAGCAAATGCACTCTAGTCTGGCAAATGCCCCTGTGACAGAGCTGAACACAATCTGAAGAAACCAAGCCTGAGCTGCTGGTACTTCAGCAGTTATTTAGCACTGCTTGTTCATGAGTATTTACTTTTCACACTCTTAAATGCATTTAAGCAAAGGTGCAAGCCCCATACTAATTCTTTTTCCCCAAAAGTATTTCCTCTCACATTATGAACCCTGCGGACATGAATGACTGAAACTCTTCAATTCCTTCTCCCAAAGCCTCAGCCCTCCCAACTCAGCCAATCCTAGAGGAGAAGCTGGGCACTCACATGGGGCTACTACACCTGACTTAGATCTGTGGATGGCTCCACTGAACAACCTGTATTCCACACCACTCCAAAGAAAAAAACCCTGCAAGGCCTATAAGAAGTGCAATAAACAGTGTAACAGGCAATGGACCTGAGTAATTTTCAGGCTCTTGTGTCTTAAATGCTCCCTTCCTCCAATTCCACAGCAGCACCACCCCACTGGCATGAGGGAAGCTCTCAACCTGAACTGCTTTTACTCCTGAGCATTTAACAGCTTTTTCCAGGATTTCTCACCAACTGTCACCAGACAGCTAAACTGTTTGATCTCCCGCCTCAAAAATCACCTTCAACCTCATCAGGAGTGAGCCAGAGAAGCTCAGCTTAAAATGCATACTCATGTCTAGGAGAAATTAATTCAGCATTTCCCATTACAGCACTGCTCACTACGTATTTATAAAGAAAATGTTATTTTTTGCAACAAAATAATAAAAAAGAGAACTTCTCTGAAGCTGGGAAAACAGTAAAAAAAGAGGGAAATTATTACATCAATAACAAAAAAAAAAAAAAAAAAAAAAAAAAAAAAAAAAAAAAAAAAAAAAAAGCTCCACACATGCACACAGTCACATTTCAGCCACTGATGTAAGGAAAAAATAATTAAGGCAAACATAGAACTGATATATCAGGTACCAGAATGGTATCAGCCAAAGATAGGAGCTACACACTTCAATAAAAGTAGATTTAAAAATGAAATATATCCACATCCCAACTGATAAAAACACCAAGACACAGGTTGGTTCCCAAATCAAAGTTTAATTTACAAAGCTGGTAACTCAAAAATACATTTGCAACAGAAACTACCAAGAAATATAGAAGTTATCACAGGGTTATTTCTCTGGGGAAAGCCAGAGTTCAAGGATCTGCCCCCAATCAAAACCCACCATGTGACAGCACTGAACAGAGATTAAAGTATGTTGTTACTAAATACGTGCCTCGACACAATTCTGTCCAAATCTACTCATCAACACTAACTCTGGCACCTAAGTCCATTATTTCCAGCCACAGGCATCTTCAAGACAGCTGTTAAATGCTCAGGAAGCCACGGTAGCTATGAACTTCTACTTTTGGGTCATCAAAAAGTAGAAAGCCAGTTGCCATGATATTATTTAAACACTGTTTATTGCAAAAGTAAGATTTGTCAGGTCTCTCATCATTCTACATCTTCTATTTGCTTCTTCGGAATTGTATACCCTCTGTGACTGCATTTTTCCTCAGCACTGTGGGTATTCTGCAAGTGGGAAATGTTTTAAAGGGTATGGAATCCCTGGAGTCTCATGGATTAAGGCACAGGAGAATATGCTGGGAGGGTGTCCTGACTTTAGTTGTTTTAATATTAATATTAATAAATTTATAATTATTTTCAGTTCCCTAAATATGTTTTGCAGCCTCTCTCCCCCAAGGTTTTCAAACTCCAACTGGATAAAGCCCTAATGGCAGGGTCTGAGCCCAGAGCTGAGCACTCCAAGCAGGGACTGGGCCCTTCCTGAGCTGCATCATCTCTGCTGGCACTCCCACAGGTCACTCTAATTCCACACTCTGTAATGGTACTACTCTAACAAGTATTTATTCATTTTACTTGACACATTTCTTCCTACACTACAGGGACTGCCAGGTGTGTGATATGACACTTGTGACTGTGCCTGAATTAAACAAAAAATCCCTAATTCTTCTGCTGTAAAAGCTTCCCAACTACCTTCCTTCTCACAAAAGCCTTTCTGCTTGATCTAGCAAGATTTAACATGCTATTTGATAGTGTTTTCAGCTGTGGGTGACTGCTAACAGCACAGTATCTTCCTCCAGCCTGCCCCCCAGGCTTTGGCAATTCATTGCTTGTTCACATAAAAAGTGTGTTGTGAACAGCTCACCTGACAACCACACTGCTGAAACCTCATTTTTTTTAGCCTGAATGCCTACAAGTGAGTAAAGAAATGATCAACACATTAATTTCTGTGGTCAGCAGTGAACCATCTCCTCTTTTAAGAGGAATTCTGACCATGCACACTGCTCGTTTGGCAGGTGAGTATCAGAAGAGGTAATACAGTGCAATAGGCAAGTGGATGTTTGTGCTGCTACACAACAAGTACAATAAGCAAGTTCTCCACAACTTTTCTGGAGAGCTTGCAGAGCTGTCTAATACCCAAAGCTTCCTACCTGTTAATTTTCAAGTTAAATCAATGTATTTAAAATGTCAGACTGTGAAATTCACATTTACCTCTACTGCTTCTTTTCACTATTCTCCAGGAACATTACTGCTTCCAGTGAAGAAACATAATATGCAAACGTGGCTTAAAATGGGAACTCTGCTAATGCACCAAACTCTGTTAATGCACAGAAAAACTAACACCTAGAGTTCCTAGCACTCCATGCTCAGACACAAGTCAGTACTCCAAGAGATAAAGGGCAGGCACTTCCAAAGTGTATCAGCAAGGACACAAATTTACACAGCTGATTTAACTGTTGGAAGAAGCAGCAAAACCATCTAAATTTATATAATTTGGCTTTCCCAATCCTGAAACCACACACACCCCTTCGGATTCCACGTGCACAGAAGATCCACTAACTCTGGAAACAGAACTGGCTAAGCTGGGCCACCTCTGACTATGATCTGAGCTGTGAGGAGGAGGAAGAGGTAAAAGAAGCAAACTCACCTGGATTCAGATCTGGATCTAGATTTTGACCTGGAGCGCCTGGAATCCTCCTTAGAGCGAGATCTTGCAGGGGTGTGCCTCCCCGACTTGCCAGACCCATGAGCACTTCCGCTTCTGGAAGCAGAACGGGATTCCTGCACGCAGATATTGAAAGCCTAATTTGTACACAATTCCTTGTTCACCTACGGGCTGTAAACAAGCTCCAGTGAAATAAATGGCAAATATTCATAGCTATGTGTCCGGGCAGTCGACATTAGCACTGCCTAGATTTTTTTAAGGAGGTTTTTTTTTTTTTTTTCCCTGGTAGACACTTCTTTACCCTGCATGTACTTTTGCTATTAAACAGATAATGCATGCATGTTTAGCAAAATATACAGGGACACATAAACAGACTAGTAATTACTTAGCGTAGTGCTTTCAGATTCCAGATTACTTCTTATCTTAACTTCATTTTTATTCCTTTTCTTCATTCTTCCGTTTCAAATTCTGACTTCTTTCATCTTCCCCACTTCACACAAATTGCTCAATATTCTACAAGTGGGACTTCTGGTCTGATAATTAGCATGCATTCACTTTCTTTTTTTTCAAATTTCAGCTTCACTTATTCCTGAGCTTCAAATAATTCTCATTTATAAAACTTGTCAAATGGCGACTTCCGCATTTTCCTTCTTCAACATTAACCTTAATAGAAAAAGAACAGGATGAAGAATATTTAAGAACTCCAGGATAAAATCTAGTGCCAAAACTGAAACTAGAAAAAAAAAAGTGTTGTGGACTTTTACTATAAATGCAGTTCAAGAATTTCAAAACCCTATGATTTTATCAACAGGTTCAGTCAACTCAGTTTAACTTAGCCCTAAGCAGCTGAATTTGCTATTTATGCCTGTATTTAATAGCAAGTGCAACTGGATCAACTGAGTACCTACTAAGGAATTGCAGCATCAGGAAACTCAAAATAATTTGCACTACCAGCCACACACTGAGCCAAAATCACCAAGGAGTTACTCCAGTGAGGTCCTGCTGTGGCCACTGATGGATCTGCTTTAGAATGCACAAAGCACTGCATGGTTAGTCCTTCCATGAACTCCAATTCTCTCGATTTTGGGCCACTCCTGCAGTTTGGCAGCCCTGGTGTGAAGGTTTAGTGGAATTACATGTGCAGGCTTTGCATTTCTACAGAAATGTGAATTTCCCACTGACCAGAACTGCACTTGTGCCCCACACTCCAAACTGCTCTGTTATTTACTGGCAATCTTCTCTGGCAGTGACATGACCTAATTAGCAGTTTCAGCTTATGTACTTTTATTTTTAAATCAGTATAATGCTTGGCTTTAATCACATGCCTTAAACACCTCAACACACTAGTAGAAAATATTCCTCATTTCAATATATTAGAGAAATTTTTAAATTCAGCAGAACTATACTTTCTAAAAACAATCCTAAATTTACTGCAAATTCTGATGAAGAAAGCTCACTAATGACACTGTGTACCCGATTTTTCTCAAAAATCTCGTTTTATCTTTCTAACATCTCTTAACCACAAACACTAACTTAATGGGAATCCTGTACTAAGCATTCAGAAATTCATTTGCTAACCCGAAATTTAATTATGTTTTAACCACTTCCATACAACTTCAACCAAATGTGTGTTTACAATTCTATAGCATACAGGAGAAAGAAACATGAGGTACAGGATAAAGCAGGTTTGCAACTAATCCCAAGAGCAACAGAAATAGCACGAAGTTGGCCAAGGCCCTATTCTTCATACAGATGTTTAAGGTTTTGTTCTAAACTACAGCTTCCTCGTGTACTAACACTGCAAAGGGCAGGGGGAGTATTATGGAGCAATTTAAGTTAAAATTAACTAATTTAATCTAAATACATTACTACCTTCCCAAGAAAACACTCCACAGAGGTGAGTTTTGAGTTAATGTATTAATTTTGGCATAGGAAGTGTTAGCTCTTTAACAAGGTTAGACAAAGCAAGATTGAAAAAGGACTAAAACCCAAACTAAGGCTGCTTTTCACCTGAGCAAGAATATTTTAATTCACAAAAGATAATCTGGGCTAAACAGAAGGAGCTGTGTCAAAACACAGGTGGTTTGAGACCAGAAAGAAAAGGACAAATGCAGGATCAGAGGGAAGCAGTTGAGAGGATTTTACCCCTAAATGCACCCCAAACCCTTTTCCAGAGCTTTCAGATGTCAAAAAGCTTTGAAGAAATAAGAATAGGTAAGTCTTCATACATTTGGTACATTTTTCAGGCAATCTTTGCTGTGTTATGTTAAGGTTGATGTGGAATCTGGACACTGAGAAGCAGAGCTTGGGAAGAAAAACTCTTAAACACAGCTATCTACCTAAATTCAAACAATTAAACAGCTGGCCTGTTTTCATTCAACTTCTCTGCATTTCATATTTCCCAGTCTTTCAACATCCATTTCTTTTTTCCAGATCATCCTTCAATCCACCACACTTCACAGGATCATGGCACTTCTTTATTTAAGCATTAAAGGAATTCAATGCACCTCACCTGGACTGGTAATAACACCCAAAATTACAAAGCTGTCCCTTTTCCACCCCAAGCCCCAGGAAATCCCCCCTATCCTAAGTTCCAAGAACCAGGGGTCTGCAGGACTGCAAATTTATTTTACACCCTTGAGGGCTCACATCAGTCACTCCCACAGCTTGTTTCACTTATCTGGTTTGGTTGTTCCTTGTATTTTCTTCTCCTACTCTTTGCTCTATCACTCTGTGAATTTTAAGTTACTGAAACATGCCAAAGTCTGCTCCCGGCATGACACGGGGAAGAGGGAAGAACCAAGCTTCTTTACCCTGCCTATATTCCATCCGATCCAGACTGGTATTCACTAAAACAATAACCATTTCCCCACCCCCAAACATCAAATTTGTCAAGTGAGAATTTAACCTTCCTCTCCAAATCCCTTTTTTAACAGGTTCTCCCCTTCATCAGGCACTTCTGGAATTCATGAGGAAGCCTTGAACTCCAGGCTTGTGGATTCCAAATGGTTCTTTCCAGACCTTGAGCACATTCAAACCAAGTGTAATACTCCTGGGGTGATTTTAACAGCTCTAAGCACATTCACAAAGAGTGTTACTGCCATGTACTCTGAGCAGGGAATATCCCAAAAGAGGATTATTTGGGGGACAGTAGGTAGGAAAGGGTTCCATGGACAGAAGCAGCTGGAAAGTAGGTGATGGCCACAGTTCTTTGCACTTCTGAGATCCCCGTTTTCCTCACAGAAATGGAAGTTACAGATTTCAATCAGTAATGTAAGATACAGAGAAATAAAAGTATTAAGACTTTATAATCATATATTACTATGAAGTTATGTATTTCCACTTCTTTTCCTAAGGAAAGGTGCAGTCTCACATGATATCATCAGATCTGCAGCTTATTTATTCAAAGTATCCATGTGCTGACCCCACCTTCCCCAAGCTCTCCGTTATGGAAGTTGCCTCTCTTCCCCTGAAGGACGTGAGATCACTGCTGGGGATCCACTCGAGGGAAAGCAGAACCATCCCTTTCCATCAGTTTCCAAACTCGACACAGAAAAGTCAGGCCACAACTTCCTCCCACCACCTCTACCACCGGCCCTGTGGGATCCTCCAGCACCCCAAGCTGGCAGGAAATTAATCCATCAGCAAAACCTGAATGATCTTCTGACAGGTTTGGGCACTGAATCAGCTCCCCACGAGGTTCTATCAAGTGCCAGCTAGTGAGAGAGGAACACAGGGAATGGTCCATCCCTTTGGTGGGACTGAGTGATCAACCTCAAACTAACTCTAACCTCAAACTGCTTCCTGAGACCTCCTTCTCACACAATTTAATAACAAAAGTCACTCTCTTTTGAAAATACGTGTACTAAATACCTTGTCAGTAATCTGTAAATTGAGCTTTTATACATTAAAAAAAAAAAAAGCCAACAAAACAAAACAAATCCCCCCACCCTGACTTTCATATTGAACAGCTTCTGACCACATACAAATCACTATCATAATTAACTAATTCACAAGGTAAGATTCATTAATTTGGCTTCTAACTCGTCTTTTCCCAACCTCTCCATGCCTGAATCCCATGTGCTTCAGTGGGAACAATTTCAGTGAAAACAAAATGAAGTTGGAAAACCATGGCATCACAGCATAACAACAGCATCTCAAGTATATTCCAGCATTTAAGTATTGGAAGCATTTCATAATTTATAGTTTCTTCAGCCAAAAAGCTTCTAGAATTCATCCCACTACGGGGCACAAAGCTGTCAGAGAGAATTCGAGTGGGGATTTTTTCTTCTTTTTATCCCCCCCCCTTCTTAAAAACACCATAATCCAGTGCAAATTCGTGCTGCTGCTTAAACAAGTCCCATTCGTGGCAAAAGCACCTGGAACTTTTTTATCCCAAAAGCTGCCAGGAGGACTCAATCAAGTCAGGCCTGCAAACCAATGCAGCTGGAAATGGGAGCAAAACAAGGTCCAGCTGACTGAATTCCCAGATCTGACTGACTGACCGAACACCACTGAGGGAGACAGCAGGAGCACAATTCCTGTTGGCAACCTACACTTGGGACAGCTGAAATCGTATTTCAGATTATTTATCCAAACACTAACTCTACTCTGCAGAGACTCCAGCTTGGAAAAGCACAAAAGCCGTTGACTCAGGAAAACATCAGCCTTAAGTAAGCAATAAACCCCATAAATAACACTGGCAAGAGCAGAAAGAAAACCAATCTCTGCTCCAGCCTGGAACAGCAGGTGTGTAGCTCTATGGTTTCACCTTCACAAACATGTCCATTTTAAACAACTTACCTATTTAAAGGTCACAAAAGTTCCGACATAACTCATTAGGCACTGGCAAAAACTGCCTACAAATGCTTTAAAACATTTCTTAAATTAAAAATATAAAAAAGCAGCATTCTGCCGCAATACTCTGCATGACTCTTTCACACCAAAGACCTTTGCTATAGAAGCTTTATTATTTCCACTCTTTATGACTGAAAACACAATGCAGATTATCCTGGCAAACTTTATTAAGACTAAATTGGCTTCCAACCTGCACAACAATTAAAGCATCTTTAAAAAAACTAACACGTAAGTAATTCACCCTGAACAAAAAATAACCCCTCGCTAAAAAAAAAAACCTCAAGAGAGAATGAAGATACCGATGAAAGCACTGGCGCTAGCCTATTCCTTAATCGCTGTCTTTCACCATTCATTCCCATGTTTAGCCCCCTGGAGACCAGTTTTTTTCTAATTTTACCTACCTTGAAGCAGAAACACTCAGACATTACAGCCTCTTACAGTGGATTAATAAGACACCACCATATGATAAAAAAGGACATTGCTCAGAATTACTAGGTTCTCTAATATTTCTTGCCCCCTTCCAGTTTACAATTTAGGAACTTATCACCTCCACGACTCCCTCCGATGCTGCAGCAAAATGTTTGAGTTATGCTCAAAAAAATCCCCCAAAAACCAGCACTGACCCTAATTAAAGACATCAAAGGCAAACAAGGTTGATCCAGTAAATAAAAATCAACTACAGGTGTGTATCACAAACGTGAAGTTTATCAAGTCACCTATTTCGACATTAATATAAAATCATCCGGACAGTCAGTTCTTTCTGAAACCACGAGCCTTGAGAGCTATCTGCTGCAGGTTTCACAAAGCGAAAGGGGTTGCTTCCGATTATCAAGTTTAAACAAGAGCAGAGCCTGAGCCACCCGGACGCCAGGCCCGAGAAGCGGAGTTATTGTTACAGACGACATGGAGCGAAGAGCGGTGTAAATAGAGAGCAATTCCAAGAGCGGATTGCAAGGCGGCTCTGGAGCGAGGATAACACCAGGATTCGCCTTCCGCAGCGGTGGGCTGGAGGACGCGCGGCCCCTCAGGGCTCGGCGCCGCCATTTTGTCCCTTCCGGGTGCGCGCCGTCCCAGCCCAAGATGGCGCCGGGCGCCTCACGCGGGGAGCGGCCCCTCCACCATCGACCCCGCCGCGCCGCCTCACCCCTCCCGCGGAGGCTCCGCCACCCGCGAAAGGGGACACGGGGGGACGCGGGGACGCCGGCGCCACCCGAAGGCGATGGAGGGGTGCGGAGGATGGAGGGGGAGGATAGGGGGGCCCGACCGCGCAGCGCGCTCGGGCTCCGTGTATTACCCGCTCGCCGTAGTTTTGCTCTCCGCTGTCGCTCATTGTCTCGTGCCGCTGATCCAGCTGCCGCCGCCCGAACCGGACACGACCGTCCCCGGCGACAGCGACGTCCGCGCGGGAAGTGACGAGAGCGCGGGGCCGCGCGCGCGCTATGGGCAGGACACGCCCCCAGGGGGACATCCCCCGAGCCGGAGACCACGCCCCCGAAGATAAGGCCACGCCTCCCACCTTAGGCCACGCCCCTGTGTTTGCCGCCTTAAGAAAAGGCCGCGCCCCTGCCCTGAGCTAAGGCCGCGCCCCTGCCCTGAGCTAAGGCCGCCTGTGAGGCGGGAGCACGGCCCCGAGGGCGCCCCGCCATCCAGTCCTCAACCCCACGGCCTCATCCCTCTCCGCGCTGGCTGCGATAGCGCGGCTTCTCGCTGTGAGGACATATCGCCCCCCACGCCCCCCGTGAGGCGAGGTCCGCGAAGCCCCGCCCCCGTGAGGCCCCGCCCCCGCCCTCAGGTGAGGCCCCACGCCCTTTCCACACGTACGTTGCGGAAGTAGTTTAAAAACGTGATGGCGAGGGACTTTTTTGAGTGTTAAAGCACTAGTTCAGAGCATGTGGAGAGGGAAGAGCGGGATATTTCTTAGGCACCCACTTGAGGGCAGAAGAGCGTCGCAGAATTGGCGGGTTTTGCTCCGTCCTTGGCGTTGTTTCTCCACAAAACATATCCGTTGTATCTGTTTTATGTCACAAGCAGCACCAGTGAAGCACCGGTAGCCCCAAATGGCCAGGACTGTGCAGAGATTAGCAAAGCACACCGACACAGAGAGGACCACCCAGACTTAAAAGACACAGCTGTGTTTCAACCAAAATACCGACTTCTCCAGTGCTTTTCAATCCACAACACTGCACAAGGGTTGGAGTTGGGAGACTGGAGGAGACACTACACCTGCGCAGCTCATCTCAGTGAGTCCCAGAATTCTCTAGTTTGAAAAGGACCTTAAAGTCCATCCATTTCCACTCCCTGCCATGGGCAGGGACATCTTCCACTATCCCAGGTTGCTCCAAGCCCTACCCAACCTGGCCTTGGAGACTTCCAGGGATGGGACAGCCGCAGCTGGGGAACCCCAGGGCTTGGTGTTGGACCGAGCACTGTTTGATATCTTTATCCATGATCTGGATGAGGGGATTGCACACCCTCAGTATGTAGGTGACACCAAGTTGGGTGTCACCCATATGGAGGGCAGGAAGGCTCTCCAGAGGGATCTGGACAGGCTGGATCTGTGGGCTGAGGACAACGGGGTGAGGATCAACAAGGCCAAGTTAATATATTAATTTTGCAATTTTGCCATAGGAAGTGTTAGCTCTTTAACAAAGTTAGACAAAGCAAGATTGAAAAAGGACTAAAGGCTGCTTTTCACCTGAGCAAAAATATTTCAATTCACAAAAGATCATCTGGGCTACAGAAGGAGCTGTGTCCAAACACAGGTGGTCTGAGACCAGAAAGAAAAGGACAAATGCAGGATCAGAGGGAAGCAGTTGGGAGGATTTTACCCATAAATACACCCCAAACCCTTTTCCAGAGCTTTCAGATGTCAAAAAGCTTTGAAGAAATGAGAACAGGTAAGTCTTCATACATTTGGTACATTTTTCAGGCCAGGCTCCACCAGGCCAGGTCCTGCCCTTGGGTCGCACCAACCCTGTGCAGCTCCAGGCTAGGGACAGAGTGGCTGGAGAGCTGGGAAAGGCCCTGGGGGTCCTGGTGACTGCAGCTGGACACGAGCCCAGGTGGGCAAGAGGCCAATGGCCCCTGGGCTGTCCCAGCCATGGTGTGTCCAGCAGGCCCAGGGCAGGGAGTGTCCCTCTGTGCTGGGACCTGTGAGGCACCTCCAGCCCTGGGGACAGCTCTGGGCCCTCATGACAAGAATCATTGAGGGGCTGGAACGTGTTGTCTAGAGATGGGAACGGAGCTGGGGAAGGGGCTGGAGCACCAGGAGCAGCTGAGGGAGCTGGGAAAGGGGCTTAGCCTGGAGAAAAGGAGGATCAGGGGAACCTTCTGGCTCTGCACAACTCCCTGACAGGAGGAGCAGCCAAGGGGGTCGGGCTCTGCTCCCAGGGAACAGGGACAGGATGAGAAGAAACAGCCTCATGGTTATGGCTGAAATGCTAAAGTAAGGAGCAAGTTCCACTGTGCCCTGTGCTCTTTAGAGACAATTGTTATCAGTTCCTTGTGCCAATAACATGCATCCCATGAACACATTTACATGGGAACTGGGATCCTGCTGATTTAAAAATCAAATCAAAACATGATGGTTTTTTATGCAGAGTGTGTGATGCTGTGAGATGCACAGGAAGGAGCCTGAAGGGATCAGGATGATATGTCCCTCCCTTATAAAGAGACCAAAAACCATGGGAATAGGACAGAATATTACAGTGAAAGTAAGGAGGCTCCTTCATGCCTTCCTTCTTTCTTAAGATTTAGCGCAGGCAATCCAAACAGAGTGGGAGCTGTAGGGAAATTTAAAAGGATCTGGAGAAGGGCACAAAGAGGCACTGGGAGCTGAACTAGCACTTTTCTCCACCCAGACCTACAAGGGCAATGCTGCTTTGCAGCCAAGTTGTTTCACCTCTTAATCTTGTTCCTTCCTCACATCCTCCCATAGGAGGTCAGTGTCATGCAGGAACAAAGATTAAGTGATGATTAAGAACGTTTAAGTGAAGATTAAAGATTAGGAATAAAGAGTGAGTGAAAAGTGATGAGTAGAAAACGTTTGTGGCTCAGAGCTGCTGTAACAGCTCCCAGAACAGCAATTTCCCATGATCCAGTTGTGTGTAATCCCCAAAATTGATCCCAAGTGGAGAAGACTGTCTCGTGCCTATGTTGTTGAGGTCTCTCGGCTGCTCTTACTACATCCAAATCAGCTCCTGGTGGAAACCTTCCAGCTGTTCCTCAGATGAGCAAATGCTTAAGTACATCCATAGATCCTGCTAAACTGTGCTAATTGAGGATGAACTTCGACGTTAATTTTTTCAGGGTTTTTTTAACAGATAACCAACCAAAGGGAAAAAAAAAGAACAAACATACAAACAAAGGTGGGAATTGCTTAAATTCATGATTTCAAGTGCATCTTGGAAGTTTCACAAATCCACCTGCATAGTTTCTTTTCAGGATCGATGGAATGTATCACCTGCTATATTTCCCATGTTAACCATTGTCTTGGGCTATAAAAATGTTTATTCTATTTCATCTATTGAAAGCTGTTGGGAAGAAGTTTTTTCTTTATCTCTTGTAACTCCAGGGAGGAGGAGGCAGGTGCCTTCTTGTTGCCTCAAGTTTGCCTGCTTTTCACTGTTTGCATTTTGTTCTCCTGCAGCTTCAGGTAAACTATGTATGTTTATAGAAACCATATCTTTTGTTTACATATTCCTCCTCTGGGAGGAGAAACATGATTGATGGTGATGTTCACCAACGAGGTCGAAGAGGTGGCAACCTATGTAGCCAATCTTGGCCTGTTTGTAAAATTGTATATATATGCAGTCAGAAAAATAAAGTGGAAGCTTTCCTGATTGACCTCCTGCTGCAGCCACAAGTAGTGACCCTCCGTCACACCTTCTAACAATGGGCCAGCTGTTAAGACCGGGTGTGGTGGTGTTCCTTATCTCTTTTCAGGACCTGTCCTCCCTCCGGGGGATATCTGCTGTTAATGGGCCATCCAGGCTCACCAATGACTGACACATTACATCATCCCATAGTGAAATGCTCCACTTAGGGGGGGGAGAGCCAAACCGTTCCTACCTAGATAAAAACTGGGATGTAGGAGCACCAGATAGCCAGTGTTCCCACTGGAATCCCAGAGGAAACTGGACCCATCTTGCCAATACTGGACTCTTTTTTTCTACCAGACCATCTCTACTCCAACAGAACCACATCTGCCACTCCAGGAGGGCTTACTTTGGAGTGCTTCCAGCACCCTTGACCAACAGGGTGTCAGCTTGTATTTCTGGCTCTGTCAGGGTTTCTAGGATTTTGTTTGTTTTGTTTGCTTGGAGTTTGTTTGTTTTTTCCTACTACATTTGTATTCTTAATGTTTCTAGTACAGAATCTGTTATTCCTATTCCCAAACCTTTGCCTGAAAAGTCTTTAATTGCAAAATTATAATAATTTGGAAAAAAAAAAAAAAAAAAAAGGTGTGTGTGTTACATTCTCCATTCCAAGGGAAACTCCAGCTTTACCTGGCAGATATCTGTCTTGCCAAACCAAGAGAACCATGTAAAAGGCAAACAGGGATGCCCACCTGGGAGATTGTGGTATTTGCCTACTGAATTGCAGGCTGAAAAAGCCACACCTTTGGAAGTTATGGAAAGGAATTTGTTTATTCCAGCAGCACACGTGTGGAGCTGCAGAGCCAGCCTGGCAGCTCCAGGAGCGTGTCTTTCCCCACACCACCCGCACAGCACATGGACATGCTTCCAAAGCAACAGGAACCATAGGGAGTGAGCCAGCTTGGGAATCACTAGCAAACGTTGGTGGCTCTGCTGCCAAGAGGGACGGACCAAGCTCTCAAACAGCTTTTGCCTGGAGTGTGTGGCACCTTTTACATGTGAGCTACCACTGCCAACCTGCTCCAGCCCTTCCTGGCTCTGTGCTGCCCAGAGCTCTGCCACACCCAGCACCTGCGCAGCTCTTTGCTGCAAGGGGATCACAGAAACCATCCTGCTAGGAATAACCTTTGTCCCCAAGTGCCAGCTCACCTTCCTGCTGAAAGAGCAAAGGGAAGTGAGCAGAACAGAACAGAATCATATGGATTGGAAAAGAGCAAATCCAGCCATAAACCTTACACCGATGAATCCACAAGTTGTTCCCTGGGAACCTAGTCTGACCCTCACCTGGCTGTCCCCTCCTGTCAGGGAGTTGTGCAGAGCCAGAAGGTTCCCCCTGATCCTCCTTTTCTCCAGGCTGAGCCCCTTTCCCAGCTCCCTCAGCCACTCCTGGTGCTCCAGCCCCTTCCCCAGCTCCGTTCCCTTCCCTGGATTCACTCCAGCCCCTCAACACTCACTCTGTGTAGTTGGATGTGATTTCCTTTTACTGTGGATATCTGCCTTGGGAATTCATATTTGTTGGGTGAGACAGATCTTGTCTGTTGGGAAATTCCTCGTCCTGGTCAGGCCACTGGAGCTGTGCCGTGTCCCCAGGTGGCGTAAGGTGTGGCTGTGGTGTCTGTACAGCTCTCTCTGGTGAAACCAGCTAGTGCTGGCATGGTCACAGGGAACAACAGAGGGCGCATGAGCTTTCCTGGAAATCCTCTCCAAAGCTTTTTCTCCTAAACTTCTGCAGAAGCTCCTCTGTTAACTTGGCCCTGGAGTGCTCATCTGCCTCCCTGGCTCTGGAAGTGTCTTGTAGACACAGGTGTTCCTCTTGGCTGTCTCTTCAGAAGGACTAAAGAGGGGATGTTTTCCAAACTGAAAACTGATGGAGCCTGTGTGATGTGCCTGTCTCCATCCATCACGATGACATGATTATTTTAGTGGCTCTTGCCAAACTTTGGCATTTCCTGCCAACATCTAGTGATTACACACGGTGTTCTGGACCCAGAGCAGTGACAGCTGCAGACAGGGAAGGTCCCGTGGGTGGAAGAGCTGCTGGAGAGTTGCCATGAGCATCCTAAAAACTACAGCATGGCCAAGCCTGCCGTGACCCCACACTGCAGCAGTTACAGGAACAACTTGTTGCTCAGAAATGAGGCCTTCTCAAATGCATTCTCAAATTTCCTTTTCCAAGGAAAAGGAAGGGGCAGGGAGCAGAGCCCATCTCCATGAGGGCTGACCAGCTCTCCAGGACACCAGGAAAATAAAACTCTCCCAAAGCCATGTTGCTCATTCTGTCCTGTTTAACAGCTTTTCTCAACCAGGATGGTGCTTGATAGGGATCAGCATTGGCAGAGGGAGGTTGCACCAGGAGAGGTGGCTCTGGTTGCTCTCTCAGCTGCCAGGACTCAAGAGGTGTCCATACAGGCACTGCCATCTCCATCTCCACAAAGTGTTAGTGAGATCTGATGTGGCCAATGGAAGACAAAACCACTCCATGCAGAATGTCAGGAAGCTGTGCTGGGGGGAGATTTAGGTTGGATAATAGGGAAAGGTTCTTCCCCCCAGAAGTGGTGAGGCACTGCCCAGGCTCCCCAGGGAATGGGCACAGCCCCAAGGCTGCCAGAGCTCCAGCAGCATTTGGACAATGCTCTCAGAGATGCACAGGGTGGGATTGTTGGGCTGTCTGTGCAAGGCCAGGAGTTGGACTCGATGATCCTTGTGGGTTCCTTCCAGCTTGAGGTATTGTGTGATTCTATGATTCCATGGTACCTGGGAGGGCAGACACCCATCAGTGACAGTGACAGGCCTATAGAGCAGTGTGGAGGTGTGGGTGCTACTGACAGCAAGGGCAGTCATCATTATCACTGGCAGCTCCCAGCTCCTTCAAATTCCCTGTGTGTGACTCACACTCCAACAGCAATCCCACACCACATCTAGGCACTTCAGTTCAGTAGCCAGGACACTTGGAGGGTTCTACCTTTTCCTTCTGAGGCAACTGTGGGAATCACAAGTGAGCTGTGAGACTCTGCATAAAGGAATCACAGGCCACAGCAAATGTCCTGGTTGGAAATGAGAGAAAAAATACATACAAGGATTACATGCAAGAAATGGCTTTCCTGTGCCCTCCACAAAGCCATTAAATAGGTTCTAATAGGCTCATTTTATAAAACACTGACCTGAAGCTGGAAAGGAAATGTGAGTCTGCTGCATTGTGCAGACTTGACTGAAGGTACTTCAGATATGAGCCCAAGTGTGTAAAGAGCTTTTTTGCTCTCTGGCTCCCACAGACTCAAAAAGTAACCACAACCAGGAATTAAGGGGTGAGATAGAGCCTCATTAGGGCCATGGGGAGATCTGCCCCCTGCTCTGGAACATTGAAAGATCTATTAATGTCACTGCAGGGCTGTGAGCAGGATATGGATGTGCCATGGATTGTAGGTGATCCTGTGCAGCCTGGAGAGGCCACGTGGTCCCAGGCCTCAGGGGTTTTCCTGTTCTCTCCATGCACTTCACAAGCCTAAATGCATTATTTAACTGCTCTCTTTTTAAAAGGCTGGACCAGAGGTTTGTCTGAGATGATTATTGCTAGTACTTGAAGAATTAAACTGTGGATTAAAATAGATTTTATTTAATTAACCTGAATGAAATAAATGTTTGTATCTGATTCAGTCTCAAGAGAGGTGTCAGAGCAGACAGTGCCGGTAAAACTGACTGACCTGTGCTTTTTTTGGATGAGCACATAAACATCTCTGTGGCATCTAGAGAAAATTCCTTAATCTCGTTAGCCTGTGTCTGAGACAGGCTTGGCTGCCAGCAGTGCAGCGATACAGGGCTGGGGCTGGGATTGCAGAGCTGGGTGGTTGGAATCACGCTTGAGTGCTTCCCTGTTCCAGTGGAAGTGAAAGCAGCCTGGGATTCAGAGAACAAAAGTACTACAAAGTCCTGGATATTGCTGTTCCTCAGGTCCTGCTGCTGCCCTCACTGACACATGGACCAAGTGTCCAGATCTTGACCTTCCTCATGCCAGGTAGCCTGTGGACAACTGCGTGCAGAAACCCCAGGAATTCCAAGAATTTCTTCATCTGCCTCCAAGTGTTTGTGTATCCAGCTCTAAAATCCTCATGCACCACCTCTGTCCTGACTGTCTGTGGGTGTGATGGCAGCTAAGTGCTGAGACAGAGAGAGGGAAATGCAGTGGGATGATCAGCCTAACCTGCTTATCCCACATTTTTCCTGAAAAGTGCATGCCCATTGATCCTGGTAAATGCATTCCTCAGTCCTTCCCTTATCTGGAAATGTGGCAATAGGAGGGGAGGCAGCTCAGTGCCACCCATCTCCCCTCCCCACACAAGGCCATCACCATAAACAAGGCTTCACTTCCAGTGTGTTCCATAGAATTGTGGAACCATAAAGGCTGGAAAAGCTCTCTAACTTTGAGTCCAGCCATTAACCCAGCACCACCATGTTCACCACTGGTTCATATGAGGAAGAGGGTGTCCAGCAGGCCCAGGGTTGTGCCTGTCCCCTGTGCTGGCACTGCTGAGGCTCCTGCAGTGCTGTGCCCAGTTCTGGGCCCCTCAGTTCAGGAATGACATCGAGGGGCTGGAGTGAGTCCAGAGAAGGGAACAGAACTGAGGATGTGTCTGGAGCACCAGGAGCAGCTGAGGGAGCTGAGGGGGATCAGCCTGGAGAAAAGGAGGCTCAGGGGGAACCTTCTGGCTCTGCACAACTCCCTGACAGGAGCAGGCAGCTGGGGTGGTCGGGCTCTGCTCCCAGGGAACAGGGACAGGACAAGGGGAAACGGTCCCAAACTGTGCCAGGGGAGGTTCAGGTTGGATGTCAGGAGGGATTTCTTCACTGTAAGGTGGGCAGGCATCAGACGGGGCTGATGCAGGGAGGTCTGGAGTCCCCATCCCTGGAGGTGTCCAAGGAATGGACATGGCTCTCAGAGCTCTGGGCTGGGTGACGAGGTGGGGATTGGTCACAGATTGGACTTGATTGTATTGGAGGTGTTTTCCAACCTTGATGAGTCTGTGATTTTGTAAACCATGTCCCTAAGTGTCCTATCCACACACCTGAACCCTTCCTTTTGCAGCAGCATCCAAACACCCACACAACCAAACACAAAACACCCAACCCCCATCCTGCAGTTGTTTCTGTTGTCAAATGTGGGAAACACTGCATTAATCCGTGTTTTGGATTAATCACACTGCTTCTCCAGACCTTTTTATTCCAGCTCTCCCATTCAAGCACCTGCTGCTGTTACACCCCTGAAGATACAAACCGGACTTTTCTGCACCATATTGTACGGTGAGGTAGAAACCCAGCAGACCAGGAGAGGATTTCTGAAGGACTTTGCCTCTATAAAAACAAGTCCTGAACCACTTGAGTCCCAAAGCTGGTTGAAAGGTGAGTGTTAGTTTTCTTATTGCCCCATGGAGTAAGAGGAGTAAGAAACTATAATGCTATTATTATGTATTAGTCATTCTTGAGAAAGTCATTAACTCTTATTTGTACAAAACATATTTTTCAAGGGCTGAACTATCACCTGTTGGAATGTTTAGGAACTGACTGAGGAGAGATGGGGTCAAGGATGCAGATGGGAAGCAGGCAGGAATGGGTGAGAGGGCATAAATTATATATTTATTATAGAAAACGTAGATACATTTTATTTATGCACACTTCATACATATATAGTTACAGGGGTATATGGGGATATATGTGCAAAGTCAGATATAAAATTATACAGTCATGTGTTATTCCGAGGGGGAATGAGTTCAAATTGAAGGAGTAGCTTTAGATTAGCTATTAGGGGGAAAAAAATAAACCTTTCCTGTGAGGGTGGTGAGGCCTTGACACAGGTTGCCCAGAGAAGCAACTTCAGCCCAATCCTGGACGTCTTCAAGACCGGGTTGGAGCAACCTGGGGGAGCGGAAGGTGTCCCTGCCCATGGCAGGGCTTTGGAATGAGATGGGCTTTTCCCATCCAGCCCAAACCATCCCACGACTCCATGGTGATCCTTTCACATAAACACACGCCCACAAAGGCGTAGCTCTGCGTACAAAACGTTCTCTAATGAGACATAATAAAACTACGACTAATAAGATTTACCCGTAAATACGAACAACCACCTCAACCCGCGGGCGTTGCGGCAGCGGCGCTCGGGCGGGCGGGGCGCGGCCCACGGCGGGGCGGAGAGCGGAGAGCGGGGCGGAGAGCGGAGCGGAGCGGGGCGGGGAGCGGAGGAGGCGAATCCATCCCCGGGGGCACGGAGCCGCCCCAGCCGGGCGGGGCCTGAGCCCGGCGCTCCCGCCCCGGCAGCGGCCCGGCATGAGGCTGAGCCGGGCGGCCGTGCTGGCGCAGGCCAAGGCGGCCGCGCTCGATGGCGTCCGCCGCCTCAACTGCTGGTGGGCGCGGGGACAGGCAGGGACGGGCCGGGACAGGGATTGAGGCGGGGGACAGGCAGGGACGGGCCGGGGACAGGGATTGAGGCGGGGGACAGGCAGGGACGGGCCGGGGACAGGGGTTGAGGCGGGGGACAGGCAGGGACGGGCCGGGGACAGGGGTTGAGGCGGGGGACAGGCAGGGACGGGCCGGGGACAGGCAGGGACGGGCCGGGGACAGGCAGGGACGGGCCGGGGACAGGGGTTGAGGCGGGGGACAGGCAGGGACGGGCCGGGGACAGGGGTTGAGGCGGGGGACAGGCAGGGACGGGCCGGGGACAGGGGTTGAGGCGGGGGACAGGCAGGGACGGGCCGGGGACAGGGGTTGAGGCGGGGGACAGGCAGGGACGGGCCGGGGACAGGGGTTGAGGCGGGGGACAGGCAGGGACGGGCCGGGGACAGGGGTTGAGGCGGGGGACAGGCTCGGATGAGGCTGAGAGGACAGTGACGGAGGGCGGACGGGCATGGAGAGGGGACAGGCAGGCCCGGGGCTGGGGGCACAGGCAGAGATCAGGAGAGGGGATGGGCAGGGCTGGATGAGGGGTGGCAGGCCTGGATGGGGAGGGGACAGGCAGGGATGGAGGTGGGACAGGCAGGGATGGAGGTGGGACAGGCAGGGATGGAGGTGGGACAGGCAGGGATGGAGGTGGGCATGCAGATAGAGATGGGGAGGGGAGGGCAGGAAGGGAGGGAGCCGTGTGTCAGGCAGGGGTGGGGAGGCGGAACGGGGCTGGGTGAGGGCGGACAGGCAGAGCAGGGGAACAGGCAGGGCTGGGGAAGGGGAGGCACAACAAGGCCCATGCCGGACTGTGCTGGAGCAGTGTGGTGAGGCCGGGGCTGTGGCCCTGGCTGTGGCCGTGGCTGTGGGGGCTGCAGGGGGAGGCTCAGCCTGCTGTGCTCCCCCTGACCCCTCTCTCCTCTCACAGGGGCAGTCACCTGACGGATGTAAGTACTGGAGGAGCCAGAGGAGCGTAGGCCCACAGCCAGAGCGGGGACACCATGGAGGCGATGGGGTCGGCAGGGCACTGGGGAGGGCCTGGCTTCGGGCTGGCCCGGTGCCTGTGAGCTGCAGGGCTTTTCAAGGTTGATTAGCATCTCACACCATAAAAAAAAAAAAAAAAGATTGCTACTGTTTACACCTTGGAAAATTTCTCTCCATGGCCCAGCATGGAGCCTTGAAGAGCAAGACCCCGAGTCCTGCCTCTGTGGTGATTTTGTATGAGGTTCTGTCGCTAGGGGAGGGCTGGCAGTGGTGGGAGGGAGCCATTGCTGTGTGTGGAGGCTGCAGAGTTGCTGGAGCAGAAGAACAATGTGACTTTGGCTGGTATCTGCACTTCCACTCCTGAGCAGAGGCTGGAGGAGCTGCTGACGCTGCACTCGCCGTGTCAGGAAATCTCTGGTGCCGTTAAGCTCGGGTTAGACTGAGGCAAACCCAAATTCCTGATGGTGCTTTTTGTCATTTCAGTTGAGTTTGTTTATATTTTCCCCCATGAGTGCCAACTTGTTGTTTCTGTCTCTTCCTGCCCAGATATCCATATGTCGTGATTTGCCCAACATTGAGGTGATCACATTCAGGTGAATGCGAGTTTGCCAGCTTTGGGGAGGGCAAAGAAATCACTTTTTCCTGGGGGTGGTTTCTTCCCACATTGCTGGGGTTGTGTGTGTGAGCTGCCTGGCTCTTCATGCCCCATTTCTGAAGCAGTAGAGATATAGAAATGATTCTTCCTCAGCAGCTCCTCTGCACTATTCCCTGTGCTCCATGAGAAAATATTCTCTGTTTTGACCAGTGATGAAACCCCTTAGGATTGTTGCTCATGAAATTCTCTTCCACAGTTTTGACAAGGATCTTCTTGGCCTCTGTATGTGGCCTGTTTCCAAAATGCTAGTTGGAATATTTCATGGATCTCTCAGAGCATTCCCTTTCCATAATACACTCAACTTTCACCTATCCTGGGGTTCCCATGGAGCCAGTGCTCTGCGAATTGGAGCCTTTTAACTTGGGAATCTTACATGGGTTCTCCTTGGGTGGGTCTGAGGAGCTGCTACAGAAAAGGAGGCAGGTGTTGGGGAGAGAAGAGGCTCTGTCATCCTCAGCAGGGTGGAGCAATGGCTCTTTCAATTCTTCTCTCTGCTGACAAAAGATGAAATGCCACAAGCCATGGGCTGAGCTCCGTTGCTGTGCTGTGCTGGGGTGAGGCCGTTGCAGGAAAGGGGACTGGGAAGTGCTGTTCTCCCTCCTGGATGGGGCAGCGAGGGTGGGATGGGCTCTGACCGTGTCTCCACAGCGTGAATGGCATCTCGGACCTCGAGCCATTGCACCAGTGCCAGAACCTGAGCGAGCTCTACCTGAGGAAGAACAACATCACGAGCCTGGATGAGCTGTTCTACCTGAAGACGCTGCCGCGGCTGCGGGTGCTGTGGCTGGCAGAGAACCCCTGCTGCGGGCCCGACCCCCACCGCTACCGCATGACCGTGCTGCGCAACCTGCCCAGCCTGCAGAAGCTCGACAACCAGGGTGGGCTTTGGGCACCTGCAGACAGCCCGGGCCAGGGCCACCTGGGAAACGGGGATGTGTTGGCTCCTCTCAAAGGCGTCCTTTGGGTTTTTCTAGAGTCAGGAGGTGTTAGGGGTTGATCCAGTGCTTCTAAGCCGTTTCCTCTGTCTTCCCTTTCTGTGTCCCCTTTCCCATCTGCCTCCTCTTCTTCCCGTTTTTCCTTCTCCATTCCTATCCCCATCCCCATGCCCATTCCCATCCACATCTGCATTCCCTTACTCTTCCCCTTCCCTTCCCCTTCCCTTCCCTTCCCTACGGTAGCAGGAATGAGTGCCTCATTATAGCTCAGACAGTACCACTAATTAGTGGTTTTTAGAGCTCTCTCTTTGCTGTGGCCAGACAAAAGTTCTATAACTGGATCTGCTGCTGTAGAAAAGCTCTGGTTTTTGGTATTTTTATTTCTGTCCAGTAGCAGCAATTTGGTGGCTTTTGGAGCTTTCTCCAGAGACAAGAAATCGCAGAGCATATTTGCATCCCTCCCTGATACCCTTCTTACTCTGGAAGAATGGTGATTGCTTCCAGCATTCTCCTGAACAGGTTTCACTGCAGGAGGAGGGTGAAAGCAAAATGCCAGACAAGTTTTGGACCAAACCCCTTGGGAAAAGTTCTGCAGCAGCAGAACCTGCCCCGCTAGAGATGCCATCCCCCCTGGGCTGCTGCAGTTCATAGCAACAGGCGTTTGTTGTGGCCTTTGCAGCTGTGACAGAGGAAGAGCTGTCGCAGGCGCTGGTGGATGGTGTGGAGATCACGGCCCCACCAGCCCGGAGGAGTGTGGAGAACGGCTGGTCCGAGTCCACCATGTGCAGTGCCGCTGGATCCACCACGGAGCCCGACAGCGAGCTGCTCACCTGCAGCCTGGAGGAGACAAAGTGAGGGCTGGGGAGCTGCCAGCGTTGCTGGGCTGAACTCGTGTGGAGCAGGAAAGGACCCTGACATTCCAGGGGCCAGGCCCGCCGCTGGGTCAGGTTCCCGTTGTTTGGTTACTGCAGTGGAGCTGTGCTGGTTCAGTGGCACTGCTGGGGTTGGTTCTGTGTCTGCCAAACAGGCTCTGCTGTGGGGGGTAACTCGAGTGCATCAGCTGCATGTGCAGGCAGGGGTGGATCCTCTCTAATCGGGGAGCTCCAGTCCATTCCCTGGTGTCCTCCAGCTGGATACTCCTTGCATGGTGGCCCGTGATGAGGAAGGATTGGCCTGGCAGAGGAAGGTTCTCCCACCTGGTCATAATAACATTTGCTTTTTTCTCCCTTTTTTAGCAAAACTCAGGAGGAGCTTGATGTGAAGCCTGTTCCCAGGGATAAATATTCCTCCTTTTCCCCTCAAGAGACAGATTGCAGCTGCAAGAAGAGAGTGAGTATCTTTTCAAGACTAAATTGCTTTTCCTTGTACGCAGGGCTGAGCCCCAGCATTGAAGGATGTGAAGAACCTTGGATGTCCCCAGAGGAAGGGAAACGAGCTAATGCCAGGGCTGGAAGAAATGTCCAGGAATGGCTGAGGGCTCTGGGTTTGTTTGATTTGGAGAGAAGGAGGCTGAGAGGCGACCTCATGCCCCTTTGCAGCTTCCTGAGGAGGGGATGTGAGGAGGGATGTGCTGAGCTCTTCTACCTGAGATCCAGCAATAGAGACATGGGAATGGGTCAAAGCTGTGCCAGGGGATGTTCAGACTGGACATTAGGAAGTGTTTCTTTAGCGACAGGAGGGTGAAACCATGGGAAGGGGCTGCTGAACAGGAAGTTCCTCAGCCCCCTCCATCAGGCAGCCTTGGATGAACCTGGATTTTGGTGCTTGAGCTGGGAATTGCAGAGTGCTGGCCTCAGTGCCATTGCATCAATCAGCATCAATCTAACCCACACTATCTCTACCGTAGCTGCCTAGAGCAGCACCACTAGAAAGGGGGGAAATGGCCCTGTATTGCATCTGGAGAGGTTCAGGTTGGATGTTGGGCAAAATATTCTCCCTAGAAGGACAGTTATTTAGGCTGTGGAATCTCTCCCTGGAGTTCTTCAGGACACGATTTGACAGAGCCACGGCTTGGTGTTGGCAGTGGTCCTGTGGTGGTGGCAGGGCTGGGGACCTTCAAGGGTTCCTTTCAGAGAGCACCAGCTTGCCTCATTCCTCAGAGCAGGGGGCTCCTGTCCTTTCCCATCTTATACGTGCTGGAGAGTCAGGGCAGCTGCTCCTGAATGTGCTTTTCTTTACAGAAGCCAGGCTGGAGTGTGGCGGGGAGCCAGAGGCGTGTGGGCAGCTGCACAGGACTGGGCGGATGGGTTTGTCCTGCATTCCAGCCTCCTCACGTGCCTCATGCAGCCTCTGCCTGTGTTTGCCCCCAGGGCTTGGTCGTTAGTCCAGATCTCCTGGCTGCAGGTGGCTGTTCCAAACTGCTGCCGGTGGTGGTGGTGGTGGTGGTGGAGGAGTTCTTAGAAAGAGCAGGGAAAATCGAGTGTCCTTGTCCTGGCTGGTACAAAAGCGGTGTCTGCCTTATCCCAACAGAACAATGTCCTGAATGCCATCCTACTTCTCATGACGGAACTGGACGCAGAGGGGCTGGAGATCATCCAGCAGACGGTGGCAAGGAGGCTCCAGGCCTTCCACAAGAAGGAGCTGCAGGAGGAGTGACAACGCCCATCCCCATTCCAGGCTCCCTGGAGCCCCCGCCCCGCGGCGCTGTCCCGCCCACACCCCTGGCTGCAATCAAAGCCTCAGTGCTCCCCGCTCTGCTTCCCGTGCGAGGGCAGGGGATGGGATGCTTCTTCAGAGATTTCCTGCTTCTGCAGCAGGCTCTGACACTGTGTCCTATGTGGCTGGGGCTCTTGGATGGGAGCTGCGGGCAAATCAGCAAAGCAGAAGGGAACAGGGCTGCAGCCAGAGGTGCTGTGTGATACGGGGGGGAGCAGAGCCTGCTGGTGGTTGGAAAAGTCTCTGCCCCTCAGCCAGCCTGGGGGTGCACAGCACCTCTGAGGGCTGTTTGTACCACAGAGATTTGGTTTGGTGAAGACTGACAGGGAAACATTGCTTGAGATGGTCACTGAGAACTGTCTGGTGCAGGTGGTGAAGGTCAATGTCCAGTTATTAATTTATTTTACAGCTTCTGGGTGACTTCCTCAGGTCCTTGCTGGCACACACAGTGCCTGCCATGGTGCTCAGGCAGCCCAAAGGATAGCTCAGAGCAGCCTAGGTGAACTAGAAATGACTCTCACATCCTGAATGTTCAGCTGTCCTCTCACCCCAACATTCCCTGCAGGCATTAGAGCAGCTTAAGGAAACATGCCAGTTAAAAGGCCCTGAACATTCTGCCTGCTCTGCAAGGCATCAGGGGTGGGTTGCTCTTTAACTGATAAAACTGCATTTACCAAGTTTTGTAGAGCTGTTAAGTACAAACTAAACCGTTGTGACATACCAAATAAACCCAATTATCCCTCAAGGCTGCATAAGTGGTGGCTGGAGTTCAGCAAAGGCCTGGCTGGGGGCACTGCTCCATTACCTCTGGTTCAGGGAATGCATTGTGAGCCCTGCATAGCAGGAGGAAGGCTGGGAGCCTTCCCGCTTCACTGCACCTCTGAAACGGTCAGCCTGCTCCCAGCGCTGCTTTGCAGGGGCACTGGGCTGTCTTGCAACCACAGCAAAGGCAGGGAGCAAAGGAGGTGGTCAGGAAAGCTCAGTGCAGAGCCACCTGGGTAGGACAATGGGACATGAACCCTCCGTGCCTCCCAGCACTGCACTGGTGACGTGGCCTTTCTATGGCCCCCCATCCCTGTTTGTGCAGTGTCCAGGCTGTGCTACCAGGAAGGAATGCTCCTCAGGGATGGTGACAGCCCTGTGTCCACAAGCCTGTTTGCTTGACCTTGGTGGGAAGGAACACAGTTTGACCCTCGGCACTCGGGGAGATTAGCTGATGCCTTTAACTCCTTGGAAGACCTTTGTTCTTGCCTTCTGCGTTAATCCCAGCTGCAGTTGTATGATTTATGATGTCCCAGATGTCCTTTGACAGTCAGGGCCTGAGAGACTCACCCTGCTGAGTGCAAGTCTCCCAGGCCCCTGGCCTGTCTGTGTCAAGGAACAGGGGAGTTGTTGGGGTGAGCTGGACCCCCAGCTTTTCTGGGATGCGAGTGATCAAAGGAAGCATCCATCAGGACTTGGTCATGGGGCTGGTGGAACAATCACTGTGCCCTTGAGGCCACACTGACACAATTCCTGGAGAAGTTGCGCTGCTCGCTGCCTACGTGCTGTGCTCATCATCCTTGGCTGCTGCTGGTGCTGCCCTCGGAGCTCCTAACTGCTCCTTGCAGCATCCCAGCAAATCCCAGCGGGAGCTCACCCTCTCTAGGGCCCTGGCAGTCTGCCTTCCACTGCAGGATGCTCCTGGAGACTTGCTCTGCCCTCTTTTCAGGGTGGGCTGGATGTGCTGGGAAGTCTGGGAGCACAGTCACATCCCTTCCTGCTCATCCTCAGAATGCAGTGGCTGTGCCTGTTTTCTCCCAGGAATTTGGCCCTCCAGGTATTTTTTTGGTGGAAATGAGGTGTGAGGACTGCAGTGACTCCTGCCCCTCAATGTGCAGCTGGTCTGAGCCTGAGGACACCTCTGTCCCCATTCACACCCTAAACCTGTCTGCTGCAGGGCTGTGCTGCCGACAGATTTTCCACATGACCTGCTGTCACCCTGCCCTGCCTCAGCCGGGAATATCGAGTGGTGAATGCAGATGATTCCTAACTGTGGAAAATGCCAGCAGTTGTATTGAGCCACTTCCCTTCAAACCATTCTCAGAGACTCTGAGAGGCTGATGGTGAGGCAGGTGTGAGGTCCATGGCTGAGGGAGGGAAGGGGTGGGCTGGGGTTTCCCGCAGGGTGGAATGGCACATGGGAGTGTGGAAGAGCGCCTTTCCTACCCAGGAAATGGAGCTGCAGGAGAAGCCAGGTCTCTGCCGGGGTCCCCAGAGCAGATACTCATTCAAGAGCAGCAATGCTGCCTCCATCAGCAAGGTCTTGGGTCCAGGGAGGAGACAAAAGTTACCATCTTCCTCCAGAGCCTAAAATGTGTTCAGTTAGGGGGAAAGCACTGAAATATGGAATCATGGAATGGTTTTGGGTCGGAAGGGACCTGGAAGACCCTCTCACTCCACTCCCTGCCATGGGCAGGGACATCTCCCACTATCCCAGGATTCTCCAAGCCTCATCTAGCCTGGCCTTGGACACTTCCAGGGATGGGGCAGCCACAGCTGCTCTGGGCAGCCTGGGCTTCACCTCCCTCACAGCTGATAATTTCTTCCTAATATCCCATCTAACCCTGCGGCAGTGGGAAGCCATTCCCCCTTGGTGTGTAACGCCAGGCCCTTGTCCAAAGTCCTTCTCCAGCTTCCTTGTTGGCTCCTTCAGGTTCTGGAAGGCCACAATGAGGTCACCCCAAAGCTTCTCTTCCCCAGGCTGAACAATCCCAATTCTCCCAGCCCTTCCTCATAGCAGAGCTGCTCCATCCCTCTGATCACCCTGGTGCCTCCTCTGGACTCTCTCCAGCAGCTCCACGTCTTCCCCTGTGCTGGGCCCAGGGCTGGGGCAGCTCTGCAGGTGGGGTCTCACCTGAGCAGGGCTGAGGGGCAGAATTCCCCCTTTCCTGTAGCCCACACTGGGGGATCAGCCCAGCACAGGGGTGTTTCCAGGATGAGGCATGGCCAGCCCTCACCACCTGCATCCCAAGTCCTTCTCCCAAGAGTGCTCCATCTGCTCATCCCCAGCCTGGATTGATCCTGGCAGTTGCCCTGACCCAGCGGCAGCACCAGCAACACGTGGTGGTGTTAAACCTCATGAGATTCCCATGGCTCACTTCTGGAGCTTTGTCCAGGGCCCTCTGGATGGCCCTGTCCTTCAGGAGTGTCACTGCACCCTCAGCCTGGTGCCACCTGCAAACGTGCTGAGGGTGCCTCGAGCCCTGTGTCTGTGATACAGATCTTAACTATCACAGACCCCTGGGACACCACTGGTCACTGATGGCCACTCTGAGCCACTGACCCTCTGCCTGTGACCGTGCAGCCAATTCCTTATCCATCTAACAGTCCATCCATGGGATCCAACTCTCTCCAATGCAGAGAGAAGGACGTTGGGTGGGACTGTGTCCAGACTTTACAGAAATCCAGATAATGTCATCCCTAACCTTTCCCTTGTCCACTGAGCGAGTCACTCCATCAGAGAAGGCCAGGGGGCAAACCAGGGGCAGCTTTCACTTGGCTACAGCTCCCATGGGGAGGACAAAATAACAGCATGTTTGACCCCCAAAGCCTGTGATGTGTGCTGGAGCGTCAGCCAACAGCCCCAGGAGGGAAGCAGCCTGGGAAGGGGGCTCCCTGTGACTGGTGCAGCCCGAGCACGTGGAGCTCGGCCAGGCCGGCACACTTGGCCTGAGCTGTGAGAAAGTGCCTCACAAAGGAGCGCAGCACCACCCGAAAGCACTTGGTGTTTCCTTTAAAAGTAGGAACTGAGGGATTTTTCTGTGTAATTGTGAAGCAATTGTGAAAGGATGCTGACCTTGCATCCACCATGACCTGGACAGGGAGGAGAAGCTGCCTGTGGTCCCACTCTCCCAGGCTTTGAGGATGCACAAAACCAGAAAACCTCTTGGCCTGGCATTAACCCTCCTTGGGAAAACCATCGGGCTTTGCTTATCCCCCCGCCTTGCTCCTGTTCCCCCCCACAATGACTACTCCAGGAGGCAGGTTTGGCTCCAGCAGGTTTTATCTCTAGAGGAGAGGAGCAGCACCGTGGGTGGTGCAGGATCCAGGGGTCACAGAGCAGCAGTGAGGTGACAGACACGGCGCCACAGCCACGTGGTGACGGTCGCAGCCAAGCGTCATGCAAGGGGACAGGGGCTCGCCAGGACCCCCGTGCTCAGCCCTCAAGACCCCCACGGGGGATGGAGCTTCACCAGGGCTCAGGGGCACCCAGAAGCTCCAGGGACCAGCTCTGACCTACTCGGGATGGCTCCACATCCTCCTCACTCTCCTGCACGTGGGGCAGGCAACTACAAGCAGCAGCAGTTGGCTCAGGCGGTCAAGCCGCTAAATAGGACTCAAAATACCCCATCATTAAATAATAATAAACTATTAAAGGAAGATTAAGGGTCTGGGCTGCACGGCTGGGCTCAAGCAACACTTTGCATCCGCACAGAGACCAGAACCCACAGCAGTGATTCGGAGCAGGATTGTGCCGTTCTGGGAGCCAGCACCAGGCTCTGCCTGCTGTCAGGGGTTGATGGCAAAGCTACAAGGCTACTGAGAACAGAGGGGACACAGTGCTCCCCCAGCAGCATGTGGGCACAGAGAGGACACGGCAGGGGCTACGGGTCAGGCTGGTGGACTAGAAGCCCTTCTCAATGCTGAGGGTGCGACGGGTGACGTGCTCCATCTGCCCCGAGATGTACTCGGTGAGGCTGATCTGGTAGTTGGCGAGCATCTTCAGCATCAGCCGTAGGTTCAGCCACCACTGCTCCTGGGGCAGCCTGTGCCTGTGCATGGGGACACAGCTCTAGAGCAGACATCCCAGGAAGGTTCCCCCGTGAGCTGGTGAACCACTGGGACATGGGGACTTACTCAAAATCCGTGACTTTCTTGAGCTCTGTCACGGGGCTGAAGGCCACCACCTTCTTCCGCAGCCCGATTACGCAGGCAGTGTCTCCAGAGTTGGCAAACACACGCCCTGGGAGGGGTACGCTGCTGACCTTGGCCACCTCACTGGGGCCCAAGCCTGGAAGCCTGGAGCAGCAGCCACCAGCCTCCCCCACCCCCCGTGGGAACCCCAGCCCTCGGCTCACCCTTGCTGTAGACTTGCTGAAGCTTCTCTGACATCCACAGCACTGCCTTCACTCCCAGCTTGGTCCCATAGTTCCGGTCAAAGGGGGTCGGGGCTCCCCCCTAGGCACAAAGAAATGAGGATGTCAGGCCTTGCCCAGCTCTCAGGGCCAGCAGGGCCCATGTCACCCTGTCCTGTGTACCTCTGTACCTGCTGGAGGTGGCCCAGGACATTGATCCTGCAGTCGAAGATGCCTTTGCCCTCAGAGGAGTAAAGGTTGTAGAGGAACTCCGTGGTGTAGTGCTCGTGGCACTTCTCATTGCTGGGGAGCAGAGAGAAGGGCTTGGGGGACTGCTCCTTCTGCTGGCATGGCCAGAGGGTCCACCTTTGTTTCCCATAACACCTTTTTTGTGCTGTTTTGTTCTTCCTGAGGTCCAGAGCCCTGGCCCGTGTCCCCAGGAGGACCTTCGGGCTGGGGTGGGGACAGCAGTGGAGGCACCCAGCGTCCCCATGGCCAAGCACATGCCCACTGTGCCAAACCTCACCATGCCCAGGACCCCTCTCTGGCCATGGGAAGGGCTCAGCTCCAGCCTTGCTCCCTGCCACAGGGCTGTGGTTTGCAATGACTGTCCCCAAGGACTCCCAACTCACCGCAGCACCAGTCCTCTCTGGATATCCGTCTTCATTTTGTCGGTCAAGTGCTCCACGTTGGCCTGCAAGACAAACACTGAGATGCTGGCAGCTATCCCGCAACTGTCCAGTCCTGACATCAAACCCAGCGACTGCACGGCATGGCCATGTCCTCCAGCTCCTGCCCTGCTCTGGAGCCCTCCCTTCCCCAATTTTCCTTCTCATTTTAGCCAGAGAGCCACTCTTGCCCGCTCACCTTTAAGTCGTGGATGGTGAAGGGGTCTTCATAGACGTAGGCCGCGTCAGCGCCCACGGCAATGCCGGTGACTGTGGACAGGTACCCGCAGTAGCCCCCCATGGTCTCCACAATGAACACGCGGCGCTTGGTGCCTGACGCCGACTGCTTGATGCGGTCACAGCTCTGTGCCCAAAGAAGGGAAGGTCACACCAAGGAAAGCCACCTTTGCTTCCCTGGCGTCACTCTGGGCCATGATGGAAGGTGGTGGAGAGCGGTGGCCTTGTGAGCTGTCCCTGTCTGTGTCCCTCACCTCCATGGCAGCGTTGACGGCCGTGTCAGAGCCCAGGCTGAAGTCAGTGCCGGGCACGTTGTTGCTGATGGTGGCGGGGATGACGCACATGACGATGCAGAGCTCCTCGTACTGCCCACGTGCTTCCACCAGCTGCAGCACCCCCTCGTACGCCTGCAAGGGATTGGGAAATGCTGGCCCTGCAGCCAGATCCACATCCCAGAAAGATTCCTCTGGGATGCCCACAGCCATCCTGGCCCCCATGGAACCAAGGATTCTGCCGCACCTCAAAGCCCCCAATGACCAGCAGCCCCTGGATGTTGAATTTGCGCACGTTCTCCACGATCTTCTCCATGCAGGTCTTGGGCAGCGTCCTGTGGTGGGGAAGAGGGGCGGAGGGTGAGGTGTGGATGGTGGGAACACTCTTCCTCTGTGCCCCCATCCCCAGGGCCGCACTCACCGCTTGGTGCCCAGCATGGAGCCGCCACGGCCCAGCCACCCTGCCACGTCGTGCCAGCCCACCTCGCGGACCTGTGGGCACCAATGACAGGTTAGGGGTGGGAAGAGCCCCCCTCCCCTAAGCCAAACACCCTCCTCCGTGACATCCCAGGCTCAATGCCCCCTTACCTGCCCCTTGGCCAGGCCCTCGAAGCCGTCGCTCACCACGTAGATGGTGTGTCCCTGGCAGATGCCAATGCGCACGGCTGAGCGAACGGCGGCGTTCATGCCGGCGGCCGGTGCTCCCACGTTCAGAATGGCCATGCTGAAGGGGCTCTACGGGGACAGGGATGGGAACAGCACATCCCTTTGTGTCCCCAAGGCAGGGATGGTGTACCCTGCTGTTCCCCATCACCCCTCACCTTCTCCTGAGCTGGCTTCTGGTGTGCCAGCAGCTTGTAGATGTTCCAGTTGTTCTCAAAGCTCCTGCAAGGACACAGTGATGTGTCCCCAAGGCACATCTGGGAGAAAGGGGAGTCTCCCCAGCGTCCCTGGGGTGTGACTGGGGACTCCCTTCTGGCTGCAGGAGCCAATGGCTTCCCCACAAGGAGAAACCCCTGTCCAAGATGGATGTCTCCTCCATTCCTGGTCCCTGCTCCTCACCTTCCACGGAGCTGGATGGCCTCCTCAAACCTCTTCTCATCCATGGCCTTCTGCACATCCTTTGTCTTGGGCCGGGAGAAAGATTCAGCACTGTGACACCCACATTTGCAGGGAGGGAAGTGGGACCTCCACCCAAATTCCCCGGTACTCACCACCTGGACACACTCCATGAGTGGCAGCCGCACCGACTGGTTCCCGGAGAGGCTGACCACGCAGGCTGGGGTGTCTGGTGTGGCCTCCAGCAGCGCCATCACCGCCTCCATCCCCATCTTGCTGCTCTGCAAAGGGACAGGGGCACCTGTGACACTGAGCCCACCAGTGCCAGCTGGGTGGGATGCTCACGGATGCTCCCACAGGCTTGGAAACCATGTGGCTCTTGATTCACTGCTGGAAAGCTGATGGTTTTATTTCAAAATCCATGAAATTTGGAGTAAATTAGGAGAAATGGGTACACAGCTCTGCCCAGCACAGTGGGGCTGAACCCATCCAAGCCTCCCCCCTGTTGGCAAACCCTTTTCTTTGGGCAGAGGGATGGCAGGAGCAGGGTTCCCCCTCTCTGTGTCCTCCCCTGGACCTACCAGCACACGGTCAAAGGCGGATGGGGTCCCTCCACGCTGCACGTGGCCAAGGACGGTGACCCGCGTGTCGAAGCCCAGGCGTTGCACCACGAGCTGCGGAGAAGAGGGGACATCAGGCTGGGGACCCACACGTGTCCATGGGTGCCAGGGTGGTGCCAGGGAAGACCCTTACGTCCTTCACGTAGTTGGAAGTGATGGGTTTGCCGCTGCGGTCGATGGCGCCCTCAGCGATGATGATGATGTTGAGCCGCGAGCCCCGGCTGCGTGTCTGGCACCAGGGGAGGACAAACAGCCACTACGGCTCAGCCAAAACTCACCGCGGGCCGTGTGTGAGTGCCCTCCCCTTCCCCTCATCTGTGCTGCCCTGGGGGTGGCTCAGGTCACAAGCAGCTGAGCCCCCAAGCCAGCGCTGCCCCTGGCATGCGAGGGCTGGATTTGCACTCGGCTGAGTGCCCCGGTTCACAGGGACAATGGTGGCAGCTCCCGAAGCTTCACAGGGGCTGAGCACCGGCTGCAGGGCTCAGCCTGGGCCCCCGCGGGGACTCCCCGGGGGGAACAGGGAATGGGATGGTAGGAACCCCCCCCTCACCTCCCCGAGCCTCTCGCACATGAGGTCCTCCCAGCCATCCTCTGGAGGGGATTCAGGGATGAAGAGCCAGTCGGCGCCCGAGGCCAAGCCAGACACCAGTGCCAGGTACCTAGGGGGACACGGCAGTGGCAGCACTGGCCCCAACACGTGGCAGGCATCCTGTCCCACCCATGGGCTTCCCCACCCACGGAGGCTTACCCGCAGTGGCGACCCATCACCTCCAGCACGAACGTCCGCTGGTGGCTGCAAGGACACAGATGGGAAGAGAAGGAGGTGGGTGGGTGCAATGGCTGGGTCAGTGCAGCCCCCAGCGCCCAGCCCTGTCCTGCTCACCTTTGCGCTGTGGTGGTGATGGCATCCACGACCTCCATGATGCGGTGTAGCGCTGAGTCGGTGCCGATGGTCATGTCGGTGCCGCAGAAGTCGTTGTCGATGGAGCCCACCAGCCCCACGATGTTCAGGCGGCAGTTCTTCCTCGCCACCTCCTCGCTGATCTGCCCTGGGGGCGGGTCACAGCCACCACACTGGTTATTTCAGGGCACCCATGTCCCCTGGGGGCACGCAGCCCTCGTGGTCACAGCAGCGGGGTGACCCTCCAGACCTCACCACCCTCGAACACCTTTGTCCACCCACCCGGGGGTCGGGAGGGTTTCACCCACCATCTCGGACCAGCTCCTCCAGCAGCCCAGCCCACTCGGAGCGGAAGATGTCGGCACCGGTGAGGCTGCCATCGCCACCGATGACGCACAGGTTGGTGATGCCGTGCTCCACCAGGTTGCGGGCGGCCCGGAGCCGGCCCGCTCGCATGGTGAAGGCCTTGCAGCGGGCACTGCCGATCACCGTCCCACCCTAAGGACACAACGGGGCACCTGGCTTGTCATACATGTTTGGGGAGCTCGGATCTGGCATTCCCGTGGCCCCGTGGGGACCCTCACCAGCTGGATGATGTTGGAGACGCTGAGCCAGTTGGCTTGTTTGATGTTGTCACCCCCCTCCACCAGCCCTTCATAGCCCTGTGGAAAAGAAGAGGGTGCAGCTGAAAGGTACCCAGGCATGAAGGGGGGTGGGTGGATCCCCCCAACCGTGATGGGCAGCAGAGGGGAACGCCAACCTCGTAGATAAGGAAGACCTTGGCTCCCACGTATATCCCCATGCGGGTGACAGCGCGGACAGCGGCATTCATGCCTGGAAAAGTGATGTGTGAGCTGGAGTGTTCCCATAAGATCCTGCACCCCACAGGAGATGGGATCCTATAGGTGACCCTGAGGTGTCCTTTCGACCGGCGGGAACCCCATGGGACCTTGCACCCCACAGGGAATGGGATCCTATAGGTCACCCTGAGGTGTCCCCTTGAGTGGGCGGAGAGCCACGTGGGCTAAGACCGCGGAAACTCCGCGCACAGCTGGGCCCGTGGACGACAAACTGCCCCGGGAGCGAGTTGCTTATCCCGGGGGGTGGACGGGGACGGGGACAGGGACACATTCCCTCCGTGGGGCTCCCCTCGTGGGGCCCCTGTCCTCCCACGGTGCCGGCCCGAGGGTGACGGGGAAGCGCGGCGGGCGGGGGGCGCACGGGAGGGGGGTCCCCGGGGAGCAGCGCGGGCCGCGGACTCCGGCCCCGGGCGGTCACGGACACGCGAGGAGGCCGCGGGCCCGGCCCGAGCCCCCCGCCCCGCCGGGCGCACCTTGCGCGTCGCCGCCGCTGGTGAGAACGGCGATGGCCATCCCGGCCCCCGCCATCCGCAGCCGCTCCAGCTCCGCCGCCGCCATCGCTGCGCTCTCGGCACCGGCGCCGCCGCCGCCGACACGCCCCGGGACACGCACGGACCGGGGACACGCCCCGGGACACGCACGGACCGGGGACACGCCCCGGGACACGCCCCGGCCGAGGGGACACGCCCCGGGACACGCCCCGCCCGCCGCCGCGGAGCGACCCGTGGGGTGACACGTCGCGCTGTGTCGCGTTATGGAGCGCCACATGGTGCCAGACAGCGGGCACATGCCCCGCCATCCCGGACAGCGCCATCCAGCATGAGGCCTGTCCCACAGTCCCGGAGGAATTGGCTGATGGAGCTGCCCAGGCTCTCTCCGGAATGTTTGAAAGGCCCTGGCTGTCCGGTCAGGTCCCAGGGGACTGGAAAAAACCCTAGTTCTTGTCCCCATCTTAAAAAAGGGTGGAAAGGAGGAGCCGGCGAAGCGGACCCACCGCTTCCTCTCCCAGGCCTCCTCTCTGTGCCTGGGAAGATCCTGGGACAGGCTCTCCCGGGAGCGCTGCTGAGGCAGGGAGAGGGCAGGAGGTGAATGGGGACAGCCAGCACAGCTGCCCCAAGGGCGAGTCCTGCCACACCAACCCCCTGGCCTTCTCTGATGGAGTGACTCGCTCAGTGGACAAGGGAAAGGTTAGGGATGACATTATCTGGATTTCTGTAAAGTCTGGACACAGTCCCACCCAACGTCCTTCTCTCTGCGTTAGAGAGAGTTGGATCCCATGGATGGACTGTTAGATGGATAAGGAATTGGCTGCACGGTCACAGGCAGAGGGTCAGTGGCTCAGAGTGGCCATCAGTGACCGGTGGTGTCCCAGGGGTCTGTGATAGTTAAGATCTGTATCACAGACACAGGGCTCGAGGCACCCTCAGCACGTTTGCAGGTGGCACCAGGCTGAGGGTGCAGTGACACTCCTGAAGGACAGGGCCATCCAGAGGGCCCTGGACAAAGCTCCAGAAGTGAGCCATGGGAATCTCATGAGGTTTAACACTACCAGGTGTTGCTGGAGCTGCCGCTGGGTCAGGGCAACTGCCAGGATCAATCCAGGCTGGGGATGAGCAGATGGAGCACTCTTGGGAGAAGGACTTGGGATGCAGGTGGTGAGGGCTGGCCATGCCTCATCCTGGAAACACCCCTGTGCTGGGCTGATCCCCAGCGTGGGCTACAGGAAAGGGGTAATTCTGCCCCTCAGCCCTGCTCAGGTGAGACCCCACCTGCAGAGCTGCCCCAGCCCTGGGCCCAGCACAGGGAGGACGTGGAGCTGCTGGAGAGAGTCCAGAGGAGGCACCAGGGTGATCAGAGGGATGGAGCAGCTCTGCTGGGAGGAAAGGCTGGGAGAGCTGGGATTGTTCAGCCTGGGGAAGAGAAGCTTTGGAGTGACCTCACTGTGGCCTTCCAGAACCTGAAGGAGCCAACAAGGAAGCTGGAGAAAGAATATTCCCAAGACCCCTGACAGAGGGGAATGGCTTCAAACTGCCAAAGGGCAGGGTCAGATGGGATACTGGGAAGAAATTCTTGGCTATAAGCGTGGTGAAGCCCTGGCACAGGCTGCCCAGAGAAGGTGTGGCTGTCCCATATCTTGAAGTGTCCAAGACAAGGTTGGATGGGGCTAAGAGCAACCTGGGTGTCCCTGCCCATGGCAAGGGGTGTAATGAGATGGTCTTCCAGGTCCCTTTCCACCCAGAGCATTCCATGACTATATTCCATGCCATAGCAGGCTGTGTGATGCCATTATGTGCCACCCCAGGCTGTGCCATGCTCTGCCAATGAGATGAGCTGGAGCTTTTACTAGAATTTTCACATTTTAAATGTTTAATTTACTATTATCTTAAGTGTAATTAAAAAACAAACCTGTGGAGGAAGCCCTGCCATGGATTTCTCATCCCCACTGCCTAGCTCAGCTACCCAGAGTGTCACCCCTTTCCAGGGAGGGGGTCCTGTTGCTGGATGCCCTCTCCACAGCACGTGGGTGCAGTGCAGTGCTGAGAGGCTGCTCCCTCCAACACTCCCCATTCCCTTGGAATGGTCCCCATCATTTTGTCCTGCTGGTGTTCAGCATCCCCCAGGGGAGTGGGACAGGCCCCTGCCCAGCCAAGGGATGAGGAAACTGAGTCAGGTGCTGGGCAGCTCGCCCAATTCTATCTGTGCCGGGGAGAGTTTGGAGCCTCATCCTGCATCCTCAGGCGCCGCGGAGCCCGGCATATCCGGCAGGGAAGGGGTGCGGGTGCCTCGGGTTAAGGAAATGGGCTAGACCTGGCCGGAGTCCCGCTCTCCTCCTCCCACAGCCCCACCTCCCCGGCCCGCTTAACATCCCCTGGGCCAGCTGTGGGGCCACCAGCGCGTCCCCAGCGCGGTCCCCACGCTGAACTCCGTGCCGGGCCAGCCGTGGGGCCAGCGGCGTGTCCCCAGCGCGATGCCCGTCCCCACGATGCTGCGGCTGCTGCTGCTCGGCGGGGCCCTGGGCGTCGCGGCGGAGCAGGAGGGTAAGGCTGGGACACGGCGGTGGCTGGGGACACTGGGGCTGGCATGGGGGCACATGGGGCTCACGGCGGGCGACAGGGCAGTGGGTGATGTCCCGCGTCTCCCGCAGCCCCGCTCGCCTTCACCATGTTCCAGCTGACCCGCGTCTACATGGGCAATTCCATGTTCCAAGGGAACGCCAGCCTGAATGGGGAGCTCAGCCATGTCCTGGAAGAGAATAATGTCATCCAGGTGCTCCCGCTGGAGCCTCCGGACGCCTGGGCTCGGCGGCGAGAGGTGGTGATCAGCTACCTGAAGACCTTCAGGCAGCTGGTGCAGCTCTTCAACAAGGAGAGACCCACCAAATGTGAGTGGTACCCGGAGGACAGGGGTGGGTGCCCCGGGGAAGGGGAGCCTCTTCCGCGCTGCCAGGGCACGGGGATGGCTCTCCAGGGACAGAGGGTTGGAGGGATGGGGAGGCGGTCATGTGCAAAACCTCTCTGTGGACAAAGGGAGACTTTCTGTGGAGCCGGGAATTTCTTACCCGGAGCACACCCTGGGAACGGGATGATGCTCAGCCTGTTGTGCTCCTCAGGAAAAGGGCCCGGGGCTGCAGCCTGTGGGGTGGTGAGGTTTAGGAACACTGTCTGCTCCCTGTCTGTGCTCTGCCTGCATCCCGTCTGTATCCCACTGACACCCTGCCTGCATCCCGCAGCTTGTGGGAGCTGTGGGATGCTGCTGGTGATGGTTTCATGCCTGCTCTACCCCACAAGCCCTGTCACCTCTGCTTCTCCTGCCCGGGGTCTGCTTTCCTTTGCTTTCCTTGGCTACCCCCAAACCGGTTTTGCCCCATCCCCACACTCCTGTACCCTTGGGGAGCCTGGTATCACTGTAGGGTCTCTGGCATGACTTGCTCCCCACCCCCCCGGTGTCCCTGTCCTGGTGTCCTGCTCCATCCCCGAGAGCCACAAGCAGCTCTGTGCCCAAAACCTCCCTCTTTGTAAACCAGGAGCTGTGCTGTGTGGAGATAAGGGAGGGAAAATAATCCTGGCCTCTGGAAAAGTCACTGCCATGGTAAACCCGAGGGGAAGCAGAGCTGTGGGTGGGTTGGGTGGCGTGAGGCTGAGGCTGTGCGCTCAGAGCCCAGTTTGCTGCTGGTGAGGGTCACGGTGGTGAGGGTGGGAGCGTGGTGACCCTGTCCCCATCCCTCTGTCTCTGCAGTCACCCAGCACCTGTGCTGCCACCTCGGCTGCCGCCTCTACCCCAATGGCACCTCCCAGAGCTTCTACGAGGTGACCCTCAACAGGACGGCGTTCCTCAGCTTCCATGTCCCCAAGGCCACCTGGGAGCGGCGCTGGCTCGGTGACCTCCCAGTGGCCACCTTTGCCCAGGAGCAGCTGATGAGATACCCCATAACCACCCAGGACCTGCAGTATTTCCTCAACACCACCTGTGTCAGCATCCTGCAGACTCAGAGCGCCAGGACAGGTCGGTGGTGGGGCCGGGGCTGGGGACAGGGACACGGTGGCGTGGCCCAGTCGTCACCTCCATCCCCCTCACTTCTTGCAGGGAAAGTCAGCGGCCGATCACGCACTCCGCTGGTACTGGGGCTGGTGCTGGGATGCCTCGTCCTGCTGGGCATGGCCCTGGGAATCTTCCTGTGCACAGGAGGGAGCTGCTAGCTGGGCAGCTGCCCCATGTCACCCCATGGATGCAGAGGACGGACCTGTCATCTTCCTGTGCCTCCATCACCACCTTGTGGAGGCAGGGGACTGACCCATCATCTCCCCGTGGAGTCAGAGAATGGATCCATCATCTTCCCAAGGATCCTGCAACTCTCCACGGATCCATCCCTGGGGAAGCAGGGGCTGCATCCATCATCCCTGTGTAGAGACAGAGGATGGATCCATCATCCCACCATGGAGGCGAGGACCAAGCCCATCCCTCACAAGGGATGCATGTCCCCAGTGATGCAGGCTTTTCTCCCCAACGACACCGGTGGCTTCCCAGTCCTGTCCCAGCTGGACTGACCTCGCCAGCAGCTCCCAGCCCTGTGGACAGTCCTCACACTGGGCAATGCACTGAGACTCCACACAGAAACTCTGGGCATGGATGGAAAAATGAGGGAGGAGGGGAGGGGTGTGGGTGGAAAGCAGCAGGAGAAACAGCCATGGAATGGTTAAAAGGATAGTGTTAAACCCCCATTCATCCCTGTTCCAGTGGGGATGGAGGGAGGATGTCACACCTCCATCCATGTGTGTAATAAAACCACCCAAGAGCTCCCACCACACATTTGGCTGCTCTTGTTCCCCTTGGCAGCACCGATGTGGGGCTGTGGATCCATCCTGGATCATGGCTGCTGGTGCTGGCTGGGCTCGTTGGTGTTGCCAGCCCCTGTGCAAGACCTTGGGTTGTGTGCTATGTTTTCCAGGTCTCTCGAAAGGTGCTGGTGGTGTTTGCAGGAGGGTGGTGCACCTCCTGACCTCATCTCAACCTTCTCCCAGCTTTGGTTTGATTCACATAAGTAATTTTCTCAGTATTTTTCATTTCCTCGCTTGGAGATGCTGAGATCAAGTACACACAGCTGTGAGGGGACAGTTTTTCACAATCCAAATCTGAGCTAAAAACTCCACTTGGACTGGTTAATCTTTGATTGTGTTGATAAGAAACTCCTGGCCACGTTTCCCTTTCACCCAAAAGGGGATTTTGAGCTCTCTTGTGCCTCTCCACTGCTCCAGTGGCAGAAGGGCTGGTAATGAGCCAGAGGACAGCACAGGAGAGAGGCTTTCCTGGATCAGCTTCCAGCTCTTTCCTTTCTAAACACCCTGTGAGCAAGACAGGGTGGGATGAGGAAAGACGGGAAAAGAGAGGAGGGACAGAAGGGATGCGAAGATGACCTTAGGGGTTGTCCTTGTGGAGGGATGGAGAAGGTCTCCAAAGCCCATATCTCATCACCCTGGCCCCCGGCCACCCCCAGAGAAGTCCCCGCCTCCTCCAGGCTCCTGGGGCAGGGGCCGGGGTGCTCCCCACCCTTGGCGGGCTCCGAGAGGCCAGAGAATCCAAAACAACATGGATGAGGCACGGGAACGTCATCGCTCAGCCCTTGGAGCAGCGCCCTTGGCAGGAGCTGTGCTGCGGGCTGAGCGCTCCGTGTCCCTGCCGCCGGCAGCCAGGGACACCAGGGACACCAGGGCAGTGCCAAAGGTCACGAGTGCTGCATTTGCTGCCCACAAAGGGATGCAATCCCTTCCAGCTGGGAGAAACCACTGCATTCCCAGCTCTGCTTTGAGTTTTGGACTTGGGGCATCTCTGCTACCTGCAGATGTTGCACTGTGGTACCCAGGACTCAAAGTGATTCCCATTTCCCGTCTCCCTGGGCTGCAGCTCCTTGCCCTGGCTGGAATGGCTGAGTGTGATGCTGTGGGATCCCTGCGGCTGTCATGGAGCAGGGATGGTACCCAGGACAGACCCAGGTGACAAGTGCTGGGGGGGAGGCCTGGAACAGCAGAGTTTGCTTTGTTTTTACTCCAGAAATGTTATCTTTGGATGGGCAAGTCTCCACTTTATGCAGATCTGGAGAAGTCTTTTTGCTGCCTCTGAGCCCCCTGGGTGTGTAGAGAATGCTCCAGAATGGAGCTGACTCTGCTGCTACTCATGAGTTTCCACAAGGGACTGGGCAGTGGGGATCCCCCTGAAGTGCAGAACTCCAAGGAACAGCCTCATGTCCTTTGGTGTCCATGGGCCATGCACCCAAACCTGCCACCTCCATACCAAGGCACCTCCCTGATGGTGACCAGCATCAATGTCTGACCTGGACACAGTGCCCAACAGCAGAGGGGTTATGCTGGCAGCATCCACCTCCAACACATCGTAGCCCCAAAATTTCTCCTCCTCAACCCAAACATCACAATTTGTTGCCCAAACATTTCCTCACCTCAAAACTCTCAAGTGCCTCATGGCAGGGCCACTGAGGCCTGGCTGGGGGTGACAGCTGGGGACACTGGCTCAGCTGCCTCAGAACCGGGAGCTGGGCTCCTGTTCTGCCATCACTCCAACACAGACCAGCTTCCTGACAGCCAGCAGCCACACACATGGCTCATCCTTTCCCAAATTTGGCCACTCCTCTGCCCTGGCTCACAGCTCGGGACAGGCGCCAGTGCGTATTCCATCAGTGAGGGATGGTTTCAGTTTTCTCCTTGGAGGACTTTTGGGTTCTGCAGGAGGGTGAATGATCCCACATGAAAACCTCTGGCAGCTTTAACCAGCTCCCAGAGTGACCCATCCCTGTTATCTGCAGGGATTGCTGGGCAAGGCTTTGTTTTCCACGCATGGTTTCCATCAGCCCACTCCGCTGTCGCTGTCTTGGATAAGGGCTCAGATAAGACACCCAAGCCATGTGCCAGGAACCAGCTCCTTCCTTCACCTCATCCTGTGGGGAAGTTGGATGGGATGGGCAGGTCACCCTGTTTCCTTTTGGACATCAGCTCCCTCTGCAAGGTCGGTATCTCCATCTGTGTCCTTTGGGAGCTGCTGTGCCTCAGAACAAACAGCTGAATGGCTCTAGGGGCTGCCCAAAAGCACTGATGGGCTCTGGTGTCTGCTGGGGTGGGAGAGGCGAAAAAAAGTGGGGCTGATGGGATCCACCTGGAAGGAAGTGGGATTATCCCTGTAAACACTTCTTACGCACTTGGAGCCTGCACTCGTGTCATTGTGGCTTTTCAGGACTAAACAAACCCCATCCTTCCAAATTCTCAGAGGTCATAGTGTCACAGCCACAGATGGTTTTAATTCCTGACTTTGGGACACCTTTGTTAGCCCCAGAGGCTGCACTGGGGTGAGGGGATCTGCTTCCTAGCGGCCTGCTGCTCCCACATGGAAGCAAGCCTGGAAAAAGCTCCCTGGAAAAGCCTCCCAGCACAGGGAAGGGCCGTGCTGGCCACTCCCTCCTCGCAGGGCGGACGGTGCCCAGCGCTGGCCCCTTCCCTTCCTGCTCACCTCCCAGGTCAGCCCGAGGAAACAGGAGGAGAGAGCTGGCTGCTGGGATACGTGGCAGGCGGGACGAAGGCAGCGGGTACCACCCATCCCACACCTCTGCCCTGCCCCAGAGGGCTGCTCTCTCCCTGGGGCTGCTCCAGAGCAAGCCAGGCTGCTCCACCGGCTCCCGCAATGCAGGCGACCAGGGATGGGGGCTCACAGTAAGGATTCCAGCGAGGAATCATCGCTTCACCTTCCCTCCAGTGGGAGCTGGAGGCTCCCACTCCAAACCCACGTGACCTCAGAGCAAAATTCTCCTGGCACCAGCCCCTTTCCCCCTTCTTCCTCCATTGCCCAACCCTGGAGCAGAAAGGTTCAGAGAGAGATAAAGACATGAAAACCCAAGATTTTTTTCTTTGGAAAAACTCAAGCTTGCTTGCACTGCGCTTTCAGAACACTTTCACCCATTTCCCAGAGCTGGGAGCAGCCTTCAGTGTGATTGAAGCCATTGGGAGCAAAGCCCTCCTCCCAAGACTTCCACACCAAGCACTGAAACTCCTCGGGGCAGCCCCAAGACTTCACCATTCATTCTGGAATGGGGAATGTGGCTCTAGGTGCAGCCAGCCCAGGCTGTGGAGAGACAGAAGACACGGATAATGCAAGGCATGATTGGAAACGTGGACCTGAGCCCTGTATTCCCTCCCATCATCAACCTGCTATGGAATCCTCATCCCATCTGCTCCTTCCCCTCCCCTGGGATGGGAGAGATCCAGCCAAAGGGTGGGAATACAGCACTGATGGAGGTGATGACATCTAAAAGCCAGCCTGTGGTCAGGCTCTGAAGGAACACACACAGCATTTGCAGGCGCTGAAAACCATTCCCTTCAGGAATAAACCAGGACCCCATTTCAGCCAGGCCTTCCCAAAGCAGCATGGACTTCTGGGAGTGCATTCCAAGGACAAGTGTTTTCTTAGAAGAACTGAACAACATGCCTTCATCTGAACCCTCACAATCCTCAGCGTTTGGAGGATTTAGGTTAAGAGAAGCCCAGGAAATCTGTGTTTATTTGTTCCAGTTTGGGAATGGCATTACTTTGAAAGGACTGGAAATTCAAGCTGTGCACTACAGAATTACCAGCCTGGAGGTTCAGTCAGTATCCTTGTTTGGTGCCAGACCAAGATGTGAACACCTAAACCCTGTGGGAAGCATTTCTATGGATAAAGGAGTGTGCCATGACTCGCTTCCACCAGCTCCATGTCACTGGAGAAGGGAGCAGCAGATGTCACAGACACCAAGTACCCTCTGCACCCCCAGTCCTTGGAGGAGAAATATTCCATGATCCTAAAAAATGCACACTGTGAATGAGCTAGAAACAAAACCACTGGGAACTTTTCAGCAAGTACTGCTGTTGCTGCTGGGCAGAAGTGTGGAGGCCCTGGAATCTTTGTCTGGAGGTGAGAAAGGTGTTGGATGCTGGCTCTGAACACACCCCATAGCAGGGGGAAAGGGTGGGAGGAAGCAGCGATTCTTGGTTGGAATTCGGGGCTTTTTTCCCCCCTGTTTTTCTCCTTGCTGCTGTGCAAGCCGGGGCTCTGCAGCCATTGTTGTGTTCTCCAAAGAGTCTGGCCCCACAATGCAATAAAAACAAACCACAGGAAGGAAAGGAATTAGCAGGGAAAGGAAAAGCAGCAGTGGGAACAAGGACTCAGGCCCAAAATAAACCTGCTGGCTGCTGCTGGGGGTGCAAGTAGGAGAGGTTACACCTTCCCCTGGGGTAGAACTTGGAGCTTAGGGGTGAAATCCTGGCCTTTTGGCTCTATTGCTACAGGTGAGCAGGGTTGCAAGGGACTGGAGTAACAGGAAACAGTCTCATGCACAGGGATATGGGAAGGATTTTTTTTGAAATCTGAGAAACTTGAAATCAAGTTTCTTAGAAACTTGAACTAAGAGGGGGCAGAAGCAGCACCTGGAAAAGACTGGGCATCATGGGCAGAGGAAGCAGCCTCAGCTGGGGTTAGCACTTTATCCTTATGGATTCTGAAGAGAAGCAGAGATCAAGGGTTTGGCACTGCAGGTTTGTCTCAGCTACTCCCTGAGCCCCTGCTGTGCTCTGCCAAGGTAAATGTACACAGGATCCAACAGGAAATCTTCCCGGGGCTGCTGCTTCCCCTGCGTCACTCTTGCTGGAGCTGCAGGAGTAGGTGGGACTTGCTGGACCAAGGGCAGCATGGACATAGGGGCTGTGCCCACCGTGAGCTGCTTCCTGCTCCCAAGGAAGGAAAACAGGGAATAAACTGAAAACAAAACCACCTCGAGGCTGCATCTGCTGCTCCCCAGCAAACACTGCCCTGTAGGCAAACAACAGCCCATCCACTTCCCAAATAGGGAATGGGGTAGGGAGAAGCTGGAAGGATCCCACTTTACAGCCCCCAAGATCCCTGAAGAAACGTGGAGTCAGGTGGCATTGGGCTCTTTTCCCAGGGAACAAATGACATGACAATAGGAAACGGCCTCAAGTTGCTCCAGGGAAGGTTTAGATTGGATATGACAGAAAATTCCTTCCCTAATAGGGTTGTCCAGCCCTGGCACAGCTGCCCAGGGCAGTGGTGGAGTCCCCATCCCTGGAGGGGTTTAACAGATGTGTGGATGTGGCACTTGGGGACATGGGGCAGTGGTGGGCTTGGCAGTGCTGGGGGAGCAGTTGGACTTGACCTCAGAGGGCTTTTCCAGCCTTTCTGATGCCATGATTTCTGTTGCTGCCTGGCACAGGGAAGCCCAGCTCTGTTCCACAAACACATCACCAGGGAGGTTTTGCCATTCCAACTCCAACAAACACTTTATTCCCATCAGCCTCACCCGTCCTCACGGAGGACAGAGCACAGGAGGGGAGGAAGCTTTTCCAGACTGGTTCCATGTAGGGGCAACGAGGGACAATCAAGGCCATGAAGAGCCATTCCCAAATTCTACCATGACCAAGGAGTCTTTGCTAAGCTGGTGCAACTTCAAATTTCTAACCAAGCCTTGACTTTTGGGACTTGGTAGTTAAGAGATCCCACACAAAGGTCTTGAGAGACTCTTCCCAATCAATTGTGGGGCCTAACACATCCCAGTGCACTGCCAACAGCACCAGTGTTCCTGCCCCAAAACCAGACTCTGAACCAATACCACACTCTGGACTCAGAGGGGAAGGGGAGGAAGGACTGGGATTAAAAATACCACCCCAAAACAACAGGAATTTGGAAGAAATTTACGCAAAGGACGTAAAAAGCAGGAGCAGCTATGAAAATATGTTGAGATGGCCAAGAAAAGTCACATCAAAATATATTTAAAAACCAGAAATTCCAATCCGTGTGGAATTTAAAACTCCTTTTCCCACCTGTTTTCCTGCTTAAGGAATCTCTGTTGTTCCAGGACGTGGAACATGATAGGCAGCACCAGTTATGTCCTGAAAAAGTATTTCCCCAAACTCTGAGCACTTCCATAATTTACAAACCAAAGATGAGCTAAACCTCAACCATCGCCCCCCTCCCTCTTCCCCCTTCTACAGTGGGCAGGAGAAAACAAATCTGACTTTGCATTTCCAGGGAAGTCCAATTTTTCCACACATCAATATCCCTGCAATCCATTGTAGACCTTCTGCACTGATCCTTGCTTCAACAGCTGCTTGAGACCTGCAAGGGAAAGGAGAGTGTCACACACAGAGCACAGCAAAGATGTTGGGATGACTTTTCCAACACTTCTTCCCCATTCCTGAAATCCCGTACATGAAACATTACAAGGAACTGGCAGTTCAAGGATCTGCCGGTATCAAATTCTTACCAAACAGGCTAAAACAGTGAGTCAGCCCTTAAATCCATAATAGCTCATCTCCTGGGGTCGGCAGCTCAGGGCAGGGCTGGCAGGTCTCCACTGCTGCTTAAAGGGCAAGTCCACACAGAGCAGAGGAAGCAGAGTGGCAAGGGTGGATGATGTGTCATTGTTTTTCCAGAGATTAGAGAAGGAGTCCCCTCTGATTAACTCAGCCTGGTCACTCACTGCCCTGGAGCCTCAGGACACAGCTTAGAGCAGCCTCAAAAACCACTGAGCCCAAAACAGAGAGAAACTTCCAACACTGTGGGTGACCTCCAAATAACTAAAAGGAGGATACTGAGGGGCTGGAGTGTGTCCAGGGAAGGGAACGGAGCTGGGGAAGGGTCTGGGGCACCAGCAGCAGCTGAGGGAGCTGGGAAAGGGGCTCAGCCTGGAAAAAAAGCAGGCTCAGGGGGAACCTTCTGGCTCTGCACAACTCCCTGACAGGAGAGGACAGCCAGGTGGGGACAGCCAGACTCTGCTCAAGGGAACAAGAGACAGGATCAGAGGAAATGGTCTCAAGTTGCTCCAGGGGAGGTTTAGATTGACTATCAGTAGTGAAACCAACCAATTCACTTGTACAGAAGAAAATTCCAACCTTTCAGGCATGCAAGTCCTTCAGGAAATCCTGCTAAAAAACTGTTTGTCTCTGTGCAACCCTTGTCCTGCTTGTCTATCCTTATACTTTTTTGGTTACACATTCCCCTGTCCTTGAAAATCAGTGATGGGATGGATAAGGGTCACAGTAGTTACGTTAAAATACTGGAAAACTGTCTTGAAGTAGTAGTAACTGGAAGCAGGATGTCTCTCTTTCAGGCAAGAATTTCTCATGCTGCTTGTCGATGGCCAGAGGTTCCTGAACTCTTTTCAGGAACACCAGGACAAAGGGAAGCCCTGTCCAGGAGCTGCTCATTATTAGGAACAGATCATTCTCCAAGGCAAATTGACTTCCTCTCCCACATCCAGAGGAGGCTCCAAGTCACTTCCTGGCTGGTGGGTGAGAGGATGTGGCCCCTGGACGTGTGGGTCTTAAAAAGGAAGGCTGTGCTGGAGAAAGGTGTGCTCCAGGAACCCTGAAAAAATTTGGATTAGCATAATTCCACACCTCATTTCTCAGCAGCTCCCACTGGCCTGCTGGCCTGAAGAACATCCTCAGTAGTGCACAGGATATTTCAACACATACCCGAGGTTTCATCAGGAATTCCAACCAGGAATCCTAACAATTGGTGCTATTGCACTTCAGGCACTTTTTACTGGAGCCTGATTCAATTTTTCCCTTGAAATGTTGCTGATACCAACAAGAAGTGACAGGTTGCAGCACAGAGAGAGAGGCAGCTCTGATCAACACTGATCAAGTCCCACTGCAGGAAAGAAGGGATATTATTTCTGTGACTCCAAAGCTCGGGGTGGTGCTCTTGGAGCCAGTGTATCTTCTGATAGCCCCAGGAGGCAGACATGTACTCAGGAGATAAGAAATGAGGACCACTGCCAACAATAAGGAAAAAAGGGATGTTTTGAATTCTGAAGCCTACAGTTTTCCACTGAATGTACACTGAACTGCTGCCACACACAAGGATAGACCTATTCCCTCATAAAACTCCCCAAATCACAGATGTTTGGAGATACCCAGCACACAGAAAAGCATCTGACTGCCTACCCAGTCACCTTCCCCTGGGAAATGTGGAATTGCTTTAGGAAACAGACAAAAACACCCAAAGCCCTGTGCCTGCACACACCCATGCCAGTGCCATCATCTCTCTGTTCCTGGATATCCATAGAGGTGTGTGAGCAATTCTGTCAAAAACATAGAGGCTTCTGTCCCTGCTCCTTGCCTAGTGTCCTCTAAACTGCCAAGAGCAACAGCTAAAATAACCTCACATCTGTTTCAGAGCTGCTGTTGCCTGATGAAGCTTCTGGAAGGGCAGCAGAGCCTGGACTGAGACCCCACAGTGACGTGGTCATTGTGCCCTGTACGACATCCTTGGAACGAAGGGGAAAGCAGAAGGATAAACCCAAAAACCAGAATCACCCACCTCAGCCCAGAGGTACAGACCTCCCAGCCCAAACAGTTGCAGAAGGAGCCTTGGGACATCTGGAGCTGCAGCCACCAACTGGACTGCACAGGGCAGCTGGCACAGGGTGGCCAAGGCAGCAGCAAGTGCCAAGGGTGAAATAAAACCCACCCACGGCTTGGCTTCCCACTACAAACATCAGGAGTCCAGGGAATCACTAAAATAAGTAAATCTACTTCAGAAGAAGCCCTGGAAGAAGTTCTGGGGATTTCCTGAAGAGCTGCACTAATACATGCCAGGAATATCTCTGTCCCGTGACAGAGGATGAGGCCCTTGATTCCTACTCTGACAGAGAGCAACAGAACCATAGAGGCTGCTGGAGCAAAGAACTCCCTGCTAGGAGTATAGGATTTAAGCATTCATCCTCCTGGCAATTTTAGGATTCCTACATAGTTTATCAAGTTTCCATTTGAGCACTGGAGCTGAGGAGCAGATCTGTCCTAAAGGGAGCAGGGTGGAAGGAGCTGTGGCGAGGAACAACCCTTCTCCTGATGCAGTGTGATATTCCTGCCAGTTGCAGCAGAGGGATTTCCACAAGTCTTGCCTCCAAGAAAGTAGCAGCAGGGGCTGGAAAACCCTTTGTGATCCCATTCCAGCTGAGGCCAAACAAACAGAGGCTGAGCCCAGCAAGGCTGTGGGATCAGACAGATGGGCAGCACCAAAACAAAGCACCTGCAAACTTGCCAAGAGCTGCATTCCAGCAGCAGCACTTCCCAACCTCAGCCACAACCACAGCAGCCAAGCTTCCTCACTTCCAAGGGAAGTGGGAGTTAATCCCAGGCTGTGAGCCAAGGGTGTTATGTTGGACAAGGGGCACAGGGACAGGACAGTCCCTCCTGACTGCTCCAGCCCCTGGATGAGCTGTGCCAGGTTCAGGTTCAGGCTCTGGACATGCACCTTCTCGCTGCTCAGGCGTCAGCTGCTCCTTGGGGAACTCCACGTCAAAGGTGATTATTAGGGAGCCTTTGATGTTGTTGTTATCAAAGTTTGGAAGACCTTCTCCCTTCTTCCACAGCTTGGCACCGGGTTTTGTGGTTTTATCCCGCCCAATGTGAACCTGGCGAGGAAAGGAATTTTAGAACATTATTGGTGTTACAGGGTCAGGATCCCAAAATCACTGAGGTTGGGAATGACTTCCAAGATCATTGACTGATCCCCACCTTGTCAACCAGAACAGAGCACTGAGGGCTACATCCAGATATTTCTTGGATCCCTCCGGGGATGGCGACTCCACCACCTCCCTGTGTGTGCACCCCAATACTCCAACACTCTTTCCAACCCACTGGAAAGCTCCAACTGGCATTGATTCCTTGCCAAAACCAGTGATATTTGATGGGTCCCAGGTGGTTTTACTGGACACATGCCGGAACTAACACCACCCACTGCTGGGACAGCCTGGAAGTGAGGCACACACTGTGCACCCCTCATAGAAAGCCCATTTTGGCTCCATGGGAATTTGCCTGGAATGGTCCAACAGAGGGAATACTGTAGATAACCAGACCCTGAACAAGCCAACCCTCAGCACGGAGCTGCAGGGGAATTTGGGGTGCACACAACACCCTGGGCCTCACCTTGTGCCCGTCCAAGTGGGCAATATCCATCTCAAAGCCTGTCAGTGCCTCAACCAGTGAGATTGTCACGTTTGTGTACAAGTCATCTCCTCTCCTTTCAAACACTGGGTGCCTGTGGAAATAAGAGCCGTTGAGCTTTTCTCCTTCCCCAGAGGGGAAACAGGTCCTTGAGCTTTTTTCCTTCTATTTGGGAGTTTAGAGAAATCATAAATAGGAGGGGAAGTGAGGAATGAATCAAATTTAGCCTCATTTTCCTGTGTAAGATATGCACTGATAAGTGCCTTTTCTATTTCTAGGGCACTGAGTGGTGAGGTGTGGTAAGATGCCCTGACTCACACAGCAATTTTCTTAGCAGTGCATTTCCTTACAATAGCAAGATCGTGTGATAGGAAAAAGGAGACATTTATTCTGAATCACATATGGTGATTTCAAGCCAAAAAAATTAAGATACTTTGATAATTCCATTCCACTTTATCAGCATTGAGTCCAGCTCCTCCAGCACCATGAGGGCTGAGCACCCTGCACAGCCCTGAGTAGCAGGCCTGCACCTGCCCTGCTGAAGGGCAAGCTCCATCTGGCTAAGCGAGAGCCTAACTAGGTCAGAGACTTACTTCAGAACTTTTATTCGGAAGCGCAAATCTCCTGGCTCCCCATCCACGTGGGGCTCACCTGTGGGGGAGAAAGAAAAGCTTTGTTTCCAGGAAATAGTTAGGAATAAGTGGAGAGACAAGCAGGATATTACAGACTTGCAGCTCACAAGTCAAAGGAAAAAAAAAAAAAAAGCAACTGATTGATCTTTGGATGACCAAAATTCTGTTTAAACATATCCTAAAGAGCTTAGGGCTTTCTGACTCTTGCTTCAGCAAGGTGACACCTCTGCTGTTCTGGAACACCTGTCTGCATGTTAATGATGTCCTTTAGTCACTGAAGGGCACAGGGGATCCTTCACAGGCTCAGGCCTGGAATAGACGCTCCTGCTCAAGTGTTATGCCAAACATCAGACTTAGAGCTGGTTTTGTTCATGTCCCCACTCCCAGCTAAGGGAATGGAACTGCGTTTTCCAGACTTAGGGACATGCTCTGGGGTTCCAGCAGATGCAGAGGACACGGCACTTCCAACCACATAGGGGGCTTGGGCACTGCCAGTGCCAGAGAACCATGGAAGAGGAGCAGCTCAGAGCAGAGCACACACTCACCTTCCCCAATGAAGGGATATTCCATGCCATCCCTCACCCCTGGTTCTATCTCCACCTCCAGCGTCCGCTCCTCATTCACCAGCCTGAAAACGGGAAGAGAAGACCAGCACTCAGATTCCAATTTTATTTATTTATTCCAACTTCATCTCAACTTTTAATTTGTGTCACTGGGGTAAGGAGAGCATCCCCAACAAGCTCACATATGCTCTCCCTGCTCACATCTAAACCTAGAGGGTCAGAGCTCCCCTTCTGGTGAGCTGAAACTCAGGGAGCAGAGAAGATGAAGTTGAAAGCTCCCAAATACACAGGCAGCATCAGGGTGTGTGACTACATCATGGCATTCCATAAGCAGTTGTTCCCAGCTTGGCTGGGACTTGGCTGTGGAACTTCCACTGCAGTGTGACTGGGCAAGGATTAAAAGGCTGGAAGAGGAAACTACATCCAACAGATAAAGATAAATAAGGATATAACAGATAAGGCTCCCTGGAAATGAGAACCCGCTGTTAAGCCTCCCCAAAGTGCCCAGTTCTTCCTGGGAGTATAGGTGCGTTTCCCCACCTAGCGGTGGGTTTTGGAATAAACATCCCTATATCACTACATAAAATCACGGAATTTATGATTTTGTGGAGCAGGAAAGAGCACCAAACTCACTTGACGTTGGGACATTCATCACAAACAACTTCCTGAGTCATCTGGAAGCGCCCAGGCCCCAGCTGGGTGGTTCTCATCTCCTGCCTGCAGTTGCATTTCCTTTTGCCAGGTGCCTGTCTTGCCACTGGCTTGTTCCTGACAACCTGCAGGGAAGAGGGAGAGGTTGATGTCAGCTTTCCTGGGTCTCCACAAGGGTCTGGATTTATCTGAACAGAGAATGGGAAGGGATCTTAAAGAGCACCTAATTCCAGCCCCAAGCCATGGGCAGAGACACTTCGTTGTGTGGTGCTGCCATATGTGGCCTCAGCAAAACACTGCAAAGTTTTCACCTTGTGATCACACATTACACACCAGGAAAGTTCTCTCTGACATCACTATTGCCATTCTCTTTCCTTTGCCACACTTTTCCACACAGGAAAGGTAACACTAGGATGGAACACCCCACACTTTGGTTATGACACTTCCTTGTCCCACACAACTGGGATATTATCTGGAGCTCCCCCAACAGCCATGACACAAAATCAACCAATGGAAAGCCAACATGCAGACAGGAGGGACTGTCAGCACCAGAGACAGAGCTTGCTTAAAAGAAGATAATAATTTTCCACATACTCTTCTTACTTGTGTAATCTGGAAACTTGCCATGACATGTTTGGTCATAGAAGGAGATTGAAAAATCCTCCTTGTGGTTTTGCAATAATTGTAAAGTGAATTTGAAGCTTATGAACAGCCTCTCAAATATCCCTAAATTCTGCAGCGGGACAATTTACACCTGTTCCAACTGGCTGCTGCACTAGTTAAGCTGAGCTGGTGACTGACAGCCAATAAATCAATATTATCACACTTCATGGAAACACTGTCAGATGCAAAAGGTGAATAAGGTGTGGTTTCTTCAGTAAATACAGAAAATAGCACCACAACATCCTCTACTTCCAGACACAGAAAAGGAGCATCTATTTCAGCTCTGAATTTTGGAAGAAGATATTCTGAGCTCTGGTCAGGCACCTCAAATGTGGGAACACCTGGAAACACTGAGACAAGTAAACTTACTTCTACAAAGTTTCCTGAATACACCTCCTCCAAAGTGACCTCCAGGTCCACGATGATGTCACTTCCTCGGGGAATATTCCTGTCTTGCTGGCGAGGGTTTCCTCCAAACATGAATCCAAAGTCCCCAAAGAAGCTGGAGTCAAGCACATTGATTAGGTCAGGAAGGAATTCTGGCCAAGTGCTTCTACTCCACTAAAAAACAGCCTCCTCGCAGTCCTAAAGCTGCAGAGTAAACCCAGGAACCTCTTTTAGCTCCTGCAGAACACAACTAAAGCCTTTGAACAAAGCAGCCACTTTGGAAGAGTTCTCTGCACTAAAGAAAACAAAATTTGGAGCAGAACACTCAAAATCTGACCTCTCCACACTGCACTGCTGCTCAGCTGCCACCACCAAAATGTGTGAACTCCAAGGAGCACTGCAAGTCAGTGCTAGCAGACTGGTTTTCAGTACTTTGAGGACAAGAGGGATGAGGAAAACTCCCTAGGAATCCTGCATATTGTCACTCAGAACAGAGCAGAGCAGCAGTGCAAGTCCTCACTGAGGATTACAGGAGCTGAGCAACTTCTGGAATTATTTTAGGAAATTTATCCTAAGAGGCAGAAGATCAAGTTCTGTCCAAGCAATGTGCAAATGCCTCTGGTTTTAAATGCTCCATATTCTACAGGTGCTGTGCAAGTAACCACAGCACTGCTCTGCAGAAGGAAAAGTGTCCCCAAAGTGATGTGTAACAACAGGTTAAACCTCAATCACACATCGATAACCTGAGAAAGTTTCCACATTTGAAGCAGGTGCTGCACCTGAAAAATCACCCACAGTGCCCAGAGGTGCCCATGTGGGAAGTCTCTACTGGTTCCTGCTTGCAGCAGGGAGTTGGACACACCAAACCTGGAAACTGTATGTGGGATACCCACTGTAAATGTGTTTCCTCGAATTCTCAACTCATCGACATCAGTGACCCTGGGCCAGGTAAAAACCCCATCAGAAGGGTGCTTGTGGATGACAGACTCAGAGCAGCAGCTGTAGGACAGCCCAAAGGGGTTAAACTTCCTTACTGGGAGAAGATATCTCCGTGGGAGCTCTGGTGCCCATCCTTCAGGCCCTCCTCTCCATAGGCATCGTACTGCTTCCTCTTCTCCTCGTCTGACAGCACCTGGAAAAGGCAGGGATGTAGGAGAGGCTCATCTGGAGCTGAGGGGAGGTGCTGGACAAGGCTCTGAGGGCCCCCAGCATTGTCACTGGGAGCCCTGCTTGCAGTGCTGTCTAGAAAAGTTAGGCCCATAACAAGCACATTCTGTCCATTAAAAAAGCAGGAGAACCCAGAAAACACAAACACTGAGTTTATTTTAAATATTAAAGAAGAATCAGAATGAATAAATCAAATCCTACAAAGCAGGACATGTTGAGAAAAATAAACACATCCCTGTGTCTCAGACATGACTTTTAAGACTTTTTAACATTGATTTTATTTCCTAAGTTTTGATCTTCACTCTTTCCTGCCTCAGAGATCCTCACAAGTCTCTGGTCCCATTTAGTCTTCCTTGCCCTTCCTCTCCCATTGATCATATTTGGAAAAGCCAGAGATGGCAGGATGGCTTCCAGAAGGCTGCACAGGAGTGAGAACAGATGGAGAAGCAACTCAACAGGTGGAGAGGCAGCTAAAAGATGAAAACCAGCTGAATTTGGGGTGTCTGGAGAAGCTGTGGCTGTCCAAACCCTGGAAGTGTCCAAGGCCAGCTTGGACAAGGCTTGGAGCAAACTGGGATAGTGTCCCTGCCCAGGGCAGGGGATGGGACTAGATGAGCTTTAAGGTCCCTCCCAACTCAAACCATCCTGAGATTCTGTGGAATTATGACCACTGATAAATGCTAGTAACAGGGAAAAAAACCTGTGCTGACTTTACTACTTCCACCCAGCAGGTAAGGGTTCAGTTGTCCCTTTGCACCTGAGATGCCCACTCCTCCCAAATCCATCCTGAGACTCATGACTCTTGTAGAAAAGTCTCAGCTTCCTCTCCTGGGATCAGTCTCCTTCCTAGTTGAAACAGCTGAATTCAGACCACACAGCTCTGGGCTGGAATCACCAAGCCTGTGAAAATGAAGAGACTGAGCAGGTTCACTAACCTACTTTCCCCTCAGTATTTTTTTTTTTGAAAGCTTTGCCCTAATCAGCTACCCAGACCCTGAGCAGCAGTGCTGTTAATAGAGGCTCCATGGTGAGGTAAATACTGGTTTATAAGGGACACCCAATTCTGGTTCCATTTTGCTCAAAACAACAAAATCAACTCAGTGTATCCCCCAGCTAATTCAGCAGAAGGATTTCTGAGCTGTCTTGGCTAAACACAGATAAAGACCTTGCAGGGAGGGCATCAAAAGCTTCCTCCCAACCTCACACACATCAATACTGGATATCTGCTTTGATTTTACAAGCATTTTTCACTCAGCTTTTAAATAGAAAGAATAATCTCAACTGCTGGCAAACAGCTGGAACTCGAAGAAGAGGCAGAGAAATCCTTTGCCAGCAGAAAGTGCCAACAAGATCCCAGCTCACAGAGGCAACACCAAGCTCACAGCTCCACATGCACCAATCCTGAGGTGCTGCAAATGATAGGGGATCACTTTTATCCACAAAAAAAGTCTTTATATCCATTTTCCCTGTGATAATTAAGCCAGTTTATTTAAGTCAGAACTCAAAAGGGGTCCCAGCTCTGAGACAAATCTAAAGTGAGTGGTTTTCTTTCTCAACACAGAGAAAGAAATGCCATCTGGTTCTCTCACTTCCTCATCTGAGAAATCTTTGCACATATGGGGAGCACCAGGGATGGCAGCAGGAGCCAGCCTTTCCCCTGCAGCTGGATTTTTCTCAAAGGGCCCCAACCTCCCACCTGAAGAGCAAATCACGGCTAAAAATTTTTGCTAATAGAAATTTTCAGCCCTGTCTTCCACTGGGTCTCTCTGCTGCACAGGGGGAGCAGGAGCAGATGGAGTCCAGCAGTGACAGAAGGAGGACAAAAAGGACAGAAAACGTGGAGGAAACAGCCTGCATTCCACCCCATGGTATGTACAGCCACGGAAAGCAGCCTTTGACTTCAAACCCTTGGGCAATACAATGATCTATATTTGATTTATTCAATGCACTGTGCTATTAGTGTGAGGGATCATTTGCATGCCACAAAATCATCATGGAATAACAGGATTCCTCCTGTGAGCCACAATTACTTTTCTCACTTAATATCCTCTAAACCCAAGGCCAGCACCTTTCACTTCCCATCAGCTCAGACTAATCCCAGCCAGCCCTACATGCACTTGGAGCTGCTGCACCTTCACTCCCCCCTTGGCGAACTGGGAATAAATTCCCAAGAACTTTAAGCTGATGCCTTGGCTTCCTCCTGGCTGAGGGAGCTGAGGTGTTGGATTATCCTCTGGCAGGAGCAGCTCTCCAGCAACCTGATACGCTCTGGATCTTTGTTTTTCATTTGGGAGAGTATCTGGAATTGGATGTATTAACAGGGATAGGATGGAATTTGGTGTAGTAATAGGGGGAGCATGGAAATTGATGAGAAGAAGAAGGAAGACGATTTGATGTGGAAGGTGTCCCCGCCCACGGCAAAGGGATGCAATGAGATCACCTTTAAGTCCCTTCCAACCCAAACTATCCTGGGATTCTGTGATAATAAAAGATGTAGGATGGAATTCAGTATATTCAAAGGGGGAAGATGGAATTTCACAGGGTAACAGGGAAAGGATGGATACCAGCTGCACCTTATAGAAGAGCCTTTCCATTCCTTACAAAACTCCTTTCCCACCCCCTGAATGCTACAGGATGAATCCTCGTGAGTCTCAATGGCCAAGCTCCGGTCTGTTTTACTACGAGCCCCATCCACCCTTCCCAGCCCGGGGAGGACATTCCCGGCCTCACCTCGTAGGCAGCACCCAGGTCTTGGAACTTCTCCTGCGCCCGGGGGTCATCGGGGTTCCTGTCGGGATGGAGCTGCAGCGCCAGTTTGCGATAGGCCTTCTTGATGTCCTTGATGGAGGCGCCGCGGGACACCCCCAGGATCTTGTAGAAGTCTCTCCTGCCGTGGGGGGAGAGAGAAGGTGAGGGAAGGGGGAGGGGAACGGGGAGACGGTGAAGGAGAATGGGGATGGGAGAAAGAGGAAGGGAGAGGGGACGGGAGGGAGACGGGAGGGCAAACGGGCAAGGGGAGAGAGGTGATGGGAAACAGGAGAGAGGAAAGCGATGAGGAGAAAGGAGGGGGGTCCCGTCAGCGCCGCGGCCGCCAGCCCTGAGTAGGGGGCAGGCCCTGTGCTGAGGCGGAACCCCTCACGGCCGTGGGCGCGGCCTGGCGCACTCACCCCGCGGCAGCCTCCCCGCAGAGGCACAGCAGGAGGAGGCAGAGGCGGCCGATCCAGGCGGGGGCCATGGCGGGCCCGGCCCTGCCGGCTGAGGGAGAGCGGCGGGAGCGGCGCGTCCGGGCGGCTAGGCAGCGCCCCGGCCCCGGCGGCGGCCACCAGCCAATGGGAGAGCGGGGTGTTTCCCGCCAGCCAATCCGAACGCGCCGCCGCTCGCCGCCAGCCAATGGGCTGCTCACACTTCACCGCCGCCGGCCAATCGCCTGCCGGAGCGTCGCCGCCGAGCGCGCCGGCCATGCACCACCACACCTCCAGGGTGACTTCCTTCCAGACAGCCAATCAGCGAGTGATTTGCTTTTTCCCGCCCCCGCGCTGGCAGCCGCAGCCAATGGGCAGCGGCTCCCGGCAGCAGGGAAGGGCCGTCTCTATGGTGCCCGCGCCGGAACCCGGAAGTGGGGACGGCGATGGCGGCGGCGGCGGCGGCGGGGCCGGTGCGGCTGTGGGTGCGCACGGAGCCGTTCCTGGTGGGAGCGCTCCCGGCCCCGCCGCCCGCACGCCTCACCCCTCACTACCTTCGCAAGGCGGCCGCCTATGCCCGCGCGCGGGCGGACCAGGGCTGCTTCCCGCGGCTGCGCTGGCCCTCCTGGCGGCACATCGCCTGCGGGAAGCTGCAGCTCAGCCGCGAGATCGCCTGGCTCTACTTCGAGCTGTTCCGCGGCCTCCTCGGGCCCGCCCCGCCGCTCCGCCTGAGCTGGGCCGACGCTGAGGCGGCCTGCACCAGCGCCGAGGAGCTGGAGCGAGAGCGGAGCAAGGCAAGAGCCCCGGCCCGGCCTAAGGCGGGGGGAGCCCTCACCCCGCCTGAAGGGGAGCCCGGCCCAGCCTGACCCTTCTCTGTCTCTCCCGTCCTCTCCAGCTCTCCGTGGACACTCTGCAGTTCCTGCTCTTCCTGTACGTGCAGCAGCTCCATAAGGTTTCCCTGCGGCGGTCTCTGCTCGGGGACGAGTGGCCCAGCCCTAGGACCAAGTCTCCCAGCCTGGGAGCCGGGAAATCGGCCAGCGGAAATAAGGTACTCGTGCCTGTGGGGTTCACCCCCTGCAGGAGCTGCTTCTCTGTGGGGAGCTGCCTTAAGAGGGGTCGGAAAAGCTGGGAGGGTTTCACCTGTAGCTAACTGTGAGCAGGGGTCCAGCTGCAGAATTCCTGTTCCACAGTAAACGAAGTGAAGTTGTGATTGCTACAATTTGTAAAAAGGTTTTTTAAAGTTTTCCATGAAGTTTTCCCTGACTGAATATTCCTTGAGGGTCTTGGCAGGTGTCTTTTCAAGAAGCAACAGCCTTTTTGCTTTATTAGTCAAGCTGGAAGTTCTCCTCATGCTCATAGTGCCTTCCCCATGATCCAGTGCGGAGTTTGGGATCCCAGGGAGTTCCCTGGTATCACGTTATGTTTCTGAAGGGGGATTTGGTTGTTCAGCTGTAGATCATCCATGTAGAAACACTGTTTCCTTTTAAAATACTGCCGGGTATTTAGGAAGAAGTGAGTTGCCTGTATTCATTGGCAGCTCTATGTGGGAGAATGAATTGTAATTTGTAACTGTGTAAGGCCTTGCAAAGCTGTGGAATTCTGGCACAGTCCTGCTGCTGTGAGCAGGATGAACTGGTGAAATGTAGCTTGGGGCAAGCTGGAATCGTTAAAAATTGGGGCTGGGTAACTTTATCCTGAAATGTTGAACAGAAGTGGTGAGGACAAGGTGTAATCACAGCCATGTGTTCCTTCAGCAAAACTCAGCTTTATGAGGCTCTGCCAGCATTCCAATCTCCTGCTTTTTTTTGGGCTGGAGCCCTTTAGAATTTGAAATAAGGATTCTTTCAGAGGGTTTGGTTTCTTGGTGTACTCACTGGGGAGAAAATGACCTTCTACTTTTTATCCTGGAAGGTGACACTGAATCCTGGCTGCAGGTCTGGCTCAGCTGCAGGGATTTTCCAATGGAGCAGCTCCAAGACCTTGAGTGTCAATTATTGATTTGTTTTCTCCCTTCAAATGCCAGCAGCAGTGGCCTGGATTTGTGTAGGACTCTAGAAGAACCTGGTGCTGCTCTCTAGAAAGAAATACTAGGTACTTGAGTTGGAATGAAATGTTTTCTTTTGAGTTTTTGAGGGGAAGTGTCTTTCCAGCTTTAGTAGAGCAGAGCAGCAGGAGGGAGCAGGAATGAGCGCTGTGTCTGGCTGGGTTTCCTTCCTCTAGAAGGATTCTAAACAAGGATTTGTATATATGATGTCCATGGAGCTTCTCAGCTTGGAGAACTCACCCCTTGCGTGTTTTCTTGACCCTCCAGAACTGGAACGACCAGGAGCATCTTGCCTTTGTGCAGAGCCACCTCTTGGATATTTTGGAGCTGCTGCTGGAGCCAGAACAGCTCTCAGCCTCTTCCCATTCCAGCTGCAGCAGCCTGGTGTCCTTTGAAGCTGTGTGTGCCCTCAGCTTCCTGCTGGAGGGCACCGTCGGCAATTCCGGCACCGTCCGGCCTCTCCACGAGCTGGCTGTCAGACAGTCCTGCCTTGGCCACAATGGATATTCCAAGGTGTCCAGAACCTTCTCCCTGCCCAAGCTGGAGAGCTGGCTGCGCTCCTCCCTCACTGCTAATCCCCTGGGAATGACTGTCTGCCTCAAGGCTGGGAAAAAGCTGGCGTGGGCACAGCAAGGTGGGGAAAAAAACTGCTGGGAAGTTGTTCTTAGAAAGACAGAATTGTGGAGAGGAATTGGGAATGTGGAGGGAAATAGGAATACAAAATAGAAGCTGTAGAAATATATAAAAATTGTGGAAAAAGTATAAACAGGTGTATGGAAATATGCAGAGATATACAGAAATAGAAATATGAAAGTGTAGAGAAATCAAAAAATAGAAATGTAGTAAATTAGGAATGCAGAAATAAATTTAGAAATACAGAAAAATAAATATAGATGTATAGTATAAATAAAATTTAGGGGAAATAGCCAGAAATGGGAACTTTACTCCTGTTGCTGACTGGGGATCTGGCAGTGGTGTAGGACCTGGTCTGTGTTTCCTTGTCTCCAGTTCAGCCCCTCTCCTTCAGGGACATGTCAGTGGAGTCAAGGCACTTTCCCCCTTAGGATAAAGAATTCAGCTCAATGTTTTGTTTCCCTGACTGTAGGATCCCAATAGGGACAGTGGCTTAGGGAAGATGGGGAAGGGGCTTAAGGATTGTGTCCTAGAGGGAGCATTTCCCTTTCTAAAACACACAATTCCTGCTTAAAACTTGCCCTCAGGACCTTCCTGTTAAGGTGAGTCTCGTGTTCAGGAATAGGCTTGTGGAACTGGAGATTCTTTGCTCAGGGCTGGCTGGAGCTTGTGGGAAGCTTTGGCTGCTCCTAAGTAATCTTGAAGTGGTTTTGATCCTTTGGTGTTTCTCAGTTTCTGAAATTACTGGTGACTTGAGCTGCTGAGCTGCCCAGGAGGCATCAGGGATGGTGTGACTGGTGTGGGAAGTACCATCCTTGAACTTGGGGGCTGATTATTTTCCTGAGGAATTGCTGGACCCAGAACTGTTGTGGGCTTTGTTTTGCAGTGGAAGGAACAACCAGGAGAGCCAAGATTGCCTGCAGTGCCCGAGTGGTGCCAGAGGTGTCCCCCATGGTGATCATGAGCCAGGTGTACAGGCAGACCCTGGCCAAGAGCTCGGCCACTCTGGTGGGGGCTCACGTCAGAATCCATCGCTGCAACGAGTCCTTCATTTACCTCCTGTCCCCTCTGCGGTGAGTTTGGCTTCTCCTGTGACACAGCTCGGCTCCTGGCTGACCATGAGTGTGTCCTGGGGGCCAAGAGGCCAATGGGATCCGCGGGGGCATTAGGGAGAGCATTCCCAATAGGTCAGGGGGTGATCCTGCCCCTCTGCTCAGCCCTGTGAGGCACAGCTGGGGTGCTGTGTTCACGTCTGGGTTCCTCAGGAGGGACAAGGAGCTCCTGAGAGGCTCCAGTGGATGGTACGGAGATGATGAAGGGATTGGAGCATGTCCCTGACAGGGAAAGGCTGAGGGAGCTGGGCCTGGATAGTCTGGAGAAGACCAGACTGAGAGAGGATCCCGTTGATCCATAAAGAGATCTCCAGGGGGTGCCAGAGGGTGTTGCCACGCTGTGCTCAGAGGTGCCAGTGACAGGATAAGGAGCAATGGCCATAAAATAAGGGACAAAAAGTTTCACCTCAACATGAAGAAGAACTTCTTTAAGTTGAAGGTGGCAGACTCTGGAACAGGTGCCCAGGGAGGATGTGGAGTCTCTCTCTCTGGAGACATTCCAAACCCCCCTGGATGCATTCCTGTGTCACTTGCTGCAGGTGACCCTGCCTTGGATTAGATGGAGGTTCCTTCCAGCTCTAATGGTTCTGTATTTCTTTGGCAGATCTGTGACCATCGAGAAGTGTAGGAATAGCACCTTTGTCCTGGGCCCTGTGGAGACGTCGGTCCACGTCCAGAGCTGTGACAACATCAAGGTCATCGTGGTTTGCCATCGCTTGTCCCTTTCGTCCACCACCGGCTGTACTTTCCACACCCTCACACCCACACAGCCCCTCATCCTCTCGGGGAACCAGGCAGTCAGCTTTGCCCCTTTCCACACCCATTATCCCATGCTGGAAGACCACATGGCTCAGGTGGGCTTGGCCACTCTGCCAAACTACTGGGACAGCCCCATGCTGGTGTGCAGGGACAGCGGTGACACGGGTGTCTTCCGGGTCCTGCCCCCCTCCGACTTCTACACCTTTGTGATTCCCTTTGAGATGGAAGGAGACACCACAGAGACCCCAGGGGGCCTTCCCCAGGAGTACCAGGAGGCTCTGAGGCGGCGGGAGCAGGAGGTCCAGGAGTGGCAGCGCATGGTGAAGGAGGCAGGGCTGACCAGGTGAGTGTCCCCCAGGGAGGGCAGAGCTCAGCCACACGGACAGAGGGTTGTTTGATGGGGTTCCACAGAAATCCCTGAAGGATGGGTTGGGTTCTGTGAGCCATGTCTTGCAGGCCAGTCCTAGAGCATTAGTAATTAGCAGTCCTAGGATTCCGCTTGGTAAGGTGGGAAGACTAATGCTCACAGGCATAGCTCAGAGTTGTAGGATCCCAAAATGCTTTGGGTTGGAAGGGACCTTAAAGCTCATCCTGTTCCACCCCCTGCTGTGGAACACTTTCCACTAGCACAAGTTGCTCCAAGCCGTGTCCAACCTCACCTTAAACAGTTCAGGGATGAGGCAGCCACAGTTTCTCCAAGCAACCTGTGCCAGGGCCTCACCACCCTCACAGTGAGGAATTCCTTCCCCAAATCCCATCAAATGCTGCCCTCTGATGGTGGGAAGCCATTGTCCTGTCACCCTATGTCCTGGCATTCCAGTCCCTACTCCAAAGTCCCTCTCCAGCTCTCCTGGAGCCCCTGTAGGCACTGGAAGGGACTCTGAGGTCTCCCTGGAGCCTTTTCTTTTCCAGGTGAACACCCCCAGCTCTCCCAGCCTGTCACAAGAGCAGAGGGGCTCCAGCCCCTGGAACACGTCTGCGGCCTCCTCCTCTGGATCCCAGCAGCAGCACATCCTTGCTATGCTGGGTATCCCAGAGCTGAAGGCAGGTCAGGGCCCCACCAAATGGAATGAAGGGAGAACAATTCCCCTCCCTTGCCCATGCTGCTCCTAAGGAGGTGCTTTCTCCTCATGGCTGCATTTTCCCAGTCTGTGGGAAAAGTATTCCTAGATATTGCTGAGATGAGGGATCCACCTTGGCAGTGGATTGGGCCAGGGCTGGGTGTGCACCCTGAGCTGCCTGGGGTTCCTCTCAGCCCAACCTTCACCTTGGGATTGAAGCTGTAAATGACTGTGCCAGCCCTTGGTGAGGTGAGCTGAGAATGTGCATGTGGGTCATTGCAGCAGATCACCTTGTGGGCTGTAGCTTTTAAATTCCTCTGGAGCAGATCAGCCCTCTGCTCAGCTTCCTTGGTGAGCACAGAATGGGGATAAAACCCCGTTTCAGACATCCGTTGTTCTCCCTGGGCTGTTGCTTCCCACCACAGTTTTGGGAAGGTGTTTGGCCTGTCAAAACCTTCCTGTGAAAGGAGTGTGAGGAAATAGGGATGATGTGCTTAGATTTGCCATTGTCTGCCGCAGTCACAGGAGGCAAGAGCTCGCTGCTTATTCCATAAAAGGGGGGAAACTCTGGTAAGTTTAGAAGCTTATTGAAAAGAAACCGGGCAGCTGACAGTGGAAAATGTCTGTTGTCTCCTGCAGGCAGGGAAACAAGAAGGGAGACAAGTAGGAAGCTTAGAGCAAACAGGATATCAGGCTTGTAGAAAGAAAAAAGCTGCTGTGCTCAAGCGGGGAGGTGAATGAGAGCGTTAGAAATAAGAAGACATCTTTCAAGAAGTTGAAGTTGTCTGATTGGGAAAAGTGGGGCAAAAAAAGAATGTAAATCCTGCGAGGCTGAAAGTAAAACCTCCGTAAGACAGGACCAAGAAGACAGCTCGAGGAACAACTTGCAAAAGCGTAAAATCCTGTTTATTCATTTTCCGAACTTATCAGACAGAAAGTCTTTCAGGGTCAGTACTAGATCAAGGAGGAGAAAAAGTTCTTGCAGAAGATAAATCCACAAGGGAAGAAAGAAGTGCTGCCTTTGTATTCACTGGGGAGGAATTTGGGTTAGTTTGTGTCCCAGAACCCTTCTTTTTGGGGAATGGCTCAAATGGAAGAGAACATACAGACAGCAGCCTTAACTTGAAAAAAGGATATGGATACATGGAGCCTGTCTGAAGCTGAGGTGGTTTTTGTTTTGGTGTTTTTTTTTGTTTGTTTGTTTGTTTTTTTTTTGTTTTGTTTTGTTTTGGTTTGGTTTTTTGTTTTTTTTTTTTTTTTTTCAGAAAACTGAATAGATTACTCTGAATTGGAAGGGACCTTAAAAACTCAACCAGATTCCACCCTCTGCCATGGGCAGGGACACCTTCCACTGTCCCAGGTTGCTCCAAGCCCCATCCAACCTGGCCTTGGACACTTCTAGAGATCCATGGACAGCCACAGCTTCTCTAGGCACCCTGTGCCAGGGCGTCCCCACACTCACAGGGAAGAATTTCCTTCCCAGTATCCCATCTGACCCCGTGCTCTGGCAGTGGGAAGCCATTTCCCCTTGTGCTGTCACTTCAGGCTCTTAGAGTCTCTCCGTTTTTCTTGTAGCTCCTTTAGGCACTTGAAGGCCACAATGATTTTACCCTGAAGCTTTTCTTCTCCCAGCCTTTCCTTAGAGGAGGGATGCTCCATCCCTCTGATCACCTTTGTGGTGACCTCTGGAACTGGTTTCCTGCTTTTCCCAGTACAGAATGGGGTCGGCGCATCAAATTAGGAATGGGTTCAAAGCAAAATAACAAAATCTCCCGGATATTTAAAAATATGTATGTTTCATTGGTGTTCAGAAATTAATTATGTAAACTGCTTGAAAAAGTCCATCAGGAGCTACTCAGCACCTGTGCCACCTTGGGCTTAAGAAATTCCAGACGTGAGCTGCTCCCAGAGGACTGGGATGCTGTTATGGAGATGCTTTTGGGCATCTGACCAGTGCCAGTTAGCCTGAGCTGAGTGGCCCACCTTCTTACTCCTGGGCTTGACAAAAGCACCCCGAAAGTTCATGATGAACAACAAGCATGATGTGAGGTGTGTTTATAGGTGTGTTTTTTCCCTGATCTCCATCCTCTCCAGCGCTGTCAGAACGGAATTTTGTGTCCTTAGTGCTTAACACTGGTAGCTAATCTTAGTTTTCTCCCTTTTCAGACAGTTTTTCAGCTGTGCCCTAAGGGGAAAGTGGAGGCAGCCCTGGAGTAGGGTGGTTGTGGTGATGGGATGAGGAATTTTGTATGACTTATCCAACTCCACCAGGTTCTGCCTTTGGGGTTCATTATCATCACATTTGCTGGGTAAAAACCTTTTCTGGTTGTCTCTGCAAGGTTCAGGAACCAAACCTGGCTCTTCCTGATGCATCTGGAGGCTTGTTTGGATAGTGGAGACGTGGTAGAAGTATAATACTGTAAATAAATGTGATTTTTTTTCCATATTTCCTTACTGATGTTTCTGTTTCAGGGATCAGAGGAAACAGTTCCAGACGTTGGTAGAAAACAAATTCTATGAGTGGCTGGTTCAGACGGGGAACCGGCAGCAGCTGGACAGCCTGGTCCCTCCTGCTGTGGGCTCCAAGCAGGCAGCAGGATAACATTCCTGGGCAGGATAACATTCCTGGGCAGCGGAAGGAAGGGGAGGTGAGTAAAAGGCCTCCTTCTCTTGCTTCTTCTCTCCCCCCAAGAACTGTCCTATGTTTGTGTGCACAGCTGAGGCAGAGGTAGGAAAAGCAGGAGTCTGCTGGGTGAATGTCCTCAGAAGAGCCTGGCATTTGGGTTTAGTTCTTACTTTCCTGTCAAAACCCATTTTCAGCTGAAATCTGTGTCCTGAGCACTGCCTTGTTGTCAAGTTTGATTTGTTGGAGGCATTTTTTAAGGCAGATGGACGTAATGTGATATAAAACTGATTGGAATAGCTGCTCTTTCAAAGAAACTCTGTGTATTGATGTCTGCCCGTCTCACTTTTTGCTAAAGAGAGTTGAGTGATACTTTTGGTCATTCTTTCAGTGAGACTTTGGGTAATTCTTACAATGAGACTTTGGATAATTCTCACTTACTCTTTCCAAGGAGAATTGGTTTAGGAGCTGGAGACTTGCTTGTTCTTATTGTGCTCTTCTGCCATGGCATGTTTCAAACCATTAGAAAATGATTTTATTTTTGATTTAGCCTTTTGAATTCCTTTTCCTTTGCTGGTGTTAGTAAAATTGTCTCCTTTTATTTTGTTCCAGAGCTCTGGGAACAGGCAGTGATCTTCTCAGCCCTCCTCTCATTAAGACTTTGTGGCCATTCCACCTGCACCCACCTGACCTGGCAGCCAGCCCTGGTGTGGATTGGACTGCACTGCTGCCTTCCCAGGAATGTGCTGCAGCCATGCTGAGGTGCCTGGCACTGGGGGAAGATGAAGTGTGCCTTGCTGCAGAGCTGTCACCACAGTTAGTGTCCATGGGGAGCAGGTGTCCAGCACACCAGGTGTCCTGGGACAAAGCTGGATGCATGCCCTGGGCATCACCTGCATCCTCGTGGTACAAACCAGCTGTGCTGTTTTTATAAATGTGAAAAAGAAATGTTGAAGTATTTTTTTATGGACGAAATCCAACAGGTTAATTTTTTTTATATGAAGATGGCACTTTTGTGAAGATGAATTTTTGTATATGGTTGCATTGTTTTTACAAATGTCAATAAACCAGAGTTGTTGGATAAACCTGGCACATGTCCTAGGGAAGAGGTTTTACCTGTACAGTTGGTCTTAGAGGGGCACAGCATCTTTTATCTTAATGAAATGTGAACCTGTCAGAGAGAGGAACTGCTAATTTATGAGGAAAGTGGGGCAAAAAAAGAATGTAAGTCCTGGCAGGCTGAAAGTAAAACTCCTGGAGCTGAATGCTGCCCTAGCACAAGGTTTTGATACAAGCCCCATTCCTATCTCTCATAATTTTCATAAAGATTATCAGCTTGAATAAGCACCATTCTCTTGTGCTGGTGGGATGTGTTTTGGGGAGATGTGCTCATAGCTGAGCACTTAAATAAGCTTGGAAAATAGGCAAAGGCATTGCATGGGTGAGTGGAGGCAGCAGCTGGTGGTGCCTTGGGAAGAGCTGTGCAAGCTCAGAGTGAGGGGAAGCACAGTGCTCTGGACTGCACAGCCTCAGAATTCCTCTGAAGGTCTCCCTTGGCTCCTGGGCAGGTAAGTGAGGTGAGTTTATTCTATTTATTTATGTAAGATGAGTTTATTCTATTTAACCAACCTCTAAAGGAGGGACGTGCCAAGTGGCTACAGCTTTGAGCTGTGAACCTGCTGACAGAACCCAGCTTGTGCTTGAGCTCTCATTTTCAGGAATTAAGAACTAAATCAATCCAAGTGGTCTCAGTGAGGGCAGCAGCTGGGGGTGATTCAAGGCTCCTAAAATGGGAAGAGGAGCAGCTGCTGACTGTGTGTGCCCCGGGCTCTCCCATCTGCCTGCTTTTACAGAGCTGCTGTTGCGAGAGTGCTTGTCCTGACAGATTTGAAAGAAGGGCTGCGTGTTTCGGGCGCTGCTGTGCCAAATTCGTGTCCCTTTGTCTCACTAAGCCTTTGGGCTGGGGCACTGAATAGCTGCAGAGGTGGTTTTTCATAATGCACTGGCGGGGGGGTGGCTGTGGAAGCCACTGATCCTCGGCCTCCTCCCGCTGAGGGCCGGAGTGTGGCCGAAAGGAAAACTCCTCTGCTCCAACCTCAGGTGCTGGGCTGAGAGTTGGGAGCTGAATTTGTGACACTTGCAGGAGCAACCAGAAATCTGGGCATCGTTTAATGTGGGAAATCACTCACTTTGTGGGGAGTGGGGAGGTGGCCACACGTCCTCCTTTTCTCTCTGCGTCACGAGGTGTTTGGAGCAGTATGACTCCAGCTGAGGGTGTCCCAGGAAAGTCTGCAGCCTCTTTGCTGCACAGATGTTTCCGCTGAGGGTTTTCAATGCAGAGCTGGTCTTTGCAAGTCTCTGGTGTCTGCTCTGAGCACTTTTCTGTCGTTCCTTAACTGCATCCTTCACTGCACAGGCACGTGCCCTGATGGATATCATGTGCCCTCCTTACAAATGGGGTGGGGCTCTAAGAGCCAACAGGATTCCTTCTTGTTTAACAAGCTTGGAAGGGAGAGAGCAGCCAAATTACCACCCATCCTCCCGGACTTGGCAGGGGGCTGCGGGTTTTAAGTGCATTTGGCAGAGTTTTGGTGTTCTGACTCAGCAAATGGCAACAAAGGGAGGATGGCGAAGCCTTCCTTTATTCCATAATCCTGTTTGCTTTTCTGGAAATCGGCTATAGCCTCAGAATCACTGACTCAATTTTTGGATCCTATTCTCATGACAAAGCGGCTGTCTGGTTTAAAACAAGCCCGTTATAAAAAGGGCACCTCGGATCCTGGCTGTTTGTAACAGCTGCTGACATTCCTCCGGCACAGGAGAGCTTGGCTGGAACAGAAAATGTCCAGAGCTGGAACCAAGGTAAGTTTATTTGCAGTGTATTCATGATTTTGGCTAAAAGCACAGAATTTCGCAGAGATGAATTGTGGAGAAACTTTGTTTTCTTTGTTCTGCTGATAGCTTCCCCCTCTGTCAGCATGTGAGCAGGGGGAGATGCTTGAAACCCCCCCTCACGTGGAGGTAAGCTGGAGCTGAGCCCTCCCAAGTATTTTTCCAGATTTTGGCAGGTTCCTCTAGGTGTGGCTCTGCCAGAGGATGGAGTCAAGCACAGTGACTGGTGAGGAGGCATTTTGAAGTGGTTCTAAATCAGGAGGATCTGATACCTTGTAAATTGGGGGTAGAGGGGGCTGTGCCAACCACTGTGCTTGCACAGCGGGTCTCATGGAAGGCTCCCTTGGAGCCTTGGGAGAGCCTGACTCCGTGCACCAGGGGAGCTGCCACATCCCTTTTCCATGGTGGAGCAGAGGGTGTACTCTGACAGAAGGACTCCTGTATGGTGGCTGTGGCACTGAAGGGAATTGTGTTCCCTAAGGCATGAACACTGGCCTTGGGATTCTGGTGCAATCGGCAGGGCTGAACTAGAATCGGAGAAAGAGATAGGTTGGGGAGCTCAGCTGCAGCTGGAGTGACATCTCTCTGGTGGGGATCCAGCTCCTCAGGCTTGGGTTTAGCAGAGCCGAGCTCACTGATCCCACAGAACTTGTACTGGGTCTGAGACTGTACTGGTGCAGGGAGAAACAGCTGGGAAAGGAAAGGAAAGGAGAGGAGGGCGAGGACTTGGGCCAGGGTCCGCTCTGGAATGTCAAACACTGTTAGGAGGCTGAGGGAAGAGCTTCATCTGAGTTTAGCTTTTGGGCTGGATTCCTTTCAGCCTGTGGAGGCTGTGAGACCCGAGGGGTGCTGGAAGCACAGTGGATTTGGAGGCACTGGGCAGTGCCATGGAAGATCCCATCTTGGCTTTTCCGTGTCCTTCAGCTGTGTGGCTCTCAGGGGTTGGGCTGTTGGTATGGGAAGCTGAGGAGGGTGTGCTGGTGGCTCCCAGATCCCGGGATGCAAACCTGCTGTACCTGAGCCTAAAAAAAAGGTGCTGGGGTTGCAACTGCTCCATCCTTGAGTTTCCTGTCACCCTGTAAAGCCTTGAGCACATTCTGCTTTTCCCCTGCTGAAAGCTGTGTCTCCTCGGCATGTACCATAAGAAATTTAAAGAATATGTGCTGCTGAGGGGCAGCAAGATGGCCAGGAGGAGTCATCTCCTATATCTCTATTCTCTGCTCTTATTTAGCATATTCCAGGGATAAGAAAAGGGCAAAGGAGGGAATTAAACACCATTTCTCCCAACCCCAGTCAGTGATCTGGCCTGGAAAGGGATCACTGCTGACAGAGGAGGCACTATGGGATATTTTTTATGAGTTTTCCTCTAGCTAAGCTACTGTTGAAAAGAAATATGTGGTAACACAGGTGAGGCGACTAAAGCAGGAGTTTTACATTCCTACAAGGAAGTTCTGCTCTGGCAAAAGTGGTATGTGCCTGGTAACCCCCAAAAGGCAAGGTTTGGGCAGGGAGAGGTTTAGAAGGGAGTGCTGGGAGCAGGGCTCCTGGAGCATTTGGCTGAAAGAAGGCGATTTCCCTGCAAGTGAGAGGGCACAGAAACAAAACTGAAATCTGGGACTGGAATCTGTAATTTGCCTGTAATTATTCTATGGGTGAAAACATCAATCTGCTCTGTTGGTGCCTGAATCCATGCAGGAAAGCTGGGAAGCAAAGGTCTGCAATGAGCTGAGGGTGTGTCTGAAGAGCAGTGCTGAAGAACGGGTGAGCGGCATCCCTTAAATTCTGAGATTAAACCAAGGAGCAGGTTTCAACCAAGGCTGGACAGTTCTGTAGGAACAGCCATATCCTTAACATGCCTTTGGATTTCTCTGGCTTTGTGGTTTTATAAGTGCGGGGGAAACGCCCCCCTGGAAACATCAGGAAGCTTTGCCAGGCTCCAGTTTAGTTGTGTTGGGCTGGGTGGGGAAGGAATATCACTGAGTCCCGGAATGGTTTGGGTTGGAATTGACCTTAAAGCCCATCTAGTTCCACCCCCTTCCATGGGCAGGGAATCTTCCACTATCTCAGGCTGCTCCAATCCCCGTCCAACCTGGCCTTGGACACTTCCAGGTTCCCTCTGCCCAGAAAGCAGGTCCACATTGGGCAGAGTTCATCATTAACTGTATTGGATACTCACCACATGGACAGGAGTGGGACAGGATCAGAGCCTGGGGACAGATGCTGGAAAGAGGGATCAGCCATCCCAGCACAGGATAATGCAGAGGAATGGAAATAAATGAATCCCTGCAGAGGGTTTTCCAGGGATGCTCGGGCTTCCTTGATCACTGGCTTCATGATGAGGGTGACTACTGATGCATGACTGCCAAATCCAGTGAGCAGAGCTTTCAGTGTTGCTTTTTGCAGATTTTTTGGGTGATACGTTTATGAATGATCAAGAAGCAGGATCTGAAAAAGGTAGTGGGTTGTGGCCAGGAAGACCTGGTTAACTGCCCAAGAGTGGGAAAGCAGGAACTGGGCATTTCAGTGCTTTCCTTTCACAGCCCTTATTCACTGCTGGAAAGATCAGAGTGATTCCCAGCTCTCCATTGAAGGTGGGACGAACTTGCTCAGGATGTTAGGAGACAGGTTGTTGTGTGTGCACCAACTGCTTCGTGATGGCAGATCAGTCCTTGAAATGGAAAGGAAAATAGCAGTATCCTAATAAATGTCTGGTAACAGGCCACAAAATTAAGAGCATGAATCCTCTGGCATGATCACTCTGACTCCCCAGGTCGCTTGGTGGGACATGCTGACCAACCAGCTCCAGGAAAACTCCAGCTAATTTAATTTTTGATTAAGAAGTGAGTGAGTTGTCCTGGATTTGGGTTGCAACACTGACAAGGAATGATTTTTAAGAGCAGGGAGGTTACATCGATACCAGTAGCCAAAGCACTGTAGGGGAAGTACAGCAGGTGGGGGTGTATCTTACTCAAACTATGGAAAAAAAAAAAGGGAAAAATGGATTGTGGAACACTGCATGTTGGATGTGGCCAGAAAGATTCTCTCTAGACCATCTGGTGTCATGAGGAAGCAAGGGATGTAGTCAAGATAGACGTGATGGTTTGGGAATCTCTCAGAGAATAGCAACATTTGGTGAGTAATTGTCACCTGGAAGGATCTAAAAATGGGTCTGGAGAAAGGACTGGTCTGGTCTAGAGCTTGACAATATTTCCATGAAGGGATTTTTGAGGGAAACTGGGCCTCCTCTCCGGGGCTGGCTGGGAGGATGATGCCTCTGGTGGGAGGAATGGGATTCGCTCATCAGTTCCCAAGATCATTTGAAGCTGGATTGTGATCAAGGATGGAAGTACTCCAGGATAAAGTGCTTTGGGGTCAGCAGCCTGGCTATAGAGCAGCTCTTGGGAAAGAAATGTGGGGATGGATTGTGAATTTGTCAGAGGTTTTGTGGACTCACAGCAACCAAAGCAGAACAAACCAACTGCAAAGACAATCCTTGGATATCCATAAAACTGCTACCCACCATGCACATGAAATGCTCCCTTAGTTTCTCCTGGCATGGGCAAGGCTTGTGTGATGTCCAGCTTTGGGCAGTGAGCTTTGAGAAAGGAAGTTTTGGGTTGTTCAAGTGGGAACAAGGATGGGCTGGAAGACATAACCTTGGAGGAAAGAGATTTCTCCCTCCCCCCATCAGTAAAGATCTCGCTGCAAACAGTTGGTAAGCCAATATAAAAGAAATAATTAAGGCTGGAAAAGCCCTCAAAAGGCATCAAGTCCAAGTGCCACCAACCCAGTGCTGCCAGACACACCCATGTCCCCACAAAACAGCTTTGTACAGTCCATTGACTTCTCCTAGCTCTCAGGCCATAATTCAGCAACTCCTGATCTAGAGAAGGTGGGAGAGATCTGTTTTGGTAGTGTTTTGCTGGAAAAAGGACAGGGACTGCTCCATGGGAATGTTGGATTGGGCTGGGACAGAACAAAGGCCTGAGAAGGGCAGAACACTGATGGCAGGGGGAGGTGTTGGGGTCAGACAGGTGAATTAGTCTGACTGACTGCAGCTGGCCGTATTCCATGGCTGGACCCGGTGATTTCTGATATCCCAAGAGCTCTGCCTTCAGATCTTTCCTGCTGTGATGTGGCTGGAACATGGAGATGTGCTGGGCGAGGAACCTCCGCACTGTCCCCTCTCTGCTCGTTTCAGGTCACCTTCTATGAAGACAAGAACTTCCTCGGCCGTTACTACGAGTGTGACAGCGACTGCCCTGACTTCCACACCTACCTGAGCCGCTGCAACTCCATCCGTGTGGATGGAGGCACCTGGGTGGCCTACGAGAGGCCCAACTATGCTGGGAACATGTATGTGCTGACCCACGGGGAGTATCCTGACTACCACCACTGGATGGGCCTCAACGACCGCCTGGGCTCCTGCAAGTACATCCAGATCGTAGGTGTCACCCCTCTCCCAGGGGATGCTGTCGTTTACACCCATTGGAAGGGTTTCACGTGGGGAAACGTGGTGTCCATCTTCCTGGGGAAGCACAGAGGGGGTGGCTGCAGGGGATTTGCTCCCACAGTCCCACTCTGGGAGTAGCAAGGTGGTTTGTGGAGGGGGGAGAAGGTGAATCTCTCCCACTCTGGATTGCAGGGGGAAAAGGTTGATCCCTTTAAATGTGGGTGAGTTTCCATAGGAACAGCAGTGTAGGTTCATCAGCATGTTCCCTTAGGGATTTCAGTGTCCAGGCAGGTTGCTCCAAAGTTTTCCTCCCACCTTTTCCCTGCTGTGTAACCAACTGATCCAACAGGCTCAAGGCCTGTAACAGTGGAACGTTGATTTTGCAGGAACAACTGAAGTGAGAGGGAGTTTCCTCTCTAGCAAACCAGAACTCCCTTCTGATACAGGGAACTGGATCCATGTCACCAAACTCCTCTGGGCATGGAGACACCAAGCCCAGCAGCAGCCCTGGAGTGCCCAGAAATGGAGGGGTGTCTGGAGCCCTCTTTGGCTGTGCTTGGAGCAGTTTGGTGCCTCCTGGTATTGGGAGAGCACAGGAGGTGTGCTCATTCCCTCCTAACCGATGATGGGCAGAAAGGAACAGAGGGAATGATCCTTTTGGGAAGCCTGTGGGGAGGAACATCCTTTAAAACTGGGATTGTGGATGAAATGTGGATTGCTGCTGCTGCTGCTGAGGTTTTGCCAGTGGTGGGGCAGACACTGGTGATCCATGGGTATTCTGACTTGGAGCACGACTGTGCATTCCCACTGCATGGAACAGATCTCACAATTGAGAACAGGTTTTGCTTTTCTGCCTGGGAGTCTAACCCTCCTCTGAGCCTATTCTGGCTTTGAGCTGGGTCTAAATCCCTTTTCCTGGGGCAGGGAGGGTTTCCATCCCGTTCAGAGCACTGATCTGGCTTAAGACATGGAGCCAAAACACGTGCGAGATGTAACAGCAGCATAGCGTCCTCCACCAGGATGAAACGTGGGAGCCTTATCCTGCATATCTACCTGGTACCTGGCTTTCCCTCCTGTCCTGGAGAGACCCCGAGGCCCCGCAGAGCTCGGCCGGGGACCCAGGGGACGAGAGGTGTCCGGGCAGCTGCCGATGAGACGCTGCCGCGGCGCCGTGGGGCGAGGAGCGCTTCCCTTCCCGGTGGGAACAGCGCTGGCTCCGCAGCACGGCGGCTCTGCCGGGGTCGGCAGCTCATTCATCTCCTCTCCGCCAGGGGCAGAGGGGACTGGAGGGGGTCTGATGCTAACGTGGAACACGGGGGGTTCAAAGCAGCCCGGGCTAGCGAGACTGGCAGTGCTGACTCAGCCTCATTCCTGGAGTTGCTCTGCCCGCGATGCTCTGTTAAAAATTACCCCGGCTGCTTCTCCCTGTGCTTTTGGGGGCTGACGTGACACATTTCAGCCCCGTTCTGGTGTGCTGGGCGTGGTTGGTACCTGCTTTGAGCCTGGCTGTGCCCAAACTCTGTCCCCGTGACAGAGCTGGGACGTGTCGGTGCCTCCATCCGATGCTTTGGTCGCCGATGAAGTCACCCAGAGAAACTGTGGCTGCCCCATCCGTGGAAGTGTCCAAGGCCAGGTTGGATGGGGCTTGGAAGAACGTGGGATAGTGGGAGATTAGAACTGGATGATCTTTAAATCTCTCCCAACCCAAACCATTCCACGGCTCTATGATTTTTCTCTCTCTCTTTTTTTTTTTTTTTTTTTTTTTTTTTTTTTTTTTTTTTTTTCTTCCTAGCCAAGTGGAGGCCGAGGCCACATCCAGGTGTTTGAGAAGGGAGATTTTGGCGGGCAGATGTTCGAAGCCACCGAAGACTGCCCCTCCATCATGGAGGAGTGGCATATGCGGGAGGTGCACGCCTGCAGGGTGCTGGAGGGCGTCTGGGTGTTCTACGAGCATCCCAACTACCGGGGCCGGCAGTACGTGCTGCCCAAGGGGGAGTACCGCAAGCCCGTGGAGTGGGGCGCGGCCAGCCCCGCCGTCCAGTCCTTCCGCAGCATCTCCGAGTGAGCCGGCCCCGTGAGCGGGCTGCCACACCCCCCCAATAAACCAACTGTGTCGCTCAGCTCCGCCTTGTCCTGGTTATTCTCGGGGTTTGCGTGCCGGGTGTCCTGCTTCAGGGGAGCTGGGGTGGAGCGGAGCCTTCTCTGAGCAAAACACCCCGCGCCAGTCCCGCCTGCCTCATCGTCACCCCCTTCCCCGTCCCCTGCCCTGTGTCCCGCTGCTCCTTCAGGAAAAAGCCAGCCCCAGTGTGTCAGATGCTGGATGTCCCCTGTAGGTGTGAGCCAAGGGATTCGGCAGCTTATGGAGTCGGGGCGGTGGAGGCAGGAGAGCAGGCTGGAGGTGGGATAGAGGCAGTGAACGCCTCTGGGAGCTGCCCTGGCGTGGGAGGTGGCTGCTGGGTGGTCCTGAAGGGCAGCAAGAGCTCCCTGGCCACCTGAGATGTGCAGAGAGCAGAGGGGGCTCCCAGTTAGCCCCCAGGAACATCTCTTTTTGCCCGGTGCTGCCGGAGGAGAGGCAGGTCGCAGGCACAGCCTCCCGGGCAGGAATAACTGATGGCTGGGCACTGTTCCCGTGGGAGCCCCGGGGACACGCAGACTGTTAGCCCACGGAGCCGAGGGGCTGGGGGACAATGCACGGGGGTGGGAGCAGAGCCGTCCCAGCCATGCTCTGCAGTCTCTTCCCGTTGATGTATGAGGTTATTACGGAGCAGAGAGCCAGGATCTGTTTGTCAAGCCACGGGGCCGCCACCTCCTGGGAAAGCTGCTGCTGGTGATGGGGAATGTGAAGGAGCCGCCAAGAGGGGCGGCTCCAACCCTCTGGACTTCCCCCAGCACAAAGACGAGCTGAAGAGTTGAATTCCCGTCCTTCCTCTTCCTCCTCTCCCTGCTGTCACCCGTCTACCTTAGCCCCCTGCCCCATTCCAGCCTTTCTCTGCGAATGGTGATGCATCTTCACCCACTTCCATCCCTCCTCCCCTCATTTCCATCACGGATCAGCAGGTTGCAGATCATCCAGCTGGATGTATTTTTTCCCCATAGAATTTCTCCAGGACCAACCAGCCCTCAGGTCTAGCTCCTCTTTCCGCCCTGGCTTCTGGCAAAGCTCTCTGAGGGCAGCAGCTTGAGCACAGCCTGGCTCCTGGTTTTTGGTTTGTTTTTTTTTACAGTGAGCCTGTTGTTGTCCCTGTTGTGGATGGAAGATCTCCTGTAGGTAGGCGAGCTCCACCCACTGCATTTCCAGCCATCTTCCACCCTGATTTTGGGAAATGTCCCCCTGTCCCCATCCCACATGCCCAGTACTGGGTGGATTTGGGATGCTCCAGCACTGTGGTGTGGAGTGCGTCCACCCTGGAGCACTGGAGGAACCAGACCTGGATCTGGTCTGCCCTTAGGGTAATGTTTTCCCATATCCTTCCCTTTCACTGCTGATCTCCCCACTTTTAAAACCCAATTATCCCAAGTCTTCCCTCCTTCTCCTTGTCCTCCAGGCTCTTGCCCTTAGGTGAATGTTGTGTCCTCAACATTTGCAACCGACATAAATAACTAAAGTTCTACTTGGTGTTTTTTTTATTGTTAGTTTTTAATTTATTGTTATTCCAGATGACTTTTCCCCTTTTTCCCTTGCCACGGAGCAGGGTGCCTATGGAGATGAGTGGGGAGTGCAGCAGCCCAAGCCCAGCAGTGCTGATGCTGGTTTTTCCTTGACAGCTAATTTCCATTTCTCAGTATCAGGGGGTCTGCTCCAGTAATTGGCATGTAGATTGTGTGTGGTGGGCCTGTTAGACACGAGCAAAGGCTCTGCTGCTTGGAAAAAGCCAACCTTGGACTGATGGATGGGGTGTAAGGAGGTCACGGGGAGAGAGAATATCCAGATGCCCGCATGCACACACCTACAAAATTTCCCATTCCACGCCCTCCCCCCATCCCTACTTTCTTTATCTGGTAAACTCTAATCTATCTTATTTCACTGAGACAAATCCTGCTCCATTTCTCTCTCTTTCCCTTTTTCCCTCTAAGGGAAATGTGATGGAACCTGCTCCTGGATTTAATGAGAGGATGGTGCGGAGTAGCAGGAATTAAAGTGGTGCCATGGTTCATTAGCAATTGGGGATCACATGCAGCAGGCCCAGATGTTAATTACACTTTGGGACTTAATTGGTATAAGGCATTCCTCTCCTCCATCGCCCGTAATCCAGTGGGTGTGTGAGGACTTCCAGGCAGGTGTCTGTCTGTCCCTCCTCCTCCGCCTGCCCAGCACCGGCCATGATCGAGGGGCACCAGCTGATTTGGAAAAATTGAAGTCACCTTCATTTCCACCCCCTTGGGTGACCAAGGACCTGCTGTGATTTTTCCTTCTTTTCCTTCCTGTGCCATTCTCCTCCAAAATTTTTCTCCAGCTGCTGGAGAAAGCAGGTCTGGATGGGATGGGGCAATGGTGGGAGATGGCACTGTGTTGAAGGAGGAAAAAACATCCGCCTCAAAGCTGGTCATCCCCAGTGGATACCAGGACATCCTGATCCTTTTTCTTGCTCCTTGACCTGTCCTTACTGGCCCATCCCTTCTATCCAGCTCTCGAGGCAGACAGGGGAGCCCACATCTGCCCCCATAGCACCTCTGCTGCTGAAATCTCCCCAGTTCTTCAAGGCCAGTGGTCTCCAGTTTCTTCCCTTTTCCACCTTGGGTTCACCCTGATGAGATGCAAAAGCTGCTGAAAAGCTGAGGGGGGTGGTGGGCAGCGTTATTTTGCTGGAGGACAGAAATTATACGCTTGGAAATGAAGAATATTCCTCTGAATGCTGCCAATTTGTTCCTTGCCTGAGCTGGCTGGTGGTGGCCCAGTGTGGGGCATGGGTGTCACTGTGAAGGAGCAGCACATCTGTGGGATCTGGCCTGGAATTCGCTGCACAGCCCCAGTGGGACACTCAAACTCACCTCTGCCCTCCACAAATTGCCCCCAGGCCCTGATGGTGGGACACAGCCACCACAACCAGCCCAGGCTCCCATTTTCCCTCCTCTTCCTGAGGTTCTCAGGGCTTTGTGGGTCTTCCCTTTGCGTTGCTGGTGCTCCTTGGTCTCAAGCTATCAGCAGCTTGATGCATCTTTGTTCTGCCAGAAAAGATCACTCCTGAATGAGAGCCACTGTCCCTTCCCTCTCATCCCTGGGAGGGGTCAAAAAGTGTGTGGATGTGGCACTTAGGGACAGAGATGTGGCAAACCAGAGCAATTGAAGGCCACTTTGGTAGGAGTTAAAGAAAAACAATGCTTTCAAAACTCCAAAATTAATTGTTTTGGGGTTGGATGGAGAAAGGAGACGTTTAATCCTTTTGTTTAAACTTCCTTGATTTTAGGTCTTAGTTTTCGGTTCAGGGGTGGGCTTGGCAGTGCTGGGGAGACAATTGGTGAATTTAGGGGAGACTTTTCCAACGTAAACAATTCTGTAATTCTGTGATTTCACGATTCCATGATTCTCTGATTCCAGGATTTGATGGTCTGTGATTGTATAATTCCATAGTTACATAGTTCTGTGGCTCAGGGCAGCACTTCTTTGCCATCTGGTTCCCTTGGAGCCCTGTCACTTCACATTCTGCATTTCCCACCATCTCCTCACTGAACCCCAAGCCCCTAAATCAGGGATTCGGCCTCCACCTCAACCCCTGCCTGGGCAGTCTAAAGGTTCTCCCCAGTGGCTGCAGCCCCCACTTTGGTTTTGGTGAAACCACTTTCCAGGTGGTGTTTTTCCTCTGTTTTCTGTGTGACCCCCCTGTGCGTTCCCTGTTGGCCCCATCTGAGCGGTGGTTTCAGGGTGCTCCTTCCATCCTCTTCTGAGCATGTGGGGAAAGTCTGTCCCAAATCTGAGCGGGGAGAGATGGAACTGGTTTGTCTCTCTCACACACAGATGTTCTGGAGACTTCATCAGAGTCTGGCCACTGTCACACGTGTCCTGCCACCCAGAGGTGCCGTGCTGGCAGTGTCTGTGAGCCCTGGGAGGGAGGATGTGTGAGGATGAGGATGTGTGAGGATGAGAGCTGTGCCTCTCCAAGTTGTGTGTACGGGCCTGAGGGATGCTGGCAGCCCAGGTGAGGCTCTGAGGTCCCCTAGAGCTGCAGAGGGAAAGGAGAGGAGAGGGCAGAAGAGGAGAGAAAGAGGCAGAGGGCGCTTCCCAGGGCGCCATCCTTCCCTTTCCCAAAGCCCAGCAGAGGGCAATAGAAGCAAATGGAAGAGACGAGACTTGGCGAGGGATGTGCGACGCGGACAGATTCCAAGGCAGAGCGACCTGGAAGCGGAGGGATGTACAGGAGGATGTACAGGCAGAGGGATGTGCAAGAGCGGGGAACGGTGCGCCCGGAGCGCTGTGCAGGGAGCAGGGCTGGGGGGCGTGCTGAAGGAGGTCGGAGCAAAACAGAGAAATTCAAGGTTATTTTGGTGAGAGTGAAAGCAAACCGATGTTTTCCTAATTCCTAAAATTCATCGCTTTGGGAAAAGAAAAGGGAAATATTTAACCCTTTTGTTTAAATCTTCTGGATTTTAGGTCAGTGTTTATGAAAAGCGCTGCATGGCTGATCACATTCAGTGGATGATGCTGGGAGGAAAGGCTCTGAGAATTCCCAGCCCGATTACATTCCAGCTGAATAATTGTGCGACTGAGCTCTGCTCAGTTTCTGGATTTCTTGGAAACCAAATTCCACACTTACCTGGAGCCTTCTTTTGGTTCTGCCTGAGCCGTGGCAGGAGGGATGTGCTGGGCTGGGGCTGGCACTGCCCACGGGCTCCCTTCCTCCCTGCAGAGGGAAAACCACGACAGGCCGCGGGGTGAAGCAGCAGGGAAGAGTTGGGAACGGCATCCCCTTTCCACCTTCCTGCTGCTGGACCAGCTGGGGCTGAGCTTGGGCAGGACCCTCCTCTCCTGCTCTCTGTTACTGCTCCCTGCACGCTCCTGTCTGGCTAGACAGGTATTCCCAGCTGGATTTCCTACATATCCAGGTCACTTCCCTGTGGTTTTTAAGCTTTTTAATTATTTTTTTTTTTTTTTAATCCCCCCCAACTCTTTGGAGTCGCACAGGGACGTTTAACAAGAAAAATGTTCCATGGCAGGACCGTGATCCTATAGCCGCCCTCACAGCTATAGACAGGACATCTGCAGAGACACAGCAGGGCAGTCTCTCCTGGCAGATTCCCGCTTGAGACCTTGTCTTTTTTCGGGGAAAACAACAATTATTTCAAAAGGAAGGGTAAAATCCCTGTGGCTCGAGCTGCAGGTGGCCGGGAACAGGCAGGATCCTGCCTGGACACCCCAGGAAGGAGCTGGGGGGGCGTTATCTGGGCAGAGCCCCACCACGGTGCTGCTGCTGCTGCGGGGTGCGACCTTCGGAAAAAAGGATGATTTTGGGGAGTCTGGCGTAGGCTTTTTGTTGCTGCTTGGAGAGAGCAGCGCTGGGCTCTGGTCTTAGAGGAGAAGAAGGAAGGGTCGTCCACACCTACGGAGCCCCCTAGCCGGCTCATTAAACCCGTCCTTGCCGGGACGAGCGCGGTGCAATCTGCCCATCTCCGCGTTATCTCCCCATCGGCCTCCTCTCCTGCCACGCTTCCAGATGCTCCTTATCTCCCCTCACCTTCCCGGAGAGCCGGCGTGCTGGGGGCAGGGCCGGCTGCCCAGACTCCCCACCTGTGATCTCCCCGGCTCTTATCAGGCTCCCTGAGTCCCCATCGAGCCCCTGTCTCAAAGTCAATCGGATTTTCAGGTCGGGCGGTGGCGGGGAGGCTGCGGGCACCCCGCTCTCCCCCTGCGCCCCGCTCGAGCCCGTTCCCCAGGTAGCGCCTCTCCCCATTTATTCTCCAACATTATCAATTACATTTGGATTATTATTCCTCACTGAAGCCCAAGCGAGCCGCAGACAGCTATTTCCTAATGGGGAAACGTTACGGGCAACTTATTAACGAACAATGCGTCATTAAGGGGGGAGAGCTTCAAAGGCTCCTAAACGCATTTCAAAGGACACAATGCGGAGCGGATCCTGCCGCCGCATATCTGGGGGACATGGGCAAAATTTGTGACAAGGAATAGACCGGGCCCAATGTAATTAACTAATTCTCGATCAAAGGGGTTTTAGAGCTGAATGGTCAGGGAATTCAATTATGGGTTTCCTAATGAACCACTCTGTGCCAAGTGATGGTACAGGGGGATGTTTTCCTCTGGAAAAGCAGGGCTGAAGATCAGGGCTGGGATTTCTAGAGAGGTTTGGGAAAGAAGCACCAGAGAGCTCCTCCCGGGTGGACCCGGTGTGGGGGGACAGAGATCATCGAATCGCAGGATCCCAGAATGGTTTGGGTTGGAAGGGACCTTAAAGCTCATCTCATTCCAACGTGCCATGGGCAGGGGCACCTTCCACTAGACCTGGTTGCTACAAGCTCCATCTGCCACCACCCAGGCTCTCTCTGATGGCCGTCTGTCCTAGAAATGTCCCCGTGGTGGAACATGTTCCTCCTCCCTTTGAGTTTGGGCAAATCCTAGAGCTCTTTGGAGCCAGAGCTGCTGGAAGGGGTTGTGGGATGCAGCAGGACGGCTGTGCCAGGGCTGGCGTCTCCTGATCCACTCCCTGAAAAACCTGGGCAAGGGAGATTTCCTCCTCTGCTGCCTGAATCCAGCCTCTGGCAAAAATAGCATGGTTTTCTGCTCATGAAAGGAACATCTTCTAGTCCTCCACTAGTTTTCTCTTATTATAGAAAGTTGATTTGCTCACTTTACAAAGGGAAATGTATTATGAATTTTCCCTTCATTCTCCTTCTTTTTTTTTTCCCCGTTTAACAACCGATTTGTGTGTTGCATGAAAGTTACACAGCTCTTTAGATGCGTTTGCTATTTTATTTTCTTTCATTCAAAAATATGTCAGTAATCTTTTTGTTAACATGAAAGATAAAGGATTAGTAATGCAAGATGCAGTTTTCTTGTAACCTTCTTGAAAGCAGACTATAGTTTCTTATCTGGCTCTAACATTCATTTTCCTGAAATGAAAAAAAAAAAAAAAAAAAAAAAAAAAGAAAAAAAGAAAAAGGACTTCTTAAAATGAAATAAACTATATTCAATTCAGGCGAGCAGCGCCAGCAAAGGAATTTATTGCAGCTGGCAGAATGGAGCAGCTGCACTGATGTCGTTCTGCCGCAGCACTGGGGACCTTCCCCAGGAACAGCACACACGGATCATCGGGAGCCTGGGAAATGCTGCAGCGAACAGAAACCACTGGAGAATCATGGAATGATGGAAAAGTTTAGCTTGGAAATGGCCAGTAAAATCACTGAGTCCAGCTGCACCCCCAGCACTGCCCAGGCCACCTTTAACCCATGTCCCCAAGTGCCACATCCACACGGCTTCTAAGTCCCTCCAGTGTTGGGGACTTCAGCACTGCCCTGGGCAGCTGTGCCAGGGCTGGGCAGCCCTTTCCACGAAGAACCTTTCCCAATATCCAACCTGAACCTCCCCTGATTCAACTTGAAACTATTTCTTCTCTTCCTATCAAGGACAAACCTTGTGTTGGCATCATGACATCACCCAAGATGTGCCTGTCCAGTTGACTTTAGCAGCCATCCTGTTTTCCTTGGGGATATCCAGGAAGTCCCAAGCTGGAGATGGGCCACCATTTCCTGGGCTTGGTGCTCACTGCAGATGCACAGAGAAGCTGCCAGGGAGGCTGTGGTTGCCCCATCCCTGCAACTGTCCCAGGCCATGTTGGATGGGGCTTGGAGGAACCTGGGATAGTGGGCAGGGAGGTAGAACTGGATGACCTTTAAATCCCTCCTGTTTGCAGTTAGGTTTTGTTCCTTTTTACTTTAAAGAATTTTTTCCCCATAAGTTACCAAGGAGACTAAATGTCGTACTTAAGACTATTTACCAAAACAAAGGGGTGGTCAAAGCTCAGAGGGGGGTTGGGGGTTTGAGGCAGGTAAAGAGCAGAGCTTCAGGTAGCTGGTCAGTCTGGTTTTGGGCATTCAGGGAGAAAGCACTGCTGGGTTGGTGCTCCTGCTGGAGGATTTCACTGCAGTCCAGTCTTGGGAAATCTGCCATCATCTGCTCACCCTGGAATTCTGAGCTTCTCTGCCGCCCTGTGAGAGCTGGGCCAGCCCTGCCCTGCCATCGTGGTTCCATCAGCGCTGCTCCTCTTGCTACAGCGTGACCCTGCACCCCCCTGCCCTGCCGGGACATCCTGCCACTCCACAGCTACCCAGACTCTTTTTCCACTGTTCCCAGCTTGGTGCTCCGAGTATCCTACAAAGGCATCGAGACCAAACTGCCCTGGGTTTTTGTGAAGCAAAGTCCTCGAAGTTCTTGGTACTGTTTTTGTTATCAATGCTGTAGTTGGTTTTTTTTGTTGTTGTTGTTTGTTTTTTATACATATCAGTAAAGAACTCCTATTTCTATTTCCAAAATATTTTGCCTAAAAGCTTTTAACTGAAAAAATTATAATTGGAAAAAGGGTGGTGGTTTACATTCTCCATTCCAAGGGAACTCCGGCTTTCCCTGGCAGATACCTGTCTTCCCAAACCAAGACACCTCCCAACTCAACCCATTCTGTGACTGTGATTCCATGATCTTCACCCATGGCTCATGAGCAAACAGGGATTTACAGGACTTCTAGCTCCTGGCAATTTATTTGAGCAGCATTGGGTCTCCAGGAGGTGCCACCTTGCATCACTCTACCACCAGCCTGACAGGGGTTAAATCCTTTTATAAACTGCTGGATGTCGGTGACAATCAGCTAATGGGTGCTCACCATCTAAACAAGGTATTTCCCCCCATCAGGTGGATTTGGTTATTACTGAGTTGGCCTGACAACATTTACAACTTTGTTTATAACCGGGTTTGCAGGGAATATTTTGTTTTGCTCCAGAGAAACCAGGTGTTTTCTATCGCGGAGGGGAATGCTGATTTCTGTCCCACACGACATGGATTGCAGAGCTTAATAATTAAATAAAATAAAGAAAAGCATCATCCTGTGGGCTCAGATCTTTGCCTCCAGTGTTTAATGGGGCTCTTGTCCTGCGCTAACAGATCTGTGGTTTCATTTGAGGGAAAAGTGTGTTTTCATATCAAAGGAGCCCCCCTGCACTGACCCAGCCTTCCCTTCCCCCTCTCTGCCCTGGCACACATGCTATTTTAATATTTCATATATTTCATAAGCTTTTATGCTTCTAAAAGAGAAGTGAATTTGTGGAGAGTTGAGCTCTCCAGAGCTGTACTTCAGAGCTGGGAAGTAATTCAGGGTGAAGCCTGTATTAATCTCAGGTGAGAGAGATATTTAAATTCAGGCTACCAGTGTGAATATAAAATGGGGATCTCTTTACAAAATTTTCAAATTGTAATATGCAAAGCTTAAAGAAAAGAAACCCCAAGGGAACAGCTTTCTTCTAGAACATTTTGTTCCAACCATCATCTTTTTACCTTTATTTTTTTATTTAAAAAACCCTCCCTTTGCCATTTTGTATTTTTAAATTAAATCTTTCAGTTTTTAAAATGAAATTCTTTATTGCTGGGAGATGGTGATGGGGAAGGGGGAGCAAGATGTAAGTGCCTGCCTGTGAAAAATGGTGCATGGACCCAAATTTTAGCTGGCACAGAAGGAATAGTGACCAGAGGGGAAATAAATCTCTGTTTGGTTGGTCTAAGTAATGTGGGGCCACCTCCTCACTTGGGGGATGCTGCCTGAATCCTGTTTTTGAAGAGAAATTTCTGCTTGGAGGGAGGAGAGATGCAGCATAATCACGTTCTTGCATCCTCCTCTGCCAGTGCTGGGGAGCACTGGGATGAGCTGGTCCATCCCATCAGCCTTCTCCTTCTCCACAGATAAAGTTCAGAATGGATTTACGATCCTGGGCAATGACCACATTCTGTGAGCACATTTTGGTAGGATGGGGATCCCCTGTAGGTGTCTGTGCTGGGTGTAATGTGCCAGAATATCCCAAATCCCACGGTACCACTCCTGGGAGAGCCCTGTGTTTGCATCCAAGGCAAGCACCTCTGGCTGCAACCGGCTTCCAGGTCAGGAGAACTGGTGACAGATGACATGCTATTATCAGCTCTGTCAATTAATTAAATTACACATTATGCTTATGAGGGTGATATACTGAGCCACTCTAGATTAAGTGTCACAATTAAGTCTTTAATTTCTCTTTAATAAGCAAGTTATTATATGTTAATAAAAGATCAATTAGTTGCTAACAGAGCGTTGATCCAGGTACAACGAGTGTGTCAGGGAAACATCAGGGCTGACACGAAAGGGGATGGGGGATTTTGTGTACTACATGTGTACAATTAGGATTTTAATGGAGACAAACTGGAGGGGGCATCCAGGTGGGCTTGAGATATTGCTCCATACATGAAACCTGGCTCTTCCCAGGCTGGCAGGGCTGGGACAGCCAGGACAGATCCAGTCATAGAATCCCACAATGGTTTGGACCTTAAGACTTATCCCATTCCATGTTCTGCCATGGGCAGGGACACCTTCCACTATCCCAAGCTGCTCCAAACCCCATCCAGCCTGGCCTTGGACACTTCCAGGGATGAGGCAGCCACAGCTTCTCTGGACATCCTTTTCCAGGGCCTCTTCACTCAAACTGGCAGGAATTCCTTCCCAATATCTCATCTAACCCTAGTGTCTGGCAATGGGAATCCATTCCCCTTTGTCTTGTCACTCCAGACCCTTGTCCAGTATCCCTCTCCAGCTCCTCTGGAGCCCCTTTAGACTCTGGAAAGGGCTACAAGGTCTCCTTGCAATCTTCACTTCTCCAGGTGAGTGCCCTCAGCTCTCTCTTCTGCAATGTCAGTGACAGCAGGTGGTTATCCTGTGTGGGGTGATCCCAAGGACGGACCTTCCACCAGAATGGTCTCCAAACCAGGTCTTATTACTGCTTCCTGCTCTGTTATCTGTACACCACGGCATCTTCCCAATGCACCTCCTGCCAGGACCCCCTTCCTCCCCTGTCCAAATGCCCATCCCAGCCCGCTCACTCCCACTGGGAAATGCCAGGTGAGCGTGGAGCAGTGGGGAGCCTGCGGCTGAGCTTCCAGCGGGAGAGGAGGGAAGCGCTGGAGCTCCAGTGGCACCAAGATTCCAGCTGAATATGGATGACATCATTATACGGGTGAGCCTTTCAGCAACAGCGAGCTGGGTTTTAAAGTAGCGACCTACAGCATACAAATGATGGGTTTAAAGGAAATAAAAAAAGAGATGATTTGAATAGCAGACATTTAGAGAAGAAAAGCTTCTCCCCCCCCTTTCCCATTTCTAATATCTTCCGACGGGGCAGGCGCTACGCATTTAAAAAGAAATTAAAACACTCCCCCTAAATACACTCCAGGCAGTAACAATGGCAAAGTTAAGAAGGTTACGAGACTTAGTTGTCCCAGCAACATGTCATCAAGTTGGAATGAGCAGGAAACACAGATAATGGGGAGAAGGAGGAGGGGGAGAGAAGAGGAATAAAACCACAGGAGGAAAAATGCCAAGAGATTGAGGAAGAAAAAGGAAACCCCTTTTTATTTGCTGTTTCGTTGGGATGAATCTGATTTTATAGTCCCTAAAAGAGGCTAAAATATAATCTCCTTTTGTGTAATGCAAGTGTTAGGAAAATGTGTCATCAGCAATTCTTCTTTACACTCCAGCAATAGTCAGAAAATTAGCAGGGATATTCAGCAGGCTACAAAGAAAAAACAAACAGAAGTCTCACATTTTCAGCCCGAGCTGTCATTTAAGAGTGTTTCCACTTTTTATTCACCTTATTGATTGTCCCTTATGGCTTGTCTCTGCTGCAGCAGCAGAGCTTGGGGTTTCCAAAGGAAGACAAAGCAGAGGAGGAGGTTTGGGATGTGGCTGTAACTGCCTGGAGAGCCCAGGGCTCTCCCAGTACTGATGGCTTTTGTGCTCAAAAGTAGGTGTAGGAAAAAAGCACATGGCGCAACACCTGGCAGAGGACAGAGAAACGGAGAAAGAGAAATGGGAGGCTCATCTGAGCCATAACCCAAATCTGGTCACACATGGGCCAGTTATCCTTATTCCAGGTGTCAGCCTGGAGCTGAGGCTGTGTGGCACATCCACCCCAACTAGCTTCCATACAGGTGCAATCCCAAGTGTCACGAGAGCCCACAGCTTTTGGTGGATGTGTCTCTCCAAAGACTTGTGGTGCTCATCAATGCCCACCACTGCCAGGTGGGTTGGTTTTGGGCTCCCCGGAAGGACATGTGTTCACTTCAGGTCAGCATCTCCCCTTGGAAGTATTCCAGGCTGGATTGGATGGGGCTTTGAGCAACCTGGGATAGTTGAAGCTGTCCCTGCCCATTACAGGGGATGAGATAGGCTTCAATGTTCCTTCCAAACCATTCCATGATTCTCTGATTCCATGATATTGATGTTTGATTCCTGTCTAGAGTTACAAGGCAAAACTTTAATTAAAACAGTGATTAATCACTCAGCCTGTGGTTGCAGCAGGATGTTTGTGTGCTGCTTCCTTTACTTGCAGACAGGGTGCACTGGAGTGGTTGGCAGCTCATTGAGTTCCAAGGGGATGAAGATACTGGGAGAAATGGGGCTGAACTGGGAGAAACTTCAGCTGGCTGATGGCAGAGCAGGGCGCTGGGGAGGAGCCCCTCCACCCTCCCCCAGACTCAATCCTCCCAAGAGAGGAGCAAGGTTTGCACTGGCATGCAGAGTGAGGAGAGGATGAAACAACGCCATGAGGGAGGACAGGCTTGATGATCCCAGAGAGTTATTCCAGCTCTGTGTCTCTAAACTGGACTGAGTACCTCAATTTTATGCACTACTTTTAAAAATCCTGACCCATCTTTTTTGTGTGTGTTGCCCCAAGACTCTTGACACTTCCAAGTCCCTCAGTTATATCTGAAACCTCACACTGTGCCTTGACTTGCTCCATGCTGAGATATTTTTGGTGCTTGCGTGTGACATACAATCACCCAAAATGATATTGATCTCTGACAAAAGTCCCTCCTCTCTCTTTCTCTGTCAGTTTCTTCCAAAAATATTTATTTGTTGTGCCTTTTAAAAAAATTTAATTCTCTCTTGCTGTGGCTTCTTGTAGTGGATTATATTTTACAGCAAGCCTTGGTTTAGTTAATTGATGGGGAGCTTTGCCTGTGAGGATTCTATAATCCTTGGCATTTTATCTTTGCAATAATTGCTGTGTTTGTGATTATTTCAAAGGACTCAGGGAAAGCAGACAACAAGAAAACAGCTCATCCACTTGTCTTTTGCAGCTTGTCCAGGCACCTGGGTGGGCTTCTCCTCTGCAAGATGTTCCCTGTGCAGCAGAGAAGGAAAACCAGGGTGAAGACCTGGGGACCTGAGCAGGTACAGCAATGTCATGAGATCACTGAGGGCTTCGGTGACATGGTGGCACTGAGGACTGGGAGTCATCTTTCATCATAAAAAGCTGTATTTTTGGTAAAAAGGGTTTCATGGGGGTGTTGGTCTCTTCTCCCAGAAAAAAAAAAATGACAGGACAAGGGGAAAAGGCCTCAGGTTGCACCAGGGATGTTTGGATTGGTTAGTTGGGAAAAATTCATCGCCAGAAGTGTTGTTCAGCCCTGGCACATTTAGTGCAGGGCAGTGGTGGAGTTCCCATCCCTGAAGGAATTTAAAAGCTGTGTGGATGTGGCACTTGGGGACGTGGGTCAGTGGTAGCTTTGGCAGTGCTGAAGGAACAGTTGGACACAGTGATCTCAGAGAGCTTTTCCAACTTTAGTGATTCCATGATTCAATGATTGACACCTTTCTGGCTTTGGGCCAACTGTGAGGCCCTCTGGGCTTGTATCCGATGGAAGGGATGGTGGGGACATGCCATGGAGGACACAGGGTGCACAGCCACCCCTGTGTTTGCCACGGGACTTGGGGGTGGCGTTGTGTTGGTGTTTGCTGTGGGATGTCAGGAGCAGGGCCACACTGGTGTTCACCAGGGAATGTTGGACACAAGGCCACACTGACAGTGGCCTCGGGGCACTGGATGTGAGGCCAAACTGGAGTTCACCATGGGGCAATAAGGATGAAACCACGCTGGTGTTTGGTGTGTGATGCCATGTGTGAGGCTACACCGATGTTGGCTGTGGGTGACCAGACATGAGACCACACTGGCATTTTCATGGGATGCTGGACACGAGACCATGGTGGTAATGGCTGTGGGACATCAGGCATGAGGCCACACTGGCGTTGGCTGTGGGACATTGGACACAAGGCCACATTGGTTTTGGCCGTGGGACCTCAGACACTAGTGTTGGTGTGAGGCCACACCGGTCTTTGCTGTGAGACAGCTGGACACAAGGCCACAGTGGTGTTGGCTGTGGGGCCTTGAGGATGAAATCATGCTGGCCATAATGTCACACTGGTGCTGGCTGTGGGACATTGGACACAAGGCCACACTGGTGTTGGCCATGAGACTTGGGAGTGAAACTGTTCTGGTGCTGACCATGGGACATTGGCCATGAGGCTTCGCTGGCATTTATGTGGAACACTGGCCAGGTTGCCACGCTGGTGTTGTTTGCCAGGTGGCCACTGGAGGCTGCTGCTGTCTTTGTAGTCACCGGCAGCTGCCTGCGGTCCCGGAGCGCCCACTGAGCTCTGCCGGGCCAGCACGGCTGGACAGGAGGGTAAAGTTCTCCCCCAGCAGCCCGAGGCTGAGCTGGGAAACATTTTCCTGCCTTGTCTTTCTATTCTGCATAGGAAGAAAGGTAAGAAGCTGGGTAGCGATCCTGGGCTCCTGGGGAGGAGGAAGAGGCATTTCTGTGGCATATTTTGAAGCAGGATCATCTTACAACCTCTCGGTGCCCAGGTGCATTTTTTTAATAAGAAATAGAAACTTACCAATGCTCTCTGTGCATTTTCATAGATTTAGAAGCTGTTTAAAAAGGAGTCAGCCCTGGTACTGTGGATAGCCCTGGCATAAAGCCTGAGTGTGCTGATGCTTATCAACTGCCCTGAGCAGGTTCACCTGGGCCCCTGTCTCACACACCTGCCAATGGCTCAGAAACTCAATTTAAACCCTGACTTGGGTGTTTGCTGCTGGCATGGGCCCTGCTGCAAGTGTGCTTTTCTCCAGTCTTGCCTTTCTCCTGGATAGGGCTGGAATGTATGTTGGGTTTAGCTTGTCTTTGCCTCATCTTTTGAGGGATCTCTTGGGATGGGCCTTGGACTGGTCCAGCCCCCCATTGTGCTGGGGGCTGCTGGTGGAGTTCATTGTCAGCACTGGGTGGGCTCTCTGGTGCTGAGGGCTTCTTCTGGGATCATCCTTGGCTCTCAGGCCATCCCACCTTGGACAGTAGTGGAGCTTCCTGCTGTGTGGTACGGATACAACCTCATTGGAATGACCCTGCTGTGTGTGACTTGCTGGTTGTCAGACTAAGGGCTTTCCACTTCTTTGAAATTTATGGATGAAAAGCATAATCCAGATGGGACATGCTCTGAATGCAACTAAATTTAAAGCTTGGGTGTGAAGGGAATTGCAAGCTGGACATCCAACCATAAAATCATGGAATGGTTTGGGTTGGAAGGGACCTCAAAAATCACCCCATTCCTTTCCAGCCCCTGCCATGGGCAGGGACACCTCCCACTATCCGAGGTTGCTCCAAGCCCCATCCAGCCTGGCCTTGGACACTTCCAGGGATCCAGGGGCAGCCACAGCTTCTCTGGCATCACATGTCAGGGAATTTCTATCTAATATCCAATCAGAATCTCTCTTATTTAATTTAAAACATGGAGAGACCTGACTTCTCCCATGGACATGGAGTCGCTTGTGCTTTCACGATCCAGCTGCTTTTTGTGAATGCATCATGCAAAACGTGATACTTCTGGTGATATCCCCTGGGGAACAGAGGCCATTTGAGTTCTGTGGTGAGAAGGGATGAAGGGAATGATGTGCTGCTTTTTAAGAGCTTCCAAGGATTTGGTGAGTGCAGAGCAGGCAAATAGTAAAATTCACAGGATATGTTTCAGCTATAGAGGTGTGGTGGTTTAACATGAATGTGAAGGAGATTTTTTTTCCTAAGGAAGTTATAGCATGGATTGACAGCTTGGCTGACGAATAAAAGTGTTGTATATGCCTCTGGAGACCCAGTCTTAAATCAAAAATCCCAGGTGATTCGGCCCATTGCTTTCCCAGCTGACAAGGAGCTAACATCACCTCGTTAGTCAGAAGTTTGGGCTGGGCCAGGTCCAGCCAGGCCTTGGGGGTGGCCCTGTCTGTGGGACAGTGGCCAGGGCTGGCAGTGTCCCCTCTGTCCCCCAGCACTGTCCCCTCTCTCCATAACTCCTCCGATGGGGAGAGGAGGAAGATTGCAGACCAGCAGTCTGGCCCTGCTCCAGGGGCCCTGGTGGCTGTGCCCTTGGCTTGGCTTCCAGAGCCTCTGGTCTGAAGGAGGAGAGACTTTTGAGAAATTTCCTCTGGAGCTCCAGGGAACTGATCCATTTTTGAGTTGCTTTAGATCTGACCAGGGGTGGAGGAGAGTCACCCATCAGTGTTCCTGAGCATGTTCCCTTCTCCCCCTTCCTCCCATCATCACCTGTGGCCTTGAAGTTCCAGGAGTCAGCTGGAGAGGAGAAAAAGATTCTGGGCAAAGATATTAACTCTTTTCCCTCCTCCATGGAAGACAGAGTGATTTGAAATGTAGAGAGACAGCATTGAGACAAAGTCAGTGAAAGGACTGATAAAGACTATTGGAAGATGGGATGGAGGAAGTGGACATTTCTGACCAGACTTCTCTAGATGTGAATTATGGGGAAATGGACTGTTTCTGTAATATCCTAATGTTGCTTGGGGGAATGCAAGTTCTAGCCAAAGGGCTGTGTGAATTGATATACATGGGTTTTAATTGAGAATTTTGAATAGAATATGTCCCCGGCTCCTGGGAAAGAATAAGGAGGTCTCTTTCTTTTGAGATAGAGGAAATTTTAGAGATAGAAAAAGAGAATCCTTGTTTTGTACTAGAAAAGCATTCTTAAAATGATACCCCAAATATACAGAGGTCCATAAGCAGCTTGAAAAACTACTATATGGGTGGGACTGCACAGAATCTGCAAAATTCTGGGCAATTGCAGATTTGTGACATTGAAAGCCACCAGACCTTTTCTTGTGGCGTGTTCTCCATAACCCCAGAGAGGCTCCTCTCTCAAGGTGATGTAGGATCGTGTTTAAATGGTGGCAACTGACTGAAAATCATAGTTCTCTCTCTGTGCTGAGTGGAAAAATGAACAGTTTGGGGTAGGGAGGAAGGTGTTTGAATGTCTCATTTTTTTCTCTCTCTTTCCTTAGTGTAGGTTAATAAAATCTATCTGTTTTTACTTTTAAGTTGCGCCTGTTTTGCCATTTTCTCCCAAAATCCTATCTCCCAGTTGGTAAACAAAATTTGGTGAACGTGAAACCACCACAAGAGGAGAAAATATCCTGAAAAGATTCTGTAGCTTGTCAGGATGCTGAGAATGTGCATTTACCTGCTTGGCTCCTGGGATAGTGGGAGGCACAGTTTCCCTGAAAGATGGCAGTACACACACTACATTTAAGAAAAACACTTCCATACTCCTGCCTGCTATAGCTGGACTTTTGGACTTCATTTCAGTTAGTTCTCTAGGGTTTTTTTTTGCCTGTTATAATTTGCTGGACCCCTTTGGATACACAGGAAAGCTCCTGAAGTTGCACAGGTCTCACTACTCACAATAAAATGCTTTCAGTGTATAGGGTCTGCCACGCTCTGGCAATCACAGGTGACGTTTCTCACCTTCTCTAGGTGTCCTGACAGTCCTCTCAAGCTCAGTCTCTGCATCATCTTGGTGTAATGTGCATCTGCTCTTTCATGCCCTTGTCTGAATGTGGAGGTGGCTGTGAGCTCTGTGCTGGAGCAGGAGGGGCAGTGGGATATGGAGTCTCTCCCAAGCCCTCTGTGAGGCAGAACCATGCAGAACTGAGAGCTCAGGGCACAGGAGGGGGCCTTCATCAGCCCGAGGAGACTGGATTAGCTCCTGGAGATGCCTAGGCAGTCATTGCTTTCCTGCTGCTGCTTCATAAACATCTTCCTTGTGCTAAATCCAGGGAAGTGTCATGATTTCAGGAGTGGAGCTCAGCTTGACCAATTCCCAAGCCTGGCTGGTGAATTCATGGGTTTTCCTAAACTTGTACAGGCTGGAATTGCTCATGATGCTCCTGAGTTTAACACCTGCCCAGCACCTGGGCAGCTGTGCATTAAAATCAGCTTGTGTCGCTGGAAGAAAGGAATATTAGGGTTATCTCTAGACCTAATCCTCAGGATCACCTTCCTGTAATGTTCACACCAGGGAAAGAGGCTGAGTCAACTGCTGGGCAAAGATCCTACAGCTCCACATGAGACCAACAGACACAGACCCACAGAGGTTGGAAACCTCCTCTAAGACCATTGAGTCCAACCATCGGCTCTGGAAAATAAAACTGGGGTTGCTTGAGGTGCCAGGATGCCTCAGTCCAGAGTCTTGTCAACACACTCCAGGAATTAGCCTCCAAAACCCAGGCATTTGGGTGCTGGACATTAGAAATGGGTGCTGAAATACAGAGGCTGGATTTGTGAGAAAAGGAGAGGTTTTCCTCGTGAAGAAGGCTGGTATTTGGAGGGAGAGGAGCACCTTGGAAAGTCAATCCACAGGGCAAATTGGAAGAACAGCTACTAAGCAGCTGCAGGGTCTGAGGCCGTGCTCTTGGCACACAGAAATGGCTGCACATTCCCTCTCCAGCTCCTCAACTCGCAGGTCCCATGTGATGAGAAGAGGTCTTCAAGGTCATTGATTCCAGTTCCCCCTGCTCAACTGCAGGTGGATCCCAGAGGCCACTGTGGCCTCTTTCATGCCCTCAGACTTGTTTCCTATACCTGTAGCAAATCTGTGATGCCCTGAGCTCTCGGTACACTGATGATGACTTCCTGAGATTCTGGCTTTGCTCCCAGAGAGCTGATTCCATCTTGGAGTTGTCCAGGGAGGGATTTTATGAGTAAAAATAAAATAGGCTGGTGCAATCAGTTCTGAGAAAGACTAATTGTGACCCAGAGGTGGTGTAGGCTCATGTGGCAGCCCTACCAATGTCATGAGACTCACCCCATTCCAGTACCACCCAGCCAATAACACCATAACAGAACCACTCCCTGTAAGAAAAACCTGGTGTTTGAGGCAGCTTCTTTTCTGGCAGAGCAGAAGTGGTTTTTATTCCACAGGGGGAGAAATTTATATGCAAAGTGATGGATACAGTAGACTCCCTGCCTTCGGGCACATAGGGGAAGAGCTGAAAGAGGTTCAGAATGCAGAGGGAGGAAGGTGTGGAGAGCTGTGGCCAAAGTGAGACAGCACTGCGGGAGCAGGTTTACAACATCTTTCTATCCCAAAGGCAGGGGAATTTGGGATCCCTACCCATGCAAGGAGACTAAAAAAGGGGAGAAGACTGACAGTGGAGAGCAGGATGTGTTTCTTTGTGTATATTTCAGCTGCTGGCTCTAATGGCCCTGGGTGGTCATTCCCGGTCTCTGCTGGGTCTTCTGGATAAATTCCTGGGCTATCTTTGTGAGCTACTGTTCTACTAAGTCAGGCATGAGGGGATGACCTCTACTAGATCCCAACTGTATTCTAAGTGTCCCTCAAATCCCTTTTATCTTGGACCATAAAGGGGAAAATGCAATGCATTCCCTGGAAAAGCCTTGCTCTGCCAGCCCTGTCCCTGACCCTGCTCTTTGTATGCAGAACTTGCTGCTGGGAGTCCTTAATGTTTGTGCTGCTTCATCTTCCCAGGGTTTGGATCTGGCACGAGGGGCGTGAGCCATTGCCTGAGAGCCTCAAGCATTTGGGCAGCGTTTCCATCCTCTGGCTGCCAAGGTTTTCCTCCTGCCTGGGGAAGCAGCAGGAGCACTTTAGAAATGATGGAGACGGGAATGCTGCAGTTTGGAAGCAGCAGCACTGAGGGAAGAAACTGTCCTTTCCTTCATCCACAGAGTCAATCCTGGATCACCCCCTGTTTTTCATATGCTGGCGAAGGCAGGGAGCAGGGAGGGAAATCTCATTAAAGACTTGCTATTGGGAATGGCTGGATAGCTCATTAGACTGGGCAAAATGGCTCGTTTCCTCTCCGCAGGTTTTTTTTTTCCTAGGAACTCCGTGGAGGGAAGGAGTTCATTTAAAAACAAATATTCGCAGCAGCGTGCCTGCAGGACACACTGCTCCAGCACGGGATTCAATCCCAGCACCCAGGGAAGAGAACAGCGCTCATTTCCGAGAGGAAAACCTCATTAGGAACGTTTGGCTTTTTCTTGGATGCTGCTGGATTTGCCACGTCTGGGATTGTGGGATGGGTCTGCAAACGTGCTGGAAATTGTGGGAAACAAGAGGAGGGAGAGGTGGAGTGAGGGGTGACTGTCCTTCCCCAGCACCCCACCCCACGCCTGGCGCACACTTGCACACGCAGCCACTGCCGTAGCGCTGTGCTCCTGCCAAGAGAAACTTGGGAAGGGGGGAGAGCCAGGCAGAGACAGCAAGCACACTTATCAAGTGGCTTGGACCGTAGCCGATTTGAAATATTACTAACCTTGCATTTTCAAATTTGATGCACAACAACCAAGATGCTAATACTTTCCTTAGTTTAGAAAAAAAAATCCTTTCACCCATCTCTTCTAGCCGAAGATTAGGAGAGAAGCTTTAAGAAGATTTAAAAAAAAAAAAAATCAACTTCTGAGCAGCGGAAAAAATGGTTTGTGATTCAGGGGCTCCGGGCAATTCATCATGGAAATTGGGTTTCTTAGCCGACATCATGTGAATCCTTTCGGCCCTGTCAACTTTTTAATACATTACATTGAGAATGTAAATCGTGTTGGTGAGGGGGAAAGAAGAGGGAAAAAAAAAAAAAAAAAGAGAGAGAAAAAAGAGAGCTGCTTCATTTTGGGTTTAGAGGGGAGGCAGCTTGAGGCCTGTAATTCATATTAACTAAATAATAATACTAAAAAAAAAAAAAACCTCTCTAAATCTACAGATATGGATATACACCTAGGGAGGGAGGGGGGAGGGAAGTGAACGAGACAGCCCAAAATTGAAACCATTTTATCCTTTTGAAGGGTGAGTATTTGAGAGGGGTTTGTTATGGATTTATTTTTATTTTCTTTATTTTTTTTTATTTGGGCTTATTTTATCCCTTTCTCAGCTTGAGCTCATTCTTCCGTCAAAGAGAAGAGCAAAATGAATGTTTTGGAGGTGGAGGAAGATGGAGGAAACAGAAAAGGGAAAAACTGCAGTAATATCTGGGATCTTTTTGGAGTTTGGTGGATTTTTTTGCTCACATCCAGGTGATTTGGATTAACTCTTTCATGGGCAGTGGAAGCTCATGCTAATTTTTTGACTTTTTAGAGGGCATGAAAATAAAGCTCTGGATGGGGAGTAGCAGGTAGTGCTGTGAGATCCCTGAGACTGAGGTTAATGGAATTGTAAACACGAACCTCTTGGTGCATTTACTCCCTGAAAATGTCCTTTGGGAGGTTCACTGTGAGCTGAGTGGAGCACAAAGGCTCCACATAAACCCCTGGATAGGGCTTAGCTGCTGCATGGGCTCCCAGCTGGCTGGGAGGTGGGAAACTTCACCAGGCATGTTCTTGTTATAGCTGGTGGCTTCTCCCGTGCCTTGAAATGCTCCTGGCATTAGAAAAGGGGAACTGATCATCGAGGAGAGGCAGGGAAAACACAGAGTCTCTGACCTTGCAGGGAAAATACCTTTATTTTTTCTCATTGAATGGTGTTACATGGAGATTGAGACTTATTTAATAGCAGTCATAGAATAATTCAGAGTGGAAGAGACTTCTGTGGGGCTGTACGTGGGGGGTCCTGCTCACAGCTGGGCTGGCTTCTGGATCCCAAACCTCTCTGCTCAAGGGCAACTTGGGAAGAAGACAGGAAAAGAGGTGGAAGGATGTGTCAGGAGGGATTATAACAAATAGGACAAAGGGTTGATTGGTTTCAACACAAATTATGAGCATCAACATAACTGTATGAGAGTCAGGTTATGAAGAAGGCTCCTTCCATACCCTCAGAGAGGGGAAAATGCCTGGAAATGGGAACTGTAGCTCGGGCACATCCAGAAGAATCAGGGAGTCCAGCTTGTTTGGGCTGCTAAAGACTTCTTGGAAAGCATTTGAACAGTTTAAACCCCTGTCAGAAAGGCCAGATGGACACTCTCCCTCTGGAATGCTGCTGCCAGTTTTGGATGCCTGCCACAGGCAGAGGGTGGTGGGGAATGGAAAGAGCTGGAGCATGAGGACCAAAGTCCTGGCTGGGGGATCTGAGAGTGGCTTTGAGCTGATAACAGAATGTGCTTCTGCCAGCAGCGTCTGCTCTGCAAAGTGACACTCAAGTGGAGTGTTGGAGGAGTCACCAGTGTGGCACTGGGCTGGGAGCATTATCTCTTGGGTCGGGGTAGATCCAGAAAACAAAAAATCTGTCACCCAATTGCTGTGTGAGGAGGCATCTCTTTAAAAGGGTCCTTAGTGGCTATTTGAGGGGGTTAATCAAGCAAGTCCAACTCTTCCCAACTGCCCACATTCAACATCCCTCTCCCTCTTTTTCCCAGCCATAGCAGGAAGGACTGACAACTTCCCACCTCTCCCATGGGACAATGGTTTATCACTGGTGACTTCCTTGCTTGACATCAGTGAAAGTCCTGAAAGAATGATGTAAAGCTGAAGGTGCTCCCTTTACTTGTGACTTATTAACTGCAGTTTAGCTATTTAAATAGCATTGTAAAAACAAATATAAATCCTGAATGCTTCTGTTAGGGTTAATAATCCCCAGTTTTATTCCTCTTTTGACTGCTGGATTTGGGTGCTGCTCCTCACTCCAGACTGACAGCAGATACTGATCCTGTCATTTTCCTGGAGACATTTGCAGGTGACGCACACACGTGGACTATGCAGTTATGAAAATCAAGGGGGTTGATATTAATAATGCACAAGGAAGAGGTTGTGTGTTATTTTTATGCATAGGAATATTCCTGTGTGTGACTTCGAATTCCACAGTCAAGCAGTTGATGCCATCGATGTATTATTTAGTCTGATGCTGGGTACAGCATTTCCAGAGGGGTTTTTGGGCCCGGTGTCCTTCAGAAATAATTAATTTCCCTTTTTTCTGCTTCCAGGTCTGCACAGCTTCTGTTGGCAAACAGCTCTTCTCCTATCTTGTTTCCATTTAGGCATTGCACCCATGGACAGGACTTAATCCTGGATATCTCCAGCTCCTGTCAAGAGTCTGGTCTGCTCCAACTTTAAAAGATTCTGGAGGAGTGAAACCAACACTCTTTGGGAGTAGACTCCAAAACACTGGAGTTCATTCATATGATGTCCAAGGACTGTCGAACCTACTTCCCTGTGAGTGGATGCCCTGGCACAGGGTGCCCAGGGAAGCTGTGGCTGCCCCTGGATCCCTGAAGTGTCCAAGGCCAGGTTGGATGGGGCTTGGAGCAACCTGGGATAGTGGAAGATGTCTCTGCCCATGGCAGGGGGTGGAATGGGATGAGCTGTAAGGTCCCTTCTGGGCCATACTAGGATGAAAATTCCATTGGTGACTTCTCCTCAGAGAGTCTGAAGAAAGGATTTTTCACCTTCCTTTCTGGGTCAGTAGGGACAAATCTCAGGCAATGAGAGACCCTTATCCATTGATGAAGGTTGTGAGGGTAATTCCCCACTCAAGATAGGACACATCATCCCCTCATTCTGCACAAACTGGGTGCCTTCTGACCTCAACACCTGCAATCCTACAGGAATCTCCCTCGAGAGGAACCTCCAGAGCCTTTGCACTCTCACAGATGGATGTGCACATTCCCAAGTCCTTCTAGGAAAGCCTTAGTCAGGTTACTTGGTTTTGTTTTTTTTTTTTTTTTTTTTTTTTTTCCCTCTGGTGCTTCAATCCTCAATTGCCACTTGCTGGGATGGTGGAATGAGTTGTTGAGGCTGTCAGAGCTGTGCAGCACATAATGAAGTGCACACACGTACATCTATACATTCATATGTGGGCAGGCTTATGTTGTGATGCTGTAATACAGCTTAATTAGGACATCACTCAGACATCTGAGACTATGCCTAAGCTGGAGAGGTTTTTTTAATTTTGGTTTTCTCATTTAGGTTCTAGTCAGATCCCCAAGTGAAATAAACAAAAGGCTAATTGCTTTTGGATTTTAATTACCACTGCAATACCTGGGTTTATTGTATGAATTGTGTTTTATAGGTGGTGAAAGGACACCGCCAGCGAGTGACAGATTCTCAGCTGACAACAGCTCTGTTCAAACCAAAGGAATTCTTTGCAGTGGGATCCAAAGGACAGCACATTGATTTGCTAAACTCCTAATTTTTTTTGTTGTGGAATGTAACTTCAAACTTGGCTGACTTTTAAACATGATATAATTAGGCATGCCTGAAAATGCGTTTATTAAAAAAACAGAGACACAAAAGTAGAAGTACTTTATAATCCACAGTGTTAAGTCTCTTCAAAATTCCTTGGACAGTTACACTGCTGCTTTAGTTGGGGTGACACAGCACAGTCTTGATACCTAATCCCAAGTGACTCTTCACACTCAGTTACCAGAGCTGTTTGGTTCCTATCTGGTTATCTTTAATACCTTGATCCATACATCTCCTGTCTGCTTTGCCGGGAGGGTTATTCCACTGATTTTCAAGACTACAGAATAGGCAAATCCTCATTCTACATCTATTTATGAATCCTAGAAATATTTGACATCCTTTTTCTACCCAGCTGTACACATTTCCTTGTCCATGATGGAACAATTACAGAAGAAAAAATATCCTTCCTTGACCTGCTTCTAATTTTTTTTTTTTACAGGTTGGAAACTCCAGATTTCCATTTTCATTGGTGACCAAAGGAAATAGTAGCAGTCTGATAATGTATTTCAAATGTATTTATTCCAAATATGTCTATTTGGGAGTAACAGTGAGACCTACATAAATTTTTAGATAACAAGCCTTGCACATCTGTAAAAACAAGGAAACTCGCCTGAGCAACTTTGAGCTTTGTCCTTCAGAGTGAGAAGAAATACAAAGTGAAGAGTGAATTCATAACTGAATGAACCATCAGATGCTGAGAGCCCTTGGGCAGGAGCTGAGTGTGGATTTGACAGGAATCCTTCTTTTTTGAACCTATGGGTGGAAGGTTTGTGGAAGGACAAAGCATCTTCTGTGTTGAGACCTCTTTGGACGTGTCCCCGCAGGTAATATAATGATAATTTTGGAAAGATTTAAGGTTCATCTGTAGGGAATTCAGTGAAAGGGCCACACAGATTTGAAGCATGGCGGTTGCTTTCAGCAGAAGTCTAAAAGAAAGTCTTGCAAACCAAATTTTCTTTGAAATCATGGGATGTAACAATCAAAATTAAACTGTGTCTCTTTAGAAGTCCTGTGCTGAAAGCATGATTTTACTGATATTCGTGAAACTGAAAGTATAATGAATTACTTGTTTGGGCTGGAAGAGTTCTTAAGACCATCCCATCCTACCCCTGGCATGGACAGGGACACCTTCCACAAGCCCAGGTTGCTCCAAGCCCCATCCAACCTGGCCTGGGACACTTCCAGGGGTCTGGGAACAGCCACAGCATTCCTGGACAACTTGTGCCAGGGCCTCCCCACCTTCACAGGGAAGAATTTCCTTCCCAGTATCCCATCTAACCCTGCCCTCTGGCAGTGGGAAGTCATTCCCCCCTGTCCTGGCACTCCATCTCTTGGAAAGAGTCTCTCTCCATGTGTCTTGTTGGCTCCTTCAGGCACTGGAAGGCCACAATTAGGTAATCCTGAAGCTTCTCTTCTCCAGGCAGAACAATTCCAACTCTCCCAGTCTTTCACCTGGTTTTATTTGCTGGAGATGAGAGCACACTCAGGCCTGTTGGGAGAAGGGTTTGCTCACACCATTGTGCAGCTCCAGCTGGTGCCTTTCTCTTTCAGCTCAGGGTTTTAACTTTTTGAGAGAGGCTGTAGAAATCTCCTTCATCTTCGTTGCCTTGGCTGTTTGTCCCAGAAAGGGGGACAAACCTTGGTTGTCCCAGTGTCCTGGGTTAGAGCTCCACATCAGAAGGAATTTCTGCATGGAAAAGCTCAGGCATTGGAAGGGGCTGCCCAAGGAGTGGTGGAGCAGCCCTGGAAGTGTCCAAGGAATGCCTGGATATGACAGTCAATGCTCTGGGCTGGTGATGAAGTGGGGGTCGGTCACAAGTTGCACTCAATGCTCTTCAAAGTCTTTTGCAACCTCTGTTGGAAATCACCTCACAGTGATTTTGTGGTGGGAACAAAAGGATTTGTATTTTGCTGTGATTATTAAAACTGAGTGGGATTTATAATCATTGCTCAGTTTTTATCCTGGGAACATGACCTAAAGCCTTGGTGATCTTGGCTCTGCTGTGTCAGGAGTGGGATGTTTTCCCCATCTCTTCTCCCTCATCTCTCCCAGTGCTCCCAGCAATGGTGGGTGCTATGCCTCATCAGGAACCTTGGTGGAATTCACTAATTCCTAAATGATGCTGTAATTAGCACATGGTGAGGTTTATTCCTTTGAGAAAATAGCTCTTTTATGACATCAGATTCTGGATTCTCTCTGACCAAGGGAAATGGGAGAGCTGGCACAGTTTCTGCCAAGTGGGTGAACTCTGAGACTAAAACACCCTTGAGACGAAGAGTCTTGGATAAATGAGAACAATGGAGTAGGATGTTCTAAGCAGGTATGATGGAGTGGGATGTTCTGGAGACACTTGGTGAACTGAGAGAGAAAACCAGGGACTGTGTTAGTGCTGTTCAATTAAATCACAAGGAAAAAGTAGAATTTCATGAGCTAAGGGCGTAATGAAGCACCAGTTATTTTTAATACATTAGGGTAAACCTTAAGAACTTGTTTTTTGTTACGGATTTACCACAACAGGGATGCAGCTTGTTCTGAGGCAGAATTAGAAGAAATTTTGAGCTGTTGAAAACTTCACTAAACCAAGTGTTCCAGCTTTCAGCAGAGCTTAAGTGAAGGCTAAGAGGATCTAAGTTTTACTCGATAAGACAAAGATGGTTGCTATCAATAAAGATGCAACGCATTTACAGTTTTCTTATACTGGCAATGTGTGGGCTGGTAGAGGCCAGTGAGACTAATTTAAATCACATCTCAAAGACTTTTTGTATTTCTGCATGGAATTTTTGACAAAAAGGAAAGACTACTTTGGGGGAAAAAAGGTCTCCCCTAAAAACCCTTTAGTGAAATTGTCTTGTAATTTAGAGAAAATGTTTGAATGGGAAGATTGAGACCTGCTAGGTTACTGCTGTTGGCCTCTCTGGTTGGAGAGAAAATAATGGTTTAATAGAATTCATCTAGGCTGCATGAATTGGTAAAATGTATTGATTAAGCCAAAATTACTCAAATCAAACAATATACTTTTTGGTGCCATCAAATGCAAGATCAAATAGTAAGGAAGACTAGGAAGCATTGATAGGCTCCAGGAGGTTATAATTTAGATATATCTTTCTAAAAGGAGGCAGTGAATTTGAAGGGATTTTTGACTTTGAAGGGATTTTTTGTGTCCTTCCTTTCACTGTTCCCAGACACGGAGGGTTTTGTGACACCTGGCAAAGTGATTTGGAACAAATAAGGGGTGTTGTCTCCTCTAATGGAGCTGGGGTGACCCTTGTTGGGAGGCAGGACTCAGGCGTGGTCTACACACACTATAAGGGGACATAAGTGAATCAAAGGCTGTGGGTTCAGTGAATACCTGCAAATGAGATGGAGTGAGGAGACCAAAAGGAGGCTCTAGAGGGTTATTTGACTGTGGTATCTCAATGTCAGCACCTGCACCAGTTACTACAGGTATCTTTGCTCTAATAGACCCAGCACTTCCCATTGAACTCCTGGAACAGAGAGCTCCTAATGGGAGCACTTGATTGAGCTGAAGTATGATAAATTCCCAAGGAAAATAAGATGCTGACAGTGAGAGCAATTAACTGCTGGAGCAGCCTCTCCTGAATCCCTCAGGATTGTTTGTCTCTTATATCACAAGGAAAGGGCTCTCTGAAAGGTTCCCTCCCTCAGCCACTGCCGTGGAACAGGCTCTGAAGGAAGGGGAAATCCTTCTGCTGCTACACTTGGGAGTTGAAACTCTGTGATCTTCATGGACAACACAACCTTCTCCAGGCTTGGCTTCCACTCACTGCAGATAATGCATTCAGGCACAAACTCATGCTCCTCTTCACAAATGCCTTTGGCACAGCTGCTTCCCTGGAACTGGGAAGGAAATTCTCATGAAATCAGTGTGGTTTATTGCAAAAGGATTTCCCAGATCCCAGACCCACCAGAATTCCTGGGTACAAGATGCACCTGTTGCATTTTAAAATAGGTGTGGCACAAGGGAGTTTTAATGCCTGATTGGCCCTGAGAGTTGTGAACACCCTGGGTTGCTTATTGCCATTGGAAACTCGCCTCCAGCCAGGAGAAGATACATGCAGCCATGGGAAGCCATACTCTTCCAACACCACTGTTACACTCATTGTGCCTCAGCCTGGCTTTGAGACAAGTGTTTTAAGTCCCTTTTCTAAAATTGGAGGTGTTTTCCTGCCTTTGGGATGAATTATGCTGAAGATAATAAAAGCAGATTTCACTTTCTGACCTTAATCCATTGGTCTCTTCCTGGCAGCTGGAGCAGGTTGCGCCCAGGAGCTGGCAGAAGGAACCCTTGGCTGTGACAAAACAGTCACAAGGTGTGAAAGGTGCTAAGAATGAGACGTTTATATATGACAACAACTTGTTAGTACTTTCTTTACAATAATTTCATTCCCATTTTTGCCCCACTCATCTCCTCTTTTACATTTATTTTGTTTTTTCTCTTTGTGCTTCTCTCTCCCAGTCTTGTTTTCCTTTCTCTCTATTCTGTCTTACATGTATCAGCCTTTCCTGCCACAAATCAACCCTATTAGAAGCTCCAAAGGGATCCTTTCCAATGGCCTCCCTTTGTGAACTCTGCCTTTTTTTTTCTTTTTAATCTGCAGTGTTCCACATTACATTGCCATTGATTTAATAGACCACCATGAATTTTACTGCCTGTCAAACAACAGCACAATTATTTTGAATTCTATTGTGGCAGAGCTTGACACCCAGCTCTGGATCACATTACACTTTTCACCCTTGCTAGAGTGCACTTGAAAATCCAGGATGATGTTATGTGTGATTCCTGGATGGCATTTTGCAGCATTGTTTTAATTCAGCATTTTAGGGATGGAATGATTTGGCAGCTGGTGGATAAAGACTCCCACTTAACTGAATCTGGAAATGGCACATGGAATGTGGAAGTTATTACAGGGTGTTAAAAACCCAAACCAGTCCCATTCTTCTCTCTCACTGCTCCTAGCCCTGAATAAACGAGATGGGAAGAAGACCCATTATAAGTCTTGGTTCATTGGGTGTGGGCTGATTCCAAAAGCTTCCCAAGCAGGATGCTGAGTCCTCTCTTGCTGGGCATTAATGGGTTGCTCTGTATGGGAAAGAGGTGCTGGATCCATATGCCTGGAGGCACATTCCCACAGAGAGGCAAAAACTGCCGAGTACTTTGAGAGCTGATGCTGGCTCTCACCAGCGTAGAGCAGATTTCTAACATGGAACGAGTGGATTACAGCTGTATCCAAATAAAGGATTGGTTCATTCAGGATGAATCAACTCTTTGTATCCCAGTTTAAAGGGCTCTTTCTATCATCTTCCATGCCCAGGATAAATTGTTTTCCTGATGACAGGGACAACAGATTTGGTCTGTGTTGTCCCAGGGGCTGCACATGCAGAAAAGCTCCAACTCTGACACTGAATATACTAAGGGATGATATCCTGTAAATATGTTAAAGAATAGAAACAGGTTTATTGGTGAAAATTTCCACTTAAAAGAATAAATGACTTACCCAGGGCAAGAATGAGTCTGAGTTGCACCTGGGACCTGTCTCCGGTGTCCTTAAGTTTTATTCCAAGATGTTTTCCTATCCCTGCTGAACAAAGTCCTTCCCACAAAGAAATGTTCTCCTCAGGGTCTGATGCAGATGGATTTGGATTGTGAGTGATCATGGAAAAATAATCCAGATTGATTCTGGGCATTTCCCTTTACTGAACTTCCCTGTTCCCAGGAGATCTCCTGGTTTGGTTAGGGGCGTAATGTCAGTGTGTGAAGGAGCTCACCCCTGAGCTAGGGCTTTGGAAGAGGTTTGCTCTACCTGTTCTCTGCAGGGGAGAAGGTTTTATTGTCTCCTCTCAGGAAACTGGTGGATGATGCACACATCTCGCTGGTCTCCATCATATACAGGGCTTGAATTTGTCCTGTTACAGACAAAATTTGTCCTGTTTTTGCTTCAGGGTGGGAAATTCATGGGCTGAATAAATCTCCCAGGGAACTCACGCAAGATGTGGTGGCTCTGCAATGCATATGCTGGGAGCCTGGCAGAGCAGGCAGGTCTCTGTGCTTTATGGCCTGGGCAGAAGTAGGATTGAGGCCAGGTCCCAAAAATTTAAAGTTTAAAAGGGCCAGTGCCCTCCTTCCCCAGCGTTGTGACAAATATGCCTTGTGATCCATTGTGGGGATCCCAGTCAGCCAGAATAATTGGGTGGCAACTCAATTTATCGCCTGCAGCCCTCTAAAGCTTAGGAAGTGCTCTTTCAGCCCTCAGCTGGTATTTAATCAACATATCATAACTTTTATTAAGCCTAAATGCAATGCTCCTGAGATACTAAATTTAAAGTGCTCCTGAAAACCAGGGCCGTTTTTATTTGATTTACATATCACAGCATCATGTAGAATGGGACCAGGGTGACCAGGAGCCTGCATTACAGGCTCAGGAAGCTCCAGAGTCTTGTCCTACTCTGACACCTCTGATACATCACCGGGTACCAAGAAGGTGGGAGAGGGGCTGGAACCTTTTTGAGGTTATTAGTTATAGAGGAAGAAATTGAGTTGCAGTGACAGCGGCCTCACCTGAGCATCAAAGGACACCCCTGAGTCCTGGCAGAGGTGTCTCCTGCAGATCCACAGGCAGGGAAAAATGCTCACACCCTTCTCATGAAGAGGAAAAGAAATGCTGTGTCCATACATGCTCCTGGGCATCTCATGACTCCTCCCTGGGAACATTGTCCAGGGCCATGGTGGAATCTCCATCCCTGAGGGGATTGGAAAGCCATGTGGACGTGGCATTTGGGGACATGGGCTAGTGGGACCTTGGCAGTGCTGGGGGAATGGTTGGACTCTTATCCTGGAGGTCTTTTCCAACTGAAAGGATTCTACAATTTGGCGATCTCCTTTGCCCTCCCACATCCTGGTCCAGTCTTCCCAGTGCTCCTCAAAGAGCACTCCGCCCCTCAGTCCCTTGCACCTGCACGTGGGCAGAGAAGCTCTGCTTGTACCTCCCTGCTGAGCTGCCTTTGCCAGCTTCTGAGCTGGGCAATTGCAGAGGCATCCAAATGCCCAGGACAGGTGGTTGAAGTTCAACTTGGCCAATTTGTGCCCAAATCACAGTGGTTCCTGCATTGGCCACAACCCCCTCTGTAACTGGTGCTACGAACTTCCCTGGGCTGAACAATGGGACACCCATGTCCAGCTTGGATGGATGGGGAGTGTGAGGGAGAAAGAATCACACCCTGGTTTCCGACTCTACAAGATTCCCAGGAGGCTTGCCAGGAACTGTAAAACTTTGGCAAGTGTTGGAGATTGGCTTAAAGCGCCAAAGACAATATTTAAACCCCATGGAAATTCTAAAACAAGAGCGTTATTAAAGTGGAATTAAGGACAAAGGAGTTGCTAGTATCTACAAGAAAAGGCAGAATTAAGAATGTTTGGGTTTAGAATAGTATTAGAATATTAGCTGAAACCTAGAAATAAGGTTTATCTGTAAAACATTGTCTTTGAGAAGGTTTCAATTCATGGAAGAGATAATAATTTGATTTCAGACATCTCATAACACATTCCCTTGTTCCAGGGCCATCCTGGAGGTGGGAGGGCAGGGTGCTGTGTGTTAGTCTAAATTATAAGACCCATTCAAATGGCAAGGGACAGGATTAAATCCCAGCATAAATACCCTTTGGAAAGAATATGAATCCTTGTCCCTCAAGGGAAAAGCCAAATTCAAGTGAGAATAGAAAAATTTTGAAAGGAAAACTCCATTTTGAATAGGGAATTTTTAACCATGGTAAAACTCAGTTATTGCCTGGCTGATTTCTTACCAGGGAAGGCATAGAGGAGCTATTTTTAGTTTCAAAAAATAAAGATTTTCAAAGGATAGTATTTCCTACTCACTATGTTCTGAATGTGAGTTACGTATGAATGTTTTTGCAGTTATCTAAGACTTTCCATTGGTGAGCTTTTTTTTTTTTTTTTTTTTTTTTTTTAAACACTGATGTAGTGATAAAATTAGGAACTTGAGCAGGATAGAGTTTTATTCTAGGCTTGCCTGGAGACTGGTGGCCTCACATACAGGTCTGGCCCTTGGCCATAATTTAGTTTTTAAGGCACAAAAGCTGTGGGTGCCAGGACGTTGCCATGGCCAGCAGGTCAAGAGAAGGGGTATTTCTTCCACAGTGTGAGGACACATCTGGAATACTGTGGGCAGTTTGGGGACCCCAGTAAAAAAGATGCTGCCAAACTGGAGCAAGACCAGTGGAGACCACTAAAATGGTTGTGGGGTTGGAGCCCAGAACAGATGAAAGGTGCTGGGACAGAAGGTGCTGGGAGGATTTCATTCTTTGGAGATATTCACTATTTGCCATCCTCCTCTTTGAGGTTCATAGAATCCCAAAATGGGTTGGAAGGCTTGAATCCTTAAATCTCGTCCATTACCACCCCTGACATGGGCAGGGATACCTTCCATTATCCCAGGTTGCTCCAAGCTCTGTCCAACCTGACCTGGAACACTTCCAGGGACGGGACAGCACCACAGCTTCTCTGGGCAACCTGTGCCTCATCTCTCTCACAGGGAAGAATTTCTCCCCAGTATCTAATCTAAAACTGCCTCATTCAGGTTCCTCCAGATGGTGAGAACTCCAACCTACAGTGCCTCACATGACTCTGTGGTTTTCAAGGTGAGGTTGGTGAGGTGGCTGGTGGAGGCCCTCTTGGGCCAGGGCCATCAGAATTAGTGGAGTTGGCTTCCAGGGTCTGGTGGTCCATGAATCAGGAGACATCTGGCAGCCAGAAAAGCATTGAGGAGCCACACAGGGACAGGTTCAGCTCTCAACCAGAGCCTTCCAGTGGGAGAATGATTGTCATTTGCAGAAAGCACCCAAGTTTGTATGGAGCTTTGGATGGAATTTGTGTATCACAGAAAATTTCTTGCCTCTGAAGCTGCCTGGCTGCACTGGAAGGCTGTGAAGCAGAGACTGTGTTGTTTACCCTCTCTGAATCCATTGCAGAAGATTCAAGAGACTTCTCAGAATCTTAATGAAGATTTGAGAGACTTTTCTTGCTGGTTGTCCATGGGGAATACAGGCATCACCTTTACATATAAGATGTTCTCCCTCTGCCTGGGGCAGGTTAGAGATAGAAGGGAACAAAAGAATCCTTGAGGATTTTCAACAATACGCCAGGAGCACTTCTCTGTGGCTCAGGCAGAAGGTCTGGAGGCAAACAGGCAGTGAAAGGTCATTCCTGCATCCCATGGCTGTCTCCTAGTTGGCTGGAAGTTGAATATCACTGGTAAATGCTCTTGTCGTTAAATATATTCTTTAGCACGCAGATGATTGCTAAACTAAGCTATAATTATTGGTGGAGCTGGCAGTGGTGCCTGCGATTCAGGTTGCCAAACATTTCCCATTAAAAGATTCTCTTTTCCAGTGCTAAATCCTTGCCAACATGGAACAGTTCAGGCTGAAATTTTCAGTTGCAGACCGTTGGCTCGGGCTGGGCTTTGTGTATATGAATTATGTGTGTGTGTGGGGAAGCAGGAGGGAAATAGAGTTTAAGCATATCCAAGAGTGTGATATGAGTAAAAAGGCGTTGTTTTACAATTATTTAAGGGAAAAAAATCCAACACCCACATTGTTGAGAAATTCTGTTGCTTTCACGCTTTATTTTTATTTTCACAGGGACTTGAAATTTGGCATTGGGATCAATTTGGAACTTTCAACTCCTTCAAACTCCCTGGTTTTGGCCAAGTCATTTGCCTCTGCAGATGTGCTGAGAAGGTGTGTCCTGAAGTTTGTCTGGAGTTTGTGCAGCCCAGGGCTCCAGGAAGGAAGGAAGATTCCTTCTTCCCAGGGCAGGTTGGCAGCCTGGTATGTATTTTGGCCCTGAAATAATGAGAATGCAGTGTGGATTTCCTACACCCAAAGCATTTCTCACACTATATGGAGGCAAACACGCTGATAGTGTGGGATAAGGAATTTCTGAGCAGAGGTGGAAGGGGGATACAGAATGGGTCATCCAAGGAGATGAATGGGGAAAGGGCGACTCTCTATACAGTGAGGTGTGTAAATCCTTGGAAGGTCTTACAGCTTCCAGTCCTGGTTGCAGGACCAGTCCAAAGCCCTTTGTGCCCACATGTCCTTCCCTGGAATCAGAGGTGGGTTGAGGTGAGAGTCCTGAGAGTAGGAACTTCAAAAGCATCATTTTTACCCTATCTCCAAGGCTGGGGAGATCTTCCCTCTGAATCTTTTCTGTCCCAAAGCCCATCAAGTCAAGCAAAATTTGCTGAGTTTTGGCTGTACTGTCAAAAAATTGTTCACAGCTAGAATACCTGGTTTAAGTTTTTTGGTTTGGTTCAGCTCTGCAAACAAAGGCACCTCACTGGAAATGATTTGGGTTAGATAGTGCAGGATCTGAACACGGTGCAAGCACAGATGATGCACTTGTGATGCAGCTGAAACTTAGAAGAATATCCAGGAGCTGCTGATGGAAGGCGCAGTGTTGAGTGTGCTGAGTGAGGCACAGACTCTCTGCAAAAAACTATTTGAATCTAGGCCAGGAGCATCAGGTACATGAAGAGGGTAAATGAAATCAAACTTTATGAGCATCTCTAATTCTTTAGAGCATCCATTTGTCTACACCTCACCTTGTTTATGAGTATAATCCTACCTATGCTCTGTGCATCCATGTGGAGATTAATGCTGGTAGGTAATTGCAGGATGCTTGAGAGTTTTTTGATGGAAGGGTTCCATATGAGGAACA